>NC_135500.1:11195290-12519040 GCF_052857255.1 Amblyomma americanum
GTTTGTTCCTTCTTTGTCCGAGTCCTGTTAGCGCTTGCAAAAAATGACAAACGTGCACCAATTAGCCCGACCCGCCACTCTTTCGAACTTCGTAGCGCACGCCCTGTCTTTTCCTTCTTTGTCCGTGTTCTGTTAGCGCTTGCGAAAAATGAAAAACGTGCACCAATTAGCCCGAACCGCCACTCTTGCGAACTTCGTAGCGCCCGCCCTGTCTGTTCCTTCTTTGTCCGTGTTCTGCTGGCGCTTGCGAAAAATGACAAACGTCCACCAATTAGCCCGATCCGCCACTCTTGCGAACTTCGTAGCGCCCGCCCTGTCTGTTTCTTCTTTGTCCGTGTTCCGTTAGCGCTTGCGAAAAATGTCAAACTTGCACCAATTAGCCCGACTCGCCACTCTTGCGATCTTCGTAGTGCCCGCCCTGTCTGTTCCTTCTTTGTCCGCGTTCTGTTGGCGCTTGCGAAAAATGACAAACGTGCACCAATTAGCCCGACCCGCCACTCTTGCGAACTCCGTAGCGCCCGCCCTGTCCGTTTCTTCTTTGTCCGTCTTCTGTTAGCGCTTGCGAAAAATGACAAAATTGCACCAATTATCCCGACTCGCCACTCTTGCGAAATTGGCAGCGCCCGCCCTGTCTGTTTCTTCTTTGTCCGTGCTCTGTTAGCGCTTGCGAAAAATGACAAACGTGCACCAATCAGCCCGACCCGCCACTCTTGCGAACTTCGTAGCGCCCGCCCTGTCTGTTACTTCTTTGTTCGTGTTCTGTTAGCGCTTGCGAAAAATGACAAACATGCACCAATTAGCCCGACCCGCCACTCTTGCGAACTTCGCAGCTCTCGCCCTGTTTGTTCCTTCTTTGTCCGAGTCCTGTTAGCGCTTGCAAAAATTGACAAACGTGCACCAATAAGCCCGACCCGCCACTCTTTCGAACTTCGTAGCGCACGCCCTGTCTTTTCCTTCTTTGTCCGTGTTCTGTTAGCGCTTGCGAAAAATGACAAACGTGCACCAATTAGCCCGACCCGCCACTATTGCGAACTTCGTAGCGCCCGCCCTGTCTGTTTCTTCTTTGTTCGTGTTCTGTTAGCGCTTGCGAAAAATGACAAACGAGCACCACTTAGCCCGAACAGCCACTCTTGCGTACTTCGTAGCGCCCGCCCTGTCTGTTCCTTCTTTGTCCGTGTTCTGCTGGCGCTTGCGAAAAATGACAAACGTCCACCAATTAGCCCGATCCGCCACTCTTGCGAACTTCGTAGCGCCCGCCCTGTCTGTTTCTTCTTTGTCCGTGTTCCGTTAGCGCTTGCGAAAAATGACAAACTTGCACCAATTAGCCCGACTCGCCACTCTTGCGATCTTCGTAGCGCCCGCCCTGTCTGTTCCTTCTTTGTCCGCGTTCTGTTGGCGCTTGCGAAAAATGACAAACGTGCACCAATTAGCCCGACCCGCCACTCTTGCGAACTCCGTAGCGCCCGCCCTGTCCGTTTCTTCTTTGTCCGTGTTCTGTTAGCGCTTGCGAAAAATGACAAAATTGCACCAATTAGCCCGACTCGCCACTCTTGCGAAATTGGCAGCGCCCGCCCTGTCTGTTTCTTCTTTGTCCGTGCTCTGTTAGCGCTTGCGAAAAATGACAAATGTACACCAATTAGCCCGACCCGCCACCCTTGCGAACTTCGTAGCGCCCGCCCTGTCTGTTTCTTCCTTGTCCGTGTTCTGTTGGCGCTTGCGAAAAATGACAAACGTGCACCAATTAGCCTGACCCGCCGCTCTTGCGAACTTCGTAGCGCCCGCCCTGTCTATTTCTTCTTCGTCCGTGTTCTGTTAGCGCTTGCGAAAAATGACAAACGTGCACCAATTAGCCCGACCCGCCACTCTTGCGAACTTCGTAGCGCCCGCCCTGTCTGTTTCTTCTTTGCCTGTGTTCTGTTAGCGCTTGCGAAAAACGACAAACGTGCACCAATTAGCCCGACCCGCCACTCTTTCGAACTTCGTAGCGCACGCCCTGTCTGTTCCTTCTTTGTCTGTGTTCTGTTAGCGCTTGCGAAAAATGACAAACGTCCACCAATTAGCCCGATCCGATACTCTTGCGAACTTCGCAGCTCTCGCCCTGTTTGTTCCTTCTTTGTCCGAGTCCTGTTAGCGCTTGCAAAAAATTACAAACGTCCACCAATTAGCCCGACCCGCCACTCTTTCGAACTTCGTAGCGCACGCCCTGTCTGTTCCTTCTTTGTCCGTGTTCTGTTAGCGCTTGCGAAAAATGACAAACGTGCACCAATTAGCCCGAACCGCCACTCTTGCGAACTTCGTAGCGCCCGCCCTGTCTGTTTCTTCTTTGTCTGTGTTCTGTTAGCGCTTGCGAAAAATGACAAACGTGCACCAATCAGCCCGACCCGCCACTCTTGCGAACTTCGTAGCGCCCGCCCTGTCTGTTACTTCTTTGTTCGTGTTCTGTTAGCGCTTGCGAAAAATGACAAACGTGCACCAATTAGCCCGACCCGCCACTCTTTCGAACTTCGTAGCGCCCGCCCTGTCTGTTTCTTCTTTGTCTGTGTTCTGTTAGCGCTTGCGAAAAATGACAAACGTGCGCCAATTAGCCCGACCCGCAACTCTTGCGAACTTCGCAGCTCTCGCCCTGTTTGTTCCTTCTTTGTCCGAGTCCTGTTCGCGCTTGCAAAAAATGACAAACGTGCACCAATTAGCCCGACCCGCCACTCTTTCGAACTTCGTAGCGCACGCCCTGTCTTTTCCTTCTTTGTCCGTGTTCTGTTAGCGCTTGCGAAAAATGACAAACGTGCACCAATTAGCCCGAACCGCCACTCTTGCGAACTTCGTAGCCCCCACCCTGTCTGTTTCTTCTTTGTCCGTGTTCCGTTAGCGCTTGCGAAAAATGACAAACGTGCACCAATTAGCCCGACCCGCCACTCTTGCGAACTTCGTAGCGCCCGCCCTGTCTGTTTCTTCTTTGTTCGTGTTCTGTTAGCGCTTGCGAAAAATGACAAACGAGCACCACTTAGCCCGAACAGCCACTCTTGCGTACTTCGTAGCGCCCGCCCTGTCTGTTCCTTCTTTGTCCGTGTTCTGCTGGCGCTTGCGAAAAATGACAAACGTCCACCAATTAGCCCGATCCGCCACTCTTGCGAACTTCGTAGCGCCCGCCCTGTCTGTTTCTTCTTTGTCCGTGTTCCGTTAGCGCTTGCGAAAAATGACAAACTTGCACCAATTAGCCCGACTCGCCACTCTTGCGATCTTCGTAGCGCCCGCCCTGTCTGTTCCTTCTTTGTCCGCGTTCTGTTGGCGCTTGCGAAAAATGACAAACGTGCAGCAATTAGCCCGACCCGCCACTCTTGCAAACTCCGTAGCGCCCGCCCTGTCCGTTTCTTCTTTGTCCGTGTTCTGTTAGCGCTTGCGAAAAATGACAAAATTGCACCAATTAGCCCGACTCGCCACTCTTGCGAAATTGGCAGCGCCCGCCCTGTCTGTTTCTTCCTTGTCCGTGTTCTGTTGGCGCTTGCGAAAAATGACAAACGTGCACCAATTAGCCCGACCCGCCACTCTTGCGAAATTCGTAGCGCCTGCCTTGTCTGTTTCATCTTTGTCCGTGTTCTGTTAGCGCTTGCGAAAAATGACAAACGAGCACCACTTAGCCCGAACAGCCACTCTTGCGTTCTTCGTAGCGCCCGCCCTGTCTGTTTCTTCTTTGTCCGTGTTCCGTTAGCGCTAGCAAAAAATGACAAACGTGCACCAATTAGCCCGAACCGCCGCTCTGGCGAACTTCGTAGCGCCCGCCCTGTCTGTTTCTTCTTCGTCCGTGTTCTGTTAGCGCTTGCGAAAAATGACAAACGTGCACCAATTAGCCCGACCCGCCACTCTTGCGAACTTCGTAGCGCCCGCCCTGTCTGTTTCTTCTTTGCCTGTGTTCTGTTAGCGCTTGCGAAAAATGACAAACGTGCACCAATAGCCCGACCCGCCACTCTTTCGAACTTCGTAGCGCACGCCCTGTCTGTTCCTTCTTTGTCCGTGTTCTGTTAGCGCTTGCGAAAAATGACAAACGTGCACCAATTAGCCCGAACCGCCACTCTTGCGAACTTCGTAGCGCCCGCCCTGTCTGTTTCTTCTTTGTCTGTGTTCTGTTAGCGCTTGCGAAAAATGACAAACGTTCGCCAATTAGCCCGACCCGCCACTCTTGCGAACTTCGTAGCGCCCGCCCTGTCTGTTTCTTCTTTGTCCGTGTTCCGTTAGCGCTTGCGAAAAATGACAAACGTGCACCAATTAGCCCGACCCGCCACTCTTGCGAACTTCGTAGCGCCCGCCCTGTCTGTTTCTTCTTTGTCCGTGTTCTGTTAGCGCTTGCGAAAAATGACAAACGTCCACCAATTAACCCGACCCGCCACTCTTGCGAACTTCGTAGCGCCCGCCCTGTCTCTTTCTTCTTTGTCTGTGTTCTGTTAGCGCTCGCGAAAAATGACAAACGTGCACCAATTAGCCCGACCCGCCACTCTTGCGAAATTCGTAGCGCCTGCCTTGTCTGTTTCATCTTTGTCCGTGTTCTGTTAGCGCTTGCGAAAAATGACAAACGAGCACCACTTAGCCCGAACAGCCACTCTTGCGTTCTTCGTAGCGCCCGCCCTGTCTGTTTCTTCTTTGTCCGTGTTCCGTTAGCGCTAGCAAAAAATGACAAACGTGCACCAATTAGCCCGACCCGCCACTCTTGCGAACTTCGTAGCGCCCGCCCTGTCTGTTTCTTCTTTGTTCGTGTTCTGTTAGCGCTTGCGAAAAATGACATACGAGCACCACTTAGCCCGAACAGCCACTCTTGCGTACTTCGTAGCGCCCGCCCTGTCTGTTCCTTCTTTGTCCGTGTTCTGCTGGCGCTTGCGAAAAATAACAAACGTCCAGCAATTAGCCCGATCCGCCACTCTTGCGAACTTTGTAGCGCCCGCCCTGTCTGTTTCTTCTTTGTCCGTGTTCCGTTAGCGCTTGCGAAAAATGACAAACTTGCACCAATTAGCCCGACTCGCCACTCTTGCGAACTTCGTAGCGCCCGCCCTGTCTCTTTCTTCTTTGTTCGTGTTCTGTTAGCGCTTGCGAAAAATGACAAACGTGCACCAATTAGCCCGATCCGCCACTCTTGCGAACTTCGTAGCGCCCGCCCTGTCTGTTTCTTCTTTGTCCGTGTTCCGTTAGCGCTTGCGAAAAATGACAAACTTGCACCAATTAGCCCGACTCGCCACTCTTGCGATCTTCGTAGCGCCCGCCCTGTCTGTTCCTTCTTTGTCCGCGTTCTGTTGGCGCTTGCGAAAAATGACAAACGTGCAGCAATTAGCCCGACCCGCCACTCTTGCAAACTCCGTAGCGCCCGCCCTGTCCGTTTCTTCTTTGTCCGTGTTCTGTTAGCGCTTGCGAAAAATGACAAAATTGCACCAATTAGCCCGACTCGCCACTCTTGCGAAATTGGCAGCGCCCGCCCTGTCTGTTTCTTCCTTGTCCGTGTTCTGTTGGCGCTTGCGAAAAATGACAAACGTGCACCAATTAGCCTGACCCGCCGCTCTGGCGAACTTCGTAGCGCCCGCCCTGTCTGTTTCTTCTTCGTCCGTGTTCTGTTAGCGCTTGCGAAAAATGACAAACGTGCACCAATTAGCCCGACCCGCCACTATTGCGAACTTCGTAGCGCCCGCCCTGTCTGTTTCTTCTTTGCCTGTGTTCTGTTAGCGCTTGCGAAAAATGACAAACGTGCACCAATAGCCCGACCCGCCACTCTTTAGAACTTCGTAGCGCACGCCCTGTCTGTTCCTTCTTTGTCCGTGTTCTGTTAGCGCTTGCGAAAAATGACAAACGTGCACCAATTAGCCCGAACCGCCACTCTTGCGAACTTCGTAGCGCCCGCCCTGTCTGTTTCTTCTTTGTCTGTGTTCTGTTAGCGCTTGCGAAAAATGACAAACGTTCGCCAATTAGCCCGACCCGCCACTCTTGCGAACTTCGTAGCGCCCGCCCTGTCTGTTTCTTCTTTGTCCGTGTTCCGTTAGCGCTTGCGAAAAATGACAAACGTGCACCAATTAGCCCGACCCGCCACTCTTGCGAACTTCGTAGCGCCCGCCCTGTCTGTTTCTTCTTTGTTCGTGTTCTGTTAGCGCTTGCGAAAAATGACAAACGTCCAACAATTAGCCCGACCCGCCACTCTTGCGAACTTCGTAGCGCCCGCCCTGTCTCTTTCTTCTTTGTCTGTGTTCTGTTAGCGCTCGCGAAAAATGACAAACGTGCACCAATTAGCCCGACCCGCCACTCTTGCGAACTTCGTAGCGCCTGCCTTGTCTGTTTCATCTTTGTCCGTGTTCTGTTAGCGCTTGCGAAAAATGACAAACGTGCACCAATAGCCCGACCCGCCACTCTTGCGAACTTCGTAGCGCCCGCCCTGTCTGTTTCTTCTTCGTCCGTGTTCTGTTAGCGCTTGCGAAAAATGACAAACGAGCACCACTTAGCCCGAACAGCCACTCTTGCGTTCTTCGTAGCGCCCGCCCTGTCTGTTTCTTCTTTGTCCGTGTTCCGTTAGCGCTAGCAAAAAATGACAAACGTGCACCAATTAGCCCGACCCGCCACTCTTGCGAACTTCGTAGCGCCCGCCCTGTCTGTTTCTTCTTTGTTCGTGTTCTGTTAGCGCTTGCGAAAAATGACATACGAGCACCACTTAGCCCGAACAGCCACTCTTGCGTACTTCGTAGCGCCCGCCCTGTCTGTTCCTTCTTTGTCCGTGTTCTGCTGGCGCTTGCGAAAAATAACAAACGTCCACCAATTAGCCCGATCCGCCACTCTTGCGAACTTTGTAGCGCCCGCCCTGTCTGTTTCTTCTTTGTCCGTGTTCCGTTAGCGCTTGCGAAAAATGACAAACTTGCACCAATTAGCCCGACTCGCCACTCTTGCGATCTTCGTAGCGCCCGCCCTGTCTGTTCCTTCTTTGTCCGCGTTCTGTTGGCGCTTGCGAAAAATGACAAACGTGCACCAATTAGCCCGACCCGCCACTCTTGCGAACTCCGTAGCGCCCGCCCTGTCCGTTTCTTCTTTGTCCGTGTTCTGTTAGCGCTTGCGAAAAATGACAAAATTGCACCAATTAGCCCGACTCGCCACTCTTGCGAAATTGGCAGCGCCCGCCCTGTCTGTTTCTTCTTTGTCCGTGCTCTGTTAGCGCTTGCGAAAAATGACAAATGTACACCAATTAGCCCGACCCGCCACCCTTGCGAACTTCGTAGCGCCCGCCCTGTCTGTTTCTTCCTTGTCCGTGTTCTGTTGGCGCTTGCGAAAAATGACAAACGTGCACCAATTAGCCTGACCCACCGCTCTTGCGAACTTCGTAGCGCCCGCCCTGTCTATTTCTTCTTCGTCCGTGTTCTGTTAGCGCTTGCGAAAAATGACAAACGTGCACCAATTACCCCGACCCGCCACTCTTGCGAACTTCGTAGCGCCCGCCCTGTCTGTTTCTTCTTTGCCTGTGTTCTGTTAGCGCTTGCGAAAAATGACAAACGTGCACCAATTAGCCCGACCCGCCACTCTTTCGAACTTCGTAGCGCACGCCCTGTCTGTTCCTTCTTTGTCTGTGTTCTGTTAGCGCTTCCGAAAAATGACAAACGTCCACCAATTAGCCCGATCCGATACTCTTGCGAACTTCGCAGCTCTCGCCCTGTTTGTTCCTTCTTTGTCCGAGTCCTGTTAGCGCTTGCAAAAAATTACAAACGTCCACCAATTAGCCCGACCCGCCACACTTTCGAACTTCGTAGCGCACGCCCTGTCTGTTCCTTCTTTGTCCGTGTTCCGTTAGCGCTAGCAAAAAATGACAAACGTGCACCAATTAGCCCGACCCGCCACTCTTGCGAACTTCGTAGCGCCCGCCCTGTCTGTTTCTTCTTTGTTCGTGTTCTGTTAGCGCTTGCGAAAAATGACAAACGAGCACCACTTAGCCCGAACAGCCACTCTTGCGTACTTCGTAGCGCCCGCCCTGTCTGTTCCTTCTTTGTCCGTGTTCTGCTGGCGCTTGCGAAAAATGACAAACGTCCACCAATTAGCCCGATCCGCCACTCTTGCGAACTTCGCAGCGCCCGCCCTGTCTGTTTCTTCTTTGTCCGTGTTCCGTTAGCGCTTGCGAAAAATGACAAACTTGCACCAATTAGCCCGACTCGCCAGTCTTGCGATCTTCGTAGCGCCCGCCCTGTCTGTTCCTTCTTTGTCCGCGTTCTGTTGGCGCTTGCGAAAAATGACAAACGTGCACCAATTAGCCCGACCCGCCACTCTTGCGAACTCCGTAGCGCCCGCCCTGTCCGTTTCTTCTTTGTCCGTGTTCTGTTAGCGCTTGCGAAAAATGACAAAATTGCACCAATTAGCCCGACTCGCCACTCTTGCGAAATTGGCAGCGCCCGCCCTGTCTGTTTCTTCTTTGTCCGTGCTCTGTTAGCGCTTGCGAAAAATGACAAATGTACACCAATTAGCCCGACCCGCCACCCTTGCGAACTTCGTAGCGCCCGACCTGTCTGTTTCTTCCTTGTCCGTGTTCTGTTGGCGCTTGCGAAAAATGACAAACGTGCACCAATTAGCCTGACCCGCCGCTCTTGCGAACTTCGTAGCGCCCGCCCTGTCTATTTCTTCTTCGTCCGTGTTCTGTTAGCGCTTGCGAAAAATGACAAACGTGCACCAATTAGCCCGACCCGCCACTCTTGCGAACTTCGTAGCGCCCGCCCTGTCTGTTTCTTCTTTGCCTGTGTTCTGTTAGCGCTTGCGAAAAATGACAAACGTGCACCAATTAGCCCGACCCGCCACTCTTTCGAACTTCGTAGCGCACGCCCTGTCTGTTCCTTCTTTGTCTGTGTTCTGTTAGCGCTTGCGAAAAATGACAAACGTCCGCCAATTAGCCCGATCCGATACTCTTGCGAACTTCGCAGCTCTCGCCCTGTTTGTTCCTTCTTTGTCCGAGTCCTGTTAGCGCTTGCAAAAAATTACAAACGTCCACCAATTAGCCCGACCCGCCACTCTTTTGAACTTCGTAGCGCACGCCCTGTCTGTTCCTTCTTTGTCCGTGTTCTGTTAGCGCTTGCGAAAAATGACAAACGTGCACCAATTAGCCCGAACCGCCACTCTTGCGAACTTCGTAGCGCCCGCCCTGTCTGTTTCTTCTTTGTCTGTGTTCTGTTAGCGCTTGCGAAAAATGACAAACGTGCACCAATCAGCCCGACCCGCCACTCTTGCGAACTTCGTAGCGCCCGCCCTGTCTGTTACTTCTCTGTTCGTGTTCTGTTAGCGCTTGCGAAAAATGACAAACGTGCACCAATTAGCCCGACACGCCACTCTTTCGAACTTCGTAGCGCCCGCCCTGTCTGTTTCTTCTTTGTCTGTGTTCTGTTAGCCCTTGCGAAAAATGACAAACGTGCGCCAATTAGCCCGACCCGCCACTCTTGCGAACTTCGCAGCTCTCGCCCTGTTTGTTCCTTCTTTGTCCGAGTCCTGTTAGCGCTTGCAAAAAAATGACAAACGTGCACCAATTAGCCCGACCCGCCACTCTTTCGAACTTCGTAGCGCACGCCCTGTCTTTTCCTTCTTTGTCCGTGTTCTGTTAGCGCTTGCGAAAAATGACAAACGTGCACCAATTAGCCCGAACCGCCACTCTTGCGAACTTCGTAGCCCCCGCCCTGTCTGTTTCTTCTTTGTCCGTGTTCCGTTAGCGCTTGCGAAAAATGACAAACGTGCACCAATTAGCCCGACCCGCCGCTCTTGCGAACTTCGTAGCGCCCGCCCTGTCTGTTTCTTCTTTGTTCGTGTTCTGTTAGCGCTTGCGAAAAATGACAAACGAGCACCACTTAGCCCGAACAGCCACTCTTGCGTACTTCGTAGCGCCCGCCCTGTCTGTTCCTTCTTTGTCCGTGTTCTGCTGGCGCTTGCGAAAAATGACAAACGTCCACCAATTAGCCCGATCCGCCACTCTTGCGAACTTCGTAGCGCCCGCCCTGTCTGTTTCTTCTTTGTCCGTGTTCCGTTAGCGCTTGCGAAAAATGACAAACTTGCACCAATTACCCAGACTCGCCACTCTTGCGATCTTCGTAGCGCCCGCCCTGTCTGTTCCTTCTTTGTCCGCGTTCTGTTGGCGCTTGCGAAAAATGACAAACGTGCACCAATTAGCCCGACCCGCCACTCTTGCGAACTCCGTAGCGCCCGCCCTGTCCGTTTCTTCTTTGTCCGTGTTCTGTTAGCGCTTGCGAAAAATGACAAAATTGCACCAATTAGCCCGACTCGCCACTCTTGCGAAATTGGCAGCGCCCGCCCTGTCTGTTTCTTCTTTGTCCGTGCTCTGTTAGCGCTTGCGAAAAATGACAA
Source organism: Amblyomma americanum (assembly GCF_052857255.1). Classification (NCBI taxonomy): domain Eukaryota; kingdom Metazoa; phylum Arthropoda; class Arachnida; order Ixodida; family Ixodidae; genus Amblyomma; species Amblyomma americanum. The sequence continues at coordinate 11,205,629 of NC_135500.1, forward strand.
ATGTACACCAATTAGCCCGACCCGCCACCCTTGCGAACTTCGTAGCGCCCGCCCTGTCTGTTTCTTCCTTGTCCGTGTTCTGTTGGCGCTTGCGAAAAATGACAAACGTGCACCAATTAGCCTGACCCGCCGCTCTTGCGAACTTCGTAGCGCCCGCCCTGTCTATTTCTTCTTCGTCCGCGTTCTGTTAGCGCTTGCGAAAAATGACAAACGTGCACCAATTAGCCCGACCCGCCACTCTTGCGAACTTCGTAGCGCCCGCCCTGTCTGTTTCTTCTTTGCCTGTGTTCTGTTAGCGCTTGCGAAAAATGACAAACGTGCACCAATTAGCCCGACCCGCCACTCTTTCGAACTTCGTAGCGCACGCCCTGTCTGTTCCTTCTTTGTCCGTGTTCTGTTAGCGCTTGCGAAAAATGACAAACGTGCACCAATTAGCCCGAACCGCCACTCTTGCGAACTTCGTAGCGCCCGCCCTGTCTGTTTCTTCTTTGTCTGTGTTCTGTTAGCGCTTGCGAAAAATGACAAACGTTCGCCAATTAGCCCGACCCGCCACTCTTGCGAACTTCGTAGCGCCCGCCTTGTCTGTTTCTTCTTTGTCCGTGTTCCGTTAGCGCTTGCAAAAAATGACAAACGTGCACCAATTGGCCCGACCCGCCACTCTTGCGTACTTCGTAGCGCCCGCCCTGTCTGTTCCTTCTTTGTCCGTGTTCTGCTGGCGCTTGCGAAAAATGACAAACGTCCACCAATTAGCCCGATCCGCCACTCTTGCGTACATCGTAGCGCTCGCCCTGTTTGTTCCTTCTTTGTCCGTGTCCTGTTAGCGCTTGCGAAAAATGACAAACGTGCACCAATTAGCCCGACCCGCCACTCTTGCGAACTTCGTAGCGCCCGCCCTGTCTGTTTCTTCTTTGTTCGTGTTCTGTTAGCGCTTGCGAAAAATGACAAACGAGCACCACTTAGCCCGAACAGCCACTCTTGCGTACTTCGTAGCGCCCGCCCTGTCTGTTCCTTCTTTGTCCGTGTTCTGCTGGCGCTTGCGAAAAATGACAAACGTCCACCAATTAGCCCGATCCGCCACTCTTGCGAACTTCGTAGCGCCCGCCCTGTCTGTTTCTTCTTTGTCCGTGTTCCGTTAGCGCTTGCGAAAAATGACAAACTTGCACCAATTACCCCGACTCGCCACTCTTGCGAACTTTGTAGCGCCCGCCCTGTCTGTTTCTTCTTTGTCTGTGTTCTGTTAGCGCTTGCGAAAAATGACAAACGTGCGCCAATTAGCCCGACCCGCCACTCTTGCGAACTTCGCAGCTCTCGCCCTGTTTGTTCCTTCTTTGTCCGAGTCCTGTTAGCGCTTGCAAAAAATGACAAACGTGCACCAATTAGCCCGACCCGCCACTCTTTCGAACTTCGTAGCGCACGCCCTGTCTTTTCCTTCTTTGTCCGTGTTCTGTTAGCGCTTGCGAAAAATGACAAACGTGCACCAATTAGCCCGAACCGCCACTCTTGCGAACTTCGTAGCCCCCGCCCTGTCTGTTTCTTCTTTGTCCGTGTTCCGTTAGCGCTTGCGAAAAATGACAAACGTGCACCAATTAGCCCGACCCGCCACTCTTGCGAACTTCGTAGCGCCCGCCCTGTCTGTTTCTTCTTTGTTCGTGTTCTGTTAGCGCTTGCGAAAAATGACAAACGAGCACCACTTAGCCCGAACAGCCACTCTTGCGTACTTCGTAGCGCCCGCCCTGTCTGTTCCTTCTTTGTCCGTGTTCTGCTGGCGCTTGCGAAAAATGACAAACGTCCACCAATTAGCCCGATCCGCTACTCTTGCGAACTTCGTAGCGCCCGCCCTGTCTGTTTCTTCTTTGTCCGTGTTCCGTTAGCGCTTGCGAAAAATGACAAACTTGCACCAATTACCCCGACTCGCCACTCTTGCGATCTTCGTAGCGCCCGCCCTGTCTGTTCCTTCTTTGTCCGCGTTCTGTTGGCGCTTGCGAAAAATGACAAACGTGCACCAATTAGCCCGATCCGCCACTCTTGCGAACTCCGTAGCGCCCGCCCTGTCCGTTTCTTCTTTGTCCGTGTTCTGTTAGCGCTTGCGAAAAATGACAAAATTGCACCAATTAGCCCGACTCGCCACTCTTGCGAAATTGGCAGCGCCCGCCCTGTCTGTTTCTTCTTTGTCCGTGCTCTGTTAGCGCTTGCGAAAAATGACAAATGTACACCAATTAGCCCGACCCGCCACCCTTGCGAACTTCGTAGCGCCCGCCCTGTCTGTTTCTTCCTTGTCCGTGTTCTGTTGGCGCTTGCGAAAAATGACAAACGTGCACCAATTAGCCTGACCCGCCGCTCTTGCGAACTTCGTAGCGCCCGCCCTGTCTATTTCTTCTTCGTCCGTGTTCTCTTAGCGCTTGCGAAAAATGACAAACGTGCACCAATTAGCCCGACCCGCCACTCTTGCGTACTTCGTAGCGCCCGCCCTGTCTGTTCCTTCTTTGTCCGTGTTCTGCTGGCGCTTGCGAAAAATGACAAACGTCCACCAATTAGCCCGATCCGCCACTCTTGCGTACATCGTAGCGCTCGCCCTGTTTGTTCCTTCTTTGTCCGTGTCCTGTTAGCGCTTGCGAAAAATGACAAACGTGCACCAATTAGCCCGACCCGCCACTCTTGCGAACTTCGTAGCGCCCGCCCTGTCTGTTTCTTCTTTGTTCGTGTTCTGTTAGCGCTTGCGAAAAATGACAAACGAGCACCACTTAGCCCGAACAGCCACTCTTGCGTACTTCGTAGCGCCCGCCCTGTCTGTTCCTTCTTTGTCCGTGTTCTGCTGGCGCTTGCGAAAAATGACAAACGTCCACCAATTAGCCCGATCCGCCACTCTTGCGAACTTCGTAGCGCCCGCCCTGTCTGTTTCTTCTTTGTCCGTGTTCCGTTAGCGCTTGCGAAAAATGACAAACTTGCACCAATTACCCCGACTCGCCACTCTTGCGAACTTTGTAGCGCCCGCCCTGTCTGTTTCTTCTTTGTCTGTGTTCTGTTAGCGCTTGCGAAAAATGACAAACGTGCGCCAATTAGCCCGACCCGCCACTCTTGCGAACTTCGCAGCTCTCGCCCTGTTTGTTCCTTCTTTGTCCGAGTCCTGTTAGCGCTTGCAAAAAATGACAAACGTGCACCAATTAGCCCGACCCGCCACTCTTTCGAACTTCGTAGCGCACGCCCTGTCTTTTCCTTCTTTGTCCGTGTTCTGTTAGCGCTTGCGAAAAATGACAAACGTGCACCAATTAGCCCGAACCGCCACTCTTGCGAACTTCGTAGCCCCCGCCCTGTCTGTTTCTTCTTTGTCCGTGTTCCGTTAGCGCTTGCGAAAAATGACAAACGTGCACCAATTAGCCCGACCCGCCACTCTTGCGAACTTCGTAGCGCCCGCCCTGTCTGTTTCTTCTTTGTTCGTGTTCTGTTAGCGCTTGCGAAAAATGACAAACGAGCACCACTTAGCCCGAACAGCCACTCTTGCGTACTTCGTAGCGCCCGCCCTGTCTGTTCCTTCTTTGTCCGTGTTCTGCTGGCGCTTGCGAAAAATGACAAACGTCCACCAATTAGCCCGATCCGCTACTCTTGCGAACTTCGTAGCGCCCGCCCTGTCTGTTTCTTCTTTGTCCGTGTTCCGTTAGCGCTTGCGAAAAATGACAAACTTGCACCAATTACCCCGACTCGCCACTCTTGCGATCTTCGTAGCGCCCGCCCTGTCTGTTCCTTCTTTGTCCGCGTTCTGTTGGCGCTTGCGAAAAATGACAAACGTGCACCAATTAGCCCGACCCGCCACTCTTGCGAACTCCGTAGCGCCCGCCCTGTCCGTTTCTTCTTTGTCCGTGTTCTGTTAGCGCTTGCGAAAAATGACAAAATTGCACCAATTAGCCCGACTCGCCACTCTTGCGAAATTGGCAGCGCCCGCCCTGTCTGTTTCTTCTTTGTCCGTGCTCTGTTAGCGCTTGCGAAAAATGACAAATGTACACCAATTAGCCCGACCCGCCACCCTTGCGAACTTCGTAGCGCCCGCCCTGTCTGTTTCTTCCTTGTCCGTGTTCTGTTGGCGCTTGCGAAAAATGACAAACGTGCACCAATTAGCCTGACCCGCCGCTCTTGCGAACTTCGTAGCGCCCGCCCTGTCTATTTCTTCTTCGTCCGTGTTCTCTTAGCGCTTGCGAAAAATGACAAACGTGCACCAATTAGCCCGACCCGCCACTCTTGCGAACTTCCTAGCGCCCGCCCTGTCTGTTTCTTCTTTGCCTGTGTTCTGTTAGCGCTTGCGAAAAATGACAAACGTGCACAAATTAGCCCGACCCGCCACTCTTTCGAACTTCGTAGCGCACGCCCTGTCTGTTCCTTCTTTGTCCGTGTTCTGTTAGCGCTTGCGAAAAATGACAAACGTGCACCAATTAGCCCGAACCGCCACTCTTGCGAACTTCGTAGCGCCCGCCCTGTCTGTTTCTTCTTTGTCTGTGTTCTGTTAGCGCTTGCGAAAAATGACAAACGTTCGCCAATTAGCCCGACCCGCCACTCTTGCGAACTTCGTAGCGCCCGCCCTGTCTGTTTCTTCTTTGTCCGTGTTCCGTTAGCGCTTGCGAAAAATGACAAACGTGCACCAATTGGCCCGACCCGCCACTCTTGCGTACTTCGTAGCGCCCGCCCTTTCTGTTCCTTCTTTGTCCGTGTTCTGCTGGCGCTTGCGAAAAATGACAAACGTCCACCAATTAGCCCGATCCGCCACTCTTGCGTACATCGTAGCGCTCGCCCTGTTTGTTCCTTCTTTGTCCGTGTCCTGTTAGCGCTTGCGAAAAATGACAAACGTGCACCAATTAGCCCGACCCGCCACTCTTGCGAACTTCGTAGCGCCCGCCCTGTCTGTTTCTTCTTTGTCCGTGTTCTGTTAGCGCTTGCGAAAAATGACAAACATGCACCAATTAGCCCGACCCGCCACTTTTGCTTATTTCGTAGCTCCCGCCCTGTCTGTTTCTTCTTTGTCCGTGTTCCGTTAGCGCTTGCGAAAAATCACAAACGTGCACCAATTAGCCCGACCCGACACTCTTGCGAACTTCGTAGCGCGCTCTGTCTGTTTCTTCTTTGTCCGTGTTCTGTTAGGGCTTGCGCAAAAAGAAAAACGTGCACCAATTAGCCCGACCCGCCAGTCTTGCGAACTTCGTAGCGCCCGCCCTGTCTGTTTCTTTTTTGTCCGTGTTCTGTTAGAGCTTGCGAAAAATGACAAACGTGCACCAATTAGACCGACCCGCCACTCTTGCGAAATTGGTAGCGCCCGCCCTGTCTGTTTCTTCTTTGTCCGTGTTCTGTTAGCGCTTGCGAAAAATGACAAACGTGCACCAATTAGCCCGACCCGCCACTCTTAAGAACTTCGTAGCGCCCGCCCTGTCTGTTCCTTCTTTGTCCGCGTTCTGTTAGCGCTTGCGAATAATGACAAACGTGCACCAAATAGCCCGACCCGCCACTCTTGCGATTCCGTAGCGCCCGCCCTGTCCGTTTCCTCTTTGTCCGTGTTCTGTTAGCGCTTGCGAAAAATGACAACACTGCACCAATTAGCCCGACTCGCCACTCTTGAGAAATTGCTTTCACCCGCCCTGTCTGTTTCTTCTTTGTCCGTGCTCTGGTAGCGCTTGCAAAAAATGACAATTGTACACCAATTAGCCCGACCCGCCACTCTTGCGAACTTCGTAGCGCCCGCCCTGTCTCTTTCTTCTTTGTCTGTGTTCTGTTAGCGCTCGCGAAAAATGACAAACGTGCACCAATTAGCCCGACCCGCCACTCTTGCGGACTTCGTAGCGCCTGCCTTGTCTGTTTCATCTTTGTCCGTGTTCTGTTAGCGCTTCCGAAAAATGACAAACGTGCACCAATTAGCCCGAACCGCCACTCTTGCGAACTTCGTAGCGCCCGCCCTGTCTGTTTCTTCTTCGTCCGTGTTCTGTTAGCGCTTGCGAAAAATGACAAACGAGCACCACTTAGCCCGAACAGCCACTCTTGCGTTCTTCGTAGCGCCCGCCCTGTCTGTTTCTTCTTTGTCCGTGTTCCGTTAGCGCTAGCCGAAAATGACAAACGTGCACCAATTAGCCCGACCCGCCACTCTTGCGAACTTCGTAGCGCCCGCCCTGTCTGTTTCTTCTTTGTCTGTGTTCTGTTAGCGCTTGCGAAAAATGACAAACGTGCACCAATCAGCCCGACCCGCCACTCTTGCGAACTTCGTAGCGCCCGCCCTGTCTGTTACTTCTTTGTTCGTGTTCTGTTAGCGCTTGCGAAAAATGACAAACGTGCACCAATTAGCCCGACCCGCCACTCTTTCGAACTTCGTAGCGCCCGCCCTGTCTGTTTCTTCTTTGTCTGTGTTCTGTTAGCGCTTGCGAAAAATGACAAACGTGCGCCAATTAGCCCGACCCGCCACTCTTGCGAACTTCGCAGCTCTCGCCCTGTTTGTTCCTTCTTTGTCCGAGTCCTGTTAGCGCTTGCAAAAAATGACAAACGTGCACCAATTAGCCCGACCCGCCACTCTTTCGAACTTCGTAGCGCACGCCCTGTCTGTTTCTTCTTTGTTCGTGTTCTGTTAGCGCTTGCGAAAAATGACAAACGAGCACCACTTAGCCCGAACAGCCACTCTTGCGTACTTCGTAGCGCCCGCCCTGTCTGTTCCTTCTTTGTCCGTGTTCCGTTAGCGCTTGCGAAAAATGACAAACTTGCACCAATTAGCCCGACTCGCCACTCTTGCGATCTTCGTAGCGCCCGCCCTGTCTGTTCCTTCTTTGTCCGCGTTCTGTTGGCGCTTGCGAAAAATGACAAACGTGCACCAATTAGCCCGACCCGCCACTCTTGCGAACTCCGTAGCGCCCGCCCTGTCCGTTTCTTCTTTGTCCGTGTTCTGTTAGCGCTTGCGAAAAATGACAAAATTGCACCAATTAGCCCGACTCGCCACTCTTGCGAAATTGTCAGCGCCCGCCCTGTCTGTTTCTTCTTTGTCCGTGCTCTGTTAGCGCTTGCGAAAAATGACAAATGTACACCAATTAGCCCGACCCGCCACCCTTGCGAACTTCGTAGCGCCCGCCCTGTCTGTTTCTTCCTTGTCCGTGTTCTGTTGGCGCTTGCGAAAAATGACAAACGTGCACCAATTAGCCTGACCCGCCGCTCTTGCGAACTTCGTAGCGCCCGCCCTGTCTATTTCTTCTTCGTCCGTGTTCTGTTAGCGCTTGCGAAAAATGACAAACGTGCACCAATTAGCCCGACCCGCCACTCTTGCGAACTTCGTAGCGCCCGCCCTGTCTGTTTCTTCTTTGCCTGTGTTCTGTTAGCGCTTGCGAAAAATGACAAACGTGCACCACTTAGCCCGACCCGCCACTCTTTCGAACTTCGTAGCGCACGCCCTGTCTGTTCCTTCTTTGTCCGTGTTCTGTTAGCGCTTGCGAAAAATGACAAACGTGCACCAATTAGCCCGAACCGCCACTCTTGCGAACTTCGTAGCGCCCGCCCTGTCTGTTTCTTCTTTGTCTGTGTTCTGTTAGCGCTTGCGAAAAATGACAAACGTTCGCCAATTAGCCCGACCCGCCACTCTTGCGAACTTTGTAGCGCCCGCCCTGTCTGTTTCTTCTTTGTCCGTGTTCCGTTAGCGCTTGCGAAAAATGACAAACGTGCACCAATTGGCCCGACCCGCCACTCTTGCGAACTTTGTAGCGCCCGCCCTGTCTGTTTCTTCTTTGTCCGTGTTCTGTTAGCGCTTGCGAAAAATGACAAACGAGCACCACTTAGCCCGAACAGCCACTCTTGCGTACTTCGTAGCGCCCGCCCTGTCTGTTCCTTCTTTGTCCGTGTTCTGCTGGCGCTTGCGAAAAATGACAAACGTCCACCAATTAGCCCGATCCGCCACTCTTGCGTACATCGTAGCGCTCGCCCTGTTTGTTCCTTCTTTGTCCGTGTCCTGTTAGCGCTTGCGAAAAATGACAAACGTGCACCAATTAGCCCGACCCGCCACTCTTGCGAACTTCGTAGCGCCCGCCCTGTCTGTTTCTTCTTTGTCCGTGTTCCGTTAGCGCTTGCGAAAAATGACAAACATGCACCAATTAGCCCGACCCGCCACTTTTGCTTATTTCGTAGCTCCCGCCCTGTCTGTTTCTTCTTTGTCCGTGTTCCGCTAGCGCTTGCGAAAAATCACAAACGTGCACCAATTAGCCCGACCCGACACTCTTGCGAACTTCGTAGCGCGCGCTCTGTCTGTTTCTTCTTTGTCCGTGTTCTGTTAGGGCTTGCGCAAAAAGAAAAACGTGCACAAATTAGCCCGACACGCCAGTCTTGCGAACTTCGTAGCGCCCGCCCTGTCTGTTTCTTTTTTGTCCGTGTTCTGTTAGAGCTTGCGAAAAATGACAAACGTGCACCAATTAGACCGACCCGCCACTCTTGCGAAATTGGTAGCGCCCGCCCTGTCTGTTTCTTCTTTGTCCGTGTTCTGTTAGCGCTTGCGAAAAATGACAAACGTGCACCAATTAGCCCGACCCGCCACTCTTAAGAACATCGTAGCGCCCGCCCTGTCTGTTCCTTCTTTGTCCGCGTTCTGTTAGCGCTTGCGAATAATGACAAACGTGCACCAATTAGCCCGACCCGCCACTCTTGCGATTCCGTAGCGCCCGCCCTGTCCGTTTCTTCTTTGTCCGTGTTCTGTTAGCGCTTGCGAAAAATGACAACACTGCACCAATTAGCCCGACTCGCCACTCTTGAGAAATTGCTTTCACCCGCCCTGTCTGTTTCTTCTTTGTCCGTGCTCTGGTAGCGCTTGCAAAAAATGACAATTGTACACCAATTAGCCCGACCCGCCACTCTTGCGAACTTCGTAGCGCCCGCCCTGTCTCTTTCTTCTTTGTCTGTGTTCTGTTAGCGCTCGCGAAAAATGACAAACGTGCACCAATTAGCCCGATTCGCCACTCTTGCGAACTTCGTAGCGCCTGCCTTGTCTGTTTCATCTTTGTCCGTGTTCTGTTAGCGCTTGCGAAAAATGACAAACGTGCACCAATTAGCCCCACCCGCCACTCTTGCGAACTTCGTAGCGCCCGCCCTGTCTGTTTCTTCTTCGTCCGTGTTCTGTTAGCGCTTGCGAAAAATGACAAACGAGCACCACTTAGCCCGAACAGCCACTCTTGCGTTCTTCGTAGCGCCCGCCCTGTCTGTTTCTTCTTTGTCCGTGTTCCGTTAGCGCTAGCAAAAAATGACAAACGTGCACCAATTAGCCCGACCCGCCACTCTTGCGAACTTCGTAGCGCCCGCCCTGTCTGTTTCTTCTTTGTCTGTGTTTTGTTAGCGCTTGCGAAAAATGACAAACGTGCACCAATCAGCCCGACCCGCCACTCTTGCGAACTTCGTAGCGCCCGCCCTGTCTGTTACTTCTTTGTTCGTGTTCTGTTAGCGCTTGCGAAAAATGACAAACGTGCACCAATTAGCCCGACCCGCCACTCTTTCGAACTTCGTAGCGCCCGCCCTGTCTGTTTCTTCTTTGTCTGTGTTCCGTTAGCGCTTGCGAAAAATGACAAACGTGCGCCAATTAGCCCGACCCGCCACTCTTGCGAACTTCGCAGCTCTCGCCCTGTTTGTTCCTTCTTTGTCCGAGTCCTGTTAGCGCTTGCAAAAAATGACAAACGTGCACCAATTAGCCCGACCCGCCACTCTTTCGAACTTCGTAGCGCACGCCCTGTCTTTTCCTTCTTTGTCCGTGTTCTGTTAGCGCTTGCGAAAAATGACAAACGTGCACCAATTAGCCCGAACCACCACTCTTGCGAACTTCGTAGCCCCCGCCCTGTCTGTTTCTTCTTTGTCCGTGTTCCGTTAGCGCTTGCGAAAAATGACAAACGTGCACCAATAGCCCGACCCGCCACTCTTGCGAACTTCGTAGCGCCCGCCCTGTCTGTTTCTTCTTTGTTCGTGTTCTGTTAGCGCTTGCGAAAAATGACAAACGAGCACCACTTAGCCCGAACAGCCACTCTTGCGTACTTCGTAGCGCCCGCCCTGTCTGTTCCTTCTTTGTCCGTGTTCTGCTGGCGCTTGCGAAAAATGACAAACGTCCACCAATTAGCCCGATCCGCCACTCTTGCGAACTTCGTAGCGCCCGCCCTGTCTGTTTCTTCTTTGTCCGTGTTCCGTTAGCGCTTGCGAAAAATGACAAACTTGCACCAATTAGCCCGACTCGCCACTCTTGCGAAATTGGCAGCGCCCACCCTGTCTGTTTCTTCTTTGTCCGTGCTCTGTTAGCGCTTGCGAAAAATGACAAATGTACACCAATTTGCCCGACCCGCCACCCTTGCGAACTTCGTAGCGCCCGCCCTGTCTGTTTCTTCCTTGTCCGTGTTCTGTTGGCGCTTGCGAAAAATGACAAACGTGCACCAATTAGCCTGACCCGCCGCTCTTGCGAACTTCGTAGCGCCCGCCCTGTCTATTTCTTCTTCGTCCGTGTTCTGTTAGCGCTTGCGAAAAATGACAAACGTGCACCAATTAGCCCGACCCGCCACTCTTGCGAACTTCGTAGCGCCCGCCCTGTCTGTTTCTTCTTTGTCCGTGTTCTGTTAGCGCTTGCGAAAAATGACAAACGTGCACCAATTAGCCCGAACCGCCACTCTTGCGAACTTCGTAGCGCACGCCCTGTCTGTTTCTTCTTTGTCTGTGTTCTGTTAGCGCTTGCGAAAAATGACAAACGTTCGCCAATTAGCCCGACCCGCCACTCTTGCGAACTTCGTAGCGCCCGCCCTGTCTGTTTCTTCTTTGTCCGTGTTCCGTTAGCGCTTGCGAAAAATGACAAACGTGCACCAATTGGCCCGACCCGCCACTCTTGCGAACTTCGTAGCGCCCGCCCTGTCTGTTTCTTCTTTGTCCGTGTTCTGTTAGCGCTTGCGAAAAATGACAAACGAGCACCACTTAGCCCGAACAGCCACTCTTGCGTACTTTGTAGCGCCCGCCCTGTCTGTTCCTTCTTTGTCCGTGTTCTGCTGGCGCTTGCGATAAATGACAAACGTCCACCAATTAGCCCGATCCGCCACTCTTGCGTACATCGTAGCTCTCGCCCTGTTTGTTCCTTCTTTGTCCGTGTCCTGTTAGCGCTTGCGAAAAATGACAAACGTGCACCAATTAGCCCGACCCGCCACTCTTGCGAACTTCGTAGCGCCCGCCCTGTCTGTTTCTTCTTTGTCCGTGTTCCGTTAGCGCTTGCGAAAAATGACAAACATGCACCAATTAGCCCGACCCGCCACTTTTGCTTATTTCGTAGCTCCCGCCCTGTCTGTTTCTTCTTTGTCCGTGTTCCGTTAGCGCTTGCGAAAAATCACAAACGTGCACCAATTAGCCCGACCCGACACTCTTGCGAACTTCGTAGCGAGCGCTCTGTCTGTTTCTTCTTTGTCCGTGTTCTGTTAGGGCTTGCGCAAAAAGAAAAACGTGCACCAATTAGCCCGACCCGCCAGTCTTGCGAACTTCGTAGCGCCCGCCCTGTCTGTTTCTTTTTTGTCCGTGTTCTGTTAGAGCTTGCGAAAAATGACAAACGTGCACCAATTAGACCGACCCGCCACTCTTGCGAAATTGGTAGCGCCCGCCCTGTCTGTTTCTTCTTTGTCCGTGTTCTGTTAGCGCTTGCGAAAAATGACAAACGTGCACCAATAGCCCGACTCGCCACTCTTAAGAACTTCGTAGCGCCCGCCCTGTCTGTTCCTTCTTTGTCCGCGTTCTGTTAGCGCTTGCGAATAATGACAAACGTGCACCATTTAGCCCGACCCGCCACTCTTGCGATTCCGTAGCGCCCGCCCTGTCCGTTTCTTCTTTGTCCGTGTTCTCTTAGCGCTTGCGAAAAATGACAACACTGCACCAATTAGCCCGACTCGCCACTCTTGAGAAATTGCTTTCACCCGCCCTGTCTGTTTCTTCTTTGTCCGTGCTCTGGTAGCGCTTGCAAAAAATGACAATTGTACACCAATTAGCCCGACCCGCCACTCTTGCGAACTTCGTAGCGCCCGCCCTGTCTCTTTCTTCTTTGTCTGTGTTCTGTTAGCGCTCGCGAAAAATGACAAACGTGCACCAATTAGCCCGACCCGCCACTCTTGCGGACTTCGTAGCGCCTGCCTTGTCTGTTTCATCTTTGTCCGTGTTCTGTTAGCGCTTGCGAAAAATGACAAACGTGCACCAATTAGCCCGAACCGCCACTCTTGCGAACTTCGTAGCGCCCGCCCTGTCTGTTTCTTCTTCGTCCGTGTTCTGTTAGCGCTTGCGAAAAATGACAAACGAGCACCACTTAGCCCGAACAGCCACTCTTGCGTTCTTCGTAGCGCCCGCCCTGTCTGTTTCTTCTTTGTCCGTGTTCCGTTAGCGCTAGCCAAAAATGACAAACGTGCACCAATTAGCCCGACCCGCCACTCTTGCGAACTTCGTAGCGCCCGCCCTGTCTGTTTCTTCTTTGTCTGTGTTCTGTTAGCGCTTGCGAAAAATGACAAACGTGCACCAATCAGCCCGACCCGCCACTCTTGCGAACTTCGTAGCGCCCGCCCTGTCTGTTACTTCTTTGTTCGTGTTCTGTTAGCGCTTGCGAAAAATGACAAACGTGCACCAATTAGCCCGACCCGCCACTCTTTCGAACTTCGTAGCGCCCGCCCTGTCTGTTTCTTCTTTGTCTGTGTTCTGTTAGTGCTTGCGAAAAATGACAAACGTGCGCCAATTAGCCCGACCCGCCACTCTTGCGAACTTCGCAGCTCTCGCCCTGTTTGTTCCTTCTTTGTCCGAGTCCTGTTAGCGCTTGCAAAAAATGACAAACGTGCACCAATTAGCCCGACCCGCCACTCTTTCGAACTTCGTAGCGCACGCCCTGTCTGTTTCTTCTTTGTTCGTGTTCTGTTAGCGCTTGCGAAAAATGACAAACGAGCACCACTTAGCCCGAACAGCCACTCTTGCGTACTTCGTAGCGCCCGCCCTGTCTGTTCCTTCTTTGTCCGTGTTCTGCTGGCGCTTGCGAAAAATGACAAACGTCCACCAATTAGCCCGATCCGCCACTCTTGCGAACTTCGTAGCGCCCGCCCTGTCTGTTTCTTCTTTGTCCATGTTCCGTTAGCGCTTGCGAAAAATGACAAACTTGCACCAATTAGCCCGACTCGCCACTCTTGCGATCTTCGTAGCGCCCGCCCTGTCTGTTCCTTCTTTGTCCGCGTTCTGTTGGCGCTTGCGAAAAATGACAAACGTGCACCAATTAGCCCGACCCGCCACTCTTGCGAACTCCGTAGCGCCCGCCCTGTCCGTTTCTTCTTTGTCCGTGTTCTGTTAGCGCTTGCGAAAAATGACAAAATTGCACCAATTAGCCCGACTCGCCACTCTTGCGAAATTGGCAGCGCCCGCCCTGTCTGTTTCTTCTTTGTCCGTGCTCTGTTAGCGCTTGCGAAAAATGACAAATGTACACCAATTAGCCCGACCCGCCACCCTTGCGAACTTCGTAGCGCCCGCCCTGTCTGTTTCTTCCTTGTCCGTGTTCTGTTGGCGCTTGCGAAAAATGACAAACGTGCACCAATTAGCCTGACCCGCCGCTCTTGCGAACTTCGTAGCGCCCGCCCTGTCTATTTCTTCTTCGTCCGTGTTCTGTTAGCGCTTGCGAAAAATGACAAACGTGCACCAATTAGCCCGACCCGCCACTCTTGCGAACTTCGTAGCGCCCGCCCTGTCTGTTTCTTCTTTGCCTGTGTTCTGTTAGCGCTTGCGAAAAATGACAAACGTGCACCACTTAGCCCGACCCGCCACTCTTTCGAACTTCGTAGCGCACGCCCTGTCTGTTCCTTCTTTGTCCGTGTTCTGTTAGCGCTTGCGAAAAATGACAAACGTGCACCAATTAGCCCGAACCGCCACTCTTGCGAACTTCGTAGCGCCCGCCCTGTCTGTTTCTTCTTTGTCTGTGTTCTGTTAGCGCTTGCGAAAAATGACAAACGTTCGCCAATTAGCCCGACCCGCCACTCTTGCGAACTTCGTAGCGCCCGCCCTGTCTGTTTCTTCTTTGTCCGTGTTCCGTTAGCGCTTGCGAAAAATGACAAACGTGCACCAATTGGCCCGACCCGCCACTCTTGCGAACTTTGTAGCGCCCGCCCTGTCTGTTTCTTCTTTGTCCGTGTTCTGTTAGCGCTTGCGAAAAATGACAAACGAGCACCACTTAGCCCGAACAGCCACTCTTGCGTACTTCGTAGCGCCCGCCCTGTCTGTTCCTTCTTTGTCCGTGTTCTGCTGGCGCTTGCGAAAAATGACAAACGTCCACCAATTAGCCCGATCCGCCACTCTTGCGTACATCGTAGCGCTCGCCCTGTTTGTTCCTTCTTTGTCCGTGTCCTGTTAGCGCTTGCGAAAAATGACAAACGTGCACCAATTAGCCCGACCCGCCACTCTTGCGAACTTCGTAGCGCCCGCCCTGTCTGTTTCTTCTTTGTCCGTGTTCCGTTAGCGCTTGCGAAAAATGACAAACATGCACCAATTAGCCCGACCCGCCACTTTTGCTTATTTCGTAGCTCCCGCCCTGTCTGTTTCTTCTTTGTCCGTGTTCCGCTAGCGCTTGCGAAAAATCACAAACGTGCACCAATTAGCCCGACCCGACACTCTTGCGAACTTCGTAGCGCGCGCTCTGTCTGTTTCTTCTTTGTCCGTGTTCTGTTAGGGCTTGCGCAAAAAGAAAAACGTGCACAAATTAGCCCGACCCGCCAGTCTTGCGAACTTCGTAGCGCCCGCCCTGTCTGTTTCTTTTTTGTCCGTGTTCTGTTAGAGCTTGCGAAAAATGACAAACGTGCACCAATTAGACCGACCCGCCACTCTTGCGAAATTGGTAGCGCCCGCCCTGTCTGTTTCTTCTTTGTCCGTGTTCTGTTAGCGCTTGCGAAAAATGACAAACGTGCACCAATTAGCCCGACCCGCCACTCTTAAGAACTTCGTAGCGCCCGCCCTGTCTGTTCCTTCTTTGTCCGCGTTCTGTTAGCGCTTGCGAATAATGACAAACGTGCACCAATTAGCCCGACCCGCCACTCTTGCGATTCCGTAGCGCCCGCCCTGTCCGTTTCTTCTTTGTCCGTGTTCTGTTAGCGCTTGCGAAAAATGACAACAGTGCACCAATTAGCCCGACTCGCCACTCATGAGAAATTGCTTTCACCCGCCCTGTCTGTTTCTTCTTTGTCCGTGCTCTGGTAGCGCTTGCAAAAAATGACAATTGTACACCAATTAGCCCGACCCGCCACTCTTGCGAACTTCGTAGCGCCCGCCCTGTCTCTTTCTTCTTTGTCTGTGTTCTGTTAGCGCTCGCGAAAAATGACAAACGTGCACCAATTAGCCCGATTCGCCACTCTTGCGAACTTCGTAGCGCCTGCCTTGTCTGTTTCATCTTTGTCCGTGTTCTGTTAGCGCTTGCGAAAAATGACAAACGTGCACCAATTAGCCCCACCCGCCACTCTTGCGAACTTCGTAGCGCCCGCCCTGTCTGTTTCTTCTTCGTCCGTGTTCTGCTGGCGCTTGCGAAAAATGACAAACGTCCACCAATTAGCCCGATCCGCCACTCTTGCGAACTTCGTAGCGCCCGCCCTGTCTGTTTCTTCTTTGTCCGTGTTCCGTTAGCGCTTGCGAAAAATGACAAACTTGCACCAATTAGCCCGACTCGCCACTCTTGCGATCTTCGTAGCGCCCGCCCTGTCTGTTCCTTCTTTGTCCGCGTTCTGTTGGCGCTTGCGAAAAATGACAAACGTGCACCAATTAGCCCGACTCGCCACTCTTGCGAAATTGGCAGCGCCCGCCCTGTCTGTTTCTTCTTTGTCCGTGCTCTGTTGGTGCTTGCGAAAAATGACAAATGTACCCCAATTAGCCCGACCCGCCACCCTTGCGAACTTCGTAGCGCCCGCCCTGTCTGTTTCTTCCTTGTCCGTGTTCTGTTGGCGCTTGCGAAAAATGACAAACGTGCACCAATTAGCCTGACCCGCCGCTCTTGCGAACTTCGTAGCGCCCGCCCTGTCTATTTCTTCTTCGTTCGTGTTCTGTTAGCGCTTGCGAAAAATGACAAACGTGCACCAATTAGCCCGACCCGCCACTCTTGCGAACTTCGTAGCGCCCGCCCTGTCTGTTTCTTCTTTGCCTGTGTTCTGTTAGCGCTTGCGAAAAATGACAAACGTGCACCACTTAGCCCGACCCGCCACTCTTTCGAACTTCGTAGCGCACGCCCTGTCTGTTCCTTCTTTGTCCGTGTTCTGTTAGCGCTTGCGAAAAATGACAAACGTGCACCAATTAGCCCGAACCGCCACTCTTGCGAACTTCGTAGCGCCCGCCCTGTCTGTTTCTTCTTTGTCTGTGTTCTGTTAGCGCTTGCGAAAAATGACAAACGTTCGCCAATTAGCCCGACCCGCCACTGTTGCGAACTTCGTAGCGCCCGCCCTGTCTGTTTCTTCTTTGTCCGTGTTCTGTTAGCGCTTGCGAAAAATGACAAACGTGCACCAATTGGCCCGACCCGCCACTCTTGCGAACTTTGTAGCGCCCGCCCTGTCTGTTTCTTCTTTGTCCGTGTTCTGTTAGCGCTTGCGAAAAATGACAAACGAGCACCACTTAGCCCGAACAGCCACTCTTGCGTACTTCGTAGCGCCCGCCCTGTCTGTTCCTTCTTTGTCCGTGTTCTGCTGGCGCTTGCGAAAAATGACAAACGTCCACCAATTAGCCCGATCCGCCACTCTTGCGTACATCGTAGCGCTCGCCCTGTTTGTTCCTTCTTTGTCCGTGTCCTGTTAGCGCTTGCGAAAAATGACAAACGTGCACCAATTAGCCCGACCCGCCACTCTTGCGAACTTCGTAGCGCCCGCCCTGTCTGTTTCTTCTTTGTCCGTGTTCCGTTAGCGCTTGCGAAAAATGACAAACATGCACCAATTAGCCCGACCCGCCACTTTTGCTTATTTCGTAGCTCCCGCCCTGTCTGTTTCTTCTTTGTCCGTGTTCCGCTAGCGCTTGCGAAAAATCACAAACGTGCACCAATTAGCCCGACCCGACACTCGTGCGAACTTCGTAGCGCGCGCTCTGTCTGTTTCTTCTTTGTCCGTGTTCTGTTAGGGCTTGCGCAAAAAGAAAAACGTGCACAAATTAGCCCGACCCGCCAGTCTTGCGAACTTCGTAGCGCCCGCCCTGTCTGTTTCTTTTTTGTCCGTGTTCTGTTAGAGCTTGCGAAAAATGACAAACGTGCACCAATTAGACCGACCCGCCACTCTTGCGAAATTGGTAGCGCCCGCCCTGTCTGTTTCTTCTTTGTCCGTGTTCTGTTAGCGCTTGCGAAAAATGACAAACGTGCACCAATTAGCCCGACCCGCCACTCTTAAGAACTTCGTAGCGCCCGCCCTGTCTGTTCCTTCTTTGTCCGCGTTCTGTTAGCGCTTGCGAATAATGACAAACATGCACCAATTAGCCCGACCCGCCACTCTTGCGATTCCGTAGCGCCCGCCCTGTCCGTTTCTTCTTTGTCCGTGTTCTGTTAGCGCTTGCGAAAAATGACAACACTGCACCAATTAGCCCGACTCGCCACTCTTGAGAAATTGCTTTCACCCGCCCTGTCTGTTTCTTCTTTGTCCGTGCTCTGGTAGCGCTTGCAAAAAATGACAATTGTACACCAATTAGCCCGACCCGCCACTCTTGCGAACTTCGTAGCGCCCGCCCTGTCTCTTTCTTCTTTGTCTGTGTTCTGTTAGCGCTCGCGAAAAATGACAAACGTGCACCAATTAGCCCGATTCGCCACTCTTGCGAACTTCGTAGCGCCTGCCTTGTCTGTTTCATCTTTGTCCGTGTTCTGTTAGCGCTTGCGAAAAATGACAAACGTGCACCAATTAGCCCCACCCGCCACTCTTGCGAAGTTCGTAGCGCCCGCCCTGTCTGTTTCTTCTTCGTCCGTGTTCTGTTAGCGCTTGCGAAAAATGACTAACGAGCACCACTTAGCCCGAACAGCCACTCTTGCGTTCTTCGTAGCGCCCGCCCTGTCTGTTTCTTCTTTGTCCGTGTTCCGTTAGCGCTAGCAAAAAATGACAAACGTGCACCAATTAGCCCGACCCGCCACTCTTGCGAACTTCGTAGCGCCCGCCCTGTCTGTTTCTTCTTTGTCTGTGTTCTGTTAGCGCTTGCGAAAAATGACAAACGTGCACCAATCAGCCCGACCCGCCACTCTTGCGAACTTCGTAGCGCCCGCCCTGTCTGTTACTTCTTTGTTCGTGTTCTGTTAGCGCTTGCGAAAAATGACAAACGTGCACCAATTAGCCCGACCCGCCACTCTTTCGAACTTCGTAGCGCCCGCCCTGTCTGTTTCTTCTTTGTCTGTGTTCCGTTAGCGCTTGCGAAAAATGACAAACGTGCGCCAATTAGCCCGACCCGCCACTCTTGCGAACTTCGCAGCTCTCGCCCTGTTTGTTCCTTCTTTGTCCGAGTCCTGTTAGCGCTTGCAAAAAATGACAAACGTGCACCAATTAGCCCGACCCGCCACTCTTTCGAACTTCGTAGCGCACGCCCTGTCTTTTCCTTCTTTGTCCGTGTTCTGTTAGCGCTTGCGAAAAATGACAGACGTGCACCAATTAGCCCGAACCGCCACTCTTGCGAACTTCGTAGCCCCCGCCCTGTCTGTTTCTTCTTTGTCCGTGTTCCGTTAGCGCTTGCGAAAAATGACAAACGTGCACCAATAGCCCGACCCGCCACTCTTGCGAACTTCGTAGCGCCCGCCCTGTCTGTTTCTTCTTTGTTCGTGTTCTGTTAGCGCTTGCGAAAAATGACAAACGAGCACCACTTAGCCCGAACAGCCACTTTTGCGTACTTCGTAGCGCCCGCCCTGTCTGTTCCTTCTTTGTCCGTGTTCTGCTGGCGCTTGCGAAAAATGACAAACGTCCACCAATTAGCCCGATCCGCCACTCTTGCGAACTTCGTAGCGCCCGCCCTGTCTGTTTCTTCTTTGTCCGTGTTCCGTTAGCGCTTGCGAAAAATGACAAACTTGCACCAATTAGCCCGACTCGCCAGTCTTGCGATCTTCGTAGCGTCCGCCCTGTCTGTTTCTTCTTTGTCTGTGTTCTGTTAGCGCTTGCGAAAAATGACAAACGTTCGCCAATTAGCCCGACCCGCCACTCTTGCGAACTTCGTAGCGCCCGCCCTGTCTGTTTCTTCTTTGTCCGTGTTCTGTTAGCGCTTGCGAAAAATGACAAACGTGCACCAATTGGCCCGACCCGCCACTCTTGCGAACTTTGTAGCGCCCGCCCTGTCTGTTTCTTCTTTGTCCGTGTTCTGTTAGCGCTTGCGAAAAATGACAAACGAGCACCACTTAGCCCGAACAGCCACTCTTGCGTACTTCGTAGCGCCCGCCCTGTCTGTTCCTTCTTTGTCCGTGTTCTGCTGGCGCTTGCGAAAAATGACAAACGTCCACCAATTAGCCCGATCCGCCACTCTTGCGTACATCGTAGCGCTCGCCCTGTTTGTTCCTTCTTTGTCCGTGTCCTGTTAGCGCTTGCGAAAAATGACAAACGTGCACCAATTAGCCCGACCCGCCACTCTTGCGAACTTCGTAGCGCCCGCCCTGTCTGTTTCTTCTTTGTCCGTGTTCCGTTAGCGCTTGCGAAAAATGACAAACATGCACCAATTAGCCCGACCCGCCACTTTTGCTTATTTCGTAGCTCCCGCCCTGTCTGTTTCTTCTTTGTCCGTGTTCCGCTAGCGCTTGCGAAAAATCACAAACGTGCACCAATTAGCCCGACCCGACACTCGTGCGAACTTCGTAGCGCGCGCTCTGTCTGTTTCTTCTTTGTCCGTGTTCTGTTAGGGCTTGCGCAAAAAGAAAAACGTGCACAAATTAGCCCGACCCGCCAGTCTTGCGAACTTCGTAGCGCCCGCCCTGTCTGTTTCTTTTTTGTCCGTGTTCTGTTAGAGCTTGCGAAAAATGACAAACGTGCACCAATTAGACCGACCCGCCACTCTTGCGAAATTGGTAGCGCCCGCCCTGTCTGTTTCTTCTTTGTCCGTGTTCTGTTAGCGCTTGCGAAAAATGACAAACGTGCACCAATTAGCCCGACCCGCCACTCTTAAGAACTTCGTAGCGCCCGCCCTGTCTGTTCCTTCTTTGTCCGCGTTCTGTTAGCGCTTGCGAATAATGACAAACATGCACCAATTAGCCCGACCCGCCACTCTTGCGATTCCGTAGCGCCCGCCCTGTCCGTTTCTTCTTTGTCCGTGTTCTGTTAGCGCTTGCGAAAAATGACAACACTGCACCAATTAGCCCGACTCGCCACTCTTGAGAAATTGCTTTCACCCGCCCTGTCTGTTTCTTCTTTGTCCGTGCTCTGGTAGCGCTTGCAAAAAATGACAATTGTACACCAATTAGCCCGACCCGCCACTCTTGCGAACTTCGTAGCGCCCGCCCTGTCTCTTTCTTCTTTGTCTGTGTTCTGTTAGCGCTCGCGAAAAATGACAAACGTGCACCAATTAGCCCGATTCGCCACTCTTGCGAACTTCGTAGCGCCTGCCTTGTCTGTTTCATCTTTGTCCGTGTTCTGTTAGCGCTTGCGAAAAATGACAAACGTGCACCAATTAGCCCCACCCGCCACTCTTGCGAAGTTCGTAGCGCCCGCCCTGTCTGTTTCTTCTTCGTCCGTGTTCTGTTAGCGCTTGCGAAAAATGACTAACGAGCACCACTTAGCCCGAACAGCCACTCTTGCGTTCTTCGTAGCGCCCGCCCTGTCTGTTTCTTCTTTGTCCGTGTTCCGTTAGCGCTAGCAAAAAATGACAAACGTGCACCAATTAGCCCGACCCGCCACTCTTGCGAACTTCGTAGCGCCCGCCCTGTCTGTTTCTTCTTTGTCTGTGTTCTGTTAGCGCTTGCGAAAAATGACAAACGTGCACCAATCAGCCCGACCCGCCACTCTTGCGAACTTCGTAGCGCCCGCCCTGTCTGTTCCTTCTTTGTCCGCGTTCTGTTAGCGCTTGCGAAAAATGACAAACGTGCACCAATTAGCCCGACCCGCCACTATTGCGAAATTGGTAGCGCCCGCCCTGTCTGTTTTTTCTTTGTCCGTGTTCTGTTAGCGCTTGCGAAGAATGACAAACGTGCACCAATTAGCCCGACCCGCCGCTGTTGCGAACTTCGTAGCGCCCGCCCTGTCTATTTCTTCTATGTCCGTGTTCTGTTAGCGCTTGCGAAAAATGACAAACGTGCACCAATTAGCCCGACCCGCCACTCTTGCGAACTTTGTAGCGCCCGCCCTGTCTGTTTCTTTGTCCGTGTTCTGTTAGCGCTTGCGAAAAATGACAGACGTGCACCAATTAGCCCGAACCGCCACTCTTGCGAACTTCGTAGCCCCCGCCCTGTCTGTTTCTTCTTTGTCCGTGTTCCGTTAGCGCTTGCGAAAAATGACAAACGTGCACCAATAGCCCGACCCGCCACTCTTGCGAACTTCGTAGCGCCCGCCCTGTCTGTTTCTTCTTTGTTCGTGTTCTGTTAGCGCTTGCGAAAAATGACAAACGAGCACCACTTAGCCCGAACAGCCACTTTTGCGTACTTCGTAGCGCCCGCCCTGTCTGTTCCTTCTTTGTCCGTGTTCTGCTGGCGCTTGCGAAAAATGACAAACGTCCACCAATTAGCCCGATCCGCCACTCTTGCGAACTTCGTAGCGCCCGCCCTGTCTGTTTCTTCTTTGTCCGTGTTCCGTTAGCGCTTGCGAAAAATGACAAACTTGCACCAATTAGCCCGACTCGCCAGTCTTGCGATCTTCGTAGCGCCCGCCCTGTCTGTTCCTTCTTTTTCCGCGTTCTGTTGGCGCTTGCGAAAAATGACAAACGTGCAGAAATTAGCCCGACCCGCCACTCTTGCGAACTCCGTAGCTCCCGCCCTGTCCGTTTCTTCTTTGTCCGTGTTCTGTTAGCGCTTGCGAAAAATGACAAAATTGCACCAATTAGCCCGACTCGCCACTCTTGCGAAATTGGCAGCGCCCGCCCTGTCTGTTTCTTCTTTGTCCGTGCTCTGTTAGCGCTTGCGAAAAATGACAAATGTACACCAATTAGCCCGACCCGCCACCCTTGCGAACTTCGTAGCGCCCGCCCTGTCTGTTTCTTCCTTGTCCGTGTTCTGTTGGCGCTTGCGAAAAATGACAAACGTGCACCAATTAGCCTGACCCGCCGCTCTTGCGAACTTCGTAGCGCCCGCCCTGTCTATTTCTTCTTCGTCCGTGTTCTGTTAGCGCTTGCGAAAAATGACAAACGTGCACCAATTAGCCCGACCCGCCACTCTTGCGAACTTCGTAGCGCCCGCCCTGTCTGTTTCTTCTTTGCCTGTGTTCTGTTAGCGCTTGCGAAAAATGACAAACGTGCACCAATTAGCCCGACCCGCCACTCTTTCGAACTTCGTAGCGCACGCCCTGTCTGTTCCTTCTTTGTCCGTGTTCTGTTAGCGCTTGCGAAAAATGACAAACGTGCACCAATTAGCCCGAACCGCCACTCTTGCGAACTTCGTAGCGCACGCCCTGTCTGTTTCTTCTTTGTCTGTGTTCTGTTAGCGCTTGCGAAAAATGACAAACGTTCGCCAATTAGCCCGACCCGCCACTCTTGCGAACTTCGTAGCGCCCGCCCTGTCTGTTTCTTCTTTGCCCGTGTTCCGTTAGCGCTTGCGAAAAATGACAAACGTGCACCAATTGGCCCGACCCGCCACTCTTGCGAACTTCGTAGCGCCCGCCCTGTCTGTTTCTTCTTTGTCCGTGTTCTGTTAGCGCTTGCGAAAAATGACAAACGAGCACCACTTAGCCCGAACAGCCACTCTTGCGTACTTTGTAGCGCCCGCCCTGTCTGTTCCTTCTTTGTCCGTGTTCTGCTGGCGCTTGCGAAAAATGACAAACGTCCACCAATTAGCCCGATCCGCCACTCTTGCGTACATCGTAGCTCTCGCCCTGTTTGTTCCTTCTTTGTCCGTGTCCTGTTAGCGCTTGCGAAAAATGACAAACGTGCACCAATTAGCCCGACCCGCCACTCTTGCGAACTTCGTAGCGCCCGCCCTGTCTGTTTCTTCTTTGTCCGTGTTCCGTTAGCGCTTGCGAAAAATGACAAACATGCACCAATTAGCCCGACCCGCCACTTTTGCTTATTTCGTAGCTCCCGCCCTGTCTGTTTCTTCTTTGTCCGTGTTCCGTTAGCGCTTGCGAAAAATCACAAACGTGCACCAATTAGCCCGACCCGACACTCTTGCGAACTTCGTAGCGAGCGCTCTGTCTGTTTCTTCTTTGTCCGTGTTCTGTTAGGGCTTGCGCAAAAAGAAAAACGTGCACCAATTAGCCCGACCCGCCAGTCTTGCGAACTTAGTAGCGCCCGCCCTGTCTGTTTCTTTTTTGTCCGTGTTCTGTTAGAGCTTGCGAAAAATGACAAACGTGCACCAATTAGACCGACCCGCCACTCTTGCGAAATTGGTAGCGCCCGCCCTGTCTGTTTCTTCTTTGTCCGTGTTCTGTTAGCGCTTGCGAAAAATGACAAACGTGCACCAATAGCCCGACTCGCCACTCTTAAGAACTTCGTAGCGCCCGCCCTGTCTGTTCCTTCTTTGTCCGCGTTCTGTTAGCGCTTGCGAATAATGACAAACGTGCACCATTTAGCCCGACCCGCCACTCTTGCGATTCCGTAGCGCCCGCCCTGTCCGTTTCTTCTTTGTCCGTGTTCTCTTAGCGCTTGCGAAAAATGACAACACTGCACCAATTAGCCCGACTCGCCACTCTTGAGAAATTGCTTTCACCCGCCCTGTCTGTTTCTTTTTTGTCCGTGTTCTGTTAGAGCTTGCGAAAAATGACAAACGTGCACCAATTAGACCGACCCGCCACTCTTGCGAAATTGGTAGCGCCCGCCCTGTCTGTTTCTTCTTTGTCCGTGTTCTGTTAGCGCTTGCGAAAAATGACAAACGTGCACCAATTAGCCGGACCCGCCACTCTTGCGAACTTCGTAGCGCCCGCCCTGTCTGTTTCTTCTTTGTTCGTGTTCTGTTAGCGCTTGCGAAAAATGACAAACGAGCACCACTTAGCCCGAACAGCCACTCTTGCGTACTTCGTAGCGCCCGCCCTGTCTGTTCCTTCTTTGTCCGTGTTCTGCTGGCGCTTGCGAAAAATGACAAACGTCCACCAATTAGCCCGATCCGCCACTCTTGCGAACTTCGTAGCGCCCGCCCTGTCTGTTTCTTCTTTGTCCGTGTTCCGTTAGCGCTTGCGAAAAATGACAAACTTGCACCAATTAGCCCGACTCGCCACTCTTGCGATCTTCGTAGCGCCCGCCCTGTCTGTTCCTTCTTTGTCCGCGTTCTGTTGGCGCTTGCGAAAAATGCCAAACGTGCACCAATTAGCCCGACCCGCCACTCTTGCGAACTCCGTAGCGCCCGCCGTGTCCGTTTCTTCTTTGTCCGTGTTCTGTTAGCGCTTGCGAAAAATGACAAAATTGCACCAATTAGCCCGACTCGCCACTCTTGCGAAATTGGCAGCGCCCGCCCTGTCTGTTTCTTCTTTGTCTGTGCTCTGTTAGCGCTTGCGAAAAATGACAAATGTACACCAATTAGCCCGACCCGCCACCCTTGCGAACTTCGTAGCGCCCGCCCTGTCTGTTTCTTCCTTGTCCGTGTTCTGTTGGCGCTTGCGAAAAATGACAAACGTGCACCAATTAGCCTGACCCGCCGCTCTTGCGAACTTCGTAGCGCCCGCCCTGTCTATTTCTTCTTCGTCCGTGTTCTGTTAGCGCTTGCGAAAAATGACAAACGTGCACCAATTAGCCCGACCCGCCACTCTTGCGAACTTCGTAGCGCCCGCCCTGTCTGTTTCTTCTTTGCCTGTGTTCTGTTAGCGCTTGCGAAAAATGACAAACGTGCACCAATTAGCCCGACCCGCCACTCTTTCGAACATCGTAGCGCACGCCCTGTCTGTTCCTTCTTTGTCTGTGTTCTGTTAGCGCTTGCGAAAAATGACAAACGTCCACCAATTAGCCCGATCCGATACTCTTGCGAACTTCGCAGCTCTCGCCCTGTTTGTTCCTTCTTTGTCCGAGTCCTGTTAGCGCTTGCAAAAAATTACAAACGTCCACCAATTAGCCCGACCCGCCACTCTTTCGAACTTCGTAGCGCACGCCCTGTCTGTTCCTTCTTTGTCCGTGTTCTGTTAGCGCTTGCGAAAAATGACAAACGTGCACCAATTAGCCCGAACCGCCACTCTTGCGAACTTCGTAGCGCCCGCCCTGTCTGTTTCTTCTTTGTCTGTGTTCTGTTAGCGCTTGCGAAAAATGACAAACGTGCACCAATCAGCCCGACCCGCCACTCTTGCGAACTTCGTAGCGCCCGCAGTGTCTGTTACTTCTTTGTTCGTGTTCTGTTAGCGCTTGCGAAAAATGACAAACGTGCACCAATTAGCCCGACCCGCCACTCTTTCGAGCTTCGTAGCGCCCGCCCTGTCTGTTTCTTCTTTGTCTGTGTTCTGTTAGCGCTTGCGAAAAATGACAAACGTGCGCCAATTAGCCCGACCCGCCACTCTTGCGAGCTTCGCAGCTCTCGCCCTGTTTGTGCCTTCTTTGTCCGAGTCCTGTTAGCGCTTGCAAAAAATGACAAACGTGCACCAATTACCCCGACCCGCCACTCTTGCGAACTTCGTAGCGCCCGCCCTGTCTGTTTCTTCTTTGCCTGTGTTCTGTTAGCGCTTGCGAAAAATGACAAACGTGCACCAATTAGCCCGACCCGCCACTCTTTCGAACATCGTAGCGCACGCCCTGTCTGTTCCTTCTTTGTCTGTGTTCTGTTAGCGCTTGCGAAAAATGACAAACGTCCACCAATTAGCCCGATCCGATACTCTTGCGAACTTCGCAGCTCTCGCCCTGTTTGTTCCTTCTTTTTCCGAGTCCTGTTAGCGCTTGCAAAAAATTACAAACGTCCACCAATTAGCCCGACCCGCCACTCTTTCGAACTTCGTAGCGCACGCCCTGTCTGTTCCTTCTTTGTCCGTGTTCTGTTAGCGCTTGCGAAAAATGACAAACATGCACCAATTAGCCCGACCCGCCACTTTTGCTTATTTCGTAGCTCCCGCCCTGTCTGTTTCTTCTTTGTCCGTGTTCCGTTAGCGCTTGCGAAAAATCACAAACGTGCACCAATTAGCCCGACCCGACACTCTTGCGAACTTCGTAGCGAGCGCTCTGTCTGTTTCTTCTTTGTCAGTGTTCTGTTAGGGCTTGCGCAAAAAGAAAAACGTGCACCAATTAGCCCGACCCGCCAGTCTTGCGAACTTCGTAGCGCCCGCCCTGTCTGTTTCTTTTTTGTCCGTGTTCTGTTAGAGCTTGCGAAAAATGACAAACGTGCACCAATTAGACCGACCCGCCACTCTTGCGAAATTGGTAGCGCCCGCCCTGTCTGTTTCTTCTTTGTCCGTGTTCTGTTAGCGCTTGCGAAAAATGACAAACGTGCACCAATAGCCCGACTCGCCACTCTTAAGAACTTCGTAGCGCCCGCCCTGTCTGTTCCTTCTTTGTCCGCGTTCTGTTAGCGCTTGCGAATAATGACAAACGTGCACCATTTAGCCCGACCCGCCACTCTTGCGATTCCGTAGCGCCCGCCCTGTCCGTTTCTTCTTTGTCCGTGTTCTCTTAGCGCTTGCGAAAAATGACAACACTGCACCAATTAGCCCGACTCGCCACTCTTGAGAAATTGCTTTCACCCGCCCTGTCTGTTTCTTCTTTGTCCGTGCTCTGGTAGCGCTTGCAAAAAATGACAATTGTACACCAATTAGCCCGACCCGCCACTCTTGCGAACTTCGTAGCGCCCGCCCTGTCTCTTTCTTCTTTGTCTGTGTTCTGTTAGCGCTTGCGAAAAATGACAAACGAGCACCACTTAGCCCGAACAGCCACTCTTGCGTACTTCGTAGCGCCCGCCCTGTCTGTTCCTTCTTTGTCCGTGTTCTGCTGGCGCTTGCGAAAAATGACAAACGTCCACCAATTAGCCCGATCCGCCACTCTTGCGAACTTCGTAGCGCCCGCCCTGTCTGTTTCTTCTTTGTCCGTGTTCCGTTAGCGATTGCGAAAAATGACAAACTTGCACCAATTAGCCCGACTCGCCACTCTTGCGATCTTCGTAGCGCCCGCCCTGTCTGTTCCTTCTTTGTCCGCGTTCTGTTGGCGCTTACGAAAAATGCCAAACGTGCACCAATTAGCCCGACCCGCCACTCTTGCGAACTCCGTAGCGCCCGCCGTGTCCGTTTCTTCTTTGTCCGTGTTCTGTTAGCGCTTGCGAAAAATGACAAAATTGCACCAATTAGCCCGACTCGCCACTCTTGCGAAATTGGCAGCGCCCGCCCTGTCTGTTTCTTCTTTGTCCGTGCTCTGTTAGCGCTTGCGAAAAATGACAAATGTACACCAATTAGCCCGACCCGCCACCCTTGCGAACTTCGTAGCGCCCGCCCTGTCTGTTTATTCCTTGTCCGTGTTCTGTTGGCGCTTGCGAAAAATGACAAACGTGCACCAATTAGCCTGACCCGCCGCTCTTGCGAACTTCGTAGCGCCCGCCCTGTCTATTTCTTCTTCGTCCGTGTTCTGTTAGCGCTTGCGAAAAATGACAAACGTGCACCAATTAGCCCGACCCGCCACTCTTGCGAACTTCGTAGCGCCCGCCCTGTCTGTTTCTTCTTTGCCTGTGTTCTGTTAGCGCTTGCGAAAAATGACAAACGTGCACCAATTAGCCCGACCCGCCACTCTTTCGAACATCGTAGCGCACGCCCTGTCTGTTCCTTCTTTGTCTGTGTTCTGTTAGCGCTTGCGAAAAATGACAAACGTCCACCAATTAGCCCGATCCGATACTCTTGCGAACTTCGCAGCTCTCGCCCTGTTTGTTCCTTCTTTGTCCGAGTCCTGTTAGCGCTTGCAAAAAATTACAAACGTCCACCAATTAGCCCGACCCGCCACTCTTTCGAACTTCGTAGCGCACGCCCTGTCTGTTCCTTCTTTGTCCGTGTTCTGTTAGCGCTTGCGAAAAATGACAAACGTGCACCAATTAGCCCGAACCGCCACTCTTGCGAACTTCGTAGCGCCCGCCCTGTCTGTTTCTTCTTTGTCTGTGTTCTGTTAGCGCTTGCGAAAAATGACAAACGTGCACCAATCAGCCCGACCCGCCACTCTTGCGAACTTCGTAGCGCCCGCAGTGTCTGTTACTTCTTTGTTCGTGTTCTGTTAGCGCTTGCGAAAAATGACAAACGTGCACCAATTAGCCCGACCCGCCACTCTTTCGAACTTCGTAGCGCCCGTCCTGTCTGTTTCTTCTTTGTCTGTGTTCTGTTAGCGCTTGCGAAAAATGACAAACGTGCGCCAATAAGCCCGACCCGCCACTCTTGCGAGCTTCGCAGCTCTCGCCCTGTTTGTTCCTTCTTTGTCCGAGTCCTGTTAGCGCTTGCAAAAAATGACAAACGTGCACCAATTACCCCGACCCGCCACTCTTGCGAACTTCGTAGCGCCCGCCCTGTCTATTTCTTCTTCGTCCGTGTTCTGTTAGCGCTTGCGAAAAATGACAAACGTGCACCAATTAGCCCGACCCGCCACTCTTGCGAACTTCGTAGCGCCCGCCCTGTCTGTTTCTTCTTTGCCTGTGTTCTGTTAGCGCTTGCGAAAAATGACAAACGTGCACCACTTAGCCCGACCCGCCACTCTTTCGAACTTCGTAGCGCACGCCCTGTCTGTTCCTTCTTTGTCCGTGTTCTGTTAGCGCTTGCTAAAAATGACAAACGTGCACCAATTAGCCCGAACCGCCACTCTTGCGAACTTCGTAGCGCCCGCCCTGTCTGTTTCTTCTTTGTCTGTGTTCTGTTAGCGCTTGCGAAAAATGACAAACGTTCGCCAATTAGCCCGACCCGCCACTCTTGCGAACTTCGTAGCGCCCGCCCTGTCTGTTTCTTCTTTGTCCGTGTTCCGTTAGCGCTTGCGAAAAATGACAAACGTGCACCAATTGGCCCGACCCGCCACTCTTGCGAACTTTGTAGCGCCCGCCCTGTCTGTTTCTTCTTTGTCCGTGTTCTGTTAGCGCTTGCGAAAAATGACAAACGAGCACCACTTAGCCCGAACAGCCACTCTTGCGTACTTCGTAGCGCCCGCCCTGTCTGTTCCTTCTTTGTCCGTGTTCTGCTGGCGCTTGCGAAAAATGACAAACGTCCACCAATTAGCCCGATCCGCCACTCTTGCGTACATCGTAGCGCTCGCCCTGTTTGTTCCTTCTTTGTCCGTGTCCTGTTAGCGCTTGCGAAAAATGACAAACGTGCACCAATTAGCCCGACCCGCCACTCTTGCGAACTTCGTAGCGCCCGCCCTGTCTGTTTCTTCTTTGTCCGTGTTCCGTTAGCGCTTGCGAAAAATGACAAACATGCACCAATTAGCCCGACCCGCCACTTTTGCTTATTTCGTAGCTCCCGTCCTGTCTGTTTCTTCTTTGTCCGTGTTCCGCTAGCGCTTGCGAAAAATCACAAACGTGCACCAATTAGCCCGACCCGACACTCTTGCGAACTTCGTAGCGCGCGCTCTGTCTGTTTCTTCTTTGTCCGTGTTCTGTTAGGGCTTGCGCAAAAAGAAAAACGTGCACAAATTAGCCCGACCCGCCAGTCTTGCGAACTTCGTAGCGCCCGCCCTGTCTGTTTCTTTTTTGTCCGTGTTCTGTTAGAGCTTGCGAAAAATGACAAACGTGCACCAATTAGACCGACCCGCCACTCTTGCGAAATTGGTAGCGCCCGCCCTGTCTGTTTCTTCTTTGTCCGTGTTCTGTTAGCGCTTGCGAAAAATGACAAACGTGCACCAATTAGCCCGACCCGCCACTCTTAAGAACTTCGTAGCGCCCGCCCTGTCTGTTCCTTCTTTGTCCGCGTTCTGTTAGCGCTTGCGAATAATGACAAACGTGCACCAATTAGCCCGACCCGCCACTCTTGCGATTCCGTAGCGCCCGCCCTGTCCGTTTCTTCTTTGTCCGTGTTCTGTTAGCGCTTGCGAAAAATGACAACACTGCACCAATTAGCCCGACTCGCCACTCTTGAGAAATTGCTTTCACCCGCCCTGTCTGTTTCTTCTTTGTCCGTGCTCTGGTAGCGCTTGCAAAAAATGACAATTGTACACCAATTAGCCCGACCCGCCACTCTTGCGAACTTCGTAGCGCCCGCCCTGTCTCTTTCTTCTTTGTCTGTGTTCTGTTAGCGCTCGCGAAAAATGACAAACGTGCACCAATTAGCCCGATTCGCCACTCTTGCGAACTTCGTAGCGCCTGCCTTGTCTGTTTCATCTTTGTCCGTGTTCTGTTAGCGCTTGCGAAAAATGACAAACGTGCACCAATTAGCCCCACCCGCCACTCATGCGAACTTCGTAGCGCCCGCCCTGTCTGTTTCTTCTTCGTCCGTGTTCTGTTAGCGCTTGCGAAAAATGGCAAACGAGCACGACTTAGCCCGAACAGCCACTCTTGCGTTCTTCGTAGCGCCCGCCCTGTCTGTTTCTTCTTTGTCCGTGTTCCGTTAGCGCTAGCAAAAAATGACAAACGTGCACCAATTAGCCCGACCCGCCACACTTGCGAACTTCGTAGCGCCCGCCCTGTCTGTTTCTTCTTTGTCTGTGTTCTGTTAGCGCTTGCGAAAAATGACAAACGTGCACCAATCAGCCCGACCCGCCACTCTTGCGAACTTCGTAGCGCCCGCCCTGTCTGTTACTTCTTTGTTCGTGTTCTGTTAGCGCTTGCGAAAAATGACAAACGTGCACCAATTAGCCCGACCCGCCACTCTTTCGAACTTCGTAGCGCCCGCCCTGTCTGTTTCTTCTTTGTCTGTGTTCCGTTAGCGCTTGCGAAAAATGACAAACGTGCGCCAATTAGCCCGACCCGCCACTCTTGCGAACTTCGCAGCTCTCGCCCTGTTTGTTCCTTCTTTGTCCGAGTCCTGTTAGCGCTTGCAAAAAATGACAAACGCGCACCAATTAGCCCGACCCGCAACTCTTTCGAACTTCGTAGCGCACGCCCTGTCTTTTCCTTCTTTGTCCGTGTTCTGTTAGCGCTTGCGAAAAATGACTAACGTGCACCAATTAGCCCGAACCGCCACTCTTGCGAACTTCGTAGCCCCCGCCCTGTCTGTTTCTTCTTTGTCCGTGTTCCGTTAGCGCTTGCGAAAAATGACAAACGTGCACCAATAGCCCGACCCGCCACTCTTGCGAACTTCGTAGCGCCCGCCCTGTCTGTTTCTTCTTTGTTCGTGTTCTGTTAGCGCTTGCGAAAAATGACAAACGAGCACCACTTAGCCCGAACAGCCACTCTTGCGTACTTCGTAGCGCCCGCCCTGTCTGTTCCTTCTTTGTCCGTGTTCTGCTGGCGCTTGCGAAAAATGACAAACGTCCACCAATTAGCCCGATCCGCCACTCTTGCGAACTTCGCAGCGCCCGCCCTGTCTGTTTCTTCTTTGTCCGTGTTCCGTTAGCGCTTGCGAAAAATGACAAACTTGCACCAATTAGCCCGACTCGCCACTCTTGCGATCTTCGTAGCGCCCGCCCTGTCTGTTCCTTCTTTTTCCGCGTTCTGTTGGCGCTTGCGAAAAATGACAAACGTGCAGAAATTAGCCCGACCCGCCACTCTTGCGAACTCCGTAGCTCCCGCCCTGTCCGTTTCTTCTTTGTCCGTGTTCTGTTAGCGCTTGCGAAAAATGACAAAATTGCACCAATTAGCCCGACTCGCCACTCTTGCGAAATTGGCAGCGCCCGCCCTGTCTGTTTCTTCTTTGTCCGTGCTCTGTTAGCGCTTGCGAAAAATGACAAATGTACACCAATTAGCCCGACCCGCCACCCTTGCGAACTTCGTAGCGCCCGCCCTGTCTGTTTCTTCCTTGTCCGTGTTCTGTTGGCGCTTGCGAAAAATGACAAACGTGCACCAATTAGCCTGACCCTCCGCTCTTGCGAACTTCGTAGCGCCCGCCCTGTCTATTTCTTCTTCGTCCGTGTTCTGTTAGCGCTTGCGAAAAATGACAAACGTGCACCAATTAGCCCGACCCGCCACTCTTGCGAACTTCGTAGCGCCCGCCCTGTCTGTTTCTTCTTTGCCTGTGTTGTGTTAGCGCTTGCGAAAAATGACAAACGTGCACCAATTAGCCCGACCCGCCACTCTATCGAACTTCGTAGCGCACGCCCTGTCTGTTCCTTCTTTGTCCGTGTTCTGTTAGCGCTTGCGAAAAATGACAAACGTGCACCAATTAGCCCGAACCGCCACTCTTGCGAACTTCGTAGCGCACGCCCTGTCTGTTTCTTCTTTGTCTGTGTTCTGTTAGCGCTTGCGAAAAATGACAAACGTTCGCCAATTAGCCCGACCCGCCACTCTTGCGAACTTCGTAGCGCCCGCCCTGTCTGTTTCTTCTTTGTCCGTGTTCCGTTAGCGCTTGCGAAAAATGACAAACGTGCACCAATTGGCCCGACCCGCCACTCTTGCGAACTTCGTAGCGCCCGCCCTGTCTGTTTCTTCTTTGTCCGTGTTCTGCTGGCGCTTGCGAAAAATGACAAACGTCCACCAATTAGCCCGATCCGCCACTCTTGCGTACATCGTAGCTCTCGCCCTGTTTGTTCCTTCTTTGTCCGTGTCCTGTTAGCGCTTGCGAAAAATGACAAACGTGCACCAATTAGCCCGACCCGCCACTCTTGCGAACTTCGTAGCGCCCGCCCTGTCCGTTTCTTCTTTGTCCGTGTTCTCTTAGCGCTTGCGAAAAATGACAACACTGCACCAATTAGCCCGACTCGCCACTCTTGAGAAATTGCTTTCACCCGCCCTGTCTGTTTCTTCTTTGTCCGTGCTCTGGTAGCGCTTGCAAAAAATGACAATTGTACACCAATTAGCCCGACCCGCCACTCTTGCGAACTTCGTAGCGCACGCCCTGTCTTTTCCTTCTTTGTCCGTGTTCTGTTGGCGCTTGCGAAAAATGACAAACGTGCACCAATTAGCCCGAACCGCCACTCTTCCGAACTTCGTAGCCCCCGCCCTGTCTGTTTCTTCTTTGTCCGTGTTCCGTTAGCGCTTGCGAAAAATGACAAACGTGCACCAATTAGCCCGACCCGCCACTCTTGCGAACTTCGTAGCGCCCGCCCTGTCTGTTTCTTCTTTGTTCGTGTTCTGTTAGCGCTTGCGAAAAATGACAAACGAGCACCACTTAGCCCGAACAGCCACTCTTGCGTACTTCGTAGCGCCCTCCTGTCTGTTCCTTCTTTGTCCGTGTTCTGCTGGCGCTTGCGAAAAATGACAAACGTCCACCAATTAGCCCGATCCGCCACTCTTGCGAACTTCGTAGCGCCCGCCCTGTCTGTTTCTTCTTTGTCCGTGTTCCGTTAGCGCTTGCGAAAAATGACAAACTTGCACCAATTAGCCCGACTCGCCACTCTTGCGATCTTCGTAGCGCCCGCCCTGTCTGTTCCTTCTTTGTCCGCGTTCTGTTGGCGCTTGCGAAAAATGACAAACGTGCACCAATTAGCCCGACCCGCCACTCTTGCGAACTCCGTAGCGCCCGCCCTGTCCGTTTCTTCTTTGTCCGTGTTCTGTTAGCGCTTGCGAAAAATGACAAAATTGCACCAATTAGCCCGACTCGCCACTCTTGCGAAATTGGCAGCGCCCGCCCTGTCTGTTTCTTCTTTGTCCGTGCTCTGTTAGCGCTTGCGAAAAATGACAAATGTACACCAATTAGCCCGACCCGCCACCCTTGCGAACTTCGTAGCGCCCGCCCTGTCTGTTTCTTCCTTGTCCGTGTTCTGTTGGCGCTTGCGAAAAATGACAAACGTGCACCAATTAGCCTGACCCGCCGCTCTTGCGAACTTCGTAGCGCCCGCCCTGTCTATTTCTTCTTCGTCCGTGTTCTGTTAGCGCTTGCGAAAAATGACAAACGTGCACCAATTAGCCCGACCCGCCACTCTTGCGAACTTCGTAGCGCCCGCCCTGTCTGTTTCTTCTTTGCCTGTGTTCTGTTAGCGCTTGCGAAAAATGACAAACGTGCACCAATTAGCCCGACCCGCCACTCTTTCGAACTTCGTAGCGCACGCCCTGTCTGTTCCTTCTTTGTCCGTGTTCTGTTAGCGCTTGCGAAAAATGACAAACGTGCACCAATTAGCCCGAACCGCCACTCTTGCGAACTTCGTAGCGCCCGCCCTGTCTGTTTCTTCTTTGTCTGTGTTCTGTTAGCGCTTGCGAAAAATGACAAACGTTCGCCAATTAGCCCGACCCGCCACTCTTGCGAACTTCGTAGCGCCCGCCCTGTCATTTCTTCTTTGTCCGTGTTCCGTTAGCGCTTGCGAAAAATGACAAACGAGCACCACTTAACCCGAACAGCCACTCTTGCGTACTTCGTAGCGCACGCCCTGTCTGTTCCTTCTTTGTCTGTGTTCTGTTAGCGCTTGCGAAAAATGACAAACGTCCACCAATTAGCCCGATCCGATACACTTGCGAACTTCGCAGCTCTCGCCCTGTTTGTTCCTTCTTTGTCCGAGTCCTGTTAGCGCTTGCAAAAAATTACAAACGTCCACCAATTAGCCCGACCCGCCACTCTTTCGAACTTCGTAGCGCACGCCCTGTCTGTTCCTTCTTTGTCCGTGTTCTGTTAGCGCTTGCGAAAAATGACAAACGTGCACCAATTAGCCCGAACCGCCACTCTTGCGAACTTCGTAGCGCCCGCCCTGTCTGTTTCTTCTTTGTCTGTGTTCTGTTAGCGCTTGCGAAAAATGACAAACGTGCACCAATCAGCCCTACCCGCCACTCTTGCGAACTTCGTAGCGCCCGCAGTGTCTGTTACTTCTTTGTTCGTGTTCTGTTAGCGCTTGCGAAAAATGACAAACGTGCACCAATTAGCCCGACCCGCCACTCTTTCGAACTTCGTAGCGCCCGCCCTGTCTGTTTCTTCTTTGTCTGTGTTCTGTTAGCGCTTGCGAAAAATGACAAACGTGCGCCAATTAGCCCGACCCGCCACTCTTGCGAACTTCGCAGCTCTCGCCCTGTTTGTTCCTTCTTTGTCCGAGTCCTGTTAGCGCATGCAAGAAATGACAAAGGTGCACCAATTACCCCGACCCGCCACTCTTTCGAACTTCGTAGCGCACGCCCTGTCTTTTCCTTCTTTGTCCGTGTTCCGTTAGCGCTTGCGAAAAATGACAAACGTGCACCAATTAGCCCGACCCGCCACTCTTGCGAACTTCGTAGCGCCCGCCCTGTCTGTTTCTTCTTTGTTTGTGTTCTGTTAGCGCTTGCGAAAAATGACAAACGAGCACCACTTAGCCCGAACAGCCACTCTTGCGTACTTCGTAGCGCCCGCCCTGTCTGTTCCTTCTTTGTCCGTGTTCTGCTGGCGCTTGCGAAAAATGACAAACGTCCACCAATTAGCCCGATCCGCCACTCTTGCGAACTTCGCAGCGCCCGCCCTGTCTGTTTCTTCTTTGTCCGTGTTCCGTTAGCGCTTGCGAAAAATGACAAACTTGCACCAATTAGCCCGACTCGCCACTCTTGCGATCTTCGTAGCGCCCGCCCTGTCTGTTCCTTCTTTTTCCGCGTTCTGTTGGCGCTTGCGAAAAATGACAAACGTGCAGAAATTAGCCCGACCCGCCACTCTTGCGAACTCCGTAGCTCCCGCCCTGTCCGTTTCTTCTTTGTCCGTGTTCTGTTAGCGCTTGCGAAAAATGACAAAATTGCACCAATTAGCCCGACTCGCCACTCTTGCGAAATTGGCAGCGCCCGCCCTGTCTGTTTCTTCTTTGTCCGTGCTCTGTTAGCGCTTGCGAAAAATGACAAATGTACACCAATTAGCCCGACCCGCCACCCTTGCGAACTTCGTAGCGCCCGCCCTGTCTGTTTCTTCCTTGTCCGTGTTCTGTTGGCGCTTGCGAAAAATGACAAACGTGCACCAATTAGCCTGACCCTCCGCTCTTGCGAACTTCGTAGCGCCCGCCCTGTCTATTTCTTCTTCGTCCGTGTTCTGTTAGCGCTTGCGAAAAATGACAAACGTGCACCAATTAGCCCGACCCGCCACTCTTGCGAACTTCGTAGCGCCCGCCCTGTCTGTTTCTTCTTTGCCTGTGTTGTGTTAGCGCTTGCGAAAAATGACAAACGTGCACCAATTAGCCCGACCCGCCACTCTATCGAACTTCGTAGCGCACGCCCTGTCTGTTCCTTCTTTGTCCGTGTTCTGTTAGCGCTTGCGAAAAATGACAAACGTGCACCAATTAGCCCGAACCGCCACTCTTGCGAACTTCGTAGCGCACGCCCTGTCTGTTTCTTCTTTGTCTGTGTTCTGTTAGCGCTTGCGAAAAATGACAAACGTTCGCCAATTAGCCCGACCCGCCACTCTTGCGAACTTCGTAGCGCCCGCCCTGTCTGTTTCTTCTTTGTCCGTGTTCCGTTAGCGCTTGCGAAAAATGACAAACGTGCACCAATTGGCCCGACCCGCCACTCTTGCGAACTTCGTAGCGCCCGCCCTGTCTGTTTCTTCTTTGTCCGTGTTCTGCTGGCGCTTGCGAAAAATGACAAACGTCCACCAATTAGCCCGATCCGCCACTCTTGCGTACATCGTAGCTCTCGCCCTGTTTGTTCCTTCTTTGTCCGTGTCCTGTTAGCGCTTGCGAAAAATGACAAACGTGCACCAATTAGCCCGACCCGCCACTCTTGCGAACTTCGTAGCGCCCGCCCTGTCCGTTTCTTCTTTGTCCGTGTTCTCTTAGCGCTTGCGAAAAATGACAACACTGCACCAATTAGCCCGACTCGCCACTCTTGAGAAATTGCTTTCACCCGCCCTGTCTGTTTCTTCTTTGTCCGTGCTCTGGTAGCGCTTGCAAAAAATGACAATTGTACACCAATTAGCCCGACCCGCCACTCTTGCGAACTTCGTAGCGCACGCCCTGTCTTTTCCTTCTTTGTCCGTGTTCTGTTGGCGCTTGCGAAAAATGACAAACGTGCACCAATTAGCCCGAACCGCCACTCTTCCGAACTTCGTAGCCCCCGCCCTGTCTGTTTCTTCTTTGTCCGTGTTCCGTTAGCGCTTGCGAAAAATGACAAACGTGCACCAATTAGCCCGACCCGCCACTCTTGCGAACTTCGTAGCGCCCGCCCTGTCTGTTTCTTCTTTGTTCGTGTTCTGTTAGCGCTTGCGAAAAATGACAAACGAGCACCACTTAGCCCGAACAGCCACTCTTGCGTACTTCGTAGCGCCCTCCTGTCTGTTCCTTCTTTGTCCGTGTTCTGCTGGCGCTTGCGAAAAATGACAAACGTCCACCAATTAGCCCGATCCGCCACTCTTGCGAACTTCGTAGCGCCCGCCCTGTCTGTTTCTTCTTTGTCCGTGTTCCGTTAGCGCTTGCGAAAAATGACAAACTTGCACCAATTAGCCCGACTCGCCACTCTTGCGATCTTCGTAGCGCCCGCCCTGTCTGTTCCTTCTTTGTCCGCGTTCTGTTGGCGCTTGCGAAAAATGACAAACGTGCACCAATTAGCCCGACCCGCCACTCTTGCGAACTCCGTAGCGCCCGCCCTGTCCGTTTCTTCTTTGTCCGTGTTCTGTTAGCGCTTGCGAAAAATGACAAAATTGCACCAATTAGCCCGACTCGCCACTCTTGCGAAATTGGCAGCGCCCGCCCTGTCTGTTTCTTCTTTGTCCGTGCTCTGTTAGCGCTTGCGAAAAATGACAAATGTACACCAATTAGCCCGACCCGCCACCCTTGCGAACTTCGTAGCGCCCGCCCTGTCTGTTTCTTCCTTGTCCGTGTTCTGTTGGCGCTTGCGAAAAATGACAAACGTGCACCAATTAGCCTGACCCGCCGCTCTTGCGAACTTCGTAGCGCCCGCCCTGTCTATTTCTTCTTCGTCCGTGTTCTGTTAGCGCTTGCGAAAAATGACAAACGTGCACCAATTAGCCCGACCCGCCACTCTTGCGAACTTCGTAGCGCCCGCCCTGTCTGTTTCTTCTTTGCCTGTGTTCTGTTAGCGCTTGCGAAAAATGACAAACGTGCACCAATTAGCCCGACCCGCCACTCTTTCGAACTTCGTAGCGCACGCCCTGTCTGTTCCTTCTTTGTCCGTGTTCTGTTAGCGCTTGCGAAAAATGACAAACGTGCACCAATTAGCCCGAACCGCCACTCTTGCGAACTTCGTAGCGCCCGCCCTGTCTGTTTCTTCTTTGTCTGTGTTCTGTTAGCGCTTGCGAAAAATGACAAACGTTCGCCAATTAGCCCGACCCGCCACTCTTGCGAACTTCGTAGCGCCCGCCCTGTCATTTCTTCTTTGTCCGTGTTCCGTTAGCGCTTGCGAAAAATGACAAACGAGCACCACTTAACCCGAACAGCCACTCTTGCGTACTTCGTAGCGCACGCCCTGTCTGTTCCTTCTTTGTCTGTGTTCTGTTAGCGCTTGCGAAAAATGACAAACGTCCACCAATTAGCCCGATCCGATACACTTGCGAACTTCGCAGCTCTCGCCCTGTTTGTTCCTTCTTTGTCCGAGTCCTGTTAGCGCTTGCAAAAAATTACAAACGTCCACCAATTAGCCCGACCCGCCACTCTTTCGAACTTCGTAGCGCACGCCCTGTCTGTTCCTTCTTTGTCCGTGTTCTGTTAGCGCTTGCGAAAAATGACAAACGTGCACCAATTAGCCCGAACCGCCACTCTTGCGAACTTCGTAGCGCCCGCCCTGTCTGTTTCTTCTTTGTCTGTGTTCTGTTAGCGCTTGCGAAAAATGACAAACGTGCACCAATCAGCCCTACCCGCCACTCTTGCGAACTTCGTAGCGCCCGCAGTGTCTGTTACTTCTTTGTTCGTGTTCTGTTAGCGCTTGCGAAAAATGACAAACGTGCACCAATTAGCCCGACCCGCCACTCTTTCGAACTTCGTAGCGCCCGCCCTGTCTGTTTCTTCTTTGTCTGTGTTCTGCTAGCGCATGCGAAAAATGACAAACGTGCGCCAATTAGCCCGACCCGCCACTCTTGCGAACTTCGCAGCTCTCGCCCTGTTTGTTCCTTCTTTGTCCGAGTCCTGTTAGCGCATGCAAGAAATGACAAAGGTGCACCAATTACCCCGACCCGCCACTCTTTCGAACTTCGTAGCGCACGCCCTGTCTTTTCCTTCTTTGTCCGTGTTCCGTTAGCGCTTGCGAAAAATGACAAACGTGCACCAATTAGCCCGACCCGCCACTCTTGCGAACTTCGTAGCGCCCGCCCTGTCTGTTTCTTCTTTGTTTGTGTTCTGTTAGCGCTTGCGAAAAATGACAAACGAGCACCACTTAGCCCGAACAGCCACTCTTGCGTACTTCGTAGCGCCCGCCCTGTCTGTTCCTTCTTTGTCCGTGTTCTGCTGGCGCTTGCGAAAAATGACAAACGTCCACCAATTAGCCCGATCCGCCACTCTTGCGAACTTCGTAGCGCCCGCCCTGTCTGTTTCTTCTTTGTCCGTGTTCCGTTAGCGCTTGCGAAAAATGACAACCTTGCACCAATTAGCCCGACTCGCCACTCTTGCGATCTTCGTAGCGCCCGCCCTGTCTGTTCCTTCTTTGTCCGCGTTCTGTTGGCGCTTGCGAAAAATGACAAACGTGCACCAATTAGCCCGACCCGCCACTCTTGCGAACTCCGTAGCGCCCGCCCTGTCCGTTTCTTCTTTGTCCGTGTTCTGTTAGCGCTTGCGAAAAATGACAAAATTGCACCAATTAGCCCGACTCGCCACTCTTGCGAAATTGGCAGCGCCCGCCCTGTCTGTTTCTTCTTTGTCCGTGCTCTGTTAGCGCTTGCGAAAAATGACAAATGTACACCAATTAGCCCGACCCGCCAGCCTTGCGAACTTCGTAGCGCCCGCCCTGTCTGTTTCTTCCTTGTCCGTGTTCTGTTGGCGCTTGCGAAAAATGACAAACGTGCACCAATTAGCCTGACCCGCCGCTCTTGCGAACTTCGTAGCGCCCGCCCTGTCTATTTCTTCTTCGTCCGTGTTCTGTTAGCGCTTGCGAAAAATGACAAACGTGCACCAATTAGCCCGACCCGCCACTCTTGCGAACTTCGTAGCGCCCACCCTGTCTGTTTCTTCTTTGCCTGTGTTCTGTTAGCGCTTGCGAAAAATGACAAACGTGCACCAATTAGCCCGACCCGCCACTCTTTCGAACTTCGTAGCGCACGCCCGGTCTGTTCCTTCTTTGTCTGTGTTCTGTTAGCGCTTGCGAAAAATGACAAACGTTCGCCAATTAGCCCGACCCGCCACTCTTGCGAACTTCATAGCGCCCGCCCTGTCTGTTTCTTCTTTGTCCGTGTTCTGTTAGCGCTTGCGAAAAATGACAAACGTGCACCAATTAGCCCAACCCGCCACTCTTTCGAAATTGGTAGCGCCAGCCCTATCTGTTCCTTCCTTGTGCGTGTTCTGTTAGCGTTTGCGAAAAATGACAAACGTGCACCAAGTAGCCCGACCCGCCACTCTTGCAAATTTCGTAGCTCCCGCCCAGTCTGTTTCTTTTTGTCCGTGTTCTGTTAGCGCTTGCGAAAAATGACAATCGTGCACCAATTAGACCGACCCGCCACTCTTGCGAAATTGGTAGCGCCCGCCCTGTCTGTTTCTTCTTTGTCCGTGTTCTGTTAGCGCTTGCGAAAAATGACAAACGTGCACCAATTAGCCCGACCCGCCACTCTTGCGAACTTTGTAGCGCCCGCCCTGTCTGTTTCTTCTTTGTCTGTGTTCTGTTAGCGCTTGCGAAAAATGACAAACGTGCGCCAATTAGCCCGACCCGCCACTCTTGCGAACTTCGCAGCTCTCGCCCTGTTTGTTCCTTCTTTCTCCGAGTCCTGTTAGCGCATGCAAAAAATGACAAACGTGCACCAATTACCCCGACCCGCCACTCTTTCGAACTTCGTAGCGCACGCCCTGTCTTTTCCTTCTTTGTCCGTGTTCCGTTAGCGCTTGCGAAAAATGACAAACGTGCACCAATTAGCCCGACCCGCCACTCTTGCGAACTTCGTAGCGCCCGCCCTGTCTGTTTCTTCTTTGTTCGTGTTCTGTTAGCGCTTGCGAAAAATGACAAACGAGCACCACTTAGCCCGAACAGCCACTCTTGCGTACTTCGTAGCGCCCGCCCTGTCTGTTCCTTCTTTGTCCGTGTTCTGCTGGCGCTTGCGAAAAATGACAAACGTCCACCAATTAGCCCGATCCGCCACTCTTGCGAACTTTGTAGCGCCCGCCCTGTCTGTTTCTTCTTTGTCCGTGTTCCGTTAGCGCTTGCGAAAAATGACAACCTTGCACCAATTAGCCCGACTCGCCACTCTTGCGATCTTCGTAGCGCCCGCCCTGTCTGTTCCTTCTTTGTCCGCGTTCTGTTGGCGCTTGCGAAAAATGACAAACGTGCACCAATTGGCCCGACCCGCCACTCTTGCGAACTCCGTAGCGCCCGCCCTGTCCGTTTCTTCTTTGTCCGTGTTCTGTTAGCGCTTGCGAAAAATGACAAAATTGCACCAATTAGCCCGACTCGCCACTCTTGCGAAATTGGCAGCGCCCGCCCTGTCTGTTTCTTCTTTGTCCGTGCTCTGTTAGCGCTTGCGAAAAATGACAAATGTACACCAATTAGCCCGACCCGCCACCCTTGCGAACTTCGTAGCGCCCGCCCTGTCTGTTTCTTCCTTGTCCGTGTTCTGTTGGCGCTTGCGAAAAATGACAAACGTGCACCAATTAGCCTGACCCGCCGCTCTTGCGAACTTCGTAGCGCCCGCCCTGTCTATTTCTTCTTCGTCCGTGTTCTGTTAGCGCTTGCGAAAAATGACAAACGTGCACCAATTAGCCCGACCCGCCACTCTTTCGAACTTCGTAGCGCACGCCCGGTCTGTTCCTTCTTTGTCTGTGTTCTGTTAGCGCTTGCGAAAAATGACAAACGTTCGCCAATTAGCCCGACCCGCCACTCTTGCGAACTTCGTAGCGCCCGCCCTGTCTGTTTCTTCTTTGTCCGTGTTCCGTTAGCGCTTGCGAAAAATGACAAACGAGCACCACTTAACCCGAACAGCCACTCTTGCGTACTTCGTAGCGCACGCCCTGTCTGTTCCTTCTTTGTCCGTGTTCTGCTGGCGCTTGCGAAAAATGACAAACGTCCACCAATTAGCCCGATCCGCCACTCTTGCGTACATCGTAGCGCTCGCCCTGTTTGTTCCTTCTTTGTCCGTGTCCTGTTAACGCTTGCGAAAAATGACAAACGTGCACCAATTAGCCCGACCCGCCACTCTTGCGAACTTCGTAGCGCCCGCCCTGTCTGTTTCTTCTTTGTCCGTGTTCCGTTAGCGCTTGCGAAAAATGACAAACATGCACCAATTAGCCCGACCCGCCACTTTTGCTTATTTCGTAGCTCCCGCCCTGTCTGTTTCTTCTTTGTCCGTGTTCTGTTAGGGCTTGCGCAAAAAGAAAAACGTGCACCAATTAGCCCGACCCGCCAGTCTTGCGAACTTCGTAGCGCCCGCCCTGTCTGTTTCTTTTTTGTCCGTGTTCTGTTAGAGCTTGCGAAAAATGACAAACGTGCACCAATTAGCCCGACCCGCCACTCTTTCGAACTTCGTAGCGCACGCCCGGTCTGTTCCTTCTTTGTCTGTGTTCTGTTAGCGCTTGCGAAAAATGACAAACGTTCGCCAATTAGCCCGACCCGCCACTCTTGCGAACTTCATAGCGCCCGCCCTGTCTGTTTCTTCTTTGTCCGTGTTCTGTTAGCGCTTGCGAAAAATGACAAACGTGCACCAATTAGCCCAACCCGCCACTCTTTCGAAATTGGTAGCGCCAGCCCTATCTGTTCCTTCCTTGTGCGTGTTCTGTTAGCGTTTGCGAAAAATGACAAACGTGCACCAAGTAGCCCGACCCGCCACTCTTGCAAATTTCGTAGCTCCCGCCCAGTCTGTTTCTTTTTGTCCGTGTTCTGTTAGCGCTTGCGAAAAATGACAATCGTGCACCAATTAGACCGACCCGCCACTCTTGCGAAATTGGTAGCGCCCGCCCTGTCTGTTTCTTCTTTGTCCGTGTTCTGTTAGCGCTTGCGAAAAATGACAAACGTGCACCAATTAGCCCGACCCGCCACTCTTGCGAACTTTGTAGCGCCCGCCCTGTCTGTTTCTTCTTTGTCTGTGTTCTGTTAGCGCTTGCGAAAAATGACAAACGTGCGCCAATTAGCCCGACCCGCCACTCTTGCGAACTTCGCAGCTCTCGCCCTGTTTGTTCCTTCTTTGTCCGAGTCCTGTTAGCGCATGCAAAAAATGACAAACGTGCACCAATTACCCCGACCCGCCACTCTTTCGAACTTCGTAGCGCACGCCCTGTCTTTTCCTTCTTTGTCCGTGTTCCGTTAGCGCTTGCGAAAAATGACAAACGTGCACCAATTAGCCCGACCCGCCACTCTTGCGAACTTCGTAGCGCCCGCCCTGTCTGTTTCTTCTTTGTTCGTGTTCTGTTAGCGCTTGCGAAAAATGACAAACGAGCACCACTTAGCCCGAACAGCCACTCTTGCGTACTTCGTAGCGCCCGCCCTGTCTGTTCCTTCTTTGTCCGTGTTCTGCTGGCGCTTGCGAAAAATGACAAACGTCCACCAATTAGCCCGATCCGCCACTCTTGCGAACTTTGTAGCGCCCGCCCTGTCTGTTTCTTCTTTGTCCGTGTTCCGTTAGCGCTTGCGAAAAATGACAACCTTGCACCAATTAGCCCGACTCGCCACTCTTGCGATCTTCGTAGCGCCCGCCCTGTCTGTTCCTTCTTTGTCCGCGTTCTGTTGGCGCTTGCGAAAAATGACAAACGTGCACCAATTGGCCCGACCCGCCACTCTTGCGAACTCCGTAGCGCCCGCCCTGTCCGTTTCTTCTTTGTCCGTGTTCTGTTAGCGCTTGCGAAAAATGACAAAATTGCACCAATTAGCCCGACTCGCCACTCTTGCGAAATTGGCAGCGCCCGCCCTGTCTGTTTCTTCTTTGTCCGTGCTCTGTTAGCGCTTGCGAAAAATGACAAATGTACACCAATTAGCCCGACCCGCCACCCTTGCGAACTTCGTAGCGCCCGCCCTGTCTGTTTCTTCCTTGTCCGTGTTCTGTTGGCGCTTGCGAAAAATGACAAACGTGCACCAATTAGCCTGACCCGCCGCTCTTGCGAACTTCGTAGCGCCCGCCCTGTCTATTTCTTCTTCGTC
This sequence comes from Amblyomma americanum, assembly GCF_052857255.1. Taxonomy (NCBI): domain Eukaryota; kingdom Metazoa; phylum Arthropoda; class Arachnida; order Ixodida; family Ixodidae; genus Amblyomma; species Amblyomma americanum. The sequence goes on from NC_135500.1 coordinate 11,249,775, forward strand.
CGTGTTCTGTTAGCGCTTGCGAAAAATGACAAACGTGCACCAATTAGCCCGACCCGCCACTCTTGCGAACTTCGTAGCGCCCACCCTGTCTGTTTCTTCTTTGCCTGTGTTCTGTTAGCGCTTGCGAAAAATGACAAACGTGCACCAATTAGCCCGACCCGCCACTCTTTCGAACTTCGTAGCGCACGCCCGGTCTGTTCCTTCTTTGTCTGTGTTCTGTTAGCGCTTGCGAAAAATGACAAACGTTCGCCAATTAGCCCGACCCGCCACTCTTGCGAACTTCGTAGCGCCCGCCCTGTCTGTTTCTTCTTTGTCCGTGTTCCGTTAGCGCTTGCGAAAAATGACAAACGAGCACCACTTAACCCGAACAGCCACTCTTGCGTACTTCGTAGCGCCCGCCCTGTCTGTTCCTTCTTTGTCCGTGTTCTGCTGGCGCTTGCGAAAAATGACAAACGTCCACCAATTAGCCCGATCCGCCACTCTTGCGTACATCGTAGCGCTCGCCCTGTTTGTTCCTTCTTTGTCCGTGTCCTGTTAACGCTTGCGAAAAATGACAAACGTGCACCAATTAGCCCGACCCGCCACTCTTGCGAACTTCGTAGCGCCCGCCCTGTCTGTTTCTTCTTTGTCCGTGTTCCGTTAGCGCTTGCGAAAAATGACAAACATGCACCAATTAGCCCGACCCGCCACTTTTGCTTATTTCGTAGCTCCCGCCCTGTCTGTTTCTTCTTTGTCCGTGTTCTGTTAGGGCTTGCGCAAAAAGAAAAACGTGCACCAATTAGCCCGACCCGCCAGTCTTGCGAACTTCGTAGCGCCCGCCCTGTCTGTTTCTTTTTTGTCCGTGTTCTGTTAGAGCTTGCGAAAAATGACAAACGTGCACCAATTAGACCGACCCGCCACTCTTAAGAACTTCGTAGCGCCCTCCATGTCTGTTCCTTCTTTGTCCGCGTTCTGTTAGCGCTTGCGAATAATGACAAACGTGCACCAATTAGCCCGACCCGCCACTCTTGCGAACTTCGTAGCGCCCGCCCTGTCTATTTCTTCTTCGTCCGTGTTCTGTTAGCGCTTGCGAAAAATGACAAACGTGCACCAATTAGCCCGACCCGCCACTCTTGCGAACTTCGTAGCGCCCGCCCTGTCTGTTTCTTCTTTGCCTGTGTTCTGTTAGCGCTTGCGAAAAATGACAAACGGGCACAAATTTGCCCGACCCGCCACTCTTTCGAACTTCGTAGCGCACGCCCTGTCTGTTCCTTCTTTGTCTGTGTTCTGTTAGCGCTTGCGAAAAATGACAAACGTCCACCAATTAGCCCGATCCGATACTCTTGCGAACTTCGCAGCTCTCGCCCTGTTTGTTCCTTCTTTGTCCGAGTCCTGTTAGCGCTTGCAAAAAATTACAAACGTCCACCAATTAGCCCGACCCGCCACTCTTTCGAACTTCGTAGCGCACGCCCTGTCTGTTCCTTTTTTGTCCGTGTTCTGTTAGCGCTTGCGAAAAATGACAAACGTGCACCAATTAGCCCGAACCGCCACTCTTGCGAACTTCGTAGCGCCCGCCCTGTCTGTTTCTTCTTTGTCTGTGTTCTGTTAGCGCTTGCGAAAAATGACAAACGTGCACCAATCAGCCCGACCCGCCACGCTTGCGAACTTCGTAGCGCCCGCCCTGTCTGTTACTTCTTTGTTCGTGTTCTGTTAGCGCTTGCGAAAAATGACAAACGTGCACCAATTAGCCCGACCCGCCACTCTTTCGAACTTCGTAGCGCCCGCCCTGTCTGTTTCTTCTTTGTCCGTGTTCTGTTAGCGCTTGCGAAAAATGACAAACGTGCACCAATTAGCCCGACCCGCCACTCTTAAGGACTTCGTAGCGCCCGCCCTGTCTGTTCCTTCTTTGTCCGCGTTCTGTTAGCGCTTGCGAATAATGACAAACGTGCACCAATTAGCCCGACCCGCCACTCTTGCGAACTTCGTAGCGCCCGCCCTGTCTATTTCTTCTTCGTCCGTGTTCTGTTAGCGCTTGCGAAAAATGACAAACGTGCACCAATTAGCCCGACCCGCCACTCTTGCGAACTTCGTAGCGCCCGCCCTGTCTGTTTCTTCTTTGCCTGTGTTCTGTTAGCGCTTGCGAAAAATGACAAACGTGCACCAATTAGCCCGACCCGCCACTCTTTCGAACTTCGTAGCGCACGCCCTGTCTGTTCCTTCTTTGTCTGTGTTCTGTTAGCGCTTGCGAAAAATGACAAACGTCCACCAATTAGCCCGATCCGATACTCTTGCGAACTTCGCAGCTCTCGCCCTGTTTGTTCCTTCTTTGTCCGAGTCCTGTTAGCGCTTGCAAAAAATTACAAACGTCCACCAATTAGCCCGACCCGCCACTCTTTCGAACTTCGTAGCGCACGCCCTGTCTGTTACTTCTTTGTTCGTGTTCTGTTAGCGCTTGCGAAAAATGACAAACGTGCACCAATTAGCCCGAACCGCCACTCTTGCGAACTTCGTAGCGCCCGCCCTGTCTGTTTCTTCTTTGTCCGTGTTCTGTTAGCGCTTGCGAAAAATGACAAACGTGCACCAATTAGCCCGACCCGCCACTCTTAAGGACTTCGTAGCGCCCGCCCTGTCTGTTCCTTCTTTGTCCGCGTTCTGTTAGCGCTTGCGAATAATGACAAACGTGCACCAATTAGCCCGACCCGCCACTCTTGCGAACTTCGTAGCGCCCGCCCTGTCTATTTCTTCTTCGTCCGTGTTCTGTTAGCGCTTGCCAAAAATGACAAACGTGCACCAATTAGCCCGACCCGCCACTCTTGCGAACTTCGTAGCGCCCGCCCTGTCTGTTTCTTCTTTGCCTGTGTTCTGTTAGCGCTTGCGAAAAATGACAAACGTGCACCAATTAGCCCGACCCGCCACTCTTTCGAACTTCGTAGCGCACGCCCTGTCTGTTCCTTCTTTGTCTGTGTTCTGTTAGCGCTTGCGAAAAATGACAAACGTCCACCAATTAGCCCGATCCGATACTCTTGCGAACTTCGCAGCTCTCGCCCTGTTTGTTCCTTCTTTGTCCGAGTCCTGTTAGCGCTTGCAAAAAATTACAAACGTCCACCAATTAGCCCGACCCGCCACTCTTTCGAACTTCGTAGCGCACGCCCTGTCTGTTCCTTCTTTGTCCGTGTTCTGTTAGCGCTTGCGAAAAATGACAAACGTGCACCAATTAGCCCGAACCGCCACTCTTGCGAACTTCGTAGCGCCCGCCCTGTCTGTTTCTTCTTTGTCTGTGTTCTGTTAGCGCTTGCGAATAATGACAAACGTGCACCAATTAGCCCGACCCGCCACTCTTGCGAACTTCGTAGCGCCCGCCCTATCTATTTCTTCTTCGTCCGTGTTCTGTTAGCGCTTGCGAAAAATGACAAACGTGCACCAATTAGCCCGACCCGCCACTCTTGCGAACTTCGTAGCGCCCGCCCTGTCTGTTTCTTCTTTGCCTGTGTTCTGTTAGCGCTTGCGAAAAATGACAAACGTGCACCAATTAGCCCGACCCGCCACTCTTTCGAACTTCGTAGCGCACGCCCTGTCTGTTCCTTCTTTGTCTGTGTTCTGTTAGCGCTTGCGAAAAATGACAAACGTCCACCAATTAGAACGATCAGATACTCTTGCGAACTTCGCAGCTCTCGCCCTGTTTGTTCCTTCTTTGTCCGAGTCCTGTTAGCGCTTGCAAAAAATTACAAACGTCCACCAATTAGCCCGACCCGCCACTCTTTCGAACTTCGTAGCGCACGCCCTGTCTGTTCCTTCTTTGTCCGTGTTCTGTTAGCGCTTGCGAAAAATGACAAACGTGCACCAATTAGCCCGATCCGCCACTCTTGCGAACTTCGTAGCGCCCGCCCTGTCTGTTTCTTCTTTGTCTGTGTTCTGTTAGCGCTTGCGAAAAATGACAAACGTGCACCAATCAGCCCGACCCGCCACTCTTGCGAACTTCGTAGCGCCCGCCCTGTCTGTTACTTCTTTGTTCGTGTTCTGTTAGCGCTTGCGAAAAATGACAAACGTGCACCAATTAGCCCGACCCGCCACTCTTTCGAACTTCGTAGCGCCCGCCCTGTCTGTTTCTTCTTTGTCTGTGTTCTGTTAGCGCTTACGAAAAATGACAAACGTGCGCCAATTAGCCCTACCCGCCACTCTTGCGAACTTCGCAGCTCTCGCCCTGTTTGTTCCTTCTTTGTCCGAGTCCTGTTAGCGCTTGCAAAAAATGACAAACGTGCACCAATTAGCCCGAGCCGCCACTCTTTCGAACTTCGTAGCGCACGCCCTGTCTTTTCCTTCTTTGTCCGTGTTCTGTTAGCGCTTGCGAAAAATGACAAACGTGCACCAATTAGCCCGAACCGCCACTCTTGCGAACTTCGTAGCCCCCGCCCTGTCTGTTTCTTCTTTGTCCGTGTTCCGTTAGCGCTTGCGAAAAATGACAAACGTGCACCAATTAGCCCGACCCGCCACTCTTGCGAAATTCGTAGCGCCCGCCCTGTCTGTTTCTTCTTTGTTCATGTTCTGTTAGCGCTTGCGAAAAATGACAAACGTGCACCAATTAGCCCGACCCGCCACTCTTAAGGACTTCGTAGCGCCCGCCCTGTCTGTTCCTTCTTTGTCCGAGTTCTGTTAGCGCTTGCGAATAATGACAAACGAGCACCAATTAGCCCGACCCGCCACTCTTGCGAACTTCGTAGCGCCCGCCCTGTCTGTTTCTTCTTTGCCTGTGTTCTGTTAGCGCTTGCGAAAAATGACAAACGTGCACCAATTAGCCCGACCCGCCACTCTTTCGAACTTCGTAGCGCACGCCCTGTCTGTTCCTTCTTTGTCTGTGTTCTGTTAGCGCTTGCGAAAAATGACAAACGTCCACCAATTAGCCCGATCCGATACTCTTGCGAACATCGCAGCTCTCGCCCTGTTTGTTCCTTCTTTGTCCGAGTCCTGTTAGCGCTTGCAAAAAATTACAAACGTCCACCAATTAGCCCGACCCGCCACTCTTTCGAACTTCGTAGCGCACGCCCTGTCTGTTCCTTCTTTGTCCGTGTTCTGTTAGCGCTTGCGAAAAATGACAAACGTGCACCAATTAGCCCGACCCGCCACTCTTGCGAACTTCGTAGCGCCCGCCCTGTCTGTTTCTTCTTTGCCTGTGTTCTGTTAGCGCTTGCGAAAAATGACAAACGTGCACCAATTAGCCCGACCCGCCACTCTTTCGAACTTCGTAGCGCACGCCCTGTCTGTTCCTTCTTTGTCTGTGTTCTGTTAGCGCTTGCGAAAAATGACAAACGTCCACCAATTAGCCCGATCCGATACTCTTGCGAACTTCGCAGCTCTCGCCCTGTTTGTTCCCTCTTTGTCCGAGTCCTGTTAGCGCTTGCAAAAAATTACAAACGTCCACCAATTAGCCCGACCCGCCACTCATTCGAACTTCGTAGCGCACGCCCTGTCTGTTCCTTCTTTGTCCGTGTTCTGTTAGCGCTTGCGAAAAATGACAAACGTGCACCAATTAGCCCGAACCGCCACTCTTGCGAACTTCGTAGCGCCCGCCCTGTCTGTTTCTTCTTTGTCTGTGTTCTGTTAGCGCTTGCGAATAATGACAAACGTGCACCAATTAGCCCGACCCGCCACTCTTGCGAACTTCGTAGCGCCCGCCCTGTCTATTTCTTCTTCGTCCGTATTCTGTTAGCGCTTGCGAAAAATGACAAACGTGCACCAATTAGCCCGACCCGCCACTCTTGCGAACTTCGTAGCGCCCGCCCTGCCTGTTTCTTCTTTGCCTGTGTTCTGTTAGCGCTTGCGAAAAATGACAAACGTGCACCAATTAGCCCGACCCGCCACTCTTTCGAACTTCGTAGCGCACGCCCTGTCTGTTCCTTCTTTGTCTGTGTTCTGTTAGCGCTTGCGAAAAATGACAAACGTCCACCAATTAGCCCGATCAGATACTCTTGCGAACTTCGCAGCTCTCGCCCTGTTTGTTCCTTCTTTGTCCGAATCCTGTTAGCGCTTGCAAAAAATTACAAACGTCCACCAATTAGCCCGACCCGCCACTCTTTCGTACTTCGTAGCGCCCGCCCTGTCTGTTCCTTCTTTGTCCCTGTTCTGTTAGCGCTTGCGAAAAATGACAAACGTGCACCAATTAGCCCGAACCGCCACTCTTGCGAACTTCGTAGCGCCCGCCCTGTCTGTTTCTTCTTTGTCTGTGTTCTGTTAGCGCTTGCGAAAAATGACAAACGTGCACCAATCAGCCCGACCCGCCACTCTTGCGAACTTCGTAGCGCCCGCCCTGTCTGTTACTTCTTTGTTCGTGTTCTGTTAGCGCTTGCGAAAAATGACAAACGTGCACCAATTAGCCCGACCCGCCACTCTTTCGAACTTCGTAGCGCCCGCCCTGTCTGTTTCTTCTATGTCTGTGTTCTGTTAGCGCTTGCGAAAAATGACAAACGTGCGCCAATTAGCCCTACCCGCCACTCTTGCGAACTTCGCAGCTCTTGCCCTGTTTGTTCCATCTTTGTCCGAGTCCTGTTAGCGCTTGCAAAAAATGACAAACGTGCACCAATTAGCCCGACCCGCCACTCTTTCGAACTTCGTAGCGCACGCCCTGTCTTTTCCTTCTTTGTCCGTGTTCTGTTAGCGCTTGCGAAAAATGACAAACGTGCACCAATTAGCCCGAACCGCCACTCTTGCGAACTTCGTAGCCCCCGCCCTGTCTGTTTCTTCTTTGTCCGTGTTCCGTTAGCGCTTGCGAAAAATGACAAACGTGCACCAATTAGCCCGACCCGCCACTCTTGCGAAATTCGTAGCGCCCGCCCTGTCTGTTTCTTCTTTGTTCGTGTTCTGTTAGCGCTTGCGAAAAATGACAAACGAGCACCACTTAGCCCGAGCAGCCACTCTTGCGTACTTCGTAGCGCCCGCCCTGTCTGTTCCTTCTTTGTCCGTGTTCTGCTGGCGCTTGCGAAAAATGACAAACGTCCACCAATTAGCCCGATCCGCCACTCTTGCGAACTTCGTAGCGCCCGCCCTGTCTGTTTCTTCTTTGTCCGTGTTCCGTTAGCGCTTGCGAAAAATGACAAACTTGCACCAATTAGCCCGACTCGCCACTCTTGCGATCTTCGTAGCGCCCGCCCTGTCTGTTCCTTCATGTCCGCGTTCTGTTGGCGCTTGTGAAAAATGACAAACGTGCACCAATTAGCCCGACCCGCCACTCTTGCGAACTCCGTAGCGCCCGCCCTGTCCGTTTCTTCTTTGTCCGTGTTCTATTAGCGCTTGCGAAAAATGGCAAAATTGCACCAATTAGCCCGACTCGCCACTCTTGCGAAATTGGCAGCGCCCGCCCTGTCTGTTTCTTCTTTGTCCGTGCTCTGTTAGCGCTTGCGAAAAATGACAAATGTACACCAATTAGCCCGACCCGCCACCCTTGCGAACTTCGTAGCGCCCGCCCTGTCTGTTTCTTCCTTGTCCGTGTTCTGTTGGCGCTTGCGAAAAATGACAAACGTGCACCAATTAGCCTGACCCGCCGCTCTTGCGAACTTCGTAGCGCCCGCCCTGTCTATTTCTTCTTCGTCCGTGTTCTGTTAGCGCTTGCGAAAAATGACAAACGTGCACCAATTACCCGACCCGCCACTCTTGCGAACTTCGTAGCGCCCGCCCTGTCTGTTTCTTATTTGCCTGTGTTCTGTTAGCGCTTGCGAAAAATGACAAACGTGCACCAATTAGCCCGACCCGCCACTCTTTCGAACTTCGTAGCGCACGCCCTGTCGGTTCCTTCTTTGTCCGTGTTCTGTTAGCGCTTGCGAAAAATGACAAACGTGCACCAATTAGCCCGAACCGCCACTCTTGCGAACTTCGTAGCGCCCGCCCTGTCTGTTTCTTCTTTGTCTGTGTTCTGTTAGCGCTTGCGAAAAATGACAAACGTTCGCCAATTAGCCCGACCCGCCACTCTTGCGAACTTCGTAGCGCCCGCCCTCTCTGTTTCTTCTTTGTCCGTGTTCCGTTAGCGCTTGCGAAAAATGACAAACGTGCACCAATTAGCCCGACCCGCCACTCTTGCGAACTTCGTAGCGCCCGCCCTGTCTGTTTCTTCTTTGTCCGTGTTCTCTTAGCGCTTGCGAAAAATGACAAACGAGCACCACTTAGCCCGAACAGCCACTCTTGCGTACTTCGTAGCGCCCGCCCTGTCTGTTCCTTCTTTGTCCGTGTTCTGCTGGCGCTTGCGAAAAATGACAAACGTCCACCAATTAGCCCGATCCGCCACTCTTGCGTACATCGTAGCGCTCGCCCTGTTTGTTCCTTCTTTGTCCGTGTCCTGTTAGCGCTTGCGAAAAATGACAAACCTTCACCCAATTAGCCCGACCCGCCACTCTTGCGAACTTCGTAGCGCCCGCCCTGTCTGTTTCTTCTTTGTCCGTGTTCCGTTAGCGCTTGCGAAAAATGACAAACATGCACCAATTAGCCCGACCCGCCACTTTTGCTTATTTCGTAGCTCCCGCCCTGTCTGTTTCTTCTTTGTCCGTGTTCCGTTAGCGCTTGCGAAAAATCACAAACGTGCACCAATTAGCCCGACCCGACACTCTTGCGAACTTCGTAGCGCGCGCTCTGTCTGTTTCTTCTTTGTCCGTGTTCTGTTAGGGCTTGCGCAAAAAGAAAAACGTGCACCAATTAGCCTGACCCGCCAGTCTTGCGAACTTCGTAGCGCCCGCCCTGTCTGTTTCTTTTTTGTCCGTGTTCTGTTAGAGCTTGCGAAAAATGACAAACGTGCACCAATTAGACCGACCCGCCACTCTTGCGAAATTGGTAGCGCCCGCCCTGTCTGTTTCTTCTTTGTCCGTGTTCTGTTAGCGCTTGCGAAAAATGACAAACGTGCACCAATTAGCCCGACCCGCCACTCTTAAGAACTTCGTAGCGCCCGCCCTGTCTGTTCCTTCTTTGTCCGCGTTCTGTTAGCGCTTGCGAATAATGACAAACGTGCACCAATTAGCCCGACCCGCCACTCTTGCGATTCCGTAGCGCCCGCCCTGTCCGTTTCTTCCTTGTCCGTGTTCTGTTAGCGCTTGCGAAAAATGACAACACTGCACCAATTAGCCCGACTCGCCACTCTTGAGAAATTGCTTTCACCCGCCCTGTCCGTTTCTTCTTTGTCCGTGCTCTGGTAGCGCTTGCAAAAAATGACAATTGTACACCAATTAGCCCGACCCGCCACTCTTGCGAACTTCGTAGCGCCAGCCCTGTCTCTTTCTTCTTTGTCTGTGTTCTGTTAGCGCTCGCGAAAAATGACAAACGTGCACCAATTAGCCCGACCCGCCACTCTTGCGAACTTCGTAGCGCCTGCCTTGTCTGTTTCATCTTTGTCCGTGTTCTGTTAGCGCTTGCGAAAAATGACAAACGTGCACCAATTAGCCCGACCCGCCACTCTTGCGAACTTTGTAGCGCCCGCCCTGTCTGTTCCTTCTTTGTCCGTGTTCTGCTGGCGCTTGCGAAAAATGACAAACGTCCACCAATTAGCCCGATCCGCCACTCTTGCGAGCTTCGTAGCGCTCGCCCTGTTTTTTCCTTCTTTGTCCGTGTCCTGTTAGAGCTTGCGAAAAATGACATACGTGCCCCAATTTGCCCGACCCGCCACTCTTGCGAACTTCGTAGCGCCTGCCTTGTCTGTTTCTTCTTTGTCCGTGTTCTGTTAGCGCTTGCGAAAAATGACAAACGTGCACCAATTAGCCCGACCCGCCACTCTTGCGAACTTTGTAGCGCCCGCCCTGTCTGTTTCTTTGTCCGTGTTCTGTTAGCGCTTGCGAAAAATGACAAACGAGCACCACTTAGCCCGAACCGCCACTCTTGCGTACTTCGTAGCGCCCGCCCTGTCTGTTCCTTCTTTGTCCGTGTTCTGCTGGCGCTTGCGAAAAATGACAAACGTCCACCAATTAGCCCGATCCGCCACTCTTGCGAGCTTCGTAGCGCTCGCCCTGTTTTTTCCTTCTTTGTCCGTGTCCTGTTAGCGCTTGCGAAAAATGACAAACGTGCACCAATTAGCCCGACCCGCCACTCCTTCGAACTTCGTAGCGCCCGTCCTGTCTGTTCCTTCTTTGTCCGTGTTCTGTTAGCGCTTGCGAAAAATGACAAACGTGCACCAATTAGCCCGAACGGCCACTCATGCGAACTTCGTAGCGCCCGCCCTGTCTGTTTCTTCTTTGTCCGTGTTCCGTTAGCGCTTGCGAAAAATGACAAACGTGCACAAACTAGCCCTACTCGCCACTTGTGAACTTCGTAGCGCCCGCCCTGTCTGTTTCTTCTTTGTCCGTGCTCTGTTAGCGTTTGCGAAAAATGACAAACGTGCACCAATTACCCCGACCCTCCACTCTTCCGAAATTGGTAGCGCCCGCCCAGTCTGTTCCTTTTTTGTCTGTGTTCTATTAGCGCTTACGAAAAATGACAAACGTGCACCAATTAGCCCGACCCGCCACTCTTGCGAACTTCGTAGCGCCCGCCCTGACTGTTTCTTCTTTGTCCGTGTTCTGTTAGAGCTTGCGAAAAATGACAAACGTGCACCAATTAGCCCGACCCGCCACTCTTGCGAATTTCGTAGCTCCCGCCCAGTCTGTTTCTTTTTGTCCGTGTTCTGTTAGCGCTTGCGAAAAATAACAATCGTGCACTAATAAGACCGACCCGCCACTCTTGCGAAATTGGTAGCACCCGCCCTGTCTGTTTCTTCTTTGTCCGTGTTCTGTTAGCGCTTGCGAAAAATGACAAACGTGCACCAATTAGCCCAACCCGCCACTCTTAAGAACTTCGTAGCGCCCGCCCTGTCTGTTTCTTCTTTGTCCGTGTTCTGTTAGCGCTTGTGAAAAATGACAAACGTGCACCAATTACCCCGACCCTCCACTCTTCCGAAATTGGTAGCGCCCGCCCAGTCTGTTTCTTTTTTGTCTGTGTTCTGTTAGCGCTTACGAAAAATGACAAACGTGCACCAATTAGCCCGACCCGCCACTCTTGCGAACTTCGTAGCGCCCGCCCTGACTGTTTCTTCTTTGTCCGTGTTCTGTTAGAGCTTGCGAAAAATGACAAACGTGCACAAATTAGCCCTACTCGCCACTCTTGCGAACTTCGTAGCGCGCGCTCTGTCTGTTTCTTCTTTGTCCGTGTTCTGTTAGGGCTTGCGCAAAAAGAAAAACGTGCACCAATTAGCCCGACGCGCCAGTCTTGCGAACTTCGTAGCGCCCGCCCTGTCTGTTTCTTTTTTGTCCGTGTTCTGTTAGAGCTTGCGAAAAATGACAAACGTGCACCAATTAGACCGACCCGCCACTCTTGCGAAATTGGTAGCGCCCGCCCTGTCTGTTCCTTCTTTGTCCGTGTTCTGTTAGCGCTTGCGAAAAATGACAAACGTGCACCAATTAGCCCGAACCGCCACTCTTGCGAACTTCGTAGCGCCCGCCCTGTCTGTTTCTTCTTTGTCTGTGTTCTGTTAGCGCTTGCGAATAATGACAAACGTGCACCAATTAGCCCGACCCGCCACTCTTGCGAACTTCGTAGCGCCCGCCCTGTCTATTTCTTCTTCGTCCGTGTTCTGTTAGCGCTTGCGAAAAATGACAAACGTGCACCAATTAGCCCGACCCGCCACTCTTGCGAACTTCGTAGCGCCCGCCCTGTCTGTTTCTTCTTTGCCTGTGTTCTGTTAGCGCTTGCGAAAAATGACAAACGTCCACCAATTAGCCCGATCAGATACTCTTGCGAACTTCGCAGCTCTCGCCCTGTTTGTTCCTTCTTTGTCCGAGTCCTGTTAGCGCTTGCAAAAAATTACAAACGTCCACCAATTAGCCCGATCCGCCACTCTTGCGAACTTCGTAGCGCCCGCCCTGTCTGTTCTTCTTTGTCCGTGTTCCGTTAGCGCTTGCGAAAAATGACAAACTTGCACCAATTAGCCCGACTCGCCACTCTTGCGAAATTGGCAGCGCCCGCCCTGTCTGTTTCTTCTTTGTCCGTGCTCTGTTAGCGCTTGCGAAAAATGACAAATGTACACCAATTAGCCCGACCCGCCACCCTTGCGAACTTCGTAGCGCCCGCCCTGTCCGTTTCTTCTTTGTCCGTGTTCTGTTAGCGCTTGCGAAAAATGACAAAATTGCACCAATTAGCCCGACTCGCCACTCTTGCGAAATTGGCAGCGCCCGCCCTGTCTGTTTCTTCTTTGTCCGTGCTCTGTTAGCGCTTGCGAAAAATGACAAATGTACACCAATTAGCCCGACCCGCCACCCTTGCGAAATTGGCAGCGCCCGCCCTGTCTGTTTCTTCTTTGTCCGTGCTCTGTTAGCGCTTGCAAAAAATTACAAACGTCCACCAATTAGCCCGATCCGCCACTCTTGCGAACTCCGTAGCGCCCGCCCTGTCCGTTTCTTCTTTGTCCGTGTTCTGTTAGCGCTTGCGAAAAATGACAAAATTGCACCAATTAGCCCGACTCGCCACTCTTGCGAAATTGGCAGCGCCCGCCCTGTCTGTTTCTTCTTTGTCCGTGCTCTGTTAGCGCTTGCGAAAAATGACAAATGTACACCAATTAGCCCGACCCGCCACCCTTGCGAACTTCGTAGCGCCCGCCCTGTCTGTTTCTTCCTTGTCCGTGTTCTGTTGGCGCTTGCGAAAAATGACAAACGTGCACCAATTAGCCTGACCCGCCGCTCTTGCGAACTTCGTAGCGCCCGCCCTGTCTATTTCTTCTTCGTCCGTGTTCTGTTAGCGCTTGCGAAAAATGACAAACGTGCACCAATTAGCCCGACCCGCCACTCTTGCGAACTTAGTAGCGCCCGCCCTGTCTGTTTCTTCTTTGCCTGTGATCTGTTAGCGCTTGCGAAAAATGACAAACGTGCACCAATTAGCCCGACCCGCCACTCTTTCGAACTTCGTAGCGCACGCCCTGTCGGTTCCTTCTTTGTCCGTGTTCTGTTAGCGCTTGCGAAAAATGACAAACGTGCACCAATTAGCCCGAACCGCCACTCTTGCGAACTTCGTAGCGCCCGCCCTGTCTGTTTCTTCTTTGTCTGTGTTCTGTTAGCGCTTGCGAAAAATGACAAACGTTCGCCAATTACCCCGACCCGCCACTCTTGCGAACTTCGTAGCGCCCGCCCTCTCTGTTTCTTCTTTGTCCGTGTTCCGTTAGCGCTTGCGAAAAATGACAAACGTGCACCAATTAGCCCGACCCGCCACTCTTGCGAACTTCGTAGCGCCCGCCCTGTCTGTTTCTTCTTTGTCCGTGTTCTCTTAGCGCTTGCGAAAAATGACAAACGAGCACCACTTAGCCCGAACAGCCACTCTTGCGTACTTCGTAGCGCCCGCCCTGTCTGTTCCTTCTTTGTCCGTGTTCTGCTGGCGCTTGCGAAAAATGACAAACGTCCACCAATTAGCCCGATCCGCAACTCTTGCGTACATCGTAGCGCTCGCCCTGTTTGTTCCTTCTTTGTCCGTGTCCTGTAGCGCTTGCGAAAAATGACAAACCTTCACCCAATTAGCCCGACCCGCCACTCTTGCGAACTTCGTAGCGCCCGCCCTGTCTGTTTCATCTTTGTCCGTGTTCCGTTAGCGCTTGTGAAAAATGACAAACATGCACCAATTAGCCCGACCCGCCACTTTTGCTTATTTCGTAGCTCCCGCCCTGTCTGTTTCTTCTTTGTCCGTGTTCCGTTAGCGCTTGCGAAAAATCACAAACGTGCACCAATTAGCCCGACCCGACACTCTTGCGAACTTCGTAGCGCGCGCTCTGTCTGTTTCTTCTTTGTCCGTGTTCTGTTAGGGCTTGCGCAAAAAGAAAAACGTGCACCAATTAGCCTGACCCGCCAGTCTTGCGAACTTCGTAGCGCCCGCCCTGTCTGTTTCTTTTTTGTCCGTGTTCTGTTAGAGCTTGCGAAAAATGACAAACGTGCACCAATTAGACCGACCCGCCACTCTTGCGAAATTGGTAGCGCCCGCCCTGTCTGTTTCTTCTTTGTCCGTGTTCTGTTAGCGCTTGCGAAAAATGACAAACGTGCACCAGTTAGCCCGACCCGCCACTCTTAAGAACTTCGTAGCGCCCGCCCTGTCTGTTCCTTCTTTGTCCGCGTTCTGTTAGCGCTTGCGAATAATGACAAACGTGCACCAATTAGCCCGACCCGCCACTCTTGCGATTCCGTAGCGCCCGCCCTGTCCGTTTCTTCTTTGTCCGTGTTCTGTTAGCGCTTGCGAAAAATGACAACACTGCACCAATTAGCCCGACTCGCCACTCTTGAGAAATTGCTTTCACCCGCCCTGTCTGTTTCTTCTTTGTCCGTGCTCTGGTAGCGCTTGCAAAAAATGACAATTGTACACCAATTAGCCCGACCCGCCACTCTTGCGAACTTCGTAGCGCCCGCCCTGTCTCTTTATTTCTTTGTCTGTGTTCTGTTAGCGCTCGCGAAAAATGACAAACGTGCACCAATTAGCCCGACCCGCCACTCTTGCGAACTTCGTAGCGCCTGCCTTGTCTGTTTCATCTTTGTCCGTGTTCTGTTAGCGCTTGCAAAAAATGACAAACGTGCACCAATTAGCCCGACCCGCCACTCTTGCGAACTTTGTAGCGCCCGCCCTGTCTGTTCCTTCTTTGTCCGTGTTCTGCTGGCGCTTGCGAAAAATGACAAACGTCCACCAATTAGCCCGATCCGCCACTCTTGCGAGCTTCGTAGCGCTCGCCCTGTCTGTTCCTTCTTTGTCCGTGTTCTGCTGGCGCTTGCGAAAAATGACAAACGTCCACCAATTAGCCCGATCCGCCACTCTTGCGAGCTTCGTAGCGCTCGCCCTGTTTTTTCCTTCTTTGTCCGTGTCCTGTTAGAGCTTGCGAAAAATGACATACGTGCCCCAATTTGCCCGACCCGCCACTCTTGCGAACTTCGCAGCGCCTGCCTTGTCTGTTTCTTCTTTGTCCGTGTTCTGTTAGCGCTTGCGAAAAATGACAAACGTGCACCAATTAGCCCGACCCGCCACTCTTGCGAACTTTGTAGCGCCCGCCCTGTCTGTTTCTTTGTCCGTGTTCTGTTAGCGCTTGCGAAAAATGACAAACGAGCACCACTTAGCCCGAACCGCCACTCTTGCGTACTTCGTAGCGCCCGCCCTGTCTGTTCCTTCTTTGTCCGTGTTCTGCTGGCGCTTGCGAAAAATGACAAACGTCCACCAATTAGCCCGATCCGCCACTCTTGCGAGCTTCGTAGCGCTCGCCCTGTTTTTTCCTTCTTTGTCCGTGTCCTGTTAGCGCTTGCGAAAAATGACAAACGTGCACCAATTAGCCCGACCCGCCACTCCTTCGAACTTCGTAGCGCCCGTCCTGTCTGTTCCTTCTTTGTCCGTGTTCTGTTAGCGCTTGCGAAAAATGACAAACGTGCACCAATTAGCCCGAACGGCCACTCTTGCGAACTTCGTAGCACCCGCCCTGTCTGTTTCTTCTTTGTCCGTGTTCCGTTAGCGCTTGCGAAAAATGACAAACGTGCACAAACTAGCCCTACTCGCCACTTGTGAACTTCGTAGCGCCCGCCCTGTCTGTTTCTTCTTTGTCCGTGCTCTGTTAGCGTTTGCGAAAAATGACAAACGTGCACCAATTACCCCGACCCTCCACTCTTCCGAAATTGGTAGCGCCCGCCCAGTCTGTTCCTTTTTTGTCTGTGTTCTGTTAGCGCTTACGAAAAATGACAAACGTGCACCAATTAGCCCGACCCGCCACTCTTGCGAACTTCGTAGCGCCCGCCCTGACTGTTTCTTCTTTGTCCGTGTTCTGTTAGAGCTTGCGAAAAATGTCAAACGTGCACCAATTAGCCCGACCCGCCACTCTTGCGAATTTCGTAGCTCCCGCCCAGTCTGTTTCTTTTTGTCCGTGTTCTGTTAGCGCTTGCGAAAAATAACAATCGTGCACTAATAAGACCGACCCGCCACTCTTGCGAAATTGGTAGCACCCGCCCTGTCTGTTTCTTCTTTGTCCGTGTTCTGTTAGCGCTTGCGAAAAATGACAAACGTGCACCAATTAGCCCAACCCGCCACTCTTAAGAACTTCGTAGCGCCCGCCCTGTCTGTTTCTTCTTTGTCCGTGTTCTGTTAGCGCTTGTGAAAAATGACAAACGTGCACCAATTAGCCCGACCCGCCACTCTTGCGAACTCCGTAGCGCCCGCCCTGTCCGTTTCTTCTTTGTCCGTGTTCTGTTAGCGCTTGCGAAAAATGACAAAATTGCACCAATTAGCCCGACTCGCCACTCTTGCGAAATTGGCAGCGCCCGCCCTGTCTGTTTCTTCTTTGTCTGTGTTCTGTTAGCGCTTGCGAAAAATGACAAACGTGCACCAATTAGCCCGTCCCGCCACTCTTTCGAACTTCGTAGCGCACGCCCTGTCTGTTCCTTCTTTGTCCGTGTTCTGTTAGCGCTTGCGAAAAATGACAAACGTGCACCAATTAGCCCGAACCGCCACTCTTGCGAACTTCGTAGCGCCCGCCCTGTCTGTTTCTTCTTTGTCTGTGTTCTGTTAGCGCTTGCGAAAAATGACAAACGTTCGCCAATTAGCCCGACCCGCAACTTTTGCGAACTTCGTAGCGCCCGCCCTCTCTGTTTCTTCTTTGTCCGTGTTCCGTTAGCGCTTGCGAAAAATGACAAACGTGCACCAATTAGCCCGACCCGCCACTCTTGCGAACTTCGTAGCGCCCGCCCTGTCTGTTTCTTCTTTGTCCGTGTTCTCTTAGCGCTTGCGAAAAATGACAAACGAGCACCACTTAGCCCGAACAGCCACTCTTGCGTACTTCGTAGCGCCCGCCCTGTCTGTTCCTTCTTTGTCCGTGTTCTGCTGGCGCTTGCGAAAAATGACAAACGTCCACCAATTACCCCGATCCGCCACTCTTGCGTACATCGTAGCGCTCGCCCTGTTTGTTCCTTCTTTGTCCGTGTCCTGTTAGCGCTTGCGAAAAATGACAAACCTTCACCCAATTAGCCCGACCCGCCACTCTTGCAAACTTCGTAGCGCCCGCCCTGTCTGTTTCTTCTTTGTCCGTGTTCCGTTAGCGCTTGCGAAAAATCACAAACGTGCACCAATTAGCCCGACCCGACACTCTTGCGAACTTCGTAGCGCGCGCTCTGTCTGTTTCTTCTTTGTCCGTGTTCTGTTAGGGCTTGCGCAAAAAGAAAAACGTGCACCAATTAGCCCGACCCGCCAGTCTTGCGAACTTCGTAGCGCCCGCCCTGTCTGTTTCTTTTTTGTCCGTGTTCTGTTAGAGCTTGCGAAAAATGACAAACGTGCACCAATTAGACCGACCCGCCACTCTTGCGAAATTGGTAGCGCCCGCCCTGTCTGTTTCTTCTTTGTCCGTGTTCTGTTAGCGCTTGCGAAAAATGACAAACGTGCACCAATTAGCCCGACCCGCCACTCTTAAGAACTTCGTAGCGCCCGCCCTGTCGGTTCCTTCTTTGTCCGCGTTCTGTTAGCGCTTGCGAATAATGACAAACGTGCACCAATTCGCCCGACCCGCCACTCTTGCGATTCCGTAGCGCCCGCCCTGTCCGTTTCTTCTTTGTCCGTGTTCTGTTAGCGCTTGCGAAAAGTGACAACACTGCACCAATTAGCCCGACTCGCCACTCTTGAGAAATTGCTTTCACCCGCCCTGTCTGTTTCTTCTTTGTCCGTGCTCTGGTAGCGCTTGCAAAAAATGACAATTGTACACCAATTAGCCCGACCCGCCACTCTTGCGAACTTCGTAGCGCCCAACCTGTCTCTTTCTTCTTTGTCTGTGTTCTGTTAGCGCTCGCGAAAAATGACAAACGTGCACCAATTAGCCCGACCCGCCACTCTTGCGAACTTCGTAGCGCCTGCCTTGTCTGTTTCATCTTTGTCCGTGTTCTGTTAGCGCTTGCGAAAAATGACAAACGTGCACCAATTAGCCCGACCCGCCACTCTTGCGAACTTTGTAGCGCCCGCCCTGTCTGTTCCTTCTTTGTCCGTGTTCTGTTAGCGCTTGCGAAAAATGACAAACGAGCACCACTTAGCCCGAACCGCCACTCTTGCGTACTTCGTAGCGCCCGCCCTGTCTGTTCCTTCTTTGTCCGTGTTCTGCTGGCGCTTGCGAAAAATGACAAACGTCCACCAATTAGCCCGATCCGCCACTCTTGCGAGCTTCGTAGCGCTCGCCCTGTTTTTTCCTTCTTTGTCCGTGTCCTGTTAGCGCTTGCGAAAAATGACAAACGTGCACCAATTAACCCGACCCGCCACTCCTTCGAACTTCGTAGCGCCCGTCCTGTCTGTTCCTTCTTTGTCCGTGTTCTGTTAGCGCTTGCGAAAAATGACATACGTGCACCAATTAGCCCGAACGGCCACTCTTGCGAACTTCGTAGCGCCCGCCCTGTCTGTTTCTTCTTTGTCCGTGTTCCGTTAGCGCTTGCGAAAAATGACAAACGTGCACTAACTAGCCCTACTCGCCACTCTTGTGAACTTCGTAGCGCCCGCCCTGTCTGTTTCTTCTTTGTCCGTGCTCTGTTAGCGTTTGCGAAAAATGACAAACGTGCACCAATTACCCCGAACCTCCACTCTTCCGAAATTGGTAGCGCCCGCCCAGTCTGTTTCTTTTTTGTCTGTGTTCTGTTAGCGCTTACGAAAAATGACAAACGTGCACCAATTAGCCCGACCCGCCACTCTTGCGAACTTCGTAGCGCCCGCCCTGACTGTTTCTTCTTTGTCCGTGTTCTGTTAGAGCTTGCGAAAAATGACAAACGTGCACCAATTAGCCTGACCCGCCACTCTTGCGAATTTCGTAGCTCCCGCCCAGTCTGTTTCTTTTTGTCCGTGTTCTGTTAGCGCTTGCGAAAAATAACAATCGTGCACCAATAAGACCGACCCGCCACTCTTGCGAAATTGGTAGCACCCGCCCTGTCTGTTTCTTCTTTGTCCGTGTTCTGTTAGCGCTTGCGAAAAATGACAAACGTGCACCAACTAGCCCGACCCGCCACTCTTGCGAACTTTGTAGCGCCCGCCCTGTCTGTTTCTTCTTTGTCCGTGTTCTGTTAGCGCTTGTGAAAAATGACAAACGTGCACCAATTACCCCGACCCTCCACTCTTCCGAAATTGGTAGCGCCCGCCCAGTCTGTTTCTTTTTTGTCTGTGTTCTGTTAGCGCTTACGAAAAATGACACACGTGCACCAATTAGCCCGACTCGCCACTCTTGCGAACTTCGTAGCGCCCGCCCTGACTGTTTCTTCTTTGTCCGTGTTCTGTTAGAGTTGCGAAAAATGACAAACGTGCACAAATTAGCCCTACTCGCCACTCTTGCGAACTTCGTAGCGCGCGCTCTGTCTGTTTCTTCTTTGTCCGTGTTCTGTTAGGGCTTGCGCAAAAAGAAAAACGTGCACCAATTAGCCCGACCCGCCAGTCTTGCGAACTTCGTAGCGCCCGCCCTGTCTGTTTCTTTTTTGTCCGTGTTCTGTTAGAGCTTGCGAAAAATGACAAACGAGCACCAATTAGACCGACCCGCCACTCTTGCGAAATTGGTAGCGCCCGCCCTGTCTGTTTCTTCTTTGTCCGTGTTCTGTTAGCGCTTGCGAAAAATGACAAAAACGTGCACCAATTAGCCCGACCCGCCACTCTTAAGAACTTCGTAGCGCCCGCCCTGTCTGTTCCTTCTTTGTCCGCGTTCTGTTAGCGCTTGCGAATAATGACAAACGTGCACCAATTAGCCCGACCCGCCACTCTTGCGATTCCGTAGCGCCCGCCCTGTCCGTTTCTTCTTTGTCCGTGTTCTGTTAGCGCTTGCGAAAAATGACAACACTGCAATAATTAGCCCGACTCGCCACTCTTGAGAAATTGCTTTCACCCGCCCTGTCTGTTTCTTCTTTGTCCGTGCTCTGGTAGCGCTTGCAAAAAATGACAATTGTACACCAATTAGCCCGACCCGCCACTCTTGCGAACTTCGTAGCGCCTGCCTTGTCTGTTTCATCTTTGTCCGTGTTCTGTTAGCGCTTGCGAAAAATGACAAACGTGCACCAATTAGCCCGACCCGCCACTCTTGCGAACTTTGTAGCGCCCGCCCTGTCTGTTCCTTCTTTGTCCGTGTTCTGCTGGCGCTTGCGAAAAATGACAAACGTCCACCAATTAGCCCGATCCGCCACTCTTGCGAGCTTCGCAGCGCTCGCCCTGTCTGTTCCTTCTTTGTCCGTGTTCTGCTGGCGCTTGCGAAAAATGACAAACGTCCACCAATTAGCCCGATCCGCCACTCTTGCGAGCTTCGTAGCGCTCGCCCTGTTTTTTCCTTCTTTGTCCGTGTCCTGTTAGAGCTTGCGAAAAATGACATACATGCCCCAATTTGCCCGACCCGCCACTCTTGCGAACTTCGTAGCGCCTGCCTTGTCTGTTTCTTCTTTGTCCGTGTTCTGTTAGCGCTTGCGAAAAATGACAAACGTGCACCAATTAGCCCGACCCGCCCCTCTTGCGAACTTTGTAGCGCCCGCCCTGTCTGTTTCTTTGTCCGTGTTCTGTTAGCGCTTGCGAAAAATGACAAACGTGCGCCAATTAGCCCTACCCGCCACTCTTGCGAACTTCGCACCTCTCGCCCTGTTTGTTCCTTCTTTGTCCGAGTCCTGTTAGCGCTTGCAAAAAATGACAAACGTCCACCAATTAGCCCGATCCGCCACTCTTGCGAGCTTCGTAGCGCTCGCCCTGTTTTTTCCTTCTTTGTCCGTGTCCTGTTAGAGCTTGCGAAAAATGACATACATGCCCCAATTTGCCCGACCCGCCACTCTTGCGAACTTCGTAGCGCCTGCCTTGTCTGTTTCTTCTTTGTCCGTGTTCTGTTAGCGCTTGCGAAAAATGACAAACGTGCACCAATTAGCCCGACCCGCCCCTCTTGCGAAATTCGTAGCGCCTGCCTTGTCTGTTTCATCTTTGTCCGTGTTCTGTTAGCGCTTGCGAAAAATGACAAACGTGCACCAATTAGCCCGACCCGCCACTCTTGCGAACTTCGTAGCGCCTGCCTTGTCTGTTTCATCTTTGTCCGTGTTCTCTTAGCGCTTGCGAAAAATGACAAACGTGCACCAATTAGCCCGACCCGCCACTCTTGCGAACTTTGTAGCGCCCGCCCTGTCTGTTCCTTCTTTGTCCGTGTTCTGCTGGCGCTTGCGAAAAATGACAAACGTCCACCAATTAGCCCGATCCGCCACTCTTGCGAGCTTCGCAGCGCTCGCCCTGTCTGTTCCTTCTTTGTCCGTGTTCTGCTGGCGCTTGCGAAAAATGACAAACGTCCACCAATTAGCCCGATCCGCCACTCTTGCGAACTTTGTAGCGCCCGCCCTGTCTGTTCCTTCTTTGTCCGTGTTCTGCTGGCGCTTACGAAAAATGACAAACGTCCACCAATTAGCCCGATCCGCCACTCTTGCGAACTTCGTAGCGCCTGCCTTGTCTGTTTCATCTTTGTCCGTGTTCTGTTAGCGCTTGCGAAAAATGACAAACGTGCACCAATTAGCCCGAACCGCCACTCTTGCGAACTTCGTAGCCCCCGCCCTGTCTGTTTCTTTTTTGTTCGTGTTCTGTTAGCGCTGGCGAAAAATGACAAACGAGCACCACTTAGCCCGAGCAGCCACTCTTGCGTACTTCGTAGCGCCCGCCCTGTCTGTTCCTTCTTTGTCCGTGTTCTGCTGGCGCTTGCGAAAAATGACAAACGTCCACCAATTAGCCCGATCCGCCACTCTTGCGAACTTCGTAGCGCCCGCCCTGTCTGTTTCTTCTTTGTCCGTGTTCCGTTAGCGCTTGCGAAAAATGACAAACTTGCACCAATTAGCCCAACTCGCCACTCTTGCGATCTTCGTAGCGCCCGCCCTGTCTGTTCCTTCTTTGTCCGCGTTCTGTTGGCGCTTGCGAAAAATGACAAACGTGCACCAATTAGCCCGACCCGCCACTCTTGCGAACTCCGTAGCGCCCGCCCTGTCCGTTTCTTCTTTGTCCGTGTTCTGTTAGCGCTTGCGAAAAATGACAAAATTTCACCAATTAGCCCGACTCGCCACTCTTGCGAAATTGGCAGCGCCCGCCCTGTCTGTTTCTTCTTTGTCCGTGCTCTGTTAGCGCTTGCGAAAAATGACAAATGTACACCAATTAGCCCGACCCGCCACCCTTGCGAACTTCGTAGCGCCCGCCCTGTCTGTTTCTTCCTTGTCCGTGTTCTGTTGGCGCTTGCGAAAAATGACAAACGTGCACCAATTAGCCTGACCCGCCGCTCTTGCGAACTTCGTAGCGCCCGCCCTGTCTATTTCTTCTTCGTCCGTGTTCTGTTAGCGCTTGCGAAAAATGACAAACGTGCACCAATTAGCCCGACCCGCCACTCTTGCGAACTTCGTAGCGCCCGCCCTGTCTGTTTCTTCTTTGCCTGTGTTCTGTTAGCGCTTGCGAAAAATAACAAACGTGCACCAATTAGCCCGACCCGCCACTCTTTCGAACTTCGTAGCGCACGCCCTGTCTGTTCCTTCTTTGTCCGTGTTCTATTAGCGCTTGCGAAAAATGACAAACGTGCACCAATTAGCCCGAACCGCCACTCTTGCGAACTTCGTAGCGCCCGCCCTGTCTGTTTCTTCTTTGTCTGTGTTCTGTTAGCGCTTGCTAAAAATGACAAACGTTCGCCAATTAGCCCGACCCGCCACTCTTGCGAACTTCGTAGCGCCCGCCCTCTCTGTTTCTTCTTTGTCCGTGTTCCGTTAGCGCTTGCGAAAAATGACAAACGTGCACCACCAATTAGCCCGACCCGCCACTCTTGCGAACTTCGTAGCGCCCGCCCTGTCTGTTTCTTCTTTGTCCGTGTTCTCTTAGCGCTTGCGAAAAATGACAAACGAGCACCACTTAGCCCGAACAGCCACTCTTGCGTACTTCGTAGCGCCCGCCCTGTCTGTTCCTTCTTTGTCCGTGTTCTGCTGGCGCTTGCGAAAAATGACAAACGTCCACCAATTAGCCCGATCCGCCACTCTTGCGTACATCGTAGCGCTCGCCCTGTTTGTTCCTTCTTTGTCCGTGTCCTGTTAGCGCTTGCGAAAAATGACAAACCTTCACCCAATTAGCCCGACCCGCCACTCTTGCGAACTTCGTAGCGCCCGCCCTGTCTGTTTCTTCTTTGTCCGTGTTCCGTTAGCGCTTGCGAAAAATGACAAACATGCACCAATTAGCCCGACCCGCCACTTTTGCTTATTTCGTAGCTCCCGCCCTGTCTGTTTCTTCTTTGTCCGTGTTCCGTTAGCGCTTGCGAAAAATCACAAACGTGCACCAATTAGCCCGACCCGACACTCTTGCGAACTTCGTAGCGCGCGCTCTGTCTGTTTCTTCTTTGTCCGTGTTCTGTTAGAGCTTGCGAAAAATGACAAACGTGCACCAATTAGACCGACCCGCCACTCTTGCGAAATTGGTAGCGCCCGCCCTGTCTGTTTCTTCTTTGTCCGTGTTCTGTTAGCGCTTGCGAAAAATGACAAACGTGCACCAATTAGCCCGACCCGCCACTCTTAAGAACTTCGTAGCGCCCGCCCTGTCTGTTCCTTCTTGGTCCGCGTTCTGTTAGCGCTTGCGAATAATGACAAACGTGCACCAATTAGCCCGACCCGCCACTCTTGCGATTCCGTAGCGCCCGCCCTGTCCGTTTCTTCTTTGTCCGTGTTCTGTTAGCGCTTGCGAAAAATGACAACACTGCACCAATTAGCCCGACTCGCCACTCTTGATAAATTGCTTTCACCCGCCCTGTCTGTTTCTTCTTTGTCCGTGCTCTGGTAGCGCTTGCAAAAAATGACAATTGTACACCAATTAGCCCGACCCGCCACTCTTGCGAACTTCGTAGCGCCCGCCCTGTCTCTTTCTTCTTTGTCTGTGTTCTGTTAGCGCTCGCGAAAAATGACAAACGTGCACCAATTAGCCCGACCCGCCACTCTTGCGAACTTCGTAGCGCCTGCCTTGTCTGTTTCATCTTTGTCCGTGTTCTGTTAGCGCTTGCGAAAAATGACAAACGTGCACCAATTAGCCCAACCCGCCACTCTTGCGAACTTTGTAGCGCCCGCCCTGTCTGTTCCTTCTTTGTCCGTGTTCTGCTGGCGCTTGCGAAAAATGACAAACGTCCACCAATTAGCCCGATCCGCCACTCTTGCGAGCTTCGTAGCGCTCGCCCTGTCTGTTCCTTCTTTGTCCGTGTTCTGCTGGCGCTTGCGAAAAATGACAAACGTCCACCAATTAGCCCGATCCGCCACTCTTGCGAGCTTCGTAGCGCTCGCCCTGTTTTTTCCTTCTTTGTCCGTGTCCTGTTAGAGCTTGCGAAAAATGACATACGTGCCCCAATTTGCCCGACCCGCCACTCTTGCGAACTTCGTAGCGCCTGCCTTGTCTGTTTCTTCTTTGTCCGTGTTCTGGTAGCGCTTGCGAAAAATGACAAACGTGCACCAATTAGCCCGACCCGCCACTCTTGCGAACTTTGTAGCGCCCGCCCTGTCTGTTTCTTTGTCCGTGTTCTGTTAGCGCTTGCGAAAAATGACAAACGAGCACCACTTAGCCCGAACCGCCACTCTTGCGTACTTCGTAGCGCCCGCCCTGTCTGTTCCTTCTTTGTCCGTGTTCTGCTGGCGCTTGCGAAAAATGACAAACGTCCACCAATTAGCCCGATCCGCCACTCTTGCGAGCTTCGTAGCGCTCGCCCTGTTTTTTCCTTCTTTGTCCGTGTCCTGTTAGCGCTTGCGAAAAATGACAAACGTGCACCAATTAGCCCGACCCGCCACTCCTTCGAACTTCGTAGCACCCGTCCTGTCTGTTCCTTCTTTGTCCGTGTTCTGTTAGCGCTTGCGAAAAATGACAAACGTGCACCAATTCGCCCGAACGGCCACTCTTGCGAACTTCGTAGCGCCCGCCCTGTCTGTTTCTTCTTTGTCCGTGTTCCGTTAGCGCTTGCGAAAAATGACAAACGTGCACAAACTAGCCCTACTCGCCACTCTTGTGAACTTCGTAGCGCCCGCCCTGTCTGTTTCTTCTTTGTCCGTGCTCTGTTAGCGTTTGCGAAAAATGACAAACGTGCACCAATTACCCCGACCCTCCACTCTTCCGAAATTGGTAGCGCCCGCCCAGTCTGTTTCTTTTTTGTCTGTGTTCTGTTAGCGCTTACGAAAAATGACAAACGTGCACCAATTGGCCCGACCCGCCACTCTTGCGAACTTCGTAGCGCCCGCCCTGACTGTTTCTTCTTTGTCCGTGTTCTGTTAGAGCTTGCGAAAAATGACAAACGTGCACCAATTAGCCCGACCCGCCACTCTTGCGAACTTTGTAGCGCCCGCCCTGTCTGTTTCTTCTTTGTCCGTGTTCTGTTAGCGCTTGTGAAAAATGACAAACGTGCACCAATTACCCCGACCCTCCACTCTTCCGAAATTGGTAGCGCCCGCCCAGTCTGTTTCTTTTTTGTCTGTGTTCTGTTAGCGCTTACGAAAAATGACAAACGTGCACCAATTAGCCCGACCCGCCACTCTTGCGAACTTCGTAGCGCCCGCCCTGACTGTTTCTTCTTTGTCCGTGTTCTGTTAGAGCTTGCGAAAAATGACAAACGTGCACAAATTAGCCCTACTCGCCACTCTTGCGAACTTCGTAGCGCGCGCTCTGTCTGTTTCTTCTTTGTCCGTGTTCTGTTAGGGCTTGCGCAAAAAGAAAAACGTGCACCAATTAGCCCGACCCGCCAGTCTTGCGAACTTCGTAGCGCCCGCCCTGTCTGTTTCTTTTTTGTCCGTGTTCTGTTAGAGCTTGCGAAAAATGACAAACGTGCACCAATTAGACCGACCCGCCACTCTTGCGAAATTGGTAGCGCCCGCCCTGTCTGTTTCTTCTTTGTCCGTGTTCTGTTAGCGCTTGCGAAAAATGACAAACGTGCACCAATTAGCCCGACCCGCCACTCTTAAGAACTTCGTAGCGCCCGCCCTGTCTGTTCCTTCTTTGTCCGCGTTCTGTTAGCGCTTGCGAATAATGACAAACGTGCACCAATTAGCCCGACCCGCCACTCTTGCGATTCCGTAGCGCCCGCCCTGTCCGTTTCTTCTTTGTCCGTGTTCTGTTAGCGCTTGCGAAAAATGACAACACTGCAATAATTAGCCCGACTCGCCACTCTTGAGAAATTGCTTTCACCCGCCCTGTCTGTTTCTTCTTTGTCCATGCTCTGGTAGCGCTTGCAAAAAATGACAATTGTACACCAATTAGCCCGACCCGCCACTCTTGCGAACTTCGTAGCGCCCGCCCTGTCTCTTTCTTCTTTGCCTGTGTTCTGTTAGCGCTCGCGAAAAATGACAAACGTGCACCAATTAGCCCGACCCGCCACTCTTGCGAACTTCGTAGCGCCTGCCTTGTCTGTTTCATCTTTGTCCGTGTTCTGTTAGCGCTTGCGAAAAATGACAAACGAGCACCACTTAGCCCGAACCGCCACTCTTGCGTACTTCGTAGCGCCCGCCCTGTCTGTTCCTTCTTTGTCCGTGTTCTGCTGGCGCTTGCGAAAAATGACAAACGTCCACCAATTAGCCCGATCCGCCACTCTTGCGAGCTTCGTAGCGCTCGCCCTGTTTTTCCTTCTTTGTCCGTGTCCTGTTAGCGCTTGCGAAAAATGACAAACGTGCACCAATTAGCCCGACCCGCCACTCCTTCGAACTTCGTAGCGCCCGTCCTGTCTGTTCCTTCTTTGTTCGTGTTCTGTTAGCGCTTGCGAAAAATGACAAACGTGCACCAATTAGCCCGAACGGCCACTCTTGCGAACTTCGTAGCGCCCGCCCTGTCTGTTTCTTCTTTGTCCGTGTTCCGTTAGCGCTTGCGAAAAATTACAAACGTGCACAAAGTAGCCCTACTCGCCACTCTTGTGAACTTCGTAGCGCCCGCCCTGTCTGTTTCTTCTTTGTCCGTGCTCTGTTAGCGTTTGCGAAAAATGACAAACGTGCACCAATTACCCCGACCCTCCACTCTTCCGAAATTGGTAGCGCCCGCCCAGTCTGTTTCTTTTTTGTCTGTGTTCTGTTAGCGCTTACGAAAAATGACAAACGTGCACCAATTAGCCCGACCCGCCACTCTTGCGAACTTCGTAGCGCCCGCCCTGACTGTTTCTTCTTTGTCCGTGTTCTGTTAGAGCTTGCGAAAAATGACAAACGTGCACCAATTAGCCCGACCCGCCACTCTTGCGAATTTCGTAGCTCCCGCCCAGTCTGTTTCTTTTTGTCCGTGTTCTGTTAGCGCTTGCGAAAAATGACAATCGTGCATCAATAAGACCGACCCGCCACTCTTGCGAAATTGGTAGCGCCCGCCCTGTCTGTTTCTTCTTTGTCCGTGTTCTGTTAGCGCTTGCGAAAAATGACAAACGTGCACCAATTAGCCCGACCCGCCACTCTTGCGAACTTTGTAGCGCCCGCCCTGTCTGTTTCTTCTTTGTCCGTGTTCTGTTAGCGCTTGCGAAAAATGACAAACGAGCACCACTTAGCCAGAACCGCCACTCTTGCGTACTTCGTAGCGCCCGCCCTGTCGGTTCCTTCTTTGTCCGTGTTCTGCTGGCGCTTGCGAAAAATGACAAACGTCCACCAATTAGCCCGATCCGCCACTCTTGCGAGCTTCGTAGCGCACGCCCTGTTTTTTCCTTCTTTGTCCGTGTCCTGTTAGCGCTTGCGAAAAATGACAAACGTGCACAAATTAGCCCGACCCGCCACTCCTTCGAACTTCGTAGCGCCCGCCCTGTCTGTTCCTTCTTTGTCCGTGTTCTGTTAGCGCTTCCGAAAAATGACAAACGTGCACCAATTAGCCCGAACGGCCACTCTTGCGAACTTCGTAGCGCCCGCCCTGTCTGTTTCTTCTTTGTCCGTGTTCCGTTAGCGCTTGCGAAAAATGACAAACGTGCACAAATTAGCCCTACTCGCCACTCTTGCGAACTTCGTAGCGCCCGCCCTGTCTGTTTCTTCTTTGTCCGTGTTCTGTTAGCGTTTGCGAAAAATGACAAACGTGCACCAATTACCCCGACCCTCCACTCTTCCGAAATTGGTAGCGCCCGCCCAGTCTGTTTCTTTTTTGTCTGTGTTCTGTTAGCGCTTACGAAAAATGACAAGCGTGCACCAATAGACCGACCCGCCAGTCTTGCGAACTTCGTAGCGCCCGCCCTGACTGTTTCTTCTTTGTCCGTGTTCTGTTAGAGCTTGCGAAAAATGACAAACGTGCACCAATTAGCCCGACCCGACACTTGCGAATTTCGTAGCTCCCGCCCAGTCTGTTTCTTTTTGTCCGTGTTCTGTTAGCGCTTGCGAAAAATAACAATCGTGCACCAATAAGACCGACCCGCCACTCTTGCGAAATTGGTAGCGCCCGCCCTGTCTGTTCCTTCTTTGTCCGCGTTCTGTTAGCGCTTGCGAAAAATGAAAAACGTGCACCAATTAGCCCGACCCGCCACTCTTGCGAACTCCGTAGCGCCCGCCCTGTCCGTTTCTTCTTTGTCCGTGTTCTGTTAGCGCTTGCGAAAAATGACAAAATTGCACCAATTAGCCCGACTCGCCACTCTTGCGAAATTGGCAGCGCCCGCCCTGTCTGTTTCTTCTTTGTCCGTGTTCTGTTAGCGCTTGCGAAAAATGACAAACGTGCACCAATTAGCCCGACCCGCCACTCTTAAGAACTTCGTAGCGCCCGCCCTGTCTGTTCCTTATTTGTCCGCGTTCTGTTAGCGCTTGCGAATAATGACAAACGTGCACCAATTAGCCCGACCCGCCACTCTTGCGATTCCGTAGCGCCCGCCCTGTCCGTTTCTTCTTTGCCCGTGTTCTGTTAGCGCTTGCGAAAAATGACAACACTGCACCAATTAGCCCGACTTGCCACTCTTGAGAAATTGCTTTCGCCCGCCCTGTCTGTTTCTTCTTTGTCCGTGCTCTGGTAGCGCTTGCAAAAAATGACAATTGTACACCAATTAGCCCGACCCGCCACTCTTGCGAACTTCGTAGCGCCCGCCCTGTCTCTTTCTTCTTTGTCTGTGTTCTGTTAGCGCTCGCGAAAAATGACAAACGTGCACCAATAGCCCGACCCGCCACTCTTGCGAACTTCGTAGCGCCCGCCCTGTCTGTTCCTTCTTTGTCCGTGTTCTGCTGGCGCTTGCGAAAAATGACAAACGTCCACCATTTAGCCCGATCCGCCACTCTTGCGAGCTTCGTAGCGCTCGCCCTGTTTTTTCCTTCTTTGTCCGTGTCCTGTTAGAGCTTGCGAAAAATGACATACGTGCCCCAATTTGCCCGACCCGCCACTCTTGCGAACTTCGTAGCGCCTGCCTTGTCTGTTTCTTCTTTGTCCGTGTTCTGTTAGCGCTTGCGAAAAATGACAAACGTGCACTAATTAGCCCGACCCGCCACTCTTGCGAACTTTGTAGCGCCCGCCCTGTCTGTTTCTTCTTTGCCGTGTTCTGTTAGCGCTTGCGAAAAATGACAAACGAGCACCACTTAGCCCGAACCGCCACTCTTGCGTACTTCGTAGCGCCCGCCCTGTCTGTTCCTTCTTTGTCCGTGTTCTGCTGGCGCTTGCGAAAAATGACAAACGTCCACCAATTAGCCCGATCCGCCACTCTTGCGAGCTTCGTAGCGCTCGCCCTGTTTTTTCCTTCTTTGTCCGTGTCCTGTTAGCGCTTGCGAAAAATGACAAACGTGCACCAATTAGCCCGACCCGCCACTCCTTCGAACTTCGTAGCGCCCGCCCTGTCTGTTCCTTCTTTGTCCGTGTTCTGTTAGCGCTTGCGAAAAATGACAAACGTGCACCAATTAGCCCGAACGGCCACTCTTGCGAACTTCGTAGCGCCCGCCCTGTCTGTTTCTTCTTTGTCCGTGTTCCGTTAGCGCTTGCGAAAAATGACAAACGTGCACAAACTAGCCCTACTCGCCACACTTGTGAACTTCGTAGCTCCCGCCCTGTCTGTTTCTTCTTTGTCCGTGCTCTGTTAGCGTTTGCGAAAAATGACAAACGTGCACCAATTACGCCGACCCTCCACTCTTCCGAAATTTATAGCGCCCGCCCAGTCTGTTTCTTTTTTGTCTGTGTTCTGTTAGCGCTTACGAAAAATGACAAACGTGCACCAATTAGCCCGACCCGCCAGTGTTTCGAACTTCGTAGCGCCCGCCCTGACTGTTTCTTCTTTGTCCGTGTTCTGTTAGAGCTTGCGAAAAATGACAATCGTGCACCAATTAGACCGACCCGCCACTCTTGCGAAATTGGTAGCGCCCGCCCTGTCTGTTTCTTCTTTGTCCGTGTTCTGTTAGCGCTTGCGAAAAATGACAAACGTGCACCAATTAGCCCGACCCGCCACTCTTGCGAACTTTGTAGCGCCCGCCCTGTCTGTTTCTTCTTTGTCCGTGTTCTGTTAGCGCTTGCGAAAAATGACAAACGAGCACCACTTAGCCCGAACCGCCACTCTTGCGTACTTCGTAGCGCCCGCCCTGTCTGTTCCTTCTTTGTCCGTGTTCTGCTGGCGCTTGCGAAAAATGACAAACGTGCACCAATTAGCCCGACCCGCCACTCCTTCGAACTTCGTAGCGCCCGCCCTGTCTGTTCCTTCTTTGTCCGTGTTCTGTTAGCGCTTGCGAAAAATGACAAACGTGCACCAATTAGCCCGAACGGCCACTCTTGCGAACTTTGTAGCGCCCGCCCTGTCTGTTTCTTCTTTGTCCGTGTTCCGTTAGCGCTTGCGAAAAATGACAAACGTGCACAAATAGCCCTACTCGCCACTCTTGCGAACTTCGTAGCGCCCGCCCTGTCTGTTTCTTCTTTGTCCGTGTTCTGTTAGCGTTTGCGAAAAATGACAAACGTGCACCAATTACCCCGACCCTGCACTCTTCCGAAATTGGTAGCGCCCGACCCGTCTGTTTCTTTTTTGTCTGTGTTCTGTTAGCGCTTACGAAAACTGACAAACGTGCACCAATAGACCGACCCGCCAGTCTTGCGAACTTCGTAGCGCCCGCCCTGTCTGTTCCTTCTTTGTCCGTGTTCTGCTGGCGCTTGCGAAAAATGACAAACGTCCACCAATTAGCCCGATCCGCCACTCTTGCGAGCTTCGTAGCGCACGCCCTGTTTTTTCCTTCTTTGTCCGTGTCCTGTTAGCGCTTTCCAAAAATGACAAACGTGCACCAATTAGCCCGACCCGCCACTCTTTCGAACATCGTAGCGCCCGCCCTGTCTGTTCCTTCTTTGTCCGTGTTCTGTTAGCGCTTCCGAAAAATGACAAACGTGCACCAATTAGCCCGAACGGCCACTCTTGCGAACTTCGTAGCGCCCGCCCTGTCCGTTTCTTCTTTGTCCGTGTTCTGTTAGCGCTTGCGAAAAATGACAACACTGCACCAATTAGCCCGACTCCCCACTCTTGAGAAATTGCTTTCACCCGCCCTGTCTGTTTCTTCTTTGTCCGTGCTCTGGTAGCGCTTGCAAAAAATGACAATTGTACACCAATTAGCCCGACCCGCCACTCTTGCGAACTTCGTAGCGCCCGCCCTGTCTCTTTCTTCTTTGTCTGTGTTCTGTTAGCGCTCGCGAAAAATGACAAACGTGCACCAATTAGCCCGACCCGCCACTCTTGCGAACTTCGTAGCGCCTGCCTTGTTTGTTTCCTCTTTGTCCGTGTTCTGTTAGCGCTTGCGAAAAATGACAAACGTGCACCAATTAGCCCGACCCGCCACTCTTGCGAACTTTGTAGCGCCCGCCCTGTCTGTTCCTTCTTTGTCCGTGTTCTGCTGGCGCTTGCGAAAAATGACAAAGGTCCACCAATTAGCCCGATCCGCCACTCTTGCGAGCTTCGTAGCGCTCGCCCTGTCTGTTCCTTCTTTGTCCGTGTTCTGCTGGCGCTTGCGAAAAATGACAAACGTCCACCAATTAGCCCGATCCGCCATTCTTGCGAGCTTCGTAGCGCTCGCCCTGTTTTTTCCTTCTTTGTCCGTGTCCTGTTAGAGCTTGCGAAAAATGACATACGTGCCCCAATTTGCCCGACCCGCCACTCTTGCGAACTTCGTAGCGCCTGCCTTGTCTGTTTCTTCTTTGTCCGTGTTCTGTTAGCGCTTGCGAAAAATGACAAACGTGCACCAATTAGCCCGACCCGCCACTCTTGCGAACTTTGTAGCGCCCGCCCTGTCTGTTTCTTTTTCCGTGTTCTGTTAGCGCTTGCGAAAAATGACAAACGAGCACCACTTAGCCCGAACCGCCACTCTTGCGTACTTCGTAGCGCCCGCCCTGTCTGTTCCTTCTTTGTCCGTGTTCTGCTGGCGCTTGCGAAAAATGACAAACGTCCACCAATTAGCCCGATCCGCCACTCTTGCGAGCTTCGTAGCGCTCGCCCTGTTTTTTCCTTCTTTGTCCGTGTCCTGTTAGCGCTTGCGAAAAATGACAAACGTGCACCAATTAGCCCGACCCGCCACTCCTTCGAACTTCGTAGCGCCCGTCCTGTCTGTTCCTTCTTTGTCCCTGTTCTGTTAGCGCTTGCGAAAAATGACAAACGTGCACCAATTAGCCTGAACGGCCACTCTTGCGAACTTCGTAGCGCCCGCCCTGTCTGTTTCTTCTTTGTCCGTGTTCCGTTAGCGCTTGCGAAAAATGACAAACGTGCACAAACTTGCCCTACTCGCCACTCTTGTGAACTTCGTAGCGCCCGCCCTGTCTGTTTCTTCTTTGTCCGTGCTCTGTTAGCGTTTGCGAAAAATGACAAACGTGCACCAATTACCCCGACCCCCCACTCTTCCGAAATTGGTAGCGCCCGCCCAGTCTGTTTCTTTTTTGTCTGTGTTCTGTTCGCGCTTACGAAAAATGACAAACGTGCACCAATTAGCCCGACCCGCCACTCTTGCGAACTTCGTAGCGCCCGCCCTGACTGTTTCTTCTTTGTCCGTGTTCTGTTAGCGCTTGCGAAAAATGACAAACGTGCACCAATTAGCCCGACCCGCCACTCTTGTGAACTTTGTAGCGCCCGCCCTGTCTGTTTCTTCTTTGTCCGTGTTCTGTTAGCGCTTGTGAAAAATGACAAACGTGCACCAATTACCCCGACCCTCCACTCTTCCGAAATTGGTAGCGCCCGCCC
Source organism: Amblyomma americanum (assembly GCF_052857255.1). Taxonomy (NCBI): domain Eukaryota; kingdom Metazoa; phylum Arthropoda; class Arachnida; order Ixodida; family Ixodidae; genus Amblyomma; species Amblyomma americanum. The sequence goes on from NC_135500.1 coordinate 11,282,797, forward strand.
AGTCTGTTTCTTTTTTGTCTGTGTTCTGTTAGCGCTTACGAAAAATGACAAACGTGCACCAATTAGCCCGACCCGCCACTCTTGCGAACTTCGTAGCGCCTGCCCTGACTGTTTCTTCTTTGTCCGTGTTCTGTTAGAGCTTGCGAAAAATGACAAACGTGCACAAATTAGCCCTACTCGCCACTCTTGCGAACTTCGTAGCGCGCGCTCTGTCTGTTTCTTCTTTGTCCGTGTTCTGTTAGGGCTTGCGCAAAAAGAAAAACGTGCACCAATTAGCCCGACCCGCCAGTCTTGCGAGCTTCGTAGCGCCCGCCCTGTCTGTTTCTTTTTTGTCCGTGTTCTGTTAGAGCTTGCGAAAAATGACAAACGTGCACCAATTAGACCGACCCGCCACTCTTGCGAAATTGGTAGCGCCCGCCCTGTCTGTTTCTTCTTTGTCCGTGTTCTGTTAGCGCTTGCGAAAAATGACAAACGTGCACCAATTAGCCCGACCCGCCACTCTTAAGAACTTCGTAGCGCCCGCCCTGTCTGTTCCTTCTTTGTCCGCGTTCTGTTAGCGCTTGCGAATAATGACAAACGTGCACCAATTAGCCCGACCCGCCACTCTTGCGATTCCGTAGCGCCCGCCCTGTCCGTTTCTTCTTTGTCCGTGTTCTGTTAGCGCTTGCGAAAAATGACAACACTGCAATAATTAGCCCGACTCGCCACTCTTGAGAAATTGCTTTCACCCGCCCTGTCTGTTTCTTCTTTGTCCGTGCTCTGGTAGCGCTTGCAAAAAATGACAATTGTACACCAATTAGCCCGACCCGCCACTCTTGCGAACTTCGTAGCGCCCGCCCTGTCTCTTTCTTCTTTGTCTGTGTTCTGTTAGCGCTCGCGAAAAATGACAAACGTGCACCAATTAGCCCGACCCGCCACTCTTGCGAACTTCGTAGCGCCTGCCTTGTCTGTTTCATCTTTGTCCGTGTTCAATTAGCGCTTGCGAAAAATGACAAACGTGCACCAATTAGCCCGACCCGCCACTCTTGCGAACTTTGTAGCGCCCGCCCTGTCTGTTCCTTCTTTGTCCGTGTTCTGCTGGCGCTTGCGAAAAATGACAAACGTCCACCAATTAGCCCGATCCGCCACTCTTGCGAGCTTCGTAGCGCTCGCCCTGTCTGTTCCTTCTTTGTCCGTGTTCTGCTGGCGCTTGCGAAAAATGACAAACGTCCACCAATTAGCCCGATCCGCCACTCTTGCGAGCTTCGTAGCGCTCGCCCTGTTTTTTCCTTCTTTGTCCGTGTCCTGTTAGAGCTTGCGAAAAATGACATACGTGCCCCAATTTGCCCGACCCGCCACTCTTGCGAACTCCGTAGCGCCTGCCTTGTCTGTTTCTTCTTTGTCCGTGTTCTGTTAGCGCTTGCGAAAAATGACAAACGTGCACCAATTAGCCCGACCCGCCACTCTTGCGAACTTTGTAGCGCCCGCCCTGTCTGTTTTTTTGTCCGTGTTCTGTTAGCGCTTGCGAAAAATGACAAACGAGCACCACTTAGCCCGAACCGCCACTCTTGCGTACTTCGTAGCGCCCGCCCTGTCTGTTCCTTCTTTGTCCGTGTTCTGCTGGCGCTTGCGAAAAGTGACAAACGTCCAACAATTAGCCCGATCCGCCACTCTTGCGAGCTTCGTAGCGCTCGCCCTGTTTTTTCCTTCTTTGTCCGTGTCCTGTTAGCGCTTGCGAAAAATGACAAACGTGCACCAATTAGCCCGACCCGCCACTCCTTCGAACTTCGTAGCGCCCGTCCTGTCTGTTCCTTCTTTGTCCGTGTTCTGTTAGCGCTTGCGAAAAATGACAAACGTGCACCAATTAGCCCGAACGGCCACTCTTGCGAACTTCGTAGCGCCCGCCCTGTCTGTTTCTTCTTTGTCCGTGTTCCGTTAGCGCTTGCGAAAAATGACAAACGTGCACAAACTAGCCCTACTCGCCACTCTTGTGAACTTCGTAGCGCCCGCCCTGTCTGTTTCTTCTTTGTCCGTGCTCTGTTAGCGTTTGCGAAAAATGACAAACGTGCACCAATTAGCCCGACCCGCCACTCTTGCGAACTTTGTAGCGCCCGCCCTGTCTGTTCCTTCTTTGTCCGTGTTCTGCTGGCGCTTGCGAAAAATGACAAACGTCCACCAATTAGCCCGATCCGCCACTCTTGCGAGCTTCGTAGCGCTCGCCCTGTTTTTTCCTTCTTTGTCCGTGTCCTGTTAGAGCTTGCGAAAAATGACATACGTGCCCCAATTTGCCCGACCCGCCACTCTTGCGAACTTCGTAGCGCCCGCCCTGTCTCTTTCTTCTTTGTCTGTGTTCTGTTAGCGCTCGCGAAAAATGACAAACGTGCACCAATTAGCCCGACCCGCCACTCTTGCGAACTTCGTAGCGCCTGCCTTGTCTGTTTCATCTTTGTCCGTGTTCTGTTAGCGCTTGCGAAAAATGACAAACGTGCACCAATTAGCCCGACCCGCCACTCTTGCGAACTTTGTAGCGCCCGCCCTGTCTGTTCCTTCTTTGTCCGTGTTCTGCTGGCGCTTGCGAAAAATGACAAACGTCCACCAATTTGCCCGACCCGCCACTCTTGCGAACTTCGTAGCGCCTGCCTTGTCTGTTTCTTCTTTGTCCGTGTTCTGTTAGCGCTTGCGAAAAATGACAAACGTGCACCAATTAGCCCGACCCGCCACTCTTGCGAACTTTGTAGCGCCCGCCCTGTCTGTTTCTTTGTCCGTGTTCTGTTAGCGCTTGCGAAAAATGACAAACGAGCACCACTTAGCCCGAACCGCCACTCTTGCGTACTTCGTAGCGCCCGCCCTGTCTGTTCCTTCTTTGTCCGTGTTCTGCTGGCGCTTGCGAAAAGTGACAAACGTCCAACAATTAGCCCGATCCGCCACTCTTGCGAGCTTCGTAGCGCTCGCCCTGTTTTTTCCTTCTTTGTCCGTGTCCTGTTAGCGCTTGCGAAAAATGACAAACGTGCACCAATTAGCCCGACCCGCCACTCCTTCGAACTTCGTAGCGCCCGTCCTGTCTGTTCCTTCTTTGTCCGTGTTCTGTTAGCGCTTGCGAAAAATGACAAGCGTGCACCAATTAGCCCGAACGGCCACTCTTGCGAACTTCGTAGCGCCCGCCCTGTCTGTTTCTTCTTTGTCCGTGTTCCGTTAGCGCTTGCGAAAAATGACAAACGTGCACAAACTAGCCCTACTCGCCACTCTTGTGAACTTCGTAGCGCCCGCCCTGTCTGTTTCTTCTTTGTCCGTGCTCTGTTAGCGTTTGCGAAAAATGACAAACGTGCACCAATTACCCCGACCCTCCACTCTTCCGAAATTGGTAGCGGCCGCCCAGTCTGTTTCTTTTTTGTCTGTGTTCTGTTAGCGCTTACGAAAAATGACAAACGTGCACCAATTAGCCCGACCCGCCACTCTTCCGAACTTCGTAGCGCCCGCCCTGACTGTTTCTTCTTTGTCCGTGTTCTGTTAGAGCTTGCGAAAAATGACAAACGTGCACCAATTAGCCCGACCCGCCACTCTTGCGAATTTCGTAGCTCCCGCCCAGTCTGTTTCTTTTTGTCCGTGTTCTGTTAGCGCTTGCGAAAAATGACAATCGTGCATCAATAAGACCGACCCGCCACTCTTGCGAAATTGGTAGCGCCCGCCCTGTCTGTTTCTTCTTTGTCCGTGTTCTGTTAGCGCTTGCGAAAAATGACAAACGTGCACCAATTAGCCCGACCCGCCACTCTTGCGAACTTTGTAGCGCCCGCCCTGTCTGTTTCTTCTTTGTCCGTGTTCTGTTAGCGCTTGCGAAAAATGACAAACGAGCACCACTTAGCCAGAACCGCCACTCTTGCGTACTTCGTAGCGCCCGCCCTGTCGGTTCCTTCTTTGTCCGTGTTCTGCTGGCGCTTGCGAAAAATGACAAACGTCCACCAATTAGCCCGATCCGCCACTCTTGCGAGCTTCGTAGCGCACGCCCTGTTTTTTCCTTCTTTGTCCGTGTCCTGTTAGCGCTTGCGAAAAATGACAAACGTGCACAAATTAGCCCGACCCGCCACTCCTTCGAACTTCGTAGCGCCCGCCTTGTCTGTTCCTTCTTTGTCCGTGTTCTGTTAGCGCTTCCGAAAAATGACAAACGTGCACCAATTAGCCCGAACGGCCACTCTTGCGAACTTCGTAGCGCCCGCCCTGTCTGTTTCTTCTTTGTCCGTGTTCCGTTAGCGCTTGCGAAAAATGACAAACGTGCACAAATTAGCCCTACTCGCCACTCTTGCGAACTTCGTAGCGCCCGCCCTGTCTGTTTCTTCTTTGTCCGTGTTCTGTTAGCGTTTGCGAAAAATGACAAACGTGCACCAATTACCCCGACCCTCCACTCTTCCGAAATTGGTAGCGCCCGCCCAGTCTGTTTCTTTTTTGTATGTGTTCTGTTAGCGCTTACGAAAAATGACAAGCGTGCACCAATAGACCGACCCGCCAGTCTTGCGAACTTCGTAGCGCCCGCCCTGACTGTTTCTTCTTTGTCCGTGTTCTGTTAGAGCTTGCGAAAAATGACAAACGTGCACCAATTAGCCCGACCCGACACTTGCGAATTTCGTAGCTCCCGCCCAGTCTGTTTCTTTTTGTTCGTGTTCTATGGTGCGCTTGCGAAAAATGACAAACGTGCACCAATTAGACCGACCCGCCACTCTTGCGAAATTGGTAGCGCCCGCCCTGTCTGTTCCTTCTTTGTCCGCGTTCTGTTAGCGCTTGCGAAAAATGAAAAACGTGCACCAATTAGCCCGACCCGCCACTCTTGCGAACTCCGTAGCGCCCGCCCTGTCCGTTTCTTCTTTGTCCGTGTTCTGTTAGCGCTTGCGAAAAATGACAAAATTGCACCAATTAGCCCGACTCGCCACTCTTGCGAAATTGGCAGCGCCCGCCCTGTCTGTTTCTTCTTTGTCCGTGTTCTGTTAGCGCTTGCGAAAAATGACAAACGTGCACCAATTAGCCCGACCCGCCACTCTTAAGAACTTCGTAGCGCCCGCCCTGTCTGTTCCTTATTTGTCCGCGTTCTGTTAGCGCTTGCGAATAATGACAAACGTGCACCAATTAGCCCGACCCGCCACTCTTGCGATTCCGTAGCGCCCGCCCTGTCCGTTTCTTCTTTGCCCGTGTTCTGTTAGCGCTTGCGAAAAATGACAACACTGCACCAATTAGCCCGACTTGCCACTCTTGAGAAATTGCTTTCGCCCGCCCTGTCTGTTTCTTCTTTGTCCGTGCTCTGGTAGCGCTTGCAAAAAATGACAATTGTACACCAATTAGCCCGACCCGCCACTCTTGCGAACTTCGTAGCGCCCGCCCTGTCTCTTTCTTATTTGTCTGTGTTCTGTTAGCGCTCGCGAAAAATGACAAACGTGCACCAATAGCCCGACCCGCCACTCTTGCGAACTTCGTAGCGCCCGCCCTGTCTGTTCCTTCTTTGTCCGTGTTCTGCTGGCGCTTGCGAAAAATGACAAACGTCCACCAATTAGCCCGATCCGCCACTCTTGCGAGCTTCGTAGCGCTCGCCCTGTTTTTTCCTTCTTTGTCCGTGTCCTGTTAGAGCTTGCGAAAAATGACATACGTGCCCCAATTTGCCCGACCCGCCACTCTTGCGAACTTCGTAGCGCCTGCCTTGTCTGTTTCTTCTTTGTCCGTGTTCTGTTAGCGCTTGCGAAAAATGACAAACGTGCACTAATTAGCCCGACCCGCCACTCTTGCGAACTTTGTAGCGCCCGCCCTGTCTGTTTCTTCTTTGCCGTGTTCTGTTAGCGCTTGCGAAAAATGACAAACGAGCACCACTTAGCCCGAACCGCCACTCTTGCGTACTTCGTAGCGCCCGCCCTGTCTGTTCCTTCTTTGTCCGTGTTCTGCTGGCGCTTGCGAAAAGTGACAAACGTCCAACAATTAGCCCGATCCGCCACTCTTGCGAGCTTCGTAGCGCTCGCCCTGTTTTTTCCTTCTTTGTCCGTGTCCTGTTAGCGCTTGCGAAAAATGACAAACGTGCACCAATTAGCCCGACCCGCCACTCCTTCGAACTTCGTAGCGCCCGTCCTGTCTGTTCCTTCTTTGTCCGTGTTCTGTTAGCGCTTGCGAAAAATGACAAGCGTGCACCAATTAGCCCGAACGGCCACTCTTGCGAACTTCGTAGCGCCCGCCCTGTCTGTTTCTTCTTTGTCCGTGTTCCGTTAGCGCTTGCGAAAAATGACAAACGTGCACAAACTAGCCCTACTCGCCACTCTTGTGAACTTCGTAGCGCCCGCCCTGTCTGTTTCTTCTTTGTCCGTGCTCTGTTAGCGTTTGCGAAAAATGACAAACGTGCACCAATTACCCCGACCCTCCACTCTTCCGAAATTGGTAGCGGCCGCCCAGTCTGTTTCTTTTTTGTCTGTGTTCTGTTAGCGCTTACGAAAAATGACAAACGTGCACCAATTAGCCCGACCCGCCACTCTTCCGAACTTCGTAGCGCCCGCCCTGACTGTTTCTTCTTTGTCCGTGTTCTGTTAGAGCTTGCGAAAAATGACAAACGTGCACCAATTAGCCCGACCCGCCACTCTTGCGAATTTCGTAGCTCCCGCCCAGTCTGTTTCTTTTTGTCCGTGTTCTGTTAGCGCTTGCGAAAAATGACAATCGTGCATCAATAAGACCGACCCGCCACTCTTGCGAAATTGGTAGCGCCCGCCCTGTCTGTTTCTTCTTTGTCCGTGTTCTGTTAGCGCTTGCGAAAAATGACAAACGTGCACCAATTAGCCCGACCCGCCACTCTTGCGAACTTTGTAGCGCCCGCCCTGTCTGTTTCTTCTTTGTCCGTGTTCTGTTAGCGCTTGCGAAAAATGACAAACGAGCACCACTTAGCCAGAACCGCCACTCTTGCGTACTTCGTAGCGCCCGCCCTGTCGGTTCCTTCTTTGTCCGTGTTCTGCTGGCGCTTGCGAAAAATGACAAACGTCCACCAATTAGCCCGATCCGCCACTCTTGCGAGCTTCGTAGCGCACGCCCTGTTTTTTCCTTCTTTGTCCGTGTCCTGTTAGCGCTTGCGAAAAATGACAAACGTGCACAAATTAGCCCGACCCGCCACTCCTTCGAACTTCGTAGCGCCCGCCTTGTCTGTTCCTTCTTTGTCCGTGTTCTGTTAGCGCTTCCGAAAAATGACAAACGTGCACCAATTAGCCCGAACGGCCACTCTTGCGAACTTCGTAGCGCCCGCCCTGTCTGTTTCTTCTTTGTCCGTGTTCCGTTAGCGCTTGCGAAAAATGACAAACGTGCACAAATTAGCCCTACTCGCCACTCTTGCGAACTTCGTAGCGCCCGCCCTGTCTGTTTCTTCTTTGTCCGTGTTCTGTTAGCGTTTGCGAAAAATGACAAACGTGCACCAATTACCCCGACCCTCCACTCTTCCGAAATTGGTAGCGCCCGCCCAGTCTGTTTCTTTTTTGTATGTGTTCTGTTAGCGCTTACGAAAAATGACAAGCGTGCACCAATAGACCGACCCGCCAGTCTTGCGAACTTCGTAGCGCCCGCCCTGACTGTTTCTTCTTTGTCCGTGTTCTGTTAGAGCTTGCGAAAAATGACAAACGTGCACCAATTAGCCCGACCCGACACTTGCGAATTTCGTAGCTCCCGCCCAGTCTGTTTCTTTTTGTTCGTGTTCTATGGTGCGCTTGCGAAAAATGACAAACGTGCACCAATTACCCCGACCCTCCACTCTTCCGAAATTGGTAGCGGCCGCCCAGTCTGTTTCTTTTTTGTCTGTGTTCTGTTAGCGCTTACGAAAAATGACAAACGTGCACCAATTAGCCCGACCCGCCACTCTTGCGAACTTCGTAGCGCCCGCCCTGACTGTTTCTTCTTTGTCCGTGTTCTGTTAGAGCTTGCGAAAAATGACAAACGTGCACCAATTAGCCCGACCCGCCACTCTTGCGAATTTCGTAGCTCCCGCCCAGTCTGTTTCTTTTTGTCCGTGTTCTGTTAGCGCTTGCGAAAAATGACAATCGTGCATCAATAAGACCGACCCGCCACTCTTGCGAAATTCGTAGCGCCCGCCCTGTCTGTTTCTTCTTTGTCCGTGTTCTGTTAGCGCTTGCGAAAAATGACAAACGTGCACCAATTAGCCCGACCCGCCACTCTTGCGAACTTTGTAGCGCCCGCCCTGTCTGTTTCTTCTTTGTCCGTGTTCTGTTAGCGCTTGCGAAAAATGACAAACGAGCACCACTTAGCCAGAACCGCCACTCTTGCGTACTTCGTAGCGCCCGCCCTGTCGGTTCCTTCTTTGTCCGTGTTCTGCTGGCGCTTGCGAAAAATGACAAACGTCCACCAATTAGCCCGATCCGCCACTCTTGCGAGCTTCGTAGCGCACGCCCTGTTTTTTCCTTCTTTGTCCGTGTCCTGTTAGCGCTTGCGAAAAATGACAAACGTGCACAAATTAGCCCGACCCGCCACTCCTTCGAACTTCGTAGCGCCCGCCTTGTCTGTTCCTTCTTTGTCCGTGTTCTGTTAGCGCTTCCGAAAAATGACAAACGTGCACCAATTAGCCCGAACGGCCACTCTTGCGAACTTCGTAGCGCCCGCCCTGTCTGTTTCTTCTTTGTCCGTGTTCCGTTAGCGCTTGCGAAAAATGACAAACGTGCACAAATTAGCCCTACTCGCCACTCTTGCGAACTTCGTAGCGCCCGCCCTGTCTGTTTCTTCTTTGTCCGTGTTCTGTTAGCGTTTGCGAAAAATGACAAACGTGCACCAATTACCCCGACCCTCCACTCTTCCGAAATTGGTAGCGCCCGCCCAGTCTGTTTCTTTTTTGTATGTGTTCTGTTAGCGCTTACGAAAAATGACAAGCGTGCACCAATAGACCGACCCGCCAGTCTTGCGAACTTCGTAGCGCCCGCCCTGACTGTTTCTTCTTTGTCCGTGTTCTGTTAGAGCTTGCGAAAAATGACAAACGTGCACCAATTAGCCCGACCCGACACTTGCGAATTTCGTAGCTCCCGCCCAGTCTGTTTCTTTTTGTTCGTGTTCTATGGTGCGCTTGCGAAAAATGACAAACGTGCACCAATTAGACCGACCCGCCACTCTTGCGAAATTGGTAGCGCCCGCCCTGTCTGTTCCTTCTTTGTCCGCGTTCTGTTAGCGCTTGCGAAAAATGAAAAACGTGCACCAATTAGCCCGACCCGCCACTCTTGCGAACTCCGTAGCGCCCGCCCTGTCCGTTTCTTCTTTGTCCGTGTTCTGTTAGCGCTTGCGAAAAATGACAAAATTGCACCAATTAGCCCGACTCGCCACTCTTGCGAAATTGGCAGCGCCCGCCCTGTCTGTTTCTTCTTTGTCCGTGTTCTGTTAGCGCTTGCGAAAAATGACAAACGTGCACCAATTAGCCCGACCCGCCACTCTTAAGAACTTCGTAGCGCCCGCCCTGTCTGTTCCTTATTTGTCCGCGTTCTGTTAGCGCTTGCGAATAATGACAAACGTGCACCAATTAGCCCGACCCGCCACTCTTGCGATTCCGTAGCGCCCGCCCTGTCCGTTTCTTCTTTGCCCGTGTTCTGTTAGCGCTTGCGAAAAATGACAACACTGCACCAATTAGCCCGACTTGCCACTCTTGAGAAATTGCTTTCGCCCGCCCTGTCTGTTTCTTCTTTGTCCGTGCTCTGGTAGCGCTTGCAAAAAATGACAATTGTACACCAATTAGCCCGACCCGCCACTCTTGCGAACTTCGTAGCGCCCGCCCTGTCTCTTTCTTATTTGTCTGTGTTCTGTTAGCGCTCGCGAAAAATGACAAACGTGCACCAATAGCCCGACCCGCCACTCTTGCGAACTTCGTAGCGCCCGCCCTGTCTGTTCCTTCTTTGTCCGTGTTCTGCTGGCGCTTGCGAAAAATGACAAACGTCCACCAATTAGCCCGATCCGCCACTCTTGCGAGCTTCGTAGCGCTCGCCCTGTTTTTTCCTTCTTTGTCCGTGTCCTGTTAGAGCTTGCGAAAAATGACATACGTGCCCCAATTTGCCCGACCCGCCACTCTTGCGAACTTCGTAGCGCCTGCCTTGTCTGTTTCTTCTTTGTCCGTGTTCTGTTAGCGCTTGCGAAAAATGACAAACGTGCACTAATTAGCCCGACCCGCCACTCTTGCGAACTTTGTAGCGCCCGCCCTGTCTGTTTCTTCTTTGCCGTGTTCTGTTAGCGCTTGCGAAAAATGACAAACGAGCACCACTTAGCCCGAACCGCCACTCTTGCGTACTTCGTAGCGCCCGCCCTGTCTGTTCCTTCTTTTTCCGTGTTCTGCTGGCGCTTGCGAAAAATGACAAACGTCCACCAATTAGCCCGATCCGCCACTCTTGCGAGCTTCGTAGCGCTCGCCCTGTTTTTTCCTTCTTTGTCCGTGTCCTGTTAGCGCTTGCGAAAAATGACAAACGTGCACCAATTAGCCCGACCCGCCACTCCTTCGAACTTCGTAGCGCCCGCCCTGTCTGTTCCTTCTTTGTCCGTGTTCTGTTAGCGCTTGCGAAAAATGACAAACTTGCACCAATTAGCCCGAACGGCCACTCTTGCGAACTTCGTAGCGCCCACCCTGTCTGTTTCTTCTTTGTCCGTGTTCCGTTAGCGCTTGCGAAAAATGACAAACGTGCACAAACTAGCCCTACTCGCCACACTTGTGAACTTCGTGGCGCCCGCCCTGTCTGTTTCTTCTTTGTCCGTGCTCTGTTAGCGTTTGCGAAAAATGACAAACGTGCACCAATTACGCCGACCCTCCACTCTTCCGAAATTTATAGCGCCCGCCCAGTCTGTTTCTTTTTTGTCTGTGTTCTGTTAGCGCTTACGAAAAATGACAAACGTGCACCAATTAGCCCGACCCGCCAGTGTTGCGAACTTCGTAGCGCCCGCCCTGACTGTTTCTTCTTTGTCCGTGTTCTGTTAGAGCTTGCGAAAAATGACAAACGTGCACCAAGTAGCCCGACCCGCCACTCTTGCGAATTTCGTAGCTCCCGCCCAGTCTGTTTCTTTTTGTCCGTGTTCTGTTAGCGCTTGCGAAAAATGACAATCGTGCACCAATTAGACCGACCCGCCACTCTTGCGAAATTGGTAGCGCCCGCCCTGTCTGTTTCTTCTTTGTCCGTGTTCTGTTAGCGCTTGCGAAAAATGACAAACGTGCACCAATTAGCCCGACCCGCCACTCTTGCGAACTTTGTAGCGCCCGCCCTGTCTGTTTCTTCTTTGTCCGTGTTCTGTTAGCGCTTGCGAAAAATGACAAACGAGCACCACTTAGCCCGAACCGCCACTCTTGCGTACTTCGTAGCGCCCGCCCTGTCTCTTCCTTCTTTGTCCGTGTTCTGCTGGCGCTTGCGAAAAATGACAAACGTGCACCAATTAGCCCGACCCGCCACTCCTTCGAACTTCGTAGCGCCCGCCCTGTCTGTTCCTTCTTTGTCCGTGTTCTGTTAGCGCTTGCGAAAAATGACAAACGTGCACCAATTAGCCCGAACGGCCACTCTTGCGAACTTTGTAGCGCCCGCCCTGTCTGTTTCTTCTTTGTCCGTGTTCCGTTAGCGCTTGCGAAAAATGACAAACGTGCACAAATAGCCCTACTCGCCACTCTTGCGAACTTCGTAGCGCCCGCCCTGTCTGTTTCTTCTTTGTCCGTGTTCTGTTAGCGTTTGCGAAAAATGACAAACGTGCACCAATTACCCCGACCCTGCACTCTTCCGAAATTGGTAGCGCCCGACCCGTCTGTTTCTTTTTTGTTTGTGTTCTGTTAGCGCTTACGAAAACTGACAAACGTGCACCAATTAGACCGACCCGCCAGTCTTGCGAACTTCGTAGCGCCCGCCCTGTCTGTTCCTTCTTTGTCCGTGTTCTGCTGGCGCTTGCGAAAAATGACAAACGTCCACCAATTAGCCCGATCCGCCACTCTTGCGAGCTTCGTAGCGCACGCCCTGTTTTTTCCTTCTTTGTCCGTGTCCTGTTAGCGCTTTCGAAAAATGACAAACGTGCACCAATTAGCCCGACCCGCCACTCCTTCGAACATCGTAGCGCCCGCCCTGTCTGTTTCTTCTTTGTCCGTGTTCTGTTAGCGCTTGCGAAAAATGACAAACGTGCACTAATTAGCCCGACCCGCCACTCTTGCGAACTTTGTAGCGCCCGCCCTGTCTGTTTCTTCTTTGCCGTGTTCTGTTAGCGCTTGCGAAAAATGACAAACGAGCACCACTTAGCCCGAACCGCCACTCTTGCGTACTTCGTAGCGCCCGCCCTGTCTGTTCCTTCTTTGTCCGTGTTCTGCTGGCGCTTGCGAAAAATGACAAACGTCCACCAATTAGCCCGATCCGCCACTCTTGCGAGCTTCGTAGCGCTCGCCCTGTTTTTTCCTTCTTTGTCCGTGTCCTGTTAGCGCTTGCGAAAAATGACAAACGTGCACCAATTAGCCCGACCCGCCACTCCTTCGAACTTCGTAGCGCCCGCCCTGTCTGTTCCTTCTTTGTCCGTGTTCTGTTAGCGCTTGCGAAAAATGACAAACGTGCACCAATTAGCCCGAACGGCCACTCTTGCGAACTTCGTAGCGCCCGCCCTGTCTGTTTCTTCTTTGTCCGTGTTCCGTTAGCGCTTGCGAAAAATGACAAACGTGCACAAACTAGCCCTACTCGCCACACTTGTGAACTTCGTAGCGCCCGCCCTGTCTGTTTCTTCTTTGTCCGTGCTCTGTTAGGGTTTGCGAAAAATGACAAACGTGCACCAATTACGCCGACCCTCCACTCTTCCGAAATTTATAGCGCCCGCCCAGTCTGTTTCTTTTTTGTCTGTGTTCTGTTAGCGCTTACGAAAAATGACAAACGTGCACCAATTAGCCCGACCCGCCAGTGTTGCGAACTTCGTAGCGCCCGCCCTGACTGTTTCTTCTTTGTCCGTGTTCTGTTAGAGCTTGCGAAAAATGACAAACGTGCACCAAGTAGCCCGACCCGCCACTCTTGCGAATTTCGTAGCTCCCGCCCAGTCTGTTTCTTTTTGTCCGTGTTCTGTTAGCGCTTGCGAAAAATGACAATCGTGCACCAATTAGACCGACCCGCCACTCTTGCGAAATTGGTAGCGCCCGCCCTGTCTGTTTCTTCTTTGTCCGTGTTCTGTTAGCGCTTGCGAAAAATGACAAACGTGCACCAATTAGCCCGACCCGCCACTCTTGCGAACTTTGTAGCGCCCGCCCTGTCTGTTTCTTCTTTGTCCGTGTTCTGTTAGCGCTTGCGAAAAATGACAAACGAGCACCACTTAGCCCGAACCGCCACTCTTGCGTACTTCGTAGCGCCCGCCCTGTCTCTTCCTTCTTTGTCCGTGTTCTGCTGGCGCTTGCGAAAAATGACAAACGTGCACCAATTAGCCCGACCCGCCACTCCTTCGAACTTCGTAGCGCCCGCCCTGTCTGTTCCTTCTTTGTCCGTGTTCTGTTAGCGCTTGCGAAAAATGACAAACGTGCACCAATTAGCCCGAACGGCCACTCTTGCGAACTTTGTAGCGCCCGCCCTGTCTGTTTCTTCTTTGTCCGTGTTCCGTTAGCGCTTGCGAAAAATGACAAACGTGCACAAATAGCCCTACTCGCCACTCTTGCGAACTTCGTAGCGCCCGCCCTGTCTGTTTCTTCTTTGTCCGTGTTCTGTTAGCGTTTGCGAAAAATGACAAACGTGCACCAATTACCCCGACCCTGCACTCTTCCGAAATTGGTAGCGCCCGACCCGTCTGTTTCTTTTTTGTCTGTGTTCTGTTAGCGCTTACGAAAACTGACAAACGTGCACCAATTAGACCGACCCGCCAGTCTTGCGAACTTCGTAGCGCCCGCCCTGTCTGTTCCTTCTTTGTCCGTGTTCTGCTGGCGCTTGCGAAAAATGACAAACGTCCACCAATTAGCCCGATCCGCCACTCTTGCGAGCTTCGTAGCGCACGCCCTGTTTTTTCCTTCTTTGTCCGTGTCCTGTTAGCGCTTTCGAAAAATGACAAACGTGCACCAATTAGACCGACCCGCCACTCCTTCGAACATCGTAGCGCCCGCCCTGTCTGTTCCTTCTTTGTCCGTGTTCTGTTAGCGCTTCCGAAAAATGACAAACGTGCACCAATTAGCCCGAACGGCCACTCTTGCGAACTTCGTAGCGCCCGCCCTGTCTGTTTCTTCTTTGTCCGTGTTCCGTTAGCGCTTGCGAAAAATGACAAACGTGCACAAATTAGCCCTACTCGCCACTCTTGCGAACTTCGTAGCGCCCGCCCTGTCTGTTTCTTCTTTGTCCGTGTCCTGTTAGCGTTTGCGAAAAGTGACAAACGTGCACCAATTACCCCGACCCTCCACTCTTTCGAAATTGGTAGCGCCCGCCCAGTCTGTTTCTTTTTTGTCTGTGTTCTGTTAGCGCTTACGAAGAATGACAAACGTGCACCAATAGACCGACCCGCCAGTCTTGCGAACTTCGTAGCGCCCGCCCTGACTGTTTCTTCTTTGTCCGTGTTCTGTTAGAGCTTGCGAAAAATGACAAACGTGCACCAATTAGCCCGACCCGACACTTGCGAATTTCGTAGCTCCCGCCCAGTCTGTTTCTTTTTGTCCGTGTTCTGTGGTGCGCTTGCGAAAAATGACAAACGTGCAACAATTAGACCGACCCGCCACTCTTGCGAAATTGGTAGCGCCCGCCCTGTCTGTTTCTTCTTTGTCCGTGTTCTGTTAGCGCTTGCGAAAAATGACAAACGTGCACCAATTAGCCCGGCCCGTCACTCTTGCGAACTTCGTAGCGCCCGCCCTGTCTGTTCCTTCTTTGTCCGCGTTCTGTTAGCGCTTGCGAAAAATGACAAACGTGCACCAATTAGCCCGACCCGCCACTCTTGCGATTCCGTAGCACCCGCCCTGTCCGTTTGTTCTTTGCCCGTGTTCTGTTAGCGCTTGCGAAAAATGACAACACTGCACCAATTAGCCCGACTTGCCACTCTTGAGAAATTGCTTTCGCCCGCCCTGTCTGTTTCTTCTTTGTCCGTGCTCTGGTAGCGCTTGCAAAAAATGACAATCGTACACCAATTAGCCCGACCCGCCACTCTTGCGAACTTTGTAGCGCCCGCCCTGTCTCTTTCTTCTTTGTCTGTGTTCTGTTAGTGCTCGCGAAAAATGACAAACGTGCACCAATTAGCCCGACTCGCCACTCTTGCGAACTTCGTAGCGCCCTGTCTGTTCCTTCTTTGTCCGTGTTCTGCTGGCGCTTGCGAAAAATGACAAACGTCCACCAATTAGCCCGATCCGCCACTCTTGCCAGCTTCGTAGCGCTCGCCCTGTTTTTTCCTTCTTTGTCCGTGTCCTGTTAGAGCTTGCGAAAAATGACATACGTGCCCCAATTTGCCGGACCCGCCACTCTTGCGAACTTCGTAGCGCCTGCCTTGTCTGTTTTTTCTTTGTCCGTGTTCTGTTAGCGCTTGCGAAAAATGACAAACGTGCACCAATTAGCCCGACCCGCCACTCTTGCGAACTTTGTAGCGCCCGCCCTGTCTGTTTCTTCTTTGTCCGTGTTCTGTTAGCGCTTGCGAAAAATGACAAACGAGCACCACTTAGCCCGAACCGCCACTCTTGCGTACTTCGTAGCGCCCGCCCTGTCTGTTTCTTCTTTGTCCGTGTTCTGCTGCCGTTTGCGAAAAATGACAAACGTCCACCAATTAGCCCGATCCGCCACTCTTGCGAGCTTCGTAGCGCTCGCCCTGTTTTTTCCTTCTTTGCCCGTGTCCTGTTTGCGCTTGCGAAAAATGACAAACGTGCACCAATTAGCCCGACCCGCCACTCCTTCGAACTTCGTAGCGCCCGCCCTGTCTGTTCCTTCTTTGTCCGTGTTCTGTTAGCGCTTGCGAAAAATGACAAACGTGCACCAATTAGCCCGAACGGCCACTCTTGCGAACTTCGTAGCGCCCGCCCTGTCTGTTTCTTCTTTGTCCGTGTTCTGATAGCGTTTGCGAAAAATGACAAACGTGCACCAATTACGCCGACCCTCCACTCTTCCGAAATTGGTAGCGCCCGCCCAGTCTGTTTTTTTTTTGTCTGTGTTCTGTTAGCGCTTACGAAAAATGAGAAACGTGCACCAATTAGCCCGACCCGCCAGTCTTGCGAACTTCGTAGCGCCCGCCCTGACTGTTTCTTCTTTGTCCGTGTTCTGTTAGAGCTTGCGAAAAATGACAAACGTGCACCAATTAGCCCGACCCGCCACTCTTGCGAATTTCGTAGCTCCCGCCCAGTCTGTTTCTTTTTGTCCGTGTTCTGTTAGAGCTTGCGAAAAATGACAAACGTGCACCAATTAGCCCGACCCGCCACTCTTGCGAATTTCGTAGCTCCCGCCCAGTCTGTTTCTTTTTGTCCGTGTTCTGTTAGCGCTTGCGAAAAATGACAATCGTGCACCAATAGACCGACCCGCCACTCTTGCGAAATTGGTAGCGCCCGCCCTGTCTGTTTCTTCTTTGCCCGTGTTCTGTTAGCGCTTGCGAAAAATGACAAACGTGCACCAATTAGCCCGACCCGCCACTCTTGCGAACTTTGTAGCGCCCGCCCTGTCTGTTTCTTCTTTGTCCGTGTTCTCTTAGCGCTTGCGAAAAATGACAAACGAGCACCACTTAGCCCGAACCGCCACTCTTGCCTACTTCGTAGCGCCCGCCCTGTCTGTTGCTTCTTTGTTCGTGTTCTGTTAGCGTTTGCGAAAAATGACAAACGTGCACCAATTACCCCGACCCTCCACTCTTCCGAAATTGGTAGCGCCCGCCCAGTCTGTTTCTTTTTTGTCTGTGTTCTGTTAGCGCTTACGAAAACTGACAAACGTGCACCAATTAGACCAACCCGCCAGTCATGCGAACTTCGTAGCGCCCACCCTGACTGTTTCTTCTTTGTCCGTGTTCTGTTAGAGCTTGCGAAAAATGAAAACGTGCACCAATTAGCCCGACCCGCCACTCTTGCGAATTTCGTAGCTCCCGCCCAGTCTGTTTCTTTTTGTCCGTGTTCTGTTGTGCGCTTGCGAAAAATAACAAACGTGCACCAATTAGACCGACCCGTTACTCTTGCGAAATTGGTAGCGCCCGCCCTGTCTGTTTCTTCTTTGTCCGTGTTCTGTTAGCGCTTGCGAAAAATGACAAACGTGCACCAATAGCCCGACCCGTCACTCTTGCGAACTTCGTAGCGTCCGCCCTGTCTGTTCCTTCTTTGTCCGCGTTCTGTAAGCGGTTGCGAAAAATGACAAACGTGCACCAATTAGCCCGACCCGCCACTCTTGCGAACTCCGTAGCGCCTGCCCTGTCCGTTTCTTCTTTGTCCGTGTTCTGTTAGCGCTTGCAAAAAATGAAAAAATTGTACCAATTAGCACGACTCGCCACTTTTGCGAAATTGGCAGCGCCCGCCCTGTCTGTTTCTTCTTTGTCCGTGCTCTGTTAGCGATTGCGAAAAATGAGAAATGTACACCAATTAGCCCGACCCGTCACTCTTGCGAACTTCGTAGCGCCCGCCCTGTCTGTTCCTTCTTTGTCCGCGTTCTGTTAGCGCTTGCGAAAAATGACAAACGTGCACCAATTAGCCCGACCCGCCACTCTTGCGATTCCGTAGCACCCGCCCTGTCCGTTTGTTCTTTGCCCGTGTTCTGTTAGCGCTTGCGAAAAATGACAACACTGCACCAATTAGCCCGACTTGCCACTCTTGAGAAATTGCTTTCGCCCGCCCTGTCTGTTTCTTCTTTGTCCGTGCTCTGGTAGCGCTTGCAAAAAATGACAATCGTACACCAATTAGCCCGACCCGCCACTCTTGCGAACTTTGTAGCGCCCGCCCTGTCTCTTTCTTCTTTGTCTGTGTTCTGTTAGTGCTCGCGAAAAATGACAAACGTGCACCAATTAGCCCGACTCGCCACTCTTGCGAACTTCGTAGCGCCCTGTCTGTTCCTTCTTTGTCCGTGTTCTGCTGGCGCTTGCGAAAAATGACAAACGTCCACCAATTAGCCCGATCCGCCACTCTTGCCAGCTTCGTAGCGCTCGCCCTGTTTTTTCCTTCTTTGTCCGTGTCCTGTTAGAGCTTGCGAAAAATGACATACGTGCCCCAATTTGCCGGACCCGCCACTCTTGCGAACTTCGTAGCGCCTGCCTTGTCTGTTTTTTCTTTGTCCGTGTTCTGTTAGCGCTTGCGAAAAATGACAAACGTGCACCAATTAGCCCGACCCGCCACTCTTGCGAACTTTGTAGCGCCCGCCCTGTCTGTTTCTTCTTTGTCCGTGTTCTGTTAGCGCTTGCGAAAAATGACAAACGAGCACCACTTAGCCCGAACCGCCACTCTTGCGTACTTCGTAGCGCCCGCCCTGTCTGTTTCTTCTTTGTCCGTGTTCTGCTGCCGTTTGCGAAAAATGACAAACGTCCACCAATTAGCCCGATCCGCCACTCTTGCGAGCTTCGTAGCGCTCGCCCTGTTTTTTCCTTCTTTGCCCGTGTCCTGTTTGCGCTTGCGAAAAATGACAAACGTGCACCAATTAGCCCGACCCGCCACTCCTTCGAACTTCGTAGCGCCCGCCCTGTCTGTTCCTTCTTTGTCCGTGTTCTGTTAGCGCTTGCGAAAAATGACAAACGTGCACCAATTAGCCCGAACGGCCACTCTTGCGAACTTCGTAGCGCCCGCCCTGTCTGTTTCTTCTTTGTCCGTGTTCTGATAGCGTTTGCGAAAAATGACAAACGTGCACCAATTACGCCGACCCTCCACTCTTCCGAAATTGGTAGCGCCCGCCCAGTCTGTTTTTTTTTTGTCTGTGTTCTGTTAGCGCTTACGAAAAATGAGAAACGTGCACCAATTAGCCCGACCCGCCAGTCTTGCGAACTTCGTAGCGCCCGCCCTGACTGTTTCTTCTTTGTCCGTGTTCTGTTAGAGCTTGCGAAAAATGACAAACGTGCACCAATTAGCCCGACCCGCCACTCTTGCGAATTTCGTAGCTCCCGCCCAGTCTGTTTCTTTTTGTCCGTGTTCTGTTAGAGCTTGCGAAAAATGACAAACGTGCACCAATTAGCCCGACCCGCCACTCTTGCGAATTTCGTAGCTCCCGCCCAGTCTGTTTCTTTTTGTCCGTGTTCTGTTAGCGCTTGCGAAAAATGACAATCGTGCACCAATAGACCGACCCGCCACTCTTGCGAAATTGGTAGCGCCCGCCCTGTCTGTTTCTTCTTTGCCCGTGTTCTGTTAGCGCTTGCGAAAAATGACAAACGTGCACCAATTAGCCCGACCCGCCACTCTTGCGAACTTTGTAGCGCCCGCCCTGTCTGTTTCTTCTTTGTCCGTGTTCTCTTAGCGCTTGCGAAAAATGACAAACGAGCACCACTTAGCCCGAACCGCCACTCTTGCCTACTTCGTAGCGCCCGCCCTGTCTGTTGCTTCTTTGTTCGTGTTCTGTTAGCGTTTGCGAAAAATGACAAACGTGCACCAATTACCCCGACCCTCCACTCTTCCGAAATTGGTAGCGCCCGCCCAGTCTGTTTCTTTTTTGTCTGTGTTCTGTTAGCGCTTACGAAAACTGACAAACGTGCACCAATTAGACCAACCCGCCAGTCATGCGAACTTCGTAGCGCCCACCCTGACTGTTTCTTCTTTGTCCGTGTTCTGTTAGAGCTTGCGAAAAATGAAAACGTGCACCAATTAGCCCGACCCGCCACTCTTGCGAATTTCGTAGCTCCCGCCCAGTCTGTTTCTTTTTGTCCGTGTTCTGTTGTGCGCTTGCGAAAAATAACAAACGTGCACCAATTAGACCGACCCGTTACTCTTGCGAAATTGGTAGCGCCCGCCCTGTCTGTTTCTTCTTTGTCCGTGTTCTGTTAGCGCTTGCGAAAAATGACAAACGTGCACCAATAGCCCGACCCGTCACTCTTGCGAACTTCGTAGCGTCCGCCCTGTCTGTTCCTTCTTTGTCCGCGTTCTGTAAGCGGTTGCGAAAAATGACAAACGTGCACCAATTAGCCCGACCCGCCACTCTTGCGAACTCCGTAGCGCCTGCCCTGTCCGTTTCTTCTTTGTCCGTGTTCTGTTAGCGCTTGCAAAAAATGAAAAAATTGTACCAATTAGCACGACTCGCCACTTTTGCGAAATTGGCAGCGCCCGCCCTGTCTGTTTCTTCTTTGTCCGTGCTCTGTTAGCGATTGCGAAAAATGAGAAATGTACACCAATTAGCCCGACCCGCCACTCTTGCGAACTTCGTAGCGCCCGCCCTGTCTGTTTCTTCTTTGTCCGTGTTCTGTTGGCGCTTGCGAAAAATGACAAACATGCACCAATTAGCCGTACCCGCCGCTCTTGCGAACTTCGTAGCGCCCGCCCTGTCTATTTCTTCTTTGTCCGTGTTCTGTTAGCGCTTGCGAAAAATGAAAAATTTCACCAATTAGCCCGACTCGCCACTCTTGCGAAATTCGTAGTGCCCGCCCTGTCTGTTTCATCTTTGTCCGTGTTCTGTTAGCGCTTGCGAAAAATCACAAACGTGCACCGATTAGCCCGACCCGACACACTTGCGAACTTCTTAGCGCCCGCCCTGTCTGTTTCATCTTTGTCCGTGTTCTGTTAGGGCTTGCGGAAAATGACAAACGTGCACCAATTAGCCCCACGTGCCAGTCTTGCGAACTTCGTAGCGCCCGCCCTGTCTGTTCCTTCTTTGTCCGTGTTCTGTTAGCGCTTGCGAAAAATGACAAACGTGCACCAATTAGCCCGAACGGCCACTCTTGCGAACTTCGTAGCGCCCGCCCTGTCTGTTTCTTCTTTGTCCGTGTTCTGATAGCGTTTGCGAAAAATGACAAACGTGCACCAATTACGCCGACCCTCCACTCTTCCGAAATTGGTAGCGCCCGCCCAGTCTGTTTTTTTTTTGTCTGTGTTCTGTTAGCGCTTACGAAAAATGAGAAACGTGCACCAATTAGCCCGACCCGCCAGTCTTGCGAACTTCGTAGCGCCCGCCCTGACTGTTTCTTCTTTGTCCGTGTTCTGTTAGAGCTTGCGAAAAATGACAAACGTGCACCAATTAGCCCGACCCGCCACTCTTGCGAATTTCGTAGCTCCCGCCCAGTCTGTTTCTTTTTGTCCGTGTTCTGTTAGAGCTTGCGAAAAATGACAAACGTGCACCAATTAGCCCGACCCGCCACTCTTGCGAATTTCGTAGCTCCCGCCCAGTCTGTTTCTTTTTGTCCGTGTTCTGTTAGCGCTTGCGAAAAATGACAATCGTGCACCAATAGACCGACCCGCCACTCTTGCGAAATTGGTAGCGCCCGCCCTGTCTGTTTCTTCTTTGCCCGTGTTCTGTTAGCGCTTGCGAAAAATGACAAACGTGCACCAATTAGCCCGACCCGCCACTCTTGCGAACTTTGTAGCGCCCGCCCTGTCTGTTTCTTCTTTGTCCGTGTTCTCTTAGCGCTTGCGAAAAATGACAAACGAGCACCACTTAGCCCGAACCGCCACTCTTGCCTACTTCGTAGCGCCCGCCCTGTCTGTTGCTTCTTTGTTCGTGTTCTGTTAGCGTTTGCGAAAAATGACAAACGTGCACCAATTACCCCGACCCTCCACTCTTCCGAAATTGGTAGCGCCCGCCCAGTCTGTTTCTTTTTTGTCTGTGTTCTGTTAGCGCTTACGAAAACTGACAAACGTGCACCAATTAGACCAACCCGCCAGTCATGCGAACTTCGTAGCGCCCACCCTGACTGTTTCTTCTTTGTCCGTGTTCTGTTAGAGCTTGCGAAAAATGAAAACGTGCACCAATTAGCCCGACCCGCCACTCTTGCGAATTTCGTAGCTCCCGCCCAGTCTGTTTCTTTTTGTCCGTGTTCTGTTGTGCGCTTGCGAAAAATAACAAACGTGCACCAATTAGACCGACCCGTTACTCTTGCGAAATTGGTAGCGCCCGCCCTGTCTGTTTCTTCTTTGTCCGTGTTCTGTTAGCGCTTGCGAAAAATGACAAACGTGCACCAATAGCCCGACCCGTCACTCTTGCGAACTTCGTAGCGTCCGCCCTGTCTGTTCCTTCTTTGTCCGCGTTCTGTAAGCGGTTGCGAAAAATGACAAACGTGCACCAATTAGCCCGACCCGCCACTCTTGCGAACTCCGTAGCGCCTGCCCTGTCCGTTTCTTCTTTGTCCGTGTTCTGTTAGCGCTTGCAAAAAATGAAAAAATTGTACCAATTAGCCCGACTCGCCACTTTTGCGAAATTGGCAGCGCCCGCCCTGTCTGTTTCTTCTTTGTCCGTGCTCTGTTAGCGATTGCGAAAAATGAGAAATGTACACCAATTAGCCCGACCCGCCACTCTTGCGAACTTCGTAGCGCCCGCCCTGTCTGTTTCTTCTTTGTCCGTGTTCTGTTGGCGCTTGCGAAAAATGACAAACATGCACCAATTAGCCGTACCCGCCGCTCTTGCGAACTTCGTAGCGCCCGCCCTGTCTATTTCTTCTTTGTCCGTGTTCTGTTAGCGCTTGCGAAAAATGAAAAATTTCACCAATTAGCCCGACTCGCCACTCTTGCGAAATTCGTAGTGCCCGCCCTGTCTGTTTCATCTTTGTCCGTGTTCTGTTAGCGCTTGCGAAAAATCACAAACGTGCACCGATTAGCCCGACCCGACACACTTGCGAACTTCTTAGCGCCCGCCCTGTCTGTTTCATCTTTGTCCGTGTTCTGTTAGGGCTTGCGGAAAATGACAAACGTGCACCAATTAGCCCCACGTGCCAGTCTTGCGAACTTCGTAGCGCCCGCCCTGTCTGTTTCTTCTTTGTCCGTGTTCTGTTAGCGCTTGCGAAAAATGACAAACGTGCACCAATTAGGCCGACCCGCCACTCTTGCTGAATTGGTAGCGCCCACCCTGTCTGTTTCTTCTTTGTCCGTGTTCTGTTAGCGCTAGCGCAAAATGACAAACTTGCACCAATTAGCCCGACTCGCCACTCTTGCGATCTTCGTAGCGCCCGCCCTATCTGTTCCTTCTTTTTCCGTGTTCCGTTAGCGCTTGCGAAAAATGACAAACGCGCACCAATTAGCCCGAACCGCCACTCTTGCGAAATTGGTAGCGCCCGACCAGTTTTTTTTTGTCCATGTTCTGTTACCGCTTGCGAAAATGACAAACGTGCACCATTTAGCCCAACACGCCACTCCTTCGAACTTCGTAGCGCACGCCCTGTCTGTTTCTTCTTTGTCCGTGTTCCGTTAGCGCTTGCGAAAAATGACAAACGTGCACAAACTAGCCCTACTCGCCACTCTTGTGAACTTCCTAGCGCCCGCCCTGTCTGTTTCTTCTTTGTCCGTGCTCTGTTAGCGTTTGCGAAAAATGACAAACGTGCACCAATTACCCCGACCCCCCACTCTTCCGAAATTGGTAGCGCCCGCCCAGTCTGTTTCTTTTTTGTCTGTGTTCTGTTAGCGCTTACGAAAAATGACAAACGTGCACCAATTAGCCCGACCCGCCAGTCTTGCGAACTTCGTAGCGCCCGCCCTGACTGTTTCTTCTTTGTCCGTGTTCTGTTAGAGCTTGCGAAAAATGACAAACGTGCACCAATTAGCCCGACCCGCCACTGTTGCGAATTTCGTAGCTCCCGCCCTGACTGTTTCTTCTTTGTCCGTGTTCTGTTAGAGCTTGCGAAAAATGACAAACGTGCACCAATTAGCCCGACCCGCCTCTCTTGCGAATTTCGTAGCTCCCGCCCAGTCTGTTTCTTTTTGTCCGTGTTCTGTGGTGCGCTTGCGAAAAATGACAAACGTGCACCAATTAGACCGACCCGCCACTCTTGCGAAATTGGTAGCGCCCGCCCTGTCTGTTTCTTCTTTGTCCGTGTTCTGTTAGCGCTTGCGAAAAATGACAAACGTGCACCAATTAGCCCGACCCGCCACTCCTTCGAACTTCGTAGCGCCCGCCCTGTCTGTTCCTTCTTTGTCCGTGTTCTGTTAGCGCTTGCGAAAAATGACAAACGTGCACCAATTAGCCCGAACGGCCACTCTCGCGAACTTCGTAGCGCCCGCCCTGTCTCTTTCTTCTTTGTCTGTGTTCTGTTAGTGGTCGCAAAAATGACAAACGTGCACCAATTAGCCCGACCCGCCACTCTTGCGAACTTCGTAGCGCCCGCCCTGTCTGTTCCTTCTTTGTCCGTGTTCTGCTGGCGCTTGCGAAAAATGACAAACGTCCACCAATTAGCCCGATCCGCCACTCTTGCCAGCTTCGTAGCGCTCGCCCTGTTTTTTCCTTCTTTGTCCGTGTCCTGTTAGAGCTTGCGAAAAATGACATACGTGCCCCAATTTGCCGAACCCGCCACTCTTGCGAACTTCGTAGCGCCTGCCTTGTCTGTTTCTTCTTTGTCCGTGTTCTGTTAGCGCTTGCGAAAAATGACAAACGTGCACCAATTAGCCCGACCCGCCACTCTTGCGAACTTTGTAGCGCCCGCCCTGTCTGTTTCTTCTTTGTCCGTGTTCTGTTAGCGCTTGCGAAAAATGACAAACGTGCACCAATTAGCCCGACCCGCCACTCCTTCGAACTTCGTAGCGCCCGCCCTGTCTGTTCCTTCTTTGTCCGTGTTCTGTTAGCGCTTGCGAAAAATGACAAACGTGCACCAATTAGCCCGAACGGCCACTCTTGCGAACTTCGTAGCGCCCGCCCTGTCTGTTTCTTCTTTGTCCGTGTTCTGTTAGCGTTTGCGAAAAATGACAAACGTGCACCAATTACGCCGACCCTCCACTCTTCCGAAATTGGTAGCGCCCGCCCAGTCTGTTTTTTTTTGTGTGTGTGTTCTGTTAGCGCTTACGAAAAATGAGAAACGTGCACCAATTAGCCCGACCCGCCAGTCTTGCGAACATCGTAGCGCCCGCCCTGACTGTTTCTTCTTTGTCCGTGTTCTGTTAGAGCTTGCGAAAAATGACAAACGTGCACCAATTAGCCCGACCCGCCACTCTTGCGAATTTCGTAGCTCCCGCCCAGTCTGTTTCTTTTTGTCCGTGTTCTGTTAGAGCTTGCGAAAAATGACAAACGTGCACCAATTAGCCCGACCCGCCACTCTTGCGAATTTCGTAGCTCCCGCCCAGTCTGTTTCTTTTTGTCCGTGTTCTGTTAGCGCTTGCGAAAAATGACAATCGTGCACCAATAGACCGACCCGCCACTCTTGCGAAATTGGTAGCGCCCGCCCTGTCTGTTTCTTCTTTGCCCGTGTTCTGTTAGCGCTTGCGAAAAATGACAAACGTGCACCAATTAGCCCGACCCGCCACTCTTGCGAACTTTGTAGCGCCCGCCCTGTCTGTTTCTTCTTTGTCCGTGTTCTCTTAGCGCTTGCGAAAAATGACAAACGAGCACCACTTAGCCCGAACCGCCACTCTTGCGTACTTCATAGCGCCCGCCCTGTCTGTTGCTTCTTTGTTCGTGTTCTGTTAGCGTTTGCGAAAAATGACAAACGTGCACCAATTACCCCGACCCTCCACTCTTCCGAAATTGGTAGCGCCCGCCCAGTCTGTTTCTTTTTTGTCTGTGTTCTGTTAGCGCTTACGAAAACTGACAAACGTGCACCAATTAGACCAACCCGCCAGTCATGCGAACTTCGTAGCGCCCACCCTGACTGTTTCTTCTTTGTCCGTGTTCTGTTAGAGCTTGCGAAAAATGAAAACGTGCACCAATTAGCCCGACCCGCCACTCTTGCGAATTTCGTAGCTCCCGCCCAGTCTGTTTCTTTTTGTCCGTGTTCTGTGGTGCGCTTGCGAAAAATGACAAACGTGCACCAATTAGACCGACCCGTTACTCTTGCGAAATTGGTAGCGCCCGCCCTGTCTGTTTCTTCTTTGTCCGTGTTCTGTTAGCGCTTGCGAAAAATGACAAACGTGCACCAATAGCCCGACCCGTCACTCTTGCGAACTTCGTAGCGCCCGCCCTGTCTGTTCCTTCTTTGTCCGCGTTCTGTTAGCGGTTGCGAAAAATGACAAACGTGCACCAATTAGCCCGACCCGCCACTCTTGCGAACTCCGTAGCGCCCGCCCTGTCCGTTTCTTCTTTGTCCGTGTTCTGTTAGCGCTTGCAAAAAATGAAAAAATTGTACCAATTAGCCCGACTCGCCACTCTTGCGAAATTGGCAGCGCCCGCCCTGTCTGTTTCTTCTTTGTCCGTGCTCTGTTAGCGATTGCGAAAAATGAGAAATGTACACCAATTAGCCCGACCCGCCACTCTTGCGAACTTCGTAGCGCCCGCCCTGTCTGTTTCTTCTTTGTCCGTGTTCTGTTGGCGCTTGCGAAAAATGACAAACGTGCACCAATTAGCCGTACCCGCCGCTCTTGCGAACTTCGTAGCGCCCGCCCTGTCTATTTCTTCTTTGTCCGTGTTCTGTTAGCGCTTGCGAAAAATGAAAAATTTCACCAATTAGCCCGACTCGCCACTCTTGCGAAATTCGTAGCGCCCACCCTGTCTGTTTCATCTTTGTCCGTGTTCTGTTAGCGCTTGCGAAAAATCACAAACGTGCACCGATTAGCCCGACCCGACACACTTGCGAACTTCTTAGCGCCCGCCCTGTCTGTTTCTTCTTTGTCCGTGTTCTGTTAGGGCTTGCGGAAAATGACAAACGTGCACCAATTAGCCCCACGTGCCAGTCTTGCGAACTTCGTAGCGCCCGCCCTGTCTGTTTCTTCTTTGTCCGTGTTCTGTTAGCGCTTGCGAAAAATGACAAACGTGCACCAATTAGGCCGACCCGCCACTCTTGCTGAATTGGTAGCGCCCACCCTGTCTGTTTCTTCTTTGTCCGTGTTCTGTTAGCGCTAGCGCAAAATGACAAACTTGCACCAATTAGCCCGACTCGCCACTCTTGCGATCTTCGTAGCGCCCGCCCTATCTGTTCCTTCTTTTTCCGTGTTCTGTTAGCGCTTGCGAAAAATGACAAACGCGCACCAATTAGCCCGAACCGCCACTCTTGCGAAATTGGTAGCGCCCGACCAGTTTTTTTTTGTCCATGTTCTGTTACCGCTTGCGAAAATGACAAACGTGCACCATTTAGCCCAACACGCCACTCCTTCGAACTTCGTAGCGCACGCCCTGTCTGTTTCTTCTTTGTCCGTGTTCCGTTAGCGCTTGCGAAAAATGACAAACGTGCACAAACTAGCCCTACTCGCCACTCTTGTGAACTTCCTAGCGCCCGCCCTGTCTGTTTCTTCTTTGTCCGTGCTCTGTTAGCGTTTGCGAAA
The DNA here is from genome assembly GCF_052857255.1 of Amblyomma americanum. Classification (NCBI taxonomy): domain Eukaryota; kingdom Metazoa; phylum Arthropoda; class Arachnida; order Ixodida; family Ixodidae; genus Amblyomma; species Amblyomma americanum. Next base: position 11,309,957 of record NC_135500.1, read on the forward strand.
AATGACAAACGTGCACCAATTACCCCGACCCCCCACTCTTCCGAAATTGGTAGCGCCCGCCCAGTCTGTTTCTTTTTTGTCTGTGTTCTGTTAGCGCTTACGAAAAATGACAAACGTGCACCAATTAGCCCGACCCGCCAGTCTTGCGAACTTCGTAGCGCCCGCCCTGACTGTTTCTTCTTTGTCCGTGTTCTGTTAGAGCTTGCGAAAAATGACAAACGTGCACCAATTAGCCCGACCCGCCACTGTTGCGAATTTCGTAGCTCCCGCCCAGTCTGTTTCTTTTTGTCCGTGTTCTGTTAGCGCTTGCGAAAAATGACAATCGTGCACCAATTAGACCGACCCACCACTCTTGCGAAATTGGTAGCGCCCGCCCTGTCTGTTTCTTCTTTGTTCGTGTTCTGTTAGCGCTTGCGAAAAATGACAAACGTGCACCAATTAGCCCGACCCGCCACTCTTGCGAACTTTGTAGCGCCCGCCCTGTCTGTTTCTTCTTTGTCCGTGTTCTGTTAGCGCTTGTGAAAAATGACAAACGAGCACCAATTAGCCCGAACCGCCACTCTTGCGTACTTCGTAGCGCCCGCCCTGTCTGTTCCTTCTTTGTCCGTGTTCTGCTGGCGCTTGCGAAAAATGACAAACGTCCACCAATTAGCCCGATCCGCCACTCTTGCGAGCTTCGTAGCGCACGCCCTGTTTTTTCCTTCTTTGTCCGTGTCCTGTTAGCACTTGCGAAAAATGACAAACGTGCACCAATTAGCCCGACCCGCCACTCCTTCGAACTTCGTAGCGCCCGCCCTGTCTGTTCCTTCTTTGTCCGTGTTCTGTTAGCGCTTGCGAAAAATGACAAACGTGCACCAATTAGCCCGAACGGCCACTCTTGCGAACTTCGTAGCGCCCGCCCTGTCTGTTTCTTCTTTGTCCGTGTTCCGTTAGCGCTTGCGAAAAATGACAAACGTGCACAAATTAGCCCTACTCGCCACTCTTGCGAACTTCGTAGCGCCCGCCCTGTCTGTTTCTTCTTTGTCCGTGTTCTGTTAGCGTTTGCGAAAAATGACAAACGTGCACCAATTACCCCGACCCTCCACTCTTCCGAAATTGGTAGCGCCCGCCCAGTCTGTTTCTTTTTTGTCTGTGTTCTGTTAGCGCCTACGAAAACTGACAAACGTGCACCAATTAGACCGACCCGCCAGTCTTGCGAACTTCGTAGCGCCCGCCCTGACTGTTTCTTCTTTGTCCGTGTTCTGTTAGAGCTTGCGAAAAATGACAAACGTGCACCAATTAGCCCGACCCGCCTCTCTTGCGAATTTCGTAGCTCCCGCCCAGTCTGTTTCTTTTTGTCCGTGTTCTGTGGTGCGCTTGCGAAAAATGACAAACGTGCACCAATTAGACCGACCCGCCACTCTTGCGAAATTGGTAGCGCCCGCCCTGTCTGTTTCTTCTTTGTCCGTGTTCTGTTAGCGCTTGCGAAAAATGACAAACGTGCACCAATTAGCCCGACCCGCCACTCCTTCGAACTTCGTAGCGCCCGCCCTGTCTGTTCCTTTTTTGTCCGTGTTCTGTTAGCGCTTGCGAAAAATGACAAACGTGCACCAATTAGCCCGAACGGCCACTCTCGCGAACTTCGTAGCGCCCGCCCTGTCTGTTTCTTCTTTGTCCGTGTTCCGTTAGCGCTTGCGAAAAATGACAAACGTCCACCAATTAGCCCGATCCGCCACTCTTGCGAGCTTCGTAGCGCACGCCCTGTTTTTTCCTTCTTTGTCCGTGTCCTGTTAGCACTTGCGAAAAATAACAAACGTGCACCAATTAGCCCGACCCGCCACTCCTTCGAACTTCGTAGCGCCCGCCCTGTCTGTTCCTTCTTTGTCCGTGTTCTGTTAGCGCTTGCGAAAAATGACAAACGTGCACCAATTAGCCCGAACGGCCACTCTTGGGAACTTCGCAGCGCCCGCCCTGTCTGTTTCTTCTTTGTCCGTGTTCCGTTAGCGCTTGCGAAAAATGACAAACGTGCACAAATTACCCCGACCCTCCACTCTTCCGAAATTGGTAGCGCCCGCCCAGTCTGTTTCTTTTTTGTCTGTGTTCTGTTAGCGCCTACGAAAACTGACAAACGTGCACCAACAAGACCGACCCGCCAGTCTTGCGAACTTCGTAGCGCCCGCCCTGACTGTTTCTTCTTTGTCCGTGTTCTGTTAGAGCTTGCGAAAAATGACAAATGTGCACCAATTAGCCCGACCCGCCTCTCTTGCGAATTTCGTAGCTCCCGCCCAGTCTGTTTCTTTTTGTCCGTGTTCTGTGGTGCGCTTGCGAAAAATGACAAACGTGCACCAATTAGACCGACCCGCCACTCTTGCGAAATTGGTAGCGCCCGCCCTGTCTGTTTCTTCTTTGTCCGTGTTCTGTTAGCGCTTTCGAAAAATGACAAACGTGCACCAATTAGCCCTGACCCGTCACTCTTGCGAACTTCGTAGCGCCCGCCCTGTCTGTTCCTTCTTTGTCCGCGTTCTGTTAGCGCTTGCGAAAAATGGCAAACGTGCACCAATTAGCCCGACCCGCCACTCTTGCGAACTCCGTAGCGCCCGCCCTGTCCGTTTCTTCTTTGTCCGTGTTCTGTTAGCGCTTGCGAAAAATGACAAAATTGCACCAATTAGCCCGACTCGCCACTCTTGCGAAATTGGCAGCGCCCGCCCTGTCTGTTTCTTCTTTGCCCGTGCTCTGTTAGCGCTTGCGAAAAATGACAAATGTACACCAATTAGCCCTGACCCGTCACTCTTGCGAACTTCGTAGCGCCCGCCCTGTCTGTTCCTTCTTTGTCCGCGTTCTGTTAGCGCTTGCGAAAAATGGCAAACGTGCACCAATTAGCCCGACCCGCCACTCTTGCGAACTCCGTAGCGCCCGCCCTGTCCGTTTCTTCTTTGTCCGTGTTCTGTTAGCGCTTGCGAAAAATGACAAAATTGCACCAATTAGCCCGACTCGCCACTCTTGCGAAATTGGCAGCGCCCGCCCTGTCTGTTTCTTCTTTGCCCGTGCTCTGTTAGCGCTTGCGAAAAATGACAAATGTACACCAATTAGCCCGACCCGCCACTCTTGCGAACTTCGTAGCGCCCGCCCTGTCTGTTTCTTCTTTTTCCGTGTTCTGTTGGCACTTGCGAAAAATGACAAACGTGCACCAAATAGCCGTACCCGCCGCTCTTGCGAACTTCGTAGCGCCCGCCCTGTCCATTTCTTCTTTGTCCGTGTTCTGTTAGCGCTTGCGAAAAATGAAAAATTGCACCAATTAGCCCGACTCGCCACTCTTGCGAAATTGGTAGCGCCCGCCCTGTCTGTTTCATCTTTGTCCGTGTTCTGTTAGCGCTTGCGAAAAATCACAAACGTGCACCGATTAGCCCGACCCGACACACTTGCGAACTTCTTAGCGCCCGCCCTGTCTGTTTCTTCTTTGTCCGTGTTCTGTTAGGGCTTGCGGAAAATGACAAATGTGCACCAATTAGCCCGACCTGCCCGTCTTTCGAACTTCGTAGCGCCCGCCCTGTCTGTTTATTCTTTGTCCGTGTTCTGTTAGCGCTTGCGAAAAACGACAAACGTGCACCAATTAGCCCGACCCGCCACTCTTGCTGAATTGGTAGCGCCCACCCTGTCTGTTTCTTTTTGTCCGTGTTCTGTGGTGCGCTTGCGAAAAATGACAAACGTGCACCAATTAGACCGACCCGCCACTCTTGCGAAATTGGTAGCGCCCGCCCTGTCTGTTTCTTCTTTGTCCGTGTTCTGTTAGCGCTTGCGAAAAATGACAAACGCGCACCAATTAGCCCGAACCGCCGCTCTTGCGAAATTGGTAGCGCCCGACCAGTTTTTTTTTTGTCCATGTTCTGTTAGCGCTTGCGAAAATGACAAACGTGCACCATTTAGCCCAACACGCCACTCCTTCGAACTTCGTAGCGCACGCCCTGTCTGTTTCTTCTTTGTCCGTGTTCCGTTAGCGCTTGCGAAAAATGACAAACGTGCACAAACTAGCCCTACTCGCCACTCTTGTGAACTTCCTAGCGCCCGCCCTGTCTGTTTCTTCTTTGTCCGTGCTCTGTTAGCGTTTGCGAAAAATGACAAACGTGCACCAATTACCCCGCCCCCCACTCTTCCGAAATTGGTAGCGCCCGCCCAGTCTGTTTCTTTTTTGTCTGTGTTCTGTTAGCGCTTACGAAAAATGACAAACGTGCACCAATTAGCCCGACCCGCCAGTCTTGCGAACTTCGTAGCGCCCGCCCTGACTGTTTCTTCTTTGTCCGTGTTCTGTTAGAGCTTGCGAAAAATGACAAACGTGCACCAATTAGCCCGACCCGCCACTTTTGCGAATTTCGTAGCTCCCGCCCAGTCTGTTTCTTTTTGTCCGTGTTCTGTTAGCGCTTGCGAAAAATGACAAACGTGCACCAATTAGCCCGAACGGCCACTCTTGCGAACTTCGTAGCGCCCGCCCTGTCTGTTTCTTCTTTGTCCGTGTTCCGTTAGCGATTGCGAAAAATGACAAACGTGCACAAATTAGCCCTACTCGCCACTCTTGCGAACTTCGTAGCGCCCGCCCTGTCTGTTTCTTCTTTGTCCGTGTTCTGTTAGCGTTTGCGAAAAATGACAAACGTGCACCAATTACCCCGACCCTCCACTCTTCCGAAATTGGTAGCGCCCGCCCAGTCTGTTTCTTTTTTGTCTGTGTTCTGTTAGCGCCTACGAAAACTGACAAACGTGCACCAATTAGACCGACCCGCCAGTCTTGCGAACTTCGTAGCGCCCGCCCTGACTGTTTCTTCTTTGTCCGTGTTCTGTTAGAGCTTGCGAAAAATGACAAACGTGCACCAATTAGCCCGACCCGCCTCTCTTGCGAATTTCGTAGCTCCCGCCCAGTCTGTTTCTTTTTGTCCGTGTTCTGTGGTGCGCTTGCGAAAAATGACAAACGTGCACCAATTAGACCGACCCGCCACTCTTGCGAAATTGGTAGCGCCCGCCCTGTCTGTTTCTTCTTTGTCCGTGTTCTGTTAGCGCTTGCGAAAAATGACAAACGTGCACCAATTAGCCCGACCCGCCACTCCTTCGAACTTCGTAGCGCCCGCCCTGTCTGTTCCTTTTTTGTCCGTGTTCTGTTAGCGCTTGCGAAAAATGACAAACGTGCACCAATTAGCCCGAACGGCCACTCTCGCGAACTTCGTAGCGCCCGCCCTGTCTGTTTCTTCTTTGTCCGTGTTCCGTTAGCGCTTGCGAAAAATGACAAACGTGCACAAATTAGCCCTACTCGCCACTCTTGCGAACTTCGTAGCGCCCGCCCTGTCTGTTTCTTCTTTGTCCGTGTTCTGTTAGCGTTTGCGAAAAATGACAAACGTGCACCAATTACCCCGACCCTCCACTCTTCCGAAATTGGTAGCGCCCGCCCAGTCTGTTTCTTTTTTGTCTGTGTTCTGTTAGCGCTTACGAAAACTGACAAACGTGCACCAATTAGACCGACCCGCCAGTCTTGCGAACTTCGTAGCGCCCGCCCTGACTGTTTCTTCTTTGTCCGTGTTCTGTTAGAGCTTGCGAAAAATGAAAAACGTGCACCAATTAGCCCGACCCGCCACTCTTGCGAATTTCGTAGCTCCCGCCCAGTCTGTTTCTTTTTGTCCGTGTTCTGTGGTGCGCTTGCGAAAAATGACAAAATTGCACCAATTATCCCGACTCGCCACTCTTGCGAAATTGGCAGCGCCCGCCACGTCTGTTTCTTCTTTGTCCGTGCTCTGTTAGCGCTTGCGAAAAACGACAAATGTACACCAATTAGCCCGACCCGCCACTCTTGCGAACTTCGTAGCGCCCGCCCTGTCTGTTTCTTCTTTTTCTGTGTTCTGTTGGCGCTTGCGAAAAATGACAAACGTGCACCAATTAGCCGTACCCGCCGCTCTTGCGAACTTCGTAGCGCCCGCCCTGTCTATTTCTTCTTTGTCCGTGTTCTGGTAGTGCTTGCGAAAAATGAAAAATTTCACCAATTAGCCCGACTCGCCACTCTTGCGAAATTCGTAGCGCCCGCCCTGTCGGTTTCATCTTTGTCCGTGTTCTGTTAGCGCTTGCGAAAAATCACAAACGTGCACCGATTAGCCCGACCCGACACACTTGCGAACTTCTTAGCGCCCGCCCTGTCTGTTTCTTCTTTGTCCGTGTTCTGTTAGCGCTTGCGAAAAATGACAAACGTGCACCAATTAGCCCCACGTGCCAGTCTTGCGAACTTCGTAGCGCCCGCCCTGTCTGTTTCTTCTTTGTCCGTGTTCTGTTAGCGCTTGCGAAAAATGACAAACGTGCACCAATTAGGCCGACCCGCCACTCTTGCTGAATTGGTAGCGCCCACCCTGTCTGTTTCTTCTTTGTCCGTGTTCTGTTAGCGCTAGCGCAAAATGACAAACTTGCACCAATTAGCCCGACTCGCCACTCTTGCGATCTTCGTAGCGCCCGCCCTATCTGTTCCTTCTTTTTCCGTGTTCTGTTAGCGCTTGCGAAAAATGACAAACGCGCACCAATTAGCCCGAACCGCCGCTCTTGCGAAATTGGTAGCGCCCGACCAGTTTTTTTTTTGTCCATGTTCTGTTAGCGCTTGCGAAAATGACAAACGTGCACCATTTAGCCCAACACGCCACTCCTTCGAACTTCGTAGCGCACGCCCTGTCTGTTTCTTCTTTGTCCGTGTTCCGTTAGCGCTTGCGAAAAATGACAAACGTGCACAAACTAGCCCTACTCGCCACTCTTGTGAACTTCCTAGCGCCCGCCCTGTCTGTTTCTTCTTTGTCCGTGCTCTGTTAGCGTTTGCGAAAAATGACAAACGTGCACCAATTACCCCGCCCCCCACTCTTCCGAAATTGGTAGCGCCCGCCCAGTCTGTTTCTTTTTTGTCTGTGTTCTGTTAGCGCTTACGAAAAATGACAAACGTGCACCAATTAGCCCGACCCGCCAGTCTTGCGAACTTCGTAGCGCCCGCCCTGACTGTTTCTTCTTTGTCCGTGTTCTGTTAGAGCTTGCGAAAAATGACAAACGTGCACCAATTAGCCCGACCCGCCACTTTTGCGAATTTCGTAGCTCCCGCCCAGTCTGTTTCTTTTTGTCCGTGTTCTGTTAGCGCTTGCGAAAAATGACAATCGTGCACCAATTAGACCGACCCACCACTCTTGCGAAATTGGTAGCGCCCGCCGTCTGTTTCTTCTTTGTTCGTGTTCTGTTAGCGCTTGCGAAAAATGACAAACGTGCACCAATTAGCCCGACCCGCCACTCTTGCGAACTTTGTAGCGCCCGCCCTGTCTGTTTCTTCTTTGTCCGTGTTCTGTTAGCGCTTGTGAAAAATGACAAGCGAGCACCACTTAGCCCGAACCGCCACTCTTGCGTACTTCGAAGCGCCCGCCCTGTCTGTTCCTTCTTTGTCCGTGTACTGCTGGCGCTTGCGAAAAATGACAAACGTCCACCAATTAGCCCGATCCGCCACTCTTGCGAGCTTCGTAGCGCACGCCCTGTTTTTTCCTTCTTTGTCCGTGTCCTGTTAGCACTTGCGAAAAATAACAAACGTGCACCAATTAGCCCGACCCGCCACTCCTTCGAACTTCGTAGCGCCCGCCCTGTCTGTTCCTTCTTTGTCCGTGTTCTGTTAGCGCTTGCGAAAAATGACAAACGTGCACCAATTAGCCCGAACGGCCACTCTTGGGAACTTCGCAGCGCCCGCCCTGTCTGTTTCTTCTTTGTCCGTGTTCCGTTAGCGCTTGCGAAAAATGACAAACGTGCACAAATTACCCCGACCCTCCACTCTTCCGAAATTGGTAGCGCCCGCCCAGTCTGTTTCTTTTTTGTCTGTGTTCTGTTAGCGCCTACGAAAACTGACAAACGTGCACCAACAAGACCGACCCGCCAGTCTTGCGAACTTCGTAGCGCCCGCCCTGACTGTTTCTTCTTTGTCCGTGTTCTGTTAGAGCTTGCGAAAAATGACAAATGTGCACCAATTAGCCCGACCCGCCTCTCTTGCGAATTTCGTAGCTCCCGCCCAGTCTGTTTCTTTTTGTCCGTGTTCTGTGGTGCGCTTGCGAAAAATGACAAACGTGCACCAATTAGACCGACCCGCCACTCTTGCGAAATTGGTAGCGCCCGCCCTGTCTGTTTCTTCTTTGTCCGTGTTCTGTTAGCGCTTTCGAAAAATGACAAACGTGCACCAATTAGCCCTGACCCGTCACTCTTGCGAACTTCGTAGCGCCCGCCCTGTCTGTTCCTTCTTTGTCCGCGTTCTGTTAGCGCTTGCGAAAAATGGCAAACGTGCACCAATTAGCCCGACCCGCCACTCTTGCGAACTCCGTAGCGCCCGCCCTGTCCGTTTCTTCTTTGTCCGTGTTCTGTTAGCGCTTGCGAAAAATGACAAAATTGCACCAATTAGCCCGACTCGCCACTCTTGCGAAATTGGCAGCGCCCGCCCTGTCTGTTTCTTCTTTGCCCGTGCTCTGTTAGCGCTTGCGAAAAATGACAAATGTACACCAATTAGCCCGACCCGCCACTCTTGCGAACTTCGTAGCGCCCGCCCTGTCTGTTTCTTCTTTTTCCGTGTTCTGTTGGCACTTGCGAAAAATGACAAACGTGCACCAAATAGCCGTACCCGCCGCTCTTGCGAACTTCGTAGCGCCCGCCCTGTCCATTTCTTCTTTGTCCGTGTTCTGTTAGCGCTTTCGAAAAATGACAAACGTGCACCAATTAGCCCTGACCCGTCACTCTTGCGAACTTCGTAGCGCCCGCCCTGTCTGTTCCTTCTTTGTCCGCGTTCTGTTAGCGCTTGCGAAAAATGGCAAACGTGCACCAATTAGCCCGACCCTCCACCCTTCCGAAATTGGTAGCGCCCGCCCAGTCTGTTTCTTTTTTGTCTGTGTTCTGTTAGCGCTTACGAAAACTGACAAACGTGCACCAATTAGACCGACCCGCCAGTCTTGCGAACTTCGTAGCGCCCGCCCTGACTGTTTCTTCTTTGTCCGTGTTCTGTTAGAGCTTGCGAAAAATGAAAAACGTGCACCAATTAGCCCGACCCGCCACTCTTGCGAATTTCGTAGCTCCCGCCCAGTCTGTTTCTTTTTGTCCGTGTTCTGTGGTGCGCTTGCGAAAAATGACAAAATTGCACCAATTAGCCCGACTCGCCACTCTTGCGAAATTGGCAGCGCCCGCCCCGTCTGTTTCTTCTTTGTCCGTGCTCTGTTAGCGCTTGCGAAAAACGACAAATGTACACCAATTAGCCCGACCCGCCACTCTTGCGAACTTCGTAGCGCCCGCCCTGTCTGTTTCTTCTTTTTCTGTGTTCTGTTGGCGCTTGCGAAAAATGACAAACGTGCACCAATTAGCCGTACCCGCCGCTCTTGCGAACTTCGTAGCGCCCGCCCTGTCTATTTCTTCTTTGCCCGTGTTCTGGTAGTGCTTGCGAAAAATGAAAAATTTCACCAATTAGCCCGACTCGCCACTCTTGCGAAATTCGTAGCGCCCGCCCTGTCGGTTTCATCTTTGTCCGTGTTCTGTTAGCGCTTGCGAAAAATCACAAACGTGCACCGATTAGCCCGACCCGACACACTTGCGAACTTCTTAGCGCCCGCCCTGTCTGTTTCTTCTTTGTCCGTGTTCTGTTAGCGCTTGCGAAAAATGACAAACGTGCACCAATTAGCCCCACGTGCCAGTCTTGCGAACTTCGTAGCGCCCGCCCTGTCTGTTTCTTCTTTGTCCGTGTTCTGTTAGCGCTTGCGAAAAATGACAAACGTGCACCAATTAGGCCGACCCGCCACTCTTGCTGAATTGGTAGCGCCCACCCTGTCTGTTTCTTCTTTGTCCGTGTTCTGTTAGCGTTTGCGAAAAATGACAAACGTGCACCAATTACCCCGCCCCCCACTCTTCCGAAATTGGTAGCGCCCGCCCAGTCTGTTTCTTTTTTGTCTGTGTTCTGTTAGCGCTTACCAAAAATGACAAACGTGCACCAATTAGCCCGACCCGCCAGTCTTGCGAACTTCGTAGCGCCCGCCCTGACTGTTTCTTCTTTGTCCGTGTTCTGTTAGAGCTTGCGAAAAATGACAAACGTGCACCAATTAGCCCGACCCGCCACTTTTGCGAATTTCGTAGCTCCCGCCCAGTCTGTTTCTTTTTGTCCGTGTTCTGTTAGCGCTTGCGAAAAATGACAATCGTGCACCAATTAGACCGACCCACCACTCTTGCGAAATTGGTAGCGCCCACCGTCTGTTTCTTCTTTGTTCGTGTTCTGTTAGCGCTTGCGAAAAATGACAAACGTGCACCAATTAGCCCGACCCGCCACTCTTGCGAACTTTGTAGCGCCCGCCCTGTCTGTTTCTTCTTTGTCCGTGTTCTGTTAGCGCTTGTGAAAAATGACAAGCGAGCACCACTTAGCCCGAACCGCCACTCTTGCGTACTTCGAAGCGCCCGCCCTGTCTGTTCCTTCTTTGTCCGTGTACTGCTGGCGCTTGCGAAAAATGACAAACGTCCACCAATTAGCCCGATCCGCCACTCTTGCGAGCTTCGTAGCGCACGCCATGTTTTTTCCTTCTTTGTCCGTGTCCTGTTAGCACTTGCGAAAAATAACAAACGTGCACCAATTAGCCCGACCCGCCACTCCTTCGAACTTCGTAGCGCCCGCCCTGTCTGTTCCTTCTTTGTCCGTGTTCTGTTAGCGCTTGCGAAAAATGACAAACGTGCACCAATTAGCCCGAACGGCCACTCTTGGGAACTTCGCAGCGCCCGCCCTGTCTGTTTCTTCTTTGTCCGTGTTCCGTTAGCGCTTGCGAAAAATGACAAACGTGCACAAATTACCCCGACCCTCCACTCTTCCGAAATTGGTAGCGCCCGCCCAGTCTGTTTCTTTTTTGTCTGTGTTCTGTTAGCGCCTACGAAAACTGACAAACGTGCACCAACAAGACCAACCCGCCAGTCTTGCGAACTTCGTAGCGCCCGCCCTGACTGTTTCTTCTTTGTCCGTGTTCTGTTAGAGCTTGCGAAAAATGACAAATGTGCACCAATTAGCCCGACCCGCCTCTCTTGCGAATTTCGTAGCTCCCGCCCAGTCTGTTTCTTTTTGTCCGTGTTCTGTGGTGCGCTTGCGAAAAATGACAAACGTGCACCAATTAGACCGACCCGCCACTCTTGCGAAATTGGTAGCGCCCGCCCTGTCTGTTTCTTCTTTGTCCGTGTTCTGTTAGCGCTTTCGAAAAATGACAAACGTGCACCAATTAGCCCTGACCCGTCACTCTTGCGAACTTCGTAGCGCCCGCCCTGTCTGTTCCTTCTTTGTCCGCGTTCTGTTAGCGCTTGCGAAAAATGGCAAACGTGCACCAATTAGCCCGACCCGCCACTCTTGCGAACTCCGTAGCGCCCGCCCTGTCCGTTTCTTCTTTGTCCGTGTTCTGTTAGCGCTTGCGAAAAATGACAAAATTGCACCAATTAGCCCGACTCGCCACTCTTGCGAAATTGGCAGCGCCCGCCCTGTCTGTTTCTTCTTTGCCCGTGCTCTGTTAGCGCTTGCGAAAAATGACAAATGTACACCAATTAGCCCGACCCGCCACTCTTGCGAACTTCGTAGCGCCCGCCCTGTCTGTTTCTTCTTTTTCCGTGTTCTGTTGGCACTTGCGAAAAATGACAAACGTGCACCAAATAGCCGTACCCGCCGCTCTTGCGAACTTCGTAGCGCCCGCCCTGTCCATTTCTTCTTTGTCCGTGTTCTGTTAGCGCTTGCGAAAAATGAAAAATTGCACCAATTAGCCCGACTCGCCACTCTTGCGAAATTGGTAGCGCCCGCCCTGTCTGTTTCATCTTTGTCCGTGTTCTGTTAGCGCTTGCGAAAAATCACAAACGTGCACCGATTAGCCCGACCCGACACACTTGCGAACTTCTTAGCGCCCGCCCTGTCTGTTTCTTCTTTGTCCGTGTTCTGTTAGGGCTTGCGGAAAATGACAAATGTGCACCAATTAGCCCGACCTGCCCGTCTTTCGAACTTCGTAGCGCCCGCCCTGTCTGTTTCTTCTTTGTCCGTGTTCTGTTAGCGCTTGCGAAAAACGACAAACGTGCACCAATTAGCCCGACCCGCCACTCTTGCTGAATTGGTAGCGCCCACCCTGTCTGTTTCTTTTTGTCCGTGTTCTGTGGTGCGCTTGCGAAAAATGACAAACGTGCACCAATTAGACCGACCCGCCACTCTTGCGAAATTGGTAGCGCCCGCCCTGTCTGTTTCTTCTTTGTCCGTGTTCTGTTAGCGCTTGCGAAAAATGACAAACGTGCACCAATTAGCCCGACCCGTTACTCTTGCGAACTTCGTAGCGCCCGCCCTGTCTGTTCCTTCTTTGTCCGTGCTCTGTTAGCGCTTGCGAAAAATGACAAATGTACACCAATTAGCCCGACCCGCCACTCTTGCTGAATTGGTAGCGCCCACCCTGTCTGTTTCTTCTTTGTCCGTGTTCTGTTAGCGCTAGCGCAAAATGACAAACTTGCACCAATTAGCCCTACTCGCCACTCTTGCGATCTTCGTAGCGCCCGCCCTATCTGTTCCTTCTTTTTCCGTGTTCTGTTAGCGCTTGCGAAAAATGACAAACGCGCACCAATTAGCCCGAACCGCCACTCTTGCGAAATTGGTAGCGCCCGCCCAGTTTTTTTTTTGTCCATGTTCTGTTAGCGCTTGCGAAAATGACAAACGTGCACCAATTAGCCCGACACGCCACTCCTTCAAACTTCGTAGCGCACGCCCTGTCTGTTCCTTCTTTGACCGTGTTCTGTTAGCGCTTGCGAAAAATGACAAACGTGCACCAATTAGCCCGAACGGCCACTCTTGCGAACTTCGTAGCGCCCGCCCTGTCTGTTTCTTCCTTGTCCGTGTTCCGTTAGCGCTTGCAAAAAATGACAAACGTGCACAAATTAGCCCTACTCGCCACTCTTGCGAACTTCGTAGCGCCCGCCCTGTCTGTTTCTTCTTTGTCCGTGTTCTGTTAGCGTTTGCGAAAAATGACAAACGTGCACCAATTACCCCGACCCTCCACTCTTCCGAAATTGGTAGCGCCCGCCCAGTCTGTTTCTTTTTTGTCTGTGTTCTGTTAGCGCTTACGAAAACTGACAAACGTGCACCAATAGACCGACCCGCCAGTCTTGCGAACTTCGTAGCGCCCGCCCTGACTGTTTCTTCTTTGTCCGTGTTCTGTTAGAGCTTGCGAAAAATGACAAACGTGCACCAATTAGCCCGACCCGCCCCTCTTGCGAATTTCGTAGCTGCAGCCCAGTCTGTTTCTTTTTGTCCGTGTTCTGTGGTGCGCTTGCGAAAAATGACAAACGTGCACCAATTAGACCGACCCGCCACTCTTGCGAAATTGGTAGCGCCCGCCCTGTCTGTTTCTTCTTTGTCCGTGTTCTGTTAGCGCTTGCGAAAAATGACAAACGTGCACCAATTAGCCCGACCCGTCACTCTTGGGAACTTCGTAGCGCCCGCCCTGTCTGTTCCTTCCTTGTCCGCGTTCTGTTAGCGCTTGCGAAAAATGACAAACGTGCACCAATTAGCCCGACCCGCCACTCTTGCGAACTCCGTAGCGCCTGCCCTGTCCGTTTCTTCTTTGTCCGTATTCTGTTAGCGCTTGCGAAAAATGACAAAATTGCGCCAATTAGCCCGACTCGCCACTCTTGCGAAATTGGCAGCGCCCGGCCTGTCTGTTTCTTCTTTGTCCGTGCTCTGTTAGCGCTTGCGAAAAATGACAAATGTACACCAATTAGCCCGACCCGCCACTCTTGCGAACTTCGTAGCGCCCGCCCTGTCTGTTTCTTCTTTGTCCGTGTTCTGTTGGCGCTTGCGAAAAATGACAAACGTGCACCAATTAGCCCGACCCGCCACTCTTGCGAACTTTGTAGCGCCCGCCCTGTCTGTTTCTTCTTTGTCCGTGTTCTGTTACCGCTTGTGAAAAATGACAAGTGAGCACCACTTAGCCCGAACCGCCACTCTTGCGTACTTCGTAGCGCCCGCCCTGTCTGTTCCTTCTTTGTCCGTGTTCTGCTGGCGCTTGCGAAAAATGACAAACGTCCACCAATTAGCCCGATCCGCCACTCTTGCGAGCTTCGTAGCGCACGCCCTGTTTTTTCCTTCTTTGTCCGTGTCCTGTTAGCACTTGCGAAAAATGACAAACGTGCACCAATTCGACCGACCCGCCAGTCTTGCGAACTTCGTAGCGCCCGCCCTGACTGTTTCTTCTTTGTCCGTGTTCTGTTAGCGCTTGCGAAAAATGACAAACGTGCACCAATTAGCCCGACCCGCCTCTCTTGCGAATTTCGTAGCTCCCTCCCAGTCTGTTTCTTTTTGTCCGTGTTCTGTGGTGCGCTTGCGAAAAATGACAAACGTGCACCAATAGACCGACCCGCCACTCTTGCGAAATTGGTAGCGCCCGCCCTGTCTGTTCCTTCTTTGTCCGCGTTCTGTTAGCGCTTGCGAAAAATGGCAAACGTGCACCAATTAGCCCGACCCGCCACTCTTGCGAACTCCGTAGCGCCCGCCCTGTCCGTTTCTTCTTTGTCCGTGTTCTGTTAGCGCTTGCGAAAAATGACAAAATTGCACCAATTAGCCCGACTCGCCACTCTTGCGAAATTGGCAGCGCCCGACCTGTCTGTTTCTTCTTTGCCCGTGCTCTGTTAGCGCTTGCGAAAAATGACAAATGTACACCAATTAGCCCGACCCGCCACTCTTGCGAACTTCGTAGCGCCCGCCCTGTCTGTTTCTTCTTTTTCCGTGTTCTGTTGGCGCTTGCGAAAAATGACAAACGTGCACCAAATAGCCGTACCCGCCGCTCTTGCGAACTTCGTAGCGCCCGCCCTGTCCATTTCTTCTTTGTCCGTGTTCTGTTAGCGCTTGCGAAAAATGAAAAATTGCACCAATTAGCCCGACTCGCCACTCTTGCGAAATTGGTAGCGCCCGCCCTGTCTGTTTCATCTTTGTCCGTGTTCTGTTAGCGCTTGCGAAAAATCACAAACGTGCACCGATTAGCCCGACCCGACACGCTTGCGAACTTCTTAGCGCCCGCCCTGTCTGTTTCTTCTTTGTCCGTGTTCTGTTAGGGCTTGCGGAAAATGACAAATGTGCACCAATTAGCCCGACCTGCCCGTCTTTCGAACTTCGTAGCGCCCGCCCTGTCTGTTTCTTCTTTGTCCGTGTTCTGTTAGCGCTTGCGAAAAACGACAAACGTGCACCAATTAGCCCGACCCGCCACTCTTGCTGAATTGGTAGCGCCCGCCCAGTTTTTTTTTGTCCATCTTCTGTTAGCGCTTGCGAAAATGACAAACGTGCACCAATTAGCCCGACACGCCACTCCTTCAAACTTCGTAGCGCACGCCCTGTCTGTTCCTTCTTTGACCGTGTTCTGTTAGCGCTTGCGAAAAATGACAAACGTGCACCAATTAGCCCGAACGGCCACTCTTGCGAACTTCGTAGCGCCCGCCCTGTCTGTTTCTTCCTTGTCCGTGTTCCGTTAGCGCTTGCAAAAAATGACAAACGTGCACAAATTAGCCCTACTCGCCACTCTTGCGAACTTCGTAGCGCCCGCCCTGTCTGTTTCTTCTTTGTCCGTGTTCTGTTAGCGTTTGCGAAAAATGACAAACGTGCACCAATTACCCCGACCCTCCACTCTTCCGAAATTGGTAGCGCCCGCCCAGTCTGTTTCTTTTTTGTCTGTGTTCTGTTAGCGCTTACGAAAACTGACAAACGTGCACCAATAGACCGACCCGCCAGTCTTGCGAACTTCGTAGCGCCCGCCCTGACTGTTTCTTCTTTGTCCGTGTTCTGTTAGAGCTTGCGAAAAATGACAAACGTGCACCAATTAGCCCGACCCGCCCCTCTTGCGAATTTCGTAGCTGCAGCCCAGTCTGTTTCTTTTTGTCCGTGTTCTGTGGTGCGCTTGCGAAAAATGACAAACGTGCACCAATTAGACCGACCCGCCACTCTTGCGAAATTGGTAGCGCCCGCCCTGTCTGTTTCTTCTTTGTCCGTGTTCTGTTAGCGCTTGCGAAAAATGACAAACGTGCACCAATTAGCCCGACCCGTCACTCTTGCGAACTTCGTAGCGCCCGCCCTGTCTGTTCCTTCCTTGTCCGCGTTCTGTTAGCGCTTGCGAAAAATGACAAACGTGCACCAATTAGCCCGACCCGCCACTCTTGCGAACTCCGTAGCGCCTGCCCTGTCCGTTTCTTCTTTGTCCGTATTCTGTTAGCGCTTGCGAAAAATGACAAAATTGCGCCAATTAGCCCGACTCGCCACTCTTGCGAAATTGGCAGCGCCCGGCCTGTCTGTTTCTTCTTTGTCCGTGCTCTGTTAGCGCTTGCGAAAAATGACAAATGTACACCAATTAGCCCGACCCGCCACTCTTGCGAACTTCGTAGCGCCCGCCCTGTCTGTTTCTTCTTTGTCCGTGTTCTGTTGGCGCTTGCGAAAAATGACAAACGTGCACCAATTAGCCGTACCCGCCGCTCTTGCGAACTTCGTAGCGCCCGCCCTGTCTATTTCTTCTTTGTCCGTGTTCTGTTAGCGCTTGCGAAAAATGAAAAATTGCACCAACTAGCCCGACTCGCCACTCTTGCGAAATTGGTAGCGCCCGCCCAGTCTGTTTCTTTTTTGTCTGTGTTCTGTTAGCGCCTACGAAAACTGACAAACGTGCACCAACAAGACCGACCCGCCAGTCTTGCGAACTTCGTAGCGCCCGCCCTGACTGTTTCTTCTTTGTCCGTGTTCTGTTAGAGCTTGCGAAAAATGACAAATGTGCACCAATTAGCCCGACCCGCCTCTCTTGCGAATTTCGTAGCTCCCGCCCAGTCTGTTTCTTTTTGTCCGTGTTCTGTGGTGCGCTTGCGAAAAATGACAAACGTGCACCAATTAGACCGACCCGCCACTCTTGCGAAATTGGTAGCGCCCGCCCTGTCTGTTTCTTCTTTGTCCGTGTTCTGTTAGCGCTTTCGAAAAATGACAAACGTGCACCAATTAGCCCTGACCCGTCACTCTTGCGAACTTCGTAGCGCCCGCCCTGTCTGTTCCTTCTTTGTCCGCGTTCTGTTAGCGCTTGCGAAAAATGGCAAACGTGCACCAATTAGCCCGACCCGCCACTCTTGCGAACTCCGTAGCGCCCGCCCTGTCCGTTTCTTCTTTGTCCGTGTTCTGTTAGCGCTTGCGAAAAATGACAAAATTGCACCAATTAGCCCGACTCGCCACTCTTGCGAAATTGGCAGCGCCCGCCCTGTCTGTTTCTTCTTTGCCCGTGCTCTGTTAGCGCTTGCGAAAAAGGACAAATGTACACCAATTAGCCCGACCCGCCACTCTTGCGAACTTCGTAGCGCCCGCCCTGTCTGTTTCTTCTTTTTCCGTGTTCTGTTGGCACTTGCGAAAAATGACAAACGTGCACCAAATAGCCGTACCCGCCGCTCTTGCGAACTTCGTAGCGCCCGCCCTGTCCATTTCTTCTTTGTCCGTGTTCTGTTAGCGCTTGCGAAAAATGAAAAATTGCACCAATTAGCCCGACTCGCCACTCTTGCGAAATTGGTAGCGCCCGCCCTGTCTGTTTCATCTTTGTCCGTGTTCTGTTAGCGCTTGCGAAAAATCACAAACGTGCACCGATTAGCCCGACCCGACACACTTGCGAACTTCTTAGCGCCCGCCCTGTCTGTTTCTTCTTTGTCCGTGTTCTGTTAGGGCTTGCGGAAAATGACAAATGTGCACCAATTAGCCCGACCTGCCCGTCTTTCGAACTTCGTAGCGCCCGCCCTGTCTGTTTCTTCTTTGTCCGTGTTCTGTTAGCGCTTGCGAAAAACGACAAACGTGCACCAATTAGCCCGACCCGCCACTCTTGCTGAATTGGTAGCGCCCACCCTGTCTGTTTCTTTTTGTCCGTGTTCTGTGGTGCGCTTGCGAAAAATGACAAACGTGCACCAATTAGACCGACCCGCCACTCTTGCGAAATTGGTAGCGCCCGCCCTGTCTGTTTCTTCTTTGTCCGTGTTCTGTTAGCGCTTGCGAAAAATGACAAACGTGCACCAATTAGCCCGACCCGTCACTCTTGCGAACTTCGTAGCGCCCGCCCTGTCTGTTCCTTCTTTGTCCGTGCTCTGTTAGCGCTTGCGAAAAATGACAAATGTACACCAATTAGCCCGACCCGCCACTCTTGCTGAATTGGTAGCGCCCACCCTGTCTGTTTCTTCTTTGTCCGTGTTCTGTTAGCGCTAGCGCAAAATGACAAACTTGCACCAATTAGCCCTACTCGCCACTCTTGCGATCTTCGTAGCGCCCGCCCTATCTGTTCCTTCTTTTTCCGTGTTCTGTTAGCGCTTGCGAAAAATGACAAACGCGCACCAATTAGCCCGAACCGCCACTCTTGCGAAATTGGTAGCGCCCGCCCAGTTTTTTTTTGTCCATGTTCTGTTAGCGCTTGCGAAAATGACAAACGTGCACCAATTAGCCCGACACGCCACTCCTTCAAACTTCGTAGCGCACGCCCTGTCTGTTCCTTCTTTGACCGTGTTCTGTTAGCGCTTGCGAAAAATGACAAACGTGCACCAATTAGCCCGAACGGCCACTCTTGCGAACTTCGTAGCGCCCGCCCTGTCTGTTTCTTCCTTGTCCGTGTTCCGTTAGCGCTTGCAAAAAATGACAAACGTGCACAAATTAGCCCTACTCGCCACTCTTGCGAACTTCGTAGCGCCCGCCCTGTCTGTTTCTTCTTTGTCCGTGTTCTGTTAGCGTTTGCGAAAAATGACAAACGTGCACCAATTACCCCGACCCTCCACTCTTCCGAAATTGGTAGCGCCCGCCCAGTCTGTTTCTTTTTTGTCTGTGTTCTGTTAGCGCTTACGAAAACTGACAAACGTGCACCAATAGACCGACCCGCCAGTCTTGCGAACTTCGTAGCGCCCGCCCTGACTGTTTCTTCTTTGTCCGTGTTCTGTTAGAGCTTGCGAAAAATGACAAACGTGCACCAATTAGCCCGACCCGCCCCTCTTGCGAATTTCGTAGCTGCAGCCCAGTCTGTTTCTTTTTGTCCGTGTTCTGTGGTGCGCTTGCGAAAAATGACAAACGTGCACCAATTAGACCGACCCGCCACTCTTGCGAAATTGGTAGCGCCCGCCCTGTCTGTTTCTTCTTTGTCCGTGTTCTGTTAGCGCTTGCGAAAAATGACAAACGTGCACCAATTAGCCCGACCCGTCACTCTTGGGAACTTCGTAGCGCCCGCCCTGTCTGTTCCTTCCTTGTCCGCGTTCTGTTAGCGCTTGCGAAAAATGACAAACGTGCACCAATTAGCCCGACCCGCCACTCTTGCGAACTCCGTAGCGCCTGCCCTGTCCGTTTCTTCTTTGTCCGTATTCTGTTAGCGCTTGCGAAAAATGACAAAATTGCGCCAATTAGCCCGACTCGCCACTCTTGCGAAATTGGCAGCGCCCGGCCTGTCTGTTTCTTCTTTGTCCGTGCTCTGTTAGCGCTTGCGAAAAATGACAAATGTACACCAATTAGCCCGACCCGCCACTCTTGCGAACTTCGTAGCGCCCGCCCTGTCTGTTTCTTCTTTGTCCGTGTTCTGTTGGCGCTTGCGAAAAATGACAAACGTGCACCAATTAGCCCGACCCGCCACTCTTGCGAACTTTGTAGCGCCCGCCCTGTCTGTTTCTTCTTTGTCCGTGTTCTGTTAGCGCTTGTGAAAAATGACAAGCGAGCACCACTTAGCCCGAACCGCCACTCTTGCGTACTTCGTAGCGCCCGCCCTGTCTGTTCCTTCTTTGTCCGTGTTCTGCTGGCGCTTGCGAAAAATGACAAACGTCCACCAATTAGCCCGATCCGCCACTCTTGCGAGCTTCGTAGCGCACGCCCTGTTTTTTCCTTCTTTGTCCGTGTCCTGTTAGCACTTGCGAAAAATGACAAACGTGCACCAATTCGACCGACCCGCCAGTCTTGCGAACTTCGTAGCGCCCGCCCTGACTGTTTCTTCTTTGTCCGTGTTCTGTTAGCGCTTGCGAAAAATGACAAACGTGCACCAATTAGCCCGACCCGCCTCTCTTGCGAATTTCGTAGCTCCCTCCCAGTCTGTTTCTTTTTGTCCGTGTTCTGTGGTGCGCTTGCGAAAAATGACAAACGTGCACCAATAGACCGACCCGCCACTCTTGCGAAATTGGTAGCGCCCGCCCTGTCTGTTCCTTCTTTGTCCGCGTTCTGTTAGCGCTTGCGAAAAATGGCAAACGTGCACCAATTAGCCCGACCCGCCACTCTTGCGAACTCCGTAGCGCCCGCCCTGTCCGTTTCTTCTTTGTCCGTGTTCTGTTAGCGCTTGCGAAAAATGACAAAATTGCACCAATTAGCCCGACTCGCCACTCTTGCGAAATTGGCAGCGCCCGACCTGTCTGTTTCTTCTTTGCCCGTGCTCTGTTAGCGCTTGCGAAAAATGACAAATGTACACCAATTAGCCCGACCCGCCACTCTTGCGAACTTCGTAGCGCCCGCCCTGTCTGTTTCTTCTTTTTCCGTGTTCTGTTGGCGCTTGCGAAAAATGACAAACGTGCACCAAATAGCCGTACCCGCCGCTCTTGCGAACTTCGTAGCGCCCGCCCTGTCCATTTCTTCTTTGTCCGTGTTCTGTTAGCGCTTGCGAAAAATGAAAAATTGCACCAATTAGCCCGACTCGCCACTCTTGCGAAATTGGTAGCGCCCGCCCTGTCTGTTTCATCTTTGTCCGTGTTCTGTTAGCGCTTGCGAAAAATCACAAACGTGCACCGATTAGCCCGACCCGACACGCTTGCGAACTTCTTAGCGCCCGCCCTGTCTGTTTCTTCTTTGTCCGTGTTCTGTTAGGGCTTGCGGAAAATGACAAATGTGCACCAATTAGCCCGACCTGCCCGTCTTTCGAACTTCGTAGCGCCCGCCCTGTCTGTTTCTTCTTTGTCCGTGTTCTGTTAGCGCTTGCGAAAAACGACAAACGTGCACCAATTAGCCCGACCCGCCACTCTTGCTGAATTGGTAGCGCCCACCGTGTCTGTTTCTTCTTTGTCCGTGTTCTGTTAGCGCTAGCGCAAAATGACAAACTTGCACCAATTAGCCCGACTCGCCACTCTTGCGAAATTGGTAGCGCCCGCCCAGTTTTTTTTTGTCCATCTTCTGTTAGCGCTTGCGAAAATGACAAACGTGCACCAATTAGCCCGACACGCCACTCCTTCAAACTTCGTAGCGCACGCCCTGTCTGTTCCTTCTTTGACCGTGTTCTGTTAGCGCTTGCGAAAAATGACAAACGTGCACCAATTAGCCCGAACGGCCACTCTTGCGAACTTCGTAGCGCCCGCCCTGTCTGTTTCTTCCTTGTCCGTGTTCCGTTAGCGCTTGCAAAAAATGACAAACGTGCACAAATTAGCCCTACTCGCCACTCTTGCGAACTTCGTAGCGCCCGCCCTGTCTGTTTCTTCTTTGTCCGTGTTCTGTTAGCGTTTGCGAAAAATGACAAACGTGCACCAATTACCCCGACCCTCCACTCTTCCGAAATTGGTAGCGCCCGCCCAGTCTGTTTCTTTTTTGTCTGTGTTCTGTTAGCGCTTACGAAAACTGACAAACGTGCACCAATAGACCGACCCGCCAGTCTTGCGAACTTCGTAGCGCCCGCCCTGACTGTTTCTTCTTTGTCCGTGTTCTGTTAGAGCTTGCGAAAAATGACAAACGTGCACCAATTAGCCCGACCCGCCCCTCTTGCGAATTTCGTAGCTGCAGCCCAGTCTGTTTCTTTTTGTCCGTGTTCTGTGGTGCGCTTGCGAAAAATGACAAACGTGCACCAATTAGACCGACCCGCCACTCTTGCGAAATTGGTAGCGCCCGCCCTGTCTGTTTCTTCTTTGTCCGTGTTCTGTTAGCGCTTGCGAAAAATGACAAACGTGCACCAATTAGCCCGACCCGTCACTCTTGCGAACTTCGTAGCGCCCGCCCTGTCTGTTCCTTCCTTGTCCGCGTTCTGTTAGCGCTTGCGAAAAATGACAAACGTGCACCAATTAGCCCGACCCGCCACTCTTGCGAACTCCGTAGCGCCTGCCCTGTCCGTTTCTTCTTTGTCCGTATTCTGTTAGCGCTTGCGAAAAATGACAAAATTGCGCCAATTAGCCCGACTCGCCACTCTTGCGAAATTGGCAGCGCCCGGCCTGTCTGTTTCTTCTTTGTCCGTGCTCTGTTAGCGCTTGCGAAAAATGACAAATGTACACCAATTAGCCCGACCCGCCACTCTTGCGAACTTCGTAGCGCCCGCCCTGTCTGTTTCTTCTTTGTCCGTGTTCTGTTGGCGCTTGCGAAAAATGACAAACGTGCACCAATTAGCCGTACCCGCCGCTCTTGCGAACTTCGTAGCGCCCGCCCTGTCTATTTCTTCTTTGTCCGTGTTCTGTTAGCGCTTGCGAAAAATGAAAAATTGCACCAACTAGCCCGACTCGCCACTCTTGCGAAATTGGTAGCGCCCACCCTGTCTGTTTCATCTTTGTCCGTGTTCTGTTAGCGCTTGCGAAAAATCACAAACGTGCACCGATTAGCCCGACCCGACACACTTGCGAACTTCTTAGCGCCCGCCCTGTCTGTTTCTTCTATGTCCGTGTTCTGTTAGGGCTTGCGGAAAATGACAAACGTGCACCAATTAGCCCGACCTGCCAGTCTTGCGAACTTCGTAGCGCCCGCCCTGTCTGTTTCTTCTTGTCCGTGTTCTGTTAGCGCTTGCGAAAAATGACAAACGTGCACCAATTAGCCCGACCCGCCACTCTTGCTGAATTGGTAGCGCCCACCTTGTCTGTTTCTTCTTTGTCCGTGTTCTGATAGCGCTAGCGCAAAATGACAAACTTGCACCAATTAGCCCGACTCGCCACTCTTGCGATCTTCGTAGCGCCCGCCCTATCTGTTCCTTCTTTTTCCGTGTTCTGTTAGCGCTTGCGAAAAATGACAAACGCGCACCAATTAGCCCGACACGCTACTCTTGCGAACTTCGTAGCGCACGCCCTGTCTGTTTCTTCTTTGTCTGTGTTCTGTTAGCGCTTGCGAAAAATAACAAACGTCCGCCAATTAGCCCGATCCGATACTCTTGCGAACTTCGCAGCGCTCGCCCTGTTTGTTCCTTCTGTGTCCGAGTCCTGTTAGCGCTTGCAAAAAATGACAAACGTGCACCAATTAGCCCGACCCGCCACTCTTTCGAACTTCGTAGCGCACGCCCTGTCTGTTTCTTCTTTGTCCGTGTTCCGTTAGCGCTTGCGAAAAATGACAAACGTGCACAAATTAGCCCTACTCGCCACTCTTGCGAACTTCGTAGCGCCCGCCCTGTCTGTTTCTTCTTTGTCCGTGTTCTGTTAGCGTTTGCGAAAAATGACAAACGTGCACCAATTACCCCGACCCTCCACTCTTCCGAAATTGGTAGCGCCCGCCCAGTCTGTTTCTTTTTTGTCTGTGTTCTCTTAGCGCCTACGAAAACTGACAAACGTGCACCAATTCGACCGACCCGCCAGTCTTGCGAACTTCGTAGCGCCCGCCCTGACTGTTTCTTCTTTGTCCGTGTTCTGTTAGAGCTTGCGAAAAATGACAAACGTGCACCAATTAGCCCGACCCGCCTCTCTTGCGAATTTCGTAGCTCCCTCCCAGTCTGTTTCTTTTTGTCCGTGTTCTGTGGTGCGCTTGCGAAAAATGACAAACGTGCACCAATAGACCGACCCGCCACTCTTGCGAAATTGGTAGCGCCCGCCCTGTCTGTTTCTTCTTTGTCCGTGTTCTGTTAGCGCTTGCGAAAAATGACAAACGTGCACCAATTAGCCCGACCCGTCACTCTTGCGAACTTCGTAGCGCCCGCCCTGTCTGTTCCTTCTTTGTCTGCGTTCTGTTAGCGCTTGCGAAAAATGACAAACGTGCACCAATTAGCCCGACCCGCCACTCTTGCGAACTCCGTAGCGCCCGCCCTGTCCGTTTCTTCTTTGTCCGTGTTCTGTTAGCGCTTGCGAAAAATGACAAAATTGCACCAATTAGCCCGACTCGCCACTCTTGCGAAATTGGCAGCGCCCGCCCTGTCTGTTTCTTCTTTGCCCGTGCTCTGTTAGCGCTTGCCAAAAATGACAAATGTACACCAATGAGCCCGACTCGCCACTCTTGCGAACTTCGTAGCGCCCGCCCTGTCTGTTTCTTCTTTGTCCGTGTTCTGTTGGCGCTTGCGAAAAATGACAAACGTGCACCAAATATCCGTACCCGCCGCTCTTGCGAACGTCGGTGCGCCCGCCCTGTCTATTTCTTCTTTGTCCGTGTTCTGTTAGCGCTTGCGAAAAATGAAAAATTGCACCAATTAGCCCGACTCGCCACTCTTGCGAAATTGGTAGCGCCCGCCCTGTCTGTTTCATCTTTGTCCGTGTTCTGTTAGCGCTTGCGAAAAATCAAAAACGTGCACCGATTAGCCCGACCCGACACACTTGCGAACTTCTTAGCGCCCGCCCTGTCTCTTTCTTTGTCCGTGTTCTGTTAGGGCTTGCGGAAAATGACAAACGTGCACCAATTAGCCCGACCTGCCCGTCTTGCGAACTTCGTAGCGCCCGCCCTGTCTGTTTCTTCTTTGTCCGTGTTCTGTTAGCGCTTGCGAAAAATGACAAACGTGCACCAATTAGCCCGACTCGCCACTCTTGCTGAATTGGTAGCGCCCACCCTGTCTGTTTCTTCTTTGTCCGTGTTCTGTTAGCGCTAGCGCAAAATGACAAACTTGCACCAATTAGCCCGACTCGCCACTCTTGCGATCGTCGTAGCGCCCGCCCAATCTGTTCCTTCTTT
The DNA here is from genome assembly GCF_052857255.1 of Amblyomma americanum. NCBI lineage: Eukaryota > Metazoa > Arthropoda > Arachnida > Ixodida > Ixodidae > Amblyomma > Amblyomma americanum. The sequence continues at coordinate 11,334,756 of NC_135500.1, forward strand.
TTCCGTGTTCTGTTAGCGCTTGCGAAAAATGACAAACGCGCACCGATTAGCCCGAACCGCCACTCTTGCGAAATTGGTAGCGCCCGCCCAATTTTTTTTTGTCCATGTTCTGTTAGCGCTTGCGAAAATGACAAACGTGCACCAATTAGCCCGACACGCCACTCCTTCGAACGTCGTAGCGCACGCCCTGTCTGTTCCTTCTTTGTCCGTGTTCTGTTAGCGCTTGCGAAAAATGACAAACGTGCACCAATTAGCCCGAACGGCCACTCTTGCGAACTTCGTAGCGCCCGCCCTGTCTGTTTCTTCTTTGTCCGTGTTCCGTTAGCGCTTGCGAAAAATGACAAACGTGCACAAATTAGCCCTACTCGCCACTCTTGCGATGCGAACTTCGTAGCGCCCGCCCTGACTGTTTTTTCTTTGTCCGTGCTCTGTTAGGGCTTGCGGAAAGTGACAAACGTGCACCAATTAGCCCGACCTGCCAGTCTTGCGAACTTCGTAGCGCCCGCCCTGTCTGTTTCTTCTTGTCCGTGTTCTGTTAGCGCTTGCGAAAAATGACAAACGTGCACCAATTAGCCCGACCCGCCACTCTAGCTGAATTGGTAGCGCCCACCTTGTCTGTTTCTTCTTTGTCGGTGTTCTGTTAGCGCTAGCGCAAAATGACAAACTTGCACCAATTAGCCCGACTCGCCACTCGAGCGATCTTCGTAGCGCCCGCCCTATCTGTTCCTTCTTTTTCCGTGTTCTGTTAGCGCTTGCGAAAAATGACAAACGCGCACCAATTAGCCCGACACGCCACTCTTGCGAACTTCGGAGCGCACGCCCTGTCTGTTTCTTCTTTGTCTGTGTTCTGTTAGCGCTTGCGAAAAATAATAAACGTCAACCAATTAGCCCGATCCGATACTCTTGCGAACTTCGCAGCGCTCGCCCTGTTTGTTCCTTCTGTGTCCGAGTCCTGTTAGCGCTTGAAAAAAATGACAAACGTGCACCAATTAGCCCGACCCGCCACTCTTTCGAACTTCGTAGCGCACGCCCGGTCTGTTCTTTCTTTGTCCGTGTTCTGTTAGCGCTTGCGAAAAATGACAAACGTGCAACAATTAGCCCGACACGCCACTCCTTCGAACTTCGTAGCGCACGCCCTGTCTGTTTCTTCTTTGTCCGTGTTCCGTTAGCGCTTGCGAAAAATGGCAAACGTGCACAATCTAGCCCTACTCGCCACTCTTGTGAACTTCGTAGCGCCCGCCCTGTCTGTTTCTTCTTTGTCCGTGCTCTGTTAGCGTTTGCGAAAAATGACAAACGTGCACCAATTACCCCGACCCCCCACTCTTCCGAAATAGGTAGCGCCCGCCCAGTCTGTTTCTTTTTTGTCTGTGTTCTGTTAGCGCTTACGAAAAATGACAAACGTGCACCAATTAGCCCGACCCGCCAGTCTTGCGAACTTCGTAGCGCCCGCCCTGACTGTTTCTTCTTTGTCCGTGTTCTGTTAGAGCTTGCGAAAAATGACAAACGTGCACCAATTAGCCCGACCCGCCACTCTTGCGAATTTCGTAGCTCCCGCCCAGTCTGTTTCTTTTTGTCCGTGTTCTGTTAGCGCTTGCGAAAAATGACAATCGTGCACCAATTAGACCGACCCACCACTCTTGCGAAATTGGTAGCGCCCGCCCTGTCTGTTTCTTCTTTGTTCGTGTTCTGTTAGCGCTTGCGAAAAATGACAAACGTGCACCAATTAGCCTGACCCGCAACTCTTGCGAACTTTGTAGCGCCCGCCCTGTCTGTTTCTTCTTTGTCCGTGTTCTGTTAGCGCTTGTGAAAAATGACAAACGAGCACCACTTAGCCCGAACCGCCACTCTTGCGTACTTCGTAGCGCCCGCCCTGTCTGTTCCTTCTTTGTCCGTGTTCTGCTGGCGCTTGCGAAAAATGACAAACGTCCACCAATTAGCCCGATCCGCCACTCTTGCGAGCTTCGTAGCGCACGCCCTGTTTTTTCCTTCTTTGTCCGTGTCCTGTTAGCGCTTGCGAAAAATGACAAACGTGCACCAAATAGCCCGACCCGCCACTCCTTCGAACTTCGTAGCGCCCGCCCTGTCTGTTCCTTCTTTGTCCGTGTTCTGTTAGCGCTTGCGAAAAATGACAAACGTGCACCAATTAGCCCGAACTGCCACTCTTGCGAACTTCGTAGCGCCCGCCCTGTCTGTTTCTTCTTTGTCCGTGTTCCGTTAGCGCTTGCGAAAAATGACAAACGTGCACAAATTAGCCCTACTCGCCACTCTTGCGAACTGCGTAGCGCCTGCCCTGTCTGTTTCTTCTTTGTCCGTGTTCTGTTAGCGTTTGCGAAAAATGACAAACGTGCACCAATTACCCCGACCCTCCACTCTTCCGAAATTGGTAGCGCCCGCCCAGTCTGTTTCTTCTTTGTCCGTGTTCCGTTAGCGCTTGCGAAAAATGACAAACGTGCACCAATTAGCCCGACCCGCCACTTTTGCTTATTTCGTAGCTCCCGCCCTGTCTGTTTCTTCTTTGTCCGTGTTCCGTTAGCGCTTGCGAAAAATCACAAACGTGCACCAATTAGCCCGCCCCGACACTCTTGCGAACTTCGTAGCGCGCGCTCTGTCTGTTTCTTCTTTGTCCGTGTTCTGTTAGGGCTTGCGCAAAAAGACAAACGTGCACCAATTAGCCCGACCCGCCAGTCTTGCGAACTTCGTAGCGCCCGCCCTGTCTGTTTTTTTTTTTTGTCCGTGTTCTGTTAGAGCTTGCGAAAAATGACAAACGTGCACCAATTAGACCGACACGCCATTCTTGCGAACTTCGTAGAGCCCGCCCTGTCTGTTCCTTCTTTGTCCGCGTTCTGTTAGCGCTTGCGAAAAATGACAAACGTGCACCAATTAGCCCGACCCGCCACTCCTGCGAACTCCGTAGCGCCCGCCCTGTCCGTTTCTTCTTTGTCCGTGTTCTGTTAGCGCTTGCGAAAAATGACAAAATTGCACCAATTAGCCCGACTCGCCACTCTTGCAAAATTGGCAGCGCCCGCCCTGTCTGTTTCTTTTTTGTCCGTGTTCTGTTAGCGCTTACGAAAAATGACAAACGTGCACAAAATAGCCCGACCCGCCACTCTTGCGAACTTCATAGCACCCGCCCTGTCTGTTTCTTCTTTGTCCGTGTTCTGTTAGCGCTTGCGAAAAATGACAAACGTGCACCAATTTTCACGACCCGCCACTTGCGAGCTTCGTAGCGCCCGCCCTGTCTATTTCTTCTTTACCCGTGTTCTGTTCGCGCTTGCGAAAAATGAAAAACGTGCACCAATTATCCAGACCCGCCAGTCTTGAGAACTTCGTAGCGCCCGCCCTGTCTGTTTCTTCTTTGTCCGTGTTCTGTAAGCGCTTGCGAAAAATGACAAACGTGCACCAATTGGCCCGACCCGCCGCTCTTGCGAAATAAGGTAGCGCCCGCCCTGTCTGTTTCTTCTTTGTCCGTGTTCTGTTAGCGCTTGCGAAAAATGACAAACGTGCACCACTTAGCCCGAACAGCCACTCTTGCGTACTTCGTAGCGCCCGCCCTGTCTGTTCCTTCTTTGTCCGTGTTCTGCTGGCGCTTGCGAAAAATGACAAACGTCCACCAATTAGCCCGATCCGCCACTCTTGCGTACTTCGTTGCGCTCGCCCTGTTTGTTCCTTCTTTGTCCGTGTCCTGTTAGCGCTTGCGAAAAATGACAAACGTGCACCAATTAGCCCGATCCGCCACTCTTGCGAACTTCGTAGCGCCCGCCCTGTCTGTTTCTTCTTTGTCCGTGTTCCGTTAGCGCTTGCGAAAAATGACAAACGTGCACCAATTAGCCCGACCCGCCACTTTTGCTTATTTCGTAGCTCCCGCCCTGTCTGTTTCTTCTTTGTCCGTGTTCCGTTAGCGCTTGCGAAAAATCACAAACGTGCACCAATTAGCCCGCCCCGACACTCTTGCGAACTTCGTAGCGCGCGCTCTGTCTGTTTCTCCTTTGTCCGTGTTCTGTTAGGGCTTGCGCAAAAAGACAAACGTGCACCAATTAGCCCGACCCGCCAGTCTTGCGAACTTCGTAGCGCCCGCCCTGTCTGTTTTTTTTTGTCCGTGTTCTGTTAGAGCTTGCGAAAAATGACAAACGTGCACCAATTAGACCGACCCGCCACTCTTGCGAACTTCGTAGAGCCCGCCCTGTCTGTTCCTTCTTTGTCCGCGTTCTGTTAGCGCTTGCGAAAAATGACAAACGTGCACCAATTAGCCCGACCCGCCACTCTTGCGATTCCGTAGCGCCCGCCCTGTCCGTTACTTCTTTGCCCGTGTTCTGTTAGCGCTTGCGAGAAATGACAAAACTGCACCAATTAGCCCGACTCGCCACTCTTGCGAAATTGCTTTCGCCCGCCCTGTCTGTTTCTTCTTTGTCCGTGCTCTGTTAGCGCTTGCAAAAAATGACAATTGTACACCAATTAGCCCGACCCGCCACTCTTGCGAACATCGTAGCGCCCGCCCTGTCTGTTTCTTCTTTGTCCGTGTTCTGTTAGCGTTGCGAAAATTGACAAACGTGCACCAATTAGACTGACCCGCTGCTCTTGCGAACTTCGTAGCGCCCGCCTTGTCTATTTCTTCTTTGTCCGTGTTCTGTTAGCGCTTGCGAAAAATGAAAAATTGCACCAATTATCCCGACTCGCCACTCTTGCGAAATTGGTAGCGCCCGCCCTGTCTGTTTCTTCCTTGTCCGTGTTCTGTTAGCGCTTGCGAAAAATCACAAACGTGCACCAATTAGCCCGACCCGACACTCTTGCGAACTTAGCGCCCGCCCTGTCTGTTTCTTCTTTGTCCGTGTTCTGTTAGAGCTTGCGAAAAATGACATACGTGCACCAATTAGCCCGTCCCGCCACTCTTGCGAACTTCGTAGCGCCTGCCCTGTCTGATTCTTCTTTGTCCGTGTTCTGTTAGCGCTTGCGAAAAATGACAAACGTGCACCAATTAGCCCGACCCGCCACTCTTGCGAACTTTGTAGCGCCCGCCCTGTCTGTTTCTTCTTTTTCCGTGTTCTATTAGCGCTTGCGAAAAATGACAAACGAGCACCACTAAGCCCGAACCGCCACTCTTGCGAACTTCGTAGCGCTCGCCCTGTTTGTTCCTTCTTTGTCCGTGTCCTGTTAGCGCTTGAGGAAAAATGACAAACGTGCACCCATTAGCCCGAACCGCCACTCTTGCGAACTTCGTAGCGCCCGCCCTGACTGTTTCTTCTTTGTCCGTGTTCTGTTAGAGCTTGCGAAAAATGACAAACGTGCACCAATTAGCCCGACCCGCCACTCTTGCGAATTTCGTAGCTCCCGCCCAGTCTGTTTCTTTTTGTCCGTGTTCTATTAGCGCTTGCGAAAAATGACAAACGTGCACCAATTAGCCCGACCCGCCACTCTTGCGATTCCGTAGCGCCCGCCCTGTCCGTTTCTTCTTTGCCCGTGTTCTGTTAGCGCTTGCGAGAAATGACAAAACTGCACCAATTAGCCCGTTCGCCACTCTTGCGAAATTGCTTTCGCCCGCCCTGTCTGTTTCTTCTTTGTCCGTGCTCTGTTAGCGCTTGCAAAAAATGACAATTGTACACCAATTAGCCCGACCCGCCACTCTTGCGAACTTCGTACCGCCCGCCCTGTCTGTTTCTTCTTTGTCCGTGTTCTGTTAGCGTTGCGAAAAATGACAAACGTGCACCAATTAGACTGACCCGCTGCTCTTGCGAACTTCGTAGCGCCCGCCTTGTCTATTTCTTCTTTGTCCGTGTTCTGTTAGCGCTTGCGAAAAATGAAAAATTGCACCATTTATCCCGACTCGACACTCTTGCGAAATTGGTAGCGCCCGCCCTGTCTGTTTCTTCCTTGTCCGTGTTCTGTTAGCGCTTGCGAAAAATCACAAACGTGCACCAATTAGCCCGACCCGACACTCTTGCGAACTTAGCGCCCGCCCTGTCTGTTTCTTCTTTGTCCGTGTTCTGTTAGCGCTTGCGAAAAATGAAAAATTGCACCAATTATCCCGACTCGACACTTTTGCGAAATTGGTAGCGCCCGCACTGTCTGTTTCTTCCTTGTCTGTGTTCTGTTAGAGCTTGCGAAAAATGACATACGTGCACCAATAGCCCGACCCGCCACTCTTGCGAACTTCGTAGCGCCTGCCCTGTCTGATTCTTCTTTGTCCGTGTTCTGTTAGCGCTTGCGAAAAATGACAAACGTGCACCAATTAGCCCGACCCGCCACTCTTGCGAACTTTGTAGCGCCCACCCTGTCTGTTTCTTCTTTGTCCGTGTTCTGTTAGCGCTTGCAAAAAATCACAAACGTGCACCAATTAGCCCGACCCGCCGCTCTTGCGAACTTCGTAGCGCCCGCCCTGTCTACATCTTCTATGTCCGGGTTCTGTTAGCGCTTGCGAAAAATGACAAAAGTGCACCAATTAGCCCGACTCGCCACTCTTGTGAACTTCGTAGCGCTCGACCTGTTTGTTCCTTCTTTGTCCGAGTGCTGTTAGCGCTTGCGAAAAATGACAAACGTGCACCAATTAGCCCGACCCGCCACTCTTTCGAACTTCGTAGCGCCCGCCCTGTCTGTTCCTTCTTTGTCCGTGTTCTGTTAGCGCTTGCGAAAAATGACAAACGTGCACCAATTAGCCCGAACGGCCACTCTTGCGAACTTCGTAGCGCCCGCCTTGTCTGTTTCTTCTTTGTCCGTGTTCTGTTAGAGCTTGCGAAAAATGACATACGTGCACCAATTAGCCCGACCCGCCACTCTTGCGAACTTCGTAGCACCCGCCCTGTCTGTTTCTTCTTTGTCCGTGTTCTGTTAGCGCTTGCGAAAAATGACAAACGTGCATCAATTAGCCCGACCCGCCACTGTTTCGAACTTCGTAGCGCCCGCCCTGTCTGTTTCTTCTTTGTCCGTGTTCCGTTAGCGCTTGCGAAAAATGACAAACGTGCACCAATTAGCCCGCCCCGCCGCTCTTGCGAAATTGGTAGCGCCCGCCCTGTCTGTTTCTTCTTTGTCCGTGTTCTGTTAGCGCGTGCGAAAAATGACAAACGTGCACCAATTAGCCCGACCCGCCACTCTTGCGAAATTGGTAGCGCCCGCCCAGTCTGTTTCTTTTTTGTCCGTGTTCTGTTAGCGCTTACGAAAAATGACAAACGTGCACCAATTAGCCCGACCCGCCACTCTAGCGAACTTCGTAGCACCCGCCCTGTCTGTTTCTTCTTTGTCCGTGTTCTGTTAGCGCTTGCGAAAAATGACAAACGTGCACCAATTTTCACGACCCGCCACTTGCGAACTTCGTAGCGCCCGCCCTGTCTATTTCTTCTTTACCCGTGTTCTGTTCGCGCTTGCGAAAAAAGACAAACGTGCACCAATTATCCAGACCCGCCAGACTTGCGAACTTCGTAGCGCCCGCCCTGTCTGTTTCTTCTTTGTCCGTGTTCTGTAAGCGCTTGCGAAAAATGACAAACGTGCACCAATTGGCCCGACCCGCCGCTCTTGCGAAATAAGGTAGCGCCCGCCCTGTCTGTTTCTTCTTTGTCCGTGTTCTGTTAGCGCTTGCGAAAAATGACAAACGTGCACCACTTAGCCCGAACAGCCACTCTTGCGTACTTCGTAGCGCCCGCCCTGTCTGTTCCTTCTTTGTCCGTGTTCTGCTGGCGCTTGCGAAAAATGACAAACGTCCACCAATTAGCCCGATCCGCCACTCTTGCGTACTTCGTAGCGCTCGCCCTGTTTGTTCCTTCTTTGTCCGTGTCCTGTTAGCGCTTGCGAAAAATGACAAACGTGCACCAATTAGCCCGACCCGCCACTCTTGCGAACTTCGTAGCGCCCGCCCTGTCTGTTTCTTCTTTGTCCGTGTTCCGTTAGCGCTTGCGAAAAATGACAAACGTGCACCAATTAGCCCGACCCGCCACTTTTGCTTATTTCGTAGCTCCCGCCCTGTCTGTTTCTTCTTTGTCCGTGTTCCGTTAGCGCTTGCGAAAAATCACAAACGTGCACCAATTAGCCCGCCCCGACACTCTTGCGAACTTCGTAGCGCGCGCTCTGTCTGTTTCTTCTTTGTCCGTGTTCTGTTAGGGCTTGCGCAAAAAGACAAACGTGCACCAATTAGCCCGACCCGCCAGTCTTGCGAACTTCGTAGCGCCCGCCCTGTCTGTTTTTTTTTTGTCCGTGTTCTGTTAGAGCTTGCGAAAAATGACAAACGTGCACCAATTAGACCGACACGCCATTCTTGCGAACTTCGTAGAGCCCGCCCTGTCTGTTCCTTCTTTGTCCGCGTTCTGTTAGCGCTTGCGAAAAATGACAAACGTGCACCAATTAGCCCGACCCGCCACTCTTGCGATTCCGTAGCGCCCGCCCTGTCCGTTTCTTCTTTGCCCGTGTTCTGTTAGCGCTTGCGAGAAATGACAAAACTGCACCAATTGGCCCGACTCGCCACTCTTGCGAAATTGCTTTCGCCCGCCCTGTCTGTTTCTTCTTTGTCCGTGCTCTGTTAGCGCTTGCAAAAAATGACAATTGTACACCAATTAGCCCGACCCGCCACTCTTGCGAACTTCGTAGCGCCCGCCCTGTCTGTTTCTTCTTTGTCCGTGTTCTGTTAGCGTTGCGAAAAATGACAAACGTGCACCAATTAGACTGACCCGCTGCTCTTGCGAACTTCGTAGCGCCCGCCTTGTCTATTTCTTCTTTGTCCGTGTTCTGTTAGCGCTTGCGAAAAATGAAAAATTGCACCAATTATCCCGACTCGCCACTCTTGCGAAATTGGTAGCGCCCGCCCTGTCTGTTTCTTCTTTGTCCGTGTTCTGTTAGCGCTTGCGAAAAATCACAAACGTGCACCAATTATCCCGACCCGCCAGTCTTGCGAACTTCGTAGCGCCCGCACTGTCTGTTTCTTCCTTGTCCGTGTTCTGTTAGAGCTTGCGAAAAATGACATACGTGCACCAATTAGCCCGACCCGCCACTCTTGCGAACTTCGTAGCGCCTGCCCTGTCTGATTCTTCTTTGTCCGTGTTCTGTTAGCGCTTGCGAAAAATGACAAACGTGCACCAATTAGCCCGACCCGCCACTCTTGCGAACTTTGTAGCGCCCGCCCTGTCTGTTTCTTCTTTGTCCGTGTTCTGTTAGCGCTTGCGAAAAATCACAAACGTGCACCAATTAGCCCGACCCGCCGCTCTTGCGAACTTCGTAGCGCCCGCCCTGTCTACTTCTTCTATGTCCGGGTTCTGTTAGCGCTTGCGAAAAATGACAAAAGTGCACCAATTAGCCCGACTCGCCACTCTTGCTAAATTGGTAGCGCCCGCCCTGTCTGTTTCTTCTTTGTCCGTGTTCCGTTAGCGCTCGCGCAAAATGATAAACGTGCACCAATTAGCCCGAACCGCCACTCTTGCGAACTTCGTAGCGCCCGCCCTGTCTGTTTTTTCTTTGTCCATGTTCCGTTAGCGCTTGCGAAAACTGACAAAAGTGCACCAGTTAGCCCGACCCGCCACTCTTGCGAACTTCGTAGCGCCCGCCCTGTCCGTTTCTTCTTTTTCCGTGTTCTATTAGCGCTTGCGAAAAATGACAAACGTGCACCAATTAGCCCGACCCGCCACTCTTGCGATTCCGTAGCGCCCGCCCTGTCCGTTTGTTCTTTGCCCGTGTTCTGTTAGCGCTTGCGAGAAATGACAAAACTGCACCAATTAGCCCGACTCGCCACTGTTGCGAAATTGCTTTCGCCCGCCCTGTCTGTTTCTTCTTTGTCCGTGCTCTGTTAGCGCTTGCAAAAAATGACAATTGTACACCAATTAGCCCGACCCGCCACTCTTGCGAACTTCGTAGCGCCCGCCCTGTCTGTTTCTTCTTTGTCCGTGTTCTGTTAGCGTTGCGAAAAATGACAAACGTGCACCAATTAGACTGACCCGCTGCTCTTGCGAACTTCGTAGCGCCCGCCTTGTCTATTTCTTCTTTGTCCGTGTTCTGTTAGCGCTTGCGAAAAATGAAAAATTGCACCAATTATCCCGACTCGACACTCTTGCGAAATTGGTAGCGCCCGCCCTGTCTGTTTCTTCCTTGTCCGTGTTCTGTTAGCGCTTGCGAAAAATCACAAACGTGCACCAATTAGCCCGACCCGACACTCTTGCGAACTTAGCGCCCGCCCTGTCTGTTTCTTCTTTGTCCTTGTTCTGTTAGCGCTTGCGAAAAATGAAAAATTGCACCAATTATCCCGACTCGACACTCTTGCGAAATTGGTAGCGCCCGCACTGTCTGTTTCTTCCTTGTCCGTGTTCTGTTAGAGCTTGCGAAAAATGACATACGTGCACCAATTAGCCCGACCCGCCACTCTTGCGAACTTCGTAGCGCCTGCCCTGTCTGATTCTTCTTTGTCCGTGTTCTGTTAGCGCTTGCGAAAAATGACAAACGTGCACCAATTAGCCCGACCCGCCACTCTTGCGAACTTTGTAGCGCACGCCCTGTCTGTTTCTTCTTTGTCCGTGTTCTGTTAGCGCTTGCAAAAAATCACAAACGTGCACCAATTAGCCCGACCCGCCGCTCTTGCGAACTTCGTAGCGCCCGCCCTGTCTACTTCTTCTATGTCCGGGTTCTGTTAGCGCTTGCGAAAAATGACAAAAGTGCACCAATTAGCCCGACTCGCCACTCTTGTGAACTTCGTAGCGCTCGACCTGTTTGTTCCTTCTTTGTCCGAGTGCTGTTAGCGCTTGCGAAAAATGACAAACGTGCACCAAGTAGCCCGACCCGCCACTCTTTCGAACTTCGTAGCGCCCGCCCTGTCTGTTCCTTCTTTGTCCGTGTTCTGTTAGCGCTTGCGAAAAATGACATACGTGCACCAATAGCCCGACCCGCCACTCTTGCGAACTTCGTAGCACCCGCCCTGTCTGTTTCTTCTTTGTCCGTGTTCTGTTAGCGCTTGCGAAAAATGACAAACGTGCATCAATTAGCCCGACACGCCACTGTTTCGAACTTCGTAGCGCCCGCCCTGTCTGTTTCTTCTTTGTCCGTGTTCCGTTAGCGCTTGCGAAAAATGACAAACGTGCACCAATTAGCCCGCCCCGCCGCTCTTGCGAAATTGGTAGTGCCCGCCCTGTCTGTTTCTTCTTTGTCCGTGTTCTGTTAGCGCGTGCGAAAAATGACAAACGTGCACCAATTAGCCCGACCCGCCACTCTTGCGAAATTGGTAGCGCCCGCCCAGTCTGTTTCTTTTTTGTCCGTGTTCTGTTAGCGCTTACGAAAAATGACAAACGTGCACCAATTAGCCCGACCCGCCACTCTTGCGAACTTCGTAGCACCCGCCCTGTCTGTTTCTTCTTTGTCCGTGTTCTGTTAGCGCTTGCGAAAAATGACAAACGTGCACCAATTTTCACGACCCGCCACTTGCGAACTTCGTAGCGCCCGCCCTGTCTATTTCTTCTTTACCCGTGTTCTGTTCGCGCTTGCGAAAAAAGACAAACGTGCACCAATTATCCAGACCCGGCAGTCTTGCGAACTTCGTAGCGCCCGCCCTGTCTGTTTCTTCTTTGTCCGTGTTCTGTAAGCGCTTGCGAAAAATGACAAACGTGCACCAATTGGCCCGACCCGCCGCTCTTGCGAAATAAGGTAGCGCCCGCCCTGTCTGTTTCTTCTTTGTCCGTGTTCTGTTAGCGCTTGCGAAAAATGACAAACGTGCACCACTTAGCCCGAACAGCCACTCTTGCGTACTTCGTAGCGCCCGCCCTGTCTGTTCCTTTTTTGTCCGTGTTCTGCTGGCGCTTGCGAAAAATGACAAACGTCCACCAATTAGCCCGATCCGCCACTCTTGCGTACTTCGTAGCGCTCGCCCTGTTTGTTCCTTCTTTGTCCGTGTCCTGTTAGCGCTTGCGAAAAATGACAAACGTGCACCAATTAGCCCGACCCGCCACTCTTGCGAACTTCGTAGCGCCCGCCCTGTCTGTTTCTTCTTTGTCCGTGTTCCGCTAGCGCTTGCGAAAAATGACAAACGTGCACCAATTAGCCCGACCCGCCACTTTTGCTTATTTCGTAGCTCCCGCCCTGTCTGTTTCTTCTTTGTCCGTGTTCCGTTAGCGCTTGCGAAAAATCACAAACGTGCACCAATTAGCCCGCCCCGACACTCTTGCGAACTTCGTAGCGCGCGCTCTGTCTGTTTCTTCTTTGTCCGTGTTCTGTTAGGGCTTGCGCAAAAAGACAAACGTGCACCAATTAGCCCGACCCGCCAGTCTTGCGAACTTCGTAGCGCCCGCCCTGTCTGTTTTTTTTTGTCCGCGTTCTGTTAGAGCTTGCGAAAAATGACAAACGTGCACCAATTAGACCGACACGCCATTCTTGCGAACTTCGTAGAGCCCGCCCTGTCTGTTCCTTCTTTGTCCGCGTTCTGTTAGCGCTTGCGAAAAATGACAAACGTGCACCAATTAGCCCGACCCGCCACTCTTGCGATTCCGTAGCGCCCGCCCTGTCCGTTTCTTCTTTGCCCGTGTTCTGTTAGCGCTTGCGAGAAATGACAAAACTGCACCAATTGGCCCGACTCGCCACTCTTGCGAAATTGCTTTCGCCCGCCCTGTCTGTTTCTTCTTTGTCCGTGCTCTGTTAGCGCTTGCAAAAAATGACAATTGTACACCAATTAGCCCGACCCGCCACTCTTGCGAACTTCGTAGCGCCCGCCCTGTCTGTTTCTTCTTTGTCCGTGTTCTGTTAGCGTTGCGAAAAATGACAAACGTGCACCAATTAGACTGACCCGCTGCTCTTGCGAACTTCGTAGCGCCCGCCTTGTCTATTTCTTCTTTGTCCGTGTTCTGTTAGCGCTTGCGAAAAATGAAAAATTGCACCAATTATCCCGACTCGCCACTCTTGCGAAATTGGTAGCGCCCGCCCTGTCTGTTTCTTCTTTGTCCGTGTTCTGTTAGCGCTTGCGAAAAATCACAAACGTGCACCAATTATCCCGACTCGACACTCTTGCGAACTTAGCGCCCGCCCTGTCTGTTTTTTCTTTGTCCGTGTTCTGTTAGAGCTTGCGAAAAATGACATACGTGCACCAATTAGCCCGACCCGCCACTCTTGCGAACTTCGTAGCGCCTGCCCTGTCTGATTCTTCTTTGTCCGTGTTCTGTTAGCGCTTGCGAAAAATGACAAACGTGCACCAATTAGCCCGACCCGCCACTCTTGCGAACTTTGTAGCGCCCGCCCTGTCTGTTTCTTCTTTGTCCGTGTTCTGTTAGCGCTTGCGAAAAATCACAAACGTGCACCAATTAGCCCGACCCGCTGCTCTTGCGAACTTCGCAGCGCCCGCCCTGTCTACTTCTTCTATGTCCGGGTTCTGTTAGCGCTTGCGAAAAATGACAAAAGTGCACCAATTTGCCCGACTCGCCACTCTTGCTAAATTGGTAGCGCCCGCCCTGTCTGTTTCTTCTTTGTCCGTGTTCTGTTAGCGCTCGCGCAAAATGATAAACGTGCACCAATTAGCCCGAACCGCCACTCTTGCGAACTTCGTAGCGCCCGCCCTGTCTGTTTCTTCTTTGTCCATGTTCCGTTAGCGCTTGCGAAAACTGACAAAAGTGCACCACTAAGCCCGAACCGCCACTCTTGCGAACTTCGTAGCGCCCGCTCTATCTGTTCCTTCTTTTTCCGTGTTCTGCTGGCGCTTGCGAAAAATGACAAACGTCCACCAATTAGCCCTATCCGCCACTCTTGTGAACTTCGTAGCGCTCGACCTGTTTGTTCCTTCTTTGTCCGAGTGCTGTTAGCGCTTGCGAAAAATTACATACGTGCACCAATTAGCCCGACCCGCCACTCTTGCGAACTTCGTAGCACCCGCCCTGTCTGTTTCTTCTTTGTCCGTGTTCTGTTAGCGCTTGCGAAAAATGACAAACGTGCATCAATTAGCCCGACCCGCCACTGTTTCGAACTTCGTAGCGCCCGCCCTTTCTGTTTCTTCTTTGTCCGTGTTCCGTTAGCGCGTTGCGAAAAATGACAAACGTGCACCAATTAGCCCGAACCGCCACTCTTGCGAACTTCGTAGCGCCCGCCCTATCTGTTTCTTCTTTGTTCGTGTTCCGTTAGCGCTTGCGAAAAATGACAAACGAGCACCAATTAGCCCGACCCGCCACTCTTGCGAACTTTGTAGCGCCCGCCTTGTCTGTTTCTTCTTTGTCCGTGTTCTGTTAGCGCTTGCGAAAAATGACAAAAATGCACAAATTAGCCCGACCCGCCACTCTTGCGAACTTCGTAGCACCCGCCCTGTCCGTTTCTTCTTTTTCCGTGTTCTATTAGCGCTTGCGAAAAATGACAAACGAGCACCACTAAGCCCGAACCGCCACTCTTGCGAACTTCGTAGCGCCCGCTCTGTCTGTTCCTTCTTTTTCCGTGTTCTGCTGGCGCTTGCGAAAACTGACAAACGTGCACCAATTAGCCCGAACCGCCACTCTTGCGAACTTCGTAGCGCCCGCTCTGTCTGTTCCTTCCTTTTCCGTGTTCTGCTGGCGCTTGCGAAAACTGACAAACGTGCACCAATTAGCCCGAACCGCCACTCTTGAGAACTTCGTAGCGCCCGCCCTGTCTGTTTCTTCTTTGTCCGAGTCCTGTTAGCGCTTGCGAAAACTGACAAACGTGCACCAGTTAGCCCGACCCGCCACTCTTGTGAACTTCGTAGCGCTCGACCTGTTTGTTCCTTCTTTGTCCGAGTCCTGTTAGCGCTTGCGAAAAATGACAAAAATGCACAAATTAGCCCGACCCGCCACTCTTGCGAACTTCGTAGCACCCGCCCTGTCCGTTTCTTCTTTTTCCGTGTTCTATTAGCGCTTGCGAAAAATGACAAACGAGCACCACTAAGCCCGAACCGCCACTCTTGCGAACTTCGTAGCGCCCGCTCTGTCTGTTCCTTCTTTTTCCGTGTTCTGCTGGCGCTTGCGAAAACTGACAAACGTGCACCAATTAGCCCGAACCGCCACTCTTGCGAACTTCGTAGCGCCCGCCCTGTCTGTTTCTTCTTTGTCCGTGTTCCGTTAGCGCTTGCGAAAACTGACAAACGTGCACCAATTAGTCCGAACCGCCACTCTTGCGAACTTCGTAGCGCCCGCCCTGTCTGTTTCTTCTTTGTCCGTGTTTCGTTAGCGCTTGCGAAAACTGACAAACGTGCACCAGTTAGCCCGACCCGCCACTCTTGCGAACTTCGTAGTGCCCGCACTGTCTGTTTCTTCTTTGTCCGTGTTCCGTTAGCGCTTGCGAAAACTGACAAACGTGCACCAATTAGTCCGAACCGCCACTCTTGCGAACTTCGTAGCGCCCGCCCTGTCTGTTTCTTCTTTGTCCGTGTTTCGTTAGCGCTTGCGAAAACTGACAAACGTGCACCAGTTAGCCCGACCCGCCACTCTTGCGAACTTCGTAGTTCCCGCCCTGTCCGTTTCTTCTTTGTCCGTGTTCCGTTAGCGCTTGCGAAAACTGACAAACGTGCACCAATTAGTCCGAACCGCCACTCTTGCGAACTTCGTAGTGCCCGCACTGTCTGTTTCTTCTTTGTCCGTGTTTCGTTAGCGCTTGCGAAAACTGACAAACGTGCACCAGTTAGCCCGACCCGCCACTCTTGCGAACTTCGTAGTGCCCGCACTGTCTGTTTCTTCTTTGTCCGTGTTCCGTTAGCGCTTGCGAAAACTGACAAACGTGCACCAATTAGTCCGAACCGCCACTCTTGCGAACTTCGTAGCGCCCGCCCTGTCTGTTTCTTCTTTGTCCGTGTTTCGTTAGCGCTTGCGAAAACTGACAAACGTGCACCAGTTAGCCCGACCCGCCACTCTTGCGAACTTCATAGTTCCCGCCCTGTCCGTTTCTTCTTTGTCCGTGTTCCGTTAGCGCTTGCGAAAACTGACAAACGTGCACCAATTAGTCCGAACCGCCACTCTTGCGAACTTCGTAGCGCCCGCCCTGTCTGTTTCTTCTTTGTCCGTGTTTCGTTAGCGCTTGCGAAAACTGACAAACGTGCACCAGTTAGCCCGACCCGCCACTCTTGCGAACTTCGTAGTTCCCGCCCTGTCTGTTTCTTCTTTGTCCGTGTTCCGTTAGCGCTTGCGAAAACTGACAAACGTGCACCAATTAGTCCGAACCGCCACTCTTGCGAACTTCGTAGCGCCCGCCCTGTCTGTTTCTTCTTTGTCCGTGTTTCGTTAGCGCTTGCGAAAACTGACAAACGTGCACCAGTTAGCCCGACCCGCCACTCTTGCGAACTTCGTAGTGCCCGCACTGTCTGTTTCTTCTTTGTCCGTGTTCCGTTAGCGCTTGCGAAAACTGACAAACGTGCACCAATTAGTCCGAACCGCCACTCTTGCGAACTTCGTAGCGCCCGCCCTGTCTGTTTCTTCTTTGTCCGTGTTTCGTTAGCGCTTGCGAAAACTGAGAAACGTGCACCAGTTAGCCCGACCCGCCACTCTTGCGAACTTCGTAGTTCCCGCCCTGTCTGTTTCTTCTTTGTCCGTGTTCCGTTAGCGCTTGCGAAAACTGACAAACGTGCACCAGTTAGCCCGACCCGCCACTCTTGCGAACTTCGTAGTTCCCGCCCTGTCCGTTTCTTCTTTGTCCGTGTTCCGTTAGCGCTTGCGAAAACTGACAAACGTGCACCAGTTAGCCCGACCCGCCACTCTTGCGAACTTCGTAGTGCCCGCCCTGTCTGTTTCTTCTTTGTCCGTGTTCCGTTAGCGCTTGCGAAAACTGACAAACGTGCACCAGTTAGCCCGACCCGCCACTCTTGCGAACTTCGTAGTTCCCGCCCTGTCCGTTTCTTCTTTGTCCGTGTTCCGTTAGCGCTTGCGAAAACTGACAAACGTGCACCAATTAGCCCGAACCGCCACTCTTGCGAACTTCGTAGCGCCCGCCCTGTCTGTTTCTTCTTTGTCCGTGTTCCGTTAGCGCTTGCGAAAACTGACAAACGTGCACCAATTAGTCCGAACCGCCACTCTTGCGAACTTCGTAGCGCCCGCCCTGTCTGTTTCTTCTTTGTCCGTGTTTCGTTAGCGCTTGCGAAAACTGACAAACGTGCACCAGTTAGCCCGACCCGCCACTCTTGCGAACTTCGTAGTGCCCGCACTGTCTGTTTCTTCTTTGTCCGTGTTCCGTTAGCGCTTGCGAAAACTGAGAAACGTGCACCAGTTAGCCCGACCCGCCACTCTTGCGAACTTCGTAGTTCCCGCCCTGTCCGTTTCTTCTTTGTCCGTGTTCCGTTAGCGCTTGCGAAAACTGACAAACGTGCACCAGTTAGCCCGACCCGCCACTCTTGCGAACTTCGTAGTTCCCGCCCTGTCCGTTTCTTCTTTGTCCGTGTTCCGTTAGCGCTTGCGAAAACTGACAAACGTGCACCAGTTAGCCCGACCCGCCACTCTTGCGAACTTCGTAGTGCCCGCCCTGTCTGTTTCTTCTTTGTCCGTGTTCCGTTAGCGCTTGCGAAAACTGACAAACGTGCACCATTTAGCCCGACCCGCCACTCTTGCGAACTTCGTAGTTCCCGCCCTGTCCGTTTCTTCTTTGTCCGTGTTCCGTTAGCGCTTGCGAAAACTGACAAACGTGCACCAATTAGCCCAAACCGCCACTCTTGCGAACTTCGTAGCGCCCGCCCTGTCTGTTTCTTCTTTGTCCGTGTTCCGTTAGCGCTTGCGAAAACTGACAAACGTGCACCAATTAGTCCGAACCGCCACTCTTGCGAACTTCGTACCGCCCGCCCTGTCCGTTTCTTCTTTGTCCGTGTTCCGTTAGCGCTTGCGAAAACTGACAAACGTGCACCAATTAGCCCAAACCGCCACTCTTGCGAACTTCGTAGCGTCCGCCCTGTCTGTTTCTTCTTTGTCCGTGTTGCGTTAGCGCTTGCGAAAACTGACAAACGTGCACCAATTAGCCCAAACCGCCACTCTTGCGAACTTCGTAGCGTCCGCCCTGTCTGTTTCTTCTTTGTCCGTGTTCCGTTAGCGCTTGCGAAAACTGACAAACGTGCACCAATTAGCCCGAACCGCCACTCTTGCGAACTTCGTAGCGCCCGCCCTGTCCGTTTCTTCTTTTTCCGTGTTCTATTAGCGCTTGCGAAAAATGACAAACGAGCACCACTAAGCCCGAACCGCCACTCTTGCGAACTTCGTAGCGCCCGCTCTATCTGTTCCTTCTTTTTCCGTGTTCTGCTGGCGCTTGCGAAAAATGACAAACGTCCACCAATTAGCCCTATCCGCCACTCTTGTGAACTTCGTAGCGCTCGACCTGTTTGTTCCTTCTTTGTCCGAGTCCTGTTAGCGCTTGCGAAAACTGACAAACGTGCACCAGTTAGCCCGACCCGCCACTCTTGCGAACTTCGTAGTTCCCGCCCTGTCCGTTTCTTCTTTGTCCGTGTTCCGTTAGCGCTTGCGAAAACTGAGAAACGTGCACCAGTTAGCCCGACCCGCCACTCTTGCGAACTTCGTAGTTCCCGCCCTGTCCGTTTCTTCTTTGTCCGTGTTCCGTTAGCACTTGCGAAAACTGACAAACGTGCACCAATTAGCCCAAACCGCCACTCTTGCGAACTTCGTAGCGCCCGCCCTGTCTGTTTCTTCTTTGTCCGTGTTCCGTTAGCGCTTGCGAAAACTGACAAACGTGCACCAATTAGTCCGAACCGCCACTCTTGCGAACTTCGTACCGCCCGCCCTGTCCGTTTCTTCTTTGTCCGTGTTCCGTTAGCGCTTGCGAAAACTGACAAACGTGCACCAATTAGCCCGAACCGCCACTCTTGCGAACTTCGTAGCGCCCGCCCTGTCTGTTTCTTCTTTGTCCGTGTTCCGTTAGCGCTTGCGAAAACTGACAAACGTGCACCAGTTAGCCCGACCCGCCACTCTTGCGAACTTCGTAGCGCCCGCCCTGTCCGTTTCTTCTTTGTCCGTGTTCCGTTAGCGCTTGCGAAAACTGACAAACGTGCACCAATTAGCCCGAACCGCCACTCTTGCGAACTTCGTAGCGCCCGCCCTGTCTGTTTCTTCTTTGTCCGTGTTCCGTTAGCGCTTGCGAAAAATGACAAACGTGCACCTATTAGCCCGACCCGCCACTTTTGCGAAATTGGTAGCGCCCGCCCAGTCTTTTTTTTGTCCGTGTTCTGTTAGCGCTTGCGAAAAATGACAAACGTGCACCAATTAGCCCGACTCGCCACTCTTGCTAAATTGGTAGCGCCCGCCCTGTCTGATTCTTCTTTGTCCGTGTTCTGTTAGCGCTCGCCCAAAATTACTAACGTGCACCAATTAGCCCGACCCGCCACTCTTGCGAACTTTGTAGCGCCCGCCTTGTCTGTTTCTTCTTTGTCCGTGTTCTATTAGCGCTTGCGAAAAATGACAAACGAGCACCACTAAGCCCGAACCGCCACTCTTGCGAACTTCGTAGTGCCCGCTCTGTCTGTTCCTTCTTTTTCCGTGTTCTGCTGGCGCTTGCGAAAACTGACAAACGTGCACCAATTAGCCCGAACCGCCACTCTTGCGAACTTCGTAGCGCCCGCCCTGTCTGTTTCTTCTTTGTCCGTGTTCCGTTAGCGCTTGCGAAAACTGACAAACGTGCACCAGTTAGCCCGACCCGCCACTCTTGCGAACTTCGTAGTTCCCGCCCTGTCCGTTTCTTCTTTGTCCGTATTCCGTTAGCGCTTGCGAAAACTGACAAACGTGCACCAATTAGCCCCAACCGCCACTCTTGCGAACTTCGTAGCGCCCGCCCTGTCTGTTTCTTCTTTGTCCGTGTTCCGTTAGCGCTTGCGAAAACTGACAAACGTGCACCAATTAGTCCGAACCGCCACTCTTGCGAACTTCGTAGCGCCCGCCCTGTCCGTTTCTTCTTTGTCCGTGTTCCGTTAGCGCTTGCGAAAACTGACAAACGTGCACCAATTAGCCCGAACCGCCACTCTTGCGAACTTCGTAGCGCCCGACCTGTCTGTTTCTTCTTTGTCCGTGTTCCGTTAGCACTTGCGAAAACTGACAAACGTGCACCAGTTAGCCCGACCCGCCACTCTTGCGAACCTCGTAGCGCCCGCCCTGTCCGTTTTTTCTTTGTCCGTGTTCCGTTAGCGCTTGCGAAAACTGACAAACGTGCACCAATTAGCCCGAACCGCCACTCTTGCGAACTTCGTAGCGCCCGCCCTGTCCGTTTCTTCTTTTTCCGTGTTCTATTAACGCTTGCGAAAAATGACAAACGAGCACCACTAAGCCCGAACCGCCACTCTTGCGAACTTCGTAGCGCCCGCTCTATCTGTTCCTTCTTTTTCCGTGTTCTGCTGGCGCTTGCGAAAAATGACAAACGTCCACCAATTAGCCCTATCCGCCACTCTTGTGAACTTCGTAGCGCTCGACCTGTTTGTTCCTTCTTTGTCCGAGTCCTGTTAGCGCTTGCGAAAAATGACAAACGTGCACCAATTAGCCCGACCCGCCACTCTTTCGAACTTCGTAGCGCCCGCCCTGTCTGCTCCTTCTTCGTCCGTGTTTTGTTAGCGCTTGCGAAAAATGACAAACGTGCACCAATTAGCCCGAACGGCCACTCTTGCGAACTTCGTAGCGCCCGCCTTGTCTGTTTCTTCTTTGTCCGTGTTCTGTTAGAGCTTGCGAAAAATGACATACGTGCACCAATTAGCCCGACCCGCCACTCTTGCGAACTTCGTAGCACCCGCCCTGTCTGTTTCTTCTTTGTCCGTGTTCTGTTAGCGCTTGCGAAAAATGACAAACGTGCATCAATTAGCCCGACCCGCCACTCTTTCGAACTTCGTAGCGCCCGCCCTGTCTGTTTCTTCTTTGTCCGTGTTCCGTTAGCGCTTGCGAAAAATGACAAACGTGCACCAATTAGCCCGAACCGCCACTCTTGCGAACTTCGTAGCGCCCGCCCTGTCTGTTTCTTCTTTGTTCGTGTTCCGTTAGCGCTTGCGAAAAATGACAAACGTGCACCTATTAGCCCGACCCGCCACTCTTGCGAAATTGGTAGCGCCCGCCCAGTCTTTTTTTGTCCGTGTTCTGTTAGCGCTTGCGAAAAATGACAAACGTGCACCAATTAGCCCGACTCGCCACTCTTGCAAAATTGGTAGCGCCCGCCCTGTCTGATTCTTCTTTGTCCGTGTTCTGTTAGCGCTCGCCCAAAATGACAAACGTGCACCAATTAGCCCGACCCGCCACTCTTGCGAACTTTGTAGCGCCCGCCTTGTCTGTTTCTTCTTTGTTCGTGTTCTGTTAGCGCTTGCGAAAAATGACAAAAATGCACAAATTAGCCCGACCCGCCACTCTTGCGAACTTCGTAGCACCCGCCCTGTCCGTTTCTTCTTTTTCCGTGTTCTATTAGCGCTTGCGAAAAATGACAAACGAGCACCACTAAGCCCGAACCGCCACTCTTGCGAACTTCGTAGCGCCCGCTCTGTCTGTTCCTTCTTTTTCCGTGTTCTGCTGGCGCTTGCGAAAACTGACAAACGTGCACCAATTAGCCCGAATCGCCACTCTTGCGAACTTCGTAGCGCCCGCCCTGTCTGTTTCTTCTTTGTCCGTGTTCCGTTAGCGCTTGCGAAAACTGACAAACGTGCACCAGTTAGCCCGACCCGCCACTCTTGCGAACTTCGTAGCGCCCGCCCTGTCTGTTTCTTCTTTGTCCGTGTTCCGTTAGCGCTTGCGAAAACTGACAAACGTGCACCAGTTAGCCCGACCCGCCACTCTTGCGAACTTCGTAGTGCCCGCACTGTCTGTTTCTTCTTTGTCCGTGTTCCGTTAGCGCTTGCGAAAACTGACAAACGTGCACCAATTATTCCGAACCGCCACTCTTGCGAACTTCGTACCGCCCGCCCTGTCCGTTTCTTCTTTGTCCGTGTTCCGTTAGCGCTTGCGAAAACTGACAAACGTGCACCAATAAGCCCGAACCGCCACTCTTGCGAACTTCGTAGCGCCCGCCCTGTCTGTTTCTTCTTTGTCCGTGTTCCGTTAGCGCTTGCGAAAAATGACAAACGTGCACCTATTAGCCCGACCCGCCACTCTTGCGAACTTCGTAGCACCCGCCCTGTCCGTTTCTTCTTTTTCCGTGTTCTATTAGCGCTTGCGAAAAATCACAAACGAGCACCACTAAGCCCGAACCGCCACTCTTGCGAACTTCGTAGCGCCCGCTCTGTCTGTTCCTTCTTTTTCCGTGTTCTGCTGGCGCTTGCGAAAACTGACAAACGTGCACCAATTAGCCCGAACCGCCACTCTTGCGAACGTCGTAGCGCCCGCCCTGTGTGTTTCTTCTTTGTCCGTGTTCCGTTAGCGCTTGCGAAAACTGACAAACGTGCACCAGTTAGCCCGACCCGCCACTCTTGCGAACTTCGTAGTTCCCGCCCTGTCCGTTTCTTCTTTGTCCGTGTTCCGTTAGCGCTTGCGAAAACTGACAAACGTGCACCAATTAGCCCGAACCGCCACTCTTGCGAACTTCGTAGCGCCCGGCCTGTCTGTTCCTTCTTTGTCCGTGTTCCGTTAGCGCTTGCGAAAACTGACAAACGTGCACCAATTAGTCCGAACCGCCACTCTTGCGAACTTCGTAGCGCCCGCCCTGTCCGTTTCTTCTTTGTCCGTGTTCCGTTAGCGCTTTCGAAAAATGACAAACGAGCACCACTAAGCCCGAACCGCCACTCTTGCGAACTTCGTAGCGCCCGCTCTGTCTGTTCCTTCTTTTTCCGTGTTCTGCTGGCGCTTGCGAAAACTGACAAACGTGCACCAATTAGCCCGAACCGCCACTCTTGCGAACTTCGTAGCGCCCGCCCTGTCTGTTTCTTCTTTGTCCGTGTTCCGTTAGCGCTTGCGAAAACTGACAAACGTGCACCAGTTAGCCCGACCCGCCACTCTTGCGAACTTCGTAGCGCCTGCCCTGTCTGTTTCTTCTTTGTCCGTGTTCCGTTAGCGCTTGCGAAAACTGTCAAACGTGCACCAGTTAGCCCGACCCGCCACTCTTGCGAACTTCGTAGCGCCCGCCCTGTCCGTTTCTTCTTTGTCCGTGTTCCGTTAGCGCTTGCGAAAACTGACAAACGTGCACCAATTAGCCCGAACCGCCACTCATGCGAACTTCATAGCGCCCGCCCTGTCTGTTTCTTCTTTGTCCGTGTTCCGTTAGCGCTTGCGAAAACTGACAAACGTGCACGAATTAGCCCGAACCGCCACTCTTGCGAACTTCGTAGCGTCCGCCCTGTCTGTTTCTTCTTTGTCCGTGCTCCGTTAGCGCTTGCGAAAACTGACAAACGTGCACCAATTAGCCCGAACCGCCACTCATGCGAACTTCATAGCGCCCGCCCTGTCTGTTTCTTCTTTGTCCGTGTTCCGTTAGCGCTTGCGAAAACTGACAAACGTGCACCAGTTAGCCCGACCCGCCACTCTTGCGAACTTCGTAGCGCCCGCCCTGTCCGTTTCTTCTTTGTCCGTGCTCCGTTAGCGCTTGCGAAAACTGACAAACGTGCACGAATTAGCCCGAACCGCCACTCTTGCGAACTTCGTAGCGTCCGCCCTGTCTGTTTCTTCTTTGTCCGTATTCCGTTAGCGCTTGCGAAAACTGACAAACGTGCACCAGTTAGCCCGACCCGCCACTCTTGCCAACTTCGTAGCGCCCGCCCTGTCCGTTTCTTCTTTTTCCGTGTTCTATTAGCGCTTGCGAAAAATGACAAACGAGCACCACTAAGCCAGAACCGCCACTCTTGCGAACTTCGTAGCGCCCGCTCTGTCTGTTCCTTCTTTTTCCGTGTCTGCTGGCGCTTGCGAAAAATGACAAACGTCCACCAATTAGCCCTATCCGCCACTCTTGTGAACTTCGTAGCGCTCGCCCTGTTGGTTCCTTCTTTGTCCGTGTCCTGTTAGCGCTTGCGAAAACTGTCAAACGTACACCAGTTAGCCCGACCCGCCACTCTTGCGAACTTCGTAGCGCCCGCCCTGTCCGTTTCTTCTTTGTCCGTGTTCCGTTAGCGCTTGCGAAAACTGACAAACGTGCACCAATTAGCCCGAACCGCCACTCATGCGAACTTCATAGCGCCCGCCCTGTCTGTTTCTTCTTTGTCCGTGTTCCGTTAGCGCTTGCGAAAACTGACAAACGTGCACCAGTTAGCCCGACCCGCAACTCTTGCGAACTTCGTAGCGCCCGCCCTGTCCGTTTCTTCTTTGTCCGTGCTCCGTTAGCGCTTGCGAAAACTGACAAACGTGCACGAATTAGCCCGAACCGCCACTCTTGCGAACTTCGTAGCGTCCGCCCTGTCTGTTTCTTCTTTGTCCGTATTCCGTTAGCGCTTGCGAAAACTGACAAACGTGCACCAGTTAGCCCGACCCGCCACTCTTGCCAACTTCGTAGCGCCCGCCCTGTCCGTTTCTTCTTTTTCCGTGTTCTATTAGCGCTTGCGAAAAATGACAAACGAGCACCACTAAGCCAGAACCGCCACTCTTGCGAACTTCGTAGCGCCCGCTCTGTCTGTTCCTTCTTTTTCCGTGTCTGCTGGCGCTTGCGAAAAACGACAAACGTCCACCAATTAGCCCTATCCGCCACTCTTGTGAACTTCGTAGCGCTCGCCCTGTTGGTTCCTTCTTTGTCCGTGTCCTGTTAGCGCTTGAGGAAAAATGACAAACGTGCACCAATTAGCCCGACCCGCCACTCTTTCGAACTTCATAGCGCCCGCCCTGTCTGTTCCTTCTTTGTCCGTGTTCTGTTAGCGCCTGCGAAAAATGACAAACGTGCACCAATTAGCCCGACTCGCCACTCTTGCTAAATTGGTAGCGCCCGCCCTGTCTGATTCTTCTTTGCCCGTGTTCTGTTAGCGCTCGCCCAAAATGACAAACGTGCACCAATTAGCCCGACCCGCCACTCTTGCGAACTTTGTAGCGCCCGCCTTGTCTGTTTCTTCTTTGTCCGTGTTCTGTTAGCGCTTGCGAAAAATGACAAAAATGCACAAATTAGCCCGACCCGCCACTCTTGCGAACTTCGTAGCACCCGCCCTGTCTGTTTCTTCTTTGTCCGTGTTCTGTAAGCGCTTGCGAAAAATGACAAACGTGCACCAATTAGCCCAACCCGCCGCTCTTGCGAACTTCGTAGCGCCCGCCCTGTCTGTTTCTTCTTTGTTCGTGTTCCGTTAGCGCTTGCGAAAAATGACAAACGTGCACCTATTAGCCCGACCCGCCACTCTTGCGAAATTGGTAGCGCCCGCCCAGTCTTTTTTTTGTCCGTGTTCTGTTAGCGCTTGCGAAAAATGACAAACGAGCACCAATTAGCCCGACCCGCCACTCTTGCGAACTTCGTAGCGCCCGCCCTGTCTGTTCCTTCTTTGTCCGTGTTCTGCTGGTGCTTGCGAAAAATGTCAAACGTCCACCAATTAGCCCGATCCGCCACTCTTGCGAACTTCGTAGCGCTCGCCCTGTTTGTTCCTTCTCTGTCCGTGTCCTGTTAGCGCTTGAGGAAAAATGACAAACGTGCACCAATTAGCCCGACCCGCCACTCTTTCGAACTTCATAGCGCCCGCCCTGTCTGTTCCTTCTTTGTCCGTGTTCTGTTAGCGCCTGCGAAAAATGACAAACGTGCACCAATTAGCCCGACTCGCCACTCTTGCTAAATTGGTAGCGCCCGCCCTGTCTGATTCTTCTTTGCCCGTGTTCTGTTAGCGCTCGCCCAAAATGACAAACGTGCACCAATTAGCCCGACCCGCCACTCTTGCGAACTTTGTAGCGCCCGCCTTGTCTGTTTCTTCTTTGTCCGTGTTCTGTTAGCGCTTGCGAAAAATGACAAAAATGCACAAATTAGCCCGACCCGCCACTCTTGCGAACTTCGTAGCACCCGCCCTGTCTGTTTCTTCTTTGTCCGTGTTCTGTAAGCGCTTGCGAAAAATGACAAACGTGCACCAATTAGCCCAACCCGCCGCTCTTGCGAACTTCGTAGAGCCCGCCCTATCTGTTCCTTCCTTGTCCGTGTTCTGTTAGCGCTTGCGAAAAATGACAAACGTGCACCAATTTTCACGACCCGCCACTTGCGAACTTCGTAGCGCCCGCCCTGTCTATTTCTTCTTTACCCGTGTTCTGTTCGCGCTTAAGAAAAATGACAAACGTGCACCAATTATCCTGACCCGCCAGTCTTGCGAACTTCGTAGCGCCCGCCCTGTCTGTTTCTTCTTTCTCCGTGTTCTGTAAGCGCTTGCGAAAAATGACAAACGTGCACCAATTGGCCCGACCCGCCGCTCTTGCGAAATAAGGTAGCGCCCGCCCTGTCTGTTTCTTCTTTGTCCAGGTTCTGTTAGCGCTTGCGAAAAATGACAAACGTGCACCACTTAGCCCGAACAGCCACTCTTGCGTACTTCGTAGCGCCCGCCCTGTCTGTTCCTTCTTTGTCCGTGTTCTGCTGGCGCTTGCGAAAAATGACAAACGTCCACCAATTAGCCCGATCCGCCACTCTTGCGTACTTCGTAGCGCTCGCCCTGTTTGTTCCTTCTTTGTCCGTGTCCTGTTAGCGCTTGCGAAAAATGACAAACGTGCACCAACTAGCCCGACCCGCCACTCTTGCGAACTTCGTAGCGCCCGCCCTGTCTTTTTCTTCTTTGTCCGTGTTCCGTTAGCGCTTGCGAAAAATGACAAACGTGCACCAATTAGCCCGACCCGCCACTTTTGCTTATTTCGTAGCTCCCGCCCTGTCTGTTTCTTCTTTGTCCGTGTTCCGTTAGCGCTTGCGAAAAAACACAAACGTGCACCAATTAGCCCGACCCGACACTCTTGCGAACTTCGTAGCGCGCGCTCTGTCTGTTTCTTCTTTGTCCGTGTTCTGTTAGGGCTTGCGCAAAAAGACAAACGTGCACCAATTAGCCCGACCCGCCACTCTTGCGTACTTCGTAGCGCTCGCCCTGTTTGTTCCTTCTTTGTCCGTGTCCTGTTAGCGCTTGCGAAAAATGACAAACGTGCACCAATTAGCCCGACCCGCCACTCTTGCGAACTTCGTAGCGCCCGCCCTGTCTTTTTCTTCTTTGTCCGTGTTCCGTTAGCGCTTGCGAAAAATGACAAACGTGCACCAATTAGCCCGACCCGCCACTTTTGCTTATTTCGTAGCTCCCGCCCTGTCTGTTTCTTCTTTGTCCGTGTTCCGTTAGCGCTTGCGAAAAAACACAAACGTGCACCAATTAGCCCGACCCGCCAGTCTTGCGAACTTCGTAGCGCCCGCCCTATCTGTTTTTTTTGTCCGTGTTCTGTTAGAGCTTGCGAAAAATGACAAACGTGCACCAATTAGACCGACCCGCCACTCTTGCGAAATTGGTAGCGCCCGCCCTGTCTGTTTCTTCTTTGTCCGTGTTCTGTTAGCGCTTGCGAAAAATGACAAACGTGCACCAATTAGCCCGACCCGCCACTCTTGCGAACTTCGTAGAGCCCGCCCTGTCTGTTCCTTCTTTGTCCGCGTTCTGTTAGCGCTTGCGAAAAATGACAAACGTGCACCAATTAGCCCGACCCGCCACTCTTGCGATTCCGTAGCGCCCGCCCTGTCCGTTTCTTCTTTGCCCGTGTTCTGTTAGCGCTTGCGAGAAATGACAAAACTGCACCGATTAACCCGACTCGCCACTCTTGCGAAATTGCTTTCGCCCGCCCTGTCTGTTTCTTCTTTGTCCGTGCTCTGTTAGCGCTTGCAAAAAATGACAATTGTACACCAATTAGCCCGACCCGCCACTCTTGCGAACTTCGTAGCGCCCGCCCTCTCTGTTTCTTCTTTGTCCCTGTTCTGTTAGCGTTGCGAAAAATGACAAACGTGCACAAAATAGCCTGACCCGCTGCTCTTGCGAACTTCGTAGCGCCCGCCTTGTCTATTTCTTCTTTGTCCGTGTTCTGTTAGCGCTTGCGAAAAATGAAAAATTGCACCAATTATCCCGACTCGCCACTCTTGCGAAATTGGTAGCGCCCGCCCTGTCTGTTTCTTCCTTGTCCGTGTTCTGTTAGCGCTTGCGAAAAATCACAAACGTGCACCAAATAGCCCGACCCGACACTCTTGCGAACTTAGCGGCCGCCCTGTCTGTTTCTTCTTTGTCCGTGTTCTGTTAGAGCTTGCGAAAAATGACATACGTGCACCAATTAGCCCGACCCGCCACTCTTTCGAACTTCGTAGCGCCTGCCCTGTCTGTTTCTTCTTTGTTCCGTGTTCTGTTAGCGCTTGCGAAAAATGACAAACGTGCACCAATTAGCCCGACGCGCTACTCTTGCGAACTTTGTAGCGCCCGCCCTGTCTGTTTCTTCTTTGTCCGTGTTCTGTTAGCGCTTGCGAAAAATCACAAACGTGCACCAATTAGCCCGACCCGCCGCTCTTGCGAACTTCGTAGCGCCCGCCCTGTCTACTTCTATGTCCGGGTTCTGTTAGCGCTTGCGAAAAATGACAAAAGTGCACCAATTAACCCGACTCGCCACTCTTGCTAAATTGGTAGCGCCCGTCCTGTCTGTTTCTTCTTTGTCCGTGTTCTGTTAGCGCTCGCGCAAAATGATAAACGTGCACCAATTAGCCCGAACCGCCACTCTTGCGAACTTCGTAGCGCCTGCCCTGTCTGTTTCTTCTTTGTCCATGTTCCGTTAGCGCTTGCGAAAACTGACAAAAGTGCACCAATTAACCCGACTCGCCACTCTTGCTAAATTGGTAGCGCCCGTCCTGTCTGTTTCTTCTTTGTCCGTGTTCTGTTAGCGCTCGCGCAAAATGATAAACGTGCACCAATTAGCCCGACCCGCCACTCTAGCGAACTTCGTAGCGCCCGCCCTGTCCGTTTCTTCTTTTTCCGTGTTCTATTAGCGCTTGCGAAAAATGACAAACGAGCACCACTAAGCCCGAACCGCCACTCTTGCGAACTTCGTAGCGCCCGCCCTGTCTGTTTCTTCTTTGTTCGTGTTCCGTTAGCGCTTGCGAAAAATGACAAACGTGCACCTATTAGCCCGACCCGCCACTCTTGCGAAATTGGTAGCGCCCGCCCAGTCTTTTTTTTGTCCGTGTTAGCGCTTGCGAAAAATGACAAACGAGCACCAATTAGCCCGACCCGCCACTCTTGCGAACTTCGTAGCGCCCGCCCTGTCTGTTCCTTCTTTGTCCGTGTTCTGCTGGTGCTTGCGAAAAATGTCAAACGTCCACCAATTAGCCCGATCCGCCACTCTTGCGAACTTCGTAGCGCTCGCCCTGTTTGTTCCTTCTCTGTCCGTGTCCTGTTAGCGCTTGAGGAAAAATGACAAACGTGCACCAATTAGCCCGACCCGCCACTCTTTCGAACTTCATAGCGCCCGCCCTGTCTGTTCCTTCTTTGTCCGTGTTCTGTTAGCGCCTGCGAAAAATGACAAACGTGCACCAATTAGCCCGACTCGCCACTCTTGCTAAATTGGTAGCGCCCGCCCTGTCTGATTCTTCTTTGCCCGTGTTCTGTTAGCGCTCGCCCAAAATGACAAACGTGCACCAATTAGCCCGACCCGCCACTCTTGCGAACTTTGTAGCGCCCGCCTTGTCTGTTTCTTCTTTGTCCGTGTTCTGTTAGCGCTTGCGAAAAATGACAAAAATGCACAAATTAGCCCGACCCGCCACTCTTGCGAACTTCGTAGCACCCGCCCTGTCTGTTTCTTCTTTGTCCGTGTTCTGTAAGCGCTTGCGAAAAATGACAAACGTGCACCAATTAGCCCAACCCGCCGCTCTTGCGAAAGTCGTAGAGCCCGCCCTATCTGTTCCTTCCTTGTCCGTGTTCTGTTAGCGCTTGCGAAAAATGACAAACGTGCACCAATTTTCACGACCCGCCACTTGCGAACTTCGTAGCGCCCGCCCTGTCTATTTCTTCTTTACCCGTGTTCTGTTCGCGCTTAAGAAAAATGACAAACGTGCACCAATTATCCTGACCCGCCAGTCTTGCGAACTTCGTAGCGCCCGCCCTGTCTGTTTCTTCTTTCTCCGTGTTCTGTAAGCGCTTGCGAAAAATGACAAACGTGCACCAATTGGCCCGACCCGCCGCTCTTGCGAAATAAGGTAGCGCCCGCCCTGTCTGTTTCTTCTTTGTCCGTGTTCTGTTAGCGCTTGCGAAAAATGACAAACGTGCACCACTTAGCCCGAACAGCCACTCTTGCGTACTTCGTAGCGCCCGCCCTGTCTGTTCCTTCTTTGTCCGTGTTCTGCTGGCGCTTGCGAAAAATGACAAACGTCCACCAATTAGCCCGATCCGCCACTCTTGCGTACTTCGTAGCGCTCGCCCTGTTTGTTCCTTCTTTGTCCGTGTCCTGTTAGCGCTTGCGAAAAATGACAAACGTGCACCAACTAGCCCGACCCGCCACTCTTGCGAACTTCGTAGCGCCCGCCCTGTCTTTTTCTTCTTTGTCCGTGTTCCGTTAGCGCTTGCGAAAAATGACAAACGTGCACCAATTAGTCCGACCCGCCACTTTTGCTTATTTCGTAGCTCCCGCCCTGTCTGTTTCTTCTTTGTCCGTGTTCCGTTAGCGCTTGCGAAAAAACACAAACGTGCACCAATTAGCCCGACCCGACACTCTTGCGAACTTCGTAGCGCGCGCTCTGTCTGTTTCTTCTTTGTCCGTGTTCTGTTAGGGCTTGCGCAAAAAGACAAACGTGCACCAATTAGCCCGACCCGCCACTCTTGCGTACTTCGTAGCGCTCGCCCTGTTTGTTCCTTCTTTGTCCGTGTCCTGTTAGCGCTTGCGAAAAATGACAAACGTGCACCAATTAGCCCGACCCGCCACTCTTGCGAGCTTCGTAGCGCCCGCCCTGTCTTTTTCTTCTTTGTCCGTGTTCCGTTAGCGCTTGCGAAAAATGACAAACGTGCACCAATTAGCCCGACCCGCCACTTTTGCTTATTTCGTAGCTCCCGCCCTGTCTGTTTCTTCTTTGTCCGTGTTCCGTTAGCGCTTGCGAAAAAACACAAACGTGCACCAATTAGCCCGACCCGACACTCTTGCGAACTTCGTAGCGCGCGCTCTGTCTGTTTCTTCTTTGTCCGTGTTCTGTTAGGGCTTGCGCAAAAAGACAAACGTGCACCAATTAGCCCGACCCGCCAGTCTTGCGAACTTCGTAGCGCCCGCCCTGTCTGTTTTTTTTGTCCGTGTTCTGTTAGAGCTTGCGAAAAATGACAAACGTGCACCAATTAGACCGACCCGCCACTCTTGCGAAATTGGTAGCGCCCGCCCTGTCTGTTTCTTCTTTGTCCGTGTTCTGTTAGCGCTTGCGAAAAATGACAAACGTGCACCAATTAGCCCGACCCGCCACTCTTGCGAACTTCGTAGAGCCCGCCCTGTCTGTTCCTTCTTTGTCCGCGTTCTGTTAGCGCTTGCGAAAAATGAGAAACGTGCACCAATTAGCCCGACCCGCCACTCTTGCGATTCCGTAGCGCCCGCCCTGTCCGTTTCTTCTTTGCCCGTGTTCTGTTAGCGCTTGCGAGAAATGACAAAACTGCACCGATTAACCCGACTCGCCACTCTTGCGAAATTGCTTTCGCCCGCCCTGTCTGTTTCTTCTTTGTCCGTGCTCTGTTAGCGCTTGCAAAAAATGACAATTGTACACCAATTAGCCCGACCCGCCACTCTTGCGAACTTCGTAGCGCCCGCCCTCTCTGTTTCTTCTTTGTCCCTGTTCTGTTAGCGTTGCGAAAAATGACAAACGTACACAAAATAGCCTGACCCGCTGCTCTTGCGAACTTCGTAGCGCCCGCCTTGTCTATTTCTTCTTTGTCCGTGTTCTGTTAGCGCTTGCGAAAAATGAAAAATTGCACCAATTATCCCGACTCGCCACTCTTGCGAAATTGGTAGCGCCCGCCCTGTCTGTTTCTTCCTTGTCCGTGTTCTGTTAGCGCTTGCGAAAAATCACAAACGTGCACCAAATAGCCCGACCCGACACTCTTGCGAACTTAGCGGCCGCCCTGTCTGTTTCTTCTTTGTCCGTGTTCTGTTAGAGCTTGCGAAAAATGACATACGTGCACCAATTAGCCCGACCCGCCACTCTTTCGAACTTCGTAGCGCTTGCCCTGTCTGTTTCTTCTTTGTTCCGTGTTCTGTTAGCGCTTGCGAAAAATGACAAACGTGCACCAATTAGCCCGACGCGCTACTCTTGCGAACTTTGTAGCGCCCGCCCTGTCTGTTTCTTCTTTGTCCGTGTTCTGTTAGCGCTTGCGAAAAATCACAAACGTGCACCAATTAGCCCGACCCGCCGCTCTTGCGAACTTCGTAGCGCCCGCCCTGTCTACTTCTATGTCCGGGTTCTGTTAGCGCTTGCGAAAAATGACAAAAGTGCACCAATTAGCCCGACTCGCCACTCTTGCTAAATTGGTAGCGCCCGTCCTGTCTGTTTCTTCTTTGTCCGTGTTCTGTAAGCGCTTGCGAAAAATGACAAACGTGCACCAATTGGCCCGACCCGCCGCTCTTGCGAAATAAGGTAGCGCCCGCCCTGTCTGTTTCTTCTTTGTCCGTGTTCTGTTAGCGCTTGCGAAAAATGACAAACGTGCACCACTTAGCCCGAACAGCCACTCTTGCGTACTTCGTAGCGCCCGCCCTGTCTGTTCCTTCTTTGTCCGTGTTCTGCTGGCGCTTGCGAAAAATGACAAACGTCCACCAATTAGCCCGATCCGCCACTCTTGCGTACTTCGTAGCGCTCGCCCTGTTTGTTCCTTCTTTGTCCGTGTCCTGTTAGCGCTTGCGAAAAATGACAAACGTGCACCAACTAGCCCGACCCGCCACTCTTGCGAACTTCGTAGCGCCCGCCCTGTCTTTTTCTTCTTTGTCCGTGTTCCGTTAGCGCTTGCGAAAAATGACAAACGTGCACCAATTAGCCCGACCCGCCACTTTTGCTTATTTCGAGCTCCCGCCCTGTCTGTTTCTTCTTTGTCCGTGTTCCGTTAGCGCTTGCGAAAAAACACAAACGTGCACCAATTAGCCCGACCCGACACTCTTGCGAACTTCGTAGCGCGCGCTCTGTCTGTTTCTTCTTTGTCCGTGTTCTGTTAGGGCTTGCGCAAAAAGACAAACGTGCACCAATTAGCCCGACCCGCCACTCTTGCGTACTTCGTAGCGCTCGCCCTGTTTGTTCCTTCTTTGTCCGTGTCCTGTTAGCGCTTGCGAAAAATGACAAACGTGCACCAATTAGCCCGACCCGCCACTCTTGCGAACTTCGTAGCGCCCGCCCTGTCTTTTTCTTCTTTGTCCGTGTTCCGTTAGCGCTTGCGAAAAATGACAAACGTGCACCAATTAGCCCGACCCGCCACTTTTGCTTATTTCGTAGCTCCCGCCCTGTCTGTTTCTTCTTTGTCCGTGTTCCGTTAGCGCTTGCGAAAAAACACAAACGTGCACCAATTAGCCCGACCCGACACTCTTGCGAACTTCGTAGCGCGCGCTCTGTCTGTTTCTTCTTTGTCCGTGTTCTGTTAGGGCTTGCGCAAAAAGACAAACGTGCACCAATTAGCCCGACCCGCCAGTCTTGCGAACTTCGTAGCGCCCGCCCTGTCTGTTTTTTTTTGTCCGTGTTCTGTTAGAGCTTGCGAAAAATGACAAACGTGCACCAATTAGACCGACCCGCCACTCTTGCGAAATTGGTAGCGCCCGCCCTGTCTGTTTCTTCTTTGTCCGTGTTCTGTTAGCGCTTGCGAAAAATGACAAACGTGCACCAATTAGCCCGACCCGCCACTCTTGCGAACTTCGTAGAGCCCGCCCTGTCTGTTCCTTCTTTGTCCGCGTTCTGTTAGCGCTTGCGAAAAATGACAAACGTGCACCAATTAGCCCGACCCGCCACTCTTGCGATTCCGTAGCGCCCGCCCTGTCCGTTTCTTCTTTGCCCGTGTTCTGTTAGCGCTTGCGAGAAATGACAAAACTGCACCGATTAACCCGACTCGCCACTCTTGCGAAATTGCTTTCGCCCGCCCTGTCTGTTTCTTCTTTGTCCGTGCTCTGTTAGCGCTTGCAAAAAATGACAATTGTACACCAATTAGCCCGACCCGCCACTCTTGCGAACTTCGTAGCGCCCGCCCTCTCTGTTTCTTCTTTGTCCCTGTTCTGTTAGCGTTGCGAAAAATGACAAACGTGCACAAAATAGCCTGACCCGCTGCTCTTGCGAACTTCGTAGCGCCCGCCTTGTCTATTTCTTCTTTGTCCGTGTTCTGTTAGCGCTTGCGAAAAATGAAAAATTGCACCAATTATCCCGACTCGCCACTCTTGCGAAATTGGTAGCGCCCGCCCTGTCTGTTTCTTCCTTGTCCGTGTTCTGTTAGCGCTTGCGAAAAATCACAAACGTGCACCAAATAGCCCGACCCGACACTCTTGCGAACTTAGCGGCCGCCCTGTCTGTTTCTTCTTTGTCCGTGTTCTGTTAGAGCTTGCGAAAAATGACATACGTGCACCAATTAGCCCGACCCGCCACTCTTTCGAACTTCGTAGCGCCTGCCCTGTCTGTTTCTTCTTTGTTCCGTGTTCTGTTAGCGCTTGCGAAAAATGACAAACGTGCACCAATTAGCCCGACGCGCTACTCTTGCGAACTTTGTAGCGCCCGCCCTGTCTGTTTCTTCTTTGTCCGTGTTCTGTTAGCGCTTGCGAAAAATCACAAACGTGCACCAATTAGCCCGACCCGCCGCTCTTGCGAACTTCGTAGCGCCCGCCCTGTCTACTTCTATGTCCGGGTTCTGTTAGCGCTTGCGAAAAATGACAAAAGTGCACCAATTAGCCCGACTCGCCACTCTTGCTAAATTGGTAGCGCCCGTCCTGTCTGTTTCTTCTTTGTCCGTGTTCTGTTAGCGCTCGCGCAAAATGATAAACGTGCACCAATTAGCCCGAACCGCCACTCTTGCGAACTTCGTAGCGCCTGCCCTGTCTGTTTCTTCTTTGTCCATGTTCCGTTAGCGCTTGCGAAAACTGACAAAAGTGCACCAGTTAGCCCGACCCGCCACTCTAGCGAACTTCGTAGCGCCCGCCCTGTCCGTTTCTTCTTTTTCCGTGTTCTATTAGCGCTTGCGAAAAATGACAAACGAGCACCACTAAGCCCGAACCGCCACTCTTGCGAACTTCGTAGCGCCCGCCCTGTCTGTTTCTTCTTTGTTCGTGTTCCGTTAGCGCTTGCGAAAAATGACAAACGTGCACCTATTAGCCCGACCCGCCACTCTTGCGAAATTGGTAGCGCCCGCAAAGTCTTTTTTTGTCCTTTTTCTGTAAGCGCTTGAGAAAAATGACAAACGAGCACCAATTAGCCCGACCCGCCACTCTTGCGAACTTCGTAGCGCCCGCCCTGTCGGTTCCTTCTTTGTCCGTGTTCTGCTGGCGCTTGCGAAAAATGTCAAACGTCCACCAATTAGCCCGATCCGCCACTCTTGCGAACTTCGCAGCGCTCGCCCTGTTTGTTTCTTCTTTGTCCGTGTTCTGTTAGCGCTTGCGAAAAATGACAAACATGCACAAATTAGCCCGACCCGCCACTCTTGCGAACTTCGTAGCGCCCGCCCTGTCTGTTTCTTCTTTGTCCGTGTTCTGTAGGCGCTTGCGAAAAATGACAAACGTGCACCAATTAGCCCGACCCGCCGCTCTTGCGAAATTGGTAGCGCCCGCCCTGTCTGTTTCTTCTTTGTCCGTGTTCTGTTAGCGCTTGCGAAAAATGACAAACGTGCACCAATTAGCCCGACCCGCCACTCTTGCGAAATTGGTAGCGCCCGCCCAGTCTGTTTCTTTTTTGTCCGTGTTCTGTCAGCGCTTACGAAAAATGACAAACGTGCACCAATTAGCCCGACCCGCCACTCTTGCGAACTTCGTAGCACCCGCCCTGTCTGTTTCTTCTTTGTCCGTGTTCTGTTAGCGCTTGCGAAAAATCACAAACGTGCACCAAATAGCCCGACCCGACACTCTTGCGAACTTAGCGGCCGCCCTGTCTGTTTCTTCTTTGTCCGTGTTCTGTTAGAGCTTGCGAAAAATGACATACGTGCACCAATTAGCCCGACCCGCCACTCTTTCGAACTTCGTAGCGCCTGCCCTGTCTGTTTCTTCTTTGTTCCGTGTTCTGTTAGCGCTTGCGAAAAATGACAAACGTGCACCAATTAGCCCGACGCGCTACTCTTGCGAACTTTGTAGCGCCCGCCCTGTCTGTTTCTTCTTTGTCCGTGTTCTGTTAGCGCTTGCGAAAAATCACAAACGTGCACCAATTAGCCCGACCCGCCGCTCTTGCGAACTTCGTAGCGCCCGCCCTGTCTACTTCTATGTCCGGGTTCTGTTAGCGCTTGCGAAAAATGACAAAAGTGCACCAATTAGCCCGACTCGCCACTCTTGCTAAATTGGTAGCGCCCGTCCTGTCTGTTTCTTCTTTGTCCGTGTTCTGTTAGCGCTCGCGCAAAATGATAAACGTGCACCAATTAGCCCGAACCGCCACTCTTGCGAACTTCGTAGCGCCTGCCCTGTCTGTTTCTTCTTTGTCCATGTTCCGTTAGCGCTTGCGAAAACTGACAAAAGTGCACCAGTTAGCCCGACCCGCCACTCTAGCGAACTTCGTAGCGCCCGCCCTGTCCGTTTCTTCTTTTTCCGTGTTCTATTAGCGCTTGCGAAAAATGACAAACGAGCACCACTAAGCCCGAACCGCCACTCTTGCGAACTTCGTAGCGCCCGCCCTGTCTGTTTCTTCTTTGTTCGTGTTCCGTTAGCGCTTGCGAAAAATGACAAACGTGCACCTATTAGCCCGACCCGCCACTCTTGCGAAATTGGTAGCGCCCGCAAAGTCTTTTTTTGTCCTTTTTCTGTAAGCGCTTGAGAAAAATGACAAACGAGCACCAATTAGCCCGACCCGCCACTCTTGCGAACTTCGTAGCGCCCGCCCTGTCGGTTCCTTCTTTGTCCGTGTTCTGCTGGCGCTTGCGAAAAATGTCAAACGTCCACCAATTAGCCCGATCCGCCACTCTTGCGAACTTCGCAGCGCTCGCCCTGTTTGTTTCTTCTTTGTCCGTGTTCTGTTAGCGCTTGCGAAAAATGACAAACATGCACAAATTAGCCCGACCCGCCACTCTTGCGAACTTCGTAGCGCCCGCCCTGTCTGTTTCTTCTTTGTCCGTGTTCTGTAGGCGCTTGCGAAAAATGACAAACGTGCACCAATTAGCCCGACCCGCCGCTCTTGCGAAATTGGTAGCGCCCGCCCTGTCTGTTTCTTCTTTGTCCGTGTTCTGTTAGCGCTTGCGAAAAATGACAAACGTGCACCAATTAGCCCGACCCGCCACTCTTGCGAAATTGGTAGCGCCCGCCCAGTCTGTTTCTTTTTTGTCCGTGTTCTGTCAGCGCTTACGAAAAATGACAAACGTGCACCAATTAGCCCGACCCGCCACTCTTGCGAACTTCGTAGCACCCGCCCTGTCTGTTTCTTCTTTGTCCGTGTTCTGTTAGCGCTTGCGAAAAATGACAAACGTGCACCCATTAGCCCGACCCGCCACTCTTGCAAAATTGGTAGCGCCCGCCCAGTCTGTTTCTTTTTTGTCTGTCTTCTGTTAGCGCTTACGAAAATTGACAAACGGGCACCAATTAGCCCGACCCGCCACTCTTGCGAACTTCGTAGAGCCCGCCCTATCTGTTCCTTCCTTGTCCGTGTTCTGTTAGCGCTTGCGAAAAATGACAAACGTGCACCAATTATCACGACCCGCCACTCTTGCGAACTTCGTAGCGCCCGCCCTGTCTGTTTCTTCTTTACCCGTGTTCTGTTCGCGCTTGCGAAAAATGACAAACGCGCACCAATTATCCAGACCCGCCAGTCTTGCGAACTTCGTAGCGCCCGCCCTGTCTGTTCCTTCTTTGTTCGCGTTCAGTTAGCGCTTGCGAAAAATGACAAACGTGCACCAATTAGCCCGACCCGCCGCTCTTGCGAACTTCGTAGCGCCCGCCCTGTCTATTTCTTCTATGTCCGTGTTCTGTTAGCGCTTGCGAAAAATGACAAAAGTGCACCAATTAGCCCGACTCGCCACTCTTGCTAAATTGGTAGCACCCGCCCTGTCTGTTTCTTCTTTGTCCGTGTTCTGTTAGCGCTTGCAAAAAATGACAAACGTGCACCAATTAGCCCGACCCGCCACTCTTTCGAACCTCGTAGCGCACGCCCTGTCTGTTCCTTCTTTGTCCGTGTTCTGTTAGAGCTTGCGAAAAATGACAAACGTGCACCAATTAGACCGACCCGCCACTCTTGCGAAATTGGCAGCGCCCGCCCTGTCTGTTTCTTCTTTGTCCGTGTTCTGTTAGCGCTTGCGCAAAATGACAAACGTGCACCAATTAGCCAGACCCGCCACTCTTGCGAACTTCGTAGCGCCCGCCCTGTCTGTTCCTTCTTTGTCCGCGTTCTGTTAGCGCTTGCGAAAAATGACAAACGTGCACCAATTAGCCCGACCCGCCACTCTTGCGATTCCGTAGCGCCCGCCCTGT
Organism: Amblyomma americanum; assembly: GCF_052857255.1. NCBI lineage: Eukaryota > Metazoa > Arthropoda > Arachnida > Ixodida > Ixodidae > Amblyomma > Amblyomma americanum. The sequence goes on from NC_135500.1 coordinate 11,373,068, forward strand.
CGGTTTCTTCTTTGCCCGTGTTCTGTTAGCGCTTGCGAAAAATGACAAAACTGCACCAATTAGCCCGACTCGCCACTCTTGCGAACTTCGTAGCGCCCGCCCTGTCTGTTTCTTCTTTGTCCATGTTCTGTTAGCGCTTGCGAAAAATGACAAACGTGCACCAATTAGCCCGACCCGCCACTCTTTCGAACCTCGTAGCGCACGCCCTGTCTGTTCCTTCTTTGTCCGTGTTCTGTTAGAGCTTGCGAAAAATGACAAACGTGCACCAATTAGACCGACCCGCCACTCTTGCGAAATTGGCAGCGCCCGCCCTGTCTGTTTCTTCTTTGTCCGTGCTCTGTTAGCGCTTGCAAAAAATGACAATTGTACACCAATTAGCCCGACCCGCCACTCTTGCGAACTTCGTAGCGCCCGCCCTGTCTGTTTCTTCTTTGTCCATGTTCTGTTAGCGCTTGCGAAAAATGACAAACGTGCACCAATTAGCCTGACCCGCCGCTCTTGCGAACTTCGTAGCGCCCGCCTTGTCTATTTCTTCTTTGTCCGTGTTCTGTTAGCGCTTGCGAAAAATGAAAAATTGCACCAATTAGCCCGACTCGCCACTCTTGCGAAATTGGTAGCGCCCGCCCTGTCTGTTTCTTCTTTGTCCGTGATCTGTTAGCGCTCGCGCAAAATGACAAACGTGCACCAATTAGCCCGACCCGCCACTCTTGCGAACTTTGTAGCGCCCGCCCTGTCTGTTTCTTCTTTGTCCGTGTTCCGTTAGCGCTTGCGAAAACTGACAAAAGTGCACCAGTTAGCCCGACCCGATACTCTTGCGAACTTCGTAGCGCCCGCCCTGTCCGTTTCTTCTTTTTCCGTGTTCTATTAGCGCTTGCGAAAACTGGCAAACGTGCACCAATTAGCCCGACCCGCCACTCTTGCGAAATTTGTAGCGCCCGCCCTGTCTGTTTCTTCTTTGTCCGTGTTCTGTTAGCGCTTGCGAAAAATCACAAACGTGCACCAATTAGCCCGACCCGCCGCTCTTGCGAACTTCGTAGCGCCCGCCCTGTCTACTTCTATGTCCGGGTTCTGTTAGCGCTTGCGAAAAATGACAAAAGTGCAAAAATTAGCCCGACTCGCCACTCTTGCTAAATTTGTAGCGCCCGTCCTGTCTGTTTCTTCTTTGTCCGTGTTCTGTTAGCGCTCGCGCAAAATGATAAACGTGCACCAATTAGCCCGAACCGCCACTCTTGCGAACTTCGTAGCGCCTGCCCTGTCTGTTTCTTCTTTGTCCATGTTCCGTTAGCGCTTGCGAAAACTGACAAAAGTGCACCAGTTAGCCCGACCCGCCACTCTTGCGAAATTGGTAGCGCCCGCAAAGTCTTTTTTTGTCCTTTTTCTGTAAGCGCTTGAGAAAAATGACAAACGAGCACCAATTAGCCCGACCCGCCACTCTTGCGAACTTCGTAGCGCCCGCCCTGTCGGTTCCTTCTTTGTCCGTGTTCTGCTGGCGCTTGCGAAAAATGTCAAACGTCCACCAATTAGCCCGATCCGCCACTCTTGCGAACTTTGTAGCGCCCGCCCTGTCTGTTTCTTCTTTGTCCGTGTTCCGTTAGCGCTTGCGAAAACTGACAAAAGTGCACCAGTTAGCCCGACCCGATACTCTTGCGAACTTCGTAGCGCCCGCCCTGTCCGTTTCTTCTTTTTCCGTGTTCTATTAGCGCTTGCGAAAAATGACAAACGAGCACCACTAAGCCCGAACCGCCACTCTTGCGAACTTCGTAGCGCCCGCCCTGTCTATTTCTTCTTTGTTCGTGTTCCGTTAGCGCTTGCGAAAAATGACAAACGTGCACCTATTAGCCCGACCCGCCACTCTTGCGAAATTGGTAGCGCCCGCAAAGTCTTTTTTTGTCCTTTTTCTGTAAGCGCTTGAGAAAAATGACAAACGAGCACCAATTAGCCCGACCCGCCACTCTTGCGAACTTCGTAGCGCCCGCCCTGTCGGTTCCTTCTTTGTCCGTGTTCTGCTGGCGCTTGCGAAAAATGTCAAACGTCCACCAATTAGCCCGATCCGCCACTCTTGCGAACTTCGCAGCGCTCGCCCTGTTTGTTTCTTCTTTGTCCGTGTTCTGTTAGCGCTTGCGAAAAATGACAAACATGCACAAATTAGCCCGACCCGCCACTCTTGCGAACTTCGTAGCGCCCGCCCTGTCTGTTTCTTCTTTGTCCGTGTTCTGTAGGCGCTTGCGAAAAATGACAAACGTGCACCAATTAGCCCGACCCGCCGCTCTTGCGAAATTGGTAGCGCCCGCCCTGTCTGTTTCTTCTTTGTCCGTGTTCTGTTAGCGCTTGCGAAAAATGACAAACGTGCACCAATTAGCCCGACCCGCCACTCTTGCGAAATTGGTAGCGCCCGCCCAGTCTGTTTCTTTTTTGTCCGTGTTCTGTCAGCGCTTACGAAAAATGACAAACGTGCACCAATTAGCCCGACCCGCCACTCTTGCGAACTTCGTAGCACCCGCCCTGTCTGTTTCTTCTTTGTCCGTGTTCTGTTAGCGCTTGCGAAAAATGACAACCGTGCACCCATTAGCCCGACCCGCCACTCTTGCAAAATTGGTAGCGCCCGCCCAGTCTGTTTCTTTTTTGTCTGTCTTCTGTTAGCGCTTACGAAAAATGACAAACGGGCACCAATTAGCCCGACCCGCCACTCTTGCGAACTTCGTAGAGCCCGCCCTATCTGTTCCTTCCTTGTCCGTGTTCTGTTAGCGCTTGCGAAAAATGACAAACGTGCACCAATTATCACGACCCGCCACTCTTGCGAACTTCGTAGCGCCCGCCCTGTCTGTTTCTTCTTTACCCGTGTTCTGTTCGCGCTTGCGAAAAATGACAAACGTGCACCAATTATCCAGACCCGCCAGTCTTGCGAACTTCGTAGCGCCCGCCCTGTCTGTTCCTTCATTGTTCGCGTTCAGTTAGCGCTTGCGAAAAATGACAAACGTGCACCAATTAGCCCGACCCGCCACTCTTGCGAAATTTGTAGCGCCCACCCTGTCTGTTTTTTCTTTGTCCGTGTTCTGTTAGCGCTTGCGAAAAATGACAAACGTGCACCAATTAACCCGACCCGCCGCTCTTGCGAACTTCGTAGCGCCCGCCCTGTCTATTTCTTCTATGTCCGTGTTCTGTTAGCGCTTGCGAAAAATGACAAAAGTGCACCAATTAGCCCGACTCGCCACTCTTGCTAAATTGGTAGCACCCGCCCTGTCTGTTTCTTCTTTGTCCGTGTTCTGTTAGCGCTTGCAAAAAATGACAAACGTGCACCAATTAGCCCGACCCGCCACTCTTTCGAACCTCGTAGCGCACGTCCTGTCTGTTCCTTCTTTGTCCGTGTTCTGTTAGAGCTTGCGAAAAATGACAAACGTGCACCAATTAGACCGACCCGCCACTCTTGCGAAATTGGCAACGCCCGCCCTGTCTGTTTCTTCTTTGTCCGTGCTCTGTTAGCGCTTGCAAAAAATGACAATTGTACACCAATTAGCCCGACCCGCCACTCTTGCGAACTTCGTAGCGCCCGCCCTGTCTGTTTCTTCTTTGTCCATGTTCTGTTAGCGCTTGCGAAAAATGACAAACGTGCACCAATTAGCCTGACCCGCCGCTCTTGCGAACTTCGTAGCGCCCGCCTTGTCTATTTCTTCTTTGTCCGTGTTCTGTTAGCGCTTGCGAAAAATGAAAAATTGCACCAATTAGCCCGACTCGCCACTCTTGCGAAATTGGTAGCGCCCGCCCTGTCTGTTTCTTCTTTGTCCGTGATCTGTTAGCGCTCGCGCAAAATGACAAACGTGCACCAATTAGCCCGACCCGCCACTCTTGCGAACTTTGTAGCGCCCGCCCTGTCTGTTTCTTCTTTGTCCGTGTTCCGTTAGCGCTTGCGAAAACTGACAAAAGTGCACCAGTTAGCCCGACCCGATACTCTTGCGAACTTCGTAGCGCCCGCCCTGTCCGTTTCTTCTTTTTCCGTGTTCTATTAGCGCTTGCGAAAACTGGCAAACGTGCACCAATTAGCCCGACCCGCCACTCTTGCGAAATTTGTAGCGCCCGCCCTGTCTGTTTTTTCTTTGTCCGTGTTCTGTTAGCGCTTGCGAAAAATGACAAACGTGCACCAATTAACCCGACCCGCCGCTCTTGCGAACTTCGTAGCGCCCGCCCTGTCTATTTCTTCTATGTCCGTGTTCTGTTCGCGCTTGCGAAAAATGAAAAATTGCACCAATTATCCCGACTCGCCACTCTTGCGAAATTGGTAGCGCCCGCCCTGTTTGTTTCTTCCTTGTCCGTGTTCTGTTAGCGCTTGCGAAAAATCACAAACGTGCACCAATTAGCCCGACCCGACACTCTTGCGAACTTAGCGCCCGCCCTGTCTGTTTCTTCTTTGTCCGCGTTCTGTTAGCGCTTGCGAAAAATGACAAACGTGCACCAATTAGCCCGACCCGCCTTCTAGCGAACTTTGTAGCGCCCGCCCTGTCTGTTTCTTCTTTGTCCGTGTTCTGTTAGCGCTTGCGAAAAATCACAAACGTGCACCAATTAGCCCGACCCGCCGCTCTTGCGAACTTCGTAGCGCCCGCCCTGTCTACTTCTTCTATGTCCGGGTTCTGTTAGCGCTTGCGAAAAATGACAAAAGTGCACCAATTAGCCCGACTCGCCACTCTTGCTAAATTGGTAGCGCCCGCCCTGTCTGTTTCTTCTTTGTCCGTGATCTGTTAGCGCTCGCGCAAAATGACAAACGTGCACCAATTAGCCCGAACCGCCACTCTTGCGAACTTCGTAGCGCCCGCCCTGTCTGTTTCTTCTTTGTCCGTGTTCCGTTAGCGCTTGCGAAAACTGACAAAAGTGCACCAGTTAGCCCGACCCGATACTCTTGCGAACTTCGTAGCGCCCGCCCTGTCCGTTTCTTCTTTTTCCGTGTTCTATTAGCGCTTGCGAAAAATGACAAACGAGCACCACTAAGCCCGAACCGCCACTCTTGCGAACTTCGTAGCGCCCGCTCTGTCTGTTCCTTCTTTTTCCGTGTTCTGCTGGCGCTTGCGAAAACTGACAAACGTGCACCAATTAGCCCGAACCGCCACTCTTGCGAACTTCGTAGCGCCCGCCCTGTCTGTTTCTTCTTTGTCCGTGTTCCGTTAGCGCTTGCGAAAACTGACAAACGTGCACCAGTTAGCCCGACCCGCCACTCTTGCGAACTTCGTAGCGCCCGCCCTGTCTGTTTCTTCTTTGTCCGTGTTCCGTTAGCGCTTGCGAAAACTGACAAACGTGCACCAGTTAGCCTGACCCGCCACTCTTGCGAACTTCGTATTGCCCGCACTGTCTGTTTCTTCTTTGTCCGTGTTCCGTTAGCGCTTGCGAAAACTGACAAACGTGCACCAGTTAGCCCGACCCGCCACTCTTGCGAACTTCATATTTCCCGCCCTGTCCGTTTCTTCTTTGTCCGTGTTCCGTTAGCGCTTGCGAAAACTGACAAACGTGCACCAATTAGCCCAAACCGCCACTCTTGCGAACTTCGTAGCGCCCGCCCTGTCTGTTTCTTCTTTGTCCGTGTTCCGTTAGCGCTTGCGAAAACTGACAAACGTGCACCAATTGGTCCGAACCGCCACTCTTGCGAACTTCGTAGCGCCCGCCCTGTCCGTTTCTTCTTTGTCCGTGTTCCGTTAGCGCTTGCGAAAACTGACAAACGTGCACCAATTAGCCCGAACCGCCACTCTTGCGAACTTCGTAGCGCCCGCCCTGTCTGTTTCTTCTTTGTCCGTGTTCCGTTAGCGCTTGCGAAAACTGACAAACGTGCACCAGTTAGCCCGACCCGCCACTCTTGCGAACTTCGTAGCGCCCGCCCTGTCCGTTTCTTCTTTGTCCGTGTTCCGTTAGCGCTTGCGAAAACTGACAAACGTGCACCAATTAGCCCGAACCGCCACTCTTGCGAACTTCGTAGCGCCCGCCCTGTCTGTTTCTTCTTTGTCCGTGTTCCGTTAGCGCTTGCGAAAACTGACAAACGTGCACCAGTTAGCCCGACCCGCCAGTCTTGCGAACTTCGTAGCGCCCGCCCTGTCCGTTTCTTCTTTGTCCGTGTTCCGTTAGCGCTTGCGAAAACTGACAAACGTGCACCAGTTAGCCTGACCCGCCACTCTTGCGAACTTCGTAGCGCCCGCCCTGTCTGTTTCTTCTTTGTCCGTGTTCCGTTAGCGCTTGCGAAAACTGACAAACGTGCACCAGTTAGCCCGACCCGCCACTCTTGCGAACTTCGTAGCGCCCGCCCTGTCTGTTTCTTCTTTGTCCGTGTTCCGTTAGCGCTTGCGAAAACTGACAAACGTGCACCAGTTAGCCCGACCCGCCACTCTTGCGAACTTCGTAGCGCCCGCCCTGTCTGTTTCTTCTTTGTCCGTGTTCCGTTAGCGCTTGCGAAAACTGACAAACGTGCACCAGTTAGCCCGACCCGCCACTCTTGCGAACTTCGTAGCGCCCGCCCTGTCTGTTTCTTCTTTGTCCGTGTTCCGTTAGCGCTTGCGAAAACTGACAAACGTGCACCAGTTAGCCCGACCCGCCACTCTTGCGAACTTCGTAGTTCCCGCCCTGTCCGTTTCTTCTTTGTCCGTGTTCCGTTACCGCTTGCGAAAACTGACAAACGTGCACCAATTAGCCCGACCCGCCACTCTTGCGAAATTTGTAGCGCCCGCCCTGTCTGTTTTTTCTTTGTCCGTGTTCTGTTAGCGCTTGCGAAAAATGACAAACGTGCACCAATTAACCCGACCCGCCGCTCTTGCGAACTTCGTAGCGCCCGCCCTGTCTATTTCTTCTATGTCCGTGTTCTGTTAGCACTTGCGAAAAATGACAAAAGTGCACCAATTAGCCCGACTCGCCACTCTTGCTAAATTGGTAGCACCCGCCCTGTCTGTTTCTTCTTTGTCCGTGTTCTGTTAGCGCTTGCAAAAAATGACAAACGTGCACCAATTAGCCCGACCCGCCACTCTTTCGAACCTCGTAGCGCACGCCCTGTCTGTTCCTTCTTTGTCCGTGTTCTGTTAGAGCTTGCGAAAAATGACAAACGTGCACCAATTAGACCGACCCGCCACTCTTGCGAAATTGGTAGCGCCCGCCCTGTCTGTTTCTTCTTTGTCCGTGTTCTGTTAGCGCTTGCGCAAAATGACAAACGTGCACCAATTAGCCCGACCCGCCACTCTTGCGAACTTCGTAGCGCCCGCCCGGTCTGTTCCTTCTTTGTCCGCGTTCTGTTAGCGCTTGCGAAAAATGGCAAACGTGCACCAATTAGCCCGACCCGCCACTCTTGCGATTCCGTAGCGCCCGCCCTGTCGGTTTCTTCTTTGCCCGTGTTCTGTTAGCGCTTGCGAAAAATGACAAAACTGCACCAATTAGCCCGACTCGCCACTCTTGCGAAATTGCTTTCGCCCGCCCTGTCTGTTTCTTCTTTGTCCGTGCTCTGTTAGCGCTTGCAAAAAATGACAAACGTGCACCAATTAGCCTGACCCGCCGCTCTTGCGAACTTGGTAGCGCCCGCCTTGTCTATTTCTTCTTTGTCCGTGTTCTGTTAGCGCTTGCGAAAAATGAAAAATTGCACCAATTAGCCCGACTCGCCACTCTTGCGAAATTGGTAGCGCCCGCCCTGTCTGTTTCTTCTTTGTCCGTGATCTGTTAGCGCTCGCGCAAAATGACAAACGTGCACCAATTAGCCCGACCCGCCACTCTTGCGAACTTTGTAGCGCCCGCCCTGTCTGTTTCTTCTTTGTCCGTGTTCCGTTAGCGCTTGCGAAAACTGACAAACGTGCACCAGTTAGCCCGACCCGCCATTCTTGCGAACTTCGTAGCGCCCGCCCTGTCCGTTTCTTCTTTTTCCGTGTTCTATTTGCGCTTGCGAAAAATGACAAACGAGCATCACTAAGCCCGAACCGCCACTCTTGCGAACTTCGTAGCGCCCGCTCTGTCTGTTCCTCCTTTTTCCGTGTTCTGCTGGCGCTTGCGAAAACTGACAAACGTGCACCAATTAGCCCGACCCGCCACTCTTGCGAACTTGGTAGCGCCCGCCTTGTCTATTTCTTCTTTGTCCGTGTTCTGTTAGCGCTTGCGAAAAATGAAAAATTGCACCAATTAGCACGACCCGCCACTCTTGCGAACTTCGTAGCGCCCGCCCTGTCTGTTTCTTCTTTGTCCGTGTTCCGTTAGCGCTTGCGAAAACTGACAAACGTGCACCAGTTAGCCCGACCCGCCACTCTTGCGAACTTCGTAGCGCCCGCCCTGTCTGTTTCTTCTTTGTCCGTGTTCCGTTAGCGCTTGCGAAAACTGACAAACGTGCACCAGTTAGCCCGACCCGCCACTCTTGCGAACTTCGTAGCGCCCGCCCTGTCTGTTTCTTCTTTGTCCGTGTTCCGTTAGCGCTTGCGAAAACTGACAAACGTGCACCAGTTAGCCCGACCCGCCACTCTTGCGAACTTCGTAGCGCCCGCCCTGTCTGTTTCTTCTTTGTCCGTGTTCCGTTACCGCTTGCGAAAACTGACAAACGTGCACCAGTTAGCCCGACCCGCCACTCTTGCGAACTTCGTAGTTCCCGCCCTGTCCGTTTCTTCTTTGTCCGTGTTCCGTTACCGCTTGCGAAAACTGACAAACGTGCACCAATTAGCCCGACCCGCCACTCTTGCGAAATTTGTAGCGCCCGCCCTGTCTGTTTTTTCTTTTTCCGTGTTCTGTTAGCGCTTGCGAAAAATGACAAACGTGCACCAATTAACCCGACCCGCCGCTCTTGCGAACTTCGTAGCGCCCGCCCTGTCTATTTCTTCTATGTCCGTGTTCTGTTAGCGCTTGCGAAAAATGACAAAAGTGCACCAATTAGCCCGACTCGCCACTCTTGCTAAATTGGTAGCACCCGCCCTGTCTGTTTCTTCTATGTCCGTGTTCTGTTAGCGCTTGCAAAAAATGACAAACGTGCACCAATTAGCCCGACCCGCCACTCTTTCGAACCTCGTAGCGCACGCCCTGTCTGTTCCTTCTTTGTCCGTGTTCTGTTAGAGCTTGCGAAAAATGACAAACGTGCACCAATTAGACCGACCCGCCACTCTTGCGAAATTGGTAGCGCCCGCCCTGTCTGTTTCTTCTTTGTCCGTGTTCTGTTAGCGCTTGCGCAAAATGACAAACGTGCACCAATTAGCCCGACCCGCCACTCTTGCGAACTTCGTAGCGCCCGCCCTGTCTGTTCCTTCTTTGTCCGCGTTCTGTTAGCGCTTGCGAAAAATGGCAAACGTGCACCAATTAGCCCGACCCGCCACTCTTGCGATTCCGTAGCGCCCGCCCTGTCGGTTTCTTCTTTGCCCGTGTTCTGTTAGCGCTTGCGAAAAATGACAAAACTGCACCAATTAGCCCGACTCGCCACTCTTGCGAAATTGCTTTCGCCCGCCCTGTCTGTTTCTTCTTTGTCCGTGCTCTGTTAGCGCTTGCAAAAAATGACAATTGTACACCAATTAGCCCGACCCGCCACTCTTGCGAACTTCGTAGCGCCCGCCCTGTCTGTTTCTTCTTTGTCCGTGTTCTGTTAGCGCTTGCGAAAAATGACAAACGTGCACCAATTAGCCTGACCCGCCGCTCTTGCGAACTTCGTAGCGCCCGCCTTGTCTATTTCTTCTTTGTCCGTGTTCTGTTAGCGCTTGCGAAAAATGAAAAATTGCACCAATTAGCCCGACTCGCCACTCTTGCGAAATTGGTAGCGCCCGCCCTGTCTGTTTCTTCTTTGTCCGTGATCTGTTAGCGCTCGCGCAAAATGACAAACGTGCACCAATTAGCCCGACCCGCCACTCTTGCGAACTTTGTAGCGCCCGCCCTGTCTGTTTCTTCTTTGTCCGTGTTCCGTTAGCGCTTGCGAAAACTGACAAAAGTGCACCAGTTAGCCCGACCCGATACTCTTGCGAACTTCGTAGCGCCCGCCCTGTCCGTTTCTTCTTTTTCCGTGTTCTATTAGCGCTTGCGAAAACTGACAAACGTGCACCAATTAGCCCGACCCGCCACTTTTGCGAAATTTGTAGCGCCCGCCCTGTCTGTTTTTTCTTTGTCCGTGTTCTGTTAGCGCTTGCGAAAAATGACAAACGTGCACCAATTAACCCGACCCGCCGCTCTTGCGAACTTCGTAGCGCCCGCCCTGTCTATTTCTTCTATGTCCGTGTTCTGTTAGCGCTTGCGAAAAATGAAAAATTGCAATAATTATCCCGACTCGCCACTCTTCCGAAATTGGTAGCGCCCGCCCTGTTTGTTTCTTCCTTGTCCGTGTTCTGTTAGCGCTTGCGAAAAATCACAAACGTGCACCAATTAGCCCGACCCGATACTCTTGCGAACTTCGTAGTTCCCGCCCTGTCCGTTTCTTCTTTGTCCGTGTTCCGTTACCGCTTGCGAAAACTGACAAACGTGCACCAATTAGCCCGACCCGCCACTCTTGCGAAATTTGTAGCGCCCGCCCTGTCTGTTTTTTCTTTGTCCGTGTTCTGTTAGCGCTTGCGAAAAATGACAAACGTGCACCAATTAACCCGACCCGCCGCTCTTGCGAACTTCGTAGCGCCCGCCCTGTCTATTTCTTCTATGTCCGTGTTCTGTTAGCGCTTGCGAAAAATGACAAAAGTGCACCAATTAGCCCGACTCGCCACTCTTGCTAAATTGGTAGCACCCGCCCTGTCTGTTTCTTCTTTGTCCGTGTTCTGTTAGCGCTTGCAAAAAATGACAAACGTGCACCAATTAGCCCGACCCGCCACTCTTTCGAACCTCGTAGCGCACGCCCTGTCTGTTCCTTCTTTGTCCGTGTTCTGTTAGAGCTTGCGAAAAATGACAAAGGTGCACCAATTAGACCGACCCGCCACTCTTGCGAAATTGGTAGCGCCCGCCCTGTCTGTTTCTTCTTTGTCCGTGTTCTGTTAGCGCTTGCGCAAAATGACAAACGTGCACCAATTAGCCCGACCCGCCACTCTTGCGAACTTCGTAGCGCCCGCCCTGTCTGTTCCTTCTTTGTCCGCGTTCTGTTAGCGCTTGCGAAAAATGGCAAACGTGCACCAATTAGCCCGACCCGCCACTCTTGCGATTCCGTAGCGCCCGCGCTGTCGGTTTCTTCTTTGCCCGTGTTCTGTTAGCGCTTGCGAAAAATGACAAAACTGCACCAATTAGCCCGACTCACCACTCTTGCGAAATTGCTTTCGCCCGCCCTGTCTGTTTCTTCTTTGTCCGTGCTCTGTTAGCGCTTGCAAAAAATGACAAACGTGCACCAATTAGCCTGACCCGCCGCTCTTGCGAACTTGGTAGCGCCCGCCTTGTCTATTTCTTCTTTGTCCGTGTTCTGTTAGCGCTTGCGAAAAATGAAAAATTGCACCAATTAGCCCGACTCGCCACTCTTGCGAAATTGGTAGCGCCCGCCCTGTCTGTTTCTTCTTTGTCCGTGATCTGTTAGCGCTCGCGCAAAATGACAAACGTGCACCAATTAGCCCGACCCGCCACTCTTGCGAACTTTGTAGCGCCCGCCCTGTCTGTTTCTTCTTTGTCCGTGTTCCGTTAGCGCTTGCGAAAACTGACAAACGTGCACCAGTTAGCCCGACCCGCCATTCTTGCGAACTTCGTAGCGCCCGCCCTGTCCGTTTCTTCTTTTTTATTTATTTTATTTATTTATTTTCAATACTGCAGGCCCCTTTACGGGGCCCTAGCAGGTGGGCATACACAACAGTTACAATGAGGCAAGAACTACATCACACAACACAAGGAAATTTCAAAATGCGGCAAGGACACATGCAAAGATAAATCTGGTAGAACAGTGGTTCATTTGCCTACTTGAGGACAAACTATGTACAATCGGCTCCAGACAAGGTTACCATATGAAGTGATCAAACACGGCTAACAGTGAACAACATGCACGTAGAAGCGAAAAAAAAAAAAAAACCTTGGCGCTCAAGACAAGATAAGTATATGTTGGAAACAATAATAATACTGAAGGATAGCGGTCAATTGAACCCAGGAAAACAAACTATGACTACGCAAGGGGTGATGCACTGATTAAGACGACAAGAAAGAACGGATGTGAAACGGATTATCAATACCCAGAGGCCCATGTGCATCACTGAGAGCGTTACTCTGCGGCAATACCGGCCTCGAGCATTGTAGCGAACGTTGTTAAGGTCGGCGCATGAGTAATCGAGGCATCCAGTTTGTTCCATTCTCGGATGGCTACAGGAAAAAATGAATGTTTAAGTGCATCTGTGCGATAGGAATAATCAGTTAGAGTGAGCGCATGTTTGTGTCGTGTCGGTCGAGTCTGGGACGGGCAAATATATTTTGACACATTGATGTTATAATCGTTATGCAACAGTTGGTACAAAAATTTTAAACGCGCGTGCTTTGCTCTCATTGATAGCGTCGGGAGTCCTGAAATAGCTGCAAGGTTCGATGGGGAGTCAGTACGCTTATATTTGTTATGGATGAACCGTAGTGCCTTTCTTTGTATTTTTTCTAGTTTTGCTATGTTAGTGGTTGTTTGCGGAAACCAAACAGTGTGAGCGTACTCTAAAATAGGTCTTATGAAAGTTTTGTATGCTAGGAGTTTAGTAGATGCTGGTGCGAGTCGGATGCATCTTCTCAAAAAAAAACAGTTTTCGTAAGGCTGCCGATGTTACATTAGCGATGTGTACGTCCCATCTAAAGTCAGCGGTTAGTGTAACACCAAGATACTTATGCTGGGAGACTTTCATGAGTGGCGTACCGTGAATGCTGTAAGGGAAAGATGAGGATACTTTTTTCCTGGTTACTGTCATGCACACTGATTTTTTAGAATTGACGGTCATCTGCCATCTATCACACCAATCCACCACAGCGTCAAGTGACTGGGAAAGCGCAATGTGGTCTTCCGGACTTTCTATTTTCCTGTAGATGATGCAGTCGTCTGCAAATAGCTTAATGTTACATTTAATCTGAGTGGTTATATCGTTAATATAGATAAGGAAGAGAAGTGGGCCAAGAACGGAGCCTTGCGGAACTCCCGAAGTGACCGCGGTTATTTTAGAAGGCATATTTTGAAAGATTACAAATTGAGAACGGTTAGATAGAAACTCTTTGATCCAACCCAGAACTTCCCCCCGCCCGATCATGCACTGCAGCTTTGCGATTAGTTTGTTATGGCACACGCAATCAAACGCTTTGGAAAAATCTAGTAGTAATATATCAGTTTGACTGCAGGTATCAATGCTGAGGGCCAAGTCATGAACGACTTCGATTAACTGAGTGATAGTCGACAGCCCTCGGCGGAAACCATGCTGGTCAGGTGATATCAACTTATTATGCTCTAGAAAATCTGTTAGATGTTTTGAGATTATGTGTTCGAAAACTTTACATGCTGTGCTAGTCAGTGAAATGGGCCTGAAGTTTGATGCACTACTGATATCTCCTCCTTTATGGATCGGAATGATTTTCGCCAGCTTCCAGTCATTCGGTAGTTTTGACACAGCAAGTGATTTGCGGAATATTATGCCGAGATATTTGCTGCACCATTCGGCGTATCTTTTCAAAAATGCATTGGGTATGTTATCAGGCCCGCTGGCTTTCTTCGTATCGATGTTCAAGAGAAGATTGAAAATTCCGTCATCAGTTATGTTTATTTCTCTGATATCTGAAGTTCGGGTGGTTGCCATCTGGGGAATAACGCCATTATCGGTGGTAAATACGGACTGAAAAAAGTCATTAAAGTAATTAGCCTTCGCACTGTTTTCCTCTGGTGTCTGTTCGTGTCCTGCTGTGTTTCTATTGCGGAAGTGGTTCCAGAACCTGTGTGGGCTATAAGTAAGGAAGTCAGGCAGCGTAACACTAAAGTAGTATTCCTTTGATTTCATCATTTTATCCTTGAAGATTTCAACTGCACTGGCTAATTTTTGTGTTCTGTCGGGGTTAGTACCTTTGGACTTAATAGAGCGACGCAGCCTTTTCACTTTGCGTTTTGCATGAATGACCTCTCGCGTGATCCACGGGTTCTTTGTTTTAACGCGCTTGTTTTTTGAGGGGACATATCTGCATATACAAAAAAAATGATTTCCTTGAACTGGAGCCAGAGGGAGTTTACATCTGAGCTTGCTTCAGATGCTGCTTCGGTAAACATCTGAAACTCGTGTGCAAGATGTGTTGTTATACTAGCGTCGTCGGCTCTATTAAAATTACTTACTGTCGATTGGGAGGAGCGGGTTGTTATTAGAATATTGAGTGGTAACTCGCAGACTGGTATACTGTGATCAGAAATTCCGTCGATTATGTCAAGCTTAGTCTGGTGTGTTGGGAAGTTCTCGCTTACTAGTATTAGATCGAGAATGCTTTTTGCTGTGCCTAGTATGCGAGTTGGACGGGAGACTGTTTGATATAGATTAAAATTCAGCATTAAATCAATGAGTGCATCTGAGGCCGGATCAGTATGGTGCAAGGTACCCCAGTCAATATCCGGAAGGTTAAAATCGCCCATGATGATTAGTCTAGAGTTCCGTACGTGCTCTTGCATATAATCGTGTACAGCACTCAAGCAATCATGTCCGGAAGAGGGGCTCCGATAAACACATCCCACGACAATGCTGACGCCATCACATAGAATCTTGCAAAACACTGCCTCTGCTCCCGGGATGTCCGGCAGAGGGATAAAGGAAAAGTGGTTCTTTATCAATAACGCAACGCCACCACCCCGGGAAAGCCTATCTTTACGTATCACTGAGTAGTTCGGAGGGAAGATTTCTTGACTACCAATATCACTCGAGAGCCACGTTTCTGTGACAGCCACAATATCTGGATCTTGGTCAATGAGGACAATTTCGAGTTGCTCTACTTTATTCACTACACTTCTGGCATTTATGTTCAATAATTTTATTTTTTTGAATTTGCTCTTCGACGCGTCATTCGGGGGCTGGAGACGTTGTCGTTTTGGCTTTCTCGGGTAGTTGCTTTGTCGTTTTTTTTCCCAAACGGCACTTTCACTGCGTTTTCACTGTCCCAGACAAATGCTTGACCATTAATGTACAATTTATTAAAGGAAAGGGACACTTTGTCGCCATTGTCCCGGTTAGGCTTCGCGCTGTCCCACAACTTTTTTCGAATATCTCTAATTTTCCGCGAGAAATCTTCGCCAATGGACAGATCGGAATTTTTAAGCTTGAAGCCTCGTTTCAGTATTGATTCTTTCTCTCTGTAGTCTAAAAGCTTCATAATAACAGGTCTAATTTTGTTTCCAGCAGGCTGCCCCAAACGGTGGATACGCTCGATGGCCACTGCGTCGAGATCTAGTTTATCCTGGACAATATCTTTATTTACCCTTTCTCTGAGTGTTTCCTTGGTCTCTTCCTCACTCTCCGATAGGCCATAGACAATTAAATTACATCTTCTGCTTCGGTTGTCCAAGTCGTCTATTCTTTCCTCTAACCGTTCTATGACTTCGCTCATCTGAGCGACCTGCTCCTGGCAGGAAGTGACCTGTTTCTCTAGTCTAGCAAGAGCATCGAGTTTATTGTCTATGTCCGCCAGCCGCTTCTCCTTTATTTCTTTTATGTCAGAGGCAATTTCTTGAAGCTGCGTAAGTATCTGAGCTGTGTCCGGTCCAGGATTGGCTTCGATATCACCCCCCAACAATAGCAGTTTGCGCAAGCTTACAGTAACATCAAACAACAGCCGCGGGCACGGCAGCACCAACAAGAATGGGTTGTTAGAGCGAATACAAACGCCGTAGCGTTTTCTCACCTGCACAAGAAGCAAGAAAGGATTGTCGGTGAACCGCATCCTGGTAGCGCTGCCGTGCCCAATGGCCGCCGCGCGCGTGGGGTGGCAATATATAGCCCAGTCTGGTGGTGTCGCCACTTGTCCCAGATGCATGTAGTGGTCTGCGCATGTGGTCGCTGATTGTAGAATCCATCGGTGATCCCATGTGGGCGCGTGTAGCTGGTCTGGTGGGCGTACGTCGGCAGTGTCTGATCCGTGAGTCATTCTTGAAGGCAGCTGCATGCTTCTGTCACCGGCATGATCTAGCAGGGCCAAGAAAAGCTGCACAAGAAGCAAGAAAGGATTGTCGGTGAACCGCATCCTGGTAGCGCTGCCGTGCCCAATGGCCGCCGCGCGCGTGGGGTGGCAATATATAGCCCAGTCTGGTGGTGTCGCCACTTGTCCCAGATGCATGTAGTGGTCTGCGCATGTGGTCGCTGATTGTAGAATCCATCGGTGATCCCATGTGGGCGCGTGTAGCTGGTCTGGTGGGCGTACGTCGGCAGTGTCTGATCCGTGAGTCATTCTTGAAGGCAGCTGCATGCTTCTGTCACCGGCATGATCTAGCAGGGCCAAGAAAAGCTGCACAAGAAGCAAGAAAGGATTGTCGGTGAACCGCATCCTGGTAGCGCTGCCGTGTTCTATTTGCGCTTGCGAAAATGACAAACGAGCATCACTAAGCCCGAACCGCCACTCTTGCGAACTTCGTAGCGCCCGCTCTGTCTGTTCCTCCTTTTTCCGTGTTCTGCTGGCGCTTGCGAAAACTGACAAACGTGCACCAATTAGCCCGAACCGCCACTCTTGCGAACTTCGTAGCGCCCGCCCTGTCTGTTTCTTCTTTGTCCGTGTTCCGTTAGCGCTTGCGAAAACTGACAAACGTGCACCAGTTAGCCCGACCCGCCACTCTTGCGAACTTCGTAGCGCCCGCCCTGTCTGTTTCTTCTTTGTCCGTGTTCCGTTAGCGCTTGCGAAAACTGACAAACGTGCACCAGTTAACCCGACCCGCCACTCTTGCGAACTTCGTAGCGCCCGCCCTGTCTGTTTCTTCTTTGTCCGTGTTCCGTTAGCGCTTGCGAAAACTGACAAACGTGCACCAGTTAGCCCGACCCGCCACTCTTGCGAACTTCGTAGCGCCCGCCCTGTCTGTTTCTTCTTTGTCCGTGTTCCGTTAGCGCTTGCGAAAACTGACAAACGTGCACCAGTTAGCCCGACCCGCCACTCTTGCGAACTTCGTAGTTCCCGCCCTGTCCGTTTCTTCTTTGTCCGTGTTCCGTTACCGCTTGCGAAAACTGACAAACGTGCACCAATTAGCCCGACCCGCCACTCTTGCGAAATTTGTAGCGCCCGCCCTGTCTGTTTTTTCTTTTTCCGTGTTCTGTTAGCGCTTGCGAAAAATGACAAACGTGCACCAATTAACCCGACCCGCCGCTCTTGCGAACTTCGTAGCGCCCGCCCTGTCTATTTCTTCTATGTCCGTGTTCTGTTAGCGCTTGCGAAAAATGACAAAAGTGCACCAATTAGCCCGACTCGCCACTCTTGCTAAATTGGTAGCACCCGCCCTGTCTGTTTCTTCTTTGTCCGTGTTCTGTTAGCGCTTGCAAAAAATGACAAACGTGCACCAATTAGCCCGACCCGCCACTCTTTCGAACCTCGTAGCGCACGCCCTGTCTGTTCCTTCTTTGTCCGTGTTCTGTTAGAGCTTGCGAAAAATGACAAACGTGCACCAATTAGACCGACCCGCCACTCTTGCGAAATTGGTAGCGCCCGCCCTGTCTGTTTCTTCTTTGTCCGTGTTCTGTTAGCGCTTGCGCAAAATGACAAACGTGCACCAATTAGCCCGACCCGCCACTCTTGCGAACTTCGTAGCGCCCGCCCTGTCTGTTCCTTCTTTGTCCGCGTTCTGTTAGCGCTTGCGAAAAATGGCAAACGTGCACCAATTAGCCCGACCCGCCACTCTTGCGATTCCGTAGCGCCCGCCCTGTCGGTTTCTTCTTTGCCCGTGTTCTGTTAGCGCTTGCGAAAAATGACAAAACTGCACCAATTAGCCCGACTCGCCACTCTTGCGAAATTGCTTTCGCCCGCCCTGTCTGTTTCTTCTTTGTCCGTGCTCTGTTAGCGCTTGCAAAAAATGACAATTGTACACCAATTAGCCCGACTCGCCACTCTTGCGAACTTCGTAGCGCCCGCCCTGTCTGTTTCTTCTTTGTCCGTGTTCTGTTAGCGCTTGCGAAAAATGACAAACGTGCACCAATTAGCCTGACCCGCCGCTCTTGCGAACTTCGTAGCGCCCGCCTTGTCTATTTCTTCTTTGTCCGTGTTCTGTTAGCGCTTGCGAAAAATGAAAAATTGCACCAATTAGCCCGACTCGCCACTCTTGCGAAATTGGTAGCGCCCGCCCTGTCTGTTTCTTCTTTGTCCGTGATCTGTTAGCGCTCACGCAAAATGACAAACGTGCACCAATTAGCCCGACCCGCCACTCTTGCGAACTTTGTAGCGCCCGCCCTGTCTGTTTCTTCTTTGTCCGTGTTCCGTTAGCGCATGCGAAAACTGACAAAAGTGCACCAGTTCGCCCGACCCGATACTCTTGCGAACTTCGTAGCGCCCGCCCTGTCCGTTTCTTCTTTTCCGTGTTCTATTAGCGCTTGCGAAAACTGACAAACGTGCACCAATTAGCCCGACCCGCCACTCTTGCGAAATTTGTAGCGCCCGCCCTGTCTGTTTTTTCTTTGTCCGTGTTCTGTTAGCGCTTGCGAAAAATGACAAACGTGCACCAATTAACCCGACCCGCCGCTCTTGCGAACTTCGTAGCGCCCGCCCTGTCTATTTCTTCTATGTCCATGTTCTGTTAGCGCTTGCGAAAAATGAAAAATTGCACCAATTATCCCGACTCGCCACTCTTGCGAAATTGGTAGCGCCCGCCCTGTTTGTTTCTTCCTTGTCCGTGTTCTGTTAGCGCTTGCGAAAAATCACAAACGTGCACCAATTAGCCCGACCCGATACTCTTGCGAACTTAGCGCCCGCCCTGTCTGTTTCTTCTTTGTCCGTGTTCTGTTAGAGCTTGCGAAAAATGACATACGTGCACCAATTAGCCCGACCCGCCACTCTTGCGAACTTCGTAGCGCTTGCCCTGTCTGTTTCTTCTTTGTCCGCGTTCTGTTAGCGCTTGCGAAAAATGACAAACGTGCACCAATTAGCCCGACCCGCCACTCTAGCGAACTTTGTAGCGCCCGCCCTGTCTGTTTCTTCTTTGTCCGTGTTCTGTTAGCGCTTGCGAAAAATCACAAACGTGCACCAGTTAGCCCGACCCGCCACTCTTGCGAACTTCGTAGCGCCCGCCCTGTCCGTTTCTTCTTTGTTCGTGTTCCGTTAGCGCTTGCGAAAACTGACAAACGTGCACCAATTAGCCCGAACCGCCACTCTTGCGAACTTCGTAGCGCCCGCCCTGTCTGTTTCTTCTTTGTCCGTGTTCCGTTAGCGCTTGCGAAAACTGACAAACGTGCACAAGTTAGCCCGACCCGCCAGTCTTGCGAACTTCGTAGCGCCCGCCCTGTCCGTTTCTTCTTTGTCCGTGTTCCGTTAGCGCTTGCAAAAACTGACAAACGTGCACCAGTTAGCCTGACCCGCCACTCTTGCGAACTTCGTAGCGCCCGCCCTGTCTGTTTCTTCTTCGTCCGTGTTCCGTTAGCGCTTGCGAAATCTGACAAACGTGCACCAGTTAGCCCGACCCGCCACTCTTGCGAACTTCGTAGCGCCCGCCCTGTCTGTTTCTTCTTTGTCCGTGTTCCGTTAGCGCTTGCGAAAACTGACAAACGTGCACCAGTTAGCCCGACCCGCCACTCTTGCGAACTTCGTAGCGCCCGCCCTGTCCGTTTCTTCTTTTTCCGTGTTCTATTAGCGCTTGCGAAAAATGACAAACGAGCACCACTAAGCCCGAACCGCCACTCTTGCGAACTTCGTAGCGCCCGCTCTGTTTGTTCCTTCTTTTTCCGTGTTCTGCTGGCGCTTGCGAAAACTGACAAACGTGCACCAATTAGCCCGAACCGCCACTCTTGCGAACTTCGTAGCGCCCGCCCTGTCTGTTTCTTCTTTGTCCGTGTTCCGTTAGCGCTTGCGAAAACTGACAAACGTGCACCAGTTAGCCCGACCCGCCACTCTTGCGAACTTCGTAGCGCCCGCCCTGTCTGTTTCTTCTTTGTCCGTGTTCCGTTGGCGCTTGCGAAAACTGACAAACGTGCACCAGTTAGCCCGACCCGCCACTCTTGCGAACTTCGTAGCGCCCGCCCTGTCTGTTTCTTCTTTGTCCGCGTTCCGTTAGCGCTTGCGAAAACTGACAAACGTGCACCAGTTAGCCCGACCCGCCACTCTTGCGAACTTCGTAGTTCCCGCCCTGTCCGTTTCTTCTTTGTCCGTGTTCCGTTAGCGCTTGCGAAAACTGACAAACGTGCACCAGTTAGCCCGACCCGCCACTCTTGCGAACTTCGTAGCGCCCGCCCTGTCTGTTTCTTCTTTGTCCGCGTTCCGTTAGCGCTTGCGAAAACTGACAAACGTGCACCAGTTAGCCCGACCCGCCACTCTTGCGAACTTCGTAGTTCCCGCCCTGTCCGTTTCTTCTTTGTCCGTGTTTCGTTAGCGCTTGCGAAAACTGACAAACGTGCACCAGTTAGCCCGACCCGCCACTCTTGCGAACTTCGTAGTTCCCGCCCTGTCCGTTTCTTCTTTGTCCGTGTTCCGTTAGCGCTTGCGAAAACTGACAAACGTGCACCAGTTAGCCCGACCCGCCACTCTTGCGAACTTCGTAGCGCCCGCCCTGTCTGTTTCTTCTTTGTCCGTGTTCCGTTAGCGCTTGCGAAAACTGACAAACGTGCACCAGTTAGCCCGACCCGCCACTCTTGCGAACTTCGTAGCGCCCGCCCTGTCTGTTTCTTCTTTGTCCGCGTTCCGTTAGCGCTTGCGAAAACTGACAAACGTGCACCAGTTAGCCCGACCCGCCACTCTTGCGAACTTCGTAGTTCCCGCCCTGTCCGTTTCTTCTTTGTCCGTGTTCCGTTACCGCTTGCGAAAACTGACAAACGTGCACCAATTAGCCCGAACCGCCAACTCTTGCGAACTTCGTAGCGCCCGCCCTGTCTGTTTTTTCTTTGTCCGTGTTCCGTTAGCGCTTGCGAAAGCTGACAAACGTGCACCAATTAGTCCGAACCGCCACTCTTGCGAACTTCGTAGCGCCCACCCTGTGCGTTTCTTCTTTGTCCGTGTTCCGTTAGCGCTTGCGAAAACTGACAAACGTGCACCAGTTAGCCCGACCCGCCACTCTTGCGAACTTCGTAGCGCCCGCCCTGTCCGTTTCTTCTTTGTCCGTGTTCCGTTAGCGCTTGCGAAAACTGACAAACGTGCACCAATAGCCCGAACCGCCAATCATGCGAACTTCGTAGCGCCCGCCCTGTCTGTTTCTTCTTTGTCCGTGTTCCGTTAGCGCTTGCGAAAACTGACAAACGTGCACCAGTTAGCCCGACCCGCCACTCTTGCGAACTTCGTAGCGCCCGCCCTGTCCGTTTCTTCTTTGTCCGTGCTCCGTTAGCGCTTGCGAAAACTGACAAACGTGCACGAATTAGCCCGACCCGATACTCTTGCGAACTTAGCGCCCGCCCTGTCTGTTTCTTCTTTGTCCGTGTTCTGTTAGAGCTTGCGAAAAATGACATACGTGCACCAATTAGCCCGACCCGCCACTCTTGCGAACTTCGTAGCGCTTGCCCTGTCTGTTTCTTCTTTGTCCGCGTTCTGTTAGCGCTTGCGAAAAATGACAAACGTGCACCAATTAGCCCGACCCG
This sequence comes from Amblyomma americanum, assembly GCF_052857255.1. NCBI lineage: Eukaryota > Metazoa > Arthropoda > Arachnida > Ixodida > Ixodidae > Amblyomma > Amblyomma americanum. The sequence goes on from NC_135500.1 coordinate 11,394,655, forward strand.
CCACTCTAGCGAACTTTGTAGCGCCCGCCCTGTCTGTTTCTTCTTTGTCCGTGTTCTGTTAGCGCTTGCGAAAAATCACAAACGTGCACCAGTTAGCCCGACCCGCCACTCTTGCGAACTTCGTAGCGCCCGCCCTGTCCGTTTCTTCTTTGTCCGTGTTCCGTTAGCGCTTGCGAAAACTGACAAACGTGCACCAATTAGCCCGAACCGCCACTCTTGCGAACTTCATAGCGCCCGCCCTGTCTGTTTCTTCTTTGTCCGTGTTCCGTTAGCGCTTGCGAAAACTGACAAACGTGCACCAGTTAGCCCGACCCGCCAGTCTTGCGAACTTCGTAGCGCCCGCCCTGTCCGTTTCTTCTTTGTCCGTGTTCCGTTAGCGCTTGCGAAAACTGACAAACGTGCACCAGTTAGCCTGACCCGCCACTCTTGCGAACTTCGTAGCGCCCGCCCTGTCTGTTTCTTCTTCGTCCGTGTTCCGTTAGCGCTTGCGAAAACTGACAAACGTGCACCAGTTAGCCCGACCCGCCACTCTTGCCAACTTCGTAGCGCCCGCCCTGTCTGTTTCTTCTTTGTCCGTGTTCCGTTAGCGCTTGCGAAAACTGACAAACGTGCACCAGTTAGCCCGACCCGCCACTCTTGCGAACTTCGTAGTTCCCGCCCTGTCCGTTTCTTCTTTGTCCGTGTTCCGTTAGCGCTTGCGAAAACTGACAAACGTGCACCAGTTAGCCCGACCCGCCACTCTTGCCAACTTCGTAGCGCCCGCCCTGTCTGTTTCTTCTTTGTCCGTGTTCCGTTAGCGCTTGCGAAAACTGACAAACGTGCACCAGTTAGCCCGACCCGCCAGTCTTGCGAACTTCGTAGCGCCCGCCCTGTCCGTTTCTTCTTTGTCCGTGTTCCGTTAGCGCTTGCGAAAACTGACAAACGTGCACCAGTTAGCCTGACCCGCCACTCTTGCGAACTTCGTAGCGCCCGCCCTGTCTGTTTCTTCTTCGTCCGTGTTCCGTTAGCGCTTGCGAAAACTGACAAACGTGCACCAGTTAGCCCGACCCGCCACTCTTGCCAACTTCGTAGCGCCCGCCCTGTCTGTTTCTTCTTTGTCCGTGTTCCGTTAGCGCTTGCGAAAACTGACAAACGTGCACCAGTTAGCCCGACCCGCCACTCTTGCGAACTTCGTAGCGCCCGCCCTGTCCGTTTCTTCTTTTTCCGTGTTCTATTAGCGCTTGCGAAAAATGACAAACGAGCACCACTAAGCCCGAACCGCCACTCTTGCGAACTTCGTAGCGCCCGCTCTGTTTGTTCCTTCTTTTTCCGTGTTCTGCTGGCGCTTGCGAAAACTGACAAACGTGCACCAATTAGCCCGAACCGCCACTCTTGCGAACTTCGTAGCGCCCGCCCTGTCTGTTTCTTCTTTGTCCGTGTTCCGTTAGCGCTTGCGAAAACTGACAAACGTGCACCAGTTAGCCCGACCCGCCACTCTTGCGAACTTCGTAGCGCCCGCCCTGTCTGTTTCTTCTTTGTCCGTGTTCCGTTAGCGCTTGCGAAAACTGACAAACGTGCACCAGTTAGCCCGACCCGCCACTCTTGCGAACTTCGTAGCGCCCGCCCTGTCTGTTTCTTCTTTGTCCGCGTTCCGTTAGCGCTTGCGAAAACTGACAAACGTGCACCAGTTAGCCCGACCCGCCACTCTTGCGAACTTCGTAGTTCCCGCCCTGTCCGTTTCTTCTTTGTCCGTGTTCCGTTACCGCTTGCGAAAACTGACAAACGTGCACCAATTAGCCCGAACCGCCAACTCTTGCGAACTTCGTAGCGCCCGCCCTGTCTGTTTTTTCTTTGTCCGTGTTCCGTTAGCGCTTGCGAAAGCTGACAAACGTGCACCAATTAGTCCGAACCGCCACTTTTGCGAACTTCGTAGCGCCCACCCTGTGCGTTTCTTCTTTGTCCGTGTTCCGTTAGCGCTTGCGAAAACTGACAAACGTGCACCAGTTAGCCCAACCCGCCACTCTTGCGAACTTCGTAGCGCCCGCCCTGTCCGTTTCTTCTTTGTCCGTGTTCCGTTAGCGCTTGCGAAAACTGACAAACGTGCACCAATTAGCCCGAACCGCCAATCATGCGAACTTCGTAGCGCCCGCCCTGTCTGTTTCTTCTTTGTCCGTGTTCCGTTAGCGCTTGCGAAAACTGACAAACGTGCACCAGTTAGCCCGACCCGCCACTCTTGCGAACTTCGTAGCGCCCGCCCTGTCTGTTCCTTCTTTTTCCATGTCTGCTGCCGCTTGCGAAAAATGACAAACGTCCACCAATTAGCCCGACCCGCCACTCTTTCGAACTTCGTAGCGCCCGCCCTGTCTGTTTCTTCTTTGTCCGTGTTCCGTTAGCGCTTGCGAAAAATGAAAAATTGCACCAATTAGCCCGACTCGCCACTCTTGCGAAATTGGTAGCGCCCGCAAAGTCTTTTTTTTGTCCGTGTTCTGTTAGCGCTTGCGAAAAATGACAAACGAGCACCAATTAGCCCGACCCGCCACTCTTGCGAACTTCGTAGCGCCCGCCCTGTCTGTTCCTTCTTTGTCCGTGTTCTGCTGGTGCTTGCGAAAAATGTCAAACGTCCACCAGTTAGCCCGATCCGCCACTCTTGCGAACTTTGTAGCGCTCGCCCTGTCTGTTCCTTCTTTTTCCGTGTCTGCTGGCGCTTGCGAAAAATGACAAACGTCCACCAATTAGCCCGACCCGCCACTCTTTCGAACTTCGTAGCGCCCGCCCTGTCTGTTTCTTCTTTGTCCGTGTTCCGTTAGCGCTTGCGAAAAATGACAAACGTGCACCAATTAGCCCGAACCGCCACTCTTGCGAACTTCGTAGCGCCCGCCCTGTCTGTTTCTTCTTTGTCCGTGTTCTGTTAGCGCTTGCGAAAAATGACAAACGTGCACCAATTAGCCTGACGCGCCGCTCTTGCGAACTTCGTAGCGCCCGCCTTGTCTATTTCTTCTTTGTCCGTGTTCTGTTAGCGCTTGCGAAAAATGAAAAATTGCACCAATTAGCCCGACTCGCCACTCTTGCGAAATTGGTAGCGCCCGCCCTGTCTGTTTCTTCCTTGTCCGTGTTCTGTTAGCGCTTGCGAAAAATCACAAACGTGCACCAATTAGCCCGACCCAACACTCTTGCAAACTTAGCGCCCGCCCTGTCTATTTCTTTGTCCGTGTTCTGTTAGGGCTTGCGCAAAATGACAAACGTGCACCAATTAGCCCGACCCGCCAGTCTTGCGAACTTCGTAGCTTCCGCCCCGTCTGTTTCTTCTTTGTCCGTGTTCTGTTAGAGCTTGCGAAAAAGGACATACGTGCACCAATTAGCCCGACCCGCCACTCTTGCGAACATCGTAGCGCCTGCCCTGTCTGTTTCTTCTTTGTCCGTGTTCTGTTAGCGCTTGCGAAAAATGACAAACGTGCACCAATTAGCCCGACCCGCAACTCTTGCGAACTTTGTAGCGCCCGCCCTGTCTGTTTCTTCTTTACCCGTGTTCTGTTCGCGCTTGCGAAAAATGACAAACGTGCACCAATTATCCAGACCCGCCAGTCTTGCGAACTTCGTAGCGCCCGCCCTGTCTGTTCCTTCTTTGTCCGCGTTCTGTTAGCGCTTGCGAAAAATGACAAACGTGCACCAATTAGCCCGACCCGCCACTATTGCGAAATTGGTAGCGCCCGCCCCGTCTGTTTTTTTTTTGTCCGTGTTCTGTTAGCGCTTGCGAAGAATAACAAACGTGCACCAATTAGCCCGACCCGCCGCTCTTGTGAACTTCGTAGCGCCCGCCCTGTCTATTTCTTCTATGTCCGTGGTCTGTTAGCGCTTGCGAAAAATGACAAAAGTGCACCAATTAGCCTGACTCGCCACTCTTGCTAAATTGGTAGCGCCCGCCCTGTCTGTTTCTTCTTTGTCCGTGATCTGTTAGCGCTCGCGCAAAATGACAAACGTGCACCAATTAGCCCGACTCGCCACTCTTGCGAACTTCGTAGCGCCCGCCCTGTCTGTTTCTTCTTTGTTCGTGTTCTGTTAGCGTTTGCGAAAAATGACAAACGTGCACCAATTACCCCGACCCTCCACTCTTGCAAAATTGGTAGCGCCCGCCCAGTCTGTTTCTTTTTTGTCTGTGTTCTGTTAGCGCTTATGAAAAATGACAAACGTGCACCAATTAGCCCGGCCCGCCACTCTTGCGAACTTCGTAGCACCCGCACTGTCTGTTTCTTCTTTGTCCGTGTTCTGTTAGCGCTTGAGAAAAATGACAAACGTGCACCAATTAGCCCGAACCGCCACTCTTGCGAACTTCGTAGCGCCCGCCCTGTCTGTTCCTTCTTTGTCCGCGTTCTGTTAGCGCTTGCGAAAAATGACAAACGTGCACCAATTAGCCCGACCCGCCACTCTTGCGCAATTGGTAGCGCCCGCCCTGTCTGTTTTTTCTTTGTCTGTGTTCTGTTAGCGCTTGCGAAAAATGACAAACGTGCACCAATTAGCCCGAACCGCCACTCTTGCGAACTTCGTAGCGCCCGCCCTGTCTATTTCTTCTATGTCCGTGTTCTGTTAGCGCTTGCGAAAAATGACAAAAGTGCACCAATTAGCCCGACTCGCCACTCTTGCTAAATTGGTAGCGCCCGCCCTGTCTGTTTCTTCTTTGTCCGTGTTCTGTTAGCGCTTGCGAAAAATGACAAATGTGCACAAATTAGCCCGACTCGCCACTCTTGCGAACTTCGTAGCGCCCGCCCTGTCTGTTTCTTCTTTGTCCGTGTTCTGTTAGCGTTTGCGAAAAATGACAAACGTGCACCAATTAGCCCGACCCTCCACTCTTGCGAAATTGGTAGCGCCCGCCCAGTCTGTTTCTTTTTTGTCTGTGTTCTGTTAGCGCTTACGAAAAATGACAAACGTGCACCAATTGGCCCGACCCGCCACTCTTGCGAACTTCGTAGCACCCGCCCTGTCTGTTTCTTGTTTGTCCGTGTTCTGTTAGCGCTTGCGAAAAATGACAAACGTGCACCAATTACCCCGACCCGCCACTCTTGCGAACTTCTTAGCGCCCGCCCTGTCTGTTTCTTCTTTACCCGTGTTCTGTTCGCGCTTGCGAAAAATGACAAACGTGCACCAATTATCCAGACCCGCCAGTCTTGCGAACTTCGTAGCGCCCGCCCTGTCTGTTCCTTCTTTGTCCGCGTTCTGTTAGCGCTTGCGAAAAATGACAAACGTGCACCAATTAGCCCGACCCGCAACTATTGCGAAATTGGTAGCGCCCGCCCTGTCTGTTTTTTCTTTGTCCGTGTTCTGTTAGCGCTTGCAAAGAATGACAAACGTGCACCAATTAGCCCGACCCGCCGCTCTTGCGAACTTCGTAGCGCCCGCCCTGTCTGTTTCTTTTTTGTCTGTGTTCTGTTAGCGCTTACGAAATATAACAAACGTGCACCAATTAGCCCGACCCGCCACTCTTGCGAACTTCGTAGCACCCGCCCTGTCTGTTTCTTCTTTGTCCGTGTTCTGTTAGCGCTTGCGAAAAATGACAAACGTGCACCAATTAGCCCGACCCGCCACTCTTTCGAAATTGGTAGCGCCAGCCCTATCTGTTCCTTGTGCGTGTTCCGTTAGCGCTTGCGAAAAATGACAAACGTGCACTAATTACCCCGACCCGCCACTCTTGCGAACTTCGTAGCTCCCGTCCTGTCTGTTTCTTCTTTGTCCGTGTTCTGTTAGCGCTCGCGCAAAATGACAAACGTGCACCAATTATCCCGACCCGCCACTCTTGCGAACTTCGTAGCGCCCGCCCTGTCTGTTTCTTCTTTGCCCATGTTCTGTTAGCGCTGGCGAAAATGACAAACGTGCACCAATTAGCCCGACCCTCCACTCTTGCGAAATTGTTAGCGCCCGCCCAGTCTGTTTTTTCTTTGTCCGTGTTCTGTTAGCGCTTGCGAAAAATGACTAACGTGCACCAGTTAGCCCGACCCGCCGCTCTTGCTAAATTGGTAGCGCCCGCCCAGTCTGTTTCTTCTTTGTCCGTGTTCTGTTAGCGCTCGCGCAAAATGACAAACGTGCACCAATTATCCCGACTCGCCACTCTTGCGATCTTCGTAGCGCCCGCCCTGTCTGTTTCTTCTTTGTCCGTGTTCTGTTAGAGCTTGCGAAAAATGACTAACGTGCACCAATTAGCCCGACCCGCCGCTCTTGCTAAATTGGTAGCGCCCACCCAGTCTGTTTCTTCTTTGTCCGTGTTCTGTTAGCGCTCGCGCAAAATGACAAACGTGCACCAATTAACCCGACTCGCCACTCTTGCGATCTTCGTAGCACCCGCCCTATCTGTTCCTTCTTTGTCCGTGTTCTGTTAGCGCTTGCGAAAAATGACAAACGCGCACCAATTACCCGACCCGCCACTCTTGCGAAATTGGTAGCGCCCGCCCAGTCTTTTTTTGTCCGTGTTCTGTTAGCGCTTGCGAAAAATGTCAAAGATGCATATTATCTCTAAACACATCATGGAATTTCTTGAAGCAACTAAACTTCTGTCAAGGGCTCAACACGGGTTTCGCAAGGGATTTAGTACAGTGACTCAGTTAACAGAATTGGCGCATGACATTTTTCTCAGCATAGATGCCGGTAACCAAATCGATGCCATATTCATCGATTTCTCAAAAGCTTTTGACACGGTTCTTCACTCTAAACTGTTATGCAAACTAAAAGTCATTCTCAATAACTCTCAACTCGTTGACTGGATTGCCGATTTCCTCTCGCACCGCTGCCAGTCTGTTCGCTTCAATTCCGTCGATTCTTCGAAAGTTGACGTAACCTCAGGTGTTCCCCAAGGCTCTGTCCTTGGCCCTTTGTTGTTTTTACTTTATATTAATGGTTTGCCTGACAGTATAACCTCAAAGATCCGTCTATACGCCGATGATTGTGTATTGTACCACACTATTAACTCTGTCAGTGATCAATTCTTTCTGAATGAGTCTTTTGGTATTTTCTGTGATTGTTGCAATACGTGGCAGATGAAAATCATCTTCAGCAAAACAGTTGTCATGTCTTTCACCAACCGCCTATGCCCTTCTAATTACAATTGTTCATGCCCTTCTAATTACGATTATTCATCCCTGCAAAGGGTACATGAATATAAATATCTTGGCGTTGTTTTTTCACAGAATATGTCATGGTCAAAACACATCGATCATATCACAGCTAAAGCTCTTAAAAAGGTAGGTTACTTGAGGCGCACAGTACGGGATGCTCCTAAAGAGACGAAATTGGTCATGTATAAAACTCTAATTCGCCCTATTCTTGAATACGCTTCCAATGTTTGGAATCCATATAAGCAATGTGAAATTGATCAAATAGAATCTGTACAACGAAAAGCTGTAAGATTTATTTTTCGCCGCTACGACTTTCATTTTTCACCCTCATCTGCGATATCTTCCTTAAACTTAAGTCCGCTCGCATCCCGCCGGAAGACTGAGTCCATAAAACTCCTTCACTCAATAGTGCATTCTGCAAATTGCCTCTCAGAGAGTAAGCATAATACGTTTTCAAAACCATCTATAACCAGGAGCAATCACGATCTTAATATCCATCCTTTTTTTGCCCGTACTAACGCTTTCAAGTACAGTTTTTTTCCGCGTACCGTGGAGAGTTGGAACTCTGTAAATGGAAATATACGTGCCTTTTCTGTGTCTGATTTTGCGTCCGAAATTGAGACGTAGCATTATATGATGTTGTATGCAGCGTTTGTTTCACATTTTGCCATGTACCCCTTTATGCGCGCAACTGTACCGCATGATATATGTAACCACTCCAGCTATAGCCCCTGGAATGGGGCTGCAGTATTTTCAAATAAATAAATACATTAGCACGACACGCCACTCTTGCGAACTTCGTAGCACCCGCCCTGTCTGTTTCTTTTTTGTCCGTGTCCTGTTAGCGCTTGCGAAATATGACAAACGTGCACCAATTAGCCCGACCCGCCACTCTTTCGAACTTCGTAGCACCCGCCCTGTCTGTTTCTTCTTTGTCCGTGTTCTGTTAGGGCTTGCGCAAAATGACAAACGTGCACCAAATAACCCGACCCGCCGTCTTGCGAACTTCGTAGCGCCCGCCCTGTCTGTTTCTTCTTTGTCCGTGTTCTGTTAAAGCTTGCGAAAAATGACATACGTGCACCAATTAGCCCGACCCGCCACTCTTGCGAACTTCGTAGCGCCTGCCCTGTCTGTTTCTTCTTTGTCCGTGTTCTGTTAGCGCTTGCGAAAAATGACAAACGTGCACCAATTAGCCCGACCCGCAACTCTTGCGAACTTTGTAGCGCCCGCCCTGTCTGTTTCTTCTTTACCCATGTTCTGTTCGCGCTTGCGAAAAATGACAACCGTGCACCAATTAGCCCGAACGGCCACTCTTGCGAACTTCGTAGCGCCCGCGTTGTCTGTTTCTTCTTTGTCCGTGTTCTGTTAGAACTTGCGAAAAATGACATACGTGCACCAATTAGCCCGACCCGCCACTCTTGCGAACTTCGTAGCACCCGCCCTGTCTGTTTCTTCCTTTTTGTGTTCTGTTAGCGCTTACGAAAAATGACAAACGTGCACCAATTAGCCCGACCCGCCACTCTTTCGAACTTCGTAGCGCCCGCCCTGTCTGTTTCTCCTTTGTCCGTGTTCCGTTAGCGCTTGCGAAAAATGACAAACGTGCACCAATTAGCCCGAACCGCCACTCTTGCGAGCTTCGTAGCGCCCGCCCTGTCTGTTTCTTCTTTGTTCGTGTTCCGTTAGCGCTTGCGAAAAATGACAAACGTGCACCTATTAGCCCGACCCGCCACTCTTGCGAAATTGGTAGCGCCCGCCCAGTCTTTTTTTTTGTCCGTGTTCTGTTAGCGCTTGCGAAAAATGACAAACGTGCACCAAATAGCCCGACCTGCCACTCTTGTGAACTTCGTAGCGCCCGCCCTGTCTGTTCCTTCTTTGTCCGTGTTCTGCTGGCGCTTGCGAAAAATGTCAAACGTCCACCAATTAGCCCGATCCGCCACTCTTGCGAACTTCGTAGCGCTCGCCCTGTTTGTTCCTTCTTTGTCCGTATCCTGTTAGCGCTTGAGGAAAAATGACAAACGTGCACCAATTAGCCCGACCCGCCACTCTTTCGAACTTCGTAGCGCCCGCCCTGTCTGTTTCTTCTTTGTCCGTGTTCTGTTAGGGCTTGCGCAAAATGACAAACGTGCACCAAATAACCCGACCCGCCGTCTTGCGAACTTCGTAGCGCCCGCCCTGTCTGTTCCTTCTTTGTCCGTGTTCTGCTGGCGCTTGCGAAAAATGACAAACGTGCACCAATTAGCCCGACCCGCCACTCTTGCGAAATTGGTAGCGCCCGCCCAGTCTGTTTCTTTTTTGTCCGTGTTCTGTTAGCGCTTACGAAAAATGACAAACGTGCACCAAATAGCCCAACCCGCCACTCTTGCGAACTTCGTAGCACCCGCCCTGTCTGTTTCTTCTTTGTCCGTGTTCTGTTAGCGTTTGCGAAAAATGACAAACGTGCACCCATTAGCCCGACCCGCCACTCTTGCGAAATTGGTAGCGCCCGCCCAGTCTGTTTCTTTTTTGTCCGTGTTCTGTTAGCGCTTACGAAAAATGACAAACGTGCACCAATTAGCCCGACCAGCCACTCTTGCGAACTCCGTAGCGCCCGCCCTGTCTGTTTCTTCTTTACCCGTGTTCTGTTCGCGCTTGCGAAAAATGACAAACGTGCACGAATTATCCAGACCCGCCAGTCTTGTGAACTTCGTAGCGCCCGCCCTGTCTGTTTCTTCTTTGTCCGTGTTCTGTTAGCGCTCGCGCAAAATGACAAACGTGCACCAATTAGCCCGACTCGCCACTCTTGCGATCTTCGTAGCGCCCGCCTTATCTGTTCCTTCTTTGTCCGTGTTCTGTTAGGGCTTGCGAAAAATGACAAACGCGCACCAATTACCCGACCCGCCACTCTTGCGAAATTGGTAGCGCCCGCCCAGTCTTTTTTGTCCGTGTTCTGTTAGCGCTTGCGAAAAATGTCAAACGTGCACATTATTTATAAACACATCATGGAATTTCTTGAAGCAACTAAACTTCTGTCAAGGGCTCAACACGGGTTTCGCAAGGGATTTAGTACAGTGACTCAGTTAACAGAATTGGCGCATGACATTTTTCTCAGCATAGATGCCGGTAACCAAATCGATGCCATATTCATCGATTTCTCAAAAGCTTTTGACACGGTTCTTCACTCTAAACTGTTATGCAAACTAAAAGTCATTCTCAATAACTCTCAACTCGTTGACTGGATTGCCGATTTCCTCTCGCACCGCTGCCAGTCTGTTCGCTTCAATTCCGTCGATTCTTCGAAAGCTGACGTAACCTCAGGTGTTCCCCAAGGCTCTGTCCTTGGCCCTTTGTTGTTTTTACTTTATAATAATGGTTTGCCTGACAGTATAACCTCAAAGATCCGTCTATACGCCGATGATTGTGTATTGTACCACACTCTTAACTCTGTCAGTGATCACTTCCTTCTGAATGAGTCTTTTGGTATTTTCTGTGATTGTTGCAATACGTGGCAGATGAAAATCAACTTCAGCAAAACAGTTGCCATGTCTTTCACCAACCGCCTATGCCCTTCTAATTAAGATTATTCATGCCCTTCTAATTACGATTATTCATCCCTGCAAAAGCTACATGAATATAAATATCTTGGCGTTGTTTTTTCACAGAATATGTCATGGTCAAAACACATCGATCATATCACAGCTAAAGCTCTTAAAAAGGTTGGTTACTTGAGGCGCACAGTACGGGATGCTCCTAAAGAGACGAAATTGGTCATGTATAAATCTCTAATTCGCCCTATTCTTGAATACGCTTCCAATGTTTGGAATCCATATAAGCAATGTGAAATTGATCAAATAGAATCTGTACAACGAAAAGCTGTAAGATTTATTTTTCGCCGCTACGACTTTCATTTTTCACCCTCATCTGCGATATCTTCCTTAAACTTAAGTCCGCTCGCATCCCGCCGGAAGGCTGAGTCCTTAAAATTTCTTCACTCAATAGTGCATTCTGCAAATTGCCTCTCAGAGAGTAAGCATATCACGTTTTCAAAACCATCTATAACCAGGAGCCATCACGATCTTAATAACCATCCTTTTTTTGCCCGTACTAACGCTTTCAAATACAGTTTTTTTCCGCGTACCGTAGAGAGTTGGAACTCTGTAAATGGAAATATACGTGCCTTTTCTGTGTCTGATTTTGCGTCCGAAATTGAGACGTAGCATTATATGATGTTGTATGCAGCGTTTGTTTCACATTTTGCCATGTACCCCTTTATGCGCGCAACTGTACCGCATGATATATGTAACCACTCCTGCTATAGCCCCTGGAATGGGGCTGCAGTATTTTCAAATAAATAAATAAATTAGCACGACACGCCACTCTTGCGAACTTCGTAGCGCCCGCCCTGTCTGTTTCTTTTTTGTCCGTGTTCCGTTAGCGCTTGTGAAAAATGACAAACGTGCACCAATTAGCCCGACCAGCCACTCTTGCGAACTTCGTAGCGCCCGCCCTGTCTGTTTCTTCTTTCTCTGTGTTCTGTTAGCGCTTGCGAAAAATGACAAACGAGCACCACTTAGCCCGAACCGCCACTCTTGCGAACTTCGTAGCGCCCACCCTGTCTTTTCCTTCTTTGTTCGTGTTCTGCTGGCGCTTGCGAAAAATGACAAACGTCCACAAATAAGCCCGATCCGCCACTCTTGCGAACTTCGTAGCGCTCGCCCTGTTTGTTCCTTCTTTGTCCGTGTCCTGTTAGCGCTTGCGAAAAATGACAAACGTGCACCAATTAGCCCGACCCGCCACTCCTTCGAACTTCGTAGCACCCGCCCTGTCTGTTTCTTCTTTGTCCGTGTTCTGTTAGGGCTTGCGCAAAATGACAAACGTGCACCAAATAACCCGACCCGCCGTCTTGCGAACTTCGTAGCGCCCGCCCTGTCTGTTTCTTCTTTGTCCGTGTTCTGTTAAAGCTTGCGAAAAATGACATACGTGCACCAATTAGCCCGACCCGCCACTCTTGCGAACTTCGTAGCGCCTGCCCTGTCTGTTTCTTCTTTGTCCGTGTTCTGTTAGCGCTTGCGAAAAATGACAAACGTGCACCAATTAGCCCGACCCGCAACTCTTGCGAACTTTGTAGCGCCCGCCCTGTCTGTTTCTTCTTTACCCATGTTCTGTTCGCGCTTGCGAAAAATGACATACGTGCACCAATTAGCCCGACCCGCCACTCTTGCGAACTTCGTAGCACCCGCCCTGTCTGTTTCTTCCTTTTTGTGTTCTGTTAGCGCTTGCGAAAAATGACAAACGTGCACCAATTAGCCCGACCCGCCACTCTTTCGAACTTCGTAGCGCCCGCCCTGTCTGTTTCTCCTTTGTCCGTGTTCCGTTAGCGCTTGCGAAAAATGACAAACGTGCACCAATTAGCCCGAACCGCCACTCTTGCGACCTTCGTAGCGCCCGCCCTGTCTGTTTCTTCTTTGTTCGTGTTCCGTTAGCGCTTGCGAAAAATGACAAACGTGCACCTATTAGCCCGACCCGCCACTCTTGCGAAATTGGTAGCGCCCGCCCAGTCTTTTTTTTTTGTCAGTGTTCTGTTAGCGCTTGCGAAAAATGACAAACGTGCACCAAAGAGCCCGACCTGCCACTCTTGCGAACTTCGTAGCGCCCGCCCTGTCTGTTCCTTCTTTGTCCGTGTTCTGCTGGCGCTTGCGAAAAATGTCAAACGTCCACCAATTAGCCCGATCCGCCACTCTTGCGAACTTCGTAGCGCTCGCCCTGTTTGTTCCTTCTTTGTCCGTATCCTGTTAGCGCTTGAGGAAAAATGACAAACGTGCACCAATTAGCCCGACCCGCCACTCTTTCGAACTTCGTAGCGCCCGCCCTGTCTGTTCCTTCTTTGTCCGTGTTCTGTTAGCGCTTGCGAAAAATGACAAACGTGCACCAATTAGCCCGACTCGCCACTCTTGCTGAATTGGTAGCGCCCGCCCTGTCTGTTTCTTCTTTGTCCGTGTTCTGTTAGCGCTCGCCCAAAATGACAAACGTGCTCCAATTAGCCCGACCCGCCACTCTTGAGAACTTCGTAGCGCCCGCCCTGTCTGTTTCTTCTTTGTCCGTGTTCTGTAAGCGCTTGCGAAAAATGACAAACGCGCACCAATTAGCCCGACCCGCCGCTCTTGCGAAATTGGTAGCGCCCGCCCTGTCTGTTTCTTCTTTGTCCGTGTTCTGTTAGCGCTTGCGAAAAATGACAAACGTGCACCAATTAGCCCGACCCGCCGCTCTTGCGAACTTCGTAGCGCCCGCCCTGTCTATTTCTTCTATGTCCGTGTTCTGTTAGCGCTTGCGAAAAATAACAAAAGTGCACCAATTAGCCCGACTCGCCACTCTTGCTAAATTGGTAGCACCCGCCCTGTCTGCTTCTTCTTTGTCCGTGTTCTGTTAGCGCTTGCAAAAAATGACAAACGTGCACCAATAGCCCGACCCGCCACTCTTTCGAACTTCGTAGCGCACGCCCTGTCTGTTCCTTCTTTGTCCGTGTTCTGTTAGAGCTTGCGAAAAATGACAAACGTGCACCAAATAGACCGACCCGCCACTCTTGCGAAATTGGTAGCGCCTGCCCTGTCTGTTTCTTCTTTGTCCGTGTTCTGTTAGCGCTTGCGAAAAATGACAAACGTGCACCAATTACCCCGACCCGCCACTCTTGCGATTCCGTAGCGCCCGCCCTGTCCGTTTCTTCTTTGCCCGTGTTCTGTTAGCGCTTGCGAAAAATTACAAAACTGCACCAATCAGCCCGACTCGCCACTCTTGCGAAATTGCTTTCGCCCGCCCTGTCTGTTTCTTCTTTGTCCGTGCTCTGTTAGGGCTTGCGCAAAATGACAAACGTGCACCAATTAGCCCGACCCGCCAGTCGTGCGAACTTCGTAGCTTCCGCCCCGTCTGTTTCTTCTTTGTCCCTGTTCTGTTAGCGCTTGCGAAAAATGACAAACGTGCACCAATTAGCCTGACGCGCCGCTCTTGCGAACTTCGTAGCGCCCGCCTTGTCTATTTCTTCTTTGTCCGTGTTCTGTTAGCGCTTGCGAAAAATGACAAACGTGCACCAATAGCCCGACCCGCAACTCTTGCGAACTTTGTAGCGCCCGCCCTGTCTGTTTCTTCTTTACCCGTGTTCTGTTCGCGCTTGCGAAAAATGACAAACGTGCACCAATTATCCAGACCCGCCAGTCTTGCGAACTTCGAAGCGCCCGCCCTGTCTGTTCCTTCTTTGTCCGCGTTCTGTTAGCGCTTGCGAAAAATGACAAACGTGCACCAATTAGCCCGACCCGCCACTATTGCGAAATTGGTAGCGCCTGCCCTGTCTGTTTCTTCTTTGTCCGTGTTCTGTTAGCGCTTGCGAAAAATGACAAACGTGCACCAATTAGCCCGACCCGCAACTCTTGCGAACTTTGTAGCGCCCGCCCTGTCTGTTTCTTCTTTACCCGTGTTCTGTTCGCGCTTGCGAAAAATGACAAAAGTGCACCAATTAGCCTGACTCGCCACTCTTGCTAAATTGGTAGCGCCCGCCCTGTCTGTTTCTTCTTTGTCCGTGATCTGTTAGCGCTCGCGCAAAATGACAAACGTGCACCAATTAGCCCGACTCGCCACTCTTGCGAACTTCGTAGCGCCCGCCCTGTCTCTTTCTTCTTTGTTCGTATTCTGTTAGCGTTTGCGAAAAATGACAAACGTGCACCAATTACCCCGACCCTCCACTCTTGCAAAATTGGTAGCGCCCGCCCAGTCTGTTTCTTTTTTGTCTGTGTTCTGTTAGCGCTTATGAAAAATGACAAACGTGCACCAATTAGCCCGACCCGCCACTCTTGCGCACTTCGTAGCACCCGCACTGTCTGTTTCTTCTTTGTCCGTGTTCTGTTAGCGCTTGAGAAAAATGACAAACGTGCACCAATTAGCCCGAACCGCCACTCTTGCGAACTTCGTAGCGCCCGCCCTGTCTGTTCCTTCTTTGTCCGCGTTCTGTTAGCGCTTGCGAAAAATGACAAACGTGCACCAATTAGCCCGACTCGCCACTCTTGCGCAATTGGTAGCGCCCGCCCTGTCTGTTTTTTCTTTGTCTGTGTTCTGTTAGCGCTTGCGAAAAATGACAAACATGCACCAATTAGCCCGACCCGCCGCTCTTGCGAACTTCGTAGCGCCCGCCCTGTCTATTTCTTCTATGTCCGTGGTCTGTTAGCGCTTTTGAAAAATGACAAAAGTGCACCAATTAGCCTAACTCGCCACTCTTGCTAAATTGGTAGCGCCCGCCCTGTCAGTTTCTTCTTTGTCCGTGATCTGTTAGCGCTCGCGCAAAATGACAAACGTGCACCAAATAGCCCGACTCGCCACTCTTGCGAACTTCGTAGCGCTCGCCCTGTTTGTTCCTTCTTTGTCCGTGTCCTGTTAGCGCTTGCGAAAAATGACTAACGTGCACTAATTAGCCCGACCCGCCACTCTTTCGAACTTCGTAGCACCCGCCCTGTCTGTTTCTTCTTTGTCCGTGTTCTGTTAGGGCTTGCGCAAAATGACAAACGTGCACCAAATAACCCGACCCGCCGTCTTGCGAACTTCGTAGCGCCCGCCCTGTCTGTTTCTTCTTTGTCCGTGTTCTGTTAGAGCTTGCGAAAAATGACATACGTGCACCAATTAGCCCGACCCGCCACTCTTGCGAACTTCGTAGCGCCTGCCCTGTCTGTTTCTTCTTTGTCCGTGTTCTGTTAGCGCTTGCGAAAAATGACAAACGTGCACCAATTAGCCCGACCCGCAACTCTTGCGAACTTTGTAGCGCCCGCCCTGTCTGTTTCTTCTTTACCCATGTTCTGTTCGCGCTTGCGAAAAATGACAACCGTGCACCAATTAGCCCGAACGGCCACTCTTGCGAACTTCGTAGCGCCCGCGTTGTCTGTTTCTTCTTTGTCCGTGTTCTGTTAGAACTTGCGAAAAATGACATACGTGCACCAATTAGCCCGACCCGCCACTCTTGCGAACTTCGTAGCACCCGCCCTGTCTGTTTCTTCCTTTTTGTGTTCTGTTAGCGCTTGCGAAAAATGACAAACGTGCACAAATTTGCCCGACTCGCCACTCTTGCGAACTTCGTAGCGCCCGCCCTGTCTGTGTCTTCTTTGTCCGTGTTCTGTTAGCGTTTGCGAAAAATGACAAACGTGCACCAATTAGCCCGACCCTCCACTCTTGCGAAATTGGTAGCGCCCGCCCAGTCTGTTTTTTTTGTCTGTGTTCTGTTAGCGCTTACGAAATATGACAAACGTGCACCAATTAGCCCGACCCGCCACTCTTGCGAACTTCGTAGCACCCGCCCTGTCTGTTTCTTCTTTGTCCGTGTTCTGTTAGCGCTCGCGCAAAATGACAAACGTGCACCAATTAGCCCGACTCGCCACTCTTGCGATCTTCGTAGCGCCCACCCTATCTGTTCCTTCTTTGTCCGTGTTCTGTTAGGGCTTGCGAAAAATGACAAACGCGCACCAATTACCCGACCCGCCACTCTTGCGAAATTGGTAGCGCCCGCCCAGTCTTTTTTGTCCGTGTTCTGTTAGCGCTTGCGAAAAATGTCAAACGTGCATATTATTTATAAACACATCATGGAATTTCTTGAAGCAACTAAACTTCTGTCAAGGGCTCAACACGGGTTTCGCAAGGGATTT
Organism: Amblyomma americanum; assembly: GCF_052857255.1. Classification (NCBI taxonomy): domain Eukaryota; kingdom Metazoa; phylum Arthropoda; class Arachnida; order Ixodida; family Ixodidae; genus Amblyomma; species Amblyomma americanum. The sequence continues at coordinate 11,411,378 of NC_135500.1, forward strand.
AGTACAGTGACTCAGTTAACAGAATTGGCGCATGACATTTTTCCCAGCATAGATGCCGGTAACCAAATCGATGCCATATTCATCGATTTCTCAAAAGCTTTTGACACGGTTCTTCACTCTAAACTGTTATGCAAACTAAAAGTCATTCTCAATAACTCTCAACTCGTTGACTGGATTGCCGATTTCGTCTCGCACCGCTGCCAGTCTGTTCGCTTCAATTCCGTCGATTCTTCGAAAGCTGACGTAACCTCAGGTGTTCCCCAAGGCTCTGTCCTTGGCCCTTTGTTGTTTTTACTTTATAATAATGGTTTGCCTGACAGTATAACCTCAAAGATCCGTCTGTACGCCGATGATTGTGTATTGTACCACACTCTTAACTCTGTCAGTGATCACTTCCTTCTGAATGAGTCTTTTGGTATTTTCTGTGATTGTTACAATACGTGGCAGATGAAAATCAACTTCAGCAAAACAGTTGTCATGTTTTTCACCAACCGCCTATGCCCTTCTAATTAAGATTATTCATCCCTGCAAAAGGTACATGAATATAAATATCTTGGCGTTGTTTTTTCACAGAATATGTCATGGTCAAAACACATCGATCATATCACAGCTAATGAAGTCGAGAGTGTGACGGAATCCCGTCTGGCCGGGGGGATACATTTCAAAACAAAGAGACGCCGACCAGTAAAACGAAAAAATTGTATTGACGTTTCGGCGCCCAGAACGGGGGCCTTGTTCACAATGGAAACAAACCAAGAGGGTTCGTCTTTTTAAAAGCTATAGTAATCGCCGTAAAGATCGCGCGTAAATCGGGTTAAGATTGCCCTCGTTACGATTAAGCGTGTGAGCCGTTGTCTGTATCACCAGGGACTCGAGATGAAGCCGTGATGTTGTCAGTTTCTCTTTTTCGATGATTCTTGCTTTTTCCCAATCTATTCTGTGATTTGCCGTCACCGCGTGCTCTGCCAAGGCGTTATTGCGGGTATCTTCTTTCTGCACATCACGAGCATGTTGCTGTAGGCGCTTCTTGTAACTTCCGGTTTCGGCGATGTAAACACCGTTGCAATCTGCACAAGGGATGGCGTAGACAACTCCTGGGAACTTCTCTTTTGGCAACTGATCTTTGACGTTCATCAGTTGTTGTCAATACAATGTCAATACAACGTCAATACAATTTTTTCGTTTTACTGGTCGGCGTCTCTTTGTTTTGAAATATCACAGCTAAAGCTCTTAAAAAGGTAGGTTACTTGAGGCGCACAGTACGGGATGCTCCTAAAGAGACGAAATTGGTCATGTATAAATCTCTAATTCGCCCTATTCTTGAATACGCTTCCAATGTTTGGAATCCATATAAACAATGTGAAATTGATCAAATAGAATCTGTACAACGAAAAGCTGTAAGATTTATTTTTCGCCGCTACGACTTTCATTTTTCACCCTCATCTGCGATATCTTCCTTAAACTTAAGTCCGCTCGCATCCCGCCGGAAGGCTGAGTCCTTAAAATTTCTTCACTCAATAGTGCATTCTGCAAATTGCCTCTCAGAGAGTAAGCATATCACGTTTTCAAAACCATCTATAACCAGGAGCCATCACGATCTTAATAACCATCCTTTTTTTGCCCGTACTAACGCTTTCAAATACAGTTTTTTTCCGCGTACCGTGGAGAGTTGGAACTCTGTAAATGGAAATATACGTGCCTTTTCTGTGTCTGATTTTGCGTCCGAAATTGAGACGTAGCATTATATGATGTTGTATGCAGCGTTTGTTTCACATTTTGCCATGTACCCCTTTATGCGCGCAACTGTACCGCATGATATATGTAACCACTCCTGCTATAGCCCCTGGAATGGGGCTGCAGTATTTTCAAATAAATAAATAAATTAGCACGACACGCCACTCTTGCGAACTTCGTAGCGCCCGCCCTGTCTGTTTCTTTTTTGTCCGTGTTCTGTTAGCGCTTGTGAAAAATGACAAACGTGCACCAATTAGCCCGACCAGCCACTCTTGCGAACTTCGTAGCGCCCGCCCTGTCTGTTTCTTCTTTCTCTGTGTTCTGTTAGCGCTTGAGAAAAATGACAAACGAGCACCACTCAGCCCGAACCGCCACTCTTGCGAACTTCGTAGCGCCCACCCTGTCTTTTCCTTCTTTGTTCGTGTTCTGCTGGCGCTTGCGAAAAATGACAAACGTCCACCAATAATCCCGATCCGCCACTCTTGCGAACTTCGTAGCGCTCGCCCTGTTTGTTCCTTCTTTGTCCGTGTGCTGTTAGCGCTTGCGAAAAATGACAAACGTGCACCAATTAGCCCGACCCGCCACTCTTTCGAACTTCGTAGCACCCGCCCTGTCTGTTTCTTCTTTGTCCGTGTTCTGTTAGGGCTTGCGCAAAATGACAAACGTGCTCCAAATAACCCGACCCGCCGTCTTGCGAACTTTGTAGCGCCCGCCCTGTCTGTTTCTTCTTTGTCCGTGTTCTGTTAAAGCTTGCGAAAAATGACATACGTGCACCAATTAGCCCGACCCGCCACTCTTGCGAACTTCGTAGCGCCTGCCCTGTCTGTTTCTTCTTTGTCCGTGTTCTGTTAGCGCTTGCGAAAAATGACAAACGTGCACCAATTAGCCCGACCCGCAACTCTTGCGAACTTTGTAGCGCCCGCCCTGTCTGTTTCTTCTTTACCCATGTTCTGTTCGCGCTTGCGAAAAATGACAACCGTGCACCAATTAGCCCGAACGGCCACTCTTGCGAACTTCGTAGCGCCCGCGTTGTCTGTTTCTTCTTTGTCCGTGTTCTGTTAGAACTTGCGAAAAATGACATACGTGCACCAATTAGCCCCACCCGCCACTCTTGCGAACTTCGTAGCACCCGCCCTGTCTGTTTCTTCCTTTTTGTGTTCTGTTAGCGCTTGCGAAAAATGACAAACGTGCACCAATTAGCCCGACCCGCCACTCTTTCGAACTTCGTAGCGCCCGCCCTGTCTGTTTCTCCTTTGTCCGTGTTCCGTTAGCGCTTGCGAAAAATGACAAACGTGCACCAATTAGCCCGAACCGCCACTCTTGCGAGCTTCGTAGCGCCCGCCCTGTCTGTTTCTTCTTTGTTCGTGTTCCGTTAGCGCTTGCGAAAAATGACAAACGTGCACCTATTAGCCCGACCCGCCACTCTTGCGAAATTGGTAGCGCCCGCCCAGTCTTTTTTTTGTCCGTGTTCTGTTAGCGCTTGCGAAAAATGACAAACGTGCACCAAAGAGCCCGACCTGCCACTCTTGCGAACTTCGTAGCGCCCGCCCTGTCTGTTCCTTCTTTGTCCGTGTTCTGCTGGCGCTTGCGAAAAATGTCAAACGTCCACCAATTAGCCCGATCCGCCACTCTTGCGAACTTCGTAGCGCTCGCCCTGTTTGTTCCTTCTTTGTCCGTATCCTGTTAGCGCTTGAGGAAAAATGACAAACGTGCACCAATTAGCCCGACCCGCCACTCTTTCGAACTTCGTAGCGCCCGCCCTGTCTGTTCCTTCTTTGTCCGTGTTCTGTTAGCGCTTGCGAAAAATGACAAACGTGCACCAATTAGCCCGACTCGCCACTCTTGCTAAATTGGTAGCGCCCGCCCTGTCTGTTTCTTCTTTGTCCGTGTTCTGTTAGCGCTCGCCCAAAATGACAAACGTGCTCCAATTAGCCCGACCCGCCACTCTTGCGAACTTCGTAGCGCCCGCCCTGTCTGTTTCTTCTTTGTCCGTGTTCTGTAAGCGCTTGCGAAAAATGACAAACGCGCACCAATTAGCCCGACCCGCCGCTCTTGCGAAATTGGTAGCGCCCGCCCTGTCTGTTTCTTCTTTGTCCGTGTTCTGTTAGCGCTTGCGAAAAATGACAAACGTGCACCAATTAGCCCGACCCGCCGCTCTTGCGAACTTCGTAGCGCCCGCCCTGTCTATTTCTTCTATGTCCGTGTTCTGTTAGCGCTTGCGAAAAATAACAAAAGTGCACCAATTAGCCCGACTCGCCACTCTTGCTAAATTGGTAGCACCCGCCCTGTCTGCTTCTTCTTTGTCCGTGTTCTGTTAGCGCTTGCAAAAAATGACAAACGTGCACCAATAGCCCGACCCGCCACTCTTTCGAACTTCGTAGCGCACGCCCTGTCTGTTCCTTCTTTGTCCGTGTTCTGTTAGAGCTTGCGAAAAATGACAAACGTGCACCAAATAGACCGACCCGCCACTCTTGCGAAATTGGTAGCGCCTGCCCTGTCTGTTTCTTCTTTGTCCGTGTTCTGTTAGCGCTTGCGAAAAATGACAAACGTGCACCAATTACCCCGACCCGCCACTCTTGCGATTCCGTAGCGCCCGCCCTGTCCGTTTCTTCTTTGCCCGTGTTCTGTTAGCGCTTGCGAAAAATTACAAAACTGCACCAATCAGCCCGACTCGCCACTCTTGCGAAATTGCTTTCGCCCGCCCTGTCTGTTTCTTCTTTGTCCGTGCTCTGTTAGAGCTTGCGCAAAATGACAAACGTGCACCAATTAGCCCGACCCGCCAGTCGTGCGAACTTCGTAGCTTCCGCCCCGTCTGTTTCTTCTTTGTCCCTGTTCTGTTAGCGCTTGCGAAAAATGACAAACGTGCACCAATTAGCCTGACGCGCCGCTCTTGCGAACTTCGTAGCGCCCGCCTTGTCTATTTCTTCTTTGTCCGTGTTCTGTTAGCGCTTGCGAAAAATGACAAACGTCCACCAATTAGCCCGACCCGCAACTCTTGCGAACTTTGTAGCGCCCGCCCTGTCTGTTTCTTCTTTACCCGTGTTCTGTTCGCGCTTGCGAAAAATGACAAACGTGCACCAATTATCCAGACCCGCCAGTCTTGCGAACTTCGAAGCGCCCGCCCTGTCTGTTCCTTCTTTGTCCGCGTTCTGTTAGCGCTTGCGAAAAATGACAAACGTGCACCAATTAGCCCGACCCGCCACTATTGCGAAATTGGTAGCGCCTGCCCTGTCTGTTTCTTCTTTGTCCGTGTTCTGTTAGCGCTTGCGAAAAATGACAAACGTGCACCAATTAGCCCGACCCGCAACTCTTGCGAACTTTGTAGCGCCCGCCCTGTCTGTTTCTTCTTTACCCGTGTTCTGTTCGCGCTTGCGAAAAATGACAAAAGTGCACCAATTAGCCTGACTCGCCACTCTTGCTAAATTGGTAGCGCCCGCCCTGTCTGTTTCTTCTTTCTCCGTGATCTGTTAGCGCTCGCGCAAAATGACAAACGTGCACCAATTAGCCCGACTCGCCACTCTTGCGAACTTCGTAGCGCCCGCCCTGTCTCTTTCTTCTTTGTTCGTATTCTGTTAGCGTTTGCGAAAAATGACAAACGTGCACCAATTACCCCGACCCTCCACTCTTGCAAAATTGGTAGCGCCCGCCCAGTCTGTTTCTTTTTTGTCTGTGTTCTGTTAGCGCTTATGAAAAATGACAAACGTGCACCAATTAGCCCGACCCGCCACTCTTGCGCACTTCGTAGCACCCGCACTGTCTGTTTCTTCTTTGTCCGTGTTCTGTTAGCGCTTGAGAAAAATGACAAACGTGCACCAATTAGCCCGAACCGCCACTCTTGCGAACTTCGTAGCGCCCGCCCTGTCTGTTCCTTCTTTGTCCGCGTTCTGTTAGCGCTTGCGAAAAATGACAAACGTGCACCAATTAGCCCGACTCGCCACTCTTGCGCAATTGGTAGCGCCCGCCCTGTCTGTTTTTTCTTTGTCTGTGTTCTGTTAGCGCTTGCGAAAAATGACAAACATGCACCAATTAGCCCGACCCGCCGCTCTTGCGAACTTCGTAGCGCCCGCCCTGTCTATTTCTTCTATGTCCGTGGTCTGTTAGCGCTTTTGAAAAATGACAAAAGTGCACCAATTAGCCTAACTCGCCACTCTTGCTAAATTGGTAGCGCCCGCCCTGTCAGTTTCTTCTTTGTCCGTGATCTGTTAGCGCTCGCGCAAAATGACAAACGTGCACCAATTAGCCCGACTCGCCACTCTTGCGAACTTCGTAGCGCTCGCCCTGTTTGTTCCTTCTTTGTCCGTGTCCTGTTAGCGCTTGCGAAAAATGACTAACGTGCACCAATTAGCCCGACCCGCCACTCTTTCGAACTTCGTAGCACCCGCCCTGTCTGTTTCTTCTTTGTCCGTGTTCTGTTAGGGCTTGCGCAAAATGACAAACGTGCACCAAATAACCCGACCCGCCGTCTTGCGAACTTCGTAGCGCCCGCCCTGTCTGTTTCTTCTTTGTCCGTGTTCTGTTAGAGCTTGCGAAAAATGACATACGTGCACCAACTAGCCCGACACGCCACTCTTGCGAACTTCGTAGCGCCTGCCCTGTCTGTTTCTTCTTTGTCCGCGTTCTGTTAGCGCTTGCGAAAAATGACAAACGTGCACCAATTAGCCCGACCCGCAACTCTTGCGAACTTTGTAGCGCCCGCCCTGTCTGTTTCATCTTTACCCATGTTCTGTTCGCGCTTGCGAAAAATGACAACCGTGCACCAATTAGCCCGAACGGCCACTCTTGCGAACTTCGTAGCGCCCGCGTTGTCTGTTTCTTCTTTGTCCGTGTTCTGTTAGAACTTGCGAAAAATGACATACGTGCACCAATTAGCCCGACCCGCCACTGTTGCGAACTTCGTAGCACCCGCCCTGTCTGTTTCTTCCTTTTTGTGTTCTGTTAGCGCTTGCGAAAAATGACAAACGTGCACAAATTTCCCCGACTCGCCACTCTTGCGAACTTCGTAGCGCCCGCCCTGTCTGTTTCTTCTTTGTCCGTGTTCTGTTAGCGTTTGCGAAAAATGACAAACGTGCACCAATTAGCCCGACCCTCCACTCTTGCGAAATTGGTAGCGCCCGCCCAGTCTGTTTTTTTTTGTCTGTGTTCTGTTAGCGCTTACGAAATATGACAAACGTGCACCAATTAGCCCGACCCGCCACTCTTGCGAACTTCGTAGCACCCGCCCTGTCTGTTTCTTCTTTGTCCGTGTTCTGTTAGCGCTTGCGAAAAATGACAAACGTGCACCAATTAGCCCGACCCGCCACTCTTTCGAAATTGGTAGCGCCAGCCCTATCTGTTCCTTCCTTGTGCGTTTTCCGTTAGCGCTTGCGAAAAATGACAAACGTGCACCAATTATCCCGACCCGCCACTCTTGCGAACTTCGTTGCTCCCGTCCTGTCTGTTTCTTCTTTGTCCGTGTTCTGTTAGCGCTTGCGAAAAATGACAAACGCGCACCAATTAGCCCGACCCGCCACTCTTGCGAACTTTGTAGCGCCCGCCCTGTCTGTTCCTTCTTTGTTCTTGTTCTGTTAGCGCTTGCGAAAAATCACAAACGTGCACCAATTAGCCCGACCCGCCGCTTTTGCGAACTTCGTAGCGCACGCCCTGTCTGTTCCTTCTTTTTCCGTGTTCTGCTGGCGCTTGCGAAAAATGACAAACGTGCACCAATTAGCCCGAACGACCACTCTTGTGAACATCGTAGCGCCCGCTCTGTCTGTTCCTTCTTTTTCCGTGTTCTGCTGGCGCTTGCGAAAAATGAAAAACGTGCACCAATTAACCCGAACCGCCACTCTTGCGAACTTCGTAACGCCCGCCCTGTCTGTTTAATCTTTGTCCGTGTTCCGATAGCGCTTGCGAAAACTGACAAACGTGCACCAGTTAGCCCGACCCGCCACTCTTGCGAACTTCGTAGCGCCCGCTCTGTCTGTTCCTTCTTTTTCCGTGTTCTGCTGGCGCTTGCGAAAAATGACAAACGTGCACCAAATAGACCGACCCGCCACTCTTGCGAAATTGGTAGCGCCTGCCCTGTCTGTTTCTTCTTTGTCCGTGTTCTGTTAGCGCTTGCGAAAAATGACAAACGTGCACCAATTACCCCGACCCGCCACTCTTGCGATTCCGTAGCGCCCGCCCTGTCCGTTTCTTCTTTGCCCGTGTTCTGTTAGCGCTTGCGAAAAATTACAAAACTGCACCAATCAGCCCGACTCGCCACTCTTGCGAAATTGCTTTCGCCCGCCCTGTCTGTTTCTTCTTTGTCCGTGCTCTGTTAGGGCTTGCGCAAAATGACAAACGTGCACCAATTAGCCCGACCCGCCAGTCGTGCGAACTTCGTAGCTTCCGCCCCGTCTGTTTCTTCTTTGTCCCTGTTCTGTTAGCGCTTGCGAAAAATGACAAACGTGCACGAATTAGCCTGACGCGCCGCTCTTGCGAACTTCGTAGCGCCCGCCTTGTCTATTTCTTCTTTGTCCGTGTTCTGTTAGCGCTTGCGAAAAATGACAAACGTCCACCAATTAGCCCGACCCGCAACTCTTGCGAACTTTGTAGCGCCCGCCCTGTCTGTTTCTTCTTTACCCGTGTTCTGTTCGCGCTTGCGAAAAATGACAAACGTGCACCAATTATCCAGACCCGCCAGTCTTGCGAACTTCGAAGCGCCCGCCCTGTCTGTTCCTTCTTTGTCCGCGTTCTGTTAGCGCTCGCGCAAAATGACAAACGTGCACCAATTAGCCCGACTCGCCACTCTTGCGAACTTCGTAGCGCCCGCCCTGTCTCTTTCTTCTTTGTTCGTATTCTGTTAGCGTTTGCGAAAAATGACAAACGTGCACCAATTACCCCGACCCTCCACTCTTGCAAAATTGGTAGCGCCCGCCCAGTCTGTTTCTTTTTTGTCTGTGTTCTGTTAGCGCTTATGAAAAATGACAAACGTGCACCAATTAGCCCGACCCGCCACTCTTGCGCACTTCGTAGCACCCGCACTGTCTGTTTCTTCTTTGTCCATGTTCTGTTAGTGCTTGAGAAAAATGACAAACGTGCACCAATTAGCCCGAACCGCCACTCATGCGAACTTCGTAGCGCCCGCCCTGTCTGTTCCTTCTTTGTCCGCGTTCTGTTAGCGCTTGCGAAAAATGACAAACGTGCACCAATTAGCCCGACTCGCCACTCTTGCGCAATTGGTAGCGCCCGCCCTGTCTGTTTTTTCTTTGTCTCTGTTCTGTTAGCGCTTGCGAAAAATGACAAACATGCACCAATTAGCCCGACCCGCCGCTCTTGCGAACTTCGTAGCGCCCGCCCTGTCTATTTCTTCTATGTCCGTGGTCTGTTAGCGCTTTTGAAAAATGACAAAAGTGCACCAATTAGCCTAACTCGCCACTCTTGCTAAATTGGTAGCGCCCGCCCTGTCAGTTTCTTCTTTGTCCGTGATCTGTTAGCGCTCGCGCAAAATGACAAACGTGCACCAATTAGCCCGACTCACCACTCTTGCGAACTTCGTAGCGCTCGCCCTGTTTGTTCCTTCTTTGTCCGTGTCCTGTTAGCGCTTGCGAAAAATGACTAACGTGCACCAATTAGCCCGACCCGCCACTCTTTCGAACTTCGTAGCACCCGCCCTGTCTGTTTCTTCTTTGTCCGTGTTCTGTTAGGGCTTGCGCAAAATGACAAACGTGCACCAAATAACCCGACCCGCCGTCTTGCGAACTTCGTAGCGCCCGCCCTGTCTGTTTCTTCTTTGTCCGTGTTCTGTTAGAGCTTGCGAAAAATGACATACGTGCACCAATTAGCCCGACACGCCACTCTTGCGAACTTCGTAGCGCCTGCCCTGTCTGTTTCTTCTTTGTCCGCGTTCTGTTAGCGCTTGCGAAAAATGACAAACGTGCACCAATTAGCCCGACCCGCAACTCTTGCGAACTTTGTAGCGCCCGCCCTGTCTGTTTCTTCTTTACCCATGTTCTGTTCGCGCTTGCGAAAAATGACAACCGTGCACCAATTAGCCCGAACGGCCACTCTTGCGAACTTCGTAGCGCCCGCGTTGTCTGTTTCTTCTTTGTCCGTGTTCTGTTAGAACTTGCGAAAAATGACATACGTGCACCAATTAGCCCGACCCGCCACTGTTGCGAACTTCGTAGCACCCGCCCTGTCTGTTTCTTCCTTTTTGTGTTCTGTTAGCGCTTGCGAAAAATGACAAACGTGCACAAATTTCCCCGACTCGCCACTCTTGCGAACTTCGTAGCGCCCGCCCTGTCTGTTTCTTCTTTGTCCGTGTTCTGTTAGCGTTTGCGAAAAATGACAAACGTGCACCAATTAGCCCGACCCTCCACTCTTGCGAAATTGGTAGCGCCCGCCCAGTCTGTTTTTTTTTGTCTGTGTTCTGTTAGCGCTTACGAAATATGACAAACGTGCACCAATTAGCCCGACCCGCCACTCTTGCGAACTTCGTAGCACCCGCCCTGTCTGTTTCTTCTTTGTCCGTGTTCTGTTAGCGCTTGCGAAAAATGACAAACGTGCACCAATTAGCCCGACCCGCCACTCTTTCGAAATTGGTAGCGCCAGCCCTATCTGTTCCTTCCTTGTGCGTTTTCCGTTAGCGCTTGCGAAAAATGACAAACGTGCACCAATTATCCCGACCCGCCACTCTTGCGAACTTCGTTGCTCCCGTCCTGTCTGTTTCTTCTTTGTCCGTGTTCTGTTAGCGCTTGCGAAAAATGACAAACGCGCACCAATTAGCCCGACCCGCCACTCTTGCGAACTTTGTAGCGCCCGCCCTGTCTGTTCCTTCTTTGTTCTTGTTCTGTTAGCGCTTGCGAAAAATCACAAACGTGCACCAATTAGCCCGACCCGCCGCTTTTGCGAACTTCGTAGCGCACGCCCTGTCTGTTCCTTCTTTTTCCGTGTTCTGCTGGCGCTTGCGAAAAATGACAAACGTGCACCAATTAGCCCGAACGACCACTCTTGTGAACATCGTAGCGCCCGCTCTGTCTGTTCCTTCTTTTTCCGTGTTCTGCTGGCGCTTGCGAAAAATGAAAAACGTGCACCAATTAACCCGAACCGCCACTCTTGCGAACTTCGTAACGCCCGCCCTGTCTGTTTAATCTTTGTCCGTGTTCCGATAGCGCTTGCGAAAACTGACAAACGTGCACCAGTTAGCCCGACCCGCCACTCTTGCGAACTTCGTAGCGCCCGCTCTGTCTGTTCCTTCTTTTTCCGTGTTCTGCTGGCGCTTGCGAAAAATGACTAACGTAAACCAATTAGCCCTGTCCGCCACTCTTGTGAACTTCGTAGCGCTCGCCCTGTTTGTTCCTTCTTTGTCCGTGTCCTGTTAGCGCTTGCGAAAAATGACAAACGTGCACAAATTAGCCCGACCCGCCACTCTTTCGAACTTCGTAGCGCCCGCCTTGTCTGTTCCTTCTTTGTCCGTGTTCTGTTAGCGCTTGCGAAAAATGACAACCGTGCACCAATTAGCCCGAACGGCCACTCTTGCGAACTTCGTAGCGCCCGCCTTGTCTGTTTCTTCTTTGTCCGTGTTCTGTTAGAGCTTGCGAAAAATGACATACGTGCACCAATTAGCCCGACCCGCCACGCTTGCGAACTTCGTAGCACCCGCCCTGTCTGTTTCTTCCTTTTTGTGTTCTGTTAGCGCTTGCGAAAAATGACAAACGTGCACCAATTAGCCCGACCCGCCACTCTTTCGAACTTCGTAGCGCCCGCCCTGTCTGTTTCTTCTTTGTCCGTGTTCCGTTAGCGCTTGCGAAAAATGACAAACGTGCACCTATTAGCCCGACCCGCCACTCTTGCGAAATTGGTAGCGCCCGCCCAGTCTTTTTTTTTGTCCGTGTTCTGTTAGCGCTTGCGAAAAATGAAAAAACTGCACCAATCAGCCCGACTCGCCACTCTTGCGAAATTGCTTTCGCCCGCCCTGTCTGTTTCTTCTTTGTCCGTGCTCTGTTAGCGCTTGCAAAAAATGACAATTGTACACCAATTAGCCCGACCCGCCACTCTTGCGAACTTCGTAGCCTCCGCCCTGTCTGTTTCTTCTTTGTCCGTGTTCTGTTAGCTCTTGCAAAAAATGACAAACGTGCACCAATTAGCCTGACCCGCCGCTCTTGCGAACTTCGTAGCGCCCGCCTTGTCTATTTCTTATTTGTCCGTGTTCTGTTAGCGCTTGCTAAAAATGAAAAATTGCACCAATTAGCCCGACTCGCCACTCTTGCGAAATTGGTAGCGCCCGCCCTGTCTGTTTCTTCCTTGTCTGTGTTCTGTTAGCGCTTGCGAAAAATCAAAAACGTGCACCAATTAGCCCGACCCAACACTCTTGCGAACTTAGCGCCCGCCCTGTCTGTTTCATTGTCCGTGTTCTGTTAGGGCTTGCGCAAAATGACAAACTTGCACCAATTAGCCCGACCCGCCACTCTTGCGAACTTCGTAGCTTCCGCCCCGTCTGTTTCTTCTTTGTCCGTGTTCTGTTAGAGCTTGCGAAAAATGACATACATGCACCAATTAGCCCGACCCGCCACTCTTGCGAACTTCGTAGCGCCTGCCCTGTCTCTTTCTTCTTTGTCCGTGTTCTGTTAGCGCTTGCGAAAAATGACAAACGTGCACCAATCAGCCCGACCCGCCACTATTGCGAAATTGGTAGCGCCCGCCCTGTCCGTTTTTTCTTTGTCCGTGTTCTGTTAGCGCTTGCGAAGAATAACAAACGTGCACCAATTAGCCCGACCCGCCGCTCTTGCGAACTTCGTAGCGCCCGCCCTGTCTATTTCTTCTATGTCCGTGGTCTGTTAGCGCTTGCGAAAAATGACAAAAGTGCACCAATTAGCCTAACTCGCCACTCTTGCTAAATTGGTAGCGCCCGCCCTGTAAGTTTCTTCTTTGTCCGTGATCTGTTAGCGCTCGCGCAAAATGACAAACGTGCACCAATTAGCCCGACTCGCCACTCTTGCGAACTTCGTAGCGCCCGCCCTGTCTGTTTCTTCTTTGTTCGTGTTCTGTTAGCATTTGCGAAAAATGACAAACGTGCACCAATTACCCCGACCCTCCACTCTTGCAAAATTGGTAGCGCCCGCCCAGTCTGTTTCTTTTTTGTCTGTGTTCTGTTAGCGCTTATGAAAAATGACAAACGTGCACCAATTAGCCCGACCCGCCACTCTTGCGAACTTCGTAGCACCCGCACTGTCTGTTTCTTCTTTGTCCGTGTTCTGTTCGCGCTTGAGAAAAATGACAAAAGTGCACCAATTAGCCCGACTCGCCACTCTTGCTAAATTGGTAGCGCCCGCCCTGTCTGTTTCTTCTTTGTCCGTGTTCTGTTAGCGCTTGCGAAAAATGACAAACGTGCACAAATTTGCCCGACTCGCCACTCTTGCGAACTTCGTAGCGCCCGCCCTGTCTCTTTCTTCTTTGTCCGTGTTCTGTTAGCGTTTGCGAAAAATGACAAACGTGCACCAATTAGCCCGACCCTCCACTCTTGCGAAATTGGTAGCGCCCGCCCAGTCTGTTTTTTTTTTGTCTGTGTTCTGTTAGCGCTTACGAAATATGACAAACGTGCACCAATTAGCCCGACCCGCCACTCTTGCGAACTTCGTAGCACCCGCCCTGTTTGTTTCTTCTTTGTCCGTGTTCTGTTAGCGCTTGCGAAAAATGACAAACGTGAACCAATTAGCCCGACCCGCCACTCTTTCGAAATTGGTAGCGCCAGCCCTATCTGTTCCTTCCTTGTGCGTGTTCCGTTAGCGCTTGCGAAAAATGACAAACGTGCACCAATTATCCCGACCCGCCACTCTTGCGAACTTCGTTGCTCCCGTCCTGTCCGTTTCTTCTTTGGCCGTGTTCTGTTAGCGCTTGCGAAAAATGACAAACGCGCACCAATTAGCCCGACCCGCAACTCTTGCGAACTTTGTAGCGCCCGCCCTGTCTGTTTCTTCTTTACCCATGTTCTGTTCGCGCTTGCGGAAAATGACAACCGTGCACCAATTAGCCCGAACGGCCACTCTTGCGAACTTCGTAGCGCCCGCGTTGTCTGTTTCTTCTTTGTCCGTGTTCTGTTAGAACTTGCGAAAAATGACATACGTGCACCAATTAGCCCCACCCGCCACTCTTGCGAACTTCGTAGCACCCGCCCTGTCTGTTTCTTCCTTTTTGTGTTCTGTTAGCGCTTGCGAAAAATGACAAACGTGCACCAATTAGCCCGACCCGCCACTCTTTCGAACTTCGTAGCGCCCGCCCTGTCTGTTTCTCCTTTGTCCGTGTTCCGTTAGCGCTTGCGAAAAATGACAAACGTGCACCAATTAGCCCGAACCGCCACTCTTGCGAGCTTCGTAGCGCCCGCCCTGTCTGTTTCTTCTTTGTTCGTGTTCTGTTAGCGCTTGCGAAAAATGACAAACGTGCACCAATTAGCCCGACCCGCAACTCTTGCGAACTTTGTAGCGCCCGCCCTGTCTGTTTCTTCTTTACCCATGTTCTGTTCGCGCTTGCGAAAAATGACAACCGTGCACCAATTAGCCCGAACGGCCACTCTTGCGAACTTCGTAGCGCCCGCGTTGTCTGTTTCTTCTTTGTCCGTGTTCTGTTAGAACTTGCGAAAAATGACATACGTGCACCAATTAGCCCCACCCGCCACTCTTGCGAACTTCGTAGCACCCGCCCTGTCTGTTTCTTCCTTTTTGTGTTCTGTTAGCGCTTGCGAAAAATGACAAACGTGCACCAATTAGCCCGACCCGCCACTCTTTCGAACTTCGTAGCGCCCGCCCTGTCTGTTTCTCCTTTGTCCGTGTTCCGTTAGCGCTTGCGAAAAATGACAAACGTGCACCAATTAGCCCGAACCGCCACTCTTGCGAGCTTCGTAGCGCCCGCCCTGTCTGTTTCTTCTTTGTTCGTGTTCCGTTAGCGCTTGCGAAAAATGACAAACGTGCACCTATTAGCCCGACCCGCCACTCTTGCGAAATTGGTAGCGCCCGCCCAGTCTTTTTTTTGTCCGTGTTCTGTTAGCGCTTGCGAAAAATGACAAACGTGCACCAAAGAGCCCGACCTGCCACTCTTGCGAACTTCGTAGCGCCCGCCCTGTCTGTTCCTTCTTTGTCCGTGTTCTGCTGGCGCTTGCGAAAAATGTCAAACGTCCACCAATTAGCCCGATCCGCCACTCTTGCGAACTTCGTAGCGCTCGCCCTGTTTGTTCCTTCTTTGTCCGTATCCTGTTAGCGCTTGAGGAAAAATGACAAACGTGCACCAATTAGCCCGACCCGCCACTCTTTCGAACTTCGTAGCGCCCGCCCTGTCTGTTCCTTCTTTGTCCGTGTTCTGTTAGCGCTTGCGAAAAATGACAAACGTGCACCAATTAGCCCGACTCGCCACTCTTGCTAAATTGGTAGCGCCCGCCCTGTCTGTTTCTTCTTTGTCCGTGTTCTGTTAGCGCTCGCCCAAAATGACAAACGTGCTCCAATTAGCCCGACCCGCCACTCTTGCGAACTTCGTAGCGCCCGCCCTGTCTGTTTCTTCTTTGTCCGTGTTCTGTAAGCGCTTGCGAAAAATGACAAACGCGCACCAATTAGCCCGACCCGCCGCTCTTGCGAAATTGGTAGCGCCCGCCCTGTCTGTTTCTTCTTTGTCCGTGTTCTGTTAGCGCTTGCGAAAAATGACAAACGTGCACCAATTAGCCCGACCCGCCGCTCTTGCGAACTTCGTAGCGCCCGCCCTATCTATTTCTTCTATGTCCGTGTTCTGTTAGCGCTTGCGAAAAATAACAAAAGTGCACCAATTAGCCCGACTCGCCACTCTTGCTAAATTGGTAGCACCCGCCCTGTCTGCTTCTTCTTTGTCCGTGTTCTGTTAGCGCTTGCAAAAAATGACAAACGTGCACCAATAGCCCGACCCGCCACTCTTTCGAACTTCGTAGCGCACGCCCTGTCTGTTCCTTCTTTGTCCGTGTTCTGTTAGAGCTTGCGAAAAATGACAAACGTGCACCAAATAGACCGACCCGCCACTCTTGCGAAATTGGTAGCGCCTGCCCTGTCTGTTTCTTCTTTGTCCGTGTTCTGTTAGCGCTTGCGAAAAATGACAAACGTGCACCAATTACCCCGACCCGCCACTCTTGCGATTCCGTAGCGCCCGCCCTGTCCGTTTCTTCTTTGCCCGTGTTCTGTTAGCGCTTGCGAAAAATTACAAAACTGCACCAATCAGCCCGACTCGCCACTCTTGCGAAATTGCTTTCGCCCGCCCTGTCTGTTTCTTCTTTGTCCGTGCTCTGTTAGAGCTTGCGCAAAATGACAAACGTGCACCAATTAGCCCGACCCGCCAGTCGTGCGAACTTCGTAGCTTCCGCCCCGTCTGTTTCTTCTTTGTCCCTGTTCTGTTAGCGCTTGCGAAAAATGACAAACGTGCACCAATTAGCCTGACGCGCCGCTCTTGCGAACTTCGTAGCGCCCGCCTTGTCTATTTCTTCTTTGTCCGTGTTCTGTTAGCGCTTGCGAAAAATGACAAACGTCCACCAATTAGCCCGACCCGCAACTCTTGCGAACTTTGTAGCGCCCGCCCTGTCTGTTTCTTCTTTACCCGTGTTCTGTTCGCGCTTGCGAAAAATGACAAACGTGCACCAATTATCCAGACCCGCCAGTCTTGCGAACTTCGAAGCGCCCGCCCTGTCTGTTCCTTCTTTGTCCGCGTTCTGTTAGCGCTTGCGAAAAATGACAAACGTGCACCAATTAGCCCGACCCGCCACTATTGCGAAATTGGTAGCGCCTGCCCTGTCTGTTTCTTCTTTGTCCGTGTTCTGTTAGCGCTTGCGAAAAATGACAAACGTGCACCAATTAGCCCGACCCGCAACTCTTGCGAACTTTGTAGCGCCCGCCCTGTCTGTTTCTTCTTTACCCGTGTTCTGTTCGCGCTTGCGAAAAATGACAAAAGTGCACCAATTAGCCTGACTCGCCACTCTTGCTAAATTGGTAGCGCCCGCCCTGTCTGTTTCTTCTTTCTCCGTGATCTGTTAGCGCTCGCGCAAAATGACAAACGTGCACCAATTAGCCCGACTCGCCACTCTTGCGAACTTCGTAGCGCCCGCCCTGTCTCTTTCTTCTTTGTTCGTATTCTGTTAGCGTTTGCGAAAAATGACAAACGTGCACCAATTACCCCGACCCTCCACTCTTGCAAAATTGGTAGCGCCCGCCCAGTCTGTTTCTTTTTTGTCTGTGTTCTGTTAGCGCTTATGAAAAATGACAAACGTGCACCAATTAGCCCGACCCGCCACTCTTGCGCACTTCGTAGCACCCGCACTGTCTGTTTCTTCTTTGTCCGTGTTCTGTTAGCGCTTGAGAAAAATGACAAACGTGCACCAATTAGCCCGAACCGCCACTCTTGCGAACTTCGTAGCGCCCGCCCTGTCTGTTCCTTCTTTGTCCGCGTTCTGTTAGCGCTTGCGAAAAATGACAAACGTGCACCAATTAGCCCGACTCGCCACTCTTGCGCAATTGGTAGCGCCCGCCCTGTCTGTTTTTTCTTTGTCTGTGTTCTGTTAGCGCTTGCGAAAAATGACAAACATGCACCAATTAGCCCGACCCGCCGCTCTTGCGAACTTCGTAGCGCCCGCCCTGTCTATTTCTTCTATGTCCGTGGTCTGTTAGCGCTTTTGAAAAATGACAAAAGTGCACCAATTAGCCTAACTCGCCACTCTTGCTAAATTGGTAGCGCCCGCCCTGTCAGTTTCTTCTTTGTCCGTGATCTGTTAGCGCTCGCGCAAAATGACAAACGTGCACCAATTAGCCCGACTCGCCACTCTTGCGAACTTCGTAGCGCTCGCCCTGTTTGTTCCTTCTTTGTCCGTGTCCTGTTAGCGCTTGCGAAAAATGACTAACGTGCACCAATTAGCCCGACCCGCCACTCTTTCGAACTTCGTAGCACCCGCCCTGTCTGTTTCTTCTTTGTCCGTGTTCTGTTAGGGCTTGCGCAAAATGACAAACGTGCACCAAATAACCCGACCCGCCGTCTTGCGAACTTCGTAGCGCCCGCCCTGTCTGTTTCTTCTTTGTCCGTGTTCTGTTAGAGCTTGCGAAATATGACATACGTGCACCAACTAGCCCGACACGCCACTCTTGCGAACTTCGTAGCGCCTGCCCTGTCTGTTTCTTCTTTGTCCGCGTTCTGTTAGCGCTTGCGAAAAATGACAAACGTGCACCAATTAGCCCGACCCGCAACTCTTGCGAACTTTGTAGCGCCCGCCCTGTCTGTTTCTTCTTTACCCATGTTCTGTTCGCGCTTGCGAAAAATGACAACCGTGCACCAATTAGCCCGAACGGCCACTCTTGCGAACTTCGTAGCGCCCGCGTTGTCTGTTTCTTCTTTGTCCGTGTTCTGTTAGAACTTGCGAAAAATGACATACGTGCACCAATTAGCCCGACCCGCCACTGTTGCGAACTTCGTAGCACCCGCCCTGTCTGTTTCTTCCTTTTTGTGTTCTGTTAGCGCTTGCGAAAAATGACAAACGTGCACAAATTTCCCCGACTCGCCACTCTTGCGAACTTCGTAGCGCCCGCCCTGTCTGTTTCTTCTTTGTCCGTGTTCTGTTAGCGTTTGCGAAAAATGACAAACGTGCACCAATTAGCCCGACCCTCCACTCTTGCGAAATTGGTAGCGCCCGCCCAGTCTGTTTTTTTTTGTCTGTGTTCTGTTAGCGCTTACGAAATATGACAAACGTGCACCAATTAGCCCGACCCGCCACTCTTGCGAACTTCGTAGCACCCGCCCTGTCTGTTTCTTCTTTGTCCGTGTTCTGTTAGCGCTTGCGAAAAATGACAAACGTGCACCAATTAGCCCGACCCGCCACTCTTTCGAAATTGGTAGCGCCAGCCCTATCTGTTCCTTCCTTGTGCGTATTCCGTTAGCGCTTGCGAAAAATGACAAACGTGCACCAATTATCCCGACCCGCCACTCTTGCGAACTTCGTTGCTCCCGTCCTGTCTGTTTCTTCTTTGTCCGTGTTCTGTTAGCGCTTGCGAAAAATGACAAACGCGCACCAATTAGCCCGACCCGCCACTCTTGCGAACTTTGTAGCGCCCGCCCTGTCTGTTCCTTCTTTGTTCTTGTTCTGTTAGCGCTTGCGAAAAATCACAAACGTGCACCAATTAGCCCGACCCGCCGCTTTTGCGAACTTCGTAGCGCACGCCCTGTCTGTTCCTTCTTTTTCCGTGTTCTGCTGGCGCTTGCGAAAAATGACAAACGTGCACCAATTAGCCCGAACGACCACTCTTGTGAACATCGTAGCGCCCGCTCTGTCTGTTCCTTCTTTTTCCGTGTTCTGCTGGCGCTTGCGAAAAATGAAAAACGTGCACCAATTAACCCGAACCGCCACTCTTGCGAACTTCGTAACGCCCGCCCTGTCTGTTTAATCTTTGTCCGTGTTCCGATAGCGCTTGCGAAAACTGACAAACGTGCACCAGTTAGCCCGACCCGCCACTCTTGCGAACTTCGTAGCGCCCGCTCTGTCTGTTCCTTCTTTTTCCGTGTTCTGCTGGCGCTTGCGAAAAATGACAAACGTGCACCAAATAGACCGACCCGCCACTCTTGCGAAATTGGTAGCGCCTGCCCTGTCTGTTTCTTCTTTGTCCGTGTTCTGTTAGCGCTTGCGAAAAATGACAAACGTGCACCAATTACCCCGACCCGCCACTCTTGCGATTCCGTAGCGCCCGCCCTGTCCGTTTCTTCTTTGCCCGTGTTCTGTTAGCGCTTGCGAAAAATTACAAAACTGCACCAATCAGCCCGACTCGCCACTCTTGCGAAATTGCTTTCGCCCGCCCTGTCTGTTTCTTCTTTGTCCGTGCTCTGTTAGGGCTTGCGCAAAATGACAAACGTGCACCAATTAGCCCGACCCGCCAGTCGTGCGAACTTCGTAGCTTCCGCCCCGTCTGTTTCTTCTTTGTCCCTGTTCTGTTAGCGCTTGCGAAAAATGACAAACGTGCACCAATTAGCCTGACGCGCCGCTCTTGCGAACTTCGTAGCGCCCGCCTTGTCTATTTCTTCTTTGTCCGTGTTCTGTTAGCGCTTGCGAAAAATGACAAACGTCCACCAATTAGCCCGACCCGCAACTCTTGCGAACTTTGTAGCGCCCGCCCTGTCTGTTTCTTCTTTACCCGTGTTCTGTTCGCGCTTGCGAAAAATGACAAACGTGCACCAATTATCCAGACCCGCCAGTCTTGCGAACTTCGAAGCGCCCGCCCTGTCTGTTCCTTCTTTGTCCGCGTTCTGTTAGCGCTTGCGAAAAATGACAAACGTGCACCAATTAGCCCGACCCGCCACTATTGCGAAATTGGTAGCGCCTGCCCTGTCTGTTTCTTCTTTGTCCGTGTTCTGTTAGCGCTTGCGAAAAATGACAAACGTGCACCAATTAGCCCGACCCGCAACTCTTGCGAACTTTGTAGCGCCCGCCCTGTCTGTTTCTTCTTTACCCGTGTTCTGTTCGCGCTTGCGAAAAATGACAAAAGTGCACCAATTAGCCTGACTCGCCACTCTTGCTAAATTGGTAGCGCCCGCCCTGTCTGTTTCTTCTTTGTCCGTGATCTGTTAGCGCTCGCGCAAAATGACAAACGTGCACCAATTAGCCCGACTCGCCACTCTTGCGAACTTCGTAGCGCCCGCCCTGTCTCTTTCTTCTTTGTTCGTATTCTGTTAGCGTTTGCGAAAAATGACAAACGTGCACCAATTACCCCGACCCTCCACTCTTGCAAAATTGGTAGCGCCCGCCCAGTCTGTTTCTTTTTTGTCTGTGTTCTGTTAGCGCTTATGAAAAATGACAAACGTGCACCAATTAGCCCGACCCGCCACTCTTGCGCACTTCGTAGCACCCGCACTGTCTGTTTCTTCTTTGTCCATGTTCTGTTAGCGCTTGAGAAAAATGACAAACGTGCACCAATTAGCCCGAACCGCCACTCTTGCGAACTTCGTAGCGCCCGCCCTGTCTGTTCCTTCTTTGTCCGCGTTCTGTTAGCGCTTGCGAAAAATGACAAACGTGCACCAATTAGCCCGACTCGCCACTCTTGCGCAATTGGTAGCGCCCGCCCTGTCTGTTTTTTCTTTGTCTCTGTTCTGTTAGCGCTTGCGAAAAATGACAAACATGCACCAATTAGCCCGACCCGCCGCTCTTGCGAACTTCGTAGCGCCCGCCCTGTCTATTTCTTCTATGTCCGTGGTCTGTTAGCGCTTTTGAAAAATGACAAAAGTGCACCAATTAGCCTAACTCGCCACTCTTGCTAAATTGGTAGCGCCCGCCCTGTCAGTTTCTTCTTTGTCCGTGATCTGTTAGCGCTCGCGCAAAATGACAAACGTGCACCAATTAGCCCGACTCACCACTCTTGCGAACTTCGTAGCGCTCGCCCTGTTTGTTCCTTCTTTGTCCGTGTCCTGTTAGCGCTTGCGAAAAATGACTAACGTGCACCAATTAGCCCGACCCGCCACTCTTTCGAACTTCGTAGCACCCGCCCTGTCTGTTTCTTCTTTGTCCGTGTTCTGTTAGGGCTTGCGCAAAATGACAAACGTGCACCAAATAACCCGACCCGCCGTCTTGCGAACTTCGTAGCGCCCGCCCTGTCTGTTTCTTCTTTGTCCGTGTTCTGTTAGAGCTTGCGAAAAATGACATACGTGCACCAATTAGCCCGACACGCCACTCTTGCGAACTTCGTAGCGCCTGCCCTGTCTGTTTCTTCTTTGTCCGCGTTCTGTTAGCGCTTGCGAAAAATGACAAACGTGCACCAATTAGCCCGACCCGCAACTCTTGCGAACTTTGTAGCGCCCGCCCTGTCTGTTTCTTCTTTACCCATGTTCTGTTCGCGCTTGCGAAAAATGACAACCGTGCACCAATTAGCCCGAACGGCCACTCTTGCGAACTTCGTAGCGCCCGCGTTGTCTGTTTCTTCTTTGTCCGTGTTCTGTTAGAACTTGCGAAAAATGACATACGTGCACCAATTAGCCCGACCCGCCACTGTTGCGAACTTCGTAGCACCCGCCCTGTCTGTTTCTTCCTTTTTGTGTTCTGTTAGCGCTTGCGAAAAATGACAAACGTGCACAAATTTCCCCGACTCGCCACTCTTGCGAACTTCGTAGCGCCCGCCCTGTCTGTTTCTTCTTTGTCCGTGTTCTGTTAGCGTTTGCGAAAAATGACAAACGTGCACCAATTAGCCCGACCCTCCACTCTTGCGAAATTGGTAGCGCCCGCCCAGTCTGTTTTTTTTTGTCTGTGTTCTGTTAGCGCTTACGAAATATGACAAACGTGCACCAATTAGCCCGACCCGCCACTCTTGCGAACTTCGTAGCACCCGCCCTGTCTGTTTCTTCTTTGTCCGTGTTCTGTTAGCGCTTGCGAAAAATGACAAACGTGCACCAATTAGCCCGACCCGCCACTCTTTCGAAATTGGTAGCGCCAGCCCTATCTGTTCCTTCCTTGTGCGTTTTCCGTTAGCGCTTGCGAAAAATGACAAACGTGCACCAATTATCCCGACCCGCCACTCTTGCGAACTTCGTTGCTCCCGTCCTGTCTGTTTCTTCTTTGTCCGTGTTCTGTTAGCGCTTGCGAAAAATGACAAACGCGCACCAATTAGCCCGACCCGCCACTCTTGCGAACTTTGTAGCGCCCGCCCTGTCTGTTCCTTCTTTGTTCTTGTTCTGTTAGCGCTTGCGAAAAATCACAAACGTGCACCAATTAGCCCGACCCGCCGCTTTTGCGAACTTCGTAGCGCACGCCCTGTCTGTTCCTTCTTTTTCCGTGTTCTGCTGGCGCTTGCGAAAAATGACAAACGTGCACCAATTAGCCCGAACGACCACTCTTGTGAACATCGTAGCGCCCGCTCTGTCTGTTCCTTCTTTTTCCGTGTTCTGCTGGCGCTTGCGAAAAATGAAAAACGTGCACCAATTAACCCGAACCGCCACTCTTGCGAACTTCGTAACGCCCGCCCTGTCTGTTTAATCTTTGTCCGTGTTCCGATAGCGCTTGCGAAAACTGACAAACGTGCACCAGTTAGCCCGACCCGCCACTCTTGCGAACTTCGTAGCGCCCGCTCTGTCTGTTCCTTCTTTTTCCGTGTTCTGCTGGCGCTTGCGAAAAATGACTAACGTAAACCAATTAGCCCTGTCCGCCACTCTTGTGAACTTCGTAGCGCTCGCCCTGTTTGTTCCTTCTTTGTCCGTGTCCTGTTAGCGCTTGCGAAAAATGACAAACGTGCACAAATTAGCCCGACCCGCCACTCTTTCGAACTTCGTAGCGCCCGCCCTGTCTGTTCCTTCTTTGTCCGTGTTCTGTTAGCGCTTGCGAAAAATGACAACCGTGCACCAATTAGCCCGAACGGCCACTCTTGCGAACTTCGTAGCGCCCGCCTTGTCTGTTTCTTCTTTGTCCGTGTTCTGTTAGAGCTTGCGAAAAATGACATACGTGCACCAATTAGCCCGACCCGCCACGCTTGCGAACTTCGTAGCACCCGCCCTGTCTGTTTCTTCCTTTTTGTGTTCTGTTAGCGCTTGCGAAAAATGACAAACGTGCACCAATTAGCCCGACCCGCCACTCTTTCGAACTTCGTAGCGCCCGCCCTGTCTGTTTCTTCTTTGTCCGTGTTCCGTTAGCGCTTGCGAAAAATGACAAACGTGCACCTATTAGCCCGACCCGCCACTCTTGCGAAATTGGTAGCGCCCGCCCAGTCTTTTTTTTTGTCCGTGTTCTGTTAGCGCTTGCGAAAAATGAAAAAACTGCACCAATCAGCCCGACTCGCCACTCTTGCGAAATTGCTTTCGCCCGCCCTGTCTGTTTCTTCTTTGTCCGTGCTCTGTTAGCGCTTGCAAAAAATGACAATTGTACACCAATTAGCCCGACCCGCCACTCTTGCGAACTTCGTAGCCTCCGCCCTGTCTGTTTCTTCTTTGTCCGTGTTCTGTTAGCTCTTGCAAAAAATGACAAACGTGCACCAATTAGCCTGACCCGCCGCTCTTGCGAACTTCGTAGCGCCCGCCTTGTCTATTTCTTCTTTGTCCGTGTTCTGTTAGCGCTTGCTAAAAATGAAAAATTGCACCAATTAGCCCGACTCGCCACTCTTGCGAAATTGGTAGCGCCCGCCCTGTCTGTTTCTTCCTTGTCTGTGTTCTGTTAGCGCTTGCGAAAAATCAAAAACGTGCACCAATTAGCCCGACCCAACACTCTTGCGAACTTAGCGCCCGCCCTGTCTGTTTCATTGTCCGTGTTCTGTTAGGGCTTGCGCAAAATGACAAACTTGCACCAATTAGCCCGACCCGCCACTCTTGCGAACTTCGTAGCTTCCGCCCCGTCTGTTTCTTCTTTGTCCGTGTTCTGTTAGAGCTTGCGAAAAATGACATACATGCACCAATTAGCCCGACCCGCCACTCTTGCGAACTTCGTAGCGCCTGCCCTGTCTCTTTCTTCTTTGTCCGTGTTCTGTTAGCGCTTGCGAAAAATGACAAACGTGCACCAATCAGCCCGACCCGCCACTATTGCGAAATTGGTAGCGCCCGCCCTGTCCGTTTTTTCTTTGTCCGTGTTCTGTTAGCGCTTGCGAAGAATAACAAACGTGCACCAATTATCCCGACCCGCCGCTCTTGCGAACTTCGTAGCGCCCGCCCTGTCTATTTCTTCTATGTCCGTGGTCTGTTAGCGCTTGCGAAAAATGACAAAAGTGCACCAATTAGCCTAACTCGCCACTCTTGCTAAATTGGTAGCGCCCGCCCTGTAAGTTTCTTCTTTGTCCGTGATCTGTTAGCGCTCGCGCAAAATGACAAACGTGCACCAATTAGCCCGACTCGCCACTCTTGCGAACTTCGTAGCGCCCGCCCTGTCTGTTTCTTCTTTGTTCGTGTTCTGTTAGCATTTGCGAAAAATGACAAACGTGCACCAATTACCCCGACCCTCCACTCTTGCAAAATTGGTAGCGCCCGCCCAGTCTGTTTCTTTTTTGTCTGTGTTCTGTTAGCGCTTATGAAAAATGACAAACGTGCACCAATTAGCCCGATCCGCCACTCTTGCGAACTTCGTAGCACCCGCACTGTCTGTTTC
Source organism: Amblyomma americanum (assembly GCF_052857255.1). Classification (NCBI taxonomy): domain Eukaryota; kingdom Metazoa; phylum Arthropoda; class Arachnida; order Ixodida; family Ixodidae; genus Amblyomma; species Amblyomma americanum. The sequence continues at coordinate 11,436,153 of NC_135500.1, forward strand.
TTCTTTGTCCGTGTTCTGTTCGCGCTTGAGAAAAATGACAAAAGTGCACCAATTAGCCCGACTCGCCACTCTTGCTAAATTGGTAGCGCCCGCCCTGTCTGTTTCTTCTTTGTCCGTGTTCTGTTAGCGCTTGCGAAAAATGACAAACGTGCACAAATTTGCCCGACTCGCCACTCTTGCGAACTTCGTAGCGCCCGCCCTGTCTCTTTCTTCTTTGTCCGTGTTCTGTTAGCGTTTGCGAAAAATGACAAACGTGCACCAATTAGCCCGACCCTCCACTCTTGCGAAATTGGTAGCGCCCGCCCAGTCTGTTTTTTTTTTTGTCTGTGTTCTGTTAGCGCTTACGAAATATGACAAACGTGCACCAATTAGCCCGACCCGCCACTCTTGCGAACTTCGTAGCACCCGCCCTGTTTGTTTCTTCTTTGTCCGTGTTCTGTTAGCGCTTGCGAAAAATGACAAACGTGAACCAATTAGCCCGACCCGCCACTCTTTCGAAATTGGTAGCGCCAGCCCTATCTGTTCCTTCCTTGTGCGTGTTCCGTTAGCGCTTGCGAAAAATGACAAACGTGCACCAATTATCCCGACCCGCCACTCTTGCGAACTTCGTTGCTCCCGTCCTGTCCGTTTCTTCTTTGGCCGTGTTCTGTTAGCGCTTGCGAAAAATGACAAACGCGCACCAATTAGCCCGACCCGCCACTCTTGCGAACTTTGTAGCGCCCGCCCTGTCTGTTCCTTCTTTGTTCGTGTTCTGTTAGCGCTTGCGAAAAATCACAAACGTGCACCAATTAGCCCGACCCGCCGCTTTTGCGAACTTCGTAGCGCACGCCCTGTCTGTTCCTTCTTTTCCGTGTTCTGCTGGCGCTTGCGAAAAATGACAAACGTGCACCAATTAGCCCGAACGACCACTCTTGTGAACATCGTAGCGCCCGCTCTGTCTGTTCCTTCTTTTTCCGTGTTCTGCTGGCGCTTGCGAAAAATGACAAACGTCCACCAATTAGCCCTATCCGCCACTCTTGTGAACTTCGTAGCGCTCGCCCTGTTTGTTCCTTCTTTGTCCGTGTCCTGTTAGCGCTTGCGAAAAATGACAAACGTGCACCAATTAGCCCGACCCGCCACTCTTTCGAACTTCGTAGCGCCCGCCCTGTCTGTTCCTTCTTTGTCCGTGTTCTGTTAGCGCTTGCGAAAAATGACAACCGTGCACCAATTAGCCCGAACGGCCACTCTTGCGAACTTCGTAGCGCCCGCCTTGTCTGTTTCTTCTTTGTCCGTGTTCTATTAGAGCTTGCGAAAAATGACAAACGTGCACCAATTAGCCCGACCCGCCACTCTTGCGAACATCGTAGCGCCCGCCCTGTCTGTTCCTTCTTTGTCCGTGTTCTGCTGGCGCTTGCGAAAAATGTCAAACGTCCACCAATTAGCCCGATCCGCCACTCTTGCGAACTTCGTAGCGCTCGCCCTGTTTGTTCCTTCTTTGTCCGTATCCTGTTAGCGCTTGAGGAAAAATGACAAACGTGCACCAATTAGCCCGACCCGCCACTCTTTCGAACTTCGTAGCGCCCGCCCTGTCTGTTCCTTCTTTGTCGGTGTTCTGTTAGCGCTTGCGAAAAATGACAAACGTGCACCAATTAGCCCGACTCGCCACTCTTGCTAAATTGGTAGCGCCCGCCCTGTCTGTTTCTTCTTTGTCCGTGTTCTGTTAGCGCTCGCTGAAAATGACAAACGTGCTCCAATTAGCCCGACCCGCCACTCTTGCGAACTTTGTAGCGCCCGCACTGTCTGTTTCTTCTTTGTCCGTGTTCTGTTAGCGCTTGCGAAAAATGACAAACATGCACAAATTAGCCCGACCCGCCACTCTTGCGAACTTCGTAGCGCCCGCACTGTCTGTTTCTTCTTTGTCCGTGTTCTGTAAGCGCTTGCGAAAAATGACAAACGTGCACCAATTAGCAAGACCCGCCGCTCTTGCGAAATTGGTAGCGCCCGCCCTATCTGTTTCTTCTTTGTCCGTGTTCTGTTAGCGCTTGCGAAAAATGACAAATGTGCACCAATTAGCCCGACCCGCCGCTCTTGCGAACTTCGTAGCGCCCGCCCTGTCTATTTCTTCTATGTCCGTGTTCTGTTAGCGCTTGCGAAAAATAACAAAAGTGCACCAATTAGCCCGACTCGCCACTCTTGCTAAATTGGTAGCACCCGCCCTGTCTGTTTCTTCTTTGTCCGTGTTCTGTTAGCGCTTGCAAAAAATGACAAACGTGCACCAATTAGCATGACCCGCCACTCTTTCGAACTTCGTAGCGCACGCCCTGTCTGTTCCTTCTTTGTCCGTGTTCTGTTAGAGCTTGCGAAAAATGACAAACGTGCACCAATTAGACCGACCCGCCACTCTTGCGAAATTGGTAGCGCCCGCCCTGTCTGTTTCTTCTTTGTCCGTGCTCTGTTAGCGCTTGCAAAAAATGACAATTGTACACCAATTAGCCCGACCCGCCACTCTTGCGAACTTCGTAGCGCCCGCCCTGTCTGTTTCTTCTTTGTCCGTGTTCTGTTAGCGCTTGCGAAAAATGACAAACGTGCACCAATTAGCCCGACTCGCCACTCTTGCGAAATTGGTAGCTCCCGCCCTGTCTGTTTCTTCCTTGTCCGTGTTCTGTTAGCGCTTGCGAAAAATCACAAACGTGCACCAATTAGCCCGACCCGACACTCTTGCGAACTTAGCGCCCGCCCTGTCTGTTTCTTCTTTGTCCGTGTTCTGTTAGGGCTTGCGCAAAATGACAAACGTGCACCAATTAGCCCGACCCGCCAGTCTTGCGAGCTTCGTAGCTTCCGCCAAGTCTGTTTCTTCTTTGTCCGTGTTCTGTTAGAGCTTGCGAAAAATGACATACGTGCACCAATTAGCCCGACCCGCCACTCTTGCGAACTTCGTAGCGCCTGCCCTGTCTGTTTCTTCTTTGTTCGTGTTCTGTTAGCGCTTGCGAAAAATGACAAACGTGCACCAATTAGCCCGACCCGCCACTCTTGCGAACTTCGTAGCTTCCGCCCCGTCTGTTTCTTCTTTGTCCGTGTTCTGTTAGAGCTTGCGAAAAATGACATACATGCACCAATTAGCCCGACCCGCCACTCTTGCGAACTTCGTAGCGCCTGCCCTGTCTCTTTCTTCTTTGTCCGTGTTCTGTTAGCGCTTGCGAAAAATGACAAACGTGCACCAATCAGCCCGACCCGCCACTATTGCGAAATTGGTAGCGCCCGCCCTGTCCGTTTTTTCTTTGTCCGTGTTCTGTTAGCGCTTGCGAAGAATAACAAACGTGCACCAATTAGCCCGACCCGCCGCTCTTGCGAACTTCGTAGCGCCCGCCCTGTCTATTTCTTCTATGTCCGTGGTCTGTTAGCGCTTGCGAAAAATGACAAAAGTGCACCAATTAGCCTAACTCGCCACTCTTGCTAAATTGGTAGCGCCCGCCCTGTAAGTTTCTTCTTTGTCCGTGATCTGTTAGCGCTCGCGCAAAATGACAAACGTGCACCAATTAGCCCGACTCGCCACTCTTGCGAACTTCGTAGCGCCCGCCCTGTCTGTTTCTTCTTTGTTCGTGTTCTGTTAGCATTTGCGAAAAATGACAAACGTGCACCAATTACCCCGACCCTCCACTCTTGCAAAATTGGTAGCGCCCGCCCAGTCTGTTTCTTTTTTGTCTGTGTTCTGTTAGCGCTTATGAAAAATGACAAACGTGCACCAATTAGCCCGACCCGCCACTCTTGCGAACTTCGTAGCACCCGCACTGTCTGTTTCTTCTTTGTCCGTGTTCTGTTCGCGCTTGAGAAAAATGACAAAAGTGCACCAATTAGCCCGACTCGCCACTCTTGCTAAATTGGTAGCGCCCGCCCTGTCTGTTTCTTCTTTGTCCGTGTTCTGTTAGCGCTTGCGAAAAATGACAAACGTGCACAAATTTGCCCGACTCGCCACTCTTGCGAACTTCGTAGCGCCCGCCCTGTCTCTTTCTTCTTTGTCCGTGTTCTGTTAGCGTTTGCGAAAAATGACAAACGTGCACCAATTAGCCCGACCCTCCACTCTTGCGAAATTGGTAGCGCCCGCCCAGTCTGTTTTTTTTTGTCTGTGTTCTGTTAGCGCTTACGAAATATGACAAACGTGCACCAATTAGCCCGACCCGCCACTCTTGCGAACTTCGTAGCACCCGCCCTGTTTGTTTCTTCTTTGTCCGTGTTCTGTTAGCGCTTGCGAAAAATGACAAACGTGAACCAATTAGCCCGACCCGCCACTCTTTCGAAATTGGTAGCGCCAGCCCTATCTGTTCCTTCCTTGTGCGTGTTCCGTTAGCGCTTGCGAAAAATGACAAACGTGCACCAATTATCCCGACCCGCCACTCTTGCGAACTTCGTTGCTCCCGTCCTGTCCGTTTCTTCTTTGGCCGTGTTCTGTTAGCGCTTGCGAAAAATGACAAACGCGCACCAATTAGCCCGACCCGCCACTCTTGCGAACTTTGTAGCGCCCGCCCTGTCTGTTCCTTCTTTGTTCGTGTTCTGTTAGCGCTTGCGAAAAATCACAAACGTGCACCAATTAGCCCGACCCGCCGCTTTTGCGAACTTCGTAGCGCACGCCCTGTCTGTTCCTTCTTTTCCGTGTTCTGCTGGCGCTTGCGAAAAATGACAAACGTGCACCAATTAGCCCGAACGACCACTCTTGTGAACATCGTAGCGCCCGCTCTGTCTGTTCCTTCTTTTTCCGTGTTCTGCTGGCGCTTGCGAAAAATGACAAACGTCCACCAATTAGCCCTATCCGCCACTCTTGTGAACTTCGTAGCGCTCGCCCTGTTTGTTCCTTCTTTGTCCGTGTCCTGTTAGCGCTTGCGAAAAATGACAAACGTGCACCAATTAGCCCGACCCGCCACTCTTTCGAACTTCGTAGCGCCCGCCCTGTCTGTTCCTTCTTTGTCCGTGTTCTGTTAGCGCTTGCGAAAAATGACAACCGTGCACCAATTAGCCCGAACGGCCACTCTTGCGAACTTCGTAGCGCCCGCCTTGTCTGTTTCTTCTTTGTCCGTGTTCTATTAGAGCTTGCGAAAAATGACAAACGTGCACCAATTAGCCCGACCCGCCACTCTTGCGAACATCGTAGCGCCCGCCCTGTCTGTTCCTTCTTTGTCCGTGTTCTGCTGGCGCTTGCGAAAAATGTCAAACGTCCACCAATTAGCCCGATCCGCCACTCTTGCGAACTTCGTAGCGCTCGCCCTGTTTGTTCCTTCTTTGTCCGTATCCTGTTAGCGCTTGAGGAAAAATGACAAACGTGCACCAATTAGCCCGACCCGCCACTCTTTCGAACTTCGTAGCGCCCGCCCTGTCTGTTCCTTCTTTGTCGGTGTTCTGTTAGCGCTTGCGAAAAATGACAAACGTGCACCAATTAGCCCGACTCGCCACTCTTGCTAAATTGGTAGCGCCCGCCCTGTCTGTTTCTTCTTTGTCCGTGTTCTGTTAGCGCTCGCTGAAAATGACAAACGTGCTCCAATTAGCCCAACCCGCCACTCTTGCGAACTTTGTAGCGCCCGCACTGTCTGTTTCTTCTTTGTCCGTGTTCTGTTAGCGCTTGCGAAAAATGACAAACATGCACAAATTAGCCCGACCCGCCACTCTTGCGAACTTCGTAGCGCCCGCACTGTCTGTTTCTTCTTTGTCCGTGTTCTGTAAGCGCTTGCGAAAAATGACAAACGTGCACCAATTAGCAAGACCCGCCGCTCTTGCGAAATTGGTAGCGCCCGCCCTATCTGTTTCTTCTTTGTCCGTGTTCTGTTAGCGCTTGCGAAAAATGACAAACGTGCACCAATTAGCCCGACCCGCCGCTCTTGCGAACTTCGTAGCGCCCGCCCTGTCTATTTCTTCTATGTCCGTGTTCTGTTAGCGCTTGCGAAAAATAACAAAAGTGCACCAATTAGCCCGACTCGCCACTCTTGCTAAATTGGTAGCACCCGCCCTGTCTGTTTCTTCTTTGTCCGTGTTCTGTTAGCGCTTGCAAAAAATGACAAACGTGCACCAATTAGCATGACCCGCCACTCTTTCGAACTTCGTAGCGCACGCCCTGTCTGTTCCTTCTTTGTCCGTGTTCTGTTAGAGCTTGCGAAAAATGACAAACGTGCACCAATTAGACCGACCCGCCACTCTTGCGAAATTGGTAGCGCCCGCCCTGTCTGTTTCTTCTTTGTCCGTGCTCTGTTAGCGCTTGCAAAAAATGACAATTGTACACCAATTAGCCCGACCCGCCACTCTTGCGAACTTCGTAGCGCCCGCCCTGTCTGTTTCTTCTTTGTTAGTGTTCTGTTAGCGCTTGCGAAAAATGACAAACGTGCACCAATTAGCCCGACTCGCCACTCTTGCGAAATTGGTAGCTCCCGCCCTGTCTGTTTCTTCCTTGTCCGTGTTCTGTTAGCGCTTGCGAAAAATCACAAACGTGCACCAATTAGCCCGACCCGACATTCTTGCGAACTTAGCGCCCGCCCTGTCTGTTTCTTCTTTGTCCGTGTTCTGTTAGGGCTTGCGCAAAATGACAAACGTGCACCAATTAGCCCGACCCGCCAGTCTTGCGAGCTTCGTAGCTTCCGCCAAGTCTGTTTCTTCTTTGTCCGTGTTCTGTTAGAGCTTGCGAAAAATGACATACGTGCACCAATTAGCCCGACCCGCCACTCTTGCGAACTTCGTAGCGCCTGCCCTGTCTGTTTCTTCTTTGTTCGTGTTCTGTTAGCGCTTGCGAAAAATGACAAACGTGCACCAATTAGCCCGACCCGCAACTCTTGTGAACTTTGTAGCGCCCACCCTGTCTGTTTCTTCTTTGTCCGTGTTCTGTTAGCGCTTGCGAAAAATCACAAACGTGCACCAATTAGCCCAACCCGCCGCTCTTGCGAACTTCGTAGCGCCCGCCCTGTCTACTTCTTCTATGTCCGGGTTCTGTTAGCGCTTGCGAAAAATGACAAACGTGCACCAATTAGCCCGAACCGCCACTCTTCCGAACTTCGTAGCGCCCGCCCTGTCTGTTTATTCTTTGTCCGTGTTCCGTTAGCGCTTGCAAAAACTGACAAACGTGCACCAGTTAGCCCGACCCGCCACTCTTGCGAACTTCGTAGCGCCCGCTCTGTCTGTTCCTTCTTTTTCCGTGTTCTGCTGGCGCTTGCGAAAAATGACAAACGTGCACCAATTAGCCCGAACGGCCACTCTTGTGAACTTCGTAGCGCCCGCTCTGTCTGTTCCTTCTTTTTCCGTGTTTTGCTGGCGCTTGCGAAAAATGACAAACGTCCACCAATTAGCAATATCCGCCACTCTTGTGAACTTCGTAGCGCTCGCCCTGTTTGTTCCTTCTTTGTCCGTGTCCTGTTAGCGCTTGCGAAAAATGACAAACGTGCACCAATTAGCCCGACCCGCCACTCTTTCGAACTTCGTAGCGCCCGCCCAGTCTGTTCCTTCTTTGTCCGTGTTCTGTTAGCGCTTGCAAAAAATGACAAACGTGCACCAATTAGCCCGAACGGCCACTCTTGCGAACTTCGTAGCGCCCGCCTTGTCTGTTTCTTCTTTGTCCGTGTTCTGTTAGAGCTTGCGAAAAATGACATACGTGCACCAATTAGCCAGACCCGCCACTCTTGCGATACTTCGTAGCACCCGCCCTGTCTGTTTCTTCCTTTTTGGGTTCTGTTAGCGCTTGCGAAAAATGACAAACGTGCACCAATTAGCCCGACCCGCCACTCTTTCGATCTTCGCAGCGCCCGCCCTGTCTGTTTCTTCTTTGTCCGTGTTTCGTTAGCGCTTGCGAAAAATGACAAACGTGCACCAATTAGCCCGAACCGCCACTCTTGCGAGCTTAGTAGCGCCCGCCCTGTCTGTTTCTTCTTTGTTCGTGTTCCGTTAGCGCTTGCGAAAAATGACAAACGTGCACCTATTAGCCCGACCCGCCACTCTTGCGAAATTGGTAGCGCCCGCCCAGTCTTTTTTTGGCCGTGTTCTGTTAGCGCTTGCGAAAAATGACAAACGTGCACCAATTAGCCCGACCCGGCACTCTTGCGAACTTCGTAGCGCCCGCCCTGTCTGTTCCTTCTTTGTCCGCGTTCTGTTAGCGCTTGCGAAAAATGACAAACGTGCACCAATTAGCCCGACCCGCCACTCTTGCGATTCCGTAGCGCCCGCCCTGTCCGTTTCTTCTTTGCCCGTGTTCTGTTAGCGCTTGTGAAAAATGACAAAACTGCACCAATCAGCCCGAATCGCCACTCTTGCGAAATTGCTTTCGCCCGCCCTGTCTGTTTCTTCTTTGTCCGTGCTCTGTTAGCGCTTGCAAAAAATGACAAACGTGCACCAATTAGCCCGACTCGCCACTCTTGCTAAATTGGTAGCGCCCGCCCTGTCTGTTTCTTCTTTGTCCGTGTTCTGTTAGCGCTCGCCCAAAATGACAAACGTGCACCAATTAGCCCGACCCGCCACTCTTTCGATCTTCGCAGCGCCCGCCCTGTCTGTTTCTTCTTTGTCCGTGTTCCGTTAGCGCTTGCGAAAAATGACAAACGTGCACCAATTAGCCCGAACCGCCACTCTTGCGAGCTTAGTAGCGCCCGCCCTGTCTGTTTCTTCTTTGTTCGTGTTCCGTTAGCGCTTGCGAAAAATGACAAACGTGCACCTATTAGCCCGACCCGCCACTCTTGCGAACTTCGTAGCGGCCGCCCTGTCTGTTCCTTCTTTGTCCGTGTTCTGCTGGCGCTTGCGAAAAATGTCAAACGTCCACCAATTAGCCCGATCCGCCACTCTTGCGAACTTCGTAGCGCTCGCCCTCTTTGTTCCTTCTTTGTCCGCGTCCTGTTAGCGCTTGAGGAAAAATGACAAACGTGCACCAATTAGCCCGACCCGCCACCCTTTCGAACTTCGTAGCGCCCGCCCTGTCTGTTCCTTCTTTGTCCGTGTTCTGTTAGCGCTTGCGAAAAATGACAAACGTGCACCAATTAGCCCGACTCGCCACTCTTGCTAAATTGGTAGCGCCCGCCCTGTCTGTTTCTTCTTTGTCCGTGTTCTGTTAGCGCTCGCCCAAAATGACAAACGTGCACCAATTAGCCCGACCCGCCACTCTTGCGAACTTTGTAGCGCCCGCCCTGCCTGTTTCTTCTTTGTCCGTGTTCTGTTAGCGCTCGCCCAAAATGACAAACGTGCACCAATTAGCCCGACCCGCCGCTCTTGCGAAATTGGTAGCGCCCGCCCTGTCTGTTTCTTCTTTGTCCGTGTTCTGTTAGCGCTTGCGAAAAATGACAAACGTGCACATTATTTATAAACACATCATGGAATTTCTTGAAGCAACTAAACTTCTGTCAAGGGCTCAACACGGGTTTCGCAAGGGATTTAGTACAGTGACTCAGTTAACAGAATTGGCGCATGACATTTTTCTCAGCATAGATGCCGGTAACCAAATCGATGCCATATTCATCGATTTCTCAAAAGCTTTTGACACGGTTCTTCACTCTAAACTGTTATGCAAACTAAAAGTCATTCTCAATAACTCTCAACTCGTTGACTGGATTGCCGATTTCCTCTCGCACCGCTGCCAGTCTGTTCGCTTCAATTTCGTCGATTTTTCGAAAGCTGACGTAACCTCAGGTGTTCCCCAAGGCTCTGTCCGTGGCCCTTTGTTGTTTTTACTTTATATTAATGGTTTGCCTGACAGTATAACCTCAAAGATCCGTCTATACGCCGATGATTGTGTATTGTACCACACTATTAACTCTGTCAGTGATCACTTCCTTCTGAATGAGTCTTTTGGTATTTTCTGTGATTGTTGCAATACGTGGCAGATGAAAATCAACTTCAGCAAAACAGTTGTCATGTCTTTCGCCAACCGCCTATGCCCTTCTAATTACAATTATTCATGCCCTTCTAATTACGATTATTCATCCCTGCAAAGGGTACATGAATATAAATATCTTGGCGTTGTTTTTTCACAGAAAATGTCATGGTCAAAACACATCGATCATATCACAGCTAAAGCTCTTAAAAAGGTAGGCTACTTCAGGCGCACTGTACGGGATGCTCCTAAAGAGACGAAATTGGTCATGTATAAAACTCGAATTCCCCCTATTCTTGAATACGCTTCCAATGTTTGGAATCCATATAAGCAATGTGAAATTGATCAAATAGAATCTGTACAACGAAAAGCTGTAAGATTTATTTTTCGCCGCTACGACTTTCATTTTTCACCCTCATCTGCGATATCTTCCTTAAACTTAAGTCCGCTCGCATCCCGCCGGAAGACTGAGTCCTTAAAACTCCTTCACTCAATAGTGCATTCTGCAAATTGCCTCTCAGACAGTAAGCATAATACGTTTTCAAAACCATCTATAACCAGGAGCCATCACGATCTTAATATCCATCCTTTTTTTGCCCGTACTAACGCTTTCAAATACAGTTTTTTTCCGCGTACCGTGTAGAGTTGGAACTCTGTAAATGGAAATATACGTGCCTTTTCTGTGTCTGATTTTGCGTCCGAAATTGAGACGTAGCATTATATGATGTTGTATGCAGCGTTTGTTTCACATTTTGCCATGTACCCCTTTATGCGCGCAACTGTACCGCATGATATATGTAACCACTCCTGCTATAGCCCCTGGAATGGAGCTGCAGTATTTTCAAATAAATAAATAAATTAGCACGACACGCCCCTCTTGCGAACTTCGTAGCGCCCGCCCTGTCTTTCTTTTTTCTCCGTGTTCTGTTAGCGCTTGTGAAAAATGACAAACGTGCACCAATAAGCCCGACCAGCCACTCTTGCGAACTTCGTAGCGCCCGCCCTGTCTGTTTCTTCTTTCTCCGTGTTCTGTTAGCGCTTGCGAAAAATGACAAACGAGCACCACTTAGCCCGAACCGCCACTCTTGCGAACTTCGTAGCGCCCGCCCTGTCAGTTCCTTCTTTGTCCGTGTTCTGCTGGCGCTTGCGAAAAATGACAAACATCCACCAATTAGCCCGATCCGCCACTCTTGCGAACTTCGTAGCGCTCGCCCTGTTTGTTCCTTCTTTGTCCGTGTCCTGTTAGCGCTTGCGAAAAATGACAAACGTTCACCAATTAGCCCGACCCGCCACTCTTTCGAACTTCGTAGCACCCGCCCTGTCTGTTTCTTCTTTGTCCGTGTTCTGTTAGGGCTTGCGCAAAATGACAAACGTGCACCAAATAACCCGACCCGCCGTCTTGCGAACTTCGTAGCGCCCGTCCTGTCTGTTTCTTCTTGGTCCGTGTTCTGTTAGAGCTTGCGAAAAATGAGATATGTGCACCAATAAGCCCGACCCGCCACTCTTGCGGACTTCGTAGCACCCGCCTTGTCTGTTTCTTCTTTGTCCGTGTTCTGTTAGCGTTTGCGAAAAATGACGAACGTGCACCAATTAGCCCGACCCGCCACTCTTGCGAACTTCGTAGCGCCCGCCCTGTCTGTTCCTTCTTTGTCCGCGTTCTGTTAGCGCTTGCGAAACATGACAAACGTGCACCAATTAGCCCGACCCGCCACTATTGCGAAATTGGAAGCGCCAACCCTGTCTGTTTTTTCTTTGTCCGTGTTCTGTTAGCGCTTGCGAAAAATGACAAAAGTGCACCAATTAGCCTGACTCGCCACTCTTGCTAAATTGGTAGCGCCCGCCCTGTCTGTTTCTTCTTTGTCCGTGTTCTGTTAGCGCTCGCACAAAATGACAAACGTGCACCAATTAGCCCGACTCGCCACTCTTGCGAACTTCGTAGCGCCCGCCCTGTCTGTTTCTTCTTTGTTCGTGTTCTGTTAGCGTTTGCGAAAAATGACAAACGTGCAGCAATTACCCCGACCCTCCACTCTTGCAAAATTGGTAGCGCCCGCCCAGTCTGTTTCTTTTTTGTCTGTGTTCTGTTAGCGCTTATGAAAAATGACAAACGTGCACCAATCAGCCCGACCCGCCACTCTTGCGAACTTCGTAGCACCCGCACTGTCTGTTTCTTCTTTGTCCGTGTTCTGTTAGCGCTTGAGAAAAATGACAAACGTGCACCAATTAGCCCGAACCGCCACTCTTGCGAACTTCGTAGCGCCCGCCCTGTCTGTTCCTTCTTTGTCCGCGCTCTGTTAGCGCTTGCGAAAAATGACAAACGTGCACCAATTAGCCCGACCCGCCACTCTTGCGCAATTGGTAGCGCCCGCCCTGTCTGTTTTTTCTTTGTCTGTGCTCTGTTAGCGCTTGCGAAAAATGACAAACGTGCACCAATTAGCCCGACCCGCCGCTCTTGCGAACTTCGTAGCGCCCGCCCTGTCTATTTCTTCTATGTCCGTATTCTGTTAGCGCTTGCGAAAAATGACAAACGTGCACCAATTAGCCCGACCCGCCACTCTTGCGATCTTCGTAGAGCCCGCCCTATCTGTTCCTTCCTTGTCCGTGTTCTGTTAGCACTTGCGAAAAATGACAAACGTGCACCGATTATCCCGACCCGCCACTCTTGCGAACTTCTTAGCGCCCGCCCTGTCTGTTTCTTCTTTACCCGTGTTCTGTTCGCGCTTGCGAAAAATGACAAACGTGCACCAATTATCCAGACCCGCCAGTCTTGCGAACTTCGTAGCGCCCGCCCTGTCTGTTCCTTCTTTGTCCGCGTTCTGTTAGCGCTTGCGAAAAATGACCAACATGCACCAATTAGCCCGACCCGCAGCTATTGCGAAATTGGTAGCGCCCGCCCTGTCTGTTTTTTCTTTGTCCGTGTTCTGTTAGCGCTTGCGAAGAATGACAAACGAGCATCAATTAGCCCGACCCGCCGCTCTTGCGAACTTCGTAGCGCCCGCATTGTCTATTTCTTCTATGTCCGTGGTCTGTTAGCGCTTGCGAAAAATGACAAAAGTGCACCAATTAGCCTGACTCGCCACTCTTGCTAAATTGGCAGCGCCCGCCCTGTCTGTTTCTTCTTTGTCCGTGATCTGTTAGCGCTCGCGCAAAATGACAAACGTGCACCAATAAGCCCGACTCGCCACTCTTGCGAACTTCGTAGCGCCCGCCCTGTCTGTTTCTTCTTTGTTCGTGTTCTGTTAGCGTTTGCGAAAAATGACAAACGTGCACCAATTACCCCGACCCTCCACTCTTGCAAAATTGGTAGCGCCCGCCCAGTCTGTTTCTTTTTTGTCTGTGTTCTGTTAGCGCTTACGAAATATGACAAACGTGCATCAATTAGCCCGACCCGCCACTCTTGCCAACTTCGTAGCACCCGCCCTGTCTGTTTCTTCTTTGTCCGTGTTCTGTTAGCGCTTGCGAAAAATGACAAACGTGCACCAATTAGCCCGACCCGCCACTCTTTCGAAATTGGTAGCGCCAGCCCTATCTGTTCCTTCCTTGTGCGTGTTCTGTTAGCGCTTGCGAAAAATGACAAACGTGCACCAAATACCCCGACCCGCCACTCTTGCGAACTTCGTAGCTCCCGTCCTGTCTGTTTCTTCTTTGTCCGTGTTCTGTTAGCGCTCGCGCAAAATGACAAACGTGCACCAATTATCCCGACCCGCAACTCTTGCGAACTTCGTAGCGCCCGCCCTGTCTGTTTCTTCTTTGTCCATGTTCTGTTAGCGCTGGCGAAAATGACAAACGTGCACCAATTGGCCCGACCCTCCACTCTTGCGAAATTGTTAGCGCCCGCCCAGTCTGTTTTTTCTTTGTCCGTGTTCTGTTAGCCCTTGCGAAAAATGACTAACGTGCGCCAATTAGCCCGACCCGCCGCTATTGCTAAATTGGTAGCGGCGCCCAGTCTGTTTCTTCTTTGTCCGTGTTCTGTTAGCGCTCGCGCAAAATGACAAACGTGCACCAATTAGCCCGAGTTGCCACTCTTGCGATCTTCGTAGCGCCCGCCCTGTCTGTTTCTTCTTTGTCCATGTTCTGTTAGCGCTGCGAAAATGACAAACGTGCACCAATTAGCCCGACCCTCCACTCTTGCGAAGTTGTTAGCGCCCGCCCTGTCTGTTTTTTCTTTGTCCGTGTTCTGTTAGCGCTTGCGAAAAAGGACTAACGTGCACCATTTAGCCCGACCCGCCGCTCTTGCTAAATTGGTAGCGCCCACCCAGTCTGTTTCTTCTTTGTCCGTGTTCTGTTAGCGCTCGCGCAAAATGACAAACGTGCACCAATTAGCCCGACTCGCCACTCTTGCGATCTTCGTAGCGCCCGCAATATCTGTTCCTTCTTTGTCCGTGTTCTGTTAGCGCTTGCGAAAAATGACAAACGCGCACCAATTACCCGACCCGCCACTCTTGCGAAATTGGTAGCGCCCGCCCAGTCTTTTTTTGTCCGTGTTCTGTTAGCGCTTGCGAAAAATGACAAACGTGCACATTATTTATAAACACATCATGGAATTTCTTGAAGCAACTAAACTTCTGTCAAGGGCTCAACACGGGTTTCGCAAGGGTTTTAGTACAGTGACTCAGTTAACAGAATTGGCGCATGACATTTTTCTCAGCATAGATGCCGGTAACCAAATCGATGCCATATTCATCGATTTCTCAAAAGCTTTTGACACGGTTCTTCACTCTAAATTGTTATGCAAACTAAAAGACATTCTCAATAACTCTCAACTCGTTGACTGGATTGCCGATTTCCTCTCGCACCGCTGCCAGTCTGTTCGCTTCAATTCCGTCGATTCTTCGAAAGCTGACGTAACCTCAGGTGTTCCCCAAGGCTCTGTCCTTGGCCCTTTGTGGTTTTTACTTTATATTAATGGTTTGCCTGACAGTATAACCTCAAAGATCCGTCTATACGCCGATGATTGTGTATTGTACCACACTATTAACTCTGTCAGTGACCACTTCCTTCTGAATGAGTCTTTTGGTATTTTCTGTGATTGTTGCAATACGTGGCAGATGAAAATCAACTTCAGCAAAACAGTTGTCATGTCTTTCACCAACCGCCTATGCCCTTCTAATTACAATTATTCATGCCCTTCTAATTACGATTATTCATCCCTGCAAAGGGTACATGAATATAAATATCTTGGCGTTGTTTTTTCACAGAATATGTCATGGTCAAAACACATCGATCATATCACAGCTAAAGCTCTTAAAAAGGTAGGTTACTTGAGGCGCACAGTACGGGATGCTCCTAAAGAGACGAAATTGGTCATGTATAAAACTCTAATTCGCCCTATTCTTGAATACGCTTCCAATGTTTGGAATCCATATAAGCAATGTGAAATTGATCAAATAGAATCTGTACAACGAAAAGCTGTAAGATTTATTTTTCGCCGCTACGACTTTCATTTTTCACCCTCATCTGCGATATCTTCCTTAAACTTAAGTCCGCTCGCATCCCGCCGGAAGACTGAGTCCTTAAAACTCCTTCACTCAATAGTGCATTCTGCAAATTTCCTCTCAGAGAGTAAGCATATCACGTTTTCAAAACCATCTATAACCAGGAGCCATCACGATCTTAATATCCATCCTTTTTTTGCCCGTACTAACGCTTTCAAATACAGTTTTTTTCCGCGTACCGTGGAGAGTTGGAACTCTTTAAATGGAAATATACGTGTCTTTTCTGTGTCTGATTTTGCGTCCGATATTGAGAAGTAGCATTATATGATGTTATATGCAGCGTTTGTTTCACATTTTGCCATGTACCCCTTTATGCGCGCAACTGTACCGCATGATATATGTAACCACTCCTGCTATAGCCCCTGGAATGGGGCTGCAGTATTTTCAAATAAATAAATAAATAAATTAGCACGACACGCCACTTTTGCGAACTTCGTAGCGGCCGCCCTGTCTGTTTCTTTTTTGTCCGTGTTCTGTTAGCGCTTGTGAAAACTGACAAACGTGCACCAATTAGCCCGACCAGCCACTCTTGCGAACTTCGTAGCGCCCGCCCTGTCTGTTTCTTCTTTCTCCGTGTTCTGTTAGCGCTTGCGAAAAATGACAAACGAGCACCACTTAGCCCGAACCGCCACTCTTGCGAACTTCGTAGCGCCCGCCCTGTCAGTTCCTTCTTTGTCCGTGTTCTGCTGGCGCTTGCGAAAAATGACAAACGTCCACCAATTAGCCCGATCCGCCACTCTTGCGAACTTCGTAGCGCTCGCCCTGTTTGTTCCTTCTTTGTCCGTGTCCTGTTAGCGCTTGCGAAAAATGACAAACGTTCACCAATTAGCCCGACCCGCCACTCTTTCGAACTTCGTAGCACCCGCCCTGTCTGTTTCTTCTTTGTCCGTGTTCTGTTAGGGCTTGCGCAAAATGACAAACGTGCACCAAATAACCCGACCCGCCGTCTTGCGAACTTCGTAGCGCCCGTCCTGTCTGTTTCTTCTTGGTCCGTGTTCTGTTAGAGCTTGCGAAAAATGAGATATGTGCACCAATAAGCCCGACCCGCCACTCTTGCGGACTTCGTAGCACCCGCCTTGTCTGTTTCTTCTTTGTCCGTGTTCTGTTAGCGTTTGCGAAAAATGACGAACGTGCACCAATTAGCCCGACCCGCCACTCTTGCGAACTTCGTAGCGCCCGCCCTGTCTGTTCCTTCTTTGTCCGCGTTCTGTTAGCGCTTGCGAAACATGACAAACGTGCACCAATTAGCCCGACCCGCCACTATTGCGAAATTGGAAGCGCCAACCCTATCTGTTTTTTCTTTGTCCGTGTTCTGTTAGCGCTTGCGAAAAATGACAAAAGTGCACCAATTAGCCTGACTCGCCACTCTTGCTAAATTGGTAGCGCCCGCCCTGTCTGTTTCTTCTTTGTCCGTGTTCTGTTAGCGCTCGCACAAAATGACAAACGTGCACCAATTAGCCCGACTCGCCACTCTTGCGAACTTCGTAGCGCCCGCCCTGTCTGTTTCTTCTTTGTTCGTGTTCTGTTAGCGTTTGCGAAAAATGACAAACGTGCAGCAATTACCCCGACCCTCCACTCTTGCAAAATTGGTAGCGCCCGCCCAGTCTGTTTCTTTTTTGTCTGTGTTCTGTTAGCGCTTATGAAAAATGACAAACGTGCACCAATCAGCCCGACCCGCCACTCTTGCGAACTTCGTAGCACCCGCACTGTCTGTTTCTTCTTTGTCCGTGTTCTGTTAGCGCTTGAGAAAAATGACAAACGTGCACCAATTAGCCCGAACCGCCACTCTTGCGAACTTCGTAGCGCCCGCCCTGTCTGTTCCTTCTTTGTCCGCGCTCTGTTAGCGCTTGCGAAAAATGACAAACGTGCACCAATTAGCCTGACCCGCCACTCTTGCGCAATTGGTAGCGCCCGCCCTGTCTGTTTTTTCTTTGTCTGTGCTCTGTTAGCGCTTGCGAAAAATGACAAACGTGCACCAATTAGCCCGACCCGCCGCTCTTGCGAACTTCGAAGCGCCCGCCCTGTCTATTTCTTCTATGTCCGTATTCTGTTAGCGCTTGCGAAAAATGACAAACGTGCACCAATTAGCCCGACCCGCCACTCTTGCGATCTTCGTAGAGCCCGCCCTATCTGTTCCTTCCTTGTCCGTGTTCTGTTAGCACTTGCGAAAAATGACAAACGTGCACCGATTATCCCGACCCGCCACTCTTGCGAACTTCTTAGCGCCCGCCCTGTCTGTTTCTTCTTTACCCGTGTTCTGTTCGCGCTTGCGAAAAATGACAAACGTGCACCAATTATCCAGACCCGCCAGTCTTGCGAACTTCGTAGCGCCCGCCCTGTCTGTTCCTTCTTTGTCCGCGTTCTGTTAGCGCTTGCGAAAAATGACCAACATGCACCAATTAGCCCGACCCGCAGCTATTGCGAAATTGGTAGCGCCCGCCCTGTCTGTTTTTTCTTTGTCCGTGTTCTGTTAGCGCTTGCGAAGAATGACAAACGAGCATCAATTAGCCCGACCCGCCGCTCTTGCGAACTTCGTAGCGCCCGCATTGTCTATTTCTTCTATGTCCGTGGTCTGTTAGCGCTTGCGAAAAATGACAAAAGTGCACCAATTAGCCTGACTCGCCACTCTTGCTAAATTGGCAGCGCCCGCCCTGTCTGTTTCTTCTTTGTCCGTGATCTGTTAGCGCTCGCGCAAAATGACAAACGTGCACCAATAAGCCCGACTCGCCACTCTTGCGAACTTCGTAGCGCCCGCCCTGTCTGTTTCTTCTTTGTTCGTGTTCTGTTAGCGTTTGCGAAAAATGACAAACGTGCACCAATTACCCCGACCCTCCACTCTTGCAAAATTGGTAGCGCCCGCCCAGTCTGTTTCTTTTTTGTCTGTGTTCTGTTAGCGCTTACGAAATATGACAAACGTGCATCAATTAGCCCGACCCGCCACTCTTGCCAACTTCGTAGCACCCGCCCTGTCTGTTTCTTCTTTGTCCGTGTTCTGTTAGCGCTTGCGAAAAATGACAAACGTGCACCAATTAGCCCGACCCGCCACTCTTTCGAAATTGGTAGCGCCAGCCCTATCTGTTCCTTCCTTGTGCGTGTTCTGTTAGCGCTTGCGAAAAATGACAAACGTGCACCAAATACCCCGACCCGCCACTCTTGCGAACTTCGTAGCTCCCGTCCTGTCTGTTTCTTCTTTGTCCGTGTTCTGTTAGCGCTCGCGCAAAATGACAAACGTGCACCAATTATCCCGACCCGCAACTCTTGCGAACTTCGTAGCGCCCGCCCTGTCTGTTTCTTCTTTGTCCATGTTCTGTTAGCGCTGGCGAAAATGACAAACGTGCACCAATTGGCCCGACCCTCCACTCTTGCGAAATTGTTAGCGCCCGCCCAGTCTGTTTTTTCTTTGTCCGTGTTCTGTTAGCCCTTGCGAAAAATGACTAACGTGCGCCAATTAGCCCGACCCGCCGCTATTGCTAAATTGGTAGCGGCGCCCAGTCTGTTTCTTCTTTGTCCGTGTTCTGTTAGCGCTCGCGCAAAATGACAAACGTGCACCAATTAGCCCGACTTGCCACTCTTGCGATCTTCGTAGCGCCCGCCCTGTCTGTTTCTTCTTTGTCCATGTTCTGTTAGCGCTGCGAAAATGACAAACGTGCACCAATTAGCCCGACCCTCCACTCTTGCGAAGTTGTTAGCGCCCGCCCTGTCTGTTTTTTCTTTGTCCGTGTTCTGTTAGCGCTTGCGAAAAAGGACTAACGTGCACCATTTAGCCCGACCCGCCGCTCTTGCTAAATTGGTAGCGCCCACCCAGTCTGTTTCTTCTTTGTCCGTGTTCTGTTAGCGCTCGCGCAAAATGACAAACGTGCACCAATTAGCCCGACTCGCCACTCTTGCGATCTTCGTAGCGCCCGCAATATCTGTTCCTTCTTTGTCCGTGTTCTGTTAGCGCTTGCGAAAAATGACAAACGCGCACCAATTACCCGACCCGCCACTCTTGCGAAATTGGTAGCGCCCGCCCAGTCTTTTTTTGTCCGTGTTCTGTTAGCGCTTGCGAAAAATGACAAACGTGCACATTATTTATAAACACATCATGGAATTTCTTGAAGCAACTAAACTTCTGTCAAGGGCTCAACACGGGTTTCGCAAGGGTTTTAGTACAGTGACTCAGTTAACAGAATTGGCGCATGACATTTTTCTCAGCATAGATGCCGGTAACCAAATCGATGCCATATTCATCGATTTCTCAAAAGCTTTTGACACGGTTCTTCACTCTAAATTGTTATGCAAACTAAAAGACATCCTCAATAACTCTCAACTCGTTGACTGGATTGCCGATTTCCTCTCGCACCGCTGCCAGTCTGTTCGCTTCAATTCCGTCGATTCTTCGAAAGCTGACGTAACCTCAGGTGTTCCCCAAGGCTCTGTCCTTGGCCCTTTGTGGTTTTTACTTTATATTAATGGTTTGCCTGACAGTATAACCTCAAAGATCCGTCTATACGCCGATGATTGTGTATTGTACCACACTATTAACTCTGTCAGTGACCACTTCCTTCTGAATGAGTCTTTTGGTATTTTCTGTGATTGTTGCAATACGTGGCAGATGAAAATCAACTTCAGCAAAACAGTTGTCATGTCTTTCACCAACCGCCTATGCCCTTCTAATTACAATTATTCATGCCCTTCTAATTACGATTATTCATCCCTGCAAAGGGTACATGAATATAAATATCTTGGCGTTGTTTTTTCACAGAATATGTCATGGTCAAAACACATCGATCATATCACAGCTAAAGCTCTTAAAAAGGTAGGTTACTTGAGGCGCACAGTACGGGATGCTCCTAAAGAGACGAAATTTGGTCATGTATAAAACTCTAATTCGCCCTATTCTTGAATACGCTTCCAATGTTTGGAATCCATATAAGCAATGTGAAATTGATCAAATAGAATCTGTACAACGAAAAGCTGTAAGATTTATTTTTCGCCGCTACGACTTTCATTTTTCACCCTCATCTGCGATATCTTCCTTAAACTTAAGTCCGCTCGCATCCCGCCGGAAGACTGAGTCCTTAAAACTCCTTCACTCAATAGTGCATTCTGCAAATTTCCTCTCAGAGAGTAAGCATATCACGTTTTCAAAACCATCTATAACCAGGAGCCATCACGATCTTAATATCCATCCTTTTTTTGCCCTTACTAACGCTTTCAAATACAGTTTTTTTCCGCGTACCGTGGAGAGTTGGAACTCTTTAAATGGAAATATACGTGTCTTTTCTGTGTCTGATTTTGCGTCCGATATTGAGAAGTAGCATTATATGATGTTATATGCAGCGTTTGTTTCACATTTTGCCATGTACCCCTTTATGCGCGCAACTGTACCGCATGATATATGTAACCACTCCTGCTATAGCCCCTGGAATGGGGCTGCAGTATTTTCAAATAAATAAATAAATAAATTAGCACGACACGCCACTTTTGCGAACTTCGTAGCGGCCGCCCTGTCTGTTTCTTTTTTGTCCGTGTTCTGTTAGCGCTTGTGAAAACTGACAAACGTGCACCAATTAGCCCGACCAGCCACTCTCACGGGGCCGACCGGGCTCGTCAGTTCGCGAAACGCTTCAGCGGACGTCCGGACGTCACGTATACGGACGCCTCTTACCATCCATCGAGGCAAGCGATGGTGGCGGTAGCTCTCGCCCCTCACCGCAGCTGGTACACAGCCTGCAGCATTCGCAATGCAGAAACAGTCACCGCAGCTGAGGAGGTTGCCATTGCGCTCGCGCTAGCCGACCCTAATACCAAAGTCGTCATCAGTGACTCTCAACAGGCTATTCGCAATTACGATGCTGGCCGTATTTCTTGCCAGGCGTTACACATTCTACGTTCTACAGCACCCTCTTCCACATCTCGCTTACTTCTTTGGGCTCCAGCCCACGAGTCGCTCAGCGGAAACGCCCAGGCACACACTCTCGCTCGAGATCTCAGCTGCCGAGCCGAGAGTATGATCAGCCACCCTGCTTCCGCTGACACTAATATCCCACGCGCTTCTCTACTCACCACTTACACGGACATACTCCAGCACTACCGACTCCATAGGTGCACATATCCTCCCGCACACCGCGATCTAACAAGACGCGAGGCCGTCCAATGGCGCAAACTACAAACTGGCAGCTTCCCACACCCCCTCTTATACAGCAGGATCTTTCCGGAACAGATAGCCCCCATGTGTAAACACTGCTCAACTCCGGCCACACTCATACACATGGTGTAGACTTGTACACATTACAACACAGACAACGCAAACACACCAGAGACGTGGGGTCTCTCCTGTGTACTTCCAAGCCAGCAGACCAACGCTGGCTTATCCAGCGCGCGGTGGAGGCCGCGGCATCCCAAAGGATCCCCGCTCTCTCCTCTAAGTCAGCGCAACCGGTCCTTTGACTGGTCCCCTGTTTTTGGGCGCAATAAAAGAGTTTACCTACCTACCTACCACTCTTGCGAACTTCGTAGTGCTCGCCCTTTTTGTTCCTTCTTTGTCCGTGTCCTGTTAGCGCTTGCGAAAAATGACAAACGTGCACCAATTAGCCAGACCCGCCACTCTTTCGAACTTCGTAGCGCCCGCCCTGTCTGTTTCTTCTTTGTCCGTGTTCTGTTAGGGCTTGCGCAAAATGACAAACGTGCACCAATTAACCCGACCCTCCGTCTTGCGAACTTCGTAGCGCCCGCCCTGTCTGTTTCTTCTTTGTCCGTGTTCTGTTAGCGCTTGCGAAAAATGACAAACGTGCACCAATTAGCCCGACCCGCCACTATTGCGAAATTGGTAGCGCCCGCCCTGTCTGTTTTTTCTTTGTCCGTGTTCTGTTAGCGCTTGCGAAAAAGGACTAACGTGCACCATTTAGCCCGACCCGCCGCTCTTGCTAAATTGGTAGCGCCCACCCAGTCTGTTTCTTCTTTGTCCGTGTTCTGTTAGCGCTCGCGCAAAATGACAAACGTGCACCAATTAGCCCGACTCGCCACTCTTGCGATCTTCGTAGCGCCCGCAATATCTGTTCCTTCTTTGTCCGTGTTCTGTTAGCGCTTGCGAAAAATGACAAACGTGCACATTATTTATAAACACATCATGGAATTTCTTGAAGCAACTAAACTTCTGTCAAGGGCTCAACACGGGTTTCGCAAGGGTTTTAGTACAGTGACTCAGTTAACAGAATTGGCGCATGACATTTTTCTCAGCATAGATGCCGGTAACCAAATCGATGCCATATTCATCGATTTCTCAAAAGCTTTTGACACGGTTCTTCACTCTAAATTGTTATGCAAACTAAAAGACATTCTCAATAACTCTCAACTCGTTGACTGGATTGCCGATTTCCTCTCGCACCGCTGCCAGTCTGTTCGCTTCAATTCCGTCGATTCTTCGAAAGCTGACGTAACCTCAGGTGTTCCCCAAGGCTCTGTCCTTGGCCCTTTGTGGTTTTTACTTTATATTAATGGTTTGCCTGACAGTATAACCTCAAAGATCCGTCTATACGCCGATGATTGTGTATTGTACCACACTATTAACTCTGTCAGTGACCACTTCCTTCTGAATGAGTCTTTTGGTATTTTCTGTGATTGTTGCAATACGTGGCAGATGAAAATCAACTTCAGCAAAACAGTTGTCATGTCTTTCACCAACCGCCTATGCCCTTCTAATTACAATTATTCATGCCCTTCTAATTACGATTATTCATCCCTGCAAAGGGTACATGAATATAAATATCTTGGCGTTGTTTTTTCACAGAATATGTCATGGTCAAAACACATCGATCATATCACAGCTAAAGCTCTTAAAAAGGTAGGTTACTTGAGGCGCACAGTACGGGATGCTCCTAAAGAGACGAAATTGGTCATGTATAAAACTCTAATTCGCCCTATTCTTGAATACGCTTCCAATGTTTGGAATCCATATAAGCAATGTGAAATTGATCAAATAGAATCTGTACAACGAAAAGCTGTAAGATTTATTTTTCGCCGCTACGACTTTCATTTTTCACCCTCATCTGCGATATCTTCCTTAAACTTAAGTCCGCTCGCATCCCGCCGGAAGACTGAGTCCTTAAAACTCCTTCACTCAATAGTGCATTCTGCAAATTTCCTCTCAGAGAGTAAGCATATCACGTTTTCAAAACCATCTATAACCAGGAGCCATCACGATCTTAATATCCATCCTTTTTTTGCCCGTACTAACGCTTTCAAATACAGTTTTTTTCCGCGTACCATGGAGAGTTGGAACTCTTTAAATGGAAATATACGTGTCTTTTCTGTGTCTGATTTTGCGTCCGATATTGAGAAGTAGCATTATATGATGTTATATGCAGCGTTTGTTTCACATTTTGCCATGTACCCCTTTATGCGCGCAACTGTACCGCATGATATATGTAACCACTCCTGCTATAGCCCCTGGAATGGGGCTGCAGTATTTTCAAATAAATAAATAAATAAATTAGCACGACACGCCACTTTTGCGAACTTCGTAGCGGCCGCCCTGTCTGTTTCTTTTTTGTCCGTGTTCTGTTAGCGCTTGTGAAAACTGACAAACGTGCACCAATTAGCCCGACCAGCCACTCTTGCGAACTTCGTAGCGCCCGCCCTGTCTGTTTCTTCTTTCTCCGTGTTCTGTTAGCGCTTGCGAAAAATGACAAACGAGCGCCACTTAGCCCGAACCGCCACTCTTGCGAACTTCGTAGCGCCCGCCCTGTCTGTTCCTTCTTTGTCCGTGTTCTGCTGGCGCTTGCGAAAAATGACAAACGTCCACCAATTAGCCCGATCCGCCACTCTCACGGGGCCGACCGGGCTCGTCAGTTCGCGAAACGCTTCAGCGGACGTCCGGACGTCACGTATACGGACGCCTCTTACCATCCATCGAGGCAAGCGATGGTGGCGGTAGCTCTCGCCCCTCACCGCAGCTGGTACACAGCCTGCAGCATTCGCAATGCAGAAACAGTCACCGCAGCTGAGGAGGTTGCCATTGCGCTCGCGCTAGCCGACCCTAATACCAAAGTCGTCATCAGTGACTCTCAACAGGCTATTCGCAATTACGATGCTGGCCGTATTTCTTGCCAGGCGTTACACATTCTACGTTCTACAGCACCCTCTTCCACATCTCGCTTACTTCTTTGGGCTCCAGCCCACGAGTCGCTCAGCGGAAACGCCCAGGCACACACTCTCGCTCGAGATCTCAGCTGCCGAGCCGAGAGTATGATCAGCCACCCTGCTTCCGCTGACACTAATATCCCACGCGCTTCTCTACTCACCACTTACACGGACATACTCCAGCACTACCGACTCCAAAGGTGCACATATCCTCCCGCACACCGCGATCTAACAAGACGCGAGGCCGTCCAATGGCGCAAACTACAAACTGGCAGCTTCCCACACCCCCTCTTATACAGCAGGATCTTTCCGGAACAGATAGCCCCCATGTGTAAACACTGCTCAACTCCGGCCACACTCATACACATGGTGTGGACTTGTACACATTACAACACAGACAACGCAAACACACCAGAGACGTGGGAGTCTCTCCTGTGTACTTCCAAGCCAGCAGACCAACGCTGGCTTATCCAGCGCGCGGTGGAGGCCGCGGCATCCCAAAGGATCCCCGCTCTCTCCTCTAAGTCAGCGCAACCGGTCCTTTGACTGGTCCCCTGTTTTTGGGCGCAATAAAAGAGTTTACCTACCTACCTACCACTCTTGCGAACTTCGTAGTGCTCGCCCTTTTTGTTCCTTCTTTGTCCGTGTCCTGTTAGCGCTTGCGAAAAATGACAAACGTGCACCAATTAGCCAGACCCGCCACTCTTTCGAACTTCGTAGCGCCCGCCCTGTCTGTTTCTTCTTTGTCCGTATTCTGTTAGGGCTTGCGCAAAATGACAAACGTGCACCAATTAACCCGACCCTCCGTCTTGCGAACTTCGTAGCGCCCGCCCTGTCTGTTTCTTCTTTGTCCGTGTTCTGTTAGCGCTTGCGAAAAATGACAAACGTGCACCAATTAGCCCGACCCGCCACTATTGCGAAATTGGTAGCGCCCGCCCTGTCTGTTTTTTCTTTGTCCGTGTTCTGTTAGCGCTTGCGAAGAATGACAAACGTGCACCAATTAGCCCGACCCGCCGCTCTTGCGAACTTCGTAGCGCCCGCCCTGTCTATTTCTTCTATGTCCGTGTTCAGTTAGCGCTTGCGAAAAATGACAAAAGTGCACCAATTAGCCTGACTCGCCACTCTTGCTAAATTGGTAGCGCCCGCCCTGTCTGTTTCTTCTTTGTTCGTGTTCTGTTAGCGTTTGCGAAAAATGACAAACGTGCACCAATTACCCCGACCCGCCACTCTTGCCAACTTCGTAGCACCCGCCCTGTCTGTTTCTTCTTTGTCCGTGTTCTGTTAGCGCTTGCGAAAAATGACAAACGTGCACCAATTAGCCCGACCCGCCACTCTTTCGAAATTGGTAGCGCCAGCCCTATCTGTTCCTTCCTTGTGCGTGTTCTGTTAGCGCTTGCGAAAAATGACAAACGTGCACCAATTACCCCGACCCGCCACTCTTGCGAACTTCGTAGCTCCCGTCCTGTCTGTTTCTTCTTTGTCCGTGTTCTGTTAGCGCTCGCGCAAAATGACAAACGTGCACCAATTATCCCGACCCGCAACTCTTGCGAACTTCGTAGCGCCCGCCCTGTCTGTTTCTTCTTTGTCCATGTTCTGTTAGCGCTGGCGAAAATGACAAACGTGCACCAATTGGCCCGACCCTCCACTCTTGCGAAATTGTTAGCGCCCGCCCAGTCTGTTTTTTCTTTGTCCGTGTTCTGTTAGCCCTTGCGAAAAATGACTAACGTGCGCCAATTAGCCCGACCCGCCGCTATTGCTAAATTGGTAGCGGCGCCCAGTCTGTTTCTTCTTTGTCCGTGTTCTGTTAGCGCTCGCGCAAAATGACAAACGTGCACCAATTAGCCCGACTTGCCACTCTTGCGATCTTCGTAGCGCCCGCCCTGTCTGTTTCTTCTTTGTCCATGTTCTGTTAGCGCTGCGAAAATGACAAACGTGCACCAATTAGCCCGACCCTCCACTCTTGCGAAGTTGTTAGCGCCCGCCCTGTCTGTTTTTTCTTTGTCCGTGTTCTGTTAGCGCTTGCGAAAAATGACTAACGTGCACCATTTAGCCCGACCCACCGCTCTTGCTAAATTGGTAGCGCCCACCCAGTCTGTTTCTTCTTTGTCCGTGTTCTGTTAGCGCTCGCGCAAAATGACAAACGTGCACCAATTAGCCCGACTTGCCACTCTTGCGATCTTCGTAGCGCCCGCCCTGTCTGTTTCTTCTTTGTCCATGTTCTGTTAGCGCTGCGAAAATGACAAACGTGCACCAATTAGCCCGACCCTCCACTCTTGCGAAGTTGTTAGCGCCCGCCCTGTCTGTTTTTTCTTTGTCCGTGTTCTGTTAGCGCTTGCGAAAAATGACTAACGTGCACCATTTAGCCCGACCCACCGCTCTTGCTAAATTGGTAGCGCCCACCCAGTCTGTTTCTTCTTTGTCCGTGTTCTGTTAGCGCTCGCGCAAAATGACAAACGTGCACCAATTAGCCCGACTCGCCACTCTTGCGATCTTCGTAGCGCCCGCAATATCTGTTCCTTCTTTGTCCGTGTTCTGTTAGCGCTTGCGAAAAATGACAAACGCGCACCAATTACCCGACCCGCCACTCTTGCGAAATTGGTAGCGCCCGCCCAGTCTTTTTTTGTCCGTGTTCTGTTAGCGCTTGCGAAAAATGACAAACGTGCACATTACTTATAAACACATCATGGAATTTCTTGAAGCAACTAAACTTCTGTCAAGGGCTCAACACGGGTTTCGCAAGGGTTTTAGTACAGTGACTCAGTTAACAGAATTGGCGCATGACATTTTTCTCAGCATAGATGCCGGTAACCAAATCGATGCCATATTCATCGATTTCTCAAAAGCTTTTGACACGGTTCTTCACTCTAAATTGTTATGCAAACTAAAAGACATTCTCAATAACTCTCAACTCGTTGACTGGATTGCCGATTTCCTCTCGCACCGCTGCCAGTCTGTTCGCTTCAATTCCGTCGATTCTTCGAAAGCTGACGTAACCTCAGGTGTTCCCCAAGGCTCTGTCCTTGGCCCTTTGTGGTTTTTACTTTATATTAATGGTTTGCCTGACAGTATAACCTCAAAGATCCGTCTATACGCCGATGATTGTGTATTGTACCACACTATTAACTCTGTCAGTGACCACTTCCTTCTGAATGAGTCTTTTGGTATTTTCTGTGATTGTTGCAATACGTGGCAGATGAAAATCAACTTCAGCAAAACAGTTGTCATGTCTTTCACCAACCGCCTATGCCCTTCTAATTACAATTATTCATGCCCTTCTAATTACGATTATTCATCCCTGCAAAGGGTACATGAATATAAATATCTTGGCGTTGTTTTTTCACAGAATATGTCATGGTCAAAACACATCGATCATATCACAGCTAAAGCTCTTAAAAAGGTAGGTTACTTGAGGCGCACAGTACGGGATGCTCCTAAAGAGACGAAATTTGGTCATGTATAAAACTCTAATTCGCCCTATTCTTGAATACGCTTCCAATGTTTGGAATCCATATAAGCAATGTGAAATTGATCAAATAGAATCTGTACAACGAAAAGCTGTAAGATTTATTTTTCGCCGCTACGACTTTCATTTTTCACCCTCATCTGCGATATCTTCCTTAAACTTAAGTCCGCTCGCATCCCGCCGGAAGACTGAGTCCTTAAAACTCCTTCACTCAATAGTGCATTCTGCAAATTTCCTCTCAGAGAGTAAGCATATCACGTTTTCAAAACCATCTATAACCAGGAGCCATCACGATCTTAATATCCATCCTTTTTTTGCCCTTACTAACGCTTTCAAATACAGTTTTTTTCCGCGTACCGTGGAGAGTTGGAACTCTTTAAATGGAAATATACGTGTCTTTTCTGTGTCTGATTTTGCGTCCGATATTGAGAAGTAGCATTATATGATGTTATATGCAGCGTTTGTTTCACATTTTGCCATGTACCCCTTTATGCGCGCAACTGTACCGCATGATATATGTAACCACTCCTGCTATAGCCCCTGGAATGGGGCTGCAGTATTTTCAAATAAATAAATAAATAAATTAGCACGACACGCCACTTTTGCGAACTTCGTAGCGGCCGCCCTGTCTGTTTCTTTTTTGTCCGTGTTCTGTTAGCGCTTGTGAAAACTGACAAACGTGCACCAATTAGCCCGACCAGCCACTCTCACGGGGCCGACCGGGCTCGTCAGTTCGCGAAACGCTTCAGCGGACGTCCGGACGTCACGTATACGGACGCCTCTTACCATCCATCGAGGCAAGCGATGGTGGCGGTAGCTCTCGCCCCTCACCGCAGCTGGTACACAGCCTGCAGCATTCGCAATGCAGAAACAGTCACCGCAGCTGAGGAGGTTGCCATTGCGCTCGCGCTAGCCGACCCTAATACCAAAGTCGTCATCAGTGACTCTCAACAGGCTATTCGCAATTACGATGCTGGCCGTATTTCTTGCCAGGCGTTACACATTCTACGTTCTACAGCACCCTCTTCCACATCTCGCTTACTTCTTTGGGCTCCAGCCCACGAGTCGCTCAGCGGAAACGCCCAGGCACACACTCTCGCTCGAGATCTCAGCTGCCGAGCCGAGAGTATGATCAGCCACCCTGCTTCCGCTGACACTAATATCCCACGCGCTTCTCTACTCACCACTTACACGGACATACTCCAGCACTACCGACTCCATAGGTGCACATATCCTCCCGCACACCGCGATCTAACAAGACGCGAGGCCGTCCAATGGCGCAAACTACAAACTGGCAGCTTCCCACACCCCCTCTTATACAGCAGGATCTTTCCGGAACAGATAGCCCCCATGTGTAAACACTGCTCAACTCCGGCCACACTCATACACATGGTGTAGACTTGTACACATTACAACACAGACAACGCAAACACACCAGAGACGTGGGGTCTCTCCTGTGTACTTCCAAGCCAGCAGACCAACGCTGGCTTATCCAGCGCGCGGTGGAGGCCGCGGCATCCCAAAGGATCCCCGCTCTCTCCTCTAAGTCAGCGCAACCGGTCCTTTGACTGGTCCCCTGTTTTTGGGCGCAATAAAAGAGTTTACCTACCTACCTACCACTCTTGCGAACTTCGTAGTGCTCGCCCTTTTTGTTCCTTCTTTGTCCGTGTCCTGTTAGCGCTTGCGAAAAATGACAAACGTGCACCAATTAGCCAGACCCGCCACTCTTTCGAACTTCGTAGCGCCCGCCCTGTCTGTTTCTTCTTTGTCCGTGTTCTGTTAGGGCTTGCGCAAAATGACAAACGTGCACCAATTAACCCGACCCTCCGTCTTGCGAACTTCGTAGCGCCCGCCCTGTCTGTTTCTTCTTTGTCCGTGTTCTGTTAGCGCTTGCGAAAAATGACAAACGTGCACCAATTAGCCCGACCCGCCACTATTGCGAAATTGGTAGCGCCCGCCCTGTCTGTTTTTTCTTTGTCCGTGTTCTGTTAGCGCTTGCGAAAAAGGACTAACGTGCACCATTTAGCCCGACCCGCCGCTCTTGCTAAATTGGTAGCGCCCACCCAGTCTGTTTCTTCTTTGTCCGTGTTCTGTTAGCGCTCGCGCAAAATGACAAACGTGCACCAATTAGCCCGACTCGCCACTCTTGCGATCTTCGTAGCGCCCGCAATATCTGTTCCTTCTTTGTCCGTGTTCTGTTAGCGCTTGCGAAAAATGACAAACGTGCACATTATTTATAAACACATCATGGAATTTCTTGAAGCAACTAAACTTCTGTCAAGGGCTCAACACGGGTTTCGCAAGGGTTTTAGTACAGTGACTCAGTTAACAGAATTGGCGCATGACATTTTTCTCAGCATAGATGCCGGTAACCAAATCGATGCCATATTCATCGATTTCTCAAAAGCTTTTGACACGGTTCTTCACTCTAAATTGTTATGCAAACTAAAAGACATTCTCAATAACTCTCAACTCGTTGACTGGATTGCCGATTTCCTCTCGCACCGCTGCCAGTCTGTTCGCTTCAATTCCGTCGATTCTTCGAAAGCTGACGTAACCTCAGGTGTTCCCCAAGGCTCTGTCCTTGGCCCTTTGTGGTTTTTACTTTATATTAATGGTTTGCCTGACAGTATAACCTCAAAGATCCGTCTATACGCCGATGATTGTGTATTGTACCACACTATTAACTCTGTCAGTGACCACTTCCTTCTGAATGAGTCTTTTGGTATTTTCTGTGATTGTTGCAATACGTGGCAGATGAAAATCAACTTCAGCAAAACAGTTGTCATGTCTTTCACCAACCGCCTATGCCCTTCTAATTACAATTATTCATGCCCTTCTAATTACGATTATTCATCCCTGCAAAGGGTACATGAATATAAATATCTTGGCGTTGTTTTTTCACAGAATATGTCATGGTCAAAACACATCGATCATATCACAGCTAAAGCTCTTAAAAAGGTAGGTTACTTGAGGCGCACAGTACGGGATGCTCCTAAAGAGACGAAATTGGTCATGTATAAAACTCTAATTCGCCCTATTCTTGAATACGCTTCCAATGTTTGGAATCCATATAAGCAATGTGAAATTGATCAAATAGAATCTGTACAACGAAAAGCTGTAAGATTTATTTTTCGCCGCTACGACTTTCATTTTTCACCCTCATCTGCGATATCTTCCTTAAACTTAAGTCCGCTCGCATCCCGCCGGAAGACTGAGTCCTTAAAACTCCTTCACTCAATAGTGCATTCTGCAAATTTCCTCTCAGAGAGTAAGCATATCACGTTTTCAAAACCATCTATAACCAGGAGCCATCACGATCTTAATATCCATCCTTTTTTTGCCCGTACTAACGCTTTCAAATACAGTTTTTTTCCGCGTACCATGGAGAGTTGGAACTCTTTAAATGGAAATATACGTGTCTTTTCTGTGTCTGATTTTGCGTCCGATATTGAGAAGTAGCATTATATGATGTTATATGCAGCGTTTGTTTCACATTTTGCCATGTACCCCTTTATGCGCGCAACTGTACCGCATGATATATGTAACCACTCCTGCTATAGCCCCTGGAATGGGGCTGCAGTATTTTCAAATAAATAAATAAATAAATTAGCACGACACGCCACTTTTGCGAACTTCGTAGCGGCCGCCCTGTCTGTTTCTTTTTTGTCCGTGTTCTGTTAGCGCTTGTGAAAACTGACAAACGTGCACCAATTAGCCCGACCAGCCACTCTTGCGAACTTCGTAGCGCCCGCCCTGTCTGTTTCTTCTTTCTCCGTGTTCTGTTAGCGCTTGCGAAAAATGACAAACGAGCGCCACTTAGCCCGAACCGCCACTCTTGCGAACTTCGTAGCGCCCGCCCTGTCTGTTCCTTCTTTGTCCGTGTTCTGCTGGCGCTTGCGAAAAATGACAAACGTCCACCAATTAGCCCGATCCGCCACTCTCACGGGGCCGACCGGGCTCGTCAGTTCGCGAAACGCTTCAGCGGACGTCCGGACGTCACGTATACGGACGCCTCTTACCATCCATCGAGGCAAGCGATGGTGGCGGTAGCTCTCGCCCCTCACCGCAGCTGGTACACAGCCTGCAGCATTCGCAATGCAGAAACAGTCACCGCAGCTGAGGAGGTTGCCATTGCGCTCGCGCTAGCCGACCCTAATACCAAAGTCGTCATCAGTGACTCTCAACAGGCTATTCGCAATTACGATGCTGGCCGTATTTCTTGCCAGGCGTTACACATTCTACGTTCTACAGCACCCTCTTCCACATCTCGCTTACTTCTTTGGGCTCCAGCCCACGAGTCGCTCAGCGGAAACGCCCAGGCACACACTCTCGCTCGAGATCTCAGCTGCCGAGCCGAGAGTATGATCAGCCACCCTGCTTCCGCTGACACTAATATCCCACGCGCTTCTCTACTCACCACTTACACGGACATACTCCAGCACTACCGACTCCAAAGGTGCACATATCCTCCCGCACACCGCGATCTAACAAGACGCGAGGCCGTCCAATGGCGCAAACTACAAACTGGCAGCTTCCCACACCCCCTCTTATACAGCAGGATCTTTCCGGAACAGATAGCCCCCATGTGTAAACACTGCTCAACTCCGGCCACACTCATACACATGGTGTGGACTTGTACACATTACAACACAGACAACGCAAACACACCAGAGACGTGGGAGTCTCTCCTGTGTACTTCCAAGCCAGCAGACCAACGCTGGCTTATCCAGCGCGCGGTGGAGGCCGCGGCATCCCAAAGGATCCCCGCTCTCTCCTCTAAGTCAGCGCAACCGGTCCTTTGACTGGTCCCCTGTTTTTGGGCGCAATAAAAGAGTTTACCTACCTACCTACCACTCTTGCGAACTTCGTAGTGCTCGCCCTTTTTGTTCCTTCTTTGTCCGTGTCCTGTTAGCGCTTGCGAAAAATGACAAACGTGCACCAATTAGCCAGACCCGCCACTCTTTCGAACTTCGTAGCGCCCGCCCTGTCTGTTTCTTCTTTGTCCGTATTCTGTTAGGGCTTGCGCAAAATGACAAACGTGCACCAATTAACCCGACCCTCCGTCTTGCGAACTTCGTAGCGCCCGCCCTGTCTGTTTCTTCTTTGTCCGTGTTCTGTTAGCGCTTGCGAAAAATGACAAACGTGCACCAATTAGCCCGACCCGCCACTATTGCGAAATTGGTAGCGCCCGCCCTGTCTGTTTTTTCTTTGTCCGTGTTCTGTTAGCGCTTGCGAAGAATGACAAACGTGCACCAATTAGCCCGACCCGCCGCTCTTGCGAACTTCGTAGCGCCCGCCCTGTCTATTTCTTCTATGTCCGTGTTCAGTTAGCGCTTGCGAAAAATGACAAAAGTGCACCAATTAGCCTGACTCGCCACTCTTGCTAAATTGGTAGCGCCCGCCCTGTCTGTTTCTTCTTTGTTCGTGTTCTGTTAGCGTTTGCGAAAAATGACAAACGTGCACCAATTACCCCGACCCGCCACTCTTGCCAACTTCGTAGCACCCGCCCTGTCTGTTTCTTCTTTGTCCGTGTTCTGTTAGCGCTTGCGAAAAATGACAAACGTGCACCAATTAGCCCGACCCGCCACTCTTTCGAAATTGGTAGCGCCAGCCCTATCTGTTCCTTCCTTGTGCGTGTTCTGTTAGCGCTTGCGAAAAATGACAAACGTGCACCAATTACCCCGACCCGCCACTCTTGCGAACTTCGTAGCTCCCGTCCTGTCTGTTTCTTCTTTGTCCGTGTTCTGTTAGCGCTCGCGCAAAATGACAAACGTGCACCAATTATCCCGACCCGCAACTCTTGCGAACTTCGTAGCGCCCGCCCTGTCTGTTTCTTCTTTGTCCATGTTCTGTTAGCGCTGGCGAAAATGACAAACGTGCACCAATTGGCCCGACCCTCCACTCTTGCGAAATTGTTAGCGCCCGCCCAGTCTGTTTTTTCTTTGTCCGTGTTCTGTTAGCCCTTGCGAAAAATGACTAACGTGCGCCAATTAGCCCGACCCGCCGCTATTGCTAAATTGGTAGCGGCGCCCAGTCTGTTTCTTCTTTGTCCGTGTTCTGTTAGCGCTCGCGCAAAATGACAAACGTGCACCAATTAGCCCGACTTGCCACTCTTGCGATCTTCGTAGCGCCCGCCCTGTCTGTTTCTTCTTTGTCCATGTTCTGTTAGCGCTGCGAAAATGACAAACGTGCACCAATTAGCCCGACCCTCCACTCTTGCGAAGTTGTTAGCGCCCGCCCTGTCTGTTTTTTCTTTGTCCGTGTTCTGTTAGCGCTTGCGAAAAATGACTAACGTGCACCATTTAGCCCGACCCACCGCTCTTGCTAAATTGGTAGCGCCCACCCAGTCTGTTTCTTCTTTGTCCGTGTTCTGTTAGCGCTCGCGCAAAATGACAAACGTGCACCAATTAGCCCGACTTGCCACTCTTGCGATCTTCGTAGCGCCCGCCCTGTCTGTTTCTTCTTTGTCCATGTTCTGTTAGCGCTGCGAAAATGACAAACGTGCACCAATTAGCCCGACCCTCCACTCTTGCGAAGTTGTTAGCGCCCGCCCTGTCTGTTTTTTCTTTGTCCGTGTTCTGTTAGCGCTTGCGAAAAATGACTAACGTGCACCATTTAGCCCGACCCACCGCTCTTGCTAAATTGGTAGCGCCCACCCAGTCTGTTTCTTCTTTGTCCGTGTTCTGTTAGCGCTCGCGCAAAATGACAAACGTGCACCAATTAGCCCGACTCGCCACTCTTGCGATCTTCGTAGCGCCCGCAATATCTGTTCCTTCTTTGTCCGTGTTCTGTTAGCGCTTGCGAAAAATGACAAACGCGCACCAATTACCCGACCCGCCACTCTTGCGAAATTGGTAGCGCCCGCCCAGTCTTTTTTTGTCCGTGTTCTGTTAGCGCTTGCGAAAAATGACAAACGTGCACATTACTTATAAACACATCATGGAATTTCTTGAAGCAACTAAACTTCTGTCAAGGGCTCAACACGGGTTTCGCAAGGGTTTTAGTACAGTGACTCAGTTAACAGAATTGGCGCATGACATTTTTCTCAGCATAGATGCCGGTAACCAAATCGATGCCATATTCATCGATTTCTCAAAAGCTTTTGACACGGTTCTTCACTCTAAATTGTTATGCAAACTAAAAGACATTCTCAATAACTCTCAACTCGTTGACTGGATTGCCGATTTCCTCTCGCACCGCTGCCAGTCTGTTCGCTTCAATTCCGTCGATTCTTCGAAAGCTGACGTAACCTCAGGTGTTCCCCAAGGCTCTGTCCTTGGCCCTTTGTGGTTTTTACTTTATATTAATGGTTTGCCTGACAGTATAACCTCAAAGATCCGTCTATACGCCGATGATTGTGTATTGTACCACACTATTAACTCTGTCAGTGACCACTTCCTTCTGAATGAGTCTTTTGGTATTTTCTGTGATTGTTGCAATACGTGGCAGATGAAAATCAACTTCAGCAAAACAGTTGTCATGTCTTTCACCAACCGCCTATGCCCTTCTAATTACAATTATTCATGCCCTTCTAATTACGATTATTCATCCCTGCAAAGGGTACATGAATATAAATATCTTGGCGTTGTTTTTTCACAGAATATGTCATGGTCAAAACACATCGATCATATCACAGCTAAAGCTCTTAAAAAGGTAGGTTACTTGAGGCGCACAGTACGGGATGCTCCTAAAGAGACGAAATTGGTCATGTATAAAACTCTAATTCGCCCTATTCTTGAATACGCTTCCAATGTTTGGAATCCATATAAGCAATGTGAAATTGATCAAATAGAATCTGTACAACGAAAAGCTGTAAGATTTATTTTTCGCCGCTACGACTTTCATTTTTCACCCTCATCTGCGATATCTTCCTTAAACTTAAGTCCGCTCGCATCCCGCCGGAAGACTGAGTCCTTAAAACTCCTTCACTCAATAGTGCATTCTGCAAATTTCCTCTCAGAGAGTAAGCATATCACGTTTTCAAAACCATCTATAACCAGGAGCCATCACGATCTTAATATCCATCCTTTTTTTGCCCGTACTAACGCTTTCAAATACAGTTTTTTTCCGCGTACCGTGGAGAGTTGGAACTCTTTAAATGGAAATATACGTGTCTTTTCTGTGTCTGATTTTGCGTCCGATATTGAGAAGTAGCATTATATGATGTTATATGCAGCGTTTGTTTCACATTTTGCCATGTACCCCTTTATGCGCGCAAGTGTACCGCATGATATATGTAACCACTCCTGCTATAGCCCCTGGAATGGGGCTGCAGTATTTTCAAATAAATAAATAAATAAATTAGCACGACACGCCACTTTTGCGAACTTCGTAGCGGCCGCCCTGTCTGTTTCTTTTTTGTCCGTGTTCTGTTAGCGCTTGTGAAAACTGACAAACGTGCACCAATTAGCCCGACCAGCCACTCTTGCGAACTTCGTAGCGCCCGCCCTGTCTGTTTCTTCTTTCTCCGTGTTCTGTTAGCGCTTGCGAAAAATGACAAACGAGCGCCAATTAGCCCGACCCGCCGCTCTTGCTAAATTGGTAGCGCCCGCCCAGTCTGTTTCTTCTTTGTCCGTGTTCTGTTAGCGTTTGCGAAAAATGACGAACGTGCACCAATTAGCCCGACCCGCCACTCTTGCGAACTTCGTAGCGCCCGCCCTGTCTGTTCCTTCTTTGTCCGCGTTCTGTTAGCGCTTGCGAAACATGACAAACGTGCACCAATTAGCCCGACCCGCCACTATTGCGAAATTGGAAGCGCCAACCCTATCTGTTTTTTCTTTGTCCGTGTTCTGTTAGCGCTTGCGAAAAATGACAAAAGTGCACCAATTAGCCTGACTCGCCACTCTTGCTAAATTGGTAGCGCCCGCCCTGTCTGTTTCTTCTTTGTCCGTGTTCTGTTAGCGCTCGCACAAAATGACAAACGTGCACCAATTAGCCCGACTCGCCACTCTTGCGAACTTCGTAGCGCCCGCCCTGTCTGTTTCTTCTTTGTTCGTGTTCTGTTAGCGTTTGCGAAAAATGACAAACGTGCAGCAATTACCCCGACCCTCCACTCTTGCAAAATTGGTAGCGCCCGCCCAGTCTGTTTCTTTTTTGTCTGTGTTCTGTTAGCGCTTATGAAAAATGACAAACGTGCACCAATTAGCCCGACCCGCCACTCTTGCGAACTTCGTAGCACCCGCACTGTCTGTTTCTTCTTTGTCCGTGTTCTGTTAGCGCTTGAGAAAAATGACAAACGTGCACCAATTAGCCCGAACCGCCACTCTTGCGAACTTCGTAGCGCCCGCCCTGTCTGTTCCTTCTTTGTCCGTGCTCTGTTAGCGCTTGCGAAAAATGACAAACGTGCACCAATTAGCCCGACCCGCCACTCTTGCGCAATTGGTAGCGCCCGCCCTGTCTGTTTTTTCTTTGTCTGTGCTCTGTTAGCGCTTGCGAAAAATGACAAACGTGCACCAATTAGCCCGACCCGCCGCTCTTGCGAACTTCGTAGCGCCCGCCCTGTCTATTTCTTCTATGTCCGTATTCTGTTAGCGCTTGCGAAAAATGACAAACGTGCACCAATTAGCCCGACCCGCCACTCTTGCGATCTTCGTAGAGCCCGCCCTATCTGTTCCTTCCTTGTCCGTGTTCTGTTAGCACTTGCGAAAAATGACAAACGTGCACCGATTATCCCGACCCGCCACTCTTGCGAATTTCTTAGCGCCCGCCCTGTCTGTTTCTTCTTTACCCGTGTTCTGTTCGCGCTTGCGAAAAATGACAAACGTGCACCAATTATCCAGACCCGCCAGTCTTGCGAACTTCGTAGCGCCCGCCCTGTCTGTTCCTTCTTTGTCCGCGTTCTGTTAGCGCTTGCGAAAAATGACCAACATGCACCAATTAGCCCGACCCGCAGCTATTGCGAAATTGGTAGCGCCCGCCCTGTCTGTTTTTTCTTTGTCCGTGTTCTGTTAGCGCTTGCGAAGAATGACAAACGAGCATCAATTAGCCCGACCCGCCGCTCTTGCGAACTTCGTAGCGCCCGCATTGTCTATTTCTTCTATGTCCGTGGTCTGTTAGCGCTTGCGAAAAATGACAAAAGTGCACCAATTAGCCTGACTCGCCACTCTTGCTAAATTGGCAGCGCCCGCCCTGTCTGTTTCTTCTTTGTCCGTGATCTGTTAGCGCTCGCGCAAAATGACAAACGTGCACCAATAAGCCCGACTCGCCACTCTTGCGAACTTCGTAGCGCCCGCCCTGTCTGTTTCTTCTTTGTTCGTGTTCTGTTAGCGTTTGCGAAAAATGACAAACGTGCACCAATTACCCCGACCCTCCACTCTTGCAAAATTGGTAGCGCCCGCCCAGTCTGTTTCTTTTTTGTCTGTGTTCTGTTAGCGCTTACGAAATATGACAAACGTGCATCAATTAGCCCGACCCGCCACTCTTGCCAACTTCGTAGCACCCGCCCTGTCTGTTTCTTCTTTGTCCGTGTTCTGTTAGCGCTTGCGAAAAATGACAAACGTGCACCAATTAGCCCGACCCGCCACTCTTTCGAAATTGGTAGCGCCAGCCCTATCTGTTCCTTCCTTGTGCGTGTTCTGTTAGCGCTTGCGAAAAATGACAAACGTGCACCAAATACCCCGACCCGCCACTCTTGCGAACTTCGTAGCTCCCGTCCTGTCTGTTTCTTCTTTGTCCGTGTTCTGTTAGCGCTCGCGCAAAATGACAAACGTGCACCAATTATCCCGACCCGCAACTCTTGCGAACTTCGTAGCGCCCGCCCTGTCTGTTTCTTCTTTGTCCATGTTCTGTTAGCGCTGGCGAAAATGACAAACGTGCACCAATTGGCCCGACCCTCCACTCTTGCGAAATTGTTAGCGCCCGCCCAGTCTGTTTTTTCTTTGTCCGTGTTCTGTTAGCCCTTGCGAAAAATGACTAACGTGCGCCAATTAGCCCGACCCGCCGCTATTGCTAAATTGGTAGCGGCGCCCAGTCTGTTTCTTCTTTGTCCGTGTTCTGTTAGCGCTCGCGCAAAATGACAAACGTGCACCAATTAGCCCGACTTGCCACTCTTGCGATCTTCGTAGCGCCCGCCCTGTCTGTTTCTTCTTTGTCCATGTTCTGTTAGCGCTGCGAAAATGACAAACGTGCACCAATTAGCCCGACCCTCCACTCTTGCGAAGTTGTTAGCGCCCGCCCTGTCTGTTTTTTCTTTGTCCGTGTTCTGTTAGCGCTTGCGAAAAAGGACTAACGTGCACCATTTAGCCCGACCCGCCGCTCTTGCTAAATTGGTAGCGCCCACCCAGTCTGTTTCTTCTTTGTCCGTGTTCTGTTAGCGCTCGCGCAAAATGACAAACGTGCACCAATTAGCCCGACTCGCCACTCTTGCGATCTTCGTAGCGCCCGCAATATCTGTTCCTTCTTTGTCCGTGTTCTGTTAGCGCTTGCGAAAAATGACAAACGCGCACCAATTACCCGACCCGCCACTCTTGCGAAATTGGTAGCGCCCGCCCAGTCTTTTTTTGTCCGTGTTCTGTTAGCGCTTGCGAAAAATGACAAACGTGCACATTATTTATAAACACATCATGGAATTTCTTGAAGCAACTAAACTTCTGTCAAGGGCTCAACACGGGTTTCGCAAGGGTTTTAGTACAGTGACTCAGTTAACAGAATTGGCGCATGACATTTTTCTCAGCATAGATGCCGGTAACCAAATCGATGCCATATTCATCGATTTCTCAAAAGCTTTTGACACGGTTCTTCACTCTAAATTGTTATGCAAACTAAAAGACATTCTCAATAACTCTCAACTCGTTGACTGGATTGCCGATTTCCTCTCGCACCGCTGCCAGTCTGTTCGCTTCAATTCCGTCGATTCTTCGAAAGCTGACGTAACCTCAGGTGTTCCCCAAGGCTCTGTCCTTGGCCCTTTGTGGTTTTTACTTTATATTAATGGTTTGCCTGACAGTATAACCTCAAAGATCCGTCTATACGCCGATGATTGTGTATTGTACCACACTATTAACTCTGTCAGTGACCACTTCCTTCTGAATGAGTCTTTTGGTATTTTCTGTGATTGTTGCAATACGTGGCAGATGAAAATCAACTTCAGCAAAACAGTTGTCATGTCTTTCACCAACCGCCTATGCCCTTCTAATTACAATTATTCATGCCCTTCTAATTACGATTATTCATCCCTGCAAAGGGTACATGAATATAAATATCTTGGCGTTGTTTTTTCACAGAATATGTCATGGTCAAAACACATCGATCATATCACAGCTAAAGCTCTTAAAAAGGTAGGTTACTTGAGGCGCACAGTACGGGATGCTCCTAAAGAGACGAAATTTGGTCATGTATAAAACTCTAATTCGCCCTATTCTTGAATACGCTTCCAATGTTTGGAATCCATATAAGCAATGTGAAATTGATCAAATAGAATCTGTACAACGAAAAGCTGTAAGATTTATTTTTCGCCGCTACGACTTTCATTTTTCACCCTCATCTGCGATATCTTCCTTAAACTTAAGTCCGCTCGCATCCCGCCGGAAGACTGAGTCCTTAAAACTCCTTCACTCAATAGTGCATTCTGCAAATTTCCTCTCAGAGAGTAAGCATATCACGTTTTCAAAACCATCTATAACCAGGAGCCATCACGATCTTAATATCCATCCTTTTTTTGCCCGTACTAACGCTTTCAAATACAGTTTTTTTCCGCGTACCGTGGAGAGTTGGAACTCTTTAAATGGAAATATACGTGTCTTTTCTGTGTCTGATTTTGCGTCCGATATTGAGAAGTAGCATTATATGATGTTATATGCAGCGTTTGTTTCACATTTTGCCATGTACCCCTTTATGCGCGCAACTGTACCGCATGATATATGTAACCACTCCTGCTATAGCCCCTGGAATGGGGCTGCAGTATTTTCAAATAAATAAATAAATAAATTAGCACGACACGCCACTTTTGCGAACTTCGTAGCGGCCGCCCTGTCTGTTTCTTTTTTGTCCGTGTTCTGTTAGCGCTTGTGAAAACTGACAAACGTGCACCAATTAGCCCGACCAGCCACTCTTGCGAACTTCGTAGCGCCCGCCCTGTCTGTTTCTTCTTTCTCCGTGTTCTGTTAGCGCTTGCGAAAAATGACAAACGAGCGCCACTTAGCCCGAACCGCCACTCTTGCGAACTTCGTAGCGCCCGCCCTGTCTGTTCCTTCTTTGTCCGTGTTCTGCTGGCGCTTGCGAAAAATGACAAACGTCCACCAATTAGCCCGATCCGCCACTCTCACGGGGCCGACCGGGCTCGTCAGTTCGCGAAACGCTTCAGCGGACGTCCGGACGTCACGTATACGGACGCCTCTTACCATCCATCGAGGCAAGCGATGGTGGCGGTAGCTCTCGCCCCTCACCGCAGCTGGTACACAGCCTGCAGCATTCGCAATGCAGAAACAGTCACCGCAGCTGAGGAGGTTGCCATTGCGCTCGCGCTAGCCGACCCTAATACCAAAGTCGTCATCAGTGACTCTCAACAGGCTATTCGCAATTACGATGCTGGCCGTATTTCTTGCCAGGCGTTACACATTCTACGTTCTACAGCACCCTCTTCCACATCTCGCTTACTTCTTTGGGCTCCAGCCCACGAGTCGCTCAGCGGAAACGCCCAGGCACACACTCTCGCTCGAGATCTCAGCTGCCGAGCCGAGAGTATGATCAGCCACCCTGCTTCCGCTGACACTAATATCCCACGCGCTTCTCTACTCACCACTTACACGGACATACTCCAGCACTACCGACTCCAAAGGTGCACATATCCTCCCGCACACCGCGATCTAACAAGACGCGAGGCCGTCCAATGGCGCAAACTACAAACTGGCAGCTTCCCACACCCCCTCTTATACAGCAGGATCTTTCCGGAACAGATAGCCCCCATGTGTAAACACTGCTCAACTCCGGCCACACTCATACACATGGTGTGGACTTGTACACATTACAACACAGACAACGCAAACACACCAGAGACGTGGGAGTCTCTCCTGTGTACTTCCAAGCCAGCAGACCAACGCTGGCTTATCCAGCGCGCGGTGGAGGCCGCGGCATCCCAAAGGATCCCCGCTCTCTCCTCTAAGTCAGAGCAACCGGTCCTTTGACTGGTCCCCTGTTTTTGGGCGCAATAAAAGAGTTTACCTACCTACCTACCACTCTTGCGAACTTCGTAGTGCTCGCCCTTTTTGTTCCTTCTTTGTCCGTGTCCTGTTAGCGCTTGCGAAAAATGACAAACGTGCACCAATTAGCCAGACCCGCCACTCTTTCGAACTTCGTAGCGCCCGCCCTGTCTGTTTCTTCTTTGTCCGTGTTCTGTTAGGGCTTGCGCAAAATGACAAACGTGCACCAATTAACCCGACCCTCCGTCTTGCGAACTTCGTAGCGCCCGCCCTGTCTGTTTCTTCTTTGTCCGTGTTCTGTTAGCGCTTGCGAAAAATGACAAACGTGCACCACTTAGCCCGAACCGCCACTCTTTCGAACTTCGTAGCACCCGTCCTGTCTGTTTCTTCTTTGTCCGTGTTCTGTTAGCGCTCGCGCAAAATGACAAACGTGCACCAATTATCCCGACCCGCCACTCTTGCGAACATCGTAGCGCCCGCCCTGTCTGTTTCTTCTTTGTCCATGTTCTGTTAGCGCTGGCGAAAATGACAAACGTGCACCAATTAGCCCGACCCTCCACTCTTGCGAAATTGTTAGCGCCCGCCCAGTCTGTTTTTTCTTTGTCCGTGTTCTGTTAGCGCTTGCGAAAAATGACTAACGTGCACCAATTAGCCCGACCCGCCGCTCTTGCTAAATTGGTAGCGCCCGCCCAGTCTGTTTCTTCTTTGTCCGTGTTCTGTTAGCGCTCGCGCAAAATGACAAACGTGCACCAATTAGCCCGACTCGCCACTCTTGCGATCTTCGTAGCGCCCGCCCTGTCTGTTTCTTCTTTGTCCATGTTCTGTTAGCGCTGCGAAAATGACAAACGTGCACCAATTATCCCGACCCTCCACTCTTGCGAAATTGTTAGCGCCCGCCCTGTCTGTTTCTTCTTTGTCCATGTTCTGTTAGCGCTGCGAAAATGACTAACGTGCACCAATTAGCCCGACCCGCCGCTCTTGCTAAATTGGTAGCGCCCGCCCAGTCTGTTTCTTCTTTGTCCGTGTTCTGTTAGCGCTCGCGCAAAATGACAAACGTGCACCAATTAGCCCGACTCGCCACTCTTGCGATCTTCGTAGCGCCCGCCCTATCTGTTCCTTCTTTGTCCGTGTTCTGTTAGCGCTTGCGAAAAATGACAAACGCGCACCAATTACCCGACCCGCCACTCTTGCGAAATTGGTAGCGCCCGCCCAGTCTTTTTTTGTCCGTGTTCTGTTAGCGCTTGCGAAAAATGACAAACGTGCACATTATTTATAAACACATCATGGAATTTCTTGAAGCAACTAAACTTCTGTCAAGGGCTCAACACGGGTTTCGCAAGGGATTTAGTACAGTGACTCAGTTAACAGAATTGGCGCATGACATTTTTCTCAGCATAGATGCCGGTAACCAAATCGATGCCATATTCATCGATTTTTCAAAAGCTTTTGACACGGTTCTTCACTCTAAACTGTTATGCAAACTAAAAGTCATTCTCAATAACTCTCAACTCGTTGACTGGATTGCCGATTTCCTCTCGCACCGCTGCCAGTCTGTTCGCTTCAATTTCGTCGATTTTTCGAAAGCTGACGTAACCTCAGGTGTTCCCCAAGGCTCTGTCCGTGGCCCTTTGTTGTTTTTACTTTATATAATGGTTTGCCTGACAGTATAACCTCAAAGATCCGTCTATACGCCGATGATTGTGTATTGTACCACACTATTAACTCTGTCAGTGATCACTTCCTTCTGAATGAGTCTTTTGGTATTTTCTGTGATTGTTGCAATACGTGGCAGATGAAAATCAACTTCAGCAAAACAGTTGTCATGTCTTTCACCAACCGCCTATGCCCTTCTAATTACAATTAGTCATGCCCTTTTAATTACGATTTTTCATCCCTGCAAAGGGTACATGAATATAAATATCTTGGCGTTGTTTTTTCACAGAATATGTCATGGTCAAAACACATCGATCATATCACAGCTAAAGCTCT
The DNA here is from genome assembly GCF_052857255.1 of Amblyomma americanum. Taxonomy (NCBI): domain Eukaryota; kingdom Metazoa; phylum Arthropoda; class Arachnida; order Ixodida; family Ixodidae; genus Amblyomma; species Amblyomma americanum. The sequence goes on from NC_135500.1 coordinate 11,480,154, forward strand.
TAAAAAGGTAGGTTACTTGAGGCGCACAGTACGGTATGCTCCTAAAGAGACGAAATTGGTCATGTATAAAACTCTAATTCGCCCTATTCTTGAATACGCTTCCAATGTTTGGAATCCATATAAGCAATGTGAAATTGATCAAACAGAATCTGTACAACGAAAAGCTGTAAGATTTATTTTTCGCCGCTACGACTTTCATTTTTCGCCCTCATCTGCGAAATCTTCCTTAAACTTAAGTCCGCTCGCATCCCGCCGGAAAACTGCGTCCTTAAAACTTCTTCACTCAATAGTGCATTCTGCAAATTGCCTCTCAGAGAGTAAGCATATCACGTTTTCAAAACCATCTATAACCAGGAGCCATCACGATCATAATATCCAACCCTTTTTTGCCCGTACTAACGCTTTCATATACAGTTTTTTTCCGCGTACCGTGGAGAGTTGGAACTCTTTAAATGGAAATATACGTGCCTTTTCTGTGTCTGATTTTGCGTCCGAAATTGAGACGTAGCATTATATGATGTTTTATGCAGCGTTTGTTTCACATTTTGCCATGTACCCCTTTATGCGCGCAACTGTACCGCATGATATATGTAACCACACCTGCTATAGCCCCTGGAGAGGGGCTGCAGTATTTTCAAATAAATAAATAAATAAATTAGCACGACACGCCACTCTTGCGAACTTCGTAGCGCCCGCCCTGTCTGTTTCTTTTTTGTCCGCGTTCTGTTAGCGCTTGTGAAAAATGACAAACGTGCACCAATTAGCCCGACCAGCCACTCTTGCGAACTTCGTAGCGCCCGCCCTGTCTGTTTCTTCTTTCTCCGTGTTCTGTTAGCGCTTGCGAAAAATGACAAACGAGCACCACTTAGCCCGAACCGCCACTCTTGCGAACTTCGTAGCGCCCGCCCTGTCTGTTCCTTCTTTGTCCGTGTTCTGCTGGCGCTTGCGAAAAATGACAAACGTCCACCAATTAGCCCGATCCGCCACTCTCACGGGGCCGACCGGGCTCGTCAGTTCGCGAAACGCTTCAGCGGACGTCCGGACGTCACGTATACGGACGCCTCTTACCATCCATCGAGGCCAGCGATGGTGGCGGTAGCTCTCGCCCCTCACCGCAGCTGGCACACAGCCTGCAGCATTCGCAATGCAGAAACAGTCACCGCAGCTAAGGAGGTTGCCATTGCGCTCGCGCTAGCCGACCCTAATACCAAAGTCGTCATCAGTGACTCTCAACAGGCTATTCGCAATTACGATGCTGGCCTTATTTCTTGCCAGGTGTTACACATTCTACGTTCTACAGCACCCTCTTCCACATCTCGCTTACTTCTTTGGGCTCCAGCCCACGAGTCGCTCAGCGGAAACGCCCAGGCACACACTCTCGCTCGAGATCTCAGCTGCCGAGCCGAGAGTATGATCAGCCACCCTGCTTCCGCTGACACTATTATCCCACGCGCTTCTCTACTCACCACTTACACGGACATACTCCAGCACTACCGACTCCAAAGGTGCACATATCCTCCCGCACACCGCGATCTAACAAGACGCGAGGCCGTCCAATGGCGCAAACTACAAACTGGCAGCTTCCCACACCCCCTCTTATACAGCAGGATCTTTCCGGAACAGATAGCCCCCATGTGTAAACACTGCTCAACTCCGACCACACTCATACACATGGTGTGGACTTGTACACATTACAACACAGACAACGCAAACACCCCAGAGACGTGGGAGTCTCTCCTGTGTACTTCCAAGCCAGCAGACCAACGCTGGCTTATCCAGCGCGCGGTGGAGGCCGCGGCATCCCAAAGGATCCCCGCCGACCTCCTCTAAGTCAGCGCAACCGGTCCTTTGACTGGTCCCCTGTTTTTGGGCGCAATAAAAGAGTTTACCTACCTACCTACCGCTCTTGAGAACTTCGTAGCGCTCGCCCTGTTTGTTCCTTCTTTGTCCGTGTCCTGTTAGCGCTTGCGAAAAATGACAAACGTGCACCAATTAGCCAGACCCGCCACTCTTTCGAACTTCGTAGCGCCCGCCCTGTCTGTTTCTTCTTTGTCCGTGTTCTGTTGGGGCTTGTGCAAAATGACAAACGTGCACCAATTAACCCGACCCGCCGTCTTGCGAACTTCGTAGCGCCCACCCTGTCTGTTTCTTCTTTGTCCGTGTTCTGTTAGAGCTTGCGAAAAATGACATATGCGCACCAATTAGCCCGACCCGCCACTCTTGCGAACTTCGTAGCACCCGCCCTGTCTGTTTCTTCTTTGTCCGTGTTTTGTTAGCGCTTGCGAAAAATGACAAACGTGCACCAATTAGCCCGACCCGCCACTCTTGCGAACTTCGTAGCGCCCGCCCTGTCTGTTCCTTCTTTGTCCGCGTTCTGTTAGCGCTTGCGAAAAATGACAAACGTGCACCAATTAGCCCGACCCGCCACTATTGCGAAATTGGTAGCGCCCGCCCTGTCTGTTTTTTCTTTGTCCGTGTTCTGTTAGCGCTTGCGAAGAATGACAAACGTGCACCAATTAGCCCGACCCGCCGCTGTTGCGAACTTCGTAGCGCCCGCCCTGTCTATTTCTTCTATGTCCGTGTTCTGTTAGCGCTTGCAAAAAATGACAATAGTGCACCAATTAGCCTGACTCGCCACTCTTGCTAAATTGGTAGCGCCCGCCCTGTCTGTTTCTTCTTTGTCCGTGTTCTGTTAGCGCTCGCGCAAAATGACAAACGTGCAGCAATTACCCCGACCCTCCACTCTTGCAAAATTGGTAGCGCCCGCCCAGTCTGTTTCTTTTTTGTCTGTGTTCTGTTAGCGCTTATGAAAAATGACAAACGTGCACCAATCAGCCCGACCCGCCACTCTTGCGAACTTTGTAGCACCCGCACTGTCTGTTTCTTCTTTGTCCGTGTTCTGTTAGCGCTTGAGAAAAATGACAAACGTGCACCAATTAGCCCGAACCGCCACTCTTGCGAACTTCGTAGCGCCCGCCCTGTCTGTTCCTTCTTTGTCCGCGCTCTGTTAGCGCTTGCGAAAAATGACAAACGTGCACCAATCAGCCCGACCCGCCACTCTTGCGAACTTCGTAGCACCCGCACTGTCTGTTTCTTCTTTGTCCGTGTTCTGTTAGCGCTTGCGAAAAATGACAAACGTGCACCAATTAGCCCGACCCGCCACTCTTGCGCAATTGGTAGCGCCCGCCCTGTCTGTTTTTTCTTTGTCTGTGCTCTGTTAGCGCTTGCGAAAAATGACAAACGTGCACCAATTAGCCCGACCCGCCGCTCTTGCGAACTTCGTAGCGCCCGCCCTGTCTATTTCTTCTATGTCCGTATTCTGTTAGCGCTTGCGAAAAATGACAAACATGCACCAATTAGCCCGACCCGCCACTCTTGCGATCTTCGTAGAGCCCGCCCTATCTGTTCCTTCCTTGTCCGTGTTCTGTTAGCACTTGCGAAAAATGACAAACGTGCACCGATTATCCCGACCCGCCACTCTTGCGAACTTCTTAGCGCCCGCCCTGTCTGTTTCTTCTTTACCCGTGTTCTGTTCGCGCTTGCGAAAAATGACAAACGTGCACCAATTATCCAGACCCGCCAGTCTTGCGAACTTCGTAGCGCCCGCCCTGTCTGTTCCTTCTTTGTCCGCGTTCTGTTAGCGCTTGCGAAAAATGACCAACATGCACCAATTAGCCCGACCCGCAACTATTGCGAAATTGGTAGCGCCCGCCCTGTCTGTTTTTTCTTTTTCCGTGTTCTGTTAGCGCTTGCGAAGAATGACAAACGAGCATCAATTAGCCCGACCCGCCGCTCTTGCGAACTTCGTAGCGCCCGCCTTGTCTATTTCTTCTATGTCCGTGGTCTGTTAGCGCTTGCGAAAAATGACAAAAGTGCACCAATTAGCCTGACTCGCCACTCTTGCTAAATTGGCAGCGCCCGCCCTGTCTGTTTCTTCTTTGTCCGTGATCTGTTAGCGCTCGCGCAAAATGACAAACGTGCACCAATAAGCCCGACTCGCCACTCTTGCGAACTTCGTAGCGCCCGCCCTGTCTGTTTCTTCTTTGTTCGTGTTCTGTTAGCGTTTGCGAAAAATGACAAACGTGCACCAATTACCCCGACCCTCCACTCTTGCAAAATTGGTAGCGCCCGCCCAGTCTGTTTCTTTTTTGTCTGTGTTCTGTTAGCGCTTACGAAATATGACAAACGTGCACCAATTAGCCCGACCCGCCACTCTTGCCAACTTCGTAGCACCCGCCCTGTCTGTTTCTTCTTTGTCCGTGTTCTGTTAGCGCTTGCGAAAAATGACAAACGTGCACCAATTAGCCCGACCCGCCACTCTTTCGAAATTGGTAGCGCCAGCCCTATCTGTTCCTTCCTTGTGCGTGTTCTGTTAGCGCTTGCGAAAAATGACAAACGTGCACCAATTACCCCGACCCGCCACTCTTGCGAACTTCGTAGCTCCCGTCCTGTCTGTTTCTTATTTGTCCGTGTTCTGTTAGCGCTCGCGCAAAATGACAAACGTGCACCAATTATCCCGACCCGCAACTCTTGCGAACTTCGTAGCGCCCGCCCTGTCTGTTTCTTCTTTGTCCATGTTCTGTTAGCGCTGGCGAAAATGACAAACGTGCACCAATTGGCCCGACCCTCCACTCTTGCGAAATTGTTAGCGCCCGCCCAGTCTGTTTTTTCTTTGTCCGTGTTCTGTTAGCCCTTGCGAAAAATGACTAACGTGCGCCAATTAGCCCGACCCGCCGCTATTGCTAAATTGGTAGCGGCGCCCAGTCTGTTTCTTCTTTGTCCATGTTCTGTTAGCGCTCGCGCAAAATGACAAACGTGCACCAATTAGCCCGACCCGCCACTCTTGCGAACTTCGTAGCGCCCGCCCTGTCTGTTTCTTCTTTGTCCATGTTCTGTTAGCGCTGGCGAAAATGACAAACGTGCACCAATTAGCCCGACCCTCCACTCTTGCGAAATTGTTAGCGCCCGCCCTGTCTGTTTTTTCTTTGTCCGTGTTCTGTTAGCGCTTGCGAAAAATGACTAACGTGCACCAATTAGCCCGACTCGCCGCTCTTGCTAAATTAGTAGCGCCCGCCCAGTCTGTTTCTTCTTTGTCCGTGTTCTGTTAGCGCTCGCGCAAAATGACAAACGTGCACCAATTAGCCCGACTCGCCACTCTTGCGATCTTCGTAGCGCCCGCCCTATCTGTTCCTTCTTTGTCCGTGTTCTGTTAGCGCTTGCGAAAAATGACAAACGCGCACCAATTACCCGACCCGCCACTCTTGCGAAATTGGTAGCGCCCGCCCAGTCTTTTTTTGTCCGTGTTCTGTTAGCGCTTGCGAAAAATGACAAACGTGCACATTATTTATAAACACATCATGGAATTTCTTGAAGCAACTAAACTTCTGTCAAGGGCTCAACACGGGTTTCGCAAGGGTTTTAGTACAGTGACTCAGTTAACAGAATTGGCGCATGACATTTTTCTCAGCATAGATGCCGGTAACCAAATCGATGCCATATTCATCGATTTCTCAAAAGCTTTTGACACGGTTCTTCACTCTAAATTGTTATGCAAACTAAAACACATTCTCAATAACTCTCAACTCGTTGACTGGATTGCCGATTTCCTCTCGCACCGCTGCCAGTCTGTTCGCTTCAATTCCGTCGATTCTTCGAAAGCTGACGTAACCTCAGGTGTTCCCCAAGGCTCTGTCCTTGGCCCTTTGTGGTTTTTACTTTATATTAATGGTTTGCCTGACAGTATAACCTCAAAGATCCGTCTATACGCCGATGATTGTGTATTGTACCACACTATTAACTCTGTCAGTGACCACTTCCTTCTGAATGAGTCTTTTGGTATTTTCTGTGATTGTTGCAATACGTGGCAGATGAAAATCAACTTCAGCAAAACAGTTGTCATGTCTTTCACCAACCGCCTATGCCCTTCTAATTACAATTATTCATGCCCTTCTAATTACGATTATTCATCCCTGCAAAGGGTACATGAATATAAATATCTTGGCGTTGTTTTTTCACAGAATATGTCATGGTCAAAACACAACGATCATATCACAGCTAAAGCTCTTAAAAAGGTAGGTTACTTGAGGCGCACAGTACGGGATGCTCCTAAAGAGACGAAATTGGTCATGTATAAAACTCTAATTCGCCCTATTCTTGAATACGCTTCCAATGTTTGGAATCCATATAAGCAATGTGAAATTGATCAAATAGAATCTGTACAACGAAAAGCTGTAAGATTTATTTTTCGCCGCTACGACTTTCATTTTTCACCCTCATCTGCGATATCTTCCTTAAACTTAAGTCCGCTCGCATCCCGCCGGAAGACTGAGTCCTTAAAACTCCTTCACTCAATAGTGCATTCTGCAAATTTCCTCTCAGAGAGTAAGCATATCACGTTTTCAAAACCATCTATAACCAGGAGCCATCACGATCTTAATATCCATCCTTTTTTTGCCCGTACTAACGCTTTCAAATACAGTTTTTTTCCGCGTACCGTGGAGAGTTGGAACTCTTTAAATGGAAATATACGTGTCTTTTCTGTGTCTGATTTTGCGTCCGATATTGAGAAGTAGCATTATATGATGTTATATGCAGCGTTTGTTTCACATTTTGCCATGTACCCCTTTATGCGCGCAACTGTACCGCATGATATATGTAACCACTCCTGCTATAGCCCCTGGAATGGGGCTGCAGTATTTTCAAATAAATAAATAAATAAATTAGCACGACACGCCACTTTTGCGAACTTCGTAGCGGCCGCCCTGTCTGTTTCTTTTTTGTCCGTGTTCTGTTAGCGCTTGTGAAAACTGACAAACGTGCACCAATTAGCCCGACCAGCCACTCTTGCGAACTTCGTAGCGCCCGCCCTGTCTGTTTCTTCTTTCTCCGTGTTCTGTTAGCGCTTGCGAAAAATGACAAACGAGCGCCACTTAGCCCGAACCGCCACTCTTGCAAACTTCGTAGCGCCCGCCCTGTCTGTTCCTTCTTTGTCCGTGTTCTGCTGGCGCTTGCGAAAAATGACAAACGTCCACCAATTAGCCCGATCCGCCACTCTCACGGGGCCGACCGGGCTCGTCAGTTCGCGAAACGCTTCAGCGGACGTCCGGACGTCACGTATACGGACGCCTCTTACCATCCATCGAGGCAAGCGATGGTGGCGGTAGCTCTCGCCCCTCACCGCAGCTGGTACACAGCCTGCAGCATTCGCAATGCAGAAACAGTCACCGCAGCTGAGGAGGTTGCCATTGCGCTCGCGCTAGCCGACCCTAATACCAAAGTCGTCATCAGTGACTCTCAACAGGCTATTCGCAATTACGATGCTGGCCGTATTTCTTGCCAGGCGTTACACATTCTACGTTCTACAGCACCCTCTTCCACATCTCGCTTACTTCTTTGGGCTCCAGCCCACGAGTCGCTCAGCGGAAACGCCCAGGCACACACTCTCGCTCGAGATCTCAGCTGCCGAGCCGAGAGTATGATCAGCCACCCTGCTTCCGCTGACACTAATATCCCACGCGCTTCTCTACTCACCACTTACACGGACATACTCCAGCACTACCGACTCCAAAGGTGCACATATCCTCCCGCACACCGCGATCTAACAAGACGCGAGGCCGTCCAATGGCGCAAACTACAAACTGGCAGCTTCCCACACCCCCTCTTATACAGCAGGATCTTTCCGGAACAGATAGCCCCCATGTGTAAACACTGCTCAACTCCGGCCACACTCATACACATGGTGTGGACTTGTACACATTACAACACAGACAACGCAAACACACCAGAGACGTGGGAGTCTCTCCTGTGTACTTCCAAGCCAGCAGACCAACGCTGGCTTATCCAGCGCGCGGTGGAGGCCGCGGCATCCCAAAGGATCCCCGCTCTCTCCTCTAAGTCAGAGCAACCGGTCCTTTGACTGGTCCCCTGTTTTTGGGCGCAATAAAAGAGTTTACCTACCTACCTACCACTCTTGCGAACTTCGTAGTGCTCGCCCTTTTTGTTCCTTCTTTGTCCGTGTCCTGTTAGCGCTTGCGAAAAATGACAAACGTGCACCAATTAGCCAGACCCGCCACTCTTTCGAACTTCGTAGCGCCCGCCCTGTTTCTTCTTTGTCCGTGTTCTGTTAGGGCTTGCGCAAAATGACAAACGTGCACCAATTAACCCGACCCTCCGTCTTGCGAACTTCGTAGCGCCCGCCCTGTCTGTTTCTTCTTTGTCCGTGTTCTGTTAGCGCTTGCGAAAAATGACAAACGTGCACCACTTAGCCCGAACCGCCACTCTTTCGAACTTCGTAGCTCCCGTCCTGTCTGTTTCTTCTTTGTCCGTGTTCTGTTAGCGCTCGCGCAAAATGACAAACGTGCACCAATTATCCCGACCCGCCACTCTTGCGAACATCGTAGCGCCCGCCCTGTCTGTTTCTTCTTTGTCCATGTTCTGTTAGCGCTGGCGAAAATGACAAACGTGCACCAATTAGCCCGACCCTCCACTCTTGCGAAATTGTTAGCGCCCGCCCAGTCTGTTTTTTCTTTGTCCGTGTTCTGTTAGCGCTTGCGAAAAATGACTAACGTGCACCAATTAGCCCGACCCGCCGCTCTTGCTAAATTGGTAGCGCCCGCCCAGTCTGTTTCTTCTTTGTCCGTGTTCTGTTAGCGCTCGCGCAAAATGACAAACGTGCACCAATTAGCCCGACTCGCCACTCTTGCGATCTTCGTAGCGCCCGCCCTGTCTGTTTCTTCTTTGTCCATGTTCTGTTAGCGCTGCGAAAATGACAAACGTGCACCAATTAGCCCGACCCTCCACTCTTGCGAAATTGTTAGCGCCCGCCCTGTCTGTTTCTTCTTTGTCCATGTTCTGTTAGCGCTGCGAAAATGACTAACGTGCACCAATTAGCCCGACCCGCCGCTCTTGCTAAATTGGTAGCGCCCGCCCAGTCTGTTTCTTCTTTGTCCGTGTTCTGTTAGCGCTCGCGCAAAATGACAAACGTGCACCAATTAGCCCGACTCGCCACTCTTGCGATCTTCGTAGCGCCCGCCCTATCTGTTCCTTCTTTGTCCGTGTTCTGTTAGCGCTTGCGAAAAATGACAAACGCGCACCAATTACCCGACCCGCCACTCTTGCGAAATTGGTAGCGCCCGCCCAGTCTTTTTTTGTCCGTGTTCTGTTAGCGCTTGCGAAAAATGACAAACGTGCACATTATTTATAAACACATCATGGAATTTCTTGAAGCAACTAAACTTCTGTCAAGGGCTCAACACGGGTTTCGCAAGGGATTTAGTACAGTGACTCAGTTAACAGAATTGGCGCATGACATTTTTCTCAGCATAGATGCCGGTAACCAAATCGATGCCATATTCATCGATTTTTCAAAAGCTTTTGACACGGTTCTTCACTCTAAACTGTTATGCAAACTAAAAGTCATTCTCAATAACTCTCAACTCGTTGACTGGATTGCCGATTTCCTCTCGCACCGCTGCCAGTCTGTTCGCTTCAATTTCGTCGATTTTTCGAAAGCTGACGTAACCTCAGGTGTTCCCCAAGGCTCTGTCCGTGGCCCTTTGTTGTTTTTACTTTATATTAATGGTTTGCCTGACAGTATAACCTCAAAGATCCGTCTATACGCCGATGATTGTGTATTGTACCACACTATTAACTCTGTCAGTGATCACTTCCTTCTGAATGAGTCTTTTGGTATTTTCTGTGATTGTTGCAATACGTGGCAGATGAAAATCAACTTCAGCAAAACAGTTGTCATGTCTTTCACCAACCGCCTATGCCCTTCTAATTACAATTATTCATGCCCTTCTAATTACGATTATTCATCCCTGCAAAGGGTACATGAATATAAATATCTTGGCGTTGTTTTTTCACAGAATATGTCGTGGTCAAAACACATCGATCATATCACAGCTAAAGCTCTTAAAAAGGTAGGCTACTTCAGGCGCTCTGTACGGGATGCTCCTAAAGAGACGAAATTGGTCATGTATAAAACTCGAATTCCCCCTATTCTTGAATACGCTTCCAATGTTTGGAATCCATATAAGCAATGTGAAATTGATGAAATAGAATCTGTACAACGAAAAGCTGTAAGATTTATTTTTCGCCGCTACGACTTTCATTTTTCACCCTCATCTGCGATATCTTCCTTAAACTTAAGTCCGCTCGCATCCCGCCGGAAGACTGAGTCCTTAAAACTCCTTCACTCAATAGTGCATTCTGCAAATTGCCTCTCAGAGAGTAAGCATAATACGTTTTCAAAACCATCTATAACCAGGAGCCATCACGATCTTAATATCCATCCTTTTTTTGCCCGTACTAACGCTTTCAAATACAGTTTTTTTCCGCGTACCGTGGAGAGTTGGAACTCTGTAAATGGAAATATACGTGCCTTTTCTGTGTCTGATTTTGCGTCCGAAATTGAGACGTAGCATTATATGATGTTGTATGCAGCGTTTGTATCACATTTTGCCATGTACCCCTTTATGCGCGCAACTGTACCGCATGATATATGTAACCACTCCTGCTATAGCCCCTGGAATGGTGCTGCAGTATTTTCAAATAAATAAATAAATTAGCACGACACGCCCCTCTTGCGAACTTCGTAGCGCCCGCCCTGTCTTTCTTTTTTCTCCGTGTTCCGTTAGAGCTTGCGAAAAATGAGATATGTGCACCAATAAGCCCGACCCGCCACTCTTGCGGACTTCGTAGCACCCGCCTTGTCTGTTTCTTCTTTGTCCGTGTTCTGTTAGCGTTTGCGAAAAATGACGAACGTGCACCAATTACCCCGACCCGCCACTCTTGCGAACTTCGTAGCACCCGCCTTGTCTGTTCCTTCTTTGTCCGCGTTCTGTTAGCGCTTGCGAAACATGACAAACGTGCACCAATTAGCCCGACCCGCCACTATTGCGAAATTGGAAGCGCCAACCCTGTCTGTTTTTTCTTTGTCCGTGTTCTGTTAGCGCTTGCGAAAAATGACAAAAGTGCACCAATTAGCCTGACTCGCCACTCTTGCTAAATTAGTAGCGCCCGCCCTATCTGTTCCTTCATTGTCCGTGTTCTGTTAGCGCTTGCGAAAAATGACAAACGCGCACCAATTCGCCCGACCCGCCACTCTTGCGAAATTGGTAGCGCCCGCCCAGTCTTTTTTTTTTTGTCCGTGTTCTGTTAGCGCTTGCGAAAAATGACAAACGTACACCAATTAGCCCGGCACGCCACTTTTGCGAACTCCGTAGCGCCCGCCCTGTCTGTTTCTTTTTTGTCCGTGTTCTGTTAGCGCTTGTGAAAAATGACAAACGTGCAGCAATTAGCCCGACCCGCCACTCTTGCTAACATCGTAGCGCCCGCCCTGTCTGTTTCTTCTTTGTCCGTGTTCTGTTAGCGCTTGCGAAAAATGACAAACGAGCACCACTTAGCCCGAACCGCCACTCTTGCGAACTTCGTAGCGCCCGCCCTGTCTGTTCCTTCTTTGTCCGTGTTCTGTTAGCGCTCGCGCAAAATGACAAACGTGCACCAATTATCCCGACCCGCCACTCTTGCGAACATCGTAGCGCCCGCCCTGTCTGTTTCTTCTTTGTCCATGTTCTGTTAGCGCTGGCGAAAATGACAAACGTGCACCAATTAGCCCGACCCTCCACTCTTGCGAAATTGTTAGCGCCCGCCCAGTCTGTTTTTTCTTTGTCCGTGTTCTGTTAGCGCTTGCGAAAAATGACTAACGTGCACCAATTAGCCCGACCCGCCGCTCTTGCTAAATTGGTAGCGCCCGCCCAGTCTGTTTCTTCTTTGTCCGTGTTCTGTTAGCGCTCGCGCAAAATGACAAACGTGCACCAATTAGCCCGACTCGCCACTCTTGCGATCTTCGTAGCGCCCGCCCTGTCTGTTTCTTCTTTGTCCATGTTCTGTTAGCGCTGCGAAAATGACAAACGTGCACCAATTAGCCCGACCCTCCACTCTTGCGAAATTGTTAGCGCCCGCCCTGTCTGTTTCTTCTTTGTCCATGTTCTGTTAGCGCTGCGAAAATGACTAACGTGCACCAATTAGCCCGACCCGCCGCTCTTGCTAAATTGGTAGCGCCCGCCCAGTCTGTTTCTTCTTTGTCCGTGTTCTGTTAGCGCTCGCGCAAAATGACAAACGTGCACCAATTAGCCCGACTCGCCACTCTTGCGATCTTCGTAGCGCCCGCCCTATCTGTTCCTTCTTTGTCCGTGTTCTGTTAGCGCTTGCGAAAAATGACAAACGCGCACCAATTACCCGACCCGCCACTCTTGCGAAATTGGTAGCGCCCGCCCAGTCTTTTTTTGTCCGTGTTCTGTTAGCGCTTGCGAAAAATGACAAACGTGCACATTATTTATAAACACATCATGGAATTTCTTGAAGCAACTAAACTTCTGTCAAGGGCTCAACACGGGTTTCGCAAGGGATTTAGTACAGTGACTCAGTTAACAGAATTTGCGCATGACATTTTTCTCAGCATAGATGCCGGTAACCAAATCGATGCCATATTCATCGATTTCTCAAAAGCTTTTGACACGGTTCTTCATCTAAACTGTTATGAAAACTAAAAGTCATTCTCAATAACTCTCAACTCGTTGACTGGATTGCCGATTTCCTCTCGCACCACTGCCAGTCTGTTCGCTTCAATTCTGTCGATTCTTCGAAAGCTGACGTAACCTCAGGTGTTCCCCAAGGCTCTGTCCTTGGCCCTTTGTTGTTTTTACTTTATATTAATGATTTGCCTGACAGTATAACCTCAAAGATCCGTCTATACGCCGATGATTGTGTATTGTACCACACTATTAACTCTGTCAGTGATCACTTCCTTCTGAATGAGTCTTTTGGTATTTTCTGTGATTGTTGCAATACGTGGCAGATGAAAATCAACTTCAGCAAAACAGTTGTCATGTCTTTCCCCAACCGCCTATGCCCTTCTAATTACAATTAGTCATGCCCTTTTAATTACGATTATTCATCCCTGCAAAGGGTACATGAATATAAATATCTTGGCGTTGTTTTTTCACAGAATATGTCATGGTCAAAACACATCGATCATATCACAGCTAAAGCTCTTAAAAAGGTAGGTTACTTGAGGCGCACAGTACGGTATGCTCCTAAAGAGACGAAATTGGTCATGTATAAAACTCTAATTCGCCCTATTCTTGAATACGCTTCCAATGTTTGGAATCCATATAAGCAATGTGAAATTGATCAAACAGAATCTGTACAACGAAAAGCTGTAAGATTTATTTTTCGCCGCTACGACTTTCATTTTTCGCCCTCATCTGCGAAATCTTCCTTAAACTTAAGTCCGCTCGCATCCCGCCGGAAAACTGCGTCCTTAAAACTTCTTCACTCAATAGTGCATTCTGCAAATTGCCTCTCAGAGAGTAAGCATATCACGTTTTCAAAACCATCTATAACCAGGAGCCATCACGATCATAATATCCAACCCTTTTTTGCCCGTACTAACGCTTTCATATACAGTTTTTTTCCGCGTACCGTGGAGAGTTGGAACTCTTTAAATGGAAATATACGTGCCTTTTCTGTGTCTGATTTTGCGTCCGAAATTGAGACGTAGCATTATATGATGTTTTATGCAGCGTTTGTTTCACATTTTGCCATGTACCCCTTTATGCGCGCAACTGTACCGCATGATATATGTAACCACACCTGCTATAGCCCCTGGAGAGGGGCTGCAGTATTTTCAAATAAATAAATAAATAAATTAGCACGACACGCCACTCTTGCGAACTTCGTAGCGCCCGCCCTGTCTGTTTCTTTTTTGTCCGTGTTCTGTTAGCGCTTGTGAAAAATGACAAACGTGCACCAATTAGCCCGACCAGCCACTCTTGCGAACTTCGTAGCGCCCGCCCTGTCTGTTTCTTCTTTCTCCGTGTTCTGTTAGCGCTTGCGAAAAATGACAAACGAGCACCACTTAGCCCGAACCGCCACTCTTGCGAACTTCGTAGCGCCCGCCCTGTCTGTTCCTTCTTTGTCCGTGTTCTGCTGGCGCTTGCGAAAAATGACAAACGTCCACCAATTAGCCCGATCCGCCACTCTCACGGGGCCGACCGGGCTCGTCAGTTCGCGAAACGCTTCAGCGGACGTCCGGACGTCACGTATACGGACGCCTCTTACCATCCATCGAGGCCAGCGATGGTGGCGGTAGCTCTCGCCCCTCACCGCAGCTGGCACACAGCCTGCAGCATTCGCAATGCAGAAACAGTCACCGCAGCTGAGGAGGTTGCCATTGCGCTCGCGCTAGCCGACCCTAATACCAAAGTCGTCATCAGTGACTCTCAACAGGCTATTCGCAATTACGATGCTGGCCTTATTTCTTGCCAGGCGTTACACATTCTACGTTCTACAGCACCCTCTTCCACATCTCGCTTACTTCTTTGGGCTCCAGCCCACGAGTCGCTCAGCGGAAACGCCCAGGCACACACTCTCGCTCGAGATCTCAGCTGCCGAGCCGAGAGTATGATCAGCCACCCTGCTTCCGCTGACACTATTATCCCACGCGCTTCTCTACTCACCACTTACACGGACATACTCCAGCACTACCGACTCCAAAGGTGCACATATCCTCCCGCACACCGCGATCTAACAAGACGCGAGGCCGTCCAATGGCGCAAACTACAAACTGGCAGCTTCCCACACCCCCTCTTATACAGCAGGATCTTTCCGGAACAGATAGCCCCCATGTGTAAACACTGCTCAACTCCGACCACACTCATACACATGGTGTGGACTTGTACACATTACAACACAGACAACGCAAACACCCCAGAGACGTGGGAGTCTCTCCTGTGTACTTCCAAGCCAGCAGACCAACGCTGGCTTATCCAGCGCGCGGTGGAGGCCGCGGCATCCCAAAGGATCCCCGCCGACCTCCTCTAAGTCAGCGCAACCGCTCCTTTGACTGGTCCCCTGTTTTTGGGCGCAATAAAAGAGTTTACCTACCTACCTACCGCTCTTGAGAACTTCGTAGCGCTCGCCCTGTTTGTTCCTTCTTTGTCCGTGTCCTGTTAGCGCTTGCGAAAAATGACAAACGTGCACCAATTAGCCAGACCCGCCACTCTTTCGAACTTCGTAGCGCCCGCCCTGTCTGTTTCTTCTTTGTCCGTGTTCTGTTGGGGCTTGTGCAAAATGACAAACGTGCACCAATTAACCCGACCCGCCGTCTTGCGAACTTCGTAGCGCCCGCCCTGTCTGTTTCTTCTTTGTCCGTGTTTTGTTAGCGCTTGCGAAAAATGACAAACGTGCACCAATTAGCCCGACCCGCCACTCTTGCGAACTTCGTAGCGCCCGCCCTGTCTGTTCCTTCTTTGTCCGCGTTCTGTTAGCGCTTGCGAAAAATGACAAACGTGCACCAATTAGCCCGACCCGCCACTATTGCGAAATTGGTAGCGCCCGCCCTGTCTGTTTTTTCTTTGTCCGTGTTCTGTTAGCGCTTGCGAAGAATGACAAACGTGCACCAATTAGCCCGACCCGCCGCTGTTGCGAACTTCGTAGCGCCCGCCCTGTCTATTTCTTCTATGTCCGTGTTCTGTTAGCGCTTGCAAAAAATGACAATAGTGCACCAATTAGCCTGACTCGCCACTCTTGCTAAATTGGTAGCGCCCGCCCTGTCTGTTTCTTCTTTGTCCGTGTTCTGTTAGCGCTCGCGCAAAATGACAAACGTGCACCAATTAGCCCGACTCGCCACTCTTGCGAACTTCGTAGCGCCCGCCCTGTCTGTTTCTTCTTTGTTCGTGTTCTGTTAGCGTTTGCGAAAAATGACAAACGTGCAGCAATTACCCCGGCCCTCCACTCTTGCAAAATTGGTAGCGCCCGCCCAGTCTGTTTCTTTTTTTCTGTGTTCTGTTAGCGCTTATGAAAAATGACAAAC
Source organism: Amblyomma americanum (assembly GCF_052857255.1). Taxonomy (NCBI): domain Eukaryota; kingdom Metazoa; phylum Arthropoda; class Arachnida; order Ixodida; family Ixodidae; genus Amblyomma; species Amblyomma americanum. The sequence continues at coordinate 11,496,034 of NC_135500.1, forward strand.
GTGCACCAATCAGCCCGACCCGCCACTCTTGCGAACTTCGTAGCACCCGCACTGTCTGTTTCTTCTTTGTCCGTGTTCTGTTAGCGCTTGAGAAAAATGACAAACGTGCACCAATTAGCCCGAACCGCCACTCTTGCGAACTTCGTAGCGCCCGCCCTGTCTGTTCCTTCTTTGTCCGCGCTCTGTTAGCGCTTGCGAAAAATGACAAACGTGCACCAATCAGCCCGACCCGCCACTCTTGCGAACTTCGTAGCACCCGCACTGTCTGTTTCTTCTTTGTCCGTGTTCTGTTAGCGCTTGAGATAAATGACAAACGTGCACCAATTAGCCCGAACCGCCACTCTTGCGAACTTCGTAGCGCCCGCCCTGTCTGTTCCTTCTTTGTCCGCGCTCTGTTAGCGCTTGCGAAAAATGACAAACGTGCACCAATTAGCCCGACCCGCCACTCTTGCGCAATTGGTAGCGCCCGCCCTGTCTGTTTTTTCTTTGTCTGTGCTCTGTTAGCGCTTGCGAAAAATGACAAACGTGCACCAATTAGCCCGACCCGCCGCTCTTGCGAACTTCGTAGCGCCCGCCCTGTCTATTTCTTCTATGTCCGTATTCTGTTAGCGCTTGCGAAAAATGACAAACGTGCACCAATTAGCCCGACCCGCCACTCTTGCGATCTTCGTAGAGCCCGCCCTATCTGTTCCTTCCTTGTCCGTGTTCTGTTAGCACTTGCGAAAAATGACAAACGTGCACCGATTATCCCGACCCGCCACTCTTGCGAACTTCTTAGCGCCCGCCCTGTCTGTTTCTTCTTTACCCGTGTTCTGTTCGCGCTTGCGAAAAATGACAAACGTGCACCAATTATCCAGACCCGCCAGTCTTGCGAACTTCGTAGCGCCCGCCCTGTCTGTTCCTTCTTTGTCCGCGTTCTGTTAGCGCTTGCGAAAAATGACCAACATGCACCAATTAGCCCGACCCGCAACTATTGCGAAATTGGTAGCGCCCGCCCTGTCTGTTTTTTCTTTGTCCGTGTTCTGTTAGCGCTTGCGAAGAATGACAAACGAGCATCAATTAGCCCGACCCGCCGCTCTTGCGAACTTCGTAGCGCCCGCCTTGTCTATTTCTTCTATGTCCGTGGTCTGTTAGCGCTTGCGAAAAATGACAAAAGTGCACCAATTAGCCTGACTCGCCACTCTTGCTAAATTGGCAGCGCCCGCCCTGTCTGTTTCTTCTTTGTCCGTGATCTGTTAGCGCTCGCGCAAAATGACAAACGTGCACCAATAAGCCCGACTCGCCACTCTTGCGAACTTCGTAGCGCCCGCCCTGTCTGTTTCTTCTTTGTTCGTGTTCTGTTAGCGTTTGCGAAAAATGACAAACGTGCACCAATTACCCCGACCCTCCACTCTTGCAAAATTGGTAGCGCCCGCCCAGTCTGTTTCTTTTTTGTCTGTGTTCTGTTAGCGCTTACGAAATATGACAAACGTGCACCAATTAGCCCGACCCGCCACTCTTGCCAACTTCGTAGCACCCGCCCTGTCTGTTTCTTCTTTGTCCGTGTTCTGTTAGCGCTTGCGAAAAATGACAAACGTGCACCAATTAGCCCGACCCGCCACTCTTTCGAAATTGGTAGCGCCAGCCCTATCTGTTCCTTCCTTGTGCGTGTTCTGTTAGCGCTTGCGAAAAATGACAAACGTGCACCAATTACCCCGACCCGCCACTCTTGCGAACTTCGTAGCTCCCGTCCTGTCTGTTTCTTCTTTGTCCGTGTTCTGTTAGCGCTCGCGCAAAATGACAAACGTGCACCAATTATCCCGACCCGCAACTCTTGCGAACTTCGTAGCGCCCGCCCTGTCTGTTTCTTCTTTGTCCATGTTCTGTTAGCGCTGGCGAAAATGACAAACGTGCACCAATTGGCCCGACCCTCCACTCTTGCGAAATTGTTAGCGCCCGCCCAGTCTGTTTTTTCTTTGTCCGTGTTCTGTTAGCCCTTGCGAAAAATGACTAACGTGCGCCAATTAGCCCGACCCGCCGCTATTGCTAAATTGGTAGCGGCGCCCAGTCTGTTTCTTCTTTGTCCGTGTTCTGTTAGCGCTCGCGCAAAATGACAAACGTGCACCAATTAGCCCGACTTGCCACTCTTGCGATCTTCGTAGCGCCCGCCCTGTCTGTTTCTTCTTTGTCCATGTTCTGTTAGCGCTGCGAAAATGACAAACGTGCACCAATTAGCCCGACCCTCCACTCTTGCGAAGTTGTTAGCGCCCGCCCTGTCTGTTTTTTCTTTGTCCGTGTTCTGTTAGCGCTTGCGAAAAATGACTAACGTGCACCATTTAGCCCGACCCGCCGCTCTTGCTAAATTGGTAGCGCCCACCCAGTCTGTTTCTTCTTTGTCCGTGTTCTGTTAGCGCTCGCGCAAAATGACAAACGTGCACCAATTAGCCCGACTCGCCACTCTTGCGATCTTCGTAGCGCCCGCAATATCTGTTCCTTCTTTGTCCGTGTTCTGTTAGCGCTTGCGAAAAATGACAAACGCGCACCAATTACCCGACCCGCCACTCTTGCGAAATTGGTAGCGCCCGCCCAGTCTTTTTTTGTCCGTGTTCTGTTAGCGCTTGCGAAAAATGACAAACGTGCACATTATTTATAAACACATCATGGAATTTCTTGAAGCAACTAAACTTCTGTCAAGGGCTCAACACGGGTTTCGCAAGGGTTTTAGTACAGTGACTCAGTTAACAGAATTGGCGCATGACATTTTTCTCAGCATAGATGCCGGTAACCAAATCGATGCCATATTCATCGATTTCTCAAAAGCTTTTGACACGGTTCTTCACTCTAAATTGTTATGCAAACTAAAACACATTCTCAATAACTCTCAACTCGTTGACTGGATTGCCGATTTCCTCTCGCACCGCTGCCAGTCTGTTCGCTTCAATTCCGTCGATTCTTCGAAAGCTGACGTAACCTCAGGTGTTCCCCAAGGCTCTGTCCTTGGCCCTTTGTGGTTTTTACTTTATATTAATGGTTTGCCTGACAGTATAACCTCAAAGATCCGTCTATACGCCGATGATTGTGTATTGTACCACACTATTAACTCTGTCAGTGACCACTTCCTTCTGAATGAGTCTTTTGGTATTTTCTGTGATTGTTGCAATACGTGGCAGATGAAAATCAACTTCAGCAAAACAGTTGTCATGTCTTTCACCAACCGCCTATGCCCTTCTAATTACAATTATTCATGCCCTTCTAATTACGATTATTCATCCCTGCAAAGGGTACATGAATATAAATATCTTGGCGTTGTTTTTTCACAGAATATGTCATGGTCAAAACACAACGATCATATCACAGCTAAAGCTCTTAAAAAGGTAGGTTACTTGAGGCGCACAGTACGGGATGCTCCTAAAGAGACGAAATTGGTCATGTATAAAACTCTAATTCGCCCTATTCTTGAATACGCTTCCAATGTTTGGAATCCATATAAGCAATGTGAAATTGATCAAATAGAATCTGTACAACGAAAAGCTGTAAGATTTATTTTTCGCCGCTACGACTTTCATTTTTCACCCTCATCTGCGATATCTTCCTTAAACTTAAGTCCGCTCGCATCCCGCCGGAAGACTGAGTCCTTAAAACTCCTTCACTCAATAGTGCATTCTGCAAATTTCCTCTCAGAGAGTAAGCATATCACGTTTTCAAAACCATCTATAACCAGGAGCCATCACGATCTTAATATCCATCCTTTTTTTGCCCGTACTAACGCTTTCAAATACAGTTTTTTTCCGCGTACCGTGGAGAGTTGGAACTCTTTAAATGGAAATAAACGTGTCTTTTCTGTGTCTGATTTTGCGTCCGATATTGAGAAGTAGCATTATATGATGTTATATGCAGCGTTTGTTTCACATTTTGCCATGTACCCCTTTATGCGCGCAACTGTACCGCATGATATATGTAACCACTCCTGCTATAGCCCCTGGAATGGGGCTGCAGTATTTTCAAATAAATAAATAATTAAATTAGCACGACACGCCACTTTTGCGAACTTCGTAGCGGCCGCCCTGTCTGTTTCTTTTTTGTCCGTGTTCTGTTAGCGCTTGTGAAAACTGACAAACGTGCACCAATTAGCCCGACCAGCCACTCTTGCGAACTTCGTAGCGCCCGCCCTGTCTGTTTCTTCTTTCTCCGTGTTCTGTTAGCGCTTGCGAAAAATGACAAACGAGCGCCACTTAGCCCGAACCGCCACTCTTGCAAACTTCGTAGCGCCCGCCCTGTCTGTTCCTTCTTTGTCCGTGTTCTGCTGGCGCTTGCGAAAAATGACAAACGTCCACCAATTAGCCCGATCCGCCACTCTCACGGGGCCGACCGGGCTCGTCAGTTCGCGAAACGCTTCAGCGGACGTCCGGACGTCACGTATACGGACGCCTCTTACCATCCATCGAGGCAAGCGATGGTGGCGGTAGCTCTCGCCCCTCACCGCAGCTGGTACACAGCCTGCAGCATTCGCAATGCAGAAACAGTCACCGCAGCTGAGGAGGTTGCCATTGCGCTCGCGCTAGCCGACCCTAATACCAAAGTCGTCATCAGTGACTCTCAACAGGCTATTCGCAATTACGATGCTGGCCGTATTTCTTGCCAGGCGTTACACATTCTACGTTCTACAGCACCCTCTTCCACATCTCGCTTACTTCTTTGGGCTCCAGCCCACGAGTCGCTCAGCGGAAACGCCCAGGCACACACTCTCGCTCGAGATCTCAGCTGCCGAGCCGAGAGTATGATCAGCCACCCTGCTTCCGCTGACACTAATATCCCACGCTCTTCTCTACTCACCACTTACACGGACATACTCCAGCACTACCGACTCCAAAGGTGCACATATCCTCCCGCACACCGCGATCTAACAAGACGCGAGGCCGTCCAATGGCGCAAACTACAAACTGGCAGCTTCCCACACCCCCTCTTATACAGCAGGATCTTTCCGGAACAGATAGCCCCCATGTGTAAACACTGCTCAACTCCGGCCACACTCATACACATGGTGTGGACTTGTACACATTACAACACAGACAACGCAAACACACCAGAGACGTGGGAGTCTCTCCTGTGTACTTCCAAGCCAGCAGACCAACGCTGGCTTATCCAGCGCGCGGTGGAGGCCGCGGCATCCCAAAGGATCCCCGCTCTCTCCTCTAAGTCAGCGCAACCGGTCCTTTGACTGGTCCCCTGTTTTTGGGCGCAATAAAAGAGTTTACCTACCTACCTACCACTCTTGCGAACTTCGTAGTGCTCGCCCTTTTTGTTCCTTCTTTGTCCGTGTCCTGTTAGCGCTTGCGAAAAATGACAAACGTGCACCAATTAGCCAGACCCGCCACTCTTTCGAACTTCGTAGCGCCCGCCCTGTCTGTTTCTTCTTTGTCCGTGTTCTGTTAGGGCTTGCGCAGAATGACAAACGTGCACCAATTAACCCGACCCTCCGTCTTGCGAACTTCGTAGCGCCCGCCCTGTCTGTTTCTTCTTTGTCCGTGTTCTGTTAGCGCTTGCGAAAAATGACAAACGTGCACCAATTAGCCCGACCCGCCACTATTGCGAAATTGGTAGCGCCCGCCCTGTCTGTTTTTTCTTTGTCCGTGTTCTGTTAGCGCTTGCGAAGAATGACAAACGTGCACCAATTAGCCCGACCCGCCGCTCTTGCGAACTTCGTAGCGCCCGCCCTGTCTATTTCTTCTATGTCCGTGTTCAGTTAGCGCTTGCGAAAAATGACAAAAGTGCACCAATTAGCCTGACTCGCCACTCTTGCTAAATTGGTAGCGCCCGCCCTGTCTGTTTCTTCTTTGTTCGTGTTCTGTTAGCGTTTGCGAAAAATGACAAACGTGCACCAATTACCCCGACCCTCCACTCTTGCAAAATTGGTAGCGCCCGTCCAGTCTGTTTCTTTTCTGTCTGTGTTCTGTTAGCGCTTATGAAAAATGACAAACGTGCACCAATTAGCCCGACCCGCCACTCTTGCGAACTTCGTAGCACCCGCACTGTCTGTTTCTTCTTTATCCGTGTTCTGTTAGCGCTTGAGAAAAATGACAAACGTGCACCAATTACCCCGAACCGCCACTCTTGCGAACTTCGTAGCGCCCGCCCTGTCTGTTCCTTCTTTTTCCGCGTTCTGTTAGCGCTTGCGAAAAATGACAAACGTGCACCTATTAGCCCGACCCGCCACTCTTGCGCAATTGGTAGCGCCCGCCCTGTCTGTTTTTTCTTTGTCTGGGTTCTGTTAGCGCTTGCGAAAAATGACAAACGTGCACCAATTAGCCCGACCCGTTCCTCTTGCGAACTTCGTAGCGCCCGCCCTGTCTATTTCTTCTATGTCCGTGTTCTGTTAGCGCTTGCGAAAAATGACAAAAGTGCACCAATTAGCCCGACTCGCCACTCTTGCTAAATTGGTAGCGCCCGCCCTGTCTGTTTCTTCTTAGTCCGTGTTCTGTTAGCGCTTGCGAAAAATGACAAACGTGCAGAAATTAGCCCGACTCGCCACTCTTGCGAACTTCGTAGCGCCCGCCCTGTCTGTTTCTTCTTTGTCCGTGTTCTGTTAGCGTTTGCGAAAAATGACAAACGTGCACCAATTAGCCCGACCCTCCCCTCTTGCGAAATTGGTAGCGCCAGCCCTATCTGTTCCTTCCTTGTGCGTGTTCTGTTAGCGCTTGCGAAAAATGACAAACGTGCACCAATTATCCCGACCCCCCCACTCTTGCGAACTTCGTAGCTCCCGTCCTGTCTGTTTCTTCTTTGTCCATGTTCTGTTAGCGCTTGCGAAAAATGACAAACCTGCACCAATTACCCCGACCCGCCACTCTTGCGAACTTCGTAGCGCCCGCCCTGTCTGTTTCTTCTTTGTTCGTGTTCTGTTAGCGTTTGCGAAAAATGACAAACGTGCACCAATTACCCCGACCCTCCACTCTTGCAAAATTGGTAGCGCCCGCACAGTCTGTTTCTTTTTTGTCTGTGTTCTGTTAGCGCTTATGAAAAATGACAAACGTGCACCAATTATCCCGACCCGCCACTCTTGCGAACTTCGTAGCACCCGCACTGTCTGTTTCTTCTTTGTCCGTGTTCTGTTAGCGCTTGAGAAAAATGACAATCATGCACCAATTAGCCCGAACCGCCACTCTTGCGAACTTCGTAGCGCCCGCCCTGTCTGTTCCTTCTTTGTCCGCGTTCTGTTAGCGCTTGCGAAAAATGACAAACGTGCACCAATTAGCCCGACCCGCCACTCTTGCGCAATGGGTAGCGCCCGCCCTGTCTGTTTTTTCTTTGTCTGTGTTCTGTTAGCGCTTGCGAAAAATGACAAACGTGCACCAATTAGCCCGACCCGCCGCTCTTGCGAACTTCGTAGCGCCCGCCCTGTCTATATCTTCTATGTCCGTGTTCGGTTAGCGCTTGCGAAAAATGACCAAAGTGCACCAATTAGCCCGACTCGCCACTCTTGCTAAATTGGTAGCGCCCGCCCTGTCTTTTTCTCCTTTGTCCGTGTTCTGTTAGCGCTTGCGAAAAATGACAAACGTGCACAAATTAGCCCGACTCGCCGCTCTTGCGAACTTCGTAGCGCCCGCCCTGTCTGTTTCTTCTTTGTCCGTGTTCTGTTAGCGTTTGCGAAAAATGACAAACGTGCACCAATTAGCCCGACCCTCCACTCTTGCGAAATTGGTAGCGCCCGCCCTGTCTGTTTCTTTTTTGTCTGTGTTCTGTTAGCACTTACGAAAAATGACAAACGTGCACCAATTAGCCCGACCCGCCACTCTTGCGAACTTCGTAGCACCCGCCCTGTCTGTTTCTTCTTTGTCCGTGTTCTGTTAGCGCTTGCAAAAAATGACAAACGTGCACCAATTAGCCCAACCCGCCACTCTTTCAAAATTGGTAGCGCCAGCTCTATCTGTTCCTTCCTTGTGCGTGTTCTGTTAGCGCTTGCGAAAAATGACAAACGTGCACCAATTATCCCGACCCGCCACTCTTGCGAACTTCGTAGCTCCCGTCCTGTCTGTTTCTTCTTTGTCCATGTTCTGTTAGCGCTTGCGAAAAATGACAAACCTGCACCAATTATCCCGGCCCGCCACTCTTGCGAACTTCGTAGCGCCCGCCCTGTCTGTTTCTTCTTTGTCCATGTTCTGTTAGCGCTGGCGAAAATGACAAACGTGCACCAATTAGCCCGACCCTCCACTCTTGCGAAATTGTTAGCGCCCGCCCTGTCTGTTTTTTCTTTGTCCATGTTCTGTTAGCGCTTGCGAAAAATGACTAACGTGCACCAATTAGCCCGACTCGCCGCTCTTGCTAAATTAGTAGCGCCCGCCCAGTCTGTTCCTTCTTTGTCCGTGTTCTGTTAGCGCTTGCGAAAAATGACAAACGCGCACCAATTACCCGACCCGCCACTCTTGCGAAATTCGTAGCGCCCGCCCAGTCTTTTTTTGTACGTGTTCTGTTAGCGATTGCGAAAAATGACAAACGTGCACATTATTTATAAACACATCATGGAATTTCTTGAAGCAACTAAACTTCTGTCAAGGGCTCAACACGGGTTTCGCAAGGGATTTAGTACAGTGACTCAGTTAACAGAATTGGCGCATGATATTTTTCTCAATATAGATGCCGGTAACCAAATCGATGCCATATTCATCGATTTCTCAAAAGCTTTTGACACGGTTCTTCACTCTAAACTGTTATGCAAACTAAAAGCCATTCTCAATAACTCTCAACTCGTTGACTGGATTGCCGATTTCCTCTCGCACCGCTGCCAGTCTGTTCGCTTCAATTCCGTCGATTCTTCGAAAGCTGACGTAACCACAGGTGTTCCCCAAGGCTCTGTCCTTGGCCCTTTGTTGTTTTTACTTTATATTAATGATTTGCCTTACAGTATAACCTCAAAGATCCGTCTATACGCCGATGATTGTGTATTGGACCACACTATTAACTCTGTCAGTGATCACTTCCTTCTGAATGAGTCTTTTGGTATTTTCTGTGATTGTTGCAATACGTGGCAGATGAAAATCAACTTCAGCAAAACAGTTGTCATGTCTTTCACCAACCGCCTATGCCCTTCTAATTACAATTATTCATGCCCTTCTAATTACGATTATTCATCCCTGCAAAGGGTACATGAATATAAATATCTTGGCGTTGTTTTTTCACAGAATATGTCATGGTCAAAACACACCGATCATATCACAGCTAAAGCTCTTAAAAAGGTAGGTTACTTGAGGCGCACTAGTACGGGATGCTCATAAAGAGACGAAATTGGTCATGTATAAAACTCTAATTCGCCCTATTCTTGATTACGCTTCCAATGTTTGGAATCCATATAAGCAATGTGAAATTTATCAAATAGAATCTGTACAACGAAAAGCTGTAAGATTTATTTTTCGCCGCTACGACTTTCATTTTTCACCCTCATCTGCGATATCTTCCTTAAACTTAAGTCCGCTCGCATCCCGCCGGAAGACTGAGTCCTTAAAACTTCTTCACTCAATAGTGCATTCTGCAAATTGCCTCTCAGAGAGTAAGCATATCACGTTTTCAAAACCATCTATAACCAGGAGCCATCACGATCTTAATATGCATCCCGTTTTTGCCTGTACTAACGCTTTCAAATACAGTTTTTTTCCGCGTACCGTGGAGAGTTGGAACTCTGTAAATGGAAATTTACGTGCCTTTTCTGTGTCTGATTTTGCGTCCGAAATTGAGACGTAGCATTATATGATGTTGTATGCAGTGTTTGTTTCACATTTTGCCATGTACCCCTTTATGCGCGCAACTGTACCGCATGATATATGTAACCACTCCTGCTATAGCCCCTGGAATGGGGCTGCAGTATTTTCAAATAAATAAATAAATTAGCACGACACGCCACTCTTGCGAACTTCGTAGCGCCCGCCCTGTCTGTTTCTTTTTTGTCCGTGTTCTGTTAGCGCTTGTGAAAAATAACAAACGTGCACCAATTAGCCCGACCAGCCACTCTTGCGAACTTCGTAGCGCCCGCCCTGTCTGTTTCTTCTTTCTCCGTGTTCTGTTAGCGCTTGCGAAAAATGACAAACGAGCACCACTTAGCCCGAACCGCCACTCTTGCGAACTTCGTAGCGCCCGCCCTGTCTGTTCCTTCTTTGTCCGTGTTCTGCTGGCGCTTGCGAAAAATGACAAAAGTGCACCAATTATCCCGACCCGCCACTCTTGCCAACTTCGTAGCACCCGCCCTGTCTGTTTCTTCTTTGTCCGTGTTCTGTTAGCGCTTGCGAAAAATGACAAACGTGCACCAATTAGCCCGACCCGCCACTCTTTCGAAATTGGTAGCGCCAGCCCTATCTGTTCCTTCCTTGTGCGTGTTCTGTTAGCGCTTGCGAAAAATGACAAACGTGCACCAATTACCCCGACCCGCCACTCTTGCGAACTTCGTAGCTCCCGTCCTGTCTGTTTCTTCTTTGTCCGTGCTCTGTTAGCGCTCGCGCAAAATGACAAACGTGCACCAATTATCCCGACCCGCAACTCTTGCGAACTTCGTAGCGCCCGCCCTGTCTGTTTCTTCTTTGTCCATGTTCTGTTAGCGCTGGCGAAAATGACAAACGTGCACCAATTGGCCCGACCCTCCACTCTTGCGAAATTGTTAGCGCCCGCCCAGTCTGTTTTTTCTTTGTCCGTGTTCTGTTAGCCCTTGCGAAAAATGACTAACGTGCGCCAATTAGCCCGACCCGCCGCTATTGCTAAATTGGTAGCGGCGCCCAGTCTGTTTCTTCTTTGTCCGTGTTCTTTTAGCGCTCGCGCAAAATGACAAACGTGCACCAATTAGCCCGACTTGCCAATCTTGCGATCTTCGTAGCGCCCGCCCTGTCTGTTTCTTCTTTGTCCATGTTCTGTTAGCGCTGCGAAAATGACAAACGTGCACCAATTAGCCCGACCCTCCACTCTTGCGAAGTTGTTAGCGCCCGCCCTGTCTGTTTTTTCTTTGTCCGTGTTCTGTTAGCGCTTGCGAAAAATGACTAACGTGCACCATTTAGCCCGACCCGCCGCTCTTGCTAAATTGGTAGCGCCCACCCAGTCTGTTTCTTCTTTGTCCGTGTTCTGTTAGCGCTCGCGCAAAATGACAAACGTGCACCAATTAGCCCGACTCGCCACTCTTGCGATCTTCGTAGCGCCCGCAATATCTGTTCCTTCTTTGTCCGTGTTCTGTTAGCGCTTGCGAAAAATGACAAACGCGCACCAATTAGCCCGACCCGCCACTCTTGCGAAATTGGTAGCGCCCGCCCAGTCTTTTTTTGTCCGTGTTCTGTTAGCGCTTGCGAAAAATGACAAACGTGCACATTATTTATAAACACATCATGGAATTTCTTGAAGCAACTAAACTTCTGTCAAGGGCTCAACACGGGTTTCGCAAGGGTTTTAGTACAGTGACTCAGTTAACAGAATTGGCGCATGACATTTTTCTCAGCATAGATGCCGGTAACCAAATCGATGCCATATTCATCGATTTCTCAAAAGCTTTTGACACGGTTCTTCACTCTAAATTGTTATGCAAACTAAAAGACATTCTCAATAACTCTCAACTCGTTGACTGGATTGCCGATTTCCTCTCGCACCGCTGCCAGTCTGTTCGCTTCAATTCCGTCGATTCTTCGAAAGCTGACGTAACCTCAGGTGTTCCCCAAGGCTCTGTCCTTGGCCCTTTGTGGTTTTTACTTTATATTAATGGTTTGCCTGACAGTATAACCTCAAAGATCCGTCTATACGCCGATGATTGTGTATTGTACCACACTATTAACTCTGTCAGTGACCACTTCCTTCTGAATGAGTCTTTTGGTATTTTCTGTGATTGTTGCAATACGTGGCAGATGAAAATCAACTTCAGCAAAACAGTTGTCATGTCTTTCACCAACCGCCTATGCCCTTCTAATTACAATTATTCATGCCCTTCTAATTACGATTATTCATCCCTGCAAAGGGTACATGAATATAAATATCTTGGCGTTGTTTTTTCACAGAATATGTCATGGTCAAAACACATCGATCATATCACAGCTAAAGCTCTTAAAAAGGTAGGTTACTTGAGGCGCACAGTACGGGATGCTCCTAAAGAGACGAAATTGGTCATGTATAAAACTCTAATTCGCCCTATTCTTGAATACGCTTCCAATGTTTGGAATCCATATAAGCAATGTGAAATTGATCAAATAGAATCTGTACAACGAAAAGCTGTAAGATTTATTTTTCGCCGCTACGACTTTCATTTTTCACCCTCATCTGCGATATCTTCCTTAAACTTAAGTCCGCTCGCATCCCGCCGGAAGACTGAGTCCTTAAAACTCCTTCACTCAATAGTGCATTCTGCAAATTTCCTCTCAGAGAGTAAGCATATCACGTTTTCAAAACCATCTATAACCAGGAGCCATCACGATCTTAATATCCATCCTTTTTTTGCCCGTACTAACGCTTTCAAATACAGTTTTTTTCCGCGTACCGTGGGGAGTTGGAACTCTTTAAATGGAAATATACGTGTCTTTTCTGTGTCTGATTTTGCGTCCGATATTGAGAAGTAGCATTATATGATGTTATATGCAGCGTTTGTTTCACATTTTGCCATGTACCCCTTTATGCGCGCAACTGTACCGCATGATATATGTAACCACTCCTGCTATAGCCCCTGGAATGGGGCTGCAGTATTTTCAAATAAATAAATAAATAAATTAGCACGACACGCCACTTTTGCGAACTTCGTAGCGGCCGCCCTGTCTGTTTCTTCTTTCTCCGTGTTCTGTTAGCGCTTGCGAAAAATGACAAACGAGCGCCACTTAGCCCGATCCGCCACTCTTGCGAACTTCGTAGCGCCCGCCCTGTCTGTTCCTTCTTTGTCCGTGTTCTGCTGGCGCTTGCGAAAAATGACAAACGTCCACCAATTAGCCCGATCCGCCACTCTCACGGGGCCGACCGGGCTCGTCAGTTCGCGAAACGCTTCAGCGGACGTCCGGACGTCACGTATACGGACGCCTCTTACCATCCATCGAGGCAAGCGATGGTGGCGGTAGCTCTCGCCCCTCACCGCAGCTGGTACACAGCCTGCAGCATTCGCAATGCAGAAACAGTCACCGCAGCTGAGGAGGTTGCCATTGCGCTCGCGCTAGCCGACCCTAATACCAAAGTCGTCATCAGTGACTCTCAACAGGCTATTCGCAATTACGATGCTGGCCGTATTTCTTGCCAGGCGTTACACATTCTACGTTCTACAGCACCCTCTTCCACATCTCGCTTACTTCTTTGGGCTCCAGCCCACGAGTCGCTCAGCGGAAACGCCCAGGCACACACTCTCGCTCGAGATCTCAGCTGCCGAGCCGAGAGTATGATCAGCCACCCTGCTTCCGCTGACACTAATATCCCACGCTCTTCTCTACTCACCACTTACACGGACATACTCCAGCACTACCGACTCCAAAGGTGCACATATCCTCCCGCACACCGCGATCTAACAAGACGCGAGGCCGTCCAATGGCGCAAACTACAAACTGGCAGCTTCCCACACCCCCTCTTATACAGCAGGATCTTTCCGGAACAGATAGCCCCCATGTGTAAACACTGCTCAACTCCGGCCACACTCATACACATGGTGTGGACTTGTACACATTACAACACAGACAACGCAAACACACCAGAGACGTGGGAGTCTCTCCTGTGTACTTCCAAGCCAGCAGACCAACGCTGGCTTATCTAGCGCGCGGTGGAGGCCGCGGCATCCCAAAGGATCCCCGCTCTCTCCTCTAAGTCAGCGCAACCGGTCCTTTGACTGGTACCCTGTTTTTGGGCGCAATAAAAGAGTTTACCTACCTACCTACCACTCTTGCGAACTTCGTAGTGCTCGCCCTTTTTGTTCCTTCTTTGTCCGTGTCCTGTTAGCGCTTGCGAAAAATGACAAACGTGCACCAATTAGCCAGACCCGCCACTCTTTCGAACTTCGTAGCGCCCGCCCTGTCTGTTTCTTCTTTGTCCGTGTTCTGTTAGGGCTTGCGCAAAATGACAAACGTGCACCAATTAACCCGACCCTCCGTCTTGCGAACTTCGTAGCGCCCGCCCTGTCTGTTTCTTCTTTGTCCGTGTTCTGTTAGCGCTTGCGAAAAATGACAAACGTGCACCAATTAGCCCGACCCGCCACTATTGCGAAATTGGTAGCGCCCGCCCTGTCTGTTTTTTCTTTGTCCGTGTTCTGTTAGCGCTTGCGAAGAATGACAAACGTGCACCAATTAGCCCGACCCGCCGCTCTTGCGAACTTCGTAGCGCCCGCCCTGTCTATTTCTTCTATGTCCGTGTTCAGTTAGCGCTTGCGAAAAATGACAAAAGTGCACCAATTAGCCTGACTCGCCACTCTTGCTAAATTGGTAGCGCCCGCCCTGTCTGTTTCTTCTTTGTTCGTGTTCTGTTAGCGTTTGCGAAAAATGACAAACGTGCACCAATTACCCCGACCCTCCACTCTTGCAAAATTGGTAGCGCCCGTCCAGTCTGTTTCTTTTCTGTCTGTGTTCTGTTAGCGCTTATGAAAAATGACAAACGTGCACCAATTAGCCCGACCCGCCACTCTTGCGAACTTCGTAGCACCCGCACTGTCTGTTTCTTCTTTGTCCGTGTTCTGTTAGCGCTTGAGAAAAATGACAAACGTGCACCAATTACCCCGAACCGCCACTCTTGCGAACTTCGTAGCGCCCGCCCTGTCTGTTCCTTCTTTTTCCGCGTTCTGTTAGCGCTTGCGAAAAATGACAAACGTGCACCTATTAGCCCGACCCGCCACTCTTGCGCAATTGGTAGCGCCCGCCCTGTCTGTTTTTTCTTTGTCTGGGTTCTGTTAGCGCTTGCGAAAAATGACAAACGTGCACCAATTAGCCCGACCCGTTCCTCTTGCGAACTTCGTAGCGCCCGCCCTGTCTATTTCTTCTATGTCCGTGTTCTGTTAGCGCTTGCGAAAAATGACAAAAGTGCACCAATTAGCCCGACTCGCCACTCTTGCTAAATTGGTAGCGCCCGCCCTGTCTGTTTCTTCTTAGTCCGTGTTCTGTTAGCGCTTGCGAAAAATGACAAACGTGCAGAAATTAGCCCGACTCGCCACTCTTGCGAACTTCGTAGCGCCCGCCCTGTCTGTTTCTTCTTTGTCCGTGTTCTGTTAGCGTTTGCGAAAAATGACAAACGTGCACCAATTAGCCCGACCCTCCACTCTTGCGAAATTGGTAGCGCCAGCCCTATCTGTTCCTTCCTTGTGCGTGTTCTGTTAGCGCTTGCGAAAAATGACAAACGTGCACCAATTATCCCGACCCCCCCACTCTTGCGAACTTCGTAGCTCCCGTCCTGTCTGTTTCTTCTTTGTCCATGTTCTGTTAGCGCTTGCGAAAAATGACAAACCTGCACCAATTACCCGACCCGCCACTCTTGCGAACTTCGTAGCGCCCGCCCTGTCTGTTTCTTCTTTGTTCGTGTTCTGTTAGCGTTTGCGAAAAATGACAAACGTGCACCAATTACCCCGACCCTCCACTCTTGCAAAATTGGTAGCGCCCGCACAGTCTGTTTCTTTTTTGTCTGTGTTCTGTTAGCGCTTATGAAAAATGACAAACGTGCACCAATTATCCCGACCCGCCACTCTTGCGAACTTCGTAGCACCCGCACTGTCTGTTTCTTCTTTGTCCGTGTTCTGTTAGCGCTTGAGAAAAATGACAATCATGCACCAATTAGCCCGAACCGCCACTCTTGCGAACTTCGTAGCGCCCGCCCTGTCTGTTCCTTCTTTGTCCGCGTTCTGTTAGCGCTTGCGAAAAATGACAAACGTGCACCAATTAGCCCGACCCGCCACTCTTGCGCAATGGGTAGCGCCCGCCCTGTCTGTTTTTTCTTTGTCTGTGTTCTGTTAGCGCTTGCGAAAAATGACAAACGTGCACCAATTAGCCCGACCCGCCGCTCTTGCGAACTTCGTAGCGCCCGCCCTGTCTATATCTTCTATGTCCGTGTTCGGTTAGCGCTTGCGAAAAATGACCAAAGTGCACCAATTAGCCCGACTCGCCACTCTTGCTAAATTGGTAGCGCCCGCCCTGTCTTTTTCTCCTTTGTCCGTGTTCTGTTAGCGCTTGCGAAAAATGACAAACGTGCACAAATTAGCCCGACTCGCCGCTCTTGCGAACTTCGTAGCGCCCGCCCTGTCTGTTTCTTCTTTGTCCGTGTTCTGTTAGCGTTTGCGAAAAATGACAAACGTGCACCAATTAGCCCGACCCTCCACTCTTGCGAAATTGGTAGCGCCCGCCCTGTCTGTTTCTTTTTTGTCTGTGTTCTGTTAGCACTTACGAAAAATGACAAACGTGCACCAATTAGCCCGACCCGCCACTCTTGCGAACTTCGTAGCACCCGCCCTGTCTGTTTCTTCTTTGTCCGTGTTCTGTTAGCGCTTGCGAAAAATGACAAACGTGCACCAATTAGCCTGACTCGCCACTCTTGCTAAATTGGTAGCGCCCGCCCTGTCTGTTTCTTCTTTGTTCGTGTTCTGTTAGCGTTTGCGAAAAATGACAAACGTGCACCAATTACCCCGACCCTCCACTCTTGCAAAATTGGTAGCGCCCGTCCAGTCTGTTTCTTTTCTGTCTGTGTTCTGTTAGCGCTTATGAAAAATGACAAACGTGCACCAATTAGCCCGACCCGCCACTCTTGCGAACTTCGTAGCACCCGCACTGTCTGTTTCTTCTTTGTCCGTGTTCTGTTAGCGCTTGAGAAAACTGACAAACGTGCACCAATTACCCCGAACCGCCACTCTTGCGAACTTCGTAGCGCCCGCCCTGTCTGTTCCTTCTTTTTCCGCGTTCTGTTAGCGCTTGCGAAAAATGACAAACGTGCACCTATTAGCCCGACCCGCCACTCTTGCGCAATTGGTAGCGCCCGCCCTGTCTGTTTTTTCTTTGTCTGGGTTCTGTTAGCGCTTGCGAAAAATGACAAACGTGCACCAATTAGCCCGACCCGTTCCTCTTGCGAACTTCGTAGCGCCCGCCCTGTCTATTTCTTCTATGTCCGTGTTCTGTTAGCGCTTGCGAAAAATGACAAAAGTGCACCAATTAGCCCGACTCGCCACTCTTGCTAAATTGGTAGCGCCCGCCCTGTCTGTTTCTTCTTAGTCCGTGTTCTGTTAGCGCTTGCGAAAAATGACAAACGTGCAGAAATTAGCCCGACTCGCCACTCTTGCGAACTTCGTAGCGCCCGCCCTGTCTGTTTCTTCTTTGTCCGTGTTCTGTTAGCGTTTGCGAAAAATGACAAACGTGCACCAATTAGCCCGACCCTCCACTCTTGCGAAATTGGTAGCGCCAGCCCTATCTGTTCCTTCCTTGTGCGTGTTCTGTTAGCGCTTGCGAAAAATGACAAACGTGCACCAATTATCCCGACCCCCCCACTCTTGCGAACTTCGTAGCTCCCGTCCTGTCTGTTTCTTCTTTGTCCATGTTCTGTTAGCGCTTGCGAAAAATGACAAACCTGCACCAATTACCCCGACCCGCCACTCTTGCGAACTTCGTAGCGCCCGCCCTGTCTGTTTCTTCTTTGTTCGTGTTCTGTTAGCGTTTGCGAAAAATGACAAACGTGCACCAATTACCCCGACCCTCCACTCTTGCAAAATTGGTAGCGCCCGCACAGTCTGTTTCTTTTTTGTCTGTGTTCTGTTAGCGCTTATGAAAAATGACAAACGTGCACCAATTATCCCGACCCGCCACTCTTGCGAACTTCGTAGCACCCGCACTGTCTGTTTCTTCTTTGTCCGTGTTCTGTTAGCGCTTGAGAAAAATGACAATCATGCACCAATTAGCCCGAACCGCCACTCTTGCGAACTTCGTAGCGCCCGCCCTGTCTGTTCCTTCTTTGTCCGCGTTCTGTTAGCGCTTGCGAAAAATGACAAACGTGCACCAATTAGCCCGACCCGCCACTCTTGCGCAATGGGTAGCGCCCGCCCTGTCTGTTTTTTCTTTGTCTGTGTTCTGTTAGCGCTTGCGAAAAATGACAAACGTGCACCAATTAGCCCGACCCGCCGCTCTTGCGAACTTCGTAGCGCCCGCCCTGTCTATATCTTCTATGTCCGTGTTCGGTTAGCGCTTGCGAAAAATGACCAAAGTGCACCAATTAGCCCGACTCGCCACTCTTGCTAAATTGGTAGCGCCCGCCCTGTCTTTTTCTCCTTTGTCCGTGTTCTGTTAGCGCTTGCGAAAAATGACAAACGTGCACAAATTAGCCCGACTCGCCGCTCTTGCGAACTTCGTAGCGCCCGCCCTGTCTGTTTCTTCTTTGTCCGTGTTCTGTTAGCGTTTGCGAAAAATGACAAACGTGCACCAATTAGCCCGACCCTCCACTCTTGCGAAATTGGTAGCGCCCGCCCTGTCTGTTTCTTTTTTGTCTGTGTTCTGTTAGCACTTACGAAAAATGACAAACGTGCACCAATTAGCCCGACCCGCCACTCTTGCGAACTTCGTAGCACCCGCCCTGTCTGTTTCTTCTTTGTCCGTGTTCTGTTAGCGCTTGCGAAAAATGACAAACGTGCACCAATTAGCCCAACCCGCCACTCTTTCAAAATTGGTAGCGCCAGCTCTATCTGTTCCTTCCTTGTGCGTGTTCTGTTAGCGCTTGCGAAAAATGACAAACGTGCACCAATTATCCCGACCCGCCACTCTTGCGAACTTCGTAGCTCCCGTCCTGTCTGTTTCTTCTTTGTCCATGTTCTGTTAGCGCTTGCGAAAAATGACAAACCTGCACCAATTATCCCGACCCGCCACTCTTGCGAACTTCGTAGCGCCCGCCCTGTCTGTTTCTTCTTTGTCCATGTTCTGTTAGCGCTGGCGAAAATGACAAACGTGCACCAATTAGCCCGACCCTCCACTCTTGCGAAATTGTTAGCGCCCGCCCTGTCTGTTTTTTCTTTGTCCGTGTTCTGTTAGCGCTTGCGAAAAATGACTAACGTGCACCAATTAGCCCGACTCGCCGCTCTTGCTAAATTAGTAGCGCCCGCCCAGTCTGTTTCTTCTTTGTCCGTGTTCTGTTAGCGCTCGCGCAAAATGACAAACGTGCACCAATTAGCCCGACTCGCCACTCTTGCGATCTTCGTAGCGCCCGCCCTATCTGTTCCTTCTTTGTCCGTGTTCTGTTAGCGCTTGCGAAAAATGACAAACGCGCACCAATTACCCGACCCGCCACTCTTGCGAAATTGGTAGCGCCC
This sequence comes from Amblyomma americanum, assembly GCF_052857255.1. Taxonomy (NCBI): domain Eukaryota; kingdom Metazoa; phylum Arthropoda; class Arachnida; order Ixodida; family Ixodidae; genus Amblyomma; species Amblyomma americanum. Next base: position 11,515,244 of record NC_135500.1, read on the forward strand.
GCCCAGTCTTTTTTTGTCCGTGTTCTGTTAGCGCTTGCGAAAAATGACAAACGTGCACATTATTTATAAACACATCATGGAATTTCTTGAAGCAACTAAACTTCTGTCAAGGGCTCAACACGGGTTTCGCAAGGGATTTAGTACAGTGACTCAGTTAACAGAATTGGCGCATGATATTTTTCTCAATATAGATGCCGGTAACCAAATCGATGCCATATTCATCGATTTCTCAAAAGCTTTTGACACGGTTCTTCACTCTAAACTGTTATGCAAACTAAAAGCCATTCTCAATAACTCTCAACTCGTTGACTGGATTGCCGATTTCCTCTCGCACCGCTGCCAGTCTGTTCGCTTCAATTCCGTCGATTCTTCGAAAGCTGACGTAACCACGGGTGTTCCCCAAGGCTCTGTCCTTGGCCCTTTGTTGTTTTTACTTTATATTAATGATTTGCCTTACAGTATAACCTCAAAGATCCGTCTATACGCCGATGATTGTGTATTGTACCACACTATTAACTCTGTCAGTGATCACTTCCTTCTGAATGAGTCTTTTGGTATTTTCTGTGATTGTTGCAATACGTGGCAGATGAAAATCAACTTCAGCAAAACAGTTGTCATGTCTTTCACCAACCGCCTATGCCCTTCTAATTACAATTATTCATGCCCTTCTAATTACGATTATTCATCCCTGCAAAGGGTACATGAATATAAATATCTTGGCGTTGTTTTTTCACAGAATATGTCATGGTCAAAACACACCGATCATATCACAGCTAAAGCTCTTAAAAAGGTAGGTTACTTGAGGCGCACTAGTACGGGATGCTCATAAAGAGACGAAATTGGTCATGTATAAAACTCTAATTCGCCCTATTCTTGATTACGCTTCCAATGTTTGGAATCCATATAAGCAATGTGAAATTGATCAAATAGAATCTGTACAACGAAAAGCTGTAAGATTTATTTTTCGCCGCTACGACTTTCATTTTTCACCCTCATCTGCGATATCTTCCTTAAACTTAAGTCCGCTCGCATCCCGCCGGAAGACTGAGTCCTTAAAACTTCTTCACTCAATAGTGCATTCTGCAAATTGCCTCTCAGAGAGTAAGCATATCACGTTTTCAAAACCATCTATAACCAGGAGCCATCACGATCTTAATATGCATTCCGTTTTTGCCTGTACTAACGCTTTCAAATACAGTTTTTTTCCGCGTACCGTGGAGAGTTGGAACTCTGTAAATGGAAATTTACGTGCCTTTTCTGTGTCTGATTTTGCGTCCGAAATTGAGACGTAGCATTATATGATGTTGTATGCAGTGTTTGTTTCACATTTTGCCATGTGCCCCTTTATGCGCGCAACTGTACCGCATGATATATGTAACCACTCCTGCTATAGCCCCTGGAATGGGGCTGCAGTATTTTCAAATAAATAAATAAATTAGCACGACACGCCACTCTTGCGAACTTCGTAGCGCCCGCCCTGTCTGTTTCTTTTTTGTCCGTGTTCTGTTAGCGCTTGTGAAAAATAACAAACGTGCACCAATTAGCCCGACCAGCCACTCTTGCGAACTTCGTAGCGCCCGCCCTGTCTGTTTCTTCTTTCTCCGTGTTCTGTTAGCGCTTGCGAAAAATGACAAACGAGCACCACTTAGCCCGAACCGCCACTCTTGCGAACTTCGTAGCGCCCGCCCTGTCTGTTCCTTCTTTGTCCGTGTTCTGCTGGCGCTTGCGAAAAATGACAAAAGTGCACCAATTAGCCCGACTCGCCACTCTTGCGAACTTCGTAGCGCCCGCCCTGTCTGTTTCTTCTTTGTCCGTGTTCTGTTAGCGTTTGCGAAAAATGACAAACGTGCACCAATTAGCCCGACCCTCCACTCTTGCGAAATTGGTAGCGCCCGCCCAGTCTGTTTCTTTTTTGTCTGTGTTCTGTTAGCGCTTACGAAAAAAACAAACGTGCATCAATTAGCCCGACCCGCCACTCTTGCGAACTTCGTAGCACCCGCCCTGTCTGTTTCTTCTTTGTCCGTGTTCTGTTAGCCCTTGCGAAAAATGACAAACGTGCACCAGTTAGCCCAACCCGCCACTCTTTCGAAATTGGTAGCGCCAGCCCTATCTGTTCCTTCCTTGTGCGTGTTCTGTTAGCGCTTGCGAAAAATGACAAACGTGCACCAATTATCCCGACCCCCCACTCTTGCGAACTTCGTAGCTCCCGTCCTGTCTGTTTCTTCTTTGTCCATGTTCTGTTAGCGCTTGCGAAAAATGACAAACCTGCACAAATTACCCCGACCCGCCACTCTTGCGAACTTCGTAGCGCCCGCCCTGTCTGTTTCTTCTTTGTTCGTGTTCTGTTAGCGTTTGCGAAAAATGACAAACGTGCACCAATTACCCCGACCCTCCACTCTTGCAAAATTGGTAGCGCCCGCACAGTCTGTTTCTTTTTGTCTGTGTTCTGTTAGCGCTTATGAAAAATGACAAACGTGCACCAATTAGCCCGACTCGCCGCTCTTGCGAACTTCGTAGCGCCCGCCCTGTCTGTTTCTTCTTTGTCCGTGTTCTGTTAGCGTTTGCGAAAAATGACAAACGTGCAGCAATTAGCCCGACCCGCCACTCTTGCGAACTTCGTAGCGCCCGCCCTGTCTGTTTCTTCTTTGTCCGTGTTCTGTTAGCGCTTGCGAAAAATGACAAACGAGCACCACTTAGCCCGAACCACCACTCTTGCGAACTTCGTAGCGCCCGCCCTCTCTGTTCCTTCTTTGTCCGTGTTCTGTTAGCGCTTGCGAAAAATGACAAACGCGCACCAATTACCCGACCCGCCACTCTTGCGAACTTCGTAGCGCCCGCCCTGTCTGTTTCTTCTTTCTCCGTGTTCTGTTAGCGCTTGCGAAAAATGACAAACGAGCGCCACTTAGCCCGAACCGCCACTCTTGCGAACTTCGTAGCCCCCGCCCTGTCTGTTGCTTCTTTGTCCGTGTTCTGCTGGCGCTTGCGAAAAATGACAAACGTCCACCAATTAGCCCGATCCGCCACTCTCACGGGGCCGACCGGGCTCGTCAGTTCGCGAAACGCTTCAGCGGACGTCCGGACGTCACGTATACGGACGCCTCTTACCATCCATCGAGGCCAGCGATGGTGGCGGTAGCTCTCGCCCCTCACCGCAGCTGGTACACAGCCTGCAGCATTCGCAATGCAGAAACAGTCACCGCAGCTGAGGAGGTTGCCATTGCGCTCGCGCTAGCCGACCCTAATACCAAAGTCGTCATCAGTGACTCTCAACAGGCTATTCCCAATTACGATGCTGGCCGTATTTCTTGCCAGGCGTTACACATTCTACGTTCTACAGCACCCTCTTCCACATCTCGCTTACTTCTTTGGGCTCCAGCCCACGAGTCGCTCAGCGGAAACGCCCAGGCACACACTCTCGCTCGAGATCTCAGCTGCCGAGCCGAGAGTATGATCAGCCACCCTGCTTGCGCTGACACTAATATCCCACGCGCTTCTCTACTCACCACTTACACGGACATACTCCAGCACTACCGACTCCAAAGGTGCACATATCCTCCCGCACACCGCGATCTAACAAGACGCGAGGCCGTCCAATGGCGCAAACTACAAACTGGCAGCTTCCCACACCCCCTCTTATACAGCAGGATCTTTCCGGAACAGATAGCCCCCATGTGTAAACACTGCTCAACTCCGGCCACACTCATACACATGGTGTGGACTTGTACACATTACAACACAGACAACGCAAACACCCCAGAGACGGGGGAGTCTCTCCTGTGTACTTCCAAGCCAGCAGACCAACGCTGGCTTATCCTGCGCGCGGTGGAGGCCGCGGCATCCCAAAGGATCCCCGCTCTCTCCTCTAAGTCAGCGCAACCGGTCCTTTGACTGGTCCCCTGTTTTTGGGCGCAATAAAAGAGTTTACCTACCTACCTACCACTCTTGCGAACTTCGTAGCGCTCGCCCTGTTTGTTCCTTCTTTGTCCATGTCCTGTTAGCGCTTGCGAAAAATGACAAACGTGCACCAATTAGCCAGACCCGCCACTCTTTCGAACTTCGTAGCGCCCGCCCTGTCTGTTTCTTCTTTGTCCGTGTTCTGTTAGGGCTTGCGCAAAATGACAAACGTGCACCAATTAACCCGACCCGCCGTCTTGCGAAATTCGTAGCGCCCGCCCTGTCTGTTTCTTCTTTGTCCGTGTTCTGTTAGCGCTTGCGAAAAATGACAAACGTGCACCAATTAGCCCGACCCGCCACTATTGCGAAATTGGTAGCGCCCGCCCTGTCTGTTTTTTCTTTGTCCGTGTTCTGTTAGCGCTTGCGAAGAATGACAAACGTGCACCAATTAGCCCGACCCGCCGCTCTTGCGAACTTCGTAGCGCCCGCCCTGTCTATTTCTTCTATGTCCGTGTTCTGTTAGCGCTTGCGAAAAATGACAAAAGTGCACCAATTAGCCTGACTCGCCACTCTTGCTAAATTGGTAGCGCCCGCCCTGTCTGTTTCTTCTTTGTTCGTGTTCTGTTAGCGTTTGCGAAAAATGACAAACGTGCATCAATTACCCCGATTCTCCACTCTTGCAAAATTGGTAGCGCCCGCCCAGTCTGTTTATTTTTTGTCTGTGTTCTGTTAGCGCTTATGAAAAATGACAAATGTGCACCAATTAGCCCGACCCGCCACTCTTGCGAACTTCGTAGCACCCGCACTGTCTGTTTCTTCTTTGTCCGTGTTCTGTTAGCGCTTGAGAAAAATGACAAACGTGCACCAATTAGCCCGAACCGCCACTCTTGCGAACTTCGTAGCGCCCGCCCTGTCTGTTCCTTCTTTGTCCGTGTTCTGCTGGCGCTTGCGAAAAATGACAAACGTCCACCAATTAGCCCGATCCGCCACTCTCACGGGGCCGACCGGGCTCGTCAGTTCGCGAAACGCTTCAGCGGACGTCCGGACGTCACGTATACGGACGCCTCTTACCATCCATCGAGGCCAGCGATGGTGGCGGTAGCTCTCGCCCCTCACCGCAGCTGGTACACAGCCTGCAGCATTCGCAATGCAGAAACAGTCACCGCAGCTGAGGAGGTTGCCATTGCGCTCGCGCTAGCCGACCCTAATACCAAAGTCGTCATCAGTGACTCTCAACAGGCTATTCGCAATTACGATGCTGGCCGTATTTCTTGCCAGGCGTTACACATTCTACGTTCTACAGCACCCTCTTCCACATCTCGCTTACTTCTTTGGGCTCCAGCCCACGAGTCGCTCAGCGGAAACGCCCAGGCACACACTCTCGCTCGAGATCTCAGCTGCCGAGCCGAGAGTATGATCAGCCACCCTGCTTGCGCTGACACTAATATCCCACGCGCTTTTCTACTCACCACTTACACGGACATACTCCAGCACTACCGACTCCAAAGGTGCACATATCCTCCCGCACACCGCGATCTAACAAGACGCGAGGCCGTCCAATGGCGCAAACTACAAACTGGCAGCTTCCCACACCCCCTCTTATACAGCAGGATCTTTCCGGAACAGATAGCCCCCATGTGTAAACACTGCTCAACTCCGGCCACACTCATACACATGGTGTGGACTTGTACACATTACAACACAGACAACGCAAACACCCCAGAGACGTGGGAGTCTCTCCTGTGTACTTCCAAGCCAGCAGACCAACGCTGGCTTATCCTGCGCGCGGTGGAGGCCGCGGCATCCCAAAGGATCCCCGCTCTCTCCTCTAAGTCAGCGCAACCGGTCCTTTGACTGGTCCCCTGTTTTTGGGCGCAATAAAAGAGTTTACCTACCTACCTACCACTCTTGCGAACTTCGTAGCGCTCGCCCTGTTTGTTCCTTCTTTGTCCATGTCCTGTTAGCGCTTGCGAAAAATGACAAACGTGCACCAATTAGCCAGACCCGCCACTCTTTCGAACTTCGTAGCGCCCGCCCTGTCTGTTTCTTCTTTGTCCGTGTTCTGTTAGGGCTTGCGCAAAATGACAAACGTGCACCAATTAACCCGACCCGCCGTCTTGCGAAATTCGTAGCGCCCGCCCTGTCTGTTTCTTCTTTGTCCGTGTTCTGTTAGCGCTTGCGAAAAATGACAAACGTGCACCAATTAGCCCGACCCGCCACTATTGCGAAATTGGTAGCGCCCGCCCTGTCTGTTTTTTCTTTGTCCGTGTTCTGTTAGCGCTTGCGAAGAATGACAAACGTGCACCAATTAGCCCGACCCGCCGCTCTTGCGAACTTCGTAGCGCCCGCCCTGTCTATTTCTTCTATGTCCGTGTTCTGTTAGCGCTTGCGAAAATTGACAAAAGTGCACCAATTAGCCTGACTCGCCACTCTTGCTAAATTGGTAGCGCCCGCCCTGTCTGTTTCTTCTTTGTTCGTGTTCTGTTAGCGTTTGCGAAAAATGACAAACGTGCATCAATTACCCCGATTCTCCACTCTTGCAAAATTGGTAGCGCCCGCCCAGTCTGTTTATTTTTTGTCTGTGTTTTGTTAGCGCTTATGAAAAATGACAAATGTGCACCAATTAGCCCGACCCGCCACTCTTGCGAACTTCGTAGCGCCCGCACTGTCTGTTTCTTCTTTGTCCGTGTTCTGTTAGCGCTTGAGAAAAATGACAAACGTGCACCAATTAGCCCGAACCGCCACTCTTGCGAACTTCGTAGCGCCCGCCCTGTCTGTTCCTTCTTTGTCCGCGTTCTGTTAGCGCTTGCGAAAAATGACAAACGTGCACCAGTTAGCCCGACCCGCCACTCTTGCGCAATTGGTAGCGCCCGCCCTGTCTGTTTTTTCTTTGTCTGTGTTCTGTTAGCGCTTGCCAAAAATGACAAACGTGCACCAATTAGCCCGACCCGTTGCTCTTGCGAACTTCGTAGCGCCCGCCCTGTCTATTTCTTCTATGTCCGTGTTCTGTTAGCGCTTGCGAAAAATGACAAAAGTGCACCAATTAGCCCGACTCGCCACTCTTGCTAAATTGGTAGCGCCCGCCCTGTCTGTTTCTTCTTTGTCCGTGTTCTGTTAGCGCTTATGAAAAATGACAAACGTGCACCAATTAGCCCGACTCGCCACTCTTGCGAACTTCGTAGCGCCCGCCCTGTCTATTTCTTTGTCCGTGTTCTGTTAGCGTTTGCGAAAATTGACAAACGTGCACCAATTAGCCCGACCCTCCACTCTTGCGAAATTGGTAGCGCCCGCCCAGTCTGTTTCTTTTTTGTCTGTGTTCTGTTAGCGCTTACGAAAAATGACAAACGTGCACCAATTAGCCCGACCCGTCACTCTTGCGAACTTCGTAGCACCCGCCCTGTCTGTTTCTTCTTTGTCCGTGTTTTGTTAGCCCTTGCGAAAAATGACAAACGTGCACCAATTAGCCCGACCCGCCACTCTTGCGAACTTCGTAGCGCCCGCCCTGTCTGTTTCTTCTTTGTCCATGTTCTGTTAGCGCTTGCGAAAAATGACAAACGTGCACAAATTAGCCCGACTCGCCACTCTTGCGAACTTCGTAGCGCCCGCCCTGTCTATTTCTTTGTCCGTGTTCTGTTAGCGTTTGCGAAAAATGACAAACGTGCACCAATTAGCCCGACCCTCCACTCTTTCGAAATTGGTAGCGCCAGCCCTATCTGTTCCTTCGTTGTGCGTGTTCTGTTAGCGCTTGCGAAAAATGACAAACGTGCACCAATTATCCCAACCCCCCACTCTTGCGAACTTCGTAGCTCCCGTCCTGTCTGTTTCTTCTTTGTCCATGTTCTGTTAGCGCTTGCGAAAAATGACAAACCTGCACCAATTACCCCGACCCGCCACTCTTGCGAACTTCGTAGCGCCCGCCCTGTCTGTTTCTTCTTTGTTCGTGTTCTGTTAGCGTTTGCGAAAAATGACAAACGTGCACCAATTACCCCGACCCTCCACTCTTGCAAAATTGGTAGCGCCCGCCCAGTCTGTTTCTTTTTTGTCTGTGTTCTGTTAGCGCTTATGAAAAATGACAAACGTGCACCAATTAGCCCGACCCGCCACTCTTGCGAACTTCGTAGCACCCGCACTGTCTGTTTCTTCTTTGCCCGTGTTCTGTTAGCGCTTGAGAAAAATGACAAACGTGCACCAATTAGCCCGAACCGCCACTCTTACGAACTTCGTAGCGCCCGCCTTGTCTGTTCCTTCTTTGTCCGCGTTCTGTTAGCGCTTGCGAAAAATGACAAACGTGCACCAATTAGCCCGACCCGCCACTCTTGCGCAATTGGTAGCGCCCGCCCTGTCTGTTTTTTTTTGTCTGTGTTCTGTTAGCGCTTGCGAAAAATGACAAAAGTGCACCAATTAGCCCGACCCGCCACTCTTGCGAACTTCGTAGCTCCCGTCCTGTCTGTTTCTTCTTTGTCCATGTTCTGTTAGCGCTGGCGAAAATGACAAACGTGCACCAATTAGCCCGACCCGCCGCTCTTGCTAAATTAGTAGCGCCCGCCCAGTCTGTTTCTTCTTTGTCCGTGTTCTGTTAGCGCTCGCGCAAAATGACAAACGTGCACCAATTAGCCCGACTCGCCACTCTTGCGAACTTCGTAGCGCCCGCCCTATCTGTTCCTTCTTTGTCCGTGTTCTGTTAGCGCTTGCGAAAAATGACAAACGCGCACCAATTAGCCGGACCCTCCACTCTTGCGAAATTGGTAGCGCCCGCCCAGTCTGTTTCTTTTTTGTCTGTGTTCTGTTAGCGCTTAAGAAAAATGACAAACGTGCACCAATTAGCCCGACCCGCCACTCTTGCGAACTTCGTAGCACCCGCCCTGTCTGTTTCTTCTTTGTCCGTGTTCTGTTAGCGCTTGCGAAAAATGACAAACGTGCACCAATTAGCCCAACCCGCCACTCTTTCGAAATTGGTAGCGCCAGCCCTATCTGTTCCTTCCTTGTGCGTGTTCTGTTAGCGCTTGCGAAAAATGACAAACGTGCACCAATTATCCCGACCCGCCACTCTTGCGAACTTCGTAGCTCCCGTCCTGTCTGTTTCTTCTTTGTCCATGTTCTGTTAGCGCTGGCGAAAATGACAAAAGTTCACCAATTAGCCCGACCCGCCACTCTTGCGCAATTGGTAGCGCCCGCCCTGTCTGTTTTTTCTTTGTCTGTGTTCTGTTAGCGCTTGCGAAATATGACAAACGTGCACAAATTAGCCCGACTCGCCACTCTTGCGAACTTCGTAGCGCCCGCCCTGTCTGTTTCTTCTTTGTCCGTGTTCTGTTAGCGTTTGCGAAAAATGACAAACGTGCACCAATTAGCCCGACCCTCCACTCTTGCGAAATTGGTAGCGCCCGCCCAGTCTGTTTCTTTTTTGTCTGTGTTCTGTTAGCGCTTAAGAAAAATGACAAACGTGCACCAATTAGCCCGACCCGCCACTCTTGCGAACTTCGTAGCACCCGCCCTGTCTGTTTCTTCTTTGTCCGTGTTCTGTTAGCGCTTGCGAAAAATGACAAACGTGCACCAATTAGCCCAACCCGCCACTCTTTCGAAATTGGTAGCGCCAGCCCTATCTGTTCCTTCCTTGTGCGTGTTCTGTTAGCGCTTGCGAAAAATGACAAACGTGCACCAATTATCCCGACCCGCCACTCTTGCGAACTTCGTAGCGCCCGCCCTGTCTGTTTCTTCTTTGTCCGTGTTCTGTTAGCGCTCGCGCAAAATGACAAACGTGCACCAATTAGCCCGACTCGCCACTCTTGCGATCTTCGTAGCGCCCGCCCTATCTGTTCCTTCTTTGTCCGTGTTCTGTTAGCGCTTGCGAAAAATGACAAACGCGCACCAATTACCCGACCCGCCACTCTTGCGAAATTGGTAGCGCCCGCCCAGTCTTTTTTTGTCCGTGTTCTGTTAGCGCTTGCGAAAAATGACAAACGTGCACATTATTTATAAACACATCATGGAATTTCTTGAAGCAACTAAACTTCTGTCAAGGGCTCAACACGGGTTTCGCAAGGGATTTAGTACAGTGACTCAGTTAACAGAATTGGCGCATGACATTTTTCTCAGCATAGATGCCGGTAACCAAATCGATGCCATATTCATCGATTTCTCAAAAGCTTTTTACACGGTTCTTCACTCTAAACTGTTATGAAAACTAAAAGTCATTCTCAATAACTCTCAACTCGTTGACTGGATTGCCGATTTCCTCTCGCACCGCTGCCAGTCTGTTCGCTTCAATTCCGTCGATTCTTCGAAAGCTGACGTAACCACAGGTGTTCCCCAAGGCTCTGTCCTTGGCCCTTTGTTGTTTTTACTTTATAATAATGATTTGCCTGACAGTATAACCTCAAAGATCCGTCTATACGCCGATGATTGTGTATTGTACCACACTATTAACTCTGTCAGTGATCACTTCCTTCTGAATGAGTCTTTTGGTATTTTCTGTGATTGTTGCAATACGTGGCAGATGAAAATCAACTTCAGCAAAACAGTTGTCATGTCTTTCACCAACCGCCTATGCCCTTCTAATTACAATTATTCATGCTCTTCTAATTACGATTATTCATCCCTGCAAAGGGTACATGAATATAAATATCTTGGCGTTGTTTTTTCACAGAATATGTCATGGTCAAAACACATCGATCATATCACAGCTAAAGCTCTTAAAAAGGTAGGTTACTTGAGGCGCACAGTACGGTATGCTCCTAAAGAGACGAAATTGGTCATGTATAAAACTCTAATTCGCCCTATTCTTGAATACGCTTCCTATGTTTGGAATCCATATAAGCAATGTGAAATTGATCAAATAGAATCTGTACAACGAAAAGCTGTAAGATTTATTTTTCGCCGCTACGACTTTCATTTTTCACCCTCATCTGCGATATCTTCCTTAAACTTAAGTCCGCTCGCATCCCGCCGGAAAACTGAGTCCTTAAAACTTCTTCACTCAATAGTGCATTCTGCAAATTGCCTCTCAGAGAGTAAGCATATCACATTTTCAAAACCATCTATAACCAGGAGCCATCACGATCTTAATATCCAAACCTTTTTTGCCCGTACTAACGCTTTCAAATACAGTTTTTTTCCGCGTACCGTGGAGAGTTGGAACTCTTTAAATGGAAATATACGTGCCTTTTCTGTGTCTGATTTTGCGTCCGAAATTGAGACGTAGCATTATATGATGTTATATGCAGCGTTTGTTTCACATTTTGCCATGTACCCCTTTATGCGCGCAACTGCACCGCATGATATATGTAACCACTCCTGCTATAGCCCCTGGAATGGGGCTGCAGTATTTTCAAATAAATAAATAAATAAATTAGCACGACACGCCACTCTTGCGAACTCAGTAGCGCCCGCCCTGTCTGTTTCTTTTTTGTCCGTGTTCTGTTAGCGCTTGTGAAAAATGACAAACGTGCACCAATTAGCCCGACCAGCCACTCATGCGAACTTCGTAGCGCCCGCCCTGTCTGTTTCTTCTTTCTCCGTGTTCTGTTAGCGCTTGCGAAAAATGACAAACGAGCGCCACTTAGCCCGAACCGCCACTCTTGCGAACTTCGTAGCCCCCGCCCTGTCTGTTGCTTCTTTGTCCGTGTTCTGCTGGCGCTTGCGAAAAATGACAAACGTCCACCAATTAGCCCGATCCGCCACTCTCACGGGGCCGACCGGGCTCGTCAGTTCGCGAAACGCTTCAGCGGACGTCCGGACGTCACGTATACGGACGCCTCTTACCATCCATCGAGGCCAGCGATGGTGGCGGTAGCTCTCGCCCCTCACCGCAGCTGGTACACAGCCTGCAGCATTCGCAATGCAGAAACAGTCACCGCAGCTGAGGAGGTTGCCATTGCGCTCGCGCTAGCCGACCCTAATACCAAAGTCGTCATCAGTGACTCTCAACAGGCTATTCGCAATTACGATGCTGGCCGTATTTCTTGCCAGGCGTTACACATTCTACGTTCTACAGCACCCTCTTCCACATCTCGCTTACTTCTTTGGGCTCCAGCCCACGAGTCGCTCAGCGGAAACGCCCAGGCACACACTCTCGCTCGAGATCTCAGCTGCCGAGCCGAGAGTATGATCAGCCACCCTGCTTGCGCTGACACTAATATCCCACGCGCTTCTCTACTCACCACTTACACGGACATACTCCAGCACTACCGACTCCAAAGGTGCACATATCCTCCCGCACACCGCGATCTAACAAGACGCGAGGCCGTCCAATGGCGCAAACTACAAACTGGCAGCTTCCCACACCCCCTCTTATACAGCAGGATCTTTCCGGAACAGATAGCCCCCATGTGTAAACACTGCTCAACTCCGGCCACACTCATACACATGGTGTGGACTTGTACACATTACAACACAGACAACGCAAACACCCCAGAGACGTGGGAGTCTCTCCTGTGTACTTCCAAGCCAGCAGACCAACGCTGGCTTATCCTGCGCGCGGTGGAGGCCGCGGCATCCCAAAGGATCCCCGCTCTCTCCTCTAAGTCAGCGCAACCGGTCCTTTGACTGGTCCCCTGTTTTTGGGCGCAATAAAAGAGTTTACCTACCTACCTACCACTCTTGCGAACTTCGTAGCGCTCGCCCTGTTTGTTCCTTCTTTGTCCATGTCCTGTTAGCGCTTGCGAAAAATGACAAACGTGCACCAATTAGCCAGACCCGCCACTCTTTCGAACTTCGTAGCGCCCGCCCTGTCTGTTTCTTCTTTGTCCGTGTTCTGTTAGGGCTTGCGCAAAATGACAAACGTGCACCAATTAACCCGACCCGCTGTCTTGCGAAATTCGTAGCGCCCGCCCTGTCTGTTTCTTCTTTGTCCGTGTTCTGTTAGCGCTTGCGAAAAATGACAAACGTGCACCAATTAGCCCGACCCGCCACTATTGCGAAATTGGTAGCGCCCGCCCTGTCTGTTTTTTCTTTGTCCGTGTTCTGTTAGCGCTTGCGAAGAATGACAAACGTGCACCAATTAGCCCGACCCGCCGCTCTTGCGAACTTCGTAGCGCCCGCCCTGTCTATTTCTTCTATGTCCGTGTTCTGTTAGCGCTTGCGAAAAATGACAAAAGTGCACCAATTAGCCTGACTCGCCACTCTTGCTAAATTGGTAGCGCCCGCCCTGTCTGTTTCTTCTTTGTCCATGTTCTGTTAGCGCTGGCGAAAATGACAAACGTGCACCAATTAGCCCGACCCGCCGCTCTTGCTAAATTAGTAGCGCCCGCCCAGTCTGTTTCTTCTTTGTCCGTGTTCTGTTAGCGCTCGCGCAAAATGACAAACGTGCACCAATTAGCCCGACTCGCCACTCTTGCGAACTTCGTAGCGCCCGCCCTATCTGTTCCTTCTTTGTCCGTGTTCTGTTAGCGCTTGCGAAAAATGACAAACGCGCACCAATTAGCCGGACCCTCCACTCTTGCGAAATTGGTAGCGCCCGCCCAGTCTGTTTCTTTTTTGTCTGTGTTCTGTTAGCGCTTAAGAAAAATGACAAACGTGCACCAATTAGCCCGACCCGCCACTCTTGCGAACTTCGTAGCACCCGCCCTGTCTGTTTCTTCTTTGTCCGTGTTCTGTTAGCGCTTGCGAAAAATGACAAACGTGCACCAATTAGCCCAACCCGCCACTCTTTCGAAATTGGTAGCGCCAGCCCTATCTGTTCCTTCCTTGTGCGTGTTCTGTTAGCGCTTGCGAAAAATGACAAACGTGCACCAATTATCCCGACCCGCCACTCTTGCGAACTTCGTAGCTCCCGTCCTGTCTGTTTCTTCTTTGTCCATGTTCTGTTAGCGCTGGCGAAAATGACAAAAGTTCACCAATTAGCCCGACCCGCCACTCTTGCGCAATTGGTAGCGCCCGCCCTGTCTGTTTTTTCTTTGTCTGTGTTCTGTTAGCGCTTGCGAAATATGACAAACGTGCACAAATTAGCCCGACTCGCCACTCTTGCGAACTTCGTAGCGCCCGCCCTGTCTGTTTCTTCTTTGTCCGTGTTCTGTTAGCGTTTGCGAAAAATGACAAACGTGCACCAATTAGCCCGACCCTCCACTCTTGCGAAATTGGTAGCGCCCGCCCAGTCTGTTTCTTTTTTGTCTGTGTTCTGTTAGCGCTTAAGAAAAATGACAAACGTGCACCAATTAGCCCGACCCGCCACTCTTGCGAACTTCGTAGCACCCGCCCTGTCTGTTTCTTCTTTGTCCGTGTTCTGTTAGCGCTTGCGAAAAATGACAAACGTGCACCAATTAGCCCAACCCGCCACTCTTTCGAAATTGGTAGCGCCAGCCCTATCTGTTCCTTCCTTGTGCGTGTTCTGTTAGCGCTTGCGAAAAATGACAAACGTGCACCAATTATCCCGACCCGCCACTCTTGCGAACTTCGTAGCGCCCGCCCTGTCTGTTTCTTCTTTGTCCGTGTTCTGTTAGCGCTCGCGCAAAATGACAAACGTGCACCAATTAGCCCGACTCGCCACTCTTGCGATCTTCGTAGCGCCCGCCCTATCTGTTCCTTCTTTGTCCGTGTTCTGTTAGCGCTTGCGAAAAATGACAAACGCGCACCAATTACCCGACCCGCCACTCTTGCGAAATTGGTAGCGCCCGCCCAGTCTTTTTTTGTCCGTGTTCTGTTAGCGCTTGCGAAAGATGACAAACGTGCACATTATTTATAAACACATCATGGAATTTCTTGAAGCAACTAAACTTCTGTCAAGGGCTCAACACGGGTTTCGCAAGGGATTTAGTACAGTGACTCAGTTAACAGAATTGGCGCATGACATTTTTCTCAGCATAGATGCCGGTAACCAAATCGATGCCATATTCATCGATTTCTCAAAAGCTTTTTACACGGTTCTTCACTCTAAACTGTTATGAAAACTAAAAGTCATTCTCAATAACTCTCAACTCGTTGACTGGATTGCCGATTTCCTCTCGCACCGCTGCCAGTCTGTTCGCTTCAATTCCGTCGATTCTTCGAAAGCTGACGTAACCACAGGTGTTCCCCAAGGCTCTGTCCTTGGCCCTTTGTTGTTTTTACTTTATAATAATGATTTGCCTGACAGTATAACCTCAAAGATCCGTCTATACGCCGATGATTGTGTATTGTACCACACTATTAACTCTGTCAGTGATCACTTCCTTCTGAATGAGTCTTTTGGTATTTTCTGTGATTGTTGCAATACGTGGCAGATGAAAATCAACTTCAGCAAAACAGTTGTCATGTCTTTCACCAACCGCCTATGCCCTTCTAATTACAATTATTCATGCTCTTCTAATTACGATTATTCATCCCTGCAAAGGGTACATGAATATAAATATCTTGGCGTTGTTTTTTCACAGAATATGTCATGGTCAAAACACATCGATCATATCACAGCTAAAGCTCTTAAAAAGGTAGGTTACTTGAGGCGCACAGTACGGTATGCTCCTAAAGAGACGAAATTGGTCATGTATAAAACTCTAATTCGCCCTATTCTTGAATACGCTTCCTATGTTTGGAATCCATATAAGCAATGTGAAATTGATCAAATAGAATCTGTACAACGAAAAGCTGTAAGATTTATTTTTCGCCGCTACGACTTTCATTTTTCACCCTCATCTGCGATATCTTCCTTAAACTTAAGTCCGCTCGCATCCCGCCGGAAAACTGAGTCCTTAAAACTTCTTCACTCAATAGTGCATTCTGCAAATTGCCTCTCAGAGAGTAAGCATATCACATTTTCAAAACCATCTATAACCAGGA
The DNA here is from genome assembly GCF_052857255.1 of Amblyomma americanum. Lineage (NCBI taxonomy): Eukaryota > Metazoa > Arthropoda > Arachnida > Ixodida > Ixodidae > Amblyomma > Amblyomma americanum. The sequence goes on from NC_135500.1 coordinate 11,530,883, forward strand.
GCCATCACGATCTTAATATCCAAACCTTTTTTGCCCGTACTAACGCTTTCAAATACAGTTTTTTTCCGCGTACCGTGGAGAGTTGGAACTCTTTAAATGGAAATATACGTGCCTTTTCTGTGTCTGATTTTGCGTCCGAAATTGAGACGTAGCATTATATGATGTTATATGCAGCGTTTGTTTCACATTTTGCCATGTACCCCTTTATGCGCGCAACTGCACCGCATGATATATGTAACCACTCCTGCTATAGCCCCTGGAATGGGGCTGCAGTATTTTCAAATAAATAAATAAATAAATTAGCACGACACGCCACTCTTGCGAACTCAGTAGCGCCCGCCCTGTCTGTTTCTTTTTTGTCCGTGTTCTGTTAGCGCTTGTGAAAAATGACAAACGTGCACCAATTAGCCCGACCAGCCACTCATGCGAACTTCGTAGCGCCCGCCCTGTCTGTTTCTTCTTTCTCCGTGTTCTGTTAGCGCTTGCGAAAAATGACAAACGAGCGCCACTTAGCCCGAACCGCCACTCTTGCGAACTTCGTAGCCCCCGCCCTGTCTGTTGCTTCTTTGTCCGTGTTCTGCTGGCGCTTGCGAAAAATGACAAACGTCCACCAATTAGCCCGATCCGCCACTCTCACGGGGCCGACCGGGCTCGTCAGTTCGCGAAACGCTTCAGCGGACGTCCGGACGTCACGTATACGGACGCCTCTTACCATCCATCGAGGCCAGCGATGGTGGCGGTAGCTCTCGCCCCTCACCGCAGCTGGTACACAGCCTGCAGCATTCGCAATGCAGAAACAGTCACCGCAGCTGAGGAGGTTGCCATTGCGCTCGCGCTAGCCGACCCTAATACCAAAGTCGTCATCAGTGACTCTCAACAGGCTATTCGCAATTACGATGCTGGCCGTATTTCTTGCCAGGCGTTACACATTCTACGTTCTACAGCACCCTCTTCCACATCTCGCTTACTTCTTTGGGCTCCAGCCCACGAGTCGCTCAGCGGAAACGCCCAGGCACACACTCTCGCTCGAGATCTCAGCTGCCGAGCCGAGAGTATGATCAGCCACCCTGCTTGCGCTGACACTAATATCCCACGCGCTTCTCTACTCACCACTTACACGGACATACTCCAGCACTACCGACTCCAAAGGTGCACATATCCTCCCGCACACCGCGATCTAACAAGACGCGAGGCCGTCCAATGGCGCAAACTACAAACTGGCAGCTTCCCACACCCCCTCTTATACAGCAGGATCTTTCCGGAACAGATAGCCCCCATGTGTAAACACTGCTCAACTCCGGCCACACTCATACACATGGTGTGGACTTGTACACATTACAACACAGACAACGCAAACACCCCAGAGACGTGGGAGTCTCTCCTGTGTACTTCCAAGCCAGCAGACCAACGCTGGCTTATCCTGCGCGCGGTGGAGGCCGCGGCATCCCAAAGGATCCCCGCTCTCTCCTCTAAGTCAGCGCAACCGGTCCTTTGACTGGTCCCCTGTTTTTGGGCGCAATAAAAGAGTTTACCTACCTACCTACCACTCTTGCGAACTTCGTAGCGCTCGCCCTGTTTGTTCCTTCTTTGTCCATGTCCTGTTAGCGCTTGCGAAAAATGACAAACGTGCACCAATTAGCCAGACCCGCCACTCTTTCGAACTTCGTAGCGCCCGCCCTGTCTGTTTCTTCTTTGTCCGTGTTCTGTTAGGGCTTGCGCAAAATGACAAACGTGCACCAATTAACCCGACCCGCTGTCTTGCGAAATTCGTAGCGCCCGCCCTGTCTGTTTCTTCTTTGTCCGTGTTCTGTTAGCGCTTGCGAAAAATGACAAACGTGCACCAATTAGCCCGACCCGCCACTATTGCGAAATTGGTAGCGCCCGCCCTGTCTGTTTTTTCTTTGTCCGTGTTCTGTTAGCGCTTGCGAAGAATGACAAACGTGCACCAATTAGCCCGACCCGCCGCTCTTGCGAACTTCGTAGCGCCCGCCCTGTCTATTTCTTCTATGTCCGTGTTCTGTTAGCGCTTGCGAAAAATGACAAAAGTGCACCAATTAGCCTGACTCGCCACTCTTGCTAAATTGGTAGCGCCCGCCCTGTCTGTTTCTTCTTTGTTCGTGTTCTGTTAGCGTTTGCGAAAAATGACAAACGTGCATCAATTACCCCGATTCTCCACTCTTGCAAAATTGGTAGCGCCCGCCCAGTCTGTTTATTTTTTGTCTGTGTTCTGTTAGCGCTTATGAAAAATGACAAATGTGCACCAATTAGCCCGACCCGCCACTCTTGCGAACTTCGTAGCACCCGCACTGTCTGTTTCTTCTTTGTCCGTGTTCTGTTAGCACTTGAGAAAAATGACAAACGTGCACCAATTAGCCCGAACCGCCACTCTTGCGAACTTCGTAGCGCCCGCCCTGTCTGTTCCTTCTTTGTCCGTGTTCTGCTGGCGCTTGCGAAAAATGACAAACGTCCACCAATTAGCCCGATCCGCCACTCTCACGGGGCCGACCGGGCTCGTCAGTTCGCGAAACGCTTCAGCGGACGTCCGGACGTCACGTATACGGACGCCTCTTACCATCCATCGAGGCCAGCGATGGTGGCGGTAGCTCTCGCCCCTCACCGCAGCTGGTACACAGCCTGCAGCATTCGCAATGCAGAAACAGTCACCGCAGCTGAGGAGGTTGCCATTGCGCTCGCGCTAGCCGACCCTAATACCAAAGTCGTCATCAGTGACTCTCAACAGGCTATTCGCAATTACGATGCTGGCCGTATTTCTTGCCAGGCGTTACACATTCTACGTTCTACAGCACCCTCTTCCACATCTCGCTTACTTCTTTGGGCTCCAGCCCACGAGTCGCTCAGCGGAAACGCCCAGGCACACACTCTCGCTCGAGATCTCAGCTGCCGAGCCGAGAGTATGATCAGCCACCCTGCTTCCGCTGACACTAATATCCCACGCGCTTCTCTACTCATCACTTACACGGACATACTCCAGCACTACCGACTCCAAAGGTGCACATATCCTCCCGCACACCGCGATCTAACAAGACGCGAGGCCGTCCAATGGCGCAAACTACAAACTGGCAGCTTCCCACACCCCCTCTTATACAGCAGGATCTTTCCGGAACAGATAGCCCCCATGTGTAAACACTGCTCAACTCCGGCCACACTCATACACATGGTGTGGACTTGTACACATTACAACACAGACAACGCAAACACCCCCAGAGACGTGGGAGTCTCTCCTGTGTACTTCCAAGCCAGCAGACCAACGCTGGCTTATCCAGCGCGCGGTGGAGGCCGCGGCATCCCAAAGGATCCCCGCCGACCTCCTCTAAGTCAGCGCAACCGGTCCTTTGAATGGTCCCCTGTTTTTGGGCGCAATAAAAGAGTTTACCTACCTACCTACCACTCTTGCGAACTTCGTAGCGCTCGCCCTGTTTGTTCCTTCTTTGTCCGTGTCCTGTTAGCGCTTGCGAAAAATGACAAACGTGCACCAATTAGCCAGACCCGCCACTCTTTCGAACTTCGTAGCGCCCGCCCTGTCTGTTTCTTCTTTGTCCGTGTTCTGTTAGGGCTTGCGCAAAATGACAAACGTGCACCAATTAGCCCGACCCGCCGTCTTGCGAAATTGGTAGCGCCCGCCCTGTCTGTTTTTTCTTTGTCCGTGTTCTGTTAGCGCTTGCGAAGAATGACAAACGTGCACCAATTAGCCCGACCCGCCGCTCTTGCGAACTTCGTAGCGCCCGCCCTGTCTATTTCTTCTATGTCCGTGTTCTGTTAGCGCTTGCGAAAAATGACAAAAGTGCACCAATTAGCCTGACTCGCCACTCTTGCTAAATTGGTAGCGCCCGCCCTGTCTGTTTCTTCTTTGTTCGTGTTCTGTTAGCGTTTGCGAAAAATGACAAACGTGCATCAATTACCCCGATTCTCCACTCTTGTAAAATTGGCAGCGCCCGCCCAGTCTGTTTATTTTTTGTCTGTGTTCTGTTAGCACTTATGAAAAATGACAAATGTGCACCAATTAGCCCGACCCGCCACTCTTGCGAACTTCGTAGCACCCGCACTGTCTGTTTCTTCTTTGTCCGTGTTCTGTTAGCGCTTGAGAAAAATGACAAACGTGCACCAATTAGCCCGAACCGCCACTCTTGCGAACTTCGTAGCGCCCGCCCTGTCTGTTCCTTCTTTGTCCGCGTTCTGTTAGCGCTTGCGAAAAATGACAAACGTGCACCAGTTAGCCCGACCCGCCATTCTTGCGCAATTGGTAGCGCCCGCCCTGTCTGTTTTTTCTTTGTCTGTGTTCTGTTAGCGCTTGCCAAAAATGACAAACGTGCACCAATTAGCCCTACCCGTTGCTCTTGCGAACTTCGTAGCGCCCGCCCTGTCTATTTCTTCTATGTCCGTGTTCTGTTAGCGCTTGCGAAAAATGACAAAAGTGCACCAATTAGACTGACTCGCCACTCTTGCTAAATTGGTAGCGCCCGCCCTGTCTGTTTCTTCTTTGTCCGTGTTCTGTTAGCGCTTATGAAAAATGACAAACGTGCACCAATTAGCCCGACTCGCCACTCTTGCGAACTTCGTAGCGCCCGCCCTGTCTATTTCTTTGTCCGTGTTCTGTTAGCGTTTGCGAAAATTGACAAACGTGCACCAATTAGCCCGACCCTCCACTCTTGCGAAATTGGTAGCGCCCGCCCAGTCTGTTTCTTTTTTGTCTGTGTTCTGTTAGCGCTTACGAAAAATGACAAACGTGCACCAATTAGCCCGACCCGCCACTCTTGCGAACTTCGTAGCACCCGCCCTGTCTGTTTCTTCTTTGTCCGTGTTTTGTTAGCCCTTGCGAAAAATGACAAACGTGCACCAATTAGCCCGACCCGCCACTCTTGCGAACTTCGTAGCGCCCGCCCTGTCTGTTTCTTCTTTGTTCGTGTTCTGTTAGCGTTTGCGAAAAATGACAAACGTGCACCAATTAGCCCGACCCGTTGCTCTTGCGAACTTCGTAGCGCCCGCCCTGTCTATTTCTTTGTCCGTGTTCTGTTAGCGCTTGCGAAAAATGACAAAAGTGCACCAATTAGCCCGACTCGCCACTCTTGCTAAATTGGTAGCGCCCGCCCTGTCTGTTTCTTCTTTGTCCGTGTTCTGTTAGCGCTTGCGAAAAATGACAAACGTGCACAAATTAGCCCGACTCGCCACTCTTGCGAACTTCGTAGCGCCCGCCCTGTCTATTTCTTTGTCCGTGTTCTGTTAGCGTTTGCGAAAAATGACAAACGTGCACCAATTAGCCCGACCCTCCACTCTTTCGAAATTGGTAGCGCCAGCCCTATCTGTTCCTTCGTTGTGCGTGTTCTGTTAGCGCTTGCGAAAAATGACAAACGTGCACCAATTATCCCAACCCCCCACTCTTGCGAACTTCGTAGCTCCCGTCCTGTCTGTTTCTTCTTTGTCCATGTTCTGTTAGCGCTTGCGAAAAATGACAAACCTGCACCAATTACCCCGACCCGCCACTCTTGCGAACTTCGTAGCGCCCGCCCTGTCTGTTTCTTCTTTGTTCGTGTTCTGTTAGCGTTTGCGAAAAATGACAAACGTGCACCAATTACCCCGACCCTCCACTCTTGCAAAATTGGTAGCGCCCGCCCAGTCTGTTTCTTTTTTGTCTGTGTTCTGTTAGCGCTTATGAAAAATGACAAACGTGCACCAATTAGCCCGACCCGCCACTCTTGCGAACTTCGTAGCACCCGCACTGTCTGTTTCTTCTTTGTCCGCGTTCTGTTAGCGCTTGAGAAAAATGACAAACGTGCACCAATTAGCCCGAACCGCCACTCTTACGAACTTCGTAGCGCCCGCCTTGTCTGTTCCTTCTTTGTCCGCGTTCTGTTAGCGCTTGCGAAAAATGACAAACGTGCACCAATTAGCCCGACCCGCGACTCTTGCGCAATTGGTAGCGCCCGCCCTGTCTGTTTTTTTTGTCTGTGTTCTGTTAGCGCTTGCGAAAAATGACAAACGTGCACCAATTAGCCCGACCCGCCGCTCTTGCGAACTTCGTAGCGCCCACCCTGTCTATTTCTTCTATGTCCGTGTTCTGTTAGCGCTTGCGAAAAATGACAAAAGTGCACCAATTAGCCCGACTCGCCACTCTTGCTAAATTGGTAGCGCCCGCCCTGTCTGTTTCTTCTTTGTCCGTGTTCTGTTAGCGCTTGCGAAATATGACAAACGTGCACAAATTAGCCCGACTCGCCACTCTTGCGAACTTCGTAGCGCCCGCCCTGTCTGTTTCTTCTTTGTCCGTGTTCTGTTAGCGTTTGCGAAAAATGACAAACGTGCACCAATTAGCCCGACCCTCCACTCTTGCGAAATTGGTAGCGCCCGCCCAGTCTGTTTCTTTTTTGTCTGTGTTCTGTTAGCGCTTAAGAAAAATGACAAACGTGCACCAATTAGCCCGACCCGCCACTCTTGCGAATTTCGTAGCACCCCCCTGTCTGTTTCTTCTTTGTCCGTGTTCTGTTAGCGCTTGCGAAAAATGACAAACGTGCACCAATTAGCCCAACCCGCCACTCTTTCGAAATTGGTAGCGCCAGCCCTATCTGTTCCTTCCTTGTGCGTGTTCTGTTAGCGCTTGCGAAAAATGACAAACGTGCACCAATTATCCCGACCCGCCACTCTTGCGAACTTCGTAGCTCCCGTCCTGTCTGTTTCTTCTTTGTCCATGTTCTGTTAGCGCTGGCGAAAATGACAAACGTGCACCAATTAGCCCGACCCGCCGCTCTTGCTAAATTAGTAGCGCCCGCCCAGTCTGTTTCTTCTTTGTCCGTGTTCTGTTAGCGCTCGCGCAAAATGACAAACGTGCACCAATTAGCCCGACTCGCCACTCTTGCGAACTTCGTAGCGCCCGCCCTATCTGTTCCTTCTTTGTCCGTGTTCTGTTAGCGCTTGCGAAAAATGACAAACGCGCACCAATTAGCCGGACCCTCCACTCTTGCGAAATTGGTAGCGCCCGCCCAGTCTGTTTCTTTTTTGTCTGTGTTCTGTTAGCGCTTAAGAAAAATGACAAACGTGCACCAATTAGCCCGACCCGCCACTCTTGCGAACTTCGTAGCACCCGCGCTGTCTGTTTCTTCTTTGTCCGTGTTCTGTTAGCGCTTGCGAAAAATGACAAACGTGCACCAATTAGCCCAACCCGCCACTCTTTAGAAATTGGTAGCGCCAGCCCTATCTGTTCCTTCCTTGTGCGTGTTCTGTTAGCGCTTGCGAAAAATGACAAACGTGCACCAATTATCCCGACCCGCCACTCTTGCGAACTTCGTAGCTCCCGTCCTGTCTGTTTCTTCTTTGTCCATGTTCTGTTAGCGCTGGCGAAAATGACAAAAGTGCACCAATTAGCCCGACCCGCCACTCTTGCGCAATTGGTAGCGCCCGCCCTGTCTGTTTTTTCTTTGTCTGTGTTCTGTTAGCGCTTGCGAAATATGACAAACGTGCACAAATTAGCCCGACTCGCCACTCTTGCGAACTTCGTAGCGCCCGCCCTGTCTGTTTCTTCTTTGTCCGTGTTCTGTTAGCGTTTGCGAAAAATGACAAACGTGCACCAATTAGCCCGACCCTCCACTCTTGCGAAATTGGTAGCGCCCGCCCAGTCTGTTTCTTTTTTGTCTGTGTTCTGTTAGCGCTTAAGAAAAATGACAAACGTGCACCAATTAGCCCGACCCGCCACTCTTGCGAACTTCGTAGCACCCGCCCTGTCTGTTTCTTCTTTGTCCGTGTTCTGTTAGCGCTTGCGAAAAATGACAAACGTGCACCAATTAGGCCAACCCGCCACTCTTTCGAAATTGGTAGCGCCAGCCCTAGCTGTTCCTTCCTTGTGCGTGTTCTGTTAGCGCTTGCGAAAAATGACAAACGTGCACCAATTATCCCGACCCGCCGCTCTTGCTAAATTAGTAGCGCCCGCCCAGTCTGTTTCTTCTTTGTCCGTGTTCTGTTAGCGCTCGCGCAAAATGACAAACGTGCACCAATTAGCCCGACTCGCCACTCTTGCGATCTTCGTAGCGCCCGCCCTATCTGTTCCTTCTTTGTCCGTGTTCTGTTAGCGCTTGCGAAAAATGACAAACGCGCACCAATTACCCGACCCGCCACTCTTGCGAAATTGGTAGCGCCCGCCCAGTCTTTTTTTGTCCGTGTTCTGTTAGCGCTTGCGAAAAATGACAAACGTGCACATTATTTATAAACACATCATGGAATTTCTTGAAGCAACTAAACTTCTGTCAAGGGCTCAACACGGGTTTCGCAAGGGATTTAGTACAGTGACTCAGTTAACAGAATTGGCGCATGACATTTTTCTCAGCATAGATGCCGGTAACCAAATCGATGCCATATTCATCGATTTCTCAAAAGCTTTTTACACGGTTCTTCACTCTAAACTGTTATGAAAACTAAAAGTCATTCTCAATAACTCTCAACTCGTTGACTGGATTGCCGATTTCCTCTCGCACCGCTGCCAGTCTGTTCGCTTCAATTCCGTCGATTCTTCGAAAGCTGACGTAACCACAGGTGTTCCCCAAGGCTCTGTCCTTGGCCCTTTGTTGTTTTTACTTTATATTAATGATTTGCCTGACAGTATAACCTCAAAGATCCGTCTATACGCCGATGATTGTGTATTGTACCACACTATTAACTCTGTCAGTGATCACTTCCTTCTGAATGAGTCTTTTGGTATTTTCTGTGATTGTTGCAATACGTGGCAGATGAAAATCAACTTCAGCAAAACAGTTGTCATGTCTTTCACCAACCGCCTATGCCCTTCTAATTACAATTATTCATGCTCTTCTAATTACGATTATTCATCCCTGCAAAGGGTACATGAATATAAATATCTTGGCGTTGTTTTTTCACAGAATATGTCATGGTCAAAACACATCGATCATATCACAGCTAAAGCTTTAAAAAGGTAGGTTACTTGAGGCGCACAGTACGGTATGCTCCTAAAGAGACGAAATTGGTCATGTATAAAACTCTAATTCGCCCTATTCTTGAATACGCTTCCTATGTTTGGAATCCATATAAGCAATGTGAAATTGATCAAATAGAATCTGTACAACGAAAAGCTGTAAGATTTATTTTTCGCCGCTACGACTTTCATTTTTCACCCTCATCTGCGATATCTTCCTTAAACTTAAGTCCGCTCGCATCCCGCCGGAAAACTGAGTCCTTAAAACTTCTTCACTCAATAGTGCATTCTGCAAATTGCCTCTCAGAGAGTAAGCATATCACATTTTCAAAACCATCTATAACCAGGAGCCATCACGATCTTAATATCCAAACCTTTTTTGCCCGTACTAACGCTTTCAAATACAGTTTTTTTCTGCGTACCGTGGAGAGTTGGAACTCTTTAAATGGAAATATACGTGCCTTTTCTGTGTCTGATTTTGCGTTCGAAATTGAGACGTAGCATTATATGATGTTATATGCAGCATTTGTTTCACATTTTGCCATGTACCCCTTTATGCGCGCAACTGCACCGCATGATATATGTAACCACTCCTGCTATAGCCCCTGGAATGGGGCTGCAGTATTTTCAAATAAATAAATAAATAAATTAGCACGACACGCCACTCTTGCGAACTCAGTAGCGCCCGCCCTGTCTGTTTCTTTTTTGTCCGTGTTCTGTTAGCGCTTGTGAAAAATGACAAACGTGCACCAATTAGCCCGACCAGCCACTCATGCGAACTTCGTAGCGCCCGCCCTGTCTGTTTCTTCTTTCTCCGTGTTCTGTTAGCGCTTGCGAAAAATGACAAACGAGCGCCACTTAGCCCGAACCGCCACTCTTGCGAATTTCGTAGCCCCCGCCCTGTCTGTTGCTTCTTTGTCCGTGTTCTGCTGGCGCTTGCGAAAAATGACAAACGTCCACCAATTAGCCCGATCCGCCACTCTCACGGGGCCGACCGGGCTCGTCAGTTCGCGAAACGCTTCAGCGGACGTCCGGACGTCACGTATACGGACGCCTCTTACCATCCATCGAGGCCAGCGATGGTGGCGGTAGCTCTCGCCCCTCACCGCAGCTGGTACACAGCCTGCAGCATTCGCAATGCAGAAACAGTCACCGCAGCTGAGGAGGTTGCCATTGCGCTCGCGCTAGCCGACCCTAATACCAAAGTCGTCATCAGTGACTCTCAACAGGCTATTCGCAATTACGATGCTGGCCGTATTTCTTGCCAGGCGTTACACATTCTACGTTCTACAGCACCCTCTTCCACATCTCGCTTACTTCTTTGGGCTCCAGCCCACGAGTCGCTCAGCGGAAACGCCCAGGCACACACTCTCGCTCGAGATCTCAGCTGCCGAGCCGAGAGTATGATCAGCCACCCTGCTTGCGCTGACACTAATATCCCACGCGCTTCTCTACTCACCACTTACACGGACATACTCCAGCACTACCGACTCCAAAGGTGCACATATCCTCCCGCACACCGCGATCTAACAAGACGCGAGGCCGTCCAATGGCGCAAACTACAAACTGGCAGCTTCCCACACCCCCTCTTATACAGCAGGATCTTTCCGGAACAGATAGCCCCCATGTGTAAACACTGCTCAACTCCGGCCACACTCATACACATGGTGTGGACTTGTACACATTACAACACAGACAACGCAAACACCCCAGAGACGTGGGAGTCTCTCCTGTGTACTTCCAAGCCAGCAGACCAACGCTGGCTTATCCTGCGCGCGGTGGAGGCCGCGGCATCCCAAAGGATCCCCGCTCTCTCCTCTAAGTCAGCGCAACCGGTCCTTTGACTGGTCCCCTGTTTTTGGGCGCAATAAAAGAGTTTACCTACCTACCTACCACTCTTGCGAACTTCGTAGCGCTCGCCCTGTTTGTTCCTTCTTTGTCCATGTCCTGTTAGCGCTTGCGAAAAATGACAAACGTGCACCAATTAGCCAGACCCGCCACTCTTTCGAACTTCGTAGCGCCCGCCCTGTCTGTTTCTTCTTTGTCCGTGTTCTGTTAGGGCTTGCGCAAAATGACAAACGTGCACCAATTAACCCGACCCGCCGTCTTGCGAAATTCGTAGCGCCCGCCCTGTCTGTTTCTTCTTTGTCCGTGTTCTGTTAGCGCTTGCGAAAAATGACAAACGTGCACCAATTAGCCCGACCCGCCACTATTGCGAAATTGGTAGCGCCCGCCCTGTCTGTTTTTTCTTTGTCCGTGTTCTGTTAGCGCTTGCGAAGAATGACAAACGTGCACCAATTAGCCCGACCCGCCGCTCTTGCGAACTTCGTAGCGCCCGCCCTGTCTATTTCTTCTATGTCCGTGTTCTGTTAGCGCTTGCGAAAAATGACAAAAGTGCACCAATTAGCCTGACTCGCCACTCTTGCTAAATTGGTAGCGCCCGCCCTGTCTGTTTCTTCTTTGTTCGTGTTCTGTTAGCGTTTGCGAAAAATGACAAACGTGCATCAATTACCCCGATTCTCCACTCTTGCAAAATTGGTAGCGCCCGCCCAGTCTGTTTATTTTTTGTCTGTGTTCTGTTAGCGCTTATGAAAAATGACAAATGTGCACCAATTAGCCCGACCCGCCACTCTTGCGAACTTCGTAGCACCCGCACTGTCTGTTTCTTCTTTGTCCGTGTTCTGTTAGCACTTGAGAAAAATGACAAACGTGCACCAATTAGCCCGAACCGCCACTCTTGCGAACTTCGTAGCGCCCGCCCTGTCTGTTCCTTCTTTGTCCGTGTTCTGCTGGCGCTTGCGAAAAATGACAAACGTCCACCAATTAGCCCGATCCGCCACTCTCACGGGGCCGACCGGGCTCGTCAGTTCGCGAAACGCTTCAGCGGACGTCCGGACGTCACGTATACGGACGCCTCTTACCATCCATCGAGGCCAGCGATGGTGGCGGTAGCTCTCGCCCCTCACCGCAGCTGGTACACAGCCTGCAGCATTCGCAATGCAGAAACAGTCACCGCAGCTGAGGAGGTTGCCATTGCGCTCGCGCTAGCCGACCCTAATACCAAAGTCGTCATCAGTGACTCTCAACAGGCTATTCGCAATTACGATGCTGGCCGTATTTCTTGCCAGGCGTTACACATTCTACGTTCTACAGCACCCTCTTCCACATCTCGCTTACTTCTTTGGGCTCCAGCCCACGAGTCGCTCAGCGGAAACGCCCAGGCACACACTCTCGCTCGAGATCTCAGCTGCCGAGCCGAGAGTATGATCAGCCACCCTGCTTCCGCTGACACTAATATCCCACGCGCTTCTCTACTCATCACTTACACGGACATACTCCAGCACTACCGACTCCAAAGGTGCACATATCCTCCCGCACACCGCGATCTAACAAGACGCGAGGCCGTCCAATGGCGCAAACTACAAACTGGCAGCTTCCCACACCCCCTCTTATACAGCAGGATCTTTCCGGAACAGATAGCCCCCATGTGTAAACACTGCTCAACTCCGGCCACACTCATACACATGGTGTGGACTTGTACACATTACAACACAGACAACGCAAACACCCCCAGAGACGTGGGAGTCTCTCCTGTGTACTTCCAAGCCAGCAGACCAACGCTGGCTTATCCAGCGCGCGGTGGAGGCCGCGGCATCCCAAAGGATCCCCGCCGACCTCCTCTAAGTCAGCGCAACCGGTCCTTTGAATGGTCCCCTGTTTTTGGGCGCAATAAAAGAGTTTACCTACCTACCTACCACTCTTGCGAACTTCGTAGCGCTCGCCCTGTTTGTTCCTTCTTTGTCCGTGTCCTGTTAGCGCTTGCGAAAAATGACAAACGTGCACCAATTAGCCAGACCCGCCACTCTTTCGAACTTCGTAGCGCCCGCCCTGTCTGTTTCTTCTTTGTCCGTGTTCTGTTAGGGCTTGCGCAAAATGACAAACGTGCACCAATTAACCCGACCCGCCGTCTTGCGAAACTCGTAGCGCCCGCCCTGTCTGTTTCTTCTTTGTCCGTGTTCTGTTAGCGCTTGCGAAAAATGACAAACGTGCACCAATTAGCCCGACCCGCCACTATTGCGAAATTGGTAGCGCCCGCCCTGTCTGTTTTTTCTTTGTCCGTGTTCTGTTAGCGCTTGCGAAGAATGACAAACGTGCACCAATTAGCCCGACCCGCCGCTCTTGCGAACTTCGTAGCGCCCGCCCTGTCTATTTCTTCTATGTCCGTGTTCTGTTAGCGCTTGCGAAAAATGACAAAAGTGCACCAATTAGCCTGACTCGCCACTCTTGCTAAATTGGTAGCGCCCGCCCTGTCTGTTTCTTCTTTGTTCGTGTTCTGTTAGCGTTTGCGAAAAATGACAAACGTGCATCAATTACCCCGATTCTCCACTCTTGCAAAATTGGTAGCGCCCGCCCAGTCTGTTTATTTTTTGTCTGTGTTCTGTTAGCGCTTATGAAAAATGACAAATGTGCACCAATTAGCCCGACCCGCCACTCTTGCGAACTTCGTAGCACCCGCACTGTCTGTTTCTTCTTTGTCCGTGTTCTGTTAGCACTTGAGAAAAATGACAAACGTGCACCAATTAGCCCGAACCGCCACTCTTGCGAACTTCGTAGCGCCCGCCCTGTCTGTTCCTTCTTTGTCCGTGTTCTGCTGGCGCTTGCGAAAAATGACAAACGTCCACCAATTAGCCCGATCCGCCACTCTCACGGGGCCGACCGGGCTCGTCAGTTCGCGAAACGCTTCAGCGGACGTCCGGACGTCACGTATACGGACGCCTCTTACCATCCATCGAGGCCAGCGATGGTGGCGGTAGCTCTCGCCCCTCACCGCAGCTGGTACACAGCCTGCAGCATTCGCAATGCAGAAACAGTCACCGCAGCTGAGGAGGTTGCCATTGCGCTCGCGCTAGCCGACCCTAATACCAAAGTCGTCATCAGTGACTCTCAACAGGCTATTCGCAATTACGATGCTGGCCGTATTTCTTGCCAGGCGTTACACATTCTACGTTCTACAGCACCCTCTTCCACATCTCGCTTACTTCTTTGGGCTCCAGCCCACGAGTCGCTCAGCGGAAACGCCCAGGCACACACTCTCGCTCGAGATCTCAGCTGCCGAGCCGAGAGTATGATCAGCCACCCTGCTTCCGCTGACACTAATATCCCACGCGCTTCTCTACTCATCACTTACACGGACATACTCCAGCACTACCGACTCCAAAGGTGCACATATCCTCCCGCACACCGCGATCTAACAAGACGCGAGGCCGTCCAATGGCGCAAACTACAAACTGGCAGCTTCCCACACCCCCTCTTATACAGCAGGATCTTTCCGGAACAGATAGCCCCCATGTGTAAACACTGCTCAACTCCGGCCACACTCATACACATGGTGTGGACTTGTACACATTACAACACAGACAACGCAAACACCCCCAGAGACGTGGGAGTCTCTCCTGTGTACTTCCAAGCCAGCAGACCAACGCTGGCTTATCCAGCGCGCGGTGGAGGCCGCGGCATCCCAAAGGATCCCCGCCGACCTCCTCTAAGTCAGCGCAACCGGTCCTTTGAATGGTCCCCTGTTTTTGGGCGCAATAAAAGAGTTTACCTACCTACCTACCACTCTTGCGAACTTCGTAGCGCTCGCCCTGTTTGTTCCTTCTTTGTCCGTGTCCTGTTAGCGCTTGCGAAAAATGACAAACGTGCACCAATTAGCCAGACCCGCCACTCTTTCGAACTTCGTAGCGCCCGCCCTGTCTGTTTCTTCTTTGTCCGTGTTCTGTTAGGGCTTGCGCAAAATGACAAACGTGCACCAATTAACCCGACCCGCCGTCTTGCGAAACTCGTAGCGCCCGCCCTGTCTGTTTCTTCTTTGTCCGTGTTCTGTTAGCGCTTGCGAAAAATGACAAACGTGCACCAATTAGCCCGACCCGCCACTATTGCGAAATTGGTAGCGCCCGCCCTGTCTGTTTTTTCTTTGTCCGTGTTCTGTTAGCGCTTGCGAAGAATGACAAACGTGCACCAATTAGCCCGACCCGCCGCTCTTGCGAACTTCGTAGCGCCCGCCCTGTCTATTTCTTCTATGTCCGTGTTCTGTTAGCGCTTGCGAAAAATGACAAAAGTGCACCAATTAGCCTGACTCGCCACTCTTGCTAAATTGGTAGCGCCCGCCCTGTCTGTTTCTTCTTTGTTCGTGTTCTGTTAGCGTTTGCGAAAAATGACAAACGTGCATCAATTACCCCGATTCTCCACTCTTGTAAAATTGGTAGCGCCCGCCCAGTCTGTTTATTTTTTGTCTGTGTTCTGTTAGCACTTATGAAAAATGACAAATGTGCACCAATTAGCCCGACCCGCCACTCTTGCGAACTTCGCAGCACCCGCACTGTCTGTTTCTTCTTTGTCCGTGTTCTGTTAGCGCTTGAGAAAAATGACAAACGTGCACCAATTAGCCCGAACCGCCACTCTTGCGAACTTCGTAGCGCCCGCCCTGTCTGTTCCTTCTTTGTCCGCGTTCTGTTAGCGCTTGCGAAAAATGACAAACGTGCACCAGTTAGCCCGACCCGCCACTCTTGCGCAATTGGTAGCGCCCGCCCTGTCTGTTTTTTCTTTGTCTGTGTTCTGTTAGCGCTTGCCAAAAATGACAAACGTGCACCAATTAGCCCGACCCGTTGCTCTTGCGAACTTCGTAGCGCCCGCCCTGTCTATTTCTTCTATGTCCGTGTTCTGTTAGCGCTTGCGAAAAATGACAAAAGTGCACCAATTAGCCCGACTCGCCACTCTTGCTAAATTGGTAGCGCCCGCCCTGTCTGTTTCTTCTTTGTCCGTGTTCTGTTAGCGCTTATGAAAAATGACAAACGTGCACCAATTAGCCCGACTCGCCACTCTTGCGAACTTCGTAGCGCCCGCCCTGTCTATTTCTTTGTCCGTGTTCTGTTAGCGTTTGCGAAAATTGACAAACGTGCACCAATTAGCCCGACCCTCCACTCTTGCGAAATTGGTAGCGCCCGCCCAGTCTGTTTCTTTTTTGTCTGTGTTCTGTTAGCGCTTACGAAAAATGACAAACGTGCACCAATTAGCCCGACCCGCCACTCTTGCGAACTTCGTAGCACCCGCCCTGTCTGTTTCTTCTTTGTCCGTGTTTTGTTAGCCCTTGCGAAAAATGACAAACGTGCACCAATTAGCCCGACCCGCCACTCTTGCGAACTTCGTAGCGCCCGCCCTGTCTGTTTCTTCTTTGTTCGTGTTCTGTTAGCGTTTGCGAAAAATGACAAACGTGCACCAATTAGCCCGACCCGTTGCTCTTGCGAACTTCGTAGCGCCCGCCCTGTCTATTTCTTTGTCCGTGTTCTGTTAGCGCTTGCGAAAAATGACAAAAGTGCACCAATTAGCCCGACTCGCCACTCTTGCTAAATTGGTAGCGCCCGCCCTGTCTGTTTCTTCTTTGTCCGTGTTCTGTTAGCGCTTGCGAAAAATGACAAACGTGCACAAATTAGCCCGACTCGCCACTCTTGCGAACTTCGTAGCGCCCGCCCTGTCTATTTCTTTGTCCGTGTTCTGTTAGCGTTTGCGAAAAATGACAAACGTGCACCAATTAGCCCGACCCTCCACTCTTTCGAAATTGGTAGCGCCAGCCCTATCTGTTCCTTCGTTGTGCGTGTTCTGTTAGCGCTTGCGAAAAATGACAAACGTGCACCAATTCTCCCAAACCCCCACTCTTGCGAACTTCGTAGCTCCCGTCCTGTCTGTTTCTTCTTTGTCCATGTTCTGTTAGCGCTTGCGAAAAATGACAAACCTGCACCAATTACCCCGACCCGCCACTCTTGCGAACTTCGTAGCGCCCGCCCTGTCTGTTTCTTCTTTGTTCGTGTTCTGTTAGCGTTTGCGAAAAATGACAAACGTGCACCAATTACCCCGACCCTCCACTCTTGCAAAATTGGTAGCGCCCGCCCAGTCTGTTTCTTTTTTGTCTGTGTTCTGTTAGCGCTTATGAAAAATGACAAACGTGCACCAATTAGCCCGACCCGCCACTCTTGCGAACTTCGTAGCACCCGCACTGTCTGTTTCTTCTTTGTCCGCGTTCTGTTAGCGCTTGAGAAAAATGACAAACGTGCACCAATTAGCCCGAACCGCCACTCTTACGAACTTCGTAGCGCCCGCCTTGTCTGTTCCTTCTTTGTCCGCGTTCTGTTAGCGCTTGCGAAAAATGACAAACGTGCACCAATTAGCCCGACCCGCCACTCTTGCGCAATTGGTAGCGCCCGCCCTGTCTGTTTTTTTTGTCTGTGTTCTGTTAGCGCTTGCGAAAAATGACAAACGTGCACCAATTAGCCCGACCCGCCGCTCTTGCGAACTTCGTAGCGCCCACCCTGTCTATTTCTTCTATGTCCGTGTTCTGTTAGCGCTTGCGAAAAATGACAAAAGTGCACCAATTAGCCCGACTCGCCACTCTTGCTAAATTGGTAGCGCCCGCCCTGTCTGTTTCTTCTTTGTCCGTGTTCTGTTAGCGCTTGCGAAATATGACAAACGTGCACAAATTAGCCCGAGTCGCCACTCTTGCGAACTTCGTAGCGCCCGCCCTGTCTGTTTCTTCTTTGTCCGTGTTCTGTTAGCGTTTGCGAAAAATGACAAACGTGCACCAATTAGCCCGACCCTCCACTCTTGCGAAATTGGTAGCGCCCGCCCAGTCTGTTTCTTTTTTGTCTGTGTTCTGTTAGCGCTTAAGAAAAATGACAAACGTGCACCAATTAGCCCGACCCGCCACTCTTGCGAATTTCGTAGCACCCCCCTGTCTGTTTCTTCTTTGTCCGTGTTCTGTTAGCGCTTGCGAAAAATGACAAACGTGCACCAATTAGCCCAACCCGCCACTCTTTCGAAATTGGTAGCGCCAGCCCTATCTGTTCCTTCCTTGTGCGTGTTCTGTTAGCGCTTGCGAAAAATGACAAACGTGCACCAATTATCCCGACCCGCCACTCTTGCGAACTTCGTAGCTCCCGTCCTGTCTGTTTCTTCTTTGTCCATGTTCTGTTAGCGCTGGCGAAAATGACAAACGTGCACCAATTAGCCCGACCCGCCGCTCTTGCTAAATTAGTAGCGCCCGCCCAGTCTGTTTCTTCTTTGTCCGTGTTCTGTTAGCGCTCGCGCAAAATGACAAACGTGCACCAATTAGCCCGACTCGCCACTCTTGCGAACTTCGTAGCGCCCGCCCTATCTGTTCCTTCTTTGTCCGTGTTCTGTTAGCGCTTGCGAAAAATGACAAACGCGCACCAATTAGCCGGACCCTCCACTCTTGCGAAATTGGTAGCGCCCGCCCAGTCTGTTTCTTTTTTGTCTGTGTTCTGTTAGCGCTTAAGAAAAATGACAAACGTGCACCAATTAGCCCGACCCGCCACTCTTGCGAACTTCGTAGCACCCGCGCTGTCTGTTTCTTCTTTGTCCGTGTTCTGTTAGCGCTTGCGAAAAATGACAAACGTGCACCAATTAGCCCAACCCGCCACTCTTTCGAAATTGGTAGCGCCAGCCCTATCTGTTCCTTCCTTGTGCGTGTTCTGTTAGCGCTTGCGAAAAATGACAAACGTGCACCAATTATCCCGACCCGCCACTCTTGCGAACTTCGTAGCTCCCGTCCTGTCTGTTTCTTCTTTGTCCATGTTCTGTTAGCGCTGGCGAAAATGACAAAAGTGCACCAATTAGCCCGACCCGCCACTCTTGCGCAATTGGTAGCGCCCGCCCTGTCTGTTTTTTCTTTGTCTGTGTTCTGTTAGCGCTTGCGAAATATGACAAACGTGCACAAATTAGCCCGACTCGCCACTCTTGCGAACTTCGCAGCGCCCGCCCTGTCTGTTTCTTCTTTGTCCGTGTTCTGTTAGCGTTTGCGAAAAATGACAAACGTGCACCAATTAGCCCGACCCTCCACTCTTGCGAAATTGGTAGCGCCCGCCCAGTCTGTTTCTTTTTTGTCTGTGTTCTGTTAGCGCTTAAGAAAAATGACAAACGTGCACCAATTAGCCCGACCCGCCACTCTTGCGAACTTCGTAGCACCCGCCCTGTCTGTTTCTTCTTTGTCCGTGTTCTGTTAGCGCTTGCGAAAAATGACAAACGTGCACCAATTAGGCCAACCCGCCACTCTTTCGAAATTGGTAGCGCCAGCCCTAGCTGTTCCTTCCTTGTGCGTGTTCTGTTAGCGCTTGCGAAAAAGGACAAACGTGCACCAATTATCCCGACCCGCCACTCTTGCGAACTTCGTAGCGCCCGCCCTGTCTATTTCTTTGTCCGTGTTCTGTTAGCGTTTGCGAAAATTGACAAACGTGCACCAATTAGCCCGACCCTCCACTCTTGCGAAATTGGTAGCGCCCGCCCAGTCTGTTTCTTTTTTGTCTGTGTTCTGTTAGCGCTTACGAAAAATGACAAACGTGCACCAATTAGCCCGACCCGCCACTCTTGCGAACTTCGTAGCACCCGCCCTGTCTGTTTCTTCTTTGTCCGTGTTTTGTTAGCCCTTGCGAAAAATGACAAACGTGCACCAATTAGCCCGACCCGCCACTCTTGCGAACTTCGTAGCGCCCGCCCTGTCTGTTTCTTCTTTGTTCGTGTTCTGTTAGCGTTTGCGAAAAATGACAAACGTGCACCAATTAGCCCGACCCGTTGCTCTTGCGAACTTCGTAGCGCCCGCCCTGTCTATTTCTTTGTCCGTGTTCTGTTAGCGCTTGCGAAAAATGACAAAAGTGCACCAATTAGCCCGACTCGCCACTCTTGCTAAATTGGTAGCGCCCGCCCTGTCTGTTTCTTCTTTGTCCGTGTTCTGTTAGCGCTTGCGAAAAATGACAAACGTGCACAAATTAGCCCGACTCGCCACTCTTGCGAACTTCGTAGCGCCCGCCCTGTCTATTTCTTTGTCCGTGTTCTGTTAGCGTTTGCGAAAAATGACAAACGTGCACCAATTAGCCCGACCCTCCACTCTTTCGAAATTGGTAGCGCCAGCCCTATCTGTTCCTTCGTTGTGCGTGTTCTGTTAGCGCTTGCGAAAAATGACAAACGTGCACCAATTCTCCCAAACCCCCACTCTTGCGAACTTCGTAGCTCCCGTCCTGTCTGTTTCTTCTTTGTCCATGTTCTGTTAGCGCTTGCGAAAAATGACAAACCTGCACCAATTACCCCGACCCGCCACTCTTGCGAACTTCGTAGCGCCCGCCCTGTCTGTTTCTTCTTTGTTCGTGTTCTGTTAGCGTTTGCGAAAAATGACAAACGTGCACCAATTACCCCGACCCTCCACTCTTGCAAAATTGGTAGCGCCCGCCCAGTCTGTTTCTTTTTTGTCTGTGTTCTGTTAGCGCTTATGAAAAATGACAAACGTGCACCAATTAGCCCGACCCGCCACTCTTGCGAACTTCGTAGCACCCGCACTGTCTGTTTCTTCTTTGTCCGCGTTCTGTTAGCGCTTGAGAAAAATGACAAACGTGCACCAATTAGCCCGAACCGCCACTCTTACGAACTTCGTAGCGCCCGCCTTGTCTGTTCCTTCTTTGTCCGCGTTCTGTTAGCGCTTGCGAAAAATGACAAACGTGCACCAATTAGCCCGACCCGCCACTCTTGCGCAATTGGTAGCGCCCGCCCTGTCTGTTTTTTTTGTCTGTGTTCTGTTAGCGCTTGCGAAAAATGACAAACGTGCACCAATTAGCCCGACCCGCCGCTCTTGCGAACTTCGTAGCGCCCACCCTGTCTATTTCTTCTATGTCCGTGTTCTGTTAGCGCTTGCGAAAAATGACAAAAGTGCACCAATTAGCCCGACTCGCCACTCTTGCTAAATTGGTAGCGCCCGCCCTGTCTGTTTCTTCTTTGTCCGTGTTCTGTTAGCGCTTGCGAAATATGACAAACGTGCACAAATTAGCCCGAGTCGCCACTCTTGCGAACTTCGTAGCGCCCGCCCTGTCTGTTTCTTCTTTGTCCGTGTTCTGTTAGCGTTTGCGAAAAATGACAAACGTGCACCAATTAGCCCGACCCTCCACTCTTGCGAAATTGGTAGCGCCCGCCCAGTCTGTTTCTTTTTTGTCTGTGTTCTGTTAGCGCTTAAGAAAAATGACAAACGTGCACCAATTAGCCCGACCCGCCACTCTTGCGAATTTCGTAGCACCCCCCTGTCTGTTTCTTCTTTGTCCGTGTTCTGTTAGCGCTTGCGAAAAATGACAAACGTGCACCAATTAGCCCAACCCGCCACTCTTTCGAAATTGGTAGCGCCAGCCCTATCTGTTCCTTCCTTGTGCGTGTTCTGTTAGCGCTTGCGAAAAATGACAAACGTGCACCAATTATCCCGACCCGCCACTCTTGCGAACTTCGTAGCTCCCGTCCTGTCTGTTTCTTCTTTGTCCATGTTCTGTTAGCGCTGGCGAAAATGACAAACGTGCACCAATTAGCCCGACCCGCCGCTCTTGCTAAATTAGTAGCGCCCGCCCAGTCTGTTTCTTCTTTGTCCGTGTTCTGTTAGCGCTCGCGCAAAATGACAAACGTGCACCAATTAGCCCGACTCGCCACTCTTGCGAACTTCGTAGCGCCCGCCCTATCTGTTCCTTCTTTGTCCGTGTTCTGTTAGCGCTTGCGAAAAATGACAAACGCGCACCAATTAGCCGGACCCTCCACTCTTGCGAAATTGGTAGCGCCCGCCCAGTCTGTTTCTTTTTTGTCTGTGTTCTGTTAGCGCTTAAGAAAAATGACAAACGTGCACCAATTAGCCCGACCCGCCACTCTTGCGAACTTCGTAGCACCCGCGCTGTCTGTTTCTTCTTTGTCCGTGTTCTGTTAGCGCTTGCGAAAAATGACAAACGTGCACCAATTAGCCCAACCCGCCACTCTTTCGAAATTGGTAGCGCCAGCCCTATCTGTTCCTTCCTTGTGCGTGTTCTGTTAGCGCTTGCGAAAAATGACAAACGTGCACCAATTATCCCGACCCGCCACTCTTGCGAACTTCGTAGCTCCCGTCCTGTCTGTTTCTTCTTTGTCCATGTTCTGTTAGCGCTGGCGAAAATGACAAAAGTGCACCAATTAGCCCGACCCGCCACTCTTGCGAACTTCGTAGCGCCCGCCCTGTCTGTTTCTTCTTTGTCCGTGTTCTGTTAGCGTTTGCGAAAAATGACAAACGTGCACCAATTAGCCCGACCCTCCACTCTTGCGAAATTGGTAGCGCCCGCCCAGTCTGTTTCTTTTTTGTCTGTGTTCTGTTAGCGCTTAAGAAAAATGACAAACGTGCACCAATTAGCCCGACCCGCCACTCTTGCGAACTTCGTAGCACCCGCCCTGTCTGTTTCTTCTTTGTCCGTGTTCTGTTAGCGCTTGCGAAAAATGACAAACGTGCACCAATTAGGCCAACCCGCCACTCTTTCGAAATTGGTAGCGCCAGCCCTAGCTGTTCCTTCCTTGTGCGTGTTCTGTTAGCGCTTGCGAAAAAGGACAAACGTGCACCAATTAGCCCGACTCGCCACTCTTGCGATCTTCGTAGCGCCCGCCCTATCTGTTCCTTCTTTGTCCGTGTTCTGTTAGCGCTTGCGAAAAATGACAAACGCGCACCAATTACCCGACCCGCCACTCTTGCGAAATTGGTAGCGCCCGCCCAGTCTTTTTTTGTCCGTGTTCTGTTAGCGCTTGCGAAAAATGACAAACGTGCACCAATTAGCCCGACCCTCCACTCTTGCGAAATTGGTAGCGCCCGCCCAGTCTGTTTCTTTTTTGTCTGTGTTCTGTTAGCGCTTAAGAAAAATGACAAACGTGCACCAATTAGCCCGACCCGCCACTCTTGCGAACTTCGTAGCGCCCGCCCTGTCTGTTTCTTCTTTGTCCACGTTCTGTTAGCGCTGGCGAAAATGACAAACGTGCACCAATTAGCCCGACCCGCCGCTCTTGCTAAATTAGTAGCGCCCGCCCAGTCTGTTTCTTCTTTGTCCGTGTTCTGTTAGCGCTCGCGCAAAATGACAAACGTGCACCAATTAGCCCGACTCGCCACTCTTGCGATCTTCGTAGCGCCCGCCCTATCTGTTCCTTCTTTGTCCGTGTTCTGTTAGCGCTTGCGAAAAATGACAAACGCGCACCAATTACCCGACCCGCCACTCTTGCGAAATTGGTAGCGCCCGCCCAGTCTTTTTTTGTCCGTGTTCTGTTAGCGCTTGCGAAAAATGACAAACGTGCACATTATTTATAAACACATCATGGAATTTCTTGAAGCAACTAAACTTCTGTCAAGGGCTCAACACGGGTTTCGCAAGGGATTTAGTACAGTGACTCAGTTAACAGAATTGGCGCATGACATTTTTCTCAGCATAGATGCCGGTAACCAAATCGATGCCATATTCATCGATTTCTCAAAAGCTTTTTACACGGTTCTTCACTCTAAACTGTTATGAAAACTAAAAGTCATTCTCAATAACTCTCAACTCGTTGACTGGATTGCCGATTTCCTCTCGCACCGCTGCCAGTCTGTTCGCTTCAATTCCGTCGATTCTTCGAAAGCTGACGTAACCACAGGTGTTCCCCAAGGCTCTGTCCTTGGCCCTTTGTTGTTTTTACTTTATATTAATGATTTGCCTGACAGTATAACCTCAAAGATCCGTCTATACGCCGATGATTGTGTATTGTACCACACTATTAACTCTGTCAGTGATCACTTCCTTCTGAATGAGTCTTTTGGTATTTTCTGTGATTGTTGCAATACGTGGCAGATGAAAATCAACTTCAGCAAAACAGTTGTCATGTCTTTCACCAACCGCCTATGCCCTTCTAATTACAATTATTCATGCTCTTCTAATTACGATTATTCATCCCTGCAAAGGGTACATGAATATAAATATCTTGGCGTTGTTTTTTCACAGAATATGTCATGGTCAAAACACATCGATCATATCACAGCTAAAGCTTTAAAAAGGTAGGTTACTTGAGGCGCACAGTACGGTATGCTCCTAAAGAGACGAAATTGGTCATGTATAAAACTCTTAATTCGCCCTATTCTTGAATACGCTTCCTATGTTTGGAATCCATATAAGCAATGTGAAATTGATCAAATAGAATCTGTACAACGAAAAGCTGTAAGATTTATTTTTCGCCGCTACGACTTTCATTTTTCACCCTCATCTGCGATATCTTCCTTAAACTTAAGTCCGCTCGCATCCCGCCGGAAAACTGAGTCCTTAAAACTTCTTCACTCAATAGTGCATTCTGCAAATTGCCTCTCAGAGAGTAAGCATATCACATTTTCAAAACCATCTATAACCAGGAGCCATCACGATCTTAATATCCAAACCTTTTTTGCCCGTACTAACGCTTTCAAATACAGTTTTTTTCCGCGTACCGTGGAGAGTTGGAACTCTTTAAATGGAAATATACGTGCCTTTTCTGTGTCTGATTTTGCGTCCGAAATTGAGACGTAGCATTATATGATGTTATATGCAGCGTTTGTTTCACATTTTGCCATGTACCCCTTTATGCGCGCAACTGCACCGCATGATATATGTAACCACTCCTGCTATAGCCCCTGGAATGGGGCTGCAGTATTTTCAAATAAATAAATAAATAAATTAGCACGACACGCCACTCTTGCGAACTCAGTAGCGCCCGCCCTGTCTGTTTCTTTTTTGTCCGTGTTCTGTTAGCGCTTGTGAAAAATGACAAACGTGCACCAATTAGCCCGACCAGCCACTCATGCGAACTTCGTAGCGCCCGCCCTGTCTGTTTCTTCTTTCTCCGTGTTCTGTTAGCGCTTGCGAAAAATGACAAACGAGCGCCACTTAGCCCGAACCGCCACTCTTGCGAACTTCGTAGCCCCCGCCCTGTCTGTTGCTTCTTTGTCCGTGTTCTGCTGGCGCTTGCGAAAAATGACAAACGTCCACCAATTAGCCCGATCCGCCACTCTCACGGGGCCGACCGGGCTCGTCAGTTCGCGAAACGCTTCAGCGGACGTCCGGACGTCACGTATACGGACGCCTCTTACCATCCATCGAGGCCAGCGATGGTGGCGGTAGCTCTCGCCCCTCACCGCAGCTGGTACACAGCCTGCAGCATTCGCAATGCAGAAACAGTCACCGCAGCTGAGGAGGTTGCCATTGCGCTCGCGCTAGCCGACCCTAATACCAAAGTCGTCATCAGTGACTCTCAACAGGCTATTCGCAATTACGATGCTGGCCGTATTTCTTGCCAGGCGTTACACATTCTACGTTCTACAGCACCCTCTTCCACATCTCGCTTAGTTCTTTGGGCTCCAGCCCACGAGTCGCTCAGCGGAAACGCCCAGGCACACACTCTCGCTCGAGATCTCAGCTGCCGAGCCGAGAGTATGATCAGCCACCCTGCTTGCGCTGACACTAATATCCCACGCGCTTCTCTACTCACCACTTACACGGACATACTCCAGCACTACCGACTCCAAAGGTGCACATATCCTCCCGCACACCGCGATCTAACAAGACGCGAGGCCGTCCAATGGCGCAAACTACAAACTGGCAGCTTCCCACACCCCCTCTTATACAGCAGGATCTTTCCGGAACAGATAGCCCCCATGTGTAAACACTGCTCAACTCCGGCCACACTCATACACATGGTGTGGACTTGTACACATTACAACACAGACAACGCAAACACCCCAGAGACGTGGGAGTCTCTCCTGTGTACTTCCAAGCCAGCAGACCAACGCTGGCTTATCCTGCGCGCGGTGGAGGCCGCGGCATCCCAAAGGATCCCCGCTCTCTCCTCTAAGTCAGCGCAACCGGTCCTTTGACTGGTCCCCTGTTTTTGGGCGCAATAAAAGAGTTTACCTACCTACCTACCACTCTTGCGAACTTCGTAGCGCTCGCCCTGTTTGTTCCTTCTTTGTCCATGTCCTGTTAGCGCTTGCGAAAAATGACAAACGTGCACCAATTAGCCAGACCCGCCACTCTTTCGAACTTCGTAGCGCCCGCCCTGTCTGTTTCTTCTTTGTCCGTGTTCTGTTAGGGCTTGCGCAAAATGACAAACGTGCACCAATTAACCCGACCCGCCGTCTTGCGAAATTCGTAGCGCCCGCCCTGTCTGTTTCTTCTTTGTCCGTGTTCTGTTAGCGCTTGCGAAAAATGACAAACGTGCACCAATTAGCCCGACCCGCCACTATTGCGAAATTGGTAGCGCCCGCCCTGTCTGTTTTTTCTTTGTCCGTGTTCTGTTAGCGCTTGCGAAGAATGACAAACGTGCACCAATTAGCCCGACCCGCCGCTCTTGCGAACTTCGTAGCGCCCGCCCTGTCTATTTCTTCTATGTCCGTGTTCTGTTAGCGCTTGCGAAAAATGACAAAAGTGCACCAATTAGCCTGACTCGCCACTCTTGCTAAATTGGTAGCGCCCGCCCTGTCTGTTTCTTCTTTGTTCGTGTTCTGTTAGCGTTTGCGAAAAATGACAAACGTGCATCAATTACCCCGATTCTCCACTCTTGCAAAATTGGTAGCGCCCGCCCAGTCTGTTTATTTTTTGTCTGTGTTCTGTTAGCGCTTATGAAAAATGACAAATGTGCACCAATTAGCCCGACCCGCCACTCTTGCGAACTTCGTAGCACCCGCACTGTCTGTTTCTTCTTTGTCCGTGTTCTGTTAGCACTTGAGAAAAATGACAAACGTGCACCAATTAGCCCGAACCGCCACTCTTGCGAACTTCGTAGCGCCCGCCCTGTCTGTTCCTTCTTTGTCCGTGTTCTGCTGGCGCTTGCGAAAAATGACAAACGTCCACCAATTAGCCCGATCCGCCACTCTCACGGGGCCGACCGGGCTCGTCAGTTCGCGAAACGCTTCAGCGGACGTCCGGACGTCACGTATACGGACGCCTCTTACCATCCATCGAGGCCAGCGATGGTGGCGGTAGCTCTCGCCCCTCACCGCAGCTGGTACACAGCCTGCAGCATTCGCAATGCAGAAACAGTCACCGCAGCTGAGGAGGTTGCCATTGCGCTCGCGCTAGCCGACCCTAATACCAAAGTCGTCATCAGTGACTCTCAACAGGCTATTCGCAATTACGATGCTGGCCGTATTTCTTGCCAGGCGTTACACATTCTACGTTCTACAGCACCCTCTTCCACATCTCGCTTACTTCTTTGGGCTCCAGCCCACGAGTCGCTCAGCGGAAACGCCCAGGCACACACTCTCGCTCGAGATCTCAGCTGCCGAGCCGAGAGTATGATCAGCCACCCTGCTTCCGCTGACACTAATATCCCACGCGCTTCTCTACTCATCACTTACACGGACATACTCCAGCACTACCGACTCCAAAGGTGCACATATCCTCCCGCACACCGCGATCTAACAAGACGCGAGGCCGTCCAATGGCGCAAACTACAAACTGGCAGCTTCCCACACCCCCTCTTATACAGCAGGATCTTTCCGGAACAGATAGCCCCCATGTGTAAACACTGCTCAACTCCGGCCACACTCATACACATGGTGTGGACTTGTACACATTACAACACAGACAACGCAAACACCCCCAGAGACGTGGGAGTCTCTCCTGTGTACTTCCAAGCCAGCAGACCAACGCTGGCTTATCCAGCGCGCAGTGGAGGCCGCGGCATCCCAAAGGATCCCCGCCGACCTCCTCTAAGTCAGCGCAACCGGTCCTTTGAATGGTCCCCTGTTTTTGGGCGCAATAAAAGAGTTTACCTACCTACCTACCACTCTTGCGAACTTCGTAGCGCTCGCCCTGTTTGTTCCTTCTTTGTCCGTGTCCTGTTAGCGCTTGCGAAAAATGACAAACGTGCACCAATTAGCCAGACCCGCCACTCTTTCGAACTTCGTAGCGCCCGCCCTGTCTGTTTCTTCTTTGTCCGTGTTCTGTTAGGGCTTGCGCAAAATGACAAACGTGCACCAATTAACCCGACCCGCCGTCTTGCGAAACTCGTAGCGCCCGCCCTGTCTGTTTCTTCTTTGTCCGTGTTCTGTTAGCGCTTGCGAAAAATGACAAACGTGCACCAATTAGCCCGACCCGCCACTATTGCGAAATTGGTAGCGCCCGCCCTGTCTGTTTTTTCTTTGTCCGTGTTCTGTTAGCGCTTGCGAAGAATGACAAACGTGCACCAATTAGCCCGACCCGCCGCTCTTGCGAACTTCGTAGCGCCCGCCCTGTCTATTTCTTCTATGTCCGTGTTCTGTTAGCGCTTGCGAAAAATGACAAAAGTGCACCAATTAGCCTGACTCGCCACTCTTGCTAAATTGGTAGCGCCCGCCCTGTCTGTTTCTTCTTTGTTCGTGTTCTGTTAGCGTTTGCGAAAAATGACAAACGTGCATCAATTACCCCGATTCTCCACTCTTGTAAAATTGGTAGCGCCCGCCCAGTCTGTTTATTTTTTGTCTGTGTTCTGTTAGCACTTATGAAAAATGACAAATGTGCACCAATTAGCCCGACCCGCCACTCTTGCGAACTTCGTAGCACCCGCACTGTCTGTTTCTTCTTTGTCCGTGTTCTGTTAGCGCTTGAGAAAAATGACAAACGTGCACCAATTAGCCCGAACCGCCACTCTTGCGAACTTCGTAGCGCCCGCCCTGTCTGTTCCTTCTTTGTCCGCGTTCTGTTAGCGCTTGCGAAAAATGACAAACGTGCACCAGTTAGCCCGACCCGCCACTCTTGCGCAATTGGTAGCGCCCGCCCTGTCTGTTTTTTCTTTGTCTGTGTTCTGTTAGCGCTTGCCAAAAATGACAAACGTGCACCAATTAGCCCGACCCGTTGCTCTTGCGAACTTCGTAGCGCCCGCCCTGTCTATTTCTTCTATGTCCGTGTTCTGTTAGCGCTTGCGAAAAATGACAAAAGTGCACCAATTAGCCCGACTCGCCACTCTTGCTAAATTGGTAGCGCCCGCCCTGTCTGTTTCTTCTTTGTCCGTGTTCTGTTAGCGCTTATGAAAAATGACAAACGTGCACCAATTAGCCCGACTCGCCACTCTTGCGAACTTCGTAGCGCCCGCCCTGTCTATTTCTTTGTCCGTGTTCTGTTAGCGTTTGCGAAAATTGACAAACGTGCACCAATTAGCCCGACCCTCCACTCTTGCGAAATTGGTAGCGCCCGCCCAGTCTGTTTCTTTTTTGTCTGTGTTCTGTTAGCGCTTACGAAAAATGACAAACGTGCACCAATTAGCCCGACCCGCCACTCTTGCGAACTTCGTAGCACCCGCCCTGTCTGTTTCTTCTTTGTCCGTGTTTTGTTAGCCCTTGCGAAAAATGACAAACGTGCACCAATTAGCCCGACCCGCCACTCTTGCGAACTTCGGAGCGCCCGCCCTGTCTGTTTCTTCTTTGTTCGTGTTCTGTTAGCGTTTGCGAAAAATGACAAACGTGCACCAATTAGCCCGACCCGTTGCTCTTGCGAACTTCGTAGCGCCCGCCCTGTCTATTTCTTTGTCCGTGTTCTGTTAGCGCTTGCGAAAAATGACAAAAGTGCACCAATTAGCCCGACTCGCCACTCTTGCTAAATTGGTAGCGCCCGCCCTGTCTGTTTCTTCTTTGTCCGTGTTCTGTTAGCGCTTGCGAAAAATGACAAACGTGCACAAATTAGCCCGACTCGCCACTCTTGCGAACTTCGTAGCGCCCGCCCTGTCTATTTCTTTGTCCGTGTTCTGTTAGCGTTTGCGAAAAATGACAAACGTGCACCAATTAGCCCGACCCTCCACTCTTTCGAAATTGGTAGCGCCAGCCCTATCTGTTCCTTCGTTGTGCGTGTTCTGTTAGCGCTTGCGAAAAATGACAAACGTGCACCAATTATCCCAACCCCCCACTCTTGCGAACTTCGTAGCTCCCGTCCTGTCTGTTTCTTCTTTGTCCATGTTCTGTTAGCGCTTGCGAAAAATGACAAACCTGCACCAATTACCCCGACCCGCCACTCTTGCGAACTTCGTAGCGCCCGCCCTGTCTGTTTCTTCTTTGTTCGTGTTCTGTTAGCGTTTGCGAAAAATGACAAACGTGCACCAATTACCCCGACCCTCCACTCTTGCAAAATTGGTAGCGCCCGCCCAGTCTGTTTCTTTTTTGTCTGTGTTCTGTTAGCGCTTATGAAAAATGACAAACGTGCACCAATTAGCCCGACCCGCCACTCTTGCGAACTTCGTAGCACCCGCACTGTCTGTTTCTTCTTTGTCCGCGTTCTGTTAGCGCTTGAGAAAAATGACAAACGTGCACCAATTAGCCCGAACCGCCACTCTTACGAACTTCGTAGCGCCCGCCTTGTCTGTTCCTTCTTTGTCCGCGTTCTGTTAGCGCTTGCGAAAAATGACAAACGTGCACCAATTAGCCCGACCCGCCACTCTTGCGCAATTGGT
Source organism: Amblyomma americanum (assembly GCF_052857255.1). Classification (NCBI taxonomy): domain Eukaryota; kingdom Metazoa; phylum Arthropoda; class Arachnida; order Ixodida; family Ixodidae; genus Amblyomma; species Amblyomma americanum. Next base: position 11,561,100 of record NC_135500.1, read on the forward strand.
AGCGCCCGCCCTGTCTGTTTTTTTTGTCTGTGTTCTGTTAGCGCTTGCGAAAAATGACAAACGTGCTCCAATTAGCCCGACCCGCCGCTCTTGCGAACTTCGTAGCGCCCACCCTGTCTATTTCTTCTATGTCCGTGTTCTGTTAGCGCTTGCGAAAAATGACAAAAGTGCACCAATTAGCCCGACTCGCCACTCTTGCTAAATTGGTAGCGCCCGCCCTGTCTGTTTCTTCTTTGTCCGTGTTCTGTTAGCGCTTGCGAAATATGACAAACGTGCACAAATTAGCCCGACTCGCCACTCTTGCGAACTTCGTAGCGCCCGCCCTGTCTGTTTCTTCTTTGTCCGTGTTCTGTTAGCGTTTGCGAAAAATGACAAACGTGCACCAATTAGCCCGACCCTCCACTCTTGCGAAATTGGTAGCGCCCGCCCAGTCTGTTTCTTTTTTGTCTGTGTTCTGTTAGCGCTTAAGAAAAATGACAAACGTGCACCAATTAGCCCGACCCGCCACTCTTGCGAATTTCGTAGCACCCCCCTGTCTGTTTCTTCTTTGTCCGTGTTCTGTTAGCGCTTGCGAAAAATGACAAACGTGCACCAATTAGCCCAACCCGCCACTCTTTCGAAATTGGTAGCGCCAGCCCTATCTGTTCCTTCCTTGTGCGTGTTCTGTTAGCGCTTGCGAAAAATGACAAACGTGCACCAATTATCCCGACCCGCCACTCTTGCGAACTTCGTAGCTCCCGTCCTGTCTGTTTCTTCTTTGTCCATGTTCTGTTAGCGCTGGCGAAAATGACAAACGTGCACCAATTAGCCCGACCCGCCGCTCTTGCTAAATTAGTAGCGCCCGCCCAGTCTGTTTCTTCTTTGTCCGTGTTCTGTTAGCGCTCGCGCAAAATGACAAACGGGCACAAATTAGCCCGACTCGCCACTCTTGCGAACTTCGTAGCGCCCGCCCTATCTGTTCCTTCTTTGTCCGTGTTCTGTTAGCGCTTGCGAAAAATGACAAACGCGCACCAATTAGCCGGACCCTCCACTCTTGCGAAATTGGTAGCGCCCGCCCAGTCTGTTTCTTTTTTGTCTGTGTTCTGTTAGCGCTTAAGAAAAATGACAAACGTGCACCAATTAGCCCGACCCGCCACTCTTGCGAACTTCGTAGCACCCGCGCTGTCTGTTTCTTCTTTGTCCGTGTTCTGTTAGCGCTTGCGAAAAATGACAAACGTGCACCAATTAGCCCAACCCGCCACTCTTTCGAAATTGGTAGCGCCAGCCCTATCTGTTCCTTCCTTGTGCGTGTTCTGTTAGCGCTTGCGAAAAATGACAAACGTGCACCAATTATCCCGACCCGCCACTCTTGCGAACTTCGTAGCTCCCGTCCTGTCTGTTTCTTCTTTGGCCATGTTCTGTTAGCGCTGGCGAAAATGACAAAAGTGCACCAATTAGCCCGACCCGCCACTCTTGCGCAATTGGTAGCGCCCGCCCTGTCTGTTTTTTCTTTGTCTGTGTTCTGTTAGCGCTTGCGAAATATGACAAACGTGCACAAATTAGCCCGACTCGCCACTCTTGCGAACTTCGTAGCGCCCGCCCTGTCTGTTTCTTCTTTGTCCGTGTTCTGTTAGCGTTTGCGAAAAATGACAAACGTGCACCAATTAGCCCGACCCTCCACTCTTGCGAAATTGGTAGCGCCCGCCCAGTCTGTTTCTTTTTTGTCTGTGTTCTGTTAGCGCTTAAGAAAAATGACAAACGTGCACCAATTAGCCCGACCCGCCACTCTTGCGAACTTCGTAGCACCCGCCCTGTCTGTTTCTTCTTTGTCCGTGTTCTGTTAGCGCTTGCGAAAAATGACAAACGTGCACCAATTAGGCCAACCCGCCACTCTTTCGAAATTGGTAGCGCCAGCCCTGTCTGTTTCTTCTTTGTCCACGTTCTGTTAGCGCTGGCGAAAATGACAAACGTGCACCAATTAGCCCGACCCGCCGCTCTTGCTAAATTAGTAGCGCCCGCCCAGTCTGTTTCTTCTTTGTCCGTGTTCTGTTAGCGCTCGCGCAAAATGACAAACGTGCACCAATTAGCCCGACTCGCCACTCTTGCGATCTTCGTAGCGCCCGCCCTATCTGTTCCTTCTTTGTCCGTGTTCTGTTAGCGCTTGCGAAAAATGACAAACGCGCACCAATTACCCGACCCGCCACTCTTGCGAAATTGGTAGCGCCCGCCCAGTCTTTTTTTGTCCGTGTTCTGTTAGCGCTTGCGAAAAATGACAAACGTGCACATTATTTATAAACACATCATGGAATTTCTTGAAGCAACTAAACTTCTGTCAAGGGCTCAACACGGGTTTCGCAAGGGATTTAGTACAGTGACTCAGTTAACAGAATTGGCGCATGACATTTTTCTCAGCATAGATGCCGGTAACCAAATCGATGCCATATTCATCGATTTCTCAAAAGCTTTTTACACGGTTCTTCACTCTAAACTGTTATGAAAACTAAAAGTCATTCTCAATAACTCTCAACTCGTTGACTGGATTGCCGATTTCCTCTCGCACCGCTGCCAGTCTGTTCGCTTCAATTCCGTCGATTCTTCGAAAGCTGACGTAACCACAGGTGTTCCCCAAGGCTCTGTCCTTGGCCCTTTGTTGTTTTTACTTTATATTAATGATTTGCCTGACAGTATAACCTCAAAGATCCGTCTATACGCCGATGATTGTGTATTGTACCACACTATTAACTCTGTCAGTGATCACTTCCTTCTGAATGAGTCTTTTGGTATTTTCTGTGATTGTTGCAATACGTGGCAGATGAAAATCAACTTCAGCAAAACAGTTGTCATGTCTTTCACCAACCGCCTATGCCCTTCTAATTACAATTATTCATGCTCTTCTAATTACGATTATTCATCCCTGCAAAGGGTACATGAATATAAATATCTTGGCGTTGTTTTTTCACAGAATATGTCATGGTCAAAACACATCGATCATATCACAGCTAAAGCTCTTAAAAAGGTAGGTTACTTGAGGCGCACAGTACGGTATGCTCCTAAAGAGACGAAATTGGTCATGTATAAAACTCTAATTCGCCCTATTCTTGAATACGCTTCCTATGTTTGGAATCCATATAAGCAATGTGAAATTGATCAAATAGAATCTGTACAACGAAAAGCTGTAAGATTTATTTTTCGCCGCTACGACTTTCATTTTTCACCCTCATCTGCGATATCTTCCTTAAACTTAAGTCCGCTCGCATCCCGCCGGAAAACTGAGTCCTTAAAACTTCTTCACTCAATAGTGCATTCTGCAAATTGCCTCTCAGAGAGTAAGCATATCACATTTTCAAAACCATCTATAACCAGGAGCCATCACGATCTTAATATCCAACACTTTTTTGCCCGTACTAACGCTTTCAAATACAGTTTTTTTCCGCGTACCGTGGAGAGTTGGAACTCTTTAAATGGAAATATACGTGCCTTTTCTGTGTCTGATTTTGCGTCCGAAATTGAGACGTAGCATTATATGATGTTATATGCAGCGTTTGTTTCACATTTTGCCATGTACCCCTTTATGCGCGCAACTGCACCGCATGATATATGTAACCACTCCTGCTATAGCCCCTGGAATGGGGCTGCAGTATTTTCAAATAAATAAATAAATTAGCACGACACGCCACTCTTGCGAACTTCGTAGCGCCCGCCCTGTCTGTTTCTTTTTTGTCTGTGTTCTGTTAGCGCTTATGAAAAATGACAAACGTGCACCAATTAGCGCGACCCGCCACTCTTGCGAACTTCGTAGCACCCGCACTGTCTGTTTCTTCTTTGTCCGTGTTCTGTTAGCGCTTGCGAAAAATGACAAACGTGCACCAATTAGCCCGACCCGCCACTCTTGCGCAATTGGTAGCGCCCGCCCTGTCTGTTTTTTTTTGTCTGTGTTCTGTTAGCGCTTGCGAAAAATGACAAACGTGCACCAATTAGCCCGACCCGCCGCTCTTGCGAACTTCGTAGCGCCCACCCTATTTCTTCTATGTCCGTGTTCTGTTAGCGCTTGCGAAAAATGACAAAAGTGCACCAATTAGCCCGACTCGCCACTCTTGCTAAATTGGTAGCGCCCGCCCTGTCGGTTTCTTCTTTGTCCGTGTTCTGTTAGCGCTTGCGAAATATGACAAACGTGCACAAATTAGCCCGACTCGCCACTCTTGCGAACTTCGTAGCGCCCGCCCTGTCTGTTTCTTCCTTGTCCGTGTTCTGTTAGCGTTTGCGAAAAATGACAAACGTGCACCAATTAGCCCGACCCTCCACTCTTGCGAAATTGGTAGCGCCCGCCCAGTCTGTTTCTTTTTTGTCTGTGTTCTGTTAGCGCTTAATAAAAATGACAAACGTGCACCAATTAGCCCGACCCGCCACTCTTGCGAATTTCGTAGCGCCAGCCCTATCTGTTCCTTCCTTGTGCGTGTTCTGTTAGCGCTGGCGAAAATGACAAACGTGCACCAATTAGCCGGACCCTCCACTCTTGCGAAATTGGTAGCGCCCGCCCAGTCTGTTTCTTCTTTGTCCATGTTCTGTTAGCGCTGGCGAAAATGACAAACGTGCACCAATTAGCCCGACCCGCCGCTCTTGCTAAATTAGTAGCGCCCGCCCAGTCTGTTTCTTCTTTGTCCGTGTTCTGTTAGCGCTCGCGCAAAATGACAAACGTGCACCAATTAGCCCGACTCGCCACTCTTGCGAACTTCGTAGCGCCCGCCCTATCTGTTCCTTCTTTGTCCGTGTTCTGTTAGCGCTTGCGAAAAATGACAAACGCGCACCAATTAGCCGGACCCTCCACTCTTGCGAAATTGGTAGCGCCCGCCCAGTCTGTTTCTTTTTTGTCTGTGTTCTGTTAGCGCTTAAGAAAAATGACAAACGTGCACCAATTAGCCCGACCCGCCACTCTTGCGAACTTCGTAGCACCCGCCCTGTCTGTTTCTTCTTTGTCCGTGTTCTGTTAGCGCTTGCGAAAAATGACAAACGTGCACCAATTAGCCCAACCCGCCACTCTTTCGAAATTGGTAGCGCCAGCCCTATCTGTTCCTTCCTTGTGCGTGTTCTGTTAGCGCTTGCGAAAAATGACAAACGTGCACCAATTATCCCGACCCGCCACTCTTGCGAACTTCGTAGCTCCCGTCCTGTCTGTTTCTTCTTTGTCCGTGTTCTGTTAGCGTTTGCGAAAAATGACAAACGTGCACCAATTAGCCCGACCCTCCACTCTTGCGAAATTGGTAGCGCCCGCCCAGTCTGTTTTTTTTTTGTCTGTGTTCTGTTAGCGCTTAAGAAAAATGACAAACGTGCACCAATTAGCCCGACCCGCCACTCTTGCGAACTTCGTAGCACCCGCCCTGTCTGTTTCTTCTTTGTCCGTGTTCTGTTAGCGCTTGCGAAAAATGACAAACGTGCACCAATTAGCCCAACCCGCCACTCTTTCGAAATTGGTAGCGCCAGCCCTATCTGTTCCTTCCTTGTGCGTGTTCTGTTAGCGCTTGCGAAAAATGACAAACGTGCACCAATTATCCCGACCCGCCACTCTTGCGAACTTCGTAGCGCCCGCCCTGTCTGTTTCTTCTTTGTCCACGTTCTGTTAGCGCTGGCGAAAATGACAAACGTGCACCAATTAGCCCGACCCGCCGCTCTTGCTAAATTAGTAGCGCCCGCCCAGTCTGTTTCTTCTTTGTCCGTGTTCTGTTAGTGCTCGCGCAAAATGACAAACGTGCACCAATTAGCCCGACTCGCCACTCTTGCGATCTTCGTAGCGCCCGCCCTATCTGTTCCTTCTTTGTCCGTGTTCTGTTAGCGCTTGCGAAAAATGACAAACGCGCACCAATTACCCGACCCGCCACTCTTGCGAAATTGGTAGCGCCCGCCCAGTCTTTTTTTGTCCGTGTTCTGTTAGCGCTTGCGAAAAATGACAAACGTGCACATTATTTATAAACACATCATGGAATTTCTTGAAGCAACTAAACTTCTGTCAAGGGCTCAACACGGGTTTCGCAAGGGATTTAGTACAGTGACTCAGTTAACAGAATTGGCGCATGACATTTTTCTCAGCATAGATGCCGGTAACCAAATCGATGCCATATTCATCGATTTTTCAAAAGCTTTTGACACGGTTCTTCACTCTAAACTGTTATGCAAACTAAAAGTCATTCTCAATAACTCTCAACTCGTTGACTGGATTGCCGATTTCCTCTCGCACCGCTGCCAGTCTGTTCGCTTCAATTCCGTCGATTCTTCGAAAGCTGACGTAACCACAGGTGTTCCCCAAGGCTCTGTCCGTGGCCCTTTGTTGTTTTTACTTTATATTAATGGTTTGCCTGACAGTATAACCTCAAAGATCCGTCTATACGCCGATGATTGTGTATTGTACCACACTATTAACTCTGTCAGTGATCACTTCCTTCTGAATGAGTCTTTTGGTATTTTCTGTGATTGTTGCAATATGTGGCAGATGAAAATCAACTTCAGCAAAACAGTTGTCATGTCTTTCACCAACCGCCTATGCCCTTCTAATTACAATTATTCATGCTCTTCTAATTACGATTATTCATCCCTGCAAAGGGTACATGAATATAAATATCTTGGCGTTGTTTTTTCACAGAATATGTCATGGTCAAAACACATCGATCATATCACAGCTAAAGCTTTAAAAAGGTAGGTTACTTGAGGCGCACAGTACGGTATGCTCCTAAAGAGACGAAATTGGTCATGTATAAAACTCTAATTCGCCCTATTCTTGAATACGCTTCCTATGTTTGGAATCCATATAAGCAATGTGAAATTGATCAAATAGAATCTGTACAACGAAAAGCTGTAAGATTTATTTTTCGCCGCTACGACTTTCATTTTTCACCCTCATCTGCGATATCTTCCTTAAACTTAAGTCCGCTCGCATCCCGCCGGAAAACTGAGTCCTTAAAACTTCTTCACTCAATAGTGCATTCTGCAAATTGCCTCTCAGAGAGTAAGCATATCACATTTTCAAAACCATCTATAACCAGGAGCCATCACGATCTTAATATCCAACACTTTTTTGCCCGTACTAACGCTTTCAAATACAGTTTTTTTCCGCGTACCGTGGAGAGTTGGAACTCTTTAAATGGAAATATACGTGCCTTTTCTGTGTCTGATTTTGCGTCCGAAATTGAGACGTAGCATTATATGATGTTATATGCAGCGTTTGTTTCACATTTTGCCATGTACCCCTTTATGCGCGCAACTGCACCGCATGATATATGTAACCACTCCTGCTATAGCCCCTGGAATGGGGCTGCAGTATTTTCAAATAAATAAATAAATAAATTAGCACGACACGCCACTCTTGCGAACTCAGTAGCGCCCGCCCTGTCTGTTTCTTTTTTGTCCGTGTTCTGTTAGCGCTTGTGAAAAATGACAAACGTGCACCAATTAGCCCGACCAGCCACTCATGCGAACTTCGTAGCGCCCGCCCTGTCTGTTTCTTCTTTCTCCGTGTTCTGTTAGCGCTTGCGAAAAATGACAAACGAGCGCCACTTAGCCCGAACCGCCACTCTTGCGAACTTCGTAGCCCCCGCCCTGTCTGTTGCTTCTTTGTCCGTGTTCTGCTGGCGCTTGCGAAAAATGACAAACGTCCACCAATTAGCCCGATCCGCCACTCTCACGGGGCCGACCGGGCTCGTCAGTTCGCGAAACGCTTCAGCGGACGTCCGGACGTCACGTATACGGACGCCTCTTACCATCCATCGAGGCCAGCGATGGTGGCGGTAGCTCTCGCCCCTCACCGCAGCTGGTACACAGCCTGCAGCATTCGCAATGCAGAAACAGTCACCGCAGCTGAGGAGGTTGCCATTGCGCTCGCGCTAGCCGACCCTAATACCAAAGTCGTCATCAGTGACTCTCAACAGGCTATTCGCAATTACGATGCTGGCCGTATTTCTTGCCAGGCGTTACACATTCTACGTTCTACAGCACCCTCTTCCACATCTCGCTTACTTCTTTGGGCTCCAGCCCACGAGTCGCTCAGCGGAAACGCCCAGGCACACACTCTCGCTCGAGATCTCAGCTGCCGAGCCGAGAGTATGATCAGCCACCCTGCTTGCGCTGACACTAATATCCCACGCGCTTCTCTACTCACCACTTACACGGACTTACTCCAGCACTACCGACTCCAAAGGTGCACATATCCTCCCGCACACCGCGATCTAACAAGACGCGAGGCCGTCCAATGGCGCAAACTACAAACTGGCAGCTTCCCACACCCCCTCTTATACAGCAGGATCTTTCCGGAACAGATAGCCCCCATGTGTAAACACTGCTCAACTCCGGCCACACTCATACACATGGTGTGGACTTGTACACATTACAACACAGACAACGCAAACACCCCAGAGACGTGGGAGTCTCTCCTGTGTACTTCCAAGCCAGCAGACCAACGCTGGCTTATCCTGCGCGCGGTGGAGGCCGCGGCATCCCAAAGGATCCCCGCTCTCTCCTCTAAGTCAGCGCAACCGGTCCTTTGACTGGTCCCCTGTTTTTGGGCGCAATAAAAGAGTTTACCTACCTACCTACCACTCTTGCGAGCTTCGTAGCGCTCGCCCTGTTTGTTCCTTCTTTGTCCATGTCCTGTTAGCGCTTGCGAAAAATGACAAACGTGCACCAATTAGCCAGACCCGCCACTCTTTCGAACTTCGTAGCGCCCGCCCTGTCTGTTTCTTCTTTGTCCGTGTTCTGTTAGGGCTTGCGCAAAATGACAAACGTGCACCAATTAACCCGACCCGCCGTCTTGCGAAATTCGTAGCGCCCGCCCTGTCTGTTTCTTCTTTGTCCGTGTTCTGTTAGCGCTTGCGAAAAATGACAAACGTGCACCAATTAGCCCGACCCGCCACTATTGCGAAATTGGTAGCGCCCGCCCTGTCTGTTTTTTCTTTGTCCGTGTTCTGTTAGCGCTTGCGAAGAATGACAAACGTGCACCAATTAGCCCGACCCGCCGCTCTTGCGAACTTCGTAGCGCCCGCCCTGTCTATTTCTTCTATGTCCGTGTTCTGTTAGCGCTTGCGAAAAATGACAAAAGTGCACCAATTAACCTGACTCGCCACTCTTGCTAAATTGGTAGCGTCCGCCCTGTCTGTTTCTCCTTTGTTCGTGTTCTGTTAGCGTTTGCGAAAAATGACAAACGTGCATCAATTACCCCGATTCTCCACTCTTGCAAAATTGGTAGCGCCCGCCCAGTCTGTTTATTTTTTGTCTGTGTTCTGTTAGCGCTTATGAAAAATGACAAATGTGCACCAATTAGCCCGACCCGCCACTCTTGCGAACTTCGTAGCACCCGCACTGTCTGTTTCTTCTTTGTCCGTGTTCTGTTAGCGCTTGAGAAAAATGACAAACGTGCACCAATTAGCCCGAACCGCCACTCTTGCGAACTTCGTAGCGCCCGCCCTGTCTGTTCCTTCTTTGTCCGTGTTCTGCTGGCGCTTGCGAAAAATGACAAACGTCCACCAATTAGCCCGATCCGCCACTCTCACGGGGCCGACCGGGCTCGTCAGTTCGCGAAACGCTTCAGCGGACGTCCGGACGTCACGTATACGGACGCCTCTTACCATCCATCGAGGCCAGCGATGGTGGCGGTAGCTCTCGCCCCTCACCGCAGCTGGTACAAAGCCTGCAGCATTCGCAATGCAGAAACAGTCACCGCAGCTGAGGAGGTTGCCATTGCGCTCGCGCTAGCCGACCCTAATACCAAAGTCGTCATCAGTGACTCTCAACAGGCTATTCGCAATTACGATGCTGGCCGTATTTCTTGCCAGGCGTTACACATTCTACGTTCTACAGCACCCTCTTCCACATCTCGCTTACTTCTTTGGGCTCCAGCCCACCAGTCGCTCAGCGGAAACGCCCAGGCACACACTCTCGCTCGAGATCTCAGCTGCCGAGCCGAGAGTATGATCAGCCACCCTGCTTGCGCTGACACTAATATCCCACGCGCTTCTCTACTCACCACTTACACGGACATACTCCAGCACTACCGACTCCAAAGGTGCACATATCCTCCCGCACACCGCGATCTAACAAGACGCGAGGCCGTCCAATGGCGCAAACTACAAACTGGCAGCTTCCCACACCCCCTCTTATACAGCAGGATCTTTCCGGAACAGATAGCCCCCATGTGTAAACACTGCTCAACTCCGGCCACACTCATACACATGGTGTGGACTTGTACACATTACAACACAGACAACGCAAACACCCCCAGAGACGTGGGAGTCTCTCCTGTGTACTTCCAAGCCAGCAGACCAACGCTGGCTTATCCAGCGCGCGGTGGAGGCCGCGGCATCCCAAAGGATCCCCGCCGACCTCCTCTAAGTCAGCGCAACCGGTCCTTTGAATGGTCCCCTGTTTTTGGGCGCAATAAAAGAGTTTACCTACCTACCTACCACTCTTGCGAACTTCGTAGCGCTCGCCCTGTTTGTTCCTTCTTTGTCCGTGTCCTGTTAGCGCTTGCGAAAAATGACAAACGTGCACCAATTAGCCAGACCCGCCACTCTTTCGAACTTCGTAGCGCCCGCCCTGTCTGTTTCTTCTTTGTCCGTGTTCTGTTAGGGCTTGCGCAAAATGACAAACGTGCACCAATTAACCCGACCCGCCGTCTTGCGAACTTCGTAGCGCCCGCCCTGTCTGTTTCTTCTTTGTCCGAGTTCTGTTAGAGCTTGCGAAAAATGACATATGTGCACCAATTAGCCCGACACGCCACTTTTGCGAACTTCGTAGTGCCCGCCCTGTCTGTTTCTTTTTTGTCCGTGTTCTGTTAGCGCTTGTGAAAAATGACAAACGTGCACCAATTAGCCCGACCCGCCACTCTTGCGAACTTCGTAGCGCCCGCCCTGTCTGTTTCTTCTTTGTCCGTGTTCTGTTAGCGCTTGCGAAAAATGACAAACGAGCACCACTTAGCCCGAACCGCCACTCTTTCGAAATTGGTAGCGCCAGCCCTATCTGTTCCTTCCTTGTGCGTGTTCTGTTAGCGCTTGCGAAAAATGACAAACGTGCACCAATTATCCCGACCCGCCACTCTTGCGAACTTCGTAGCGCCCGCCCTGTCTGTTTCTTCTTTGTCCACGTTCTGTTAGCGCTGGCGAAAATGACAAACGTGCACCAATTAGCCCGACCCGCCGCTCTTGCTAAATTAGTAGCGCCCGCCCAGTCTGTTTCTTCTTTGTCCGTGTTCTGTTAGCGCTCGCGCAAAATGACAAACGTGCACTAATTAGCCCGACTCGCCACTCTTGCGATCTTCGTAGCGCCCGCCCTATCTGTTCCTTCTTTGTCCGTGTTCTGTTAGCGCTTGCGAAAAATGACAAACGCGCACCAATTACCCGACCCGCCACTCTTGCGAAATTGGTAGCGCCCGCCCAGTCTTTTTTTGTCCGTGTTCTGTTAGCGCTTGCGAAAAATGACAAACGTGCACATTATTTATAAACACATCATGGAATTTCTTGAAGCAACTAAACTTCTGTCAAGGGCTCAACACGGGTTTCGCACGGGATTTAGTACAGTGACTCAGTTAACAGAATTGGCGCATGACATTTTTCTCAGCATAGATGCCGGTAACCAAATCGATGCCATATTCATCGATTTCTCAAAAGCTTTTTACACGGTTCTTCACTCTAAACTGTTATGAAAACTAAAAGTCATTCTCAATAACTCTCAACTCGTTGACTGGATTGCCGATTTCCTCTCGCACCGCTGCCAGTCTGTTCGCTTCAATTCCGTCGATTCTTCGAAAGCTGACGTAACCACAGGTGTTCCCCAAGGCTCTGTCCTTGGCCCTTTGTTGTTTTTACTTTATATTAATGATTTGCCTGACAGTATAACCTCAAAGATCCGTCTATACGCCGATGATTGTGTATTGTACCACACTATTAACTCTGTCAGTGATCACTTCCTTCTGAATGAGTCTTTTGGTATTTTCTGTGATTGTTGCAATACGTGGCAGATGAAAATCAACTTCAGCAAAACAGTTGTCATGTCTTTCACCAACCGCCTATGCCCTTCTAATTACAATTATTCATGCTCTTCTAATTACGATTATTCATCCCTGCAAAGGGTACATGAATATAAATATCTTGGCGTTGTTTTTTCACAGAATATGTCATGGTCAAAACACATCGATCATATCACAGCTAAAGCTCTTAAAAAGGTAGGTTACTTGAGGCGCACAGTACGGTATGCTCCTAAAGAGACGAAATTGGTCATGTATAAAACTCTAATTCGCCCTATTCTTGAATACGCTTCCTATGTTTGGAATCCATATAAGCAATGTGAAATTGATCAAATAGAATCTGTACAACGAAAAGCTGTAAGATTTATTTTTCGCCGCTACGACTTTCATTTTTCACCCTCATCTGCGATATCTTCCTTAAACTTAAGTCCGCTCGCATCCCGCCGGAAAACTGAGTCCTTAAAACTTCTTCACTCAATAGTGCATTCTGCAAATTGCCTCTCAGAGAGTAAGCATATCACATTTTCAAAACCATCTATAACCAGGAGCCATCACGATCTTAATATCCAACACTTTTTTGCCCGTACTAACGCTTTCAAATACAGTTTTTTTCCGCGTACCGTGGAGAGTTGGAACTCTTTAAATGGAAATATACGTGCCTTTTCTGTGTCTGATTTTGCGTCCGAAATTGAGACGTAGCATTATATGATGTTATATGCAGCGTTTGTTTCACATTTTGCCATGTACCCCTTTATGCGCGCAACTGCACCGCATGATATATGTAACCACTCCTGCTATAGCCCCTGGAATGGGGCTGCAGTATTTTCAAATAAATAAATAAATAAATTAGCACGACACGCCACTCTTGCGAACTCAGTAGCGCCCGCCCTGTCTGTTTCTTTTTTGTCCGTGTTCTGTTAGCGCTTGTGAAAAATGACAAACGTGCACCAATTAGCCCGACCAGCCACTCATGCGAACTTCGTAGCGCCCGCCCTGTCTGTTTCTTCTTTCTCCGTGTTCTGTTAGCGCTTGCGAAAAATGACAAACGAGCGCCACTTAGCCCGAACCGCCACTCTTGCGAACTTCGTAGCCCCCGCCCTGTCTGTTGCTTCTTTGTCCGTGTTCTGCTGGCGCTTGCGAAAAATGACAAACGTCCACCAATTAGCCCGATCCGCCACTCTCACGGGGCCGACCGGGCTCGTCAGTTCGCGAAACGCTTCAGCGGACGTCCGGACGTCACGTATACGGACGCCTCTTACCATCCATCGAGGCCAGCGATGGTGGCGGTAGCTCTCGCCCCTCACCGCAGCTGGTACACAGCCTGCAGCATTCGCAATGCAGAAACAGTCACCGCAGCTGAGGAGGTTGCCATTGCGCTCGCGCTAGCCGACCCTAATACCAAAGTCGTCATCAGTGACTCGCAACAGGCTATTCGCAATTACGATGCTGGCCGTATTTCTTGCCAGGCGTTACACATTCTACGTTCTACAGCACCCTCTTCCACATCTCGCTTACTTCTTTGGGCTCCAGCCCACGAGTCGCTCAGCGGAAACGCCCAGGCACACACTCTCGCTCGAGATCTCAGCTGCCGAGCCGAGAGTATGATCAGCCACCCTGCTTGCGCTGACACTAATATCCCACGCGCTTCTCTACTCACCACTTACACGGACATACTCCAGCACTACCGACTCCAAAGGTGCACATATCCTCCCGCACACCGCGATCTAACAAGACGCGAGGCCGTCCAATGGCGCAAACTACAAACTGGCAGCTTCCCACACCCCCTCTTATACAGCAGGATCTTTCCGGAACAGATAGCCCCCATGTGTAAACACTGCTCAACTCCGGCCACACTCATACACATGGTGTGGACTTGTACACATTACAACACAGACAACGCAAACACCCCAGAGACGTGGGAGTCTCTCCTGTGTACTTCCAAGCCAGCAGACCAACGCTGGCTTATCCTGCGCGCGGTGGAGGCCGCGGCATCCCAAAGGATCCCCGCTCTCTCCTCTAAGTCAGCACAACCGGTCCTTTGACTGGTGCCCTGTTTTTGGGCGCAATAAAAGAGTTTACCTACCTACCTACCACTCTTGCGAACTTCGTAGCGCTCGCCCTGTTTGTTCCTTCTTTGTCCATGTCCTGTTAGCGCTTGCGAAAAATGACAAACGTGCACCAATTAGCCAGACCCGCCACTCTTTCGAACTTCGTAGCGCCCGCCCTGTCTGTTTCTTCTTTGTCCGTGTTCTGTTAGGGCTTGCGAAAAATGACAAACGTGCATCAATTACCCCGATTCTCCACTCTTGCAAAATTGGTAGCGCCCGCCCAGTCTGTTTATTTTTTGTCTGTGTTCTGTTAGCGCTTATGAAAAATGACAAATGTGCACCAATTAGCCCGACCCGCCACTCTTGCGAACTTCGTAGCACCCGCACTGTCTGTTTCTTCTTTGTCCGTGTTCTGTTAGCGCTTGAGAAAAATGACAAACGTGCACCAATTAGCCCGAACCGCCACTCTTGCGAACTTCGTAGCGCCCGCCCTATCTGTTCCTTCTTTGTCCGTGTTCTGCTGGCGCTTGCGAAAAATGACAAACGTCCACCAATTAGCCCGATCCGCCACTCTCACGGGGCCGACCGGGCTCGTCAGTTCGCGAAACGCTTCAGCGGACGTCCGGACGTCACGTATACGGACGCCTCTTACCATCCATCGAGGCCAGCGATGGTGGCGGTAGCTCTCGCCCCTCACCGCAGCTGGTACACAGCCTGCAGCATTCGCAATGCAGAAACAGTCACCGCAGCTGAGGAGGTTGCCATTGCGCTCGCGCTAGCCGACCCTAATACCGAAGTCGTCATCAGTGACTCTCAACAGGCTATTCGCAATTACGATGCTGGCCGTATTTCTTGCCAGGCGTTACACATTCTACGTTCTACAGCACCCTCTTCCACATCTCGCTTACTTCTTTGGGCTCCAGCCCACGAGTCGCTCAGCGGAAACGCCCAGGCACACACTCTCGCTCGAGATCTCAGCTGCCGAGCCGAGAGTATGATCAGCCACCCTGCTTGCGCTGACACTAATATCCCACGCGCTTCTCTACTCACCACTTACACGGACATACTCCAGCACTACCGACTCCAAAGGTGCACATATCCTCCCGCACACCGCGATCTAACAAGACGCGAGGCCGTCCAATGGCGCAAACTACAAACTGGCAGCTTCCCACACCCCCTCTTATACAGCAGGATCTTTCCGGAACAGATAGCCCCCATGTGTAAACACTGCTCAACTCCGGCCACACTCATACACATGGTGTGGACTTGTACACATTACAACACAGACAACGCAAACACCCCCAGAGACGTGGGAGTCTCTCCTGTGTACTTCCAAGCCAGCAGACCAACGCTGGCTTATCCAGCGCGCGGTGGAGGCCGCGGCATCCCAAAGGATCCCCGCCGACCTCCTCTAAGTCAGCGCAACCGGTCCTTTGAATGGTCCCCTGTTTTTGGGCGCAATAAAAGAGTTTACCTACCTACCTACCACTCTTGCGAACTTCGTAGCGCTCGCCCTGTTTGTTCCTTCTTTGTCCGTGTCCTGTTAGCGCTTGCGAAAAATGACAAACGTGCACCAATTAGCCAGACCCGCCACTCTTTCGAACTTCGTAGCGCCCGCCCTGTCTGTTTCCTCTTTGTCCGTGTTCTGTTAGGGCTTGCGCAAAATGACAAACGTGCACCAATTAACCCGACCCGCCGTCTTGCGAACTTCGTAGCGCCCGCCCTGTCTGTTTCTTCTTTGTCCGAGTTCTGTTAGAGCTTGCGAAAAATGACATATGTGCACCAATTAGCCCGACACGCCACTTTTGCGAACTTCGTAGTGCCCGCCCTGTCTGTTTCTTTTTTGTCCGTGTTCTGTTAGCGCTTGTGAAAAATGACAAACGTGCACCAATTAGCCCGACCCGCCACTCTTGCGAACTTCGTTGCGCCCGCCCTGTCTGTTTCTTCTTTGTCCGTGTTCTGTTAGCGCTTGCGAAAAATGACAAACGAGCACCACTTAGCCCGAACCGCCACTCTTTCGAACTTCGTAGCGCCCGCCCTGTCTGTTCCTTCTTTGTCCGTGTTCTGCTGGCGCTTGCGAAAAATGACAAACGTCCACCAATTAGCCCGATCCGCCACTCTTGCGAACTTCGTAGCGCTCGCCCTGTTTGTTCCTTCTTTGTCCGTGTCCTGTTAGCGCTTGCGAAAAATGACAAACGTGCACCAATTAGCCCGACCCGCCACTCTTTCGAACTTCGTAGCGCCCGCCCTGTCTGTTCCTTCTTTGTCCGTGTTCTGTTAGCGCTTGCGAAAAATGACAAACGTGCACCAATTAGCCCGAACGGCCACTCTTGCGAACTTCGTAGCGCCCGCCCTGTCTGTTTCTTCTTTGTCCGTGTTCCGTTAGCGCTTGCGAAAAATGACAAACAGGCACCAATTAGCCCGACCCGCCACTCTTGCGAACTTCGTAGCGCCCGCCCTGTCTGTTTCTTCTTTGTCTGTGTTCTGTTAGGGCTTGCGCAAAATGATAAACGTGCACCAATTTAACCCGACCCGCCAGTCTTGCGAACTTCGTAGCGCCCGCCCTGTCTGTTTCTTCTTTTTCCGTGTTCTGTTGGAGCTTGCGAAAAATGACATACGTGCACCAATTAGCCCGACCCGCCACTCTTGCGAACTTCGTAGCACCCGCCCTGTCTGTTTCTTCTTTGTCCGTGTTCTGTTAGCGCTTGCGAAAAATGACAAACGTGCACCAATTAGCCCGACCCGCCACTTCTTCGAACTTCGTAGCGCCCGCCGTGTCTGTTTCTTCTTTGTACGTGTTCTGTTAGCGCTTGCGAAAAAGGACAAACGTGCACCAATTAGCCCGAACGGCCACTCTTGCGAACTTCGTAGCGCCCGCCCTGTCTGTTTCTTCTTTGTCCGTGTTCCGTTAGCGCTTGCGAAAAATGACAAACAGGCACCAATTAGCCCGACCCGCCACTCTTGCGAACTTCGTAGCGCCCGCCCTGTCTGTTTCTTCTTTGTCTGTGTTCTGTTAGGGCTTGCGCAAAATGATAAACGTGCACCAATTTAACCCGACCCGCCAGTCTTGCGAACTTCGTAGCGCCCGCCCTGTCTGTTTCTTCTTTTTCCGTGTTCTGTTAGAGCTTGCGAAAAATGACATACGTGCACCAATTAGCCCGACCCGCCACTCTTGCGAACTTCGTAGCACCCGCCCTGTCTGTTTCTTCTTTGTCCGTGTTCTGTTAGCGCTTGCGAAAAATGACAAACGTGCACCAATTAGCCCGACCCGCCACTTCTTCGAACTTCGTAGCGCCCGCCGTGTCTGTTTCTTCTTTGTACGTGTTCTGTTAGCGCTTGCGAAAAATGACAAACGTGCACCAATTATCCCGACTCGCCACTTTTGCGAACCTTGTAGCGACCGCCCTGTCTGTTCCTTCTTTGTCCGTGTTCTTACCACAAGCAGCAACAAGACAACAAAGCCGCCAGCCAGGGTGCGTCGCGGAAGGAGCTTGCCTCTTTATCTACAAAGACAAGTGCCCCATCTGGAATTACCTTTTTAGATGGGAGTAGGGGCAGACGACTAGTTACGGCAGCTATGTTGGAAAGAGGGAGGGGAGGGGAGCGCGCCTGTTTGTCAGGTCTTCGACTTTCTGCCGAGTTTCCTTGCGCTGTTTTTATTCATCAAGTATGAACCAGAGAGAGAGAGAAAGAGAATGAAGGAAACGCAGGGAGGTTAACCAGATGTGAGAAGTATGAACCAACTGCACGTATTAATGGGCTGCTGTATTTGCAGGCGCTGTAGGCTTCGCTATGCTGGTCGAAAAAGCGTTTGGTTGGGGCGGTCGGCCTCCTGCGTTCCCCTGTCTGCTTCTGAACCCCAGTGAACCAAGCTGGATCTCCTGTTCTACGATCCCAAAACATGTACAGAGCTTTTCAGGGCTGGTTAGTTCGAATTTTTTTAGTCATTATCACGAAATATATATTTACAAATAGCACCCCATTAGAGCAAACTGATTTATGATCATGGTGTCTCTCACTTTTCTGGTTTTCTCTACATGCTCAACATAAATCTCGGCAAATCTGTATACACTGTTGAGCTCACCCTCGTGTGTGCTGCTTGTAGCACTCCTCGTTCTGAACGTACCCTCCCACTCAAGTTTCTGTGGCTGAGCTCGCCGACTAAGAAAGAACGCAACAATGACGAGCACTGACTTTCAGCTAGAGCTCACAGTAGTTATTATACATACATACATACATACGTACATACATACATACATACATACATACATACATACATACATACATACATACATACATACATACATACATACATACATACATACATACATACATACATACATACATACATACATACATACATACATACATACATACATACATACATACATACATACATACATACATACATACATACATACATACATACATACATACATACATACATACATACATACATACATACATACATACATACATACATACATACATACATACATACATACATACATACATACATACATACATACATACATACATACATACATACATACATACATACATACATACATACATACATACATACATACATACATACATTTTATTTTCCACAAAGAAGTGGAACGAGGCGGAGGGAAAAGCTGTACATTTGCGGCTTGAGTGGGGCAATAGGCAAAGATACAATGTCATATTTGTTTTTTGAAAAGAGAGAAGAAAAAGGACCACTATATCGCATCATACACTAAAATAAGCATAAATTTTTTTCAATAGAGCACTGTTTTGGACACCTGGTAAACATTTTTCAAATATAAAACAATGTAATGTAATTGAGCATGGAGATAGACCTTAGTGCTCATTCACAAAACGGAGTATGAGCAGCAAAATAGTTGAGCATATTTAGAAGAGACATATGGCGTACATCATTAACTTCTTTTTTTACAGCATTAAATAATCGCGGAAGATTATAGACCAGAATCCGGAGCCGATCTCGGGCGCGGCCATTTTCCGCCGACTGGCGCGCCGCGGTGCGGGCGTTTCACTGGGAACTGCGGGTCTGCGGCAGCTCCGCGGCCGCGCCTACATATAGCCGCGAATTACTGCCCTGCCGGCGCTATAAAAACCTTGCCCAGCATACTTCCACAGGGTGGTAACCTTTCCTAGCATACTTCCACAGCGTGGTTGTATTGCAGGAAGTCTTTGTGTTGTCAAAATGACAAAAATTGATGACATTTAGTTCGGAATTCACGTTAATTGTTCCGGCGCTTAGCACACGCTCTTGCTTATATCGCTGCCGTCTTGGTGCTCCATCGCAGAGAAAACTTTTTGGGTCAGTATCAAGCATTATGTCCACAGCTAGCATGCAATTTCAGCCCTAATGCGCTCTTAATCCTTCCTGCCGGCCATGAAGCGCCCACCACAAATAAAGCTTTCTTGTAGCGAGCTACGTGGTGCGCCAGTTACATCAGCGATTTACTGTTGTGAGCTCAACTGAGTGGCAGGGCTAACAGAAAATAATTTTTGCATTGGTTTATGCTATCTGGCGCATAAAAACGTATTTTGAATCAATACTGAATCAATTGAATCAAAATTTAAATATTGAATCAATATCAGCAGAGAGGCCAGCCTTCACTCATTCTGCGACCTGAAGTCGCGTTTATTTTATTCGGAAGCTCTCAGCGCGTGTGAAAGCGTCGCGTAGCCGCTTGGCCAAGTGTCACAGAATGTAATAAAATCGTGCACATATTGCTGTGGTTCAATCAGGTACCAACAACAGAGAGATACTACGGGCAGCCTTTTACCACGCCGATCCCTCTGAGGTACATGTGGAAATAGCAAATTAAATTGGTAGCGGTCGTGCTTACATCCCCGTGTGCGAAATGTGTTTATAGGGAACAATAGCAAGAGGAGCGCACGGATGTCGAAGACGTACTGCTGATCGAAAACACGCGCTTCGCCTGGACAACCTTCACTCTGCAGCCGGCCGAAACCGTTACAGCTTGCACATAACTGCACCATCGAGTCAAACCAATAAATATACATCCTGATGCATAAAATTATCATAGATGGTAGCGTACGTAAAAGACGGCAACAAACGACACGCCAGCGAAAAATGTGCTTGTAAGTACCGGTTTCGAATCCGCACCCTACCTGGTCGACTACCCTCGGATATGTGTGTAACAATGTGTGTCAGATAACCGTAGAACGGCCTGGGGAAATCTGAGTAGTGATGCACAGCACACACCCACATACGTTAGGTGATAGAGCGCATCAGCGGCGGAAGCGAAGAACACGTGAACACGCATTCTACGCGCCGCCGGCGCGACCCGCCCGCAGTCCAACGTGCCGCGCGCGCTGACAGATGGCGACTGGTGTCGAGAGTGGAAGCGCTCCGGCACCCTGCGTGCGAGGGTAAAAGCATCTGGTCTATACTGGAGTGTTTGTTGTCCATATGCAGTACAAAATGTTGGAACTTTCCATCGTTTTGGATTTCGGATGCTGTAGGTGGGGTAATTAGGTTTTAGTTCTGCCATTTCCGTAAAAACTGGACTCCCTCATTGGACACTTAAACGGTACTGCCTGCATAATTTGTATTCCTTTATACTTCTTACTTTCAATAACTTAAGCGAAGCAAAGATATGTGAAGACGGTACTGTGTATTGAACGTTTTCAATTATCCGCACTATTTTTTTCTGTAGCCTTTCAAGCTTCAGTAGGTTTTTTTTATTGTTGTTCCGCAGACTAAATGAGAGTAGTGCAATCTGCTCTAAAGAAGTCGTGTCCGCACCAGATGAGCCAGGGCCTTCAGAGGCAAGTTGCTAGGCTTCAGGAAGCCGGATATCCTTTGGCGTTGCTCTGCAGCATAGCAGAAGACCTCGTGCTGCCGAAGAAGCTTGGCAGGGAAAAGGAAAGTGCCCCTGAAGCATCGACTCAAAGAAAGAAGTTTTCCGTTATTCCCTACGTTCATGGGCTGACCCACAATCTCAAAAAGATCGGGAAGAAGCACAACATCAAGATCATTCCCACGGCGCCAAACAAGGCGAAAAGCATGTGCGCGCGAGTGAATGGGCAGAAAAACAAATCCGATTGCCAAATCGGACACAGAACGAGGTATTCTCAGTGCTTTCAGGTCATCGTTTATCGTATCCCTCTATTCTGCGGGAAGCATTACATAGGCCAAACCGGGAGATGCGTCAACGATAGAGCAAGAGAGCACGCAACAGCCACTGCAGAGATTGTGAAACTTGCAAAAAACAAACAAGCCCTGCTGACCTTCACCACGTGCAGGTAGTGAAAAAGAGCAAAGACAAGCTGACAAGAGAAATCCTGGAAGGCTGGGCCATCCGTGAATCCGGAGAGCAATGCGTCAGCACGCCATCGGTTGGCCTATCGAAAAAAGAAGTGAGATATCTGTGCCAGGATGCAAGCAGGAATTGATAAGATATCATTCGAAGCACTGGCTGGTCTCTAAGTATAAATATGCGGCCTTTCCAATAAACGTTCAGTTGTCAGTGCAGCATCGTCCTCGTCTGTGTGTTTCTTCGATGTCTTCGTTTACTTTCCGCTGCCATTTATTCGATCATGCACCAACTAGCTCAACAATCCACCTTATTAGCCTTAAAAATGAGAGTAGTTTAGGTGGGAGACAAAAAGAACGTTGTAAACCATTAGTTCAACTTTTTTTGGAAGAGCACAGCGGTTGCGATTTAAAATTCCAGTTATGCAGCTCAGTCTGCTTATTAGTCTGTTTACATGATCATTCCATTGTAAAGTTGAAGTACAATATACCCCTAACACCTTGACACTATCTACCACATAAATGGCTGCGGATCTAAACATTACGGTTCCTGGTAACGAAATTTGTTTACATTTTTGTCGAAAAACTACTACCTTTGTTTTGATTGCGTTAATTTTTAATTGATTGCTTGAAGTCCACGAGTCTAATTTGCGCAGAAAAATATTTGCTTTAGTATTTCCTCCAGCTTCAGAACGTGATGACACCAAAGCACTCGTGTCGTCGGCATATATAACGAACTTGGTATTTGAGCGGATGTGTACAATATTGTTAATGTAGAAATTAAATAGGACAGGGCCTAAAATGCTACCCTTTGGGACTCCTGAAACTATTTGTTTTCTGTGAGAAGTGAAACCAATGATGTCGACATATTGAAATCTATTTGATAGGTAACTTTTGAGCAGAGCCAAAACATGTCCCCGTATACTATAATGATGCAGTTTTTCAAAGAGGTACAATAGACAAAATAACAAAGGAACAGCAGTAACAAGTAACACAAAAATGTGAACAAGAATATGGCTCGCGCAAATCAGTAGGTTACAGCAAATACAATCAAACAAATTAACAGTCATTTAACACGAAATTATGAGCAAAGAATAAAAGTAAGCATAAAAGTAAGCATACCACGCAAACAAGCATACCACGCAGACCAGGTCTGTTTTAACTACCACATTAGCTGAAAAGAATAAACGGCAGGGCGCAAGAATTACATGTACTATGTTACCATCAAGTTAGTTAAAGTCGATTTAAACACAGAATGGTCACTTATTTCGACGACCGATCGGGGAAGGTGATTCCATTGTGCCGATGTGCTGGGTATGAAAGAGTTGTAAAAGTGGTTTGTTTGGCATGAAAGAATACCAACTTTATGACGATGATCGATCCGAGCTGAAACGTAGCAAGGTGGCGTTATAAATTTTCTCTTAAGGATGGGGTTATCGTAGTAAATTTTATGGAATAGACAAAGGTGGGATATATTTCTATGTTGCGACAGTAGTGGGAGTGATAAGCTTGATTTCATGGCACTGACACTAGAGTTACGGTGATAATTCGAGAGAATGAAACGGGCCGCACGGTTCTGTATAGATTTGAGTTGGTATATTAGTGTCTCTTGATAGGGGTCCCAGATAGATGCAGCATATTCTAGTTTACTACGAAACCAACGACTTGTAGAGAAGCAGTTTTACGGAGCTAGAAGAAAGATTAAAGTTACGGCGTATGTAGCCCAGCATGCGGTTAGCGTTATTGCTTACATAGTCTATGTGTACTTTCCAAGAAAGATTATGGGAAGTGAAGACACCTAAATATTTGTAAAAAGGCACAGACTCAAGGCTGCAATTATTAAGACGATATGAAGGCAATGTGGTGTTACGACGAGAAACCCGCATGTACTTGCACTTTTTTATGTTTAGTTCCATGTTCCATTTGTTAGTCCATTCAAGAGCATGATCAATATCCGATTGAAGAAGAGCTATATCAGAGTCACTGTTAATTTCGCGGTATATGACGCAGTCATCAGCAAAAAGATTTATTGTTGAACATAGATTGTCAGGTAAGTCCTTGATATATATAAGAAAAAGCAGAGGCCCTAGAACAGAGCCATGTGGTACTCCAGATCCAACTGGAGAAGTGAAGGAAGAAACATTATTAGCGGTGACAAATTGTGAACGATTAGTGAGAAACGAATGCAGCCACCTAAGAACGTTAGGGTAGAGGTTAAGTTTACTAAGTTTAAAAAAAAGCAGTTGATGAGAGACCTTGTCAAACGCCTTTGAGAAATCGAGGAAAATGCAGTCGACAACGGAACCCCTGTCGAGGAATGAGTTTAGATCATGTGTGAAGGTTAAAAGCTGTGTTTCGCAAGAAAACCACTTCCGAAATCCATGTTGACTGTCCGTAAAAAAGGCATTAGAATCAAGGAACGGTGCAAGGTGAGAGTAAATAACATGCTCCATGATTTTACACGGAATGCTGGTAAGTGAGATGGGTCGATAATTATGCGGGGAATGTTGATCACCTGATTTATGCAAGGGAATCACTTTCCCAACCTTCCAGTCATCAGGTATACATGCTGTTTCAAGAGATTGCTGAAATAGGTTAGAGAGTATTATTGCGCTGTATACTTTGGTTTTAATCAAGAACTTAGAACTAATGTTATCAACACCACATGATGAAGAAACCTTTTGTTTTTCGACTATTTTTTCCACTCCAGCAGGATCAAAGACAATAGAATCCATCGGTAAAAAGTACGCACTGTTATATGCAGGGGTTACCGAACACTGATTTTTGGAAAAAGCTGAAACGAATACACTGTTTAGAACATTTGCACATTCATTAGGATGAATTAGTTGGTCACTGGAGTCTTTAAGGCTGATGGATGAATTGTCTTTTTTGTTAACTACGCTCCAAAATTGCCCAGGGTTATTTGTCAAAAGGGAAGGTAAAGTGTCATTGAAAAACAAATATTTGGCATCCTTCAGTGCACTTTTATATTCAAGGGCCGCGGCCTGATAAGCAGTCCAACGTTCTTGGGAACCGATTAGTTTTGCAGAGCGGAACATGCGTTTTTTCTTATTACAGAGCCGTTTTAACGATTTAGTGAACCATGGTGATTGACGGTTAGAGGTAATGACTAAGCGTGGAACATATTTTTCAGTGAGCGCAGCAACTTTTTCTTTAAACAGGCTCCAGTTAGCATTCACGCAGCGGTCATGAAAGCTTAGCAAGAAAGTTTGGCTAAAATCATCAAAAATACCTATAACGATACGTTTCTCTTCAAAATGTTTTAGAATATATTCCTTATGGTCTACCAGCGCAAGCTCTGTACACCTGCCCCTTCTAAAGCCATATGCAAAGTAGTTATTATATTATGCTTGCTGCAGAAGCGCGATATTCGATCTAGGATGATTTTCTCGAGGCCTTTCGAAAAGGCAGGAAGAATTCACACCTGTCTGTAGTTAGATACATCATTTTTATCACCTGTTTTATATATCACCTTTTTTATATCACGCGGGCGACTTGCGTGGCACATAATATTACCATTATTTCATCAGAAAAAAATTACGTTGACTTTCAGCGCTGAGGCGTTCTTCTGCCCTCCTGCTAAAGTTTGCATGTAGTGCAAGCAGTTCGCGCTCAAAAATAAAACATTAGTTGGCGGTGAACGCTAATGTCGTGCATTTCAATCTTTTTTTTTTGTCATTTCGAGTGCTGTGTTTCGGTGTCGATAGTAAAGCTGACGTCCCAAGGGGCGAAACGAGCTCAGCGTGATGTCGGCCTTACATAGGCAAGCCGACCAGAATTGCACGGGCCGACCTTGCTGAAGTACCCTAGGCCGAGGTTGGGGATTGGTGTCGGCCTCCCAGAGGTCACTTTGCTGGCCCGATGCGTTTTTCCGACTTCACGACGTAGGGCCGAGAAGGAGCATATACAGAACCGAGACCGAATTTTAATGTTTGCTAAGTGGCCCGATATCATGTGTCAGTGCCAGCCCAAGTGAGAATCAATCCCTTTGAGACCTCTGCCAAACCATCTGGGGACATTGACCCGGTAACCGATAGCAAGCTGCATTAATGCAGCTTTATCTTGGATCCTTCACTTCTTTTTACTCTTTAAAATCGAAAGCTTCGCGGGGAATATTGAACAATTGCTACACACCCGTGCCCAATGGCCTGCAGCTGGCTCCTGGCTTTCTCGATATTGAATGTCAATCAGTATCCACCAAGCCCTGGGACAGCTGCAGGCGGATGTGTAGCAACTGCTTATTGTTCACCGCGAATCGTTGCCATTTGCTTCAGTGCATAAGAGGAGCGAAATGAAAAAAACCACGCAGGGTGAACGTCTAAGCAAACATAAAATGTTTTATTGCATTAAGAATACATCACTGTTGTGCACTGCGTTTACTCGTGTTCATGAAAGCTATGAACTCATAGTGGTAATAATATTTCATGCCGTCACTTCGTTTACTGTGCACATGTTTCAAATGTGATTTTGCACATCACACAGTAAGAATTTAACTTTGTTTATACATGAGAATCGAAAGCCAGACAAAATAAGGTGAAGGAGCAAGCACACGCGAACACGCCAACGTAGTTTCTATCTTGTCTGCGGCAGAATAGTGGAAGTAATTATGTTATGTATACAGAGAAACCCAATAAAACCATCTTAAGACTACTGCAGAGATACTTCGCACATTGTACACTGTTATAGGAATGTGTGAATGCTCTTCGGTCAATTGAAAACAGCGGGAAAGCTGACACAGGTGTGCGCACTTTTTCAATCTCCAACGCTTCTGAAAAATATCGAGTCAACAGCTCTGTGCAGCTCCTGAGTGCAGGCCAAGATGACGATTAATCATTTTGGTCTGCTGTACCACTGATCTTTTTATCCAGTTTTAATACCTGCTTTTTGTCCAACACGTGTCATGCCACAGGATAATGAAACAGCTTAGATCACAACAAAGCTTAAAAACCTGTAATGGTGCTGCTTGCCATACAGATTTCATGACGGTTACCCTCACTAGTCTACACATTATTAAGCAAGCCTTTGTGTAGCATAAAATTGTGATCTGAATATGGCCCATTAGCCCCTTTGTCTTTCAAGAACAGCGAAGGGGCGCTATCATACGGAATTACTTGCACAGGACACGAGTTCTTTAGTATTTCACCGCCATCAAAATTGGGGCTGCCCTAGCCAAAATTTGCTCTCGCGACCTTGGGTTCGGTGGCCAAAGGCATCGAACTGCTCCAGCAGGTAACTGAGGAAACGTGCGAGAGGCAAATGGGAAAACACAATTTTCCTCCCCGAAATGACTTGCTAGCATACGCAAGGTAGGGAATGTTAACTACCACGATATAGACTTCTGGTTGATTTGTTACCGTTGATTTGTTAGATGTCCTGAAAGGGCTCTTATGTAGCTGCTTTAATCTGTGGCGTGGTGCATTTGGGCAAACTAACAGGTGTTGATTACAGACTAAAACGAACACTTCTGACACATTCTTCGCATGCAGGCCTTTAATTTAAATACTGCTCCTAGTAACACCAATTTCGGAAAAAAAGGAGCCTTTTGTGCACTGGTTTGCTAAAAACCTTACATTTTTTTAGGAATTAGAGAAAAAAAGGGGATATACTCACATTCGAGAATTTCCATCACCTCTCTGTTGACAAAGGAATTTTCCTACGTAGTCAAAACAATGAGATATGTGAACACAAAAGATAATTTCGCTTTTCATGATATCAATGGCTTTATTTCTGCAGACTTGGTTGGCAATCACTTATTCCTTGCAGAAAAAATATGAACATTGAGTTAACAGTGTGCCAAAAAGCTGTGTTCTGCTTCACTTATCTTGGCTCCAGTAATAAATGTGCCGACATATCAAGCACACCAATGAAACACCACATTGACCAAAAACTTAAAAGCCATTTCACACTCAAAATGCTCACAATAACAGTGAAACCTAAAAGAGATTGCACAAAGAACATATAAATTCTCATATTTTCAAGTAAATCTGAAACTCTACATGTACAACACAGGTAATTTCCAAGAAACGATCCTTTTTCTGCTAGAAACAAAAAAATTCTGATCACGCTTAGTTTAACTTTGTCTTAATATAACTCTGCCCCCTCCAAAACTGTTGTGATAGCCAAGTAGCCTCCCTACCAAAAATATTTACTTAACATGAATTAAGTAAATAAGCTTTTAGAGATTTTATTCCGATGACTAATGATCCGGCAAAAGCAGCAATCCTGGCATTACACTTAATAAATATTGTATTCTTTAAGAAAATATGGAAAAATGATAGGAATAGAACAAGACCTTTTTGGGGGGAAATACCACGCAGAGATGATACTCCGACAACATAGGAAAATTCATCGTTAAATAGCGTAGGAAGACGGACATGCGAAAGGAAGACAAAAAGCACTGGCGCTTAATCGCGACAGATTTTTATTCAGAGAAACGGACCTTATAAGTTTTCCTTTCCAGAAAAAACAACACCGAACATAAAGGCAAAAAAAATACTCCTCATCTTACAAGACAGGGAAAGAAACACATGTTAGATGATGGTAGAAAGAAAGACGATTGTTACAAAGTTGGAAAGTCTGATGAATGTTAATTTTCACATACAGTTGCACTACGGCGATGTGGTGTGCTTTTTGGCCGCCGTGTATGAGGAGTAGTATCACTTTTCCTAGTTTTTTTCTGTTTATGTTTGGTAAATTTTACGTTTGGTAGGAAAGAAAATTTATAAGGACAGTTTCTCTGAACAAAAAGCAGTTGCGAGGCAGCGCCTGTGTTGCGTGTCTTTCACGGGTCCAATTTTTCAGCTGTATTTAACAATGAATTATTACCAACTGGCCCAAATCGCTGCCTTAAGTAACGTGGGAAGATTGTCCAAATCAAAATATCACTACTAACGCCATCCAAAATACGAAATAATGTTAATTTTCTCTAGGAACACAGCCTAATCGGTAATATGAAAATTGGTTATATATACTTGCAAACAGTATGAATGTTCAAACATTGGCTTGTTGAGAGACATTGGACTAAGCAATCAGGATAGCCATGCAAAAACATAACAAGGCTAAAGCTCCTCTAACAAAATTTTGCGACACAGGAGCCACTAAAGCCGACTAAAGTTACTTGAAGGCATCACTGTCGGCCTGGAGCAGAAGTGCATTTATGTTGTCAATCATGAAGCACACTAGTGAGGATAGCTACCAATGGAAACTTTATAAATGCAGTACTGACAGGCAGGACACATTCATAGTAAAATAATTGTAAAGACGCAAATCAGACGCACAAGAAATGTGGGCAGGCAAAATCTTTGTTGACACAGCGTAGCTCCAAGCCAAGAGTTTGAGAGCGTCCGCTTCTTCTTCAGCTTTCTCTCCTTCGGCGGCACTGGCCGCTTGTATTATATGTCTTACAATACCCCCGGGGTGAAAAGGCGCCATCCTGGCGGCCTAAGGGCACGAGATGGTAGCGGGGTCGTAGTAGGGTTTCAGGCGGTCGAAGTGAACGATTTCGCGGCCGCGGCGTCATTGATCCGGCGAAGGCGTGAGGGGCTCGACGAGGTAGTTAACTGTAGATGTCTGCTGAACTACGCGATAGGGGCCGTGGTATTTGCTTAGCAGTTTTGTCGACAGGCCGGGCTGGAGGAGGGCACCAAAACCCAAACTAAGGAGTCAGGAAGGTAAGCCGGCGGCAGAGAGGTAGAAGTGGCGCGGGCACTTTTCTGACGATACTGATCGTGGGCAGTAAAGGAACGGGCGAGTTGACGGCATTCTTCGGCATGCGCAGCGGCTTGAGAGACGGCTGTAAATTCGGAAGAATCTGGGCGGTAAGGGAGAATGGTGTCCATAATTGAAGATGGCTCCCGGCCGTAGAGAAGAAAATACGGGGAAAAACCAGTAGTTGCTTGCATTGCAGAATTGTAAGCATAGGTAACGAATGGTAGAATGCGGTCCCAGTTGGAGTGATCGGATTAAATGTACTTGGCCATCATGTCGCCGAGGGTCCGGTTAAAGGCTCGGTCATGCCGTTCGTCTGGGGATGGTAAGATGAAGTTGTACGGTGGACGATGTGACACTCCCGAAGAAGGGCCTCCAGGACGCCGGACAAGAAGACGCGACCTCAGTCGCTGAGCAATTCCTGAGGCGCACCATGGCGAAGAATTATGTTTTGAAGTATGAAGACGGCGACGTCGGAGGCCGTTGCAGCTGGTAACGGAGAAGTTTCCGCATAACGCGTGAGATGATCTATGGCGACAATGATCCAACGGTGCCCAGCAGAAGTGCTAGGAAGAGGGCCATAAAGTTCGATTCCAACACGGTCGAAAGGGCGGGCCGGACAAGGTAAAGGTTGCAAAGGAGCCGGTGAGTGCTGCGGTGGATCCTTGCGCCGCTGACATTCGAAGCAAGAGCGGACGTACTGACGGACAGAACGGTACATGCCTCGCCAATAATACCGAAGACGTAGGCGGGTAAAAGTTTTCAGCAGGCCGGCTTGAGCGCATTGCGGGTCGTCATGATAACTGGCACAAATAGCGGAGCGGAGATGCCGGGGAATCACGAACAGCCATTTGCGACCATCTGGTAGGTAGTTGCGGCGGTACAGCAGCTGGTCACGCACTACTAAGTGACGGGCTTCACGACGGAGTGCTCTAGAAGGGGGGCTGGCAGAGCGGTCGGCTAAGATATCGAGAATAGAAGCTATCCAAGGATCCTTGCGCTGCTCAGAAGCCATATCAATGGTATTGAAAGAAGGCGTGAGGCTGGAAATAGAGGGTTGGTCGAGTTCAGAGGACACAGGGGAGCGTGAGAGGTCGTCAGCATCGGAGTGTTTGCGTCCGGAGCGGTAAATGACCTTAATGTCGTAGTCTTGTAATCGGAGAGCCCAACGAGCGAGGCGGCCGGAAGGATCCTTGAGTGACGACAGCCAGCAAAGGGCATGGTGATCTGTGATGACAGCGAATGGGCGCCCGTATAAGTAAGGGCGAAATTTGGTGATCGCCCAAATTGCCAAACATTCTTTTTCCGTGACGGAATAATTAGTCTCCGCTTTTGTGAGTGCATGGCTTGCATAAGCAACGACGTACTCATTGAAGCCAGGTTTCCGCTGAGCAAGAACGGCACCCAGACCGATGCCGCTGGCGTCCGTGTGGAGTTGTGTAGGGGCGGAAGGGTCGAAATGGCGCAAGATCGTAGGGGAGGTGAGAAGATGGCGCAGCATGGCAAAAGCTTCGTCGCATGCAGTGGACCAGGCCGGTAAGTTGTGGCCGCCGGCGAGAAGTTGTGTCAGTGGGGAGATAATTGCAGCAAAATTCTTGACGAACCGACGAAAGTACGAGCAAAGTCCAATAAAGCTTCTAAGTTCTTTCAGGGAGGTGGGCTTCGGGAAATCAGCAACTGCTCGTAGCTTGGGAGGGTCCGGGAGGACACCATCCTTGGACATGACATGGCCTAAGATAGTCAGCTGTCGGGTGCCAAAGTGACACTTCTTCAAATTAAGCTGCAGGCCAGCGTCACTGAGACACTGAAGGACACTCTCAAGACGAATATGAGACGGAAAATCCGGGGAGAATACGACAGCATCGTCCAAGTAGCAGAGGCATGTTTGCCATTTCAGCCCGCGTAGGATGTTGTCCATCATGCGCTCGAAAGTTGCAGGCGCGTTGCAGAGACCGAAGGGCATCACATTAAATTCATACAGCCCATCAGGCGTGATGAAAGCTCTTTTCGGGCGATCAGCTTCGGCCATCGGCACCTGCCAGTATCCAGAGCGCAGATCTAACGAAGAAAAGTACTCTGCCCCCTGCAGGCAGTCAAGCGCGTCAACTATACGAGGCAGGGGGTAGACGTCTTTCCGAGTAATTTTGTTTAGCCGGTGGTAGTCTACGCAGAATCTAATGGAACCGTCCTTTTTCTTGGCGAGTACAACGGGAGAAGCCCACGGGCTGTGAGAGGGCTGGATCACTCCACGGTGTAGCATGTCGCTCACCTGATCATCAATTATGCGGCGCTCAGCGGAGGAGACGTGGTAAAGGCGCTGGCGCAAAGGTCAATGTGTTCCAGTGTCGATATGGTGGCGAACCGCTGTTGCACGACCCAAGGTGTCTTGATGAGAATCGAAGGATGCGCGGAAGCGCTGAAGCAAGGCGACAAGCTGGGCGCGTTGCAGAGGTGGCAGAGCGGCATCGACGGAATCGGCAAGCTGGTCGGGTGAGGTCTGATCGGTTGCGACGATGGGAAGAGTGAGGGCATTGATGTCATACGCGGGAGGGTCATTCGGAACAGGTGAAGCGTCGTCGAGATCGATGACATCAACTGTGCCAAGCGATTCTCCCCGAAATAAAGTGGTCGGGATAGGCAACGGGTTCGCAACGTACAGGGCGCTACAACCACCAGAAATTGTCAGCACAGCATGCGGGAGCATGACAAATTTGCGGTGCGCACAAAGGGGTGAGGGCGAAAAAAGAATAGTAGCGTCAGAGAGTGCAGCACAAGTAAGGGGCATAAGAACAGAAGAGAAAGCCGGCGCGTCGGTGTCGTCAGTGGCGAGAATATGCGCGGCAGTAGCAGGGGAGGCGTCCACAAGAGTATCACACAGCGGCGACAAATCAATTTGAGCACGTGCACAGTCGATGACTGCGTGATGCGCGGGCAGAAAGTCCCAACCGAGGATGATGTGAGAGGAGCGGGCAAGAACGAAGAACTCAATGGTGTAGGAGAGGCCTTGGATGATGAAGCGAGCGGTGTACGCTGCGAGAGGTCGAATGGGGTCAGCGCTGGCTGTTCGAAGGGAAATTTCAGAAAGCGGCGCCGTCACTTTTTTTAGTTTTCGGCACAAGTTGCGGCTAATGATGGACACGGCAGCACCAGTGTCAATGAGCGCATGAACAGGAACACCTTCAACCAGCACTTCAAGAATGTTCACAGGAGCGGCAATAGGACTTGAGACGGTCGGTGACGGCGCAGTTCTTGCCTCCGGAACTGCGGCGCCTAGTTTTCAGCTTGCAGGGGTGGCGACCAGCGGCGCATAGGAGAGACCGAACGGCGGCGAGGAGACGACGACCGGGAGGTTCGGTGGTAGGAGTCGGAGCGATAGGTAGAGGGATGCTGGGGCAGATTGGGATAAAGATGAAGTGTGGCAAGTGCGCTGCACGCACTCGCGCGCATGGGGGGAGAAAGACGACGAAGTAGGGGAATACAGATCGGCTCGACCGTATGCTACGTGTACTGTTTCATTGCTAATTATCATTACTACGATACAACATGATACAACATATTTTGGCGACGAGGATGCTGTTTTGATTCGGGACCTTCACGTGGCCTGCTCACCATCCGTCATGAGCTTTTCTGGGCTTCAGCCACCACCACCCTTCCTGCCGACTCCTGGTCGTCCTGCCCTTCCATGGGAGCAATGGGAGCTGGCGTTCCGGAATTACATGCTGGCCTCTGGTGCCTCTACTCTGGGCGCGGACAGGCGGAAGGCCATCCTGCTGAATTGCCTCGGACTGGAAGGTCAGCGCATTTTTTATACATTGGCGCCACCGTCGTCCACTCCAGCGCCTACAGCTACGGCTTCGCACTCCGGTGACGAGGCACCCCGCCTTGACGAATTTGATGCGGTGATATCCATCCTGTCGGAGCATTACAAATCGTCCGTGAATGTAATCGCCGCACGTCATCGCTTTCGCCGTCGAGTTCAGGCTCCAGGAGAGACAACCGATGAGTACGTCGCTGTCCTTCGCAGCCTTGTCGGCGACTGCGGGTTTGGGACCATGGCGGACGACATGATCAGGGACCAGCTGGTGGAGAAGACCTCGAGTTGCCATCTGCGTGAGCGCCTACTCATGGAAGGCTCCTCCTTGACTCTGTCGCGCGCCATGCTCCTTGCTCGACAGTGTGAGCAAGCTTCCCGGGAAGCCAGGGAATTGGCTGAGGAGGACGCTCCAGTACATCGTGTGAGATGCGAGCGCGGATCGAGACAAACACCACCTCAGGCCCATTGCTGCAAGTGCCAAAGTCAACCATCACAACCTGCTGCTGCAATACCAGAGCGCATGTGCTACCGCTGCGGTTCTACAACTCACCTAGCGAACAACCCTGCATGCCGAGCCCGCAACCGCAAGTGTCGTCGGTGCGGCAAGGTGGGCCATTTCGACTCTCTCTGCAAGTCGTCCGACCGTCCTGTTCAAGTTCAGCAAGTTGCAGATACTGCTGGCACATCGTCGATGCCGGATGGCTCCAGCAGTGCGTCTATTCTCAATGTTGAAAGTCAAAAAAACGGAATTTTCGCCTCAGTCCTTATTGAAGGCAAGTTCATCCGCTTCCTGATTGACACCGGCTCATCTGTGTCAATTATTTCTGAATATCTATACCACCGATTCTTCGCTAAATGTTTCCCGCTTAAATCAACTGCAGTTCAACTATTGGACTATTCTAAGTCTCGGATTATAGTCCAAGGGTGTTTTGTTGCCACAGCAAAGTTCCACGACCGTACCGCCTGCATCCTGTTGTACGTTGTCTCGGGAGGCACAACGCTGCTGGGCCTGGATTCCATTGCCGCTCTACAAATGAAGATCAAAGGTGCATCGTGGGAATGTCTTTCCATGACACCTGATACGCCTCTGTTACCTCCTGAGCTACGTCCACACTTCGAACATCTCTTCTCCAAGGAACTCGGAGTTGCTCGTGGCTACGTGCACAAAGTCAGAGTGCAGGATTCCGTTTCTCCTGTTGCTTGCAAGCTCCGACGGCTGCCGTTTGCCATTCGTCAGCAGGTGTCCGAGGAACTCCAGCAGCTTGAAGCTCAAGACATCATTGAACGGGTCGACGCTTCCAAGTGGATTTCACCCATAGTCGTGGCTCGGAAAAAAGATGGCTCCATCCGAATGTGCGTCGATTTGCGTGAGCCGAACAAGGCTATTGTGGTCGACAGTTTTCCTTTGCCTCAAACGGAAGAACTTCTACATAGCTTGGCCGGGTCACAGCGTTTTTCGAAGTTGGACCTTGCCTCGGCTTACCATCAAGTACCACTTAGCCCTGAGAGTCGGGAATTGACCACATTCATTACCCATGATGGCCTCTTCCGCTTCAAACGAGTGTGTTTCGGCCTTGCTTCGGCGCCTTCGGCTTTTCAGAAGATGATGCACTTAATTTCAAAAGGGTGCAAAGGTGTCCTCTTCTACATCGACGACATCATAGTCCATGGCACCTCCCGACAGGAGCACCTGACCAACCTTCGTGCTGTTCTCGAGCGCCTGTCCCAAGCCGGACTCAAGCTCAACCACAAATGTGTCTTCGATGTTCCGAAGCTCACTTTCTTGGGGCATGTTGTCAGCGGTGAAGGCCTGTTTCCGCTTTCTTCTGCCATCGAGGCGATTACGAAGGCTCCGACTCCATCTAACATCAGCGAGCTTCGCTCCCTCCTTGGACTTGCGGGTTTCTACTCCAAGTTTATCCGGCATTACTCCGACGTCGTTGAGCCTATGCGCGCCCTACTTCGAGGCAGCGACTCCGCCTTCACTTGGACTGCTGCTGCGGATTCAAGCTTCAAACTACTGAAGTCCATGTTGACGTCATGTGACGTGTTGCATTTTTTTTTATCCTGCCCTTCCCGTGATCGTAACGACTGACGCTTCCGGGTATGGCCTTGGGGCAGTGCTTCAGCAAGACAACGGCCATTCCCTGCAAACTGTTGCGTTTGCCTCCCGTACCTTGACACCCCAAGAAAGAAAGTACTCTGTTGGTGAACGTGAGGCCCTAGCTTGCGTTTGGGCGTGCGAACGGTGGCACGTGTATTTGTGGGGCCGGCCTTTTGTTCTACGCACCGACCACAGTGCACTTGTCATTTTGCTGTCGACGAAAGGAACGGGCCATCGGCCGTTGCGAATTTCACGTTGGTCGGCTCGCCTGTTGGGCTACAACTACACTGTAGAGTACCGCAAAGGCAATGACAACTCTGTTGCGGATGCTCTGTCTCGCCTTCCCTTACCGACCACATCGTGCAGTGAGCCCAGTGAGTTCGACGCCAGTGACGACGACTTCGTCTGCCTGCTATCGCCAGCCGTGACTCTACAAGAGCTTCAAGAGGCAACCATCAGCGACGCGGCAGTTGCTCAAGCCATTCAGTTTACATCGGCGACATGGCCGGACAAGAAATCCCTACCGGAGAACCTTAGGCCATACTATCTCCTGCGCTCGGAGCTGTCCGTCGTGCAAGGCGTCTTGTACCGAGGTGACAGGCTCGTCGTTCCCGAAAGTTTGCGACGACGCCTCATGGACATCGCGCACGAGTCACACCCCGGAATCAGCCGCACGAAAAGTCGACTGCGAGAGCTCTACTGGTGGCCGCGAATGGACGAGCACGTCGAAGAAATGGTACGGACATGCGTCGTGTGCCAGTCCTGTGACAAATCGGCTCGTCCGGTGGCAGCTCCTCTGCAACCTGTCGCCTTCCCAGAGAAACCCTGGGATAAGGTTGCCATTGATATCGTGGGGCCTTTCGACCAAGCTCCCAGTGGCTGGCGCTTCGCGATTACTCTCATGGATTATTACAGTAAGTGGCCAGAAGTTGTCTTCGCTGATGCCATCACAACTCAAACCGTTCAAGAATTCCTGCTTGGCCTCTTCGCTCGTGAGGGTTACCCTCAAGAGATTGTCTCTGACAACGCACGTCAATTTTCATCGATGCCCATGCAAACTTTCCTCCGCGAACGGGGGATACGCCATTGCTACTCTTCAGTGTACCATCCCCAAGCTAATGGACCTGGGCGCATATTTCCAGCACACGTGTTGATTGGGTAAAAAAGTCAATTCTAAATCCAGGAACCTAATGGTCTTGTCAGAAGGAATCTCATGCGTAAAAACCAAACTACCTAAAGTGTTCCTTCGAGGGCCCGGTGCCTGCGGATCCTTTTGTTGTGCAGGGTTCGATGAGCCTGGTGGAGTGCCTCAGTCGCGGTTTCCCCGACGCTAATGCAGCCTTCTCGGTGGACATTGTGGACTTGTTTTATTCTGTGCCCCATGACGAACTTTTTATTGCTGTGCGCGAATTCATTGAAAGATCTGGGACAATTTCCTTCCAGAATAAGTGTGGCATCACTTTAGAATCCTTCCTCGAACTTTTAAAAGTGTACTTGAATTCTACGATAGCACAGCATGAAGATGAGTATGTTGTGCAAAAACATGGAATCTGTATCGGCTCCTGTGCTGCGCCGGTGCTGTGCAACATTTTTTTAGCAAAATTTGACTCGATGCTACAAAGATCTCTAAACGACACACGTGTTGTAAGGGATTTTAGATATGTTGACGATTTTTTAGTAATTTTGAACTTAACCGAAACTGACCAGTTTACCCTTGTGGCAGACCAGATTTTAAATATTTTTAGCACTTGTTCTAAGAACTTGGTTTTTACGCATGAGATTCCTTCTGACAAGACCATTAGGTTCCTGGATTTAGAATTGACTTTTTTACCCAATCAACACGTGTGCTGGAAATATGCGCCCAGGTCTAAGAAGGCACTGTTGCCGTATGATTCGGCCCATTCTAAGTTAGTGAAGCGCAGCATTGCAAACTTATGTTTTTTGAATGCCTTAACGAAGAGTTGCCCTCATGTGATGCAGCAAAGTCTGGCGGAGCAGGTTGAACGGCTACAATGTTCTGGGTTTCCTCCCTCGGTTTTGATGGCGGTGGCGGAATCCTTGGGGAAAAAACTGAAGTTATCTTCAAAGGATGCCAGGCCAGTAGAAGTGCCAACAAGAAAGTTGGAAGTCATGCCTTACTTCCACAAGACTTCACATGGTCTGAAAAAAGTAGCTCAGAAGTTTGGTGTCACTATGGCATTTTCTGCTCCTTGCAAACTGTCCGGTTTGTGCGCCCAAACCTTTGCAGACATGCGCAGAACCGGTGTTTGCAATACAAAACACCAGACTATGTTCACCACATGCGCAGTGGGCGTGGTGTATTCAATCCCATTGTCATGCGGGAAAATCTACATAGGCCAAACTGGAGCATGCTTGAATGAGCGCCTGAGGCAACATCGCACAACTTTGGGCACAGGCACAGGCAGCAATCTAGCCTTACATGTAAAGGACTGCAAATGTTCTCCTAGTTTTCACATTGCCAGCATTATCGGGCGGGGGAAATCTAAACGTGAGCGTGAGCTATTGGAGGCATTCATGATCAGAAAGAATAAGCAGAAATGCGTCAGCGAGCCGTCTGTGATTATCACTGAAAAGGAGTACAAGTTTTTATCGTTATAGTAGGCATGTCATCATGTGGTGCACGAAGTGTATTGTCTGTAGGGTGGGTGCGCAGGCAGGAAATTCCTTTAAAATGAGCGATTCTTCATCGCAATAAATCAGTTGTAAGTCCAGCGTTGTGGTGTGTGCCTCCTTTGTTCTTGTCTTGCGTCTATTTTCGCTGGTTCCTTTTCTATGCAATATGAACCAACTAGCCCAGCAGTTTGCACTCCTGAACTATTTTCATGACAAATCTGCATAGTTACCTAGGTAAGGAAACAATTATATATACGTTGTAAACTCAAGCGGTCGAGACGTACCTAGCGGAGCCACAATAGTGCATGCTTGAAGCATTCTTGTTGACAGCGCGTTAAAGCACAAGGACAGAAGAAACACAGAGGACGACGTCACAGGCGCTGTCAACAAGAATGGATCATTACCAACTAGCCCGGCAATTTGTCCTATTCATGTTTGAAGCATGTCGGAATTTTTCCTTGTAAGCCCATGCAGCATAGTGGGAAGTAAAAAATATAGCAGCTGACAAAGTACTGAAATGTCCAACAACGTACACAGTAGCATCGAGTCGTACACAAACCGGCGACCATCAGCTGTCAGCCAACGATACGATAGCAAAGGCTCAAGTCAGACGCAAATGGTTTCCACGTGTTAATGGCCTGCTCTATAGAGTGAGCACGCAACCGTTAGCGAAAAAAGGCTGTGCTAAAAATATATCTCGAACACATTTATTAATTTCTTATTTGTTTAGCATTTTTGTCCCTATGCTTAAATTGCAATACGAATGCTTTCTAAGTGTGCTAGGAGTAATATTTTGAACATTCGTAGAAATGCATCAAAAATAGTTTCTGTCCGCTTAGTATATTTATTTTACATTAAAATATGCTAAAAATATGTAATAAATGCATAAAAATAAACAAAAATATGCTATAAATGCATTAAAAATATACTAGAAATATATATTAAATACATTAAAATATACTAAAATACACAATAAATAAATTAAAATACACTAAACATATACAATTAATATATTAAAATTAGTAACCTCAGGTCGGCTTAAAAAAGGTGTACTAGACGGATTCAGCGGATAATACTGATCAATGTGGTCAACATCAGAAGTAATGCATAATAATTAATAATTGGCTTCTTTGGGGAAAGGAAATGGCACAGTATCTATCTCATATATCGTTGGACACCTTAGCCGCGCTGTAAGGGAAGGGATAAAGGAGGGAGTGAAAGATGAAAGGAAGAAAGGGGTGCTGTGTTGGAGGGCTCCGGAATAATTGCGACCACCTGGGGATCTTTAACGTGCACTGACATCGCACCATCAGGAGTACTGACTGGTGGTGGTGGTGAAAAGCCTTTATTGAATGAAAGAGGTGAGGCTCTTTAAACAGCCCCACAATGGGTGGAGTCGTTATTCCGGGACCCCATTGGTCGAAGCCGCCAGTTTAGCCCTCTTGACCAAAGCCTTTTGGGCCTGAAGTTCCGAACAGCCAAGCAGGGCCGCCTCCCATTCCTCTCTGGTAGGGTTGGGGTGCGGGGAGAGAGCTGAGTTGCGCTCCCAAGCCCAAACCATGTGGTAGGTGTTAGCCACCTCCCCACAGTGTTTGCACCTGCCAGTGAACGCGGAATCGAAGTGTTTTAGTACTGCCGGGCACAGCATTGTGTTCGTGAATAATCGGAGTAGAATGCGTTCGTTTGCTTTCCCCAGTCCCTTTGCAGGGGCCGGGCAGAGGCGATGCCTATCATTATAATAGGATGTGATAGCTTTGAAGGAGAGTAAGCAGCTACCTTCAGGTTCCAGGTGCTCAGGAGAAAATGGGAACGCCCGGTGTGCTCGGGCCGCCGCGTCTGCAGCTTCGTTTCCTGCTTGGCCCTGATGGCCCGGAGTCGTCCAAACCAGACAGCGGGAAGTAGGATCAGTATCCCGGCTGCAGTTCCTTAGTATTTGTTCAGCTAGTTGAGTTATCCAACCAGCCTCATAATTGCGACATGCCGAACGCGAGTCTGTTATTATGTGTTTGGATTTTGAATCAGACGCAGCTAGGGCGATGACAACCTCTTCAGCTTGTGTTGTGCCTGGGGCTCGAAAGGAGAGCCCATCCACCTGTATTTCTTGATGTATGACCGCTGCCGTGTACCACCACCCGTGTGTCGGCCCAGCTACATCTACGTAAAAGACACCATGTTTGTTGCCAGAGTGGTGCGCTAAGGCTTCCGTCCTAGCCTGACGACGACCACTATGATCCTCCTTGTCCATCTTAGTGGGGAGGAGTCGAACTCTGACGGCGCGTCTCCAGAGTTCGGGCACTCGGACCCGCTCCTGAATGTGAAAAACATGTTGGATGTGAAGGCGGGCTAGCAACTGCCGACCCGACTTCGTTTGGGCTAGCCTCGTGTATTGATTTGTGGAGATGGACTTCCTTGGGCTCCTGAAAACTGTTCACCAATCCCAATGCAAAACGTCTCGCATTGGAGGTGGACACAGGAAGGTCAAGTGTGATCTTCATCATTTTGCGGAGTATTACCTCAACTTTGCCTTCGTCGTGTTTCCGCAAGCGTAGATAAGGGACCGAATAGAGGATTCGGATGATTACGAAAGCATGGGCCAGCCGCACGGCATCCCTGCTTCGCAAACCCCCTCTCTTGTTGGAGACGCGACGGACCATACGGTCTACTTTGTCTCCAACTTTGCGGAGTTTGTGCAATGTTGTGTCTACTCTTTGCTTATGGATGAACAGCCCGAGTATTCAAATCTCTTTGGCTTCGTGTATGGGGCCACTTGTTAAGGAGAGATGTATTTGGGTAGTGTCCTTAGGGGATGCCCTAAGGTGCACAAATTCAGACTTCCTGGGTGCGCATTGGAGACCACAGTGCCCTGCGTAGCGATCCACTACGTGAGCGGCTGTTTTCAGGCATTCCTCCATGCGCCCTAAGTTTCCCTCTGTGGCCCAGATCGTGATATCATCGGCATACAGCGCATGCCGTATGCCTTCGATACCATTCAACTGGTTTGGGAGATGGAGCATCGCCAAATTAAAGAGTAGGGGGATAGCACCGCGCCTTGTGGTGTCCCCCGCGTACCCATTTGATACGGACCGAATTCTGCCCCTTGGATTCTGATTACTGCGGCTCAATCGGTCAGGAAGTCTTTGATATAGTTGAAAGTGTTGCGGCCACAGTTGATTTCATTGAGGTGTGTCAGTATGACGCTGTGTTTGATGATGTCGAAGGCTCCTTTCAAGTCCAAGACCAGGGCGACCTTGTCATTATGTGGGGTGCTCAACTGGTTGTATTATGTCCTTGTTGAGTTGGAGGAGTACGTCCTGTGCCGACTTATGTGGGCGAAAGCCGAACATAGTGTCTGGAAATGCGTTTCGTTGTTCCAAGTATTCGGAGAGCCTATCCCGCACCATGGTTTCCATCAGCTTGCCCACACACTGGGTGAGCGAGATAGGCCTCAAGTTTTCTGTGTTGATTTCCTTTACCGCTTTGGGGATGAAGGTTACTAGGGCTGTTTTTCAATCAGGGGGGAGCGGGTTCTCGCCCTTCCATATAGTGTTGATGTATTTCAGAAGGGCCTCATACGCCTGGTCAGGGAGATTGGCCAGCAGCTTAACCGTGACCTTGTCCCGTTCAGGCGCACTGCCTCTCCTCATTTTGGACAGGGCTGCCTTGAGATCAAATAATTGGAACAGTTCGTCCAACTCAGGATTATCTTTGCCTGCGTAAAGATACTCCTGACCGCGATGGTCCTATTTGCAGCAGAGATACTTGTCCCTGAGGCCTCTGCAAGTTGCGTTGTGCTGCCGTTGAAATTATGGAGTGCTCGTTGTAAGTGGCGCTGTGTTTCGCCCCGGGTCTGCGCGGGATCTATAAGGCTGCGGAAAAGCCTCCAAGCGTTCTTGCCGGACATCTGTCTGGCAGCCGTATTACAGCGATCTATCCAGTTGGCGTCAGCAAGCTGGGAGGCATACTGAGCTGCTTTGTGAGTGATATCTAGGATGCGCTTCTTGAGTATTCTGTTAAGTTTCTGTCTTTTCCAACGTTTGGTGAGGCTGCAGCAGGCTTCCCAGATGTGTAGTAGATGGTTGTCCACTGCCGGGCAGTCTTCCGTGGTCTGTATCTGTGTTTCGTGTTGCTTGAGTGTTGTCATAAGTGTTTGGGCCCGCTGATCGTATCCATCTTTAATCAGGTTGGCTGAGGGCAGGGACTTTCTGAAAGCCTGCCAGTCTGGGAGTCGAGCTTGTGTGAGGGGCTTTTTGAGGGGCCGCGTGTTAATAAGTGTGTTAATGATGCAGTGGTCACTGCCTAGTGTCTCTTCCGTGTTTTCCCTTCCACGTGTTGGATGTGTTTGGAAAGTGTCAGATCAGGACACGTGTCCCAAGTCACAGT
Source organism: Amblyomma americanum (assembly GCF_052857255.1). Lineage (NCBI taxonomy): Eukaryota > Metazoa > Arthropoda > Arachnida > Ixodida > Ixodidae > Amblyomma > Amblyomma americanum. Next base: position 11,603,079 of record NC_135500.1, read on the forward strand.
TTCCCATTCGTGTAGGACGCGCTGGGTCGGTCTGTAGGGTGATGCCGAGCGTAGAGATAAGCTCCGCTAGCTTTCTACCTCACGCCTCTCCGTTTTTGTAGCCCCATAATTGGCGGGGGCATTGAATTCTCCCACAATCAAAATTGGGTCCCGACCCGCTATCTTCAGTGCCCGGCTGAAGATATCTGAGAAAGTAATATGTTTGAGCTTGGGCGGACCGTATACGTTCAGTATGTGTACAGGGGGGTCAGAGCATCGCAGAGGTAATATGGTGACCATAGTGTGACCAAGCGCGACAATGGCGGCATGAAAGTCCAATGTTTCAAGGTAAAGGCGTAGGTGTGCACATTTCGCGCGGTCACGAAAGCCTCTACAATTCCATTGTATTATGCCCAAAGGTTCCTGTTTTATTTTACAAAGTGTCCGCTTAGTGCCCTGGGCCATGATGAAGGCTAGAGGCTAGCTGGCTCACTCCCCCCCCCCACTGCGCTGGGGCCCTGCATGGTAGCGAGGGGGTTATCCTGACTTTCTTCAGTAGTTTCGCGGAAAATTTTGGATGGGCGGCCTACTTCCCTTACGGGTCCTGCCTGCCTAAGCAATTTTGGGTTAGCCTGTATCCAGGCTTTATTGGTTTGGGTGACGTGCTGCGTAACGGACACAGTCAGCTGCTGAGTAATGGTTGTTGCCAGCTGCTGCATTTGTGTTTGCATGACTTCTGTAATAATCGCTGGCAGTCGGGTCATGTGATCAGCCACATTTTGCTCAATATCCGTCATGCGGCTTTCCAGATTTGCAGTGAGCGGAGCACCTGACAACGGAGCGACGCTCGAGCACGCAGACGCCGATTCATCAGCGTCCTCCATTGTTTCCGAGAGAGGTGGCTTTTTAGAAACGCTAGCTCTTTTCTCAGCTCAAGTTCGAGGGGAGGAGGGGAGGGAGAGGAAATAGAGGCAACGCCCGCCCAGCGGCTTACCTTTGATGTTGAAGCTGGGCTGTTGCCAAGGGGGGGAAATCCCCGGCTTGGAAAGCTGGCGGCTTGGCACCGGTCCAGGATTTCGCCTTTTTGGAAGCGGGAGGTGGTTGCTTCCTGCTGCCTTGTTTCCCGGCAGCTTGGCCGGACTTGCCCGTGTTGTTCCCAGGGGAATTGCTTGACTTGCTTGGTTGCTCCCCTTGGTGCTGCTGGGCTAGCGGTCTCGATCGTTGGAGACGCCGAAACTTGCCCTTGCAGTCAGCGGAGCCAGTCAGGTGGGCCTGCCCGCAGATCATGCAGCATGGGGTACAGTCATGTTCGTTTAGACCCTGCTCGGAGGCGCCTACATGTTGCCCGCAAAATCCACTGAACTGGCTTTTAGCATAAGGAGACAAAAAAAAGTATGGTGGGGCAGCCAAAAAAGAGTGTAAACCAATAGGCCCCTGCCTGTGCCACTAAGTATAACAGGCTTAACCCAATCGTAATATAAATGAAAAGGCCCGAAGGCAATGTTGTGCTTTTGCCACCCGTAGGTGGGAAAATGAAAAAACAATGAGGGGGTAATGCTACTAAGCGACCCACAGCCGGGGGAGCGGGCCCGGGGAGACTCCCCTGGGACTTAGCGGAGGGGGTGAGACGTAGGTTGTGAGAATGGGACTGAGGGAAGGGTTATGGGTAATGGGATGGGACTGGGGACAGCGAGACATTGACCCTCATTTTATCATTGCTCGACCCCTGTCTGGCCAGGACAGGGAGGGCGTCGATGTGGACCAATGGTGCGGCTCCACTCACGGGATGCCCGACCACCCAACGACGCAATAGCTCCGACTCGGAGACAGGAAATCCTAACCCGAGGCAGCTGCCTCGGGCTCCTCCACGACTTTAGGGGTGCGGTTCGGACTTGCGAATCGCTGCCCAGCTACTAACCGTCAAGCGCTTTTCACAGTTTTTCAGACTCCGGAAGTATGTGTGGTGGATCCAGCCAATGGAAATTAGCCTCCCGGGGACCCACCTGTGCTTCCAACCAACCAACCTTGCACTTATTTCCTCCCCTAGCTTGCTCCACACCTACTGAGGGCCGGGATGACCGGGCCACAAGCCAAGAACCTGGCCGAGGGTGAGATGACCCGGGCCTACTCCACCGCTACTACACAACATCGACGGTTTTCGCATCGGTCGTACTAAGGTCCCCTGTACCTCGGCGTCCCGCGGTCAGCCATCCCTGACTGCTTCCCCGAGGACATCGCTCCCGAGGAGCCCTTCTGCTGAAAACCCCCGCGCGGACCTGGCCTCTCCGTGACCAGAAACCGACGCGCCAGCCGGTAGCCACGCACGCCGCCGCGTGCAGAGGCTTTCTGACTTTCGTATGCTTTCGAGCCAAATTCCGTGAGTCCAACCTGATTGTGAAACCAGGCCTGCCTCCGCACAGGCATCGGACCTCACGTGCGCGACTGGCCCACACAGTCGCTTGGGAGTCGCTGCTTGGTGGGCTTGGTGGCTGTACCATGAAGCACACCACTAATCCGCTTCTGCTCATAATGCAGGTGCTCGCAGCAGTCGTCACACACGCGCTGCTTCCCGCCCTGGTTTCGGCTGGGGTGGAATGCGCGCCGTCAGACCTGCCTGGGTACCCCTGCAGTGATACGCATGTCCGTTGTCTCAACGCCATCAGCGCTTCAAACCTGCCAGCGTCATCGCTGGAACCCTGGACACTTCCGGAACCTTGGACACACCCATCGTCATCGACGGCACCTGGCACACCGTGTATAAAAGAGCGGCAATTACCGGCTGCGCTCTGTGGGCTTGGTGGCTGTACCATGAAGCAGACCACTAATCCGCTTCTGCTCATAATGCAGGTCAGTAACCCATACGCCTTATCAACTAAGAAAACTAGTAATTACTGCCTGGTGCAGCTTCCGAGCCTACAGTGTTGTGTCGATGTTGCTATTGAATGTTTTGAAACGATTCGCATCTTGCTACTATTGTCCGGGGACATAGAAACGAATCCGGGACCTGCCAGTGCAGAGGCAGTACTTGCTGAATTGAAGAAGTTGTCCTCAGGTCAGGCTACAATAATTAGTGACGTCCAAGACATCAAAAACAAGTTAACAACTACAGAGAAAACCATTACAGATCTAATTCAGAGGATTGCCGATTTAGAGAGCCACTACCAGAACCTGGCTACTTTGAAAACAGATGTCGAATGTATGCAATGCAACACAGAAAAGGCTACTCAACTGGTGCGGGATCTGGAAGCCCGATTTGATGACGCCGAAAACCGCTCACGAAGATGCAATCTGATTTTTTACGGCCTTTTCGATCCTACACCATCCGAGTCATTTGCCGATTCCGAAGAAGTCATAATCCGCCACTGCTCCGATCAGCTCGATTTGTCGTTAGATAGTAAAGATATCGAACGTGCACACCGTCTTGGGCGTCACAACACAGAACGCCAGCGTCCCATAATTATAAAGTTTGCGTCTTTTAAGACTAAACAAATGATCCTCTCAAATGGCCCCAAACTAAAAGATACTGATTTCAGCATTGGTGAAGATTTCTCCCGCCGAGTTCAAAATATAAGAAAGCAACTTGTCGCGTTTGCCAAATCAAAAACAACTAAATTTTCTTTGCGGTACAAAACCCTCCGTATAGGCCCCAAACGCTATTTTTTTATGAGTCTGAGCAAACAGTAAAAGAAATCTTCTAGCCACCACGGCGACGCAAGTCGGCACTACACCGTCCCCAAACATGTCCTCGTCCTAATCTTACGTTTTCGGCAATCTTTACCAATATACGCAGTTTCATCCCGAAGCGAGAGCTCGTGTCAAACCTGGTGTTATCATCTGATAGCAACTTGCTTATATTAACTGAAACGTGGCTAACAAATGACATTAGTGATAGCGAGGTGCTTGCTGATCTGCCTAATTTTTCTCTCTTTCGTTCAGATCGTAAAAACGCACGTGGTGGTGGTGTTCTGATTGCGGCAAGCAACCACTTATCATGCACTGCTTTAAACATTTCATCCGACCTTGAATTAATTTGGCTTATCTGGCGATCCGCACCACATTCCGTGCTGCTGGGTGTCTGCTACAGGCCGCCACACAACACTCCCCATTTTTGCCGCCAGCTGAACGCAACCTTGTCTAGATTAACCTCGCGGTATCCCAACGCTCACATTCTCCTCTTCGGGGATTTTAATTACCCGACTATTAACTGGCATAACCCGGTGCACTCCATAGATAATCGAGCGGATACAAGAGAATTTCTTGATATCTGTTCGAATTTTAATCTTGCCCAACTTGTACTAGAACCTACGCGTGTAGTAAACGACACTGCAAATATTTTAGATTTAGTAATAACAAGCCATCCTGAAAGTTTCTCCTCCATGACTTACTTGCGGGAAATTAGTGACCATAAAGTCATCCAGACAGTCTTTAATTTCAAACTAATTCCTCGCCACAGTCCGGGAAAGACAATCCGGCTGTACGATAAAGGCAACTATGAAGCAATAAATAGCGAGCTGCACGCCTTCTTTCCATCTTTTAACGCAACTTTTCAAAGCAGATCTATCCAGGAAAACTGGTCAATATTTAAACAAAAGCTTAACTCTCTGGCAGATAAATACATCCGAAGACTACTTTTCGAAGTCACTGAAAAAACTCGAAAATAAAAAGAAACGCCTATTCCGCGCAGCTAAAGCCAATCACAGCACCTGCTCATGGGACCACTATTATGCCGCCGAGAGCTCGTATTTATCAGCTGTCAAAAACGCTAAGCAACACTTTTACCACGACGACTTGTCGAGAATCCTAAAAAGTAACACAAAAAAGTTCTGGCAAATTATAAACCCTACTAATACGCATTCAGTTACCCGGAATAAAGATTCAGGAGAGCCATTTAGCGATACTGAATGTGCTAATATCTTTTCAGTTGCTTTTTCCTCTGTCTGCACAAGCGAGCCCGATGCGCCCTTACCTATTCTGCCTACAACCATTCCGCACACCATGCCTGTAACCAATGTTTCTGCTAATGGTATAATGTCCTTAATAGATAAAATTAAACTTTCATCTGCAGCAGGCATGGACAAAATAAATTCTAAACTTTTAAAAAACACAAAGTGCATTTCTGCCGAATGTTTATTGTTACTGTTTGCTCAGTCACTTTCCACAGGCACCATACCTGATGATTGGAAGAAGGGAAAGGTCGTTCCAGTCTACAAAACCGGTAACAAAAATTCACCATTAAATCACCGTCCTATCTCGCTCACAAGTGTACAGTGTAAAATCATGGAGCATATTATCTACTCAGAAATCATGCAGTTCCTGGATGGTAACAAATGCTTTCATCCTGCACAACATGGATTTCGCAAAAACTATTCCTGTAACACACTATTAGCACTCTTTCTTCACGGTCTGCATGCGAACCTCGACTTAAAAATCCAGACTGACGCATTTTTTTTAGACTTTGCTAAAGCCTTCGACAAGGTTTCCCACCGACGTTTGATGCTAAAACTTTCGCAGCTGAACTTGCATCCTAACATCTTAAAATGGATTGAAGCATTTCTAACGTGTCGCTTTCAGTCAGTTGCTGTTAACAACCAGTCATCCCCTTCTGCCCCCGTAACCTCAGGCGTACCTCAGGGCTCGGTCCTAGGTCCTCTTTTCTTCTTAATATACATAAATGACTTGCCAGAACACATATCATGCAATATCCGTTTATTCGCTGACGACTGCGTTATCTACCACTCAATAACTAACACTTCCGACCAAAAAGCCCTTCAGGATGATCTTAACCGCATTGAAAAATGGAGCGATGATTGGCTAATGACACTTAACCCTAACAAATGCAAGCTTGTTTCGTTTCACCGCAGACTTAATCCGTTGTCCTTTTCCTATAGAATTTCTAACAATCCAATAGAGCACATTCATTCATACAAATACTTAGGTATCACTGTGTGTCATGATCTAACTTGGCGGGAACATGTTACTAATGTTATTTCATCTGCAAACAGAACCCTTGGCTATCTGAAGCGCCATTTACGTCACGCAACAAAAGAGGTCAAATTACTCGCTTACACATCATTGGTAAGACCAAAACTAGAATACGCACCCCCATTTGGAGCCCCCATCAAGCATATCTAATCGATGCACTTGAAGCCGTGCAAAATCGCGCCGCCCGTTTCATTCACTCCCAATATTCATATGAGGTCAGTGTGACATCCCTGAAATCACTGTCCAACTTACGAAGCCTTTCTTGCCGTCGTCGCGTCGCAACCCTATCTCTTTTTCATAAATTTTATTACAGCTCACTCGGCCATGAACCATACATCTGCGCACCTCCGCCGCGCATATCACATCGCACTGTCACCCCCTTCAAGTTACTCGTCCACGTGCCCGTACTGTAACCTTCTCCACCTCTTTCTTTCCACGAGCCGCGTCAGACTGGAACGGCCTCTCCCACTCCGCTGCTGCTATCACCTGCCCGTCACTCTTCAACGCCAATATTGAACTTCATATGTCATCGTGAAAAAATGTACCAATTTTTGATTACCCCACCCCTTATGTAATACCCCGAAAGGGGCCTTTAAGCTAAATAAATGAAATGAAATGAAACTCCCATGGGGTTTTGCATCCCCAGAGGACGGGCCCCCGCCACCCCATCCCCACCACTGGCGTTGCACCGGAACAAAGCCTAGTAGCCGAAACTACACCGGCCCGTATCCGGTGGCAGGGGGGGGGGGGGCACGAGCAGGCCGCACCGTCGGATTTCCCCCCCTCCCCCAGCATAAGAAGACAGACAATCCCAAAGAAAATGCGCTGTCATCAAGAGGTATATGACAATGGAAGGTCACGTGACGGGGCCTGAACGGGAATGATGTCGCCACACAAGGAAATGCCGACGGAAAGTGACATCAGCAAACAGGAACTGCTCCAAGAAGTGTGATATACTTGGCTTGGCTTATATTGTTACGTGACGGCCAGCCGAAGAATGAGACGAGATGACTGATGACAATGAGATGGTTTAATGGCTGGCTGGCCAAGCGCGAGCGCTCCGTCTCGGGTCACTGCCAACTTCGTCTTCTTCGTCACACTACCCGGGGCCACCGAGCGATCGTCCCGATGGGTGACAGACGCGCGAAGTGGTGATGGGCTTCAGAGGATCGCGGGACAGGAAGCAGAAAGTGGTGAGGTGCTGGCCGCCACGATGAAGGACATGGCTGAATGATTGCTGGCCCGCTTAGCTTCCGGGCCGCAGGTCACCAGGAGCCGACTGCCGGGGCCCCAGGACGCGCCGAACGGCATGGGCAGGGGAACGGTGTCGTCACGTGCGGGCAGCGTCTCTGGTCGGTGGGGTCGGGTCCTTGAGTCAGGTTCCCTTCATCGTGTCGAGTGGTCTGGGTGGCGGGCGGGGCAGGGGAAGAACGGCGAGATCGGTTCAGGTCTGAAAGGCTGGGGCACGGCCGGGCGACGCAGACCAAGAACTCACGGCCGACGACCACGGCTCCCGCATGCACTGAAGCTCCCGGACCAGTCGGGTAGTGTGACGAAGAAGACGAAGTTGGCAGTGACCCGAGACGGAACGAAGTTGGCAGCGCTCCGTCTCGGGTCACGCGCTCCGTCTCGAGTCACTGCCAACTTCGTCTTTTTCGTCACAATATATACCCTACGAGTGGAGATACATTATCTTGCCCGGTGAGGCGCTTTTTGCGCAGACTGTGGGCCCCCAAATTGTCGCACAGTCGTCGAGTGGTCGCGTTCGAACCTGCGGTCTTTCTAGAACCGAATTGTTAGTCGCAACTTGCGTCAGGCATCGCTCAGGAGTCGAACTGTCAACCAACAAATACATGGGCGTCTATGGCAGCCGGTCGGCCTTGCTTGTCGGGGGCCTTTTCGCTGGCATGTTCGGGCCATGAGGCGCGCTTGGCGTCATTGCAGGTATAATGCTAACACGCGGTCCACACGTAATTTAAATAAGTGGGGATTGCCTTTCTGATAGAATTTAACCTAAACGAATGGACGACAGAAAAGGGAGAGTTTTCACTGTTCCCGGAAACGTGATTTCGAGCCCTAGTTTGTTCCACGGCAGCTTTAGATGTACTGCAAATATGCTCCCGCGGACTACCTATTTGTTAGAATTGAAGTATACTATGCACGAATTTATTTCGTATTTACGAAAGTACACTTTAAATGCATTGCCAACATGTAATTTCCCGAAACGCGATTTCGAGCACTAACGGTTAAACGGCAGCTTGAAGTGTGCTGCAAACACTTTTACGCGGACAGCTCATTCGTTAGAATTTAAGTGTATTTAATTTGAACACATTAATGTCGTATTTGCGAAAGTACACTTTCAGTACATAGCCAACATGCAAAGGTCTTTACCCGAAACGCGATTTCGAATACTAGATTGTTCTACGGCAGCTAAAAGTGTGCTTCAAATATGATTAAAAAGACTGCCCGTTTGTTAAAGGGAAGCTGAAGCACTTTTCGAAAAAAAATGAGTTCTCTACGTCATTTTATAGCTTTAGTCCGCTTAAAAAGAATATCTCATTCAAAAAGAGCGGAAATAAACGCAAGAAGCTGTTTTTTAGAAGAAAACGCGCCCCATCGCCTCAGGGCGCCGAGCGAACACCGCTCTTGCCCGCGATTGGCCGGGACTATCGTGACGTCATCCACGGGGATCTCCGGCCGGCACCGAAGGCGTTGCTGCGTAGCGCGTTGCTTCAGCTGGCTTTTAAGGACTACATTTTGAAAATTATGGATAATTCAAGCAGTGTTGAACAGTTGGGACTTTCACCATGCATGTTCGAGCCATCAGCAGCTTCAGAAAACGGCGGAACCAATTCAGTAGAGTGGTGAGCTGGGCGAGTCGGTACATGATTGCAGAAAGAAAACCAGCGCAAAGGACGGAGACACAGGAACAAGGAACACAGGACGATTCTGGACTATGAGCGGCGAAACCAACGCCGCCGCGAAGTGCGCGGGCAGCGAAAGTCAAGTCGCGACATTTTCACGTGTTGGAAATCTCGACTGGATGGATGGATGAATTCAGCTTTTATTTCCACCGGAAATGGAGACCCCTTACTACTCACCGCCCCCGGCACGCAGTCCTGGAGGGCGAGGGCCGGAGCCTCCGTGACTAAATGCTAACCAAGAGATTTTATCTCTTCGCGGCCTCAGCCGCCAGGCGGATTGGCTTGTTTCTGCCGAGCGGGTTCTTCGCTGCGCAGCAGGGCTTCCCAGCTTTCTATGCTATCAATATCTGCGTCGGCTCCGGAGTAGTCAACGCATTCCCATATTCTCTGCTTCCGGGTAACCATGGAACCGCCGGACTGTCGGAACCTGGACGAGCGCGTGCAAACCTATTCCGAAATCGTTGAGAACTCAGAATAACGAGAAAACTGGTGCCACCGCCGGATAAGAAGCTAATAGAGAAGCGACCGCATGGCGATCGCTGTCTGCAAGCCGGAAATTTCGTTAACCCAGTATGGGCCTTTCACGTCCTACCAGGGTAACACGAAAGGCAAATCTTCACTGATACATATGTTTTGAGTAGGTGCATGCACGTGCATATCTTTTGGGTAGGTGCATGTGCAAGTGCCAATAAAAAAAAGGAAATTGTGCCGAAACGTTGCTGTGTACCACTGCTGCATAAAAGCCTGGCCACCAACTTCTTTACGGCGACAGTGTGTGTGTGTGTCTTCTCCTGGTCCTGCGTCTTTTTCTCGCTGTTTCTTTTTTTTCTTGACCAACTTCTTGTAACGCCTGTAAACATGGTCTAAATCAGATCACCGGCACGCTTACACGAGTCGTGCGAGGTAAAGCATTTGTTTGTTCATATATTTATAGTTACTTGTCTAATTACTCCCGAAGGCCTTTTAGAACTACAAAAGAATGCCAAACTGGATGAGTTGGAGTGGGTTCACTGCTGTACTGCAGCGCGAAGAGACGAGGCGACCGGGAGGAAGCTCTCGTGTGCGCTTTCCTCCTGTCGCATGTTCGGGCTACTGTTCAAGCATGAAACTTCTGCACTTACCCCCGTGCGTTGTTGTTGTTCTTTTTTTTTGCGTGCTGAACACGCTTTTGAAGAATAATTACGGCTGCGTTTCGGAGCTCGCGGTGCTGCTCATCAAAACTAGTGTGCTGCGATATATAGTTGCTGCTGTTGCGCATCGAGATAAACAGCAGAATTACTTGTGGATGATATAGAAGTATGCGTAACGTGGCTCGACAACTTTGCCGTTGTGACTCAAGGACAAATTAGCATGAATTCTGGCGCTATCGTCGATCATCAGCCATGACCAAGCGTTCATGAATGCAAATGTTTGCTTTGCTCAAGTATATAATCCCTTTTTTGTTCAGTTAGGTGCAGCTGCGTGTGCTGCGCGGTGACGACAGATTAAGAGAATTGCTTGTGCTGCCATGAGGTGCAAGCAATCAGGAAAAAGCAAAAACGCACAGAGTGCGTAACGAGCTCAAAAAAGACTGTGTGCCTTAAAGACAGTGCTGGAAGTGCCCTTAGCTCAGCATGGATGTGAACCAGCTGGAAAAGGCAAAGAGTTTACAAACAAGTAAGAAAGTAATATAACCAAAAGAGAAATATTGATGCACATATTTTGTGCAGGCAGTTTCGGCATGCCGCGCACCACCAGATTGTCTGGTGAACGTGGAAGAGGCTGGGGGAGAACAACCGACGGATTCTACCAAGCTGCGTGCTGAGCGCTGTTCGAAAGAAGTGCCATGCCAAAACTAGTGTATATACATGTAGGCTTCACGCATTACACGAAACGCCTGAACGAGAGAAAGTAAACGGCACAGGCAGAAGATTACTTTGATCTGTGGTTCGCCAAAGCGCGGGCCGCAGCGAAGCAAGCGCATCCGGACGGCCGGCCGACTCTCCGTGAATGTCGTCACTTCCGCCAGTTCTCCCTCTCTGCCGTCCCCCCACCCAGCGCTTCCGGAAGCGACGAGGGTGTGCCGGCGGCGGGTTTTTAAGAAGTGATTGCAGCTCTGTTTGCGGACAGAATCGGGAAAAAATTTACACACATGACTTTCAAGGTCCTTTCTTCCCAACCGCAGCGTTTCATGTGATTTTAAAACCGTTTCAGCTTCCCTTTAACATTAAAGTATACTTCAGATGAATTAATTTCATATTTACAAAGCCGCCACGGTGGTTGAGTGGTTATGGCACTCGGCTGCTGGCCCGAAGGACGCGAGTTCGATCCCGGCCGCGGCGGTCGAATTTCGGTGGAGACGAAATTCTAGAGGCCGTGTACTGTGCGATGTCAGTGCACGTTAAAGAACTCCAGGTGGTCGAAATTTCTGCAACCCTTCGCTACGCGCAACGGCAGAACGATAGCACAAACTGCTGAACGGCGCCTGCCTGTCCACTGCACCTACGCACTGAAGAGCACATCCATGATTTTTGCGCAACGCTGCATCGTCTAATGTCACAGAAGCGGCTGGCGCCGTCATAAAAGAAGGACCTTCTCGGCGGCCAAACTGGTATCTTCGGATGCTGGCGCGGCTAAGTCGGAGTACACAGCCGCCGCCGCCATAAAGCGGTGACATGTAATATGTCACCGCTGCTCCCGTTCGAAAAGATATTGCGCCTTAATGAAGCAAGCGCTAGACGCTCAGGCGCCCACGGGCGATCACCCGTTGTTGCATCATACCAGAGCGGGGAAAAAACCGTTACGAGCAAACAAAATAGTTCACAAGCTAATCTACCACTCAGGCGCACAAGTACAATTAATTTTCAGGTGCAGGCTTACCTTGCAGCACGGTCGCGCCGAATTCCCAAAAGAACTAATGAAAGCAGCACATGTTTAAGCGTACGCGCCCTCCCGCATGGTTGCCTTTCTGCATCTAAACTTGCGCCATAACAAGCGAAACTTTGATGATCGCTTTGAACCAAAAGAGCTTGTTAATAACGCTGATCCAAGGACAATTGATTTATATACTGCGATATTAAACCACAAAAAAAACTTCGCCAACTGCCATGAATAACACTAAAGCCCAGTGGTTCCGTACCGTGGTAAATATAGCCCGGCGGTGTAGGTAGCCTCCACATGGGGCCATCTGCTTTGAGAGACGGCTGGCTAAACGTCAGGGCTTAAGGCTGGCCCGACTTTTGATGCCAACCTTGAGTCAAGCAGCCTGGCATGTGCTCACGGTAGCCCGCAGGGGCACCCCCCCTAGGGGGATGTTGGTGAGTAGTGCGCCACTGCGTACCCCAGCACCCACGCTTAGGCTGTGTGTGGCTTTGCCGTGTCTGGGGAAAAGGGAATCCTGGTGGCTGAGCAGACGCCGAGTGTTTGGACCTTAAAGGCCCCCCGGCAGAAGCAACACTCCACTTTGGCCCCCGCTTCCCAGAAACGGTACCCCCGGATTGACCCGCCCGAGGAAATCAGCCACTTTCCATTTCCTGCCCCACTCTCCACACTTTTCTTTCCTATCCTCTCTCTCCCACCTATCCTGTCGTTTCACTTCATTATTTTCTGACTTTCCGGGCAGCGAGGGTCCACCCTGTGCGTAACTTGGCCCTTATTTTTGTTATTTATTCATTTATTCATACTGTCAGCAGCTGCCAAGACGGGAGTTGGTGAAATAATCAAAAACTAGATGCAATACATTAGCAGATCACCTCCTTAGGTACGAATAAACAAAACATTATAGGAGGGATTAAGACATAATGACATGTGATATGGGTCAAAAACATACCAGTCAAACCAGTCACAAATACTTCGTGAGGGCGTTTTCAAAAGCCTTTAAATCCGAACATTAAACTACTTCTTTTGGTAATTTGTTCCATTCGTCAATAATGCGAACCAGAAAACAGTATTTGGAAGAATCTCTTCTAAAATCCAGAGGTGTGATATGCTTGGAATGTTTTGTTCTGCTGCCGGAAGTATTCAGTGGTTTGATTTATCGGTCTAGATGGAGCTTACAGCTACTTGTGAACACATAAAAAAAGAATATCAGCCTGTTAAACTGCAGTTTATGCTTCGCAGTTGTCAGCCCGGCCCTGTTTCTAAGTTCAGGCACTGATTTGGTTCTAGAGTACGAGTTTAAAATAAATCTTAGAGCTTTGTTTTGTACCCGTTCACATTTTGATATGTTTTGTTTAGTGTACGGCTCCCAAACATGACTAGCGTAAGTCAGCACTGGAAGCACAGCCATCTTGTAAGCTAGTAGCTTTACCTCTACAGTGGCATCATGAAGTATTCTTCGCAGTAACCAGAGCTTCCGCGTGGCCTTATTGCAAACGTCAATGTGCGTTGTACAGTTTAGGTCTTGTTTAAGATGAATTCCTAAGTATTTTACATCGGTTACTTGAGTTAATGCTTCACCATTGATACTGTAAGGGAAGTTTAAGGGGTCTTTTTTGCGTGTCATGCACATAAAAGATGTTTTCGATGCATTTAGTTCAATTTGCCACTCATCACACCAGAAACTAATTTTCTCCAAATGATTGCTAAGTTTTTGCTGGTCAGAAGAGGAATATATTTTTAAATACACAATGGTATCATCTGCATAATGTTTCATCGCAACTTCTGGGGAAAAACCTGTGTTCATATCACTGATATATATTGAAAACAGTAAAGGCCCTATTACCCATCCTTGCGGCACACCTGATCGAACTGATTTTTTAGAACTATGAGTAGAGTTTAATGAAACAAATTGCTCCCTTTTGTGATAAGCATGCCTCTATCTAGTTCACTAGCTGATTGTTGCCGAGGGTACAGGACAGTTTTATAAGCAGCTTTCTATGCGATATTCTATCGAAAGCTTTCCGGAAATTGATAAAAATTATATCGATTTGTCCCCTTCCATCCATGCATTCACCAATCTCATGTATAATCTCAGTCAGAATATTGGATGTTGAGTACCGTCGTCGAAAACCGTGTTGATTTGTCCCCAAAATGCCGTTTTCCTCCATAAATTTCATCAAGTGGTTGGTCAAAATATGCTCCAGCGTTTTGCAACATGTACTGGTCAGGGAAATGGGTCGGTAATTCGTGACATCATCTTTGGGACCTTGTTTATGAATTGGTATAACCTTAGCCCGTTTCCAGTCATTAGGTACTTGACCAGATTCAAGGAATTTTGTGAAAATATCTACGAGGTAAAAGGAGCACCACTCTGCATATCGTTTAAAAAAGTGTTAGGAATTTCATCAGGACCTGGGGATTTTTTTTCGTCCAGTTTAAGAAGTAGATTGAAAATGCCGGTCCGACTTACTTTAAGCTCAGGTAAAGGTTGTATATCAAGAGGTTCCGTTTGGGGCATAGTACCGTCATCCAAAGTGAAAACTGTTTCAAAGTATTCATTTACGATGCATGCCAATTCAGTCCTATGAGTGATAATTCTATCTTTGCTTGTCAAAAATTCTATGCCAGATTTTGGCTTCGAAACATGTCTCCAAAATTTTCCAGGAGCCGTTTTGATAAAACTAGTTAGTGTTTGACTCATATAAAGGTGCTTTGCTTGGATAATTTCCATTTTCAACTCCTGAGAGAGTACTTTAATAGACTCGCGCGCTGTTTTAGAGGTGAATTGTTTAGCCCTGCGAAGTTTCAAAAGGCGTTTTTAATGGGTTTTCTATGTTGACTTTTTTAGTGCGCATGTAAACAAATCGCTTTATCGAGTCAAACACCACTGTTTTAAACCTCTCCCACGCATCGTTTACAGGCGTAAATTCTAGAGAGATATAACGAGTGAAATTATCATACCCTAGTTCTAGGTTATCTAATATTGCGACATCATCAGCTTTAGAGAAGTCCGGGACGGTCAAGGTTTTATTGTTTTCAACGGTGTGGTATTTAGTGGATATGTGCATAATCACCATCTTGTGATCAGAGATTCCTTCTAAGACTTCATACCAATAATTTGGCTGTGAAACAGACTTATTCAAAAAAAGGCCAGGTCAAGTAGCGACTCTTCCGATTCATGGATTCGCATGGGTGGGCTCACAATTTGGATTAAATCAAGAGAGCAAGCAATATCTAGACGAACGCGAGAAGCTGCCTGTTCATTCTGACCGGTTTGTCCAGTCAATAAGTGGTAGATTAAAATGCCCGGCCATTATCATCTTGCATTTACTGTGACCAAACTTGTCAGTTAAGAAATCATTAAGTAAAATCATGTATTCCTAAGTGGTTCCTGGAGTACGATATACTGCGACAACTACAACTAACAAACCCCCAATTTCCATGGAACACACGACACACTCCAAATCAGGTGGGGAAGCAATTTCTGTACAAACAATTGAAGTTTTATATATAATGGCAACGCCTCCTCCTCAAGATCCACGGTCTTTGCGGTATGCCACATAATTCGGAGGAAGAAATTCAGCACTCTCAATGGAATCATTTAACCAAGTTTCAGTGACAATCACGATATCCTGTTTGTGTTCTAAGAGGACAGTTTCGAAATGTGACATCTTGATGTAAATACTCCTTGCATTTAGGTCCAAAATTATGAGCTCATCAGGAAGATTTCTCGTTGTCCTGTGAGCTGCTTTCACTCCCGCGGTTACGAGCATCCCTGTAAGCCTTTCGCGTTTTAGCGTCATCATCCCAGTAATAAGCCTTGCCATCCACATAGAGCTTGTCATAAGCAAGTCGCACTTTCCACTTCTCACTTTTCGCGCTTTCCCAAAGACACTTTGTGCGGTGCGAAACTTGCTTTGAAAAATCCTCGCTGATCGAAACCACAGTGTTCTTCATCTTGGAACAGTTGCGCATAATTTCCTGTTTTTCGTTGAAATCAAAAAGGCGGATGATAACTGGTCGCTAATTACCCTGCTTGCCTCGGTGTATTCGCTCGGTGTATTCGGTGTCGGTGTATTCGCTCTAAACATTTAGGAGCAACGGCAATCACAGAAAACACTTTTCATTCACTGCTTTCACCAGATCTTCCGCGTTTCGTTGTCTTGTTCTGCTAAGCTATAAACGATGAGGTTATTGCGGCGTTGGCGGTTTTCCATGTCGTCAAATTTCTTTGACAAGTCAGCGACTGCTTGCTTTAGGCCAGTCACCGTCTCCTGTGTGTCGTTGATGTTAGAAAAGGAAGATTCAAGTTTAGCAAAGCGGTTCTCAAAGTTTTTTATGGCGATACTGTTTTCTTTCACTTCTTTTTGAACGGCTCTCGGGTCACGTTTAATGTCGCCTAGCGTCTTAGTGAGTTCCTTCAGTGTTTGCAAAATCTGTTCGAGTTTTTCATCTGCGCTCAAGCCTGGGCCCGGATTTATTTTAGCATCACCACTTGTGATAAGTTTAAGACATGCAGACCAACAATCACACACAAGCGATGCGAAAGTGCGGGGGCACGGCACGACAACTAGAGCCAAGTAATTACATTTAATTGACGAAGTGTCCCATCTTGCCTGCAGACAGGCAAAAACGAGCACGTTGGACACCATGCTTGTGTGCGTGCCGTGCCCCCAACAGAAGCTGTGAGGGTCCGAGAGTCCGCTTATGTAGGGAACAGCCAGTGCCGTGGTCGACGGTGATTGGTTGAAGTCGGCGAAGAAGGGTCCCAGGATGAGCGCGTCGATCAGCTGCATCGGCGACAGTTGTAGATAAGCAGGGAGCAGTAGTGAGCGCTCTGGCTTGTCAAACGTCGTGATAGCACTCGAATTCTCAGCGGTGGCGAGAAACGGGACCTGCAGACAGGCAAAAACGAGCACGTTGGACACCATGCTTGTGTGCGTGCAGTGCCCCCAACTGACTTTATTATTTTCTGACTTTCCGGGCAGCGAGGGTCAACCCTGTGCCTACTGGTCTACCTTGGCCCTTATGCGTGTAGTTATAGCGGCAGCGTATGGTTAGTGCGCCTAACGCATTCCCATGTTGGGCTCCATGGTGGGTGACCAGTGCGGCTGCCTAATAACATACTCTCTCTTATGGCTGACAAAAAAACATCCTTCTCATCGGTCCCTGAAAAGGGGCCGGACCGACGCAAAACATGTGCTGCAAAAGTCAACGGAAAACTTTCCAAAGTTTTTGTTGTGGAGTCCATATCCGACGAGCCTGTAGCTGATTTATAAGCTGCATTTGCAAAGAATATCAAAAATTTTCTTGGAAAAGAATTCAAAACGAAGAAGCAAACAACAGGAGATCTCCTTGCAGAAATTGAGACTAAATACCAAAGCATCAGAATGCTAACTCTGAAAAAGCTGGGCAAACTGGATGTATGGGTCACACCACACCGCGCCCTTAACTACACCAAGGGAGTCATTTCGGACCACGAACTTTTACAGAGTACTGATGGAGAAAGCGAAGAACTTTCCAAGCAAAGCGTAATTTCAGCTCGCAAGATCACAATCGGAAAGAACAATGCAGAAATAAAAACAAAACATATTGTCCTCACATTTAAAACTACTACTCTGCCGGACTCCATTCATGCAGCATACTTATTATTATTATTATTTTTATTATTGATTTATTGATCTTTGTTGCTTTACAATTGTACGCAAACACTGCTCGGTGCACCCTTATACGTATAGCAAACCGAAGGCGTTGTTTCAAATGCCAGCGTTTTGGACATGGCTCGGTGTCATGCTGAGGCAAGCCTGCACGCGTCACCTGTGGCGAAGACGAACACACCGAAGAGAAATTTGAGCGCACACCGAAATGTATCAACTGCACTGGTGCACATGGCGCGTACTCCATGTCGTGCTTTGTCTGGAAGGGAGAAAAAGAAATAATTAGCTTGAAGACAAAAGAGAACATATCTTACCCAGAGGCTAGAGAACGGTTCACCTTCCAAGAGAAGGCCACTTTGGCTGAAGCGGGGACCACAGCCGCGTTCAGTTTTAGTTGGGACGCAGGTCGAGCTGGTGGACCTGGTGTCGACATCAAAGTCCCAACCCCGTACACAAAATGATGTAGCAAAATCCACAGGCCTAAAGATTTCTCGGGAAGATCATGTGATCTCCGCCGGAGGCCCTTCCTTCGACATCATCGGAAGTGGCCTCCTCGGTGACAGGCACCCAGAGCAGCAACGCTGAACTGGACGTCTCGCCCCACCTCACAACGCAGCCAAGGGCTGCTCCAACAGACACTGCTACTGGAGCGGAGCCTGATGCAGCTGCTGCACCAAAAAAAATCTCACGCTAAGGCCACGAGCCATCGCAGCACCGAACTAGCCTCCAGCTCCTCTGTGCAGGACATGGAGGTCTCGGTAACCCTACCGGCATCTATGCCGCCGAAGGACAGCGGCCTTTCTGGCAGCCGTGGTGGTGGCGGGAAAGGAAAAAATCCGTATCACAGCTCCAGTTGAGAACGTGACATAGTCCTTAAGGCGTAGTTTAAAAGTACGAATTGCGTTCCGCTTCATACTTACTCTGCGACTAGACTACCTTATGTATAAATATGGCTGTTTCAATGAAGCATTGGAACTGTCGTGACATAAGACATAACTGTGACAATATCTGCATAATATCAGAGGAACAGAGACCACACTTAATTTGTCTTCAAGAAATACTATTAAACAACGCACACAAAAATATCTTCACACACTACGCACTTTTCAAAGGATTGTATTGGCGCTGCTGGGGGTGTTCTTGCCATTGTCATGATCTCCCGTGTAATAGTCAAGGAGTTAACCCTGAACACTGCTTTATAAACTGTCGCCGTAAGGGTTCATCTGAAATGTCTGACTACTGTGGTTTCTCTTTATCTTCCGCCAAATAGGGGTTCTTCGGTAAATGACCTCCTAGACTTAGTAAATCAGTTTACAAAACCTTTTCTGATCCTTGGAGACATGACTGCTCACCACCCACTGTGGGGCAGCGATAAGACAAATGCACATGGAAAAAATATCGAACAGTTACTTCACGCAACAAACAGTATCATCTTGAAGAACGGTTACGCGACGTGCTTTAGCACCCCAAGCAGAACTTACTTTTAAATAGATCTATCGACTGCATCGCCCGGATTGTCCCTGGATTATTAGTGGAGTGTAATACAATACCCTTTTGGTAGCGATCATTTTCCTATCCTCCTTCAAGCCACAACTCCGTGCCCAACGCCGTTTGTTCGGCCTCCTCGGCGGACGCTGGTTGAATTCCAATAAGGAAGGGCGTCAGGCAAGGAGACACGATCTCGCCAATGCTGTTCACCGCATGTTTACAGGAGGTATTTCGAGGCCTGAATTGCGAACAGTTGGGAATAAGAATAAATTGAGAATACCTAAATAATCTGCGATTTGCTGATGACATTGCCTTGCTGAGTCACTCAGGAGATGAACTGCAAATCATGATCAATGAGTTAGACAGGCAGAGCAGATCGATGGGTCTAAAAATTAACATGCGGAAAACCAAGGTAATGTCCAACAGCCTAGCAAGGGAACAACAGTTCACAATTGGCAGCGAGAGCCTAGAAGTTGTGACGGAATACGTCTACTTAGGGCAGGTAGTGACAGCTGATCCGGATCAAGAGAGGGAGATAACTAGAAGGATAAGAATGGGGTGGAGCGCATATGGAAAATTCTCACAGATCATGAGTGGCAGTTTACCAATTTCCCTCAAGAGGAAAGTGTACAACAGCTTAATCTTACCGGTACTTACCTACGGGGCAGAAACGTGGAGGCTAACGAAAAGAGTTCAGCTTAAGTTAAGGACAACGCAGCGAGCCATGGAAAGAAAAATGATAGGTGTAACGTTAAGAGACCGGAAGCGTGCAGAGTGGGTGAGGGAACAAACACAGGTTAATGACATCCTAGTCGAAATCAAGAGAAAGAAATGGGCTTGGGCAGTGCAAGTAATGCGAAGGCAAGATAACCGCTGGTCCTTAAGGGTAACAGAGTGGGTTCCAAGAGAAAGTAAGCGTAGCAGGGGGCGGCAGAAGGTTAGGTGGGCGGATGAGATTAAGAAGTTTGCAGGCAAAGGGTGGATGCAGCTGGCAAAAGATAGGGTTAATTCGAGAGACATGGGAGAGGCCTTTGCCCTGCAGTGGGTGTAGTAAGGCTGATGATGATGATGAAAGAATATGCCATAATAACACACGAAGGCCTCGCACATCTGACTATAGATGAAGAAAATATGGCAATCACAAAGGTAATTATCTATGCAGCTTCAAGATAATTGGGTTTTTTTAGGAAAGGGAATGGCGCAGTATCTGCTTCATATATCGGCGGACACCTGAACCGCGCCGTAAGGGAAGGGATAAAGGAGGGAGTGAAAGGAAGAAAGTAGCGCCGTAGTGGAGGGCTCCGGAATAATTTCGACCACCTGAGGATCTTTAACGTGCGCTGACATGCCGCAGCACACGGGTGCCTTTGCGTTTTGCCTCCATAAAAACGCAGCCGCCGCGGTCGGGTTCGAACCCGGGAACTCCGGATCAGTTGCCGAGCGCCCTAACCACTGAGCCACCATGGCGGGCAGCTTCAAGATCAATCCCCCTTCCCAGCGGAAATCTTCCAAACGTCCAAAACCTTTGGTGGGGTGAAGACTGCCGTCAAATAAGGAAAGCACAAAACAAGGCATGGCAGATCTTCAAACGATATACAACCATCACAAATCTCATAACATTAAAAAAAAAACGAAAGGGCGTTATGTTCGGCGGAAAACAAAGGAAAGGTCATGGAAAAAGTTCGTTTCTGGAGTAAACAGTCATCCTTCAGAAAATCTAGTGTGGGAAAACATATGCAAGAAGGATGGTCAAACCAGGGCGTTTACGATCCTTCTTCTTAATAGAACTGATGGTGGGAGTAGATCCCTTAAAGAACAGGCAGATATCTTGGGAGAACATTTCTATAAAGTATCGAGTTCTACAGGACATACAGAGAAGTTTTTTTAAACATTGAGAAAACGCCGAAAGAACATAGGCTTCCACACTGAAGTGGAAGCGAAGAGTACAACTGCGAGTTCACAATGTATGAACTCGAACTCGCTTTAGCGAACTGCAAGGCCACTGCTGTTGGTCGAGACGAAATTCATTACAGCATGCTTCGAAACCTCCCTCCTTCTTCACTTGAATCATTGCTGTCCTTTTTAATCGTATTTGGAACGAAGGTGAACTGCCTAATGTTCGGAAAACTGCAATAGTCATCCCAATACTCAAGCCTGGAAAAGACCGATGCCTTGCAGAAAGCTATCGTCCGATAGCTTTGAACGTCTGAAAATCCTTTGAACGTCTCTTCAATACGAGGCTATTGTACATTTAGAAATGAGCAAGCGAATCAATCGATTCCAGTGTGGTTGCCGACGTCACCGATCTACAGTATACCTATTGGTGCGCCTTCCGGGAGGCCCACGCAAATGGCCAATACTGTCTGTTGATGTTTTTTTATCTAGAAAAAACGTACGACACAACCATCCTCCAGGACCTCGTAAGTACTGGAATTGCCGGAAAAATGATCCGCTGTATTGAAGACTTCCTTTCTTTCCGTACCTTTAGAGTGCGATTGGGCAACAGTCTTTCTGATGTGTTCGTTCAAGAAAATGGAGTCCCGCAGGCTAGCGTGTTGAGTGTGACGCTCTTTTCCCTAAAATAAATTCATTAACTAATATTCCGCCTAGTGTGCAGAACTCGTTGTACGCAGATGATCTGCAAATCAGTTTTACATAATGCAACTTTGCTATCTGCGAACGACAAATACAAAAAACTGTCAATCGCATCACAAAATGGGCAGATGAAAATGGCTTTACGTTCTCTCCAGAAAAAACGGTTTCAGTCTGCTTCTCACGCAAACGAGGCCTGCTTCCACATCTATCCTTGCATCTCAATGGAAAAACCGTCCCCGTAAAAACCGAACAAAAGTTCCTTGGTTTGATTTTTGATTCGAAACTAACATTTGGCCCTTACATCAAACAGTTGAAGCTCCGCACTCAGAAAGCAACAAATATCCTGAAAGTTCTGTCCCACAAGACATGGGGTGCAGACAGGTTATGCTTTCTCTGCCTATACCGATCATTGATTCGCTGAAAGATGTATTATAGGTGCGTTGTTTATTGTTCAGCCCGACCATCCACATTGAAAGCTCTAGGATACGCCCATCATTCCGTTCTAAGGATTACTTTAGGCGCATACCGAACGTCACCCACTCAAAGCTTACATGTGGAATGCCACGAACCATCCTTGCAATCGCGAAGAATGTTCTTGACACAAAAGATATTTTCATTGCCGGAACACCACTGCAAACCTATTTTGGAAAATACACGTCAGACGGCTCTCTTCCGAAATAAGACCAAATACATACCAACCATAGGAATCAGGATAAACCACACCGCCGAATCATGTGAACTCAACTTTTCTGTAGAGAACCTGTTCCCGAACAAAAATGGCCTCGCACCCTGGATGAAAACGTCCGTACAATTTAATTTTGTATTGGTCATGTACGTTAAGAAAGCTGTACCATTGTCACTTATAAAAAGCGGGTTTTTTTAAATTGAAGGAACATATAGCGAATTTACATCTTTATACACAGATGGTTCCAAAACTCATGACCGGGTTGATGCAGCTGCCGTGCAATAGGGTCAACCAGCCATGCAATTATAATTAACGCAAAAGCAAGCGTGTACACTGCGGAAATATATGGAATGTTAACAGCGCTGGACAACGTAAGTTATCAACACAGTAAAAACGGAGTAATATACACAGACTCCAGAAGTGCCATGACTGCAATTAGCTCGGAACAAAGAACAAAAAACGCTGTTTCACTCTATATCCTGTGTTACGTCTCGCCTACGACGCGCGGTATAGCCGGCGCGGATGCAACGGACGCCGCGGCTTCGTTCATCGCGGCCGCAACGCCTCCCGCCAAGCGCGTTCAGGCAGGTTTCAGTGCCACGTGTCGTCGTGCGTGCGTGTGTGTGTGTGTGCATGTTGGTGCCCACGCTTGTCAAAGCGCGGCAGCCGGGGAGAGGAGCTCCCCAACTGGGAGGCGAGGAGGTCTGACCGGCGCCGGCCTGGCGGACGCGCCCGTCACGTCTGGACATGTTCAAGCGTCGCCGTATCGGACGCCTCTTCCCAAGCCGTTCCTTCTTGCCCTCGACTCCGTGGGTATAAAACGCCGCTGCCCCGGACGCCGGGGCAGGCTCCACCGCAAGGGTTTGGCCCCCACGGCGGACTGCTCCCGCTGTGGCCATTCGGAGGAGACCATCGACCACCTCCTCCTCGATTGCCCTGCCTTGGCCACCCACCAGGCAAAGCTGGCTGCCTGCTACAGGGACCTGAGCCTTCCATCAAACTCGGCCAGTGCCCTCCTCTTCCCCACCGGCCCCAACGCTTCCAAGGCGTTCCGGTCTCTCCTTGCCTTCCTGGAGGAGACGGGTCTGGACGGCTATTGCTAGCCCAAGGCAGCTGACTGACAGTTGACGGCGTCTCCCGCATCTGTATAATTCCCCCTTTTTCCTTCTTCCTCTGAAACACTACCTATCCTTCTCTCTATCTGCACGCCGGCAGTGGTGGTGGTGCTTTAACACCAGTCACAGGCCCGTGCATTTTCCTTTCCTCTTCCCCTTTCATCCACTTACTACTACTACGCCGAGAGAGACTTCGATTTCGCCCTTCGAGTAACGTGGTCGCCCTGACCGGCTGCTCTCGTGAGATGCCAGAATAAACAAGTTGTTCTGTTGCCAGTCGACTCATCCTTTGCCGGGACCTTCGGATGTTTCCAGCTTTGCCCCAGGCCGCCAGGCCAACGCTACCCTTGGGGCTTGAAACCCAAATGCAACAACTGGTTGCCAGCGGTGGGATCCCGACAACGGAGGCCAGCAGCGAAGATATGCGGTCAACTGTATGCTGAGCAGCTCAACGACCATCCGGGAGCAGTGCAACGAGCCCTGTGTGATGACTGGTTGCCTGCAGCGGAACGACTGCGCTGAATTCTTGGCTGCGAGGTTTGGTGAGTGCGGGACTTTCTTCTTCTGAGTTTTGCCAGGCTTTTGTTAGTGTCAGAAACAGAGCTGGTAATTGTGGTTGTCGTTGTTGCCGGGTTAGTTTGCGGCAAGACAATAGTAGGCAGTAGAGAAAGCAGCATTCGGAGCAGCCATGGATTTGAAGTCGTTGCGCAAACCGAAATTGCTGGAGCTTGCAAGAGAGTTGGGTCTTGATGTCTCAGACAAACTCAGAAAACCAGAACTGCTAAGGGCGATTCTTGAGTTGGAGGCTGAGGATGACGAGCTGCCGGAATGCCTTGAGACCATTGAGGAGAGGGAACAAAAAGAGAAAAACGAGCGCGAACGTAAAGAGCAAAAAGAGAAAGACGAGCGCGAACGTAAAGAACAAAAAGAGAAAGAAGAGCGCGCTTTGGAAATGAAGCGTCTCGAGGTAGAGATGGAACGCGCTCGTAATGGAAGTCAGGCACACGGTGCAGGAGAACGGGTATCGTTCAAAATGACTGACCTGATGCGGCCGTTTAAGCTTGGAGAGGACATTGGTTTGTTCCTGGTTAACTTTGAGCGAACGTGCGAGAAG
Organism: Amblyomma americanum; assembly: GCF_052857255.1. Taxonomy (NCBI): domain Eukaryota; kingdom Metazoa; phylum Arthropoda; class Arachnida; order Ixodida; family Ixodidae; genus Amblyomma; species Amblyomma americanum. The sequence goes on from NC_135500.1 coordinate 11,627,477, forward strand.
CAGGGGTTCTCTCGGGAAACGTGGCCACAGCGCTTGCTCACTTTGTTACCCGGCGAGGCGGCCGACGTAGTCGCTCGCTTGAAGAGAGAGGAGGCAGAGGATTTCGACCAAGTGAAATCGAGTCTGCTAAAAAAGTACAGGCTGTCAGCGGAGGCGTTCCGTCGGAAGTTTCGGGAAAATGAAAAAGGCAGAAATGAGTCATATACAGAGTTTGCCTACAGGCTTATGTCAAACATGCAGGAGTGGCTCAAAGAAGAGAAAGCGTTTGGTGACCACGAGAAAATTCTGCAGTGTTTCGGGCTGGAACAGTTTTACAGTCGGTTACCTGAGAACGTGCGGTACTGGGTCTTGGATAGGCCAGACGTTAGTACAGTGGCTAAAGCCGCCGAGCTAGCCGAGGAGTTTGTGACGCGTCGGGCTCGCGGAGCTAAGGACGGTCAAAAGGGTGAATTTGGCTCCAAGTCTGAGAGGCCGAAGTTCACACCCATGAGAGCAAGGGGGGACACACGTAGTGCGGATGCGAGTGAAAGCAGTCCGACCGAACGTAAGGAGACGGCGGCAGCCGAAGCCGAACGCAGAAAGCGGTTCGAGAGGAGGCAAGCGCGCGTGTGTTATACGTGCCAGAAGCCGGGTCACTTTTCGGCGCAGTGTCGAGAAACAAAAAGAGAAGTCGTGTGTTTGTCATTATGTAGCACTGACGAGAACATGAAGCTTCTCGAGCCTTACATGCGAGACTTCCTCGTGAACGGGAAAGAGTGCCGAGTGCTTCGTGATTCCGCAGCTACAATGGATGTAGTTCACCCCTCTTACGTAGAACCCGATATGTTCACGGGCGAGTGCGCATGGATCAAGCAAGCCGTGGAAGCTCATAGCGTGTGTCTGCCCGTAGCAAAAGTGCTTATTGAAGGACCTTTCTGAGCACTTGAGACGGAGGCCGTAGTGTCATCTATGCTGCCCCCCCAGTACCCGTACCTATTTTCGAACAGGTCCGATCACCTCCTGCGCGAGAAGGGGCTTTTGTTTGGTGAGGCTAGCGTTCAGGCCTTAACCAGACCGAGAGTTCGGGAGCTCGCTGCAAAGGCGGTAGTTATGGGGCCAACATTGTCGAACAATGAAAAAGGGTCGGAGGCGCAGCAAGCTGATACTCAGAGCACGTCAGAACTGAATAAAATTGAGCCTGTAGCGTTGAAGGCACCAGGTACTGGAGAGGAAATGCCCGACACGGGAAAGTTAGAAGAGCTTCCGATCGAGCTTCCGGGACTAGGCTCAGTGACGAACAGGGAAGACACTGATCAGGTCATTAGTGACTTAATCATTAAAGCACCGCTGTCAGCTGAGCAGAAAACCGAACTACACCAACTCTTACAAGAGTTTCAAGGTCAGTTCTCTGAGAGGCCTGGTAGGACTTCTGTCCTTACTCATGATATAGAACTTACCTCCCCAGAGCCAGTACGATCCAAGGCGTACCGGGTGTCACCCCGCCAGCGCGATATTATGGAGGCTGAGGTAAAGAAAATGCTACAGCTCGGTGTTATTGAGGCGGGTGAGAGTGATTATACCTCCCCTTTGATTTTAGTTGAGGTACCGGGCAAGGAACCTCGTCCTTGCGTCGACTACCGCAGGCTTAATTCCATCACTAAGGATCAAATTTATCCGATCCCTAACATCGAGGAGCGCCTTGAGAAAGTTAGTAGCGCTCAGTTTATTTCCACCCTAGATCTTGTCAGGGGTTATTGGCAGGTTCCACTTACAGAAGAGGCTAGTAGGTATGCGGCGTTCATTTCACCAATGGGAACATTCCGTCCTAAAGTTTTGAGTTTTGGTTTGAAGAACGCGCCATACTGCTTTTCAAGCCTCATGGACAAAGTGTTGCGGGGACAGGAAGAATTCGCTTTACCGTATTTAGACGACGTAGCGATATTCTCCGCATCCTGGTCTGAGCATATGGCACACTTGCGGGCAGTGCTAACCCGCCTGCGCGAAGCGGGCTTGACAATCAAGGCTCCCAAGTGCCAATTAGCACAGGCCGAGGTTGTCTACCTCGGTCACGTGATTGGACAGGGTCGTCGCCGCCCCTCTGAAATAAAGGTGGCCGCTGTGCGAGACTTCCCGCAACCGCGCACGAAGACCGATATTCGGTCGTTCTTAGGTGTCGCCGGCTACTATCAGAGGTACATCCCCAGGTACTCCGATATCGCGGCTCCCCTGACGGATGCTCTAAGAAAAACAGAGCCCCAAACAGTCGTCTGGGGCGAGACCAAGGAAAGAGCTTTCAGCGCCCTAAAGAGCGCCCTAACAAGCCAGCCTGTGCTACGATCGCCAGACTACACAAAAGGGTTCGTTGTTCAGTGCGATGCTAGTGAGCGAGGCATGGGCGTTGTACTGTGCCAAAGGGACAATGGAGAAGTGGAACACCCCGTCCTGTATGCTAGTCGTAAGCTCACCTGTCGTGAGCAGGCGTACAGCGCCACCGAGAAAGAGTGTGCGTGTCTCGTGTGGGCCGTTCAGAAATTGTCATGCTACCTAGCCGGCTCGAGGTTTATCATTGAGACGGATCACTGCCCTCTCCAATGGCTGCAGACCATCTCTCCCAAAAATGGCCGCCTCCTGCGCTGGAGCCTCGCTTTGCAACAATATTCCTTTGAGGTGCGTTACAAAAAGGGGAGTCTCAACGGTAACGCCGATGGCTTAAGTCGAAGCCCCTAACGTAGGAATCCGCCTCAAAGTTGTTGGTTACTGATGTTTTCTTCCTGAGGCAGGATTTTTAACATATTGCTTTTGTTTAGTGTTTCAAAGTGATTATGTGCTTTCTAGTGCAATTTTCCAATTTGTGGACGCGTTCTGAGTGCTGCTTGACTACTGTAAGGAACTAGGCAGTAGTATAAAAGGGGAAAGAGCCTGGCAGAGCTTAGTGAGGGTTGTCTCGTGCTTGCTGACTGAGCGGTTGCGTTTCGGCGTAGTTCTAACGCTTGCTGGGAACGAGCACAAAAATGGCCACTCTCCCGAAGTGACTTTGCAGTGTCCTATGTGATCCTGAACCCGAGAACGAGGCCTTCTCTGTGCGCTGCGCTCAAGCAACGTCGAGGGACGATCGGTTTCGATTACGAGCATCATCGAGCGACATCCCTCTGGACAGCGGATGCAGTCCCCTGACCATCGGGATCTCCTTCTCCCGGCGGGGCGGTCTGTTACGTCTCGCCTACGACGCGCGGTATAGCCGGCGCGGATGCAACGGACGCCGCGGCTTCGTTCATCGCGGCCGCAACGCCTCCCGCCAAGCGCGTTCAGGCAGGTTTCAGTGCCACGTGTCGTCGTGCGTGCGTGTGTGTGTGTGTGCATGTTGGTGCCCACGCTTGTCAAAGCGCGGCAGCCGGGGAGAGGAGCTCCCCAACTGGGAGGCGAGGAGGTCTGACCGGCGCCGGCCTGGCGGACGCGCCCGTCACGTCTGGACATGTTCAAGCGTCGCCGTATCGGACGCCTCTTCCCAAGCCGTTCCTTCTTGCCCTCGACTCCGTGGGTATAAAACGCCGCTGCCCCGGACGCCGAGAGAGACTTCGATTCCTTCCTTCGAGTAACGTGGTCGCCCTGACCGGCTGCTCTTTTGAGATGCCAGAATAAACAAGTTGTTCTGTTGCCAGTCGACTCATCCTTTGCCGGGACCTTCGGATGTTTCCAGCTGTGCCCCAGGCCGCCAGGCCAACGCTACCCTTGGGGCTTGCAACCCAGATGCAACACCTGCAACAACTGCATTAGCTTGCGATACGCGGATACAATGTACATTTCTGATGGATTCCAAGCCATGTTGGGATTCGAGAAAACGAGCTCGCCGACTCCGGAGCAGTAAATGCAACATGGAACGACGTCCAAAAAATGAAGATTCCCTGCCAGAACTACAAAGGAACAGTTAAGGGAGCGCTGAAATCTGAATGGCAGGTTGAATGCAACCATGAACAAAATAATAAAATGCACCTCATAAAGCCAAACATAAAAGAATAGAAGGATTGACATCAAAAAACAGATTTTATGAAGTCATATATTCAAGACCAGGAAGCGGACAACCACACTTAACACACAATTATTTACTCATGGGAGCAGAACCACCAGAATGCGAGCACTGCAGTGACCCGCTTTCAGCCATTCACATCCTTCTAACCATCCCATTGTATGAAACGCATCAACATACTCATTTTGCAAACCTTTACAAATATCAGCTACCATTCCATCCATCTCTTCTGTTAGGTGATGAACCTATGGTACCATTCGACAAAGCTATGGAATTGTTAAATAGCATTAGAATCTTAAAGCTTTTATAGTTTTATTTTCATATGAGATCTAAAGGGTACCCTGTCACAGACAGACAAGGAGGCGTCGTAGCCTTGCACGGTAAGAGGAAACTCCTCGCCCTCTTGCTATTGGCAGTGCCCTACATTCAGCCTCCATTTCATTCTAATTTTACCGCCATGATTACACCACATTTTAAGTAATGATATTTAGATATTGTCTTTTTGTTGCAGCCATTTTCACTGGATTTATAGTCTCTTTTATTTGTTTATTGCGCGCAGCGTTTCATAATTACATCGTTTATACTATTAAACTAGATTTAAATAAACATTGTTTTGGCGCTCCTTGGCCTCAGGCGCCCTTGAGACAATAAACTCCAAACTAACTAAAGTGCCCACGGTCCGATCAGGCGCCGAGATTGTTTTGCCGATCTAGTCGGCTACCGGCCAGGAGCCACTGAAGAGCCGACGGTCGGCGGTCAGCCTGCGCCGCTTGGGGTGCCGCAGTACCTATCGAGGATGTTTTCGATGCACGGGCAAGTCGGAAACAGCCATTTGAAACAACTCCCGCACCAAGCAGTCAGGATCAATCGGCGTTTGCAGCCGCAACCCCACGCCCGCTCAAATCTAAAGTAAATAAACAAAAAACAATTGCCGTCGAAAGGCAGCGCGTTTCGCAAAAGATTGAGGCCCTTATCTCAAACAAGACCAATTTCGTGTCACCCGGGCGCCGGACCCATCTGCTATGTCAACACCCATTTTGAGGCGTTTTTATTTGAAGCTTGCTGTGATCCATGTCGCCTTGCCGTGCTCTGAAAGGTGTCGTCAAACCATGTTAGCAAGAATGCCATAAAATCATGCGATAACTTCAGCAAATACAACGAACCTATTTCCGTTTGTCCACGGACAGCATAACCGCTGTACAGCATTTATGGGGACAAATTTATAAAGAAAATATTCACACACGCCAGATCCGGCAAAATGTGATGTGATCGATGCGCCTACTCATTTCGTATTGGGAAAAATGCGTGGTAAGCATGTACGTTCTTGTATAGAATAAAAATTGGAAGCGGATGTGTGAGTATAGGGTAAATGCTACATCTCGAAATTATTTCCTACAAACGCATGAAACCAAAAGGCGGCCTCAACGCGAAACTACACGTGGTTCTTACGTACGTGTTCCCTGTGCAATGAACACAATACAGTCTGGCTACAAGCCAGACTGTATTGAAAAATTGAAAATTGAAAAATTGAAAAATGTATTGAAAAATCTGAGGCAATATGCAACCGAGAAAAGTAAACTGGACGCAAGAAACACCTACGTGTAACAAATGAAGAGAACTCAGTGGAGATTCTAAACGGGAGAGGGAAAGGGGACGCCCTAAGAGCCTAAAAAATCTAATCCCCCCCCCATCTCAGCATTTCAACCCATTGGGGGCAAAACGGGTAGAGACTTCCTCAGCTGTGGATCAGTGGCGTAGCCTGGTGGCAGAACCTCAACTACACGTAAGATGGCGGCTGTGGAACCGCCAACTTGTGTCTCGAGGAAGCTGTTTTTTGTTTATTGATGAAATACGACTCTCGCACTTTTATGTCATGGAGCGTGCGGAAGTTGTAATTCAAGGATGGTTATCTTCAGATTGCTTAATTCTTGGCCAGCAATGTTAACATGAAGAAGGATGGATAGCTGGGCGTGTTGGTAATAATTCATTGCGGGTGGTACAGCGCCAACTATGCGACGGACAAAAGTAAGAAGACAACGCAGACGAGCGCTCACTCACACCAAAAATTTTATTGAGATCAAATATACATACATGATATCACGTGACTCGAAAGAGCATCGAGCACTTCGTCAAGCAAAATCAAGGACGTACAACTATCGCTACTCATCTGCCGTGTGGCGAAGTCCAATCAAAGGCTACCTCTTCCTCCCCTTCCACCCTACCTGATTACTACAAGCCAAAAAAATCATGAATTATCTAAAAATGAAACCTCTTTATCAACCAACAACAAGGAAGGCTGGCTGACACACTGTGACTGCTTCTTCCTGATAAAATAAGCCTCCATTATATTCATGGTTCTTATCCCGGTGGAGAAACAAAATCGGCGTTTTTGTAACCAAGGGGCAGCACTTTTTCTTTTTCTTTTCTTCTTTCCCGAAATCGTGGCAGTGATATTTTAGGTGAGTGATCTGGAATGTGAGAGTGAATTGCGGTGTTCACGCAAATGAATGTTAAAGCATCGACTGGTTTGACATCTAAAGACCTTATTGCATGATAGTGGGAGTAGATGAACTACTGAGCAGGCGCAATCCACAAACATTGACCTCTGTGCAATGTGGCATTTAGACGGACTAACTTCTATCACCTTTTCATGGCGGTTCCTAATTGCATGGCAGAGCCGCTAAACTAATGTGGTGCCGAAAAAATGGCGTCAACTCTTAAACTTCCCGCCACATTTTCCATATTATGTGGTAATTTGTGTATGCATGGAATAACCGCCATTTTCTTACGGGCATTTTCCCTTATTGGGTTCACGAAATCCACCCTTACCAGCCGCAGTAACTTTTCAGAAGTTGCCGAGATAACCGAATCAGGAAATCCTGCAGTTTTTATCCTGCGCACATGTAACAGTACACTATCTTGGAAACAATGATGACACGAGTTCTGTAGGCTCGAGCGAATGCAAGATATTTGAATAGCATTGTTTAGTGTTTTTTAGTGTTCAGATCAATAATTTAATATTTGTTTTTGGGACCTTGTGGAGTAAGGCCAGCATAAGTGGTTGTTCTTGAAAAAGAATTTGATGATAGAAAACTGGAGAGATTCATTCAAAGTAGCTTCAAACGTAAAGCACAAATCATTGGCACACTCTCGAAAATATCAAGATGTCTACCTTTCTCCGGCGAAGTTGTCTTTTTCAATCAGCACCAAGAAATCAACTACAAATCTAAAGATCGTCAAAGCCTTTCCATTACTATGTTTACTAGTTTGTCGATTTGACCCAAGGAAGTATAGCTCATCTGTGAGGCTTGGCTGCTTTTATGGAAGCTCCTGTTCAAATCCTTTTACATTGTGCACTCGCTGTTCCACTTGCTGCTGGGCTGGTGGACGAGTTGGTGAGTCCGTGTCTCGCTGCATCTTTCACCAACTTGCACAGAGAATCTACCGCCCTCCTCCCACTTCTGTTGTTTTCTTCACAATGCATACACAATTTTCACCGAAGTCGTCGCCAGGACGGAACATGGAAATATCCCTAAGAAAGTTTTGCGTAGCGCCGGCCCTCGAACCCTCAGGCCTACTCTCAATCACAGAATGACTCAATTCTCGAAAAGCAGTGGCTTTGAGGTAAATGCAATCACACGTATTCATGGTAATGTCCTTTGATTGTTGGCAGATTGTAGTTTTGACAGAACTGTTTTTTAACATCCGATTCTCCTTAGCCATTCTGTGGATACGAAGAGGTGGTGGTGGTGGTGGTGGTGGTGAAAGCATTTATTTGAGTAATGCAGAGAGATTGCGTGGCGAGCACTCCCTAGTGGGCCGCTCCCCTTACAGTACTAGGTAGAGTCCCTTATTCAGGGGCCCCATTGGTCTGGGCCGCCAATGGAGCTCGCTGAACTAGGGCTTGTTGAGCCGGTAGGTCCAGGCAGCTGAGCAGGGCCGCCTCCCGGTCCTCTCGGGTAGGGGAAGAGGTTAGGGGCGGAAGAGAAGGATTGTGTTGGCATGCCCAGACCATGTGGAACGTGTCAGCCACCTCCCCACAGAAAGAGCAGAGGCCAGAGAAAGAAGTGTCGAAATGTTTGAGCACTGCCGGGCACAGTAGAGTGCTAGTAAAAAGTCTAAGCAGTATTCTCTAGTCCGCTTTCCCTAGCCTCTTGAGAGGAGCCGGGTACTGACGGTGCGAGTCCCGGTAACAAGCGGAGATGTCTTTGAAAGTTAACAGAGGATATGAGTCCTGGTCCAGATCGGTAGGGTCTACGTAGGGGGCGCGGTTAGTGAGTGCGCGGGCGACCGAGTTGGCGGCCTCATTCCCTGGTAGGCCCTGGAGGCCTGGAGTCCAAATGAGAAATCGGGTCGTGGGGTCCTGATCCCGAGCTGCTCTCTGAAGTATTCGTTGCGCTGTTGGCGTTATCCAGCCCAGTTCATAATTCTGGCAAGTCCCTCGCGAGTCAGATGTAATGAACTTAGATTCAGCGTGGGAGGCGGCTAGGGCGATTGCTACCTCCTCCGCGTGGGTTGTGCTAAGTGTCTTAAAAGTGAGACCGTTAACCTGTCTTCCCTCGTGAACGACTGCGGCCGTGTACCATCCTCCCCTGGAATGATGTGGGCCCGCAACGTCTACATAGAAAACGCTTTGTTTGGAGCCATAATAGCGGTGCAGGGCATTCGCCCGCACCTGACGCCGTCCATTGTGGTTCTCTGTCCATTTTGGTAGGAAGGGGTCGAACACGGAGGGCGCCTCTCCATAGCATAGTTCTGGCACTCGTACCCTTTCCTCAGTGTGATGGTCATGTTGTATATGTAGCCGGCCCAGTAGGCGACGACCGGACACGGTCATGGGCAAGACGCGTGTATTGATTAGTGAGGTGCGCCTCGCGCAGCTCCGATAGGTGTTCACCACCCCCAGTACAAGGAGCCTCGCATTTGAGGTAGAGATCGGGAGGTCGAGCGCCCTATTGATCATCTTGCGGAGAGTAACCTCCAAGATGTCTTCGTCATGCTTGCGCAAGTGCAGGTATGGAGTCGAATATAGAATTCGACTCGTCACAAAAGCATGGGCGAGTCGCATCGCATCCCTACTTCTGAGGCCCCCACGCTTGTTGGAGACGCGGCGGACCATGCGGCCCACTTGATCGCCAACCTTGCGAAGCTTGGCTATGGTTGTGTCAGCGCGACGGTTCTGGCGAATAAATAGTCCGAGGACTCTAATCTCAGTGGCTTCGTGTATGGGTCCGCTAGCCAGAGAGATAAGTATTGGGGTCTTGCATCTCTGCGAGGGGCGGAGATGTACGAATTCTGATTTTTGAGGAGAGCACTGGAGACCACAGTACGTAGCATAGCATTCCACTACGCTCGCCGCTGTTTGCAGGCGGTCTTCCAGTTGACCAATGTTGCCCTCTGTTGCCCAAATGGTGATGTCGTCGGCATATAGCGCATGCTGTACACCTTCAACCTCAGCCAATTCGGCAGGGAGATGAAGCATTGCGAGATTAAAGAGTAGTGGAGACAGCACTGCGTCTTGTGGTGTGCCCCGTGAACCCATATGTAAGGACCGTGCTCCTTGTCCTGAATGCGGATAATGGCTTCTCGGTTCGTTAGGAAATGTTTAATGTAATTAAAAGTGTTGGGTCCACAGTGTGTCTCGCTAAGGTTAGAGAAAATGACGCTGTGTTTCACGTTGTCGAAGGCACCCTTCAAATCCAAGGCGAGAACCACCTTGTCATTATGAGGGTGCTCGACAGGCGTGAGTACTCGTGGCTGAGTTGAAGCAAAATGTCTTGTGCCGACTTGTGAGGCCGGAATCCAAACATCGTGTCTGTGAAAGTGTTACGGCCCTCCAGATATCGATCTCGATCTCCAGAGGCGATCTCGAACCATGGCCTCCATAAGCTTGCCCACACAAGACGTTAAAGAGATGGGTCGGAGATGATCGGTATTGATGGGCTTGCCTGCCTTTGAGATGAAGATGACAAGAACCGTTTTCCATTCTAGGGGGAGGGGTGTATCGTTTTTCCAGATTGCGTTGATGTATTCTAGCAGGGCCTCATACGCCGGCTCAGGAAGGTTGGCCAAAAGCTTGACTGTAACCTTGTCCCTGCCCGGCGCGGTACCCCGTCTCATTTTAGCAAGAGCCGCCCGCAGATCGTGGAGCTGGAACGGACGATCTAGATCCGGATTATCTGTGCCTGCATAGATATATTCCTGTCCGCAGGGGTCTTGGACTTGACACAGATACTGATCCCGTAAAGTCTGGGCAAGTTGGTCCGTATTACCTTTGAAATTGTGAATCGCTCGTTGCAGATGTTTCTGTGTTTCTGCGCGGGTATGAGTTGGATCTATCAGGCTGCGGAATAGCTTCCAAGTGTTGCGACTAGACATTTGTCTAGCAACAAAGTTACAGCGATCCACCCAGTTTGAATCGGCGAGCTGGGCAGCATACTCAGCCGCCTTCTGGGTCAGGTCGTGAATCCGCAAGCGGAGTTTCCTGTTATGTTTCTGACGGCGCCACCTCTTAGTGAGGCTGCGCCGCGCTTCCCAAAGATGAAGGCGATGGTTGTCCACATCCGTCACCTTATCTGTGAGTTGTATTTGCTTTTCGTGTTTGTGTAGCGTTCGGAGGAGGGTGTGGGCCCAGGAAGAATAGTCGTTTTGGAGCAGACTGTACGGGGGCAGCGATTGCCGGAAAGCCGTCCAGTCTGGCAGGTGGGCCTGCGCTATGGAGCGGTGTAAGGGGCGAGTGTAAATGATAGTGTTGATAATGCAGAGGTCACTGTCACTGTCATCGGTGTTGACCCAGTCTGCGTGTCTTATGTTACGGGTGAGGGTGAGATCGAGACAGGTGCCTCGAGTTATGGAGTTACCCACACGTGTTGGATAGACAGGGTCAGTATGGAGAGTAATGCCCAGCGTGGAGATTAGTTCCGCAAGCTGTATGCCACGCGACTCTTCCTTGCGATAGCCCCACAAGCGACTGGGGGCGTTAAAATCCCCCGCAATCAGAAGGGGGTCGCGACCTGCTATCTTTAGTGCTTTACAAAAGATGTCCGAGAACTTAATGTTCTTAAGTTTAGGGGGCAGTATATATTTAAGATGTGGACGGGTGGGTCCGTGCGACGCAGGGGGAGAACTGTCACCATCACGTACAAATAGGATAGATTTAGTTGGAGATCGACCTCCTGCGCGGTAAAGCCTTTGTGGACAAGAAGACAGGTGGACGGGTCCCGTTGGAAAGTGTTGTAACCTGACAGCTTCACCGCCGCCCCAGGTTCCTGGAGTGCGACTAATGCTGACGTAGGCTCAAAAGTGTCGAGATATAATCTCAAGTGGGCTCGTTTTATATGGTTTTAGAAACCGCGGCAGTTCCATTGCACGACGGAGAAAGCCTGATGTTTTGGGGGGCGGGTGGGCCTAGTTCCCACTGCCATGTTGAATTTGGGAAATCTTCGGCAATTTCGCCCAGGTCAAAACTCCTGGTAATTATTGGTGGATGGCTAACGTCCTTTAGTGGGCTAGGACTGCGGCCAAGGCGCAGGCCAGTCTCATTCATCCATGTTTTAATGTTATTGGTGTGCCTCCCCTCCGCCCATAACGAGGGGCGGGTTTCCGCCACTGGTGGCGCGTCAAGCAGAGAAAGCAGCGAGCTGCCCAGCGCTAAGGAACTCACGCTTACCACCGCCCCATGGGTTACGGGTTAGCAGGATAGTCCTCCGTAAAGGGAGCAATAAAATCATAATACGGAAGGGTGTCACGCATGGAGGGACGATCTCGCCATTGCTATTCACAGCTTGTTTAAACGAGGTTTCCCGAGGCCTGAAATGGGAACAGTTGGGGATAAGAATTAATGGAGAATACCTTAGTTATCTGCGATTCGGTAATGACATTGCCGGGCTCTGTCACCCATGAGGTTGACTGCAAAGCATAATCAATGAGTTAGACAGGCAGAGCAGAACGGTCGGTCTAAAAATAAACAAACAGAACACCTAAGTAATGTTCAACGGTCTCGGAAGGGAAAAGAACTTTATAATTCGTAGCGAGGCGCTAGAAGCGGTAAGGGAATACGTGTACTGGGGCAGGTAGTGACCGTTGATACGGATCATAAGAGGGAAATAACTAGAAGCATAAGAATGGGGTGGAGCACATTTGGCAGGTTCTCTGATATTATGAATGACAGATTACCAATATTCCTCAAGAGAAAAGTATGCAATAGCTGAACCTTACCTGTGCTCGCCTATGGGGCAGAAATGTGCAGGCTGAAGAAAAGGGTAAAACTTAAACTAAAGGCGACGCAGCGAGCTAGAGAAAGGAAAGTGATAGGTATAAAATTAAGAGAGGAATAGCGCAGAGTTGGTCAGGAAACGAAAGCGGATTAATGACACCCTAGTTGAAATCAATAGTAAGAAATGGGCGCTTGGGCAGGGCATGTATATCGAAGGCAGGATAACCGATGGTCCTTAAGGGTAACGGACTGGATTCCAAAAGAATTCAAGCGTGGCAAGGGGCTACAGAAAGCTAATTGGGCGGACGAAATTAAGAAGTTTGCGGGGATATAGTGGCCGCAGGTGGCACAGGACAGGGTTAATAGAAGAGATAAGAGAGAGACATTTGTGTTGCAGTGGACGTGTCAGATTGATGACGATGGCCTGTGGCATGAAATTCATCGCCTGTTTGTCAGCTGAGTAGAGAGGTGTGTCAGATGTGAAGACTAAGTTAATACAGTACTTCTTCATTGATGACGTAACTGATGACGTCATTTGCGCGGTACGACACGGCTGCCGGGGAACTTCGCTACGACTACGACAGGGGACATAGTAAAACAAAAATACTGTGTTAACTGGATGTCGCAGTGCATTATGTGACGTATGGAAGAAGACTTAGGTGGGAAATAATTAGGACTAGCTGAGGACTTGCTGAAGTTGATGCTCATTGATATATTAAAGCATTACAACGACAAAAGGCTATTTTACTAAAATTGTGTTTTTATAAGCCAGAAAAGGTTAAAAACAGTCTCGCCACAATCGGCAAGCGTCAAAATTGTTTTTATTTTAGGACAGCACGAATTCGTGGGGGTACGTTACAGCGCCATTTACTTTCAAACTGTGATCACGGAGCCTTCCTCAATTTTGAGGTCACGAGTCCGAACGAGGGGCGGGAAAAAAAAAGTGTTGCATTGTCAAAACAGATTTTCTTCAGCAATGAATTCGTCTTTTCGGGTCGAACTAACATCAACAGTCACAAAAAGCCATATAATCTATTTATACAAATAATACAGCTTGGATGCACCAGGCCTCGACGTTCCTCCAAGCGGTGCGTGTGGCACCCTGGTCACACATTCGATTGATATAGTCGACGCTTAATATTGCTCTGTAATAGTTTTTAAGGCGAAAGCCTTTAATGGCTCATCGTTTTCCCTACTTCCGTCCTTACGTCCATCCGCGAAATATATCACACTATAGCTGTCAATCAAACGCGGTTCGGGTGCCCATCGAGTGAGACAGGGGTCATTTCTTTTCCTTAAAACAAAATTTCATTTCATTTTCCTTCCCTTACGGCGCGGCTCGGAAGCCCACCGAGATATGTGAGACAGGGGTTATTTCCTTTCCTTAAAACAAAATTTCATTTCAGTTTCCCTCCAGCACGAACTAACCACGCGCGCGAGCTGTACACGTTTCTTAGGTTGTTAATAGTTTGTGTATATTAACTCTCCCCCTATCCTCTCTTCCTGTCCCCTCACCTCCTTCATTTCATTTCTCCTTTCTGCCTGCTATCCTTTATTCCGCTGCCCCAGCTCAGATGCTTCAGTATCGATGGCAGATGCCGGGCCAAGCAAAAATCTTTTCCTTCCTTTTTATTATTATTTTATTAAAAGCACTTGCTACTACTACTTCCCTTACGGCGCGGTTCGGGTGTCCATCGAGATATGTGAGACAGGCGGGATTTCATTTCCTTAAATTGTCCAACGGGCAAGGCGTCGCGCCTAACAGGCGATCGCATTCCGGTACCCCTTGGAAACACTGCAACACGCTGTCGCGTCCCAGTCTAAGGCAAAGCTTAAGCGTCCTCCAATGTGGAAGCATTTGCGCGCAGCCAGACACCTCCTGAACGCTGATCTGGAAGGATACCGCCTAAACATTGTTTGTAGTTTTTAATAAACTTCTTCACCCCACATCACCGACAGAAGTAGCAACACCGCGCTAAAGGCATTCGCCTCACCGTTCTTTAGGTCAACAAAGTCCCCCCCCCCCCCTGAATTTTATTTCTCTGCGTCGCAGAAATTGCCGAGTTGTTTTAAGGCGAAGGCCTTTAATGGCTCATACTTGCGGTCATGACCTTGTCCTGTCTCAAGTGATGTCACACCAATGACTAAATTAACTCGATAAGAAAAAAATTGTGGGTCCAATTCACGCTGTGAAGGTGGACGGAAAGCGAAGCTATGCTGTTTGCTATGCTGTTTGCATTCAATTTTTAGCCTGGCGTAACGACACGAAAACGCAACCGTAATCTTCACCAGGAAACACATGCGGGGAGAAGGAACGTGTTTCGCAATGTCTACAGGCGCCGTTATCATGCATTATGCCGTTTCCACTTCACACGATGGTTTCGAATGACGTCAACCCCTTTCGAAGCAGCTGCAAACGTAATGTTTACCGGAACGCATAGTTGTAATTGTCGGTCCCGCGCGTCGGTACCAATTTTCACTTTTTTTTCTTGTCTTACAGCGCGGTTCAGTTGTTCACCAAGATATGTCCGACAGGCGTCTTTTCCTTTCCTTAACTTGTCCAACGGGCAAAGAAAGCGTCGCGCCGAACGGACGACGGCGTTCCGTGGACCCCTTGGCAACGCTAGCTGCAAGACTGTTGCCTCACGGTCTTAAAGCCGAAGCTGAAGTTTTATTTTAAGTTTTCTAGCTGTATTTTTCTATTTTCTATATTATTTTATTTTTTATTTTTAAATTTTTTTTTTCACTTTCTGTTAATTTTTTTATGTTACGACTCCTTTAAGATTCATCTTTAAGAGGGGGCCGTCGCGGTGGCAGAGTGGTTACGGCGCTCGGCTGCTGGCCCAAAAGACGCGGGTTCGATCCCGGCCGCGGCGGTCGAATTTCGATGGAGGCGAAATTCTAGAGGCTATGTACTGTGCGACGTCAGTGCACGTTAAAGAACCCCAGGTGGTCGAAATTTCCGGAGCCCTTCACTACGGCGTCTCTCATAGCCTGAGTTGCTTTGGGACGTTAAACCCCCATAAACCATAAACCAAATCATCGTTAAGAGCGGGACGCGACAACCTGTTGCAGCGTTGCCAAGGGCTGCACGGAACGCCATCGTCCGTTCGGCGCGACGCTTTGCCCGTTGGACAATTTAAGCAAAGGAAATGACGCCTGTCGCACATATCTTGGTGGACACCCGAACCGCGCCTTAAGGCAAGCAAAATGAAATGAAAATTGGGTTTAAGGAAAGGAATTGACGCCTCTCTCACATATCTCGGTACTTTTTCACTCGGGTTTTTGCTGACGACGACACGAAAATTTTCTTGGAGGGCAAAGGTATACAGCTTTGCTGTAAAGAAAATCCTTATAAGTTGAATGATGGAAACAGAGATGCGACGCAACACCGCGTCCGCCGAAGCGCCGAGGCTGGCCTGAGCAACAGATATCGGAAGTGCACATGAAATCCCAGCGATGTCGTCACTGGTTGACCTCAATGTGGTGTCAGTATTCCCGAATACATTCACCAAAATCTTGAGCAACCATTCGTGAGCAACCGTTTCCAATGGAGGAGCTATACACCCTCACCGGTTCCTCCTCTCCATTCACGCCTTTTTAGCAAATCGAACCTTCAGCGTGCGTGTCCACGGAAAGCCCTTTGGTAATTTCACTTCCAATAGAGGAGTGCCGCAGGGCTCCGTTCTCGCCCCAACATTATTTAATGTGGCTTTAATTCCTCTGGTTCGAGCCCTAGAGACCATCCCTTCTATCCGCGTGCTTGCATATGCCGATGATATCACCTTGTGGTGCTGTCATCCAGATGCGTCTATTCATCAGTCGGTCCTTCAACACGCGCTGGATGTATTGACATCTCGCCTCCCACCTTTGGGTCTAACACTCTCTCCTACTAAATCATGTTTCATTCGAATTGGAAATAAAGCCGCCTTACGGAAAGCTCCCCCTTTAAATTTTACGGTACATAATTCTCTGATTCCTCCGGTAGAAACTGTTCGTATTCTTGGTCTTCTCCTCCATACATCTGGGACTGGCACCCCGTGGCTGACAGCCACCCGTAAATCGGCTCACGCTACTCTAGGTCTGATTCGTCGCATAGCTATGCGCTCTGGTGGCGCACGTGCTCATACGGCCCGCCAGCTTGTGCGCTCTATCCTTCAGCCACGGATAGTATATCAGGCTCAATTTCAACGTCTCACCCGCAGACAGTGGGACTCCCTTGAAGCTATCAATCGTGAGGCTATGCGCGTCATAACATATCTGCCTCGTTTAACACCCATACCTGTGCTACAGGAGTTCGCCCAACTTAATACACTCAGTGAGATCATCGACCAACGGGTGGCAAATAGAGCTCGAAAACAATCTCTCAAACTTCATCGTTTAAAGACACTTCCACCGTGGTCCTATTGCCAGCTCACTGACAATCGCCCCACTGTTTCCCCGTCGGTATCAGCAGCGTATCTGCCTGAAGGGTGCATATTATACACGGATGCATCTCATTCTGCAGAGAGGGGAGTTACTGCTGTGTATAGTCCATCTCATCCGCATCTCAACTCTCGCGCGACGTATACTGCGGATACGTGCACTCCCCTGGCATTGGAACTTCAAGCCATTTACAATGCCATTGCTTCCCTTCCGCTCGTTCCAACATTCAATACAGTTCACATTTACACCGACTCCCGCGCCGCCCTTAAACAGCTGAAGGCTGTTCGACGAACGTTCCAGATTTCACAATCTATTCATGTGCTCTGCGCAAAGTATCCATGTCCTGTGCGCATACACTGGATTCGCGGCCATGCCCAGGATCCACATAACATTCAAGCGGATGCTATGACTCATCTTCATACATTAGACGATCCGCCACCTTCCTCTCTTCCCCCAGATCCGTTCCTGTCCCACGTTTCCGATTCCGAAGTTCTGCGCCAGCGAACACGCGCTCTAATTCCTCCGTGTTCGCACCCTCTCCCCCGTAGTCTTACTCGGCAGGAGGAGGTATCCGTGCGCCGGATTCGGGCAGGGGCGGCTCTGACACCATCTGTCCGTCATCAATGGCGTGCCAAAGATCTGCCACTACCTGACAGGTGCCCTCACTGTGGCGCTGCACCGGACATATGTGATGTGCGGCACTTGTTGTGGACGTGCCCAGCGACGGCTGCTATCAGAAAACGGCTCCTCAGGGAGGTGGGCCTGCGGTGGAACCGCGAAAGTGACTTCGTGAAGTGGACAATGGACAACCGTTTCATTAACAACCTCTGCGACTACCTCAGCGCAACGGTTCTTCACTCCTTCTTTTAACTTTCAATCCCGTGCATTCCTTCCCCCCTTTCCTTTTTCAACTTATGCCTCATGGCACACTTCTCGAATAAAAAAAAAAAAAAGCTATACACCGCAGCGGACACGGGACAGAGAAAGAAGACGACACAGGGCGGTACTTGCAACTAAAATTTCATTTGAAACTTCATGGCTTTATAAAGACAGAGGCACGTGTGATCCTACAATCAAGAAAAAAGGGGGAATGAAAAGCAACAGATAACAAGACCTAACTGAGAACAATGCACATGAAAGATATGCGAGTCACAATCTACAGAAATCAGACTTTAAAACGTTATGCAATGCTCATCATGCGAGTCACAATCTACAGATATCAGAAGTGTTAAAAACCGTCGACCGCATGTGGAAGCATGAAAACCACAAGACAAAGGAAGAAAACGTCAAAAGGAAGCAGCCCAACCTGTTGCCTGTCAAGGAAACCCGTTCTTTTTGGAGGATGGAAACCGAAGGCGAACTAACGCATTCATCCGGTTGCGAGCGCAAGATGGCAATGGCCTCCATAATCTCTCTCTCAAGCTGCCCTTTCCTTCTTCCAACAGTCTGGGTCTGGCTAAACTGAGGCCAACAACCCCGACACTTGCGGCAATGAACAGGCAGATTCGAACCCCCCGCCTTCCCCCAAGGAACGCGCATGTTCTCTCAAGCGATCATTTAAGCACCTACCGGTTTGTCCAATATAAAAACGCCCACAACTGAGGGGGATCTTGTAGATTACCCCTGTTACACATGCGACACGCTTATTTTCTTCCAAATGTTTCTTGCCGCAAGTTCCTCGAATCGAGTCCCCCTTTCCCACTAGATTACATAATCTAGAGAGCTTACAGGGTGCCGAAAACACAATGTCGATGCCATATTTGCCTGAAATCTTTTTGAGATTATGTGAAACCCTGTGCAGGTAGGGAATGACTTCCACTTTTTTCTGGCCGGCTGGTTCTTGGGAAGCAACTCCTTTTTTCTTTTTACGGAGCTTATTGGCCACTGTTTCAGCCACCGTGGTTAACAAAAACCTCGGGCACCCTGCCTTTTCCAGCCGCTCTACGCTCCGATGCGGTGTCTAGCTCCTTCATGTCTCACCGACTGGCCTACACACCTACCCTCCTACGTTTCCAATGGCTTCATTAGCAGGCACGCCCACGGGCCGGCTGATTTGTGAGGCAGACGAATTGTTTGCAGGGAGTGTTATCGAGATTATGCGTACGGGTTTGCGAAATCCGCTTATCAACGCTTCGGCGTACTTGTGTAATTCGACCCGCGTGATTTTCCGGCGTTCTACAGGAACCGGCCAGGTGGGAGTACGAATCTTAATCCTGGATTATGGCGGGGAGCTAACGAAAAATTAAAAATTGGTTTTGCAAGAAAAAGAACGGCGCAGTATCTGTCTCACATCTCGGCGGATACCTGAACCACACCGTAAGGGAAGGGTTGAAGGAGAGACTGAGAGAAAACAGGAAGAGGCAGGAACGCCGGCAGTATATTTTAGGCTGGAGGGGGGGGGGGGGGGGGGCTTGAGCAAGTTCTTTTTACTTTTTTTGTTTATGTACCTAGGTTTTTCAGGTATTACAATCCAAGTTTGGCGCGAGAGAGAACAATTAACTGCGTGAAAAAAAAAAGTTATTTCCTTATGCAGTGTTTCTTTGATCGCTAGATGGTGCATATTATACAAGCATTAACAAGAAAAAAATTACAAAATGAATTTTCAGTGCACACATATTTATTGACATTTGACAAATTTACAGGCGTTCGCGCATTAACAAAACCATAACATAAAACAACAGTAAAAATACCACAATACAAGGAAACGCGCTACAGTACATGTATACAGTTACCAGTAATGCACGCAAGCAGCAGATATTTCAGACAGTGTTGCTCTTCCTAGGTGCTTAGGCGGGACCAAACGTTGCTGCTCGCTCCGCTATTCTGCTCACAAGCTCCCTGATGACGCCGTCTAAACTTAGGAGCGCCGTCCTTTCTTTGTGTATATGCAAAATCAAAAGATGCGATAACCTCTTTTGAGTAGGTCGGTTGCGCAAATACGTTTTAATTCTGCGCAGAGCACTAAAAGAGCGTTCCCCAGAAGCGACAGACGCTGGTTTGGAAGAGAGAAGCTGAACATACCTCACGATCTGAACCATCAACTCGCGAATGTTTTGCGATTCCCTTTGTAGGATCTCCAAAATGCCCAGAGTTGTGGTAGAATCAGCAGCGCTTAGAAGAGTTGATAATAGCATAAACTCGCCGAGAGTCTGCACAAGTCAAAATCAACTGCATGCACTCCCAAAGTCGCCTCTACACTCTAAGAAAAAAAGGAGTGGTCTTAGTCCTTTGAGGGGGTAAATCCACTGACGCTGTGGCGACCCCCTTTTGGTGTAACGTTACACCTTCGTCGGGGGACTAAGTGCGCACAGTGTAATGTTTAGGCTGTTATCGGGGTAATGTTATTCCGTCTGGCCAAGTGTAAGTATAACCCCTTGATGACTAACTTTACCCCTCCTCAGAAAGACTAACGCTTAGGCCATGAAAGTGTAAACATATGCTTCACTTTCTGGTGCATGTTTGCGCCCACTCGGAATAAGCTTATGCTCAATCCCAGGGTGCAAACTTATACTTGCAAGGGCTACCGTTAATCCTGTCTAATGAGCTTACTACAACCCTCCTACAGAGCAACTTTGCACCTTATCAATTGGCGTAAAATTGCTCTGCAAGAGCATATGGGTTCCTCTTTTAGGTGCACCTTTACGCCATGTTAGTAAGGGTAACGTAAGCGTAAGCTTACCCTCGCAGGGGCTATAGTTACCTAATGAGTTTTTTACAACGCTTCTATGGTGCAACTTTGCACCACGTCAGTGGGCACAACATTGCTCTGAAAGTGTGTATGTTTTGCTCTTTTAGGTGCATCCTTACGTCTCTTTTGGACGGGTAACGTTACCGTCCAGAGGAATGTAACCCATATTACAGTGTATTGTTACAACTTCTCGAATGTAAGGCACAGACACGTTCGCTGTGATACTAGGTATCCATTGTTATTAAAGTAAGTAAGATCGTTTTTGGGCCTGTAAAGAAAACCACTTCACTTTGTAGGTGTTGGTAATGGTGCATTTACTTTAATGTATTACACACATCGAAACCAAACGCAGCATTACAATACACCTACAGAACAAAGCTGCTTGCTGAAAAGGCATGATATGCACCTCACTGCCATCAAGTTCACAGATGTTTTTCTCTTCCACATTCCTGGTTATGTTCGTGTTAGTGTGATAAGATTGTGGCGTGCCGTGCTGCACTTCAGAGTGCAGTTTCGGACTCCAGTGATTGTACACCAGTATGCACGACAGCGTTTATTTCTTACTGAATTTAAAATGGCAACATAACTCAGCAGTCTTCTGTCAACGTCATGATGACATCCATTCTCCAAGCGAACCTGTGTGACAAAAAGAAATCCTTGAAACATGACGGGCAGTACACACATTTAACGCATAAATTGTAATTATAAGATCAAAATTTAATCTGCGACAATTTGGTCTGAAGCGCGAAGGCGTATGTGTGGTGTTTTCCAAGCGAGCATGCTGTACAGGCCAAGAAATAAGTAAAAGAATGAACAACACGAGCTCTGCATACCAAATCATGATACTGATTGAAGAACATGCATGCCCCACCAGCTAGACCAAACTAGAAGGCTCCTACATTTGGTGTGCAGTACACATATCTCACATGCAGTGGAAGTATAGAGCGCAGCTCCCACTTCCGTAAATGGCCTAGTTTTTTTTAATTACAGCGTTCTTTCGGCGTTGATTCAAAGGGGCCCGATTTTGCAGCTGAAATATGCAAGACATAAGAAACCGTACCGCAGTATATTTGACGCTTGTAAAATGATAAGCAGGGCGTCTTCACTCACCCCGTTGCTATCGTGCATGCAGTGGTGCTACCATCTAGTTAGAGTCAGTGTATGACCATGGAACATTTTTTACAAACAAAAATGACCTGAAGTGAGCTCTTGTTCAGCTGTTGTCCAGTTATGCTTTTGGCGCTAGCTAGCAAAATTGTGGCTGAATTTTTGCGCCTGCGCGCAACAAAAGCGTATGTGCACTGAGATAGTGCGTTTCTTTCTGCAACAACTTGCAATATTATATAAGTCAGCTTCTTCAAAAGGATGTCTTCCGACCAAAAGTACTCGTTTACAGACAGCAGTCTCGCATTTTCAGAAAAAGGGTGGATTCCCCTTAATTTATTTCGGGACCGACTAACCCATCTCCCCTTTCGTGGCAAGAACAGGGAGTGATAACGAAGACGGTGGTAAATGTCTCGAACCCAGAGGACACTCACATTCTTCGAGCGAATGAAAACTCCGGATGGCCGCCCACTGCCTGCAGCAGAGTGTAGGCAGAAAAAGGAGGGATACCGTCATTCGTCACAGAGCAGTGGGGAGTGGGTTGTTCCTTGTACTGGCTAGGAGTGCGCGGGGGAGGGGGAAGGGAAGGAAGTTAGCGCGACGGTGTTGTTCAGTAGAAAAGTTTTAGAAAGTTAAGCGTGAGGTAGCTCACTACTTCCGGCGCACAGGAACAAAGGCCCATTGCCTTCTATTCCCTGGCTAGCCTCTACTGCAGTGCTACCGAAGGTTGACTGCATGAGTACAATTGTACTCTTGATGGCTCTCTCCAGGCCACTTTGAAGTAAACTGGCGACATTCCTGAGTTTACTAAGAACAGGGAACTTCACTCTTTTCGTTTCCACAAAAAAATGCGACAGTGTCGTCCGGGAACGAGACCTCTTGGTTGGAAAACAAGCCTTGCGGAGAAGCTGACTTACACATTTCTGCAAATGGTCTATTTTGCAAGTTGTCAACTCTCGTGAGGATTAAGTGACTTGAAATAGCGATAGAAAAATGTTTGCGGGTGAAGGTTAAGCAGGGCCATAGCAGCAGGGGGCAAATGCTCGAGTTTGGGTAAAAAAAACAGGCCCTTTTTCTGCATTAAAAAGAAGAGAAAATCCTGACCGCGCCACTCAGCTGCATCTGGAGAAAAAAAGATGAAATATGGCTTTGTGCCTCATCA
Organism: Amblyomma americanum; assembly: GCF_052857255.1. Taxonomy (NCBI): domain Eukaryota; kingdom Metazoa; phylum Arthropoda; class Arachnida; order Ixodida; family Ixodidae; genus Amblyomma; species Amblyomma americanum. Next base: position 11,650,074 of record NC_135500.1, read on the forward strand.
TAAAAAAGGTTTGTACTCCAGTTTAATCAATTATTAAACTTCAACCACTCAGAGCAATCATTAAGGTTCTGAAAGAAAGTAGGACTCACCCTCTGAAGCTAAAAACCACATTAGCTGCACTCATGCTTGAGGTTGCATGCATTTTGCAACGTACACCCGCCGCCAAGAGTTCAAGAAAGGCGACTGTGTCGAAAACAGCTAATTGCTTCGTATCTAAAACTTATTACTGGAGATTCAACGGTGCATTGCACAATTTGTACCATGACAATTAATATCTATTCTCAGATCCATGAACTGGCGAGGACGAAATTGAGTTGTTTTACTAAAACTGAACATGAGCGTAATTCCCTACCACCACGCGCCCTCTAAAAAATACAAGCAGATAAACATTCGACCGTACTTACCAGGACTGATATGGCGTCATCGCAAAGTTAGCCTGTTGGCAGGCTATCGAGACGCGTTATTCGCTCGGCGACTGCACACCACAGGTACAGATAGCTAGACAGGCACTGTCCAGAGACGCAAAGTGCAAACTGCGCCCTGCCGCAGCTTCCAGTACTAGGCAGTGACACGACCGGTAGCGCTGTATTCGCGGAAGGGCGAATGAGCGAACCCACCCGTCCTCTGCACCCTTTCTTTCCCGCCCCTCACCCTTTCCTCCTTTTGTGGGCAGATTTTTTCTTTTCCTCTTTTCGTTCCGGATTCCGCGTGTCCCCCGCGTGTGCTTTCTTGGTGGAGGGATTTAGCATACCGGAGACATACTACCGGTTTTAGGTACGCCTGTTGTGCACGTGCGGTGGCCCTTCCCGGCCGGGTGCTTGCTTCTGCGCATATGTAAAAAAATTCCTTGGTTAACTGTCGGCATAAAAAGTCGCCTGTTTTCTTGACGGCTGAATACTGAAAAAAAGTGTGCGGTAGGAAATATGCCGAATGTACATAAGCTCTGCGCTTCTCGCCTCTAAAATGGCAGCCACTATGAAGGTGGTGCAAGCGTGCTTTAATATAAGTTATTTGAAATATTGCGTATAAGTTGGAAAATGAGCAAGTGCACGCACTTGTGCGGAAAAAGCCTGTTTTCGGATTCTGTTCCTGCTAATTCTTACATGTATGACAAATTGCTACTACTATTGCTAGAAAGAAAACTAAAAGTTGACAAAGCTCCGTTATATATCATTCTTCAACACCTTACGGAAAATAAGTAACCGAGTACAATTGAAATGACTCCATCAGAAATGTATATGAATACCGGAGTGAATTACAGTCTCAGGAAAGTAACGTAACAATTACAGAAAACTAGGCTGTTACTCTTTCGTTACTTTCCTCCCAACATTTATAGTTCCATGACACAAATTTACTCAGACTGCAGTGAACTGCAGCAGCTTGCTTGATGATTTATTCTTTTAATAAACTGCACATCTCCAACCAAAATTTTTAATTTTAACCCAACGTTTCCAGGCTGACCCAACGTTTCCAGGCTGACCCAACGTTTCCAGGGGTGACTGAGGGCTTTAGCTAGTGTCTTTTAAGTATAGAGGGGAGGAGGGGTTCAAAGAAATGACAGCTGTGATGCGAAAGGCATGGTGGAGGGAGAGAGGGCGTTAAGGCTGTTAGTCACGTTGTCGCACTGTGGGGAGGCGGTCAATGGCGACGTTGTTTTTTTTTGTTGAGTGGAAGAGCGAAGTCCCTGGGCATATACTGGGGGCAGGTTTCCTTTTGTGCGGTTGATGTTGTTCGGGGTGGTTTGAATGTGCCAGGATTCCAGAAGGAGCCTTTTGTGGTAATTTGTTTCGGTTCCCAGGATGCGGGTTCCTTCGAAGTTGATTCTATGGTCGGAGTCCTCGGAATGTTCCAACCAAAAATTAAAATTTTTGTTTGGAGAAGTGCAGTTTATTACAAGTCTTCAAACCCAACCAGACAGGCAAATCTGTCAAAATGTTTAGTTTGCAATGATTTGTTCTACGCTATTAATTTCCGAGGGCAATTGTTTTTCGAAGCTGCGGTCAAAAACATTCCTACGTTTACTCGCGAAGCGATCAGCGGCTGCACTGATCACTTTTAGAACACCTTGCGTCGATTTTGGGTGTAATGAGAGGTGAGCTGCGGCGCCATCTGACAAGACCGCGGGGGGGGGGGGGGGGGGGGGGGGGCTACAGAGCGGTCACGTGATACCTCTCGGGAGGAGAACTCCCATAGAAGACGGCGTTCCCCCGGTTGTGGTGCGGACATGATCGTGCGCGATGCTTCTCGGCAACCGGTCTGTGGTCGCTCGGTCACAAAGAAAACTGCTTGCCGTCAGGAAAGCGGTACCTTTGGTTCCAGCTTTTTTTTTTTGGAAAGAAGGAACTGGTTACCTGTAATCAACTACAGAAAAAGTAAATGAATTGCCTGGAACTTTGCCGTTTGAAAAAAAAGTAATAAATTAATCACAAAATTGCAAGAAAGTGCAGCTGATTACAAGTAATCAATTACATGTAATGCGTTACGTACAACTCTGGTACGTATCGTCATATCTTCTATACTTTGAAGCCGCCGCGGTGGCTCAGTCGTTATGGCGCTCAGCTGTTGACCCGAAAGACGAGGGCTCGATCCCGGCCGCGGCGGTCGAATTTGTGTGGATGCGAAATTCCAGAGGCCCATGTACTGTGTGCTGTCAGTGGACTTTAAGATCCCCAGGTGGTCGAAATTTCCGGAGCACTTCACTACGGCATCCTTCACAGCCTGAGTCGCTTCGGGATGCTAAACCCTCATAAACCATGAACCATCCATGCTTAGAAAGATCTTCCAAGCGTTATTATTAAATAACGGCCAAGAATATGTGCCAGATATCAAAATCAAGCAAATTTCAGCTTGTAGTTGTCACAGGAGAGCAAATCAAGCCAATGTATACTAAAAATACTTAGGCACACACACACATATATAATCAATAAAATGTGCATGTAGAGATGGTCCACAAGATGTGGGACACAGATTTGTGCGCTGACCTGAACGTAGTGAAATTTGCTCAGTCAAAAAGCATACTTAATAAAAAATAAGTTTCACAACGCTCTTGCAGTGTTCACACGTGTGTCTAGGATTCACGCTCACTTGCGCTCGCATTAGCAAATCAGTCGAGAAGCTTCTAATGCGGGATAACTTCAAACCCTTGAGTGTACTCCCGTGAGCAGGAAGTCAGCGCTGTGCATATACAGCAAGGACAGCACGGAGAGGGGTTAGCGTGGCTTCCGAGCTGCGCGTCCGCTTCTCTATCCCGCCTTCGGTTAGTCATCCGCCGGGTCACTGAACGTAGACCCTGAGGGGACAAGTATTCCTAGGGAGTGTTAACATTGCCCCGCGTCTGCATGATGATTCAAGTCAGAGCTTTCTGCGCAGGAGCACAATAGCGCTCGGCGTCGTACATCGGCGAGACCAGGAACTTCGCCGAAAGAATGAAGCAGCACAAAGCGGATTAAAAATCTGGAGAAGCGGACTCGCGACAAAAAACTTTTTGGACTAATTGCTGCAGTGACACGTGGCCAAAGGCGCCTTCTCTCTCCTCTTTCCTGCCCACCCCTTGCTACAGGAATTTGCGAGTGTGCCATGAGAAATGTGGGCTATAACAAAGTTTGAGCACTCTTTTATTGATTACACCATAATTATTTATGACAAGCACGTTTTCTGCTTTCTGTTTTTCTCTTGGCGTATAGCATTCAAAAGTCATTTTCAAATTTAATTGAGAAATAAACAAAAAATTCCATTGCCAGGGAGGAGGAGAAAGCGTCAGAGGACCCAAGACTCCTTCCCACAAATCAGTAGGTTCATCTGCGTATGCGCCACTCAGCATTTCCCTATTTCTTTCTGCTCCTTTGTAAAAGATTACCTTGGGCTCACCACCAGCCCTGTTAACGGCGAGGCTGTCAAGGGCAAATTGCATTTGCGTTATCACTCGTAACATAAAATGAAGTATTATGTAAAGCACGAATGTCCTACAGACGAGCGTGAGCTTATGGTGGAAGTTTAATCATGACACTACATCAGGGCCCGCCGATGTTGCCATTACGTGCAGCTGAGCGGAAGGGAGGAAATATGCACTGCTTGAAACGGACACAGATTAAATGCGCATAGAACGTGAGCGTTGGAGCTGATCGCCGCATCATGTCAAATTAAAGCATGGAATGTTTTTAGTCGTACTAGAAACAGTCTATATGGGAAAAAGATGTAAGCATTTGAATTCCGTTTTGAGCGTAGACTGCTAAGCTTAATCTTTTTACTTGATGTATTTGCCACACAAGAGAAATCAACCATTATATAAATTCTTTCCCGCCCCTCTATGAAGTCGGCATGCGCATCGAGGCACTTCACACAAAATTCTCCACGAGCGCCCCATCGCGTCATGCGAGCAAAGTATAATCACCCCGCTGTTTTGGGGGCAAGAAAGGACGCGCAGTTATCAACACTGGTAGAGAGCGTAAGTAATTTGTAAGTTTTCTAAAAGGGGGTAAGTGATCAGTAGCGTGCTTTTAACGGGTGCAAAGTTATTCCTAGGGTCCTCTAAATGGGGTAAAAGTCCTTTTTACCCCTTTCTCACACCCTTTTTTCTTAGAGTGTAGTTCATTTGCTGTATACCGACTACCTCAAGCGGCGCTGGTTGCGATGTCGTATAGATTTACGAGCTGTTTCATGCCCGGCTGCTCAAAAACGCCGTTTTGTTTCACTTATGATTCCGTCGGCAGTAGCGATACTCCTGGCGCAGCGCGGCCTTAACGGCTGGACAGGTCTATCAGTCGTTTCATACCTCGCAGGAGGTTTTGTCGGCCTTGATATACGAGCTTCCTCCAGGCCTAGGTGCGCTGCTGTTGCGCTCGTGTGCTGCCACAGCTTCTAAAACGCAGTTTCAGAGCGGAACTGAAAGATCGCCTCGCAGAGAGCCTCTGCTGCCTTTTTTGCACCTGCGGCGCAATATGTTGCGCTCTGGAGAGTCCTTGCTAATTCTTCAAGAGGTCCAAAGAAGGCTACGGAAATGTGGATACTCAACAAGGTTTCAAATTTCTGTAAAAGCCGATCGTAACTTCTAAAAATAGCATTGCTGCTTTCGGTCACTGAACCTGGTGTCTGCAAGAGCTCCATGGGTGTTTCTTGGACTCTGGCGTAATTCTCAACGATTCTTTGCGTCGACTTGTCTCTAACGGTCCATCGCGTCGGGCAAAGCGGCAGTAAGATATCTGGCCTTGATCCACTCTCCATAGCTGACTCGCGTCCTGTGCAGGTAGGAAGCTCTGTCTCTTGCTTTGCAGCGGACGGCGTGGTTTTCGGCGAGCTGTCTTTGTGAACCATCACTTGGTCACAGCGTCACAGCTGCTGATTGCAGTTGTTGGAATTGATACGCAGATGAGCCGGCACAACGTGGGCACCGATTGAGTGCTGCATGTTAACTGAAAAAAATTATCGCTGTATATGGTAGTTTGTGCATCGAGGATACCTGATTACGATGTATGAGATAACCTCACATTTTCATGTCCCTAATCGGTGGTTTCACTAGCTATGGTGTTAGGCTGCTGAGCCCAAAGATGTTGGATCGAGTCTCGGCCATGGTGGCCGCATCTCGGAGGAGAGCAACTGCAAAAGCGCTCATGGGCTGTGCGTTGTATGCGCACAGTGTACCCATTTGACCAAGATTAATGCGGAGTCCTTCGCTATGGCGTCTCGTATTGCCCATGCGCCGCTTTGAGTCACAATACCTGCCTTCCAGATTTAAATGAACTATATACATGGATGTGTGCGAAAGTTCCAACTGGTTTATGGAACAATTCCCAGTTGATTCTAGCTGTGACCAAATGGAAACTAGTTTGAGCAGTTAGGATTTTTCCCCTTGAATTCGACTAATCACATTTTAAATGTGAACTGTGCTTTTGTTTCATTCTGGAAATTTATTCGATGGCAAATAAGGTTTCATGTGCTTACGTGAACTCAGGGCCTGTGTATAGCTGTGGTTCAAGGAGAGGGCCGAGTCGGGCTGGTTGGTTCATGTTGAACGGTACGACGAAGCAGCGCTGACGGGCGGGACGGAAGAGGAGACAGACACAAGCGCTGGTGTCTGTCTCCTCTTCCGTCCCGTCCGTCAGCGCTGCTTCGTCGTACCGTTCAGCTGTGGTTAATAGTCATCTGACTATATGGTTTACTTCTGAGCCTTGTATTGAAACTTTAACATCTCCAAAGACCAAAAAAAAAGGTGAGGGCGAGGGTCTTCTTCACATTCCTCAGATTGCTTCAATTTCCTCACCACCGCACGGCTCAAGCACGAACCATGTCATGTGGACTGTCAAGGGTTTTTAAACGGGATATCTGAGCTCAATATTTCCAGTTGCGGATAAGCACACCTTAAGTTATTTGCATGCACTGCAAACCAATGTTGCTGAAAAATGAATTGTGTCATGGCAAAGAATATATTTGGCTGAAAATAAGACGGAGCCAACGCAATAAAGAAAACAAGCACCATGGATTTTCTGTTCCATACTAATCCACCGCTGTGGTTAATGATGACCTGCAGCGCTGTCAGTACTTGCATTTAACCCGCATGTCTAACGAATCTTCTATTTCAAAAGGAGCAAGACTAAGCAGACATGTATACTCAACTATAATAATAATGAAAGCGCAGATAGAGCGCTACATGCCTGAATAAGCCCCCAAAAAGGCTGGAACTGTCCACGGAAGTTGACAAACGGCACCGGCCTTCCTTGATCGCGGTACAAGCTTCCGCCAAGCTCCCTAAAGGTCGACTCCCAAGGCCCTTCCCAAGCGCTTCTTTATATATAGCCACTGTAATGGACCACTTTTCCAGTAACGTCCTGTGCATGCGCAAAGCCTCCTCGTCGGCCAAGTTTGACGACTGAATTTTTGAATAGGAGAGCAGTTCGCTGAACGTGCTTTTCCACGACATCCCCTCGATGCGACAAACTACTGCACAATAATGGACCATTTGGAAAAATCTGTAAGTCAGCTTTCCGCAAGGCTTGTTTTCCAACCAAATGCACCCGTCCCGAGACGACACTCTCGCATTCTTTGTGCAGTCGGGTTCCCCCTTCTGAGTAACTTCTGGAATATCGCCATTTGACTTCAAGACGGCCCCAAGAGAGGGGGGGGGGGGGGGGGACCACTGTCAACGTCCTGTAGCACCGCAGTAGAGGTTAGGCAGGAAATGCAAGGAAACGGGCTTTGCTTCCGTGACGGCAGGAGTGGGCTACCTCACACAGGGACTCTGCTCCTACTAAAATTTGTTAGAATTTTCTGCTGAACAAGTTAGACTGACCCCGCACCGTCGCGCCAACATCCGTACCCATAGCCCGAACAATGAACAGCCGAACAGCCCACCAGCCACTTGGCGACGACAAAGACCGGTCTCCCCTTTTTCGTGCGCCACGCTGAGTGATGACACATCCGACTCACAAAGACGACGGTGATTGGGACTCCCGGAAAACTTCCCTTCGCAGACGTTAATGGACTTCGCCACATTTTAACAACGGAAAAGCGAAGCCAGCTCCCTGCTTCTGCTGCTACTGCGAATTGGTACCTGCGCCAGAGTGTTTTCATTGTTAAAATTGCCGTTCTATACGAAAACCAAAATGAGGGCTAGCACTATAATTCATGCCTGTTCCAGTTGTGGAAGTCTTCAACGTGTAGTTTCCTACTGGGACTTCATGGGAACGCGGAGGTCGTAAGTTAGGTTACAGCAAAATAAATGTAAACAAGGCAGGAATTCAGGTGGGGGAGGGATGAGAAAACTTGGGGGGGGGGGGGGGGGGCTGCCCTCCTCCCTGTTGCGGCGTCCCTGATCGGGTACGCAAACGAAAATTTAACAAAACAGATGAAGCCAACAATTAACGCAGCTAAACACAGAAGATGAAGTGCACTATAGATAACTAAAAGGATAAAAAACGACGATGAGCGAGAATGGTGAAGCCAACAAAAAACATGGGTAAACGTATAAGATGAGATGCAGTAAAACTGAGAGAGAAAGACAAAGGCTGCGTTCCAATACTCCCAAGTAGACGGCTACTTAGACGTCTAGCTGGACAGCCGCCATCTTGGGACGCGTTCCATTTCTCGGCGAAGCAGTCTCATAAGACTGCTTCGCCGAAGTCCACATCGATGCAGGCTAACTTGCTGTCTAAAGATGGCGGAGCTGATATACGCGGATGAGCGAGGCGTGCTCTTGCGGGCGTCGGACTGTACACGGAGTATAAAAAAGGAAAAATGTGAGTCATTCCATAATGTTATTTGGTACGCAAACTAGTGGCTAATTAATCTTCGTGGACGTGCGATTCCTAGCAGTGAATCACGCAGGAGAAAATCGTGCAGTTGAGAGCTTTGCTACAGCAGCGGACGCTGTAGGTCTGTTTACGTGATCCGGACGATGCCGGATCTTGATTAGCACTTGATTTTAGAGAATACTCGTCGCTGTCGTTGGTTTCCTCGACGGGCGTTAAGACGGCTGGCGTGACGGTTAACAAATGTGTTCTTCTGTTGCTGTATTAGTTGCATCAACTCTTTCGCGTGCATTCTTTTTTATCTCTACACTCTCAGAACAAATACACCGGCATGTTGCGAATTGATTTTAGTCGTTGCAGGATTAAAGATCGCTGCTGTATTTAGGTCTCTCGCTGTCTTCGAGTGCCACGTAGGGCAGACAGCGGGTTTAATGTCACGTATGTGTTTTCCTGTTGCAGTGTATATTAGCCGTATCGTATTTCGCGCATATTAATTACAGTCTTTCGTATTCTTATGTTTACAGGACCGTCTGGACGAGCACGTTCGAGGAGCATGTACAGTTGAGCATCAATAATAAAAGAATAATCGCATATCTCTTTAGCGTCGTCTTCGGAGAGCGGTCCCGTCTGCTACAAGTAGACTGACCGATAGGCACATCCACCAGTCCGGTTTACGCGCAAATTCATTCCAGAAGAAATGTGTAAACTTGTTGAAAACACGTTTTTAATTATCTTTATTGCTCAGTTTGTGAAAAATAGTAGTACAACTGTTCATAAGCTTTAGTTACATTATTATGCCGCGAGGCGGCGTGAGCACTAGACAAGTTCCAATACATGGACATGACTGCTTCCTAGACGTCACACTAGACGTCTTGTTAGACGTCTAGAGTATTGGAACGCAGCCAAAATACAAAAAAAATGAAATTCAACAAAAAATAAGTCTAAAAGCAAGAAAAAGATAGTAATAAAATCGATAAAAGGGAGACTGGCGAAAAAAGCCGATAATGTAACTCCTTTGTAAAACCAAGATTAAGTCAGACAGATCCAGAAAGAAAGGCTAACTCCAAGAAAATTCGTGACCTTAAAACTGGTATCTGTAGCGTGCGCCCATCTCGTCTTTTCTTTTGGCACCCAAGTTGCTGTATACATGCGTTTGCTTTTGCGTGTGCATATATGCTTTTGTGCCCCTTAAAATGTTCGCTTAACGTGCATCAACTTTCTGTATTATGTTTTTATTGCTTCATTCTTCAGATTTCTCACAGCTAGAGAAAAATTCAGCCATTATTATATGCTGCTGCAGTAGTGCTACGTACTGTACATTGTGTGTTAAATGGTGCATACATATGCGTCTGCTGTTTGTATTCATTTAGGTGCAAAGAGCACGTCTAATAAAATGAAATTACATCTGTATTGCGCAGCTATTTCCTGTTATGTGGGCAGTATCGGGCAACCTTTTGAATTCATATTTCCTTTGTGTGTAAAATTCTAGTACATTTCATGTAAACAGGTAAGTCCAGGATGGCCGAGCCAGCATGGATTCAAACGAGTGGACAGATGTATTACACCACCTGTAACGTAAGCATGTGCCTGAAATTTGGCACATATGTGTGCTTAGATGCATGAAGGCTGCATGAAAAAGGAGAAAGAGTTTTATTGAGCCAGAGCCGAGAAATCGAGCATTAACATTTTGGGGCTTTCCCTGGGACGCACAACTTTTTGGACAGTTAGTTGTGGGGACGTTTTTTTGGATGTGTTCGGAAAAAATGAGCACCTCCTGGGGAGATTCTAAATGTCCCGATGGGCTATTTTGGGGAGATTTTGAGGAGGTTTTGTGTTTGTTGGAGGACATTTGGCCATCAATGCACCCAAAACGTACTCAGAATGTCCTCTTCGGGATGAGGACGTTCTGATCATTTTAAGACCTCCTCAGGACGTCTGGGGCGCCATTTCCTTTCTCCAAAAACCAATTTCAATTTTTCTCTATGAGCGTTATGCTAACGTGTTCCCATTAGGCTGGCGGGGAGCGTCTGCTATTTTACCGACACTGTTTCTTTCCTGCGCCGCTAGGTACCGCATTGCTTCACACTGCTGTGGAAAGCAGCGGGGCTGATTTTTTCAAAGCATTGGGGTTTGAAGGAAAAGTAGATTTTAAGCGGTTAGAAGTATCCAAGTGAAGGTTATCTGATTGGTGGCTAAAATCAAGACAAGAGTAAAATTTCACAAGTCATGGCTAAGTGGCTTGAATCACCGTCCGATTTCAAGGGTTCAGCCTTATCAATCCACCCATCCATCCATGCGCCTTATCCATCCATCCACCATCAGGCGAGTTAGCCAATAACGAGTCGGGCGTTTTCCCTGCAGCGTCGGCCGTGCACGGTGTGACCGCGTTCCTTTCGGCTTTGTTGTGCGCCAGGCTGAATGTGTTCCGGGAGTGATGGCTGCAGCGGCGTGCAGTAGTGAGTAGTGAGTGCGTCCCGCAGGCCGCCATGATCTTCGGCTCGAGTGACATCCTGAGCCAGCAGCAGCTGCGGCGGCTCTCCGAGCACAAGTACAGCTGCTCGGGCGCATCGTTCGCGGACCCTTTTATGCAGCCCTTCTGGAACTGGGTGACCAGCAAGTGCCCCCTTTGGCTGGCACCGAACCTCATGACGCTGTCGGGACTGTTCGTCAACATCGCCACATCGCTCGTGCTCGTGTGGTACAGCCCGACGGCCACGCAGGAGGTAATGCATGCGTTGCGCAACTCCCTGCTGCTCCCATTCTTTTTATACCGTTGCTTCGCGTGCATAACGGTCGACGGTTAATCGCGCAAGGCGCCGCAGTGACATCTCTCCTTAAGTTGACGTCGGTGTGGGCAGTGTGATCCTCGAGGATGGGAAAGCCGTTGCTGGGAAAATATTTTACCAAGAAACTTTATCCCATTACATTGCTTTCTGCCCTTTTGCGTGGGACCACATTGGCAATGTAATTTTGGCCTCACGTGCAAGAACTGTGGCCTTTGTGTGAGGCTTGCATTAAGGTAAGCTGTTGGGTGATGAAGGAACACCGCGCATCCATTTGTGGGTGCCTGTTCCCCTCTCTCCTGTGCCTTCATAGTGTGAGGCTTATTTGAGTTGCACCACTTTTTGGCATTGTGATGCTCTCCAGAGAAAGAGCAGTGAAGGGTTATCGGTTGCATAATGACTGCTGGTGTGAGTTCCCCATGGGAAGTGTTTCCTGAGGAAATAACACGGAGACAAAAGGAGGCCACCAGGCACCATATGGGCAGAAAAAGGTCACTACTACCGCACGTTGCTTACCTGTTGCATATAGCGAAAAAGTTTACCCCTCACTTAGTATTGTAGAGCGGGAACAGGGGCAAAGGCGGAGATGAGGCACACACACAAAAAAGGCACCTACTTGCCCAGTGGTAGAGGTTATCTTTTCAGCTGAGCACAGTCTAGCCCGGTCCCGTTTAACAGTGAACCAGTACAAACTTGCCCAAATTGCAGCCTTAAGTACCACATTCAGAGTGCATCAGGGACAGTCATATTGTGCTGGCACAGATGTCGCCTTTCAAATGTTTAATAAGTGATGGCATAGCACAAGAATGCATGCTACAACTGCTTTGCTAAAGCCTGTCATTAGTCCAGTCTGGTAAACATGCCACATTTTGACAAAATTTGTTATGCAAGGTACTGCACAACCACCTGCTTACAGGAGGCTAAATTCGGAACACTTGGCTATAAGAGTTAATGGACAATACGTAAGTAATTTGTGATTCGCTGATTCCTTTTGTGATTCCTTTGTAAGTCACTCAGGAGATGAGCTGCAAAGCATGATCAATGAGTTAGACAGGCAGAGCAGAACGGTAGATCTTAAAATTAACATGCAGAAAACCAAAGTAATGTTTAACAGTCTAGCAAGGGAACAGCAGTTCACAATTGGTAGCGAGGTGCTGGAAGTCGTAAAGGAAAACGTCTACTTAAGGCAGGTAGTGCCCTATGGTATGAGCATTTCGCTGGTTCTCTCAGATGATGAATGGCAGTTTACCAGCATCCCTCAAGAGCAAAGTGTACAACAGCTGTATCCTACCGGTACTCATTTAAGGGGCAGAAACGTGAAGGCTAATGAAAAGGGTTCGGCTTAAGTTAAGGAAAATGCAGCGAGCCATGGAAAGAAAAATGATAGGGGTAACATTGAGAGACCGAAAGTGGGCAGAGTGGGTGAGGCTCGTGTGTGTCGTTTCTTCGTGTGTCCGTGTTTCATCGCGCTGTTTCTTCGTTTAAATGCATTACCAACTAGCCCGGAACCTTGTTCTTCTGAGAGAACAAGCTTGTGTCAATCACATCCTAGTCAAAATCAAGAGGAAGAAATGGGCCTGGGCAGGGCATGTAATGCGAAGGCAAGATAACCGCTGGTCCTTAAGGGTAACGGAGTGGATTCCAAGAGAAAGTAAGCGTAGCAGGCGGCGGCGGGAAGTTAGGTGGGCGTATGAGTTTAAGAAGTTTGCGGGGATACGGTGGCCGCAGCTGGCAAAGGACACGTTAATTGGAGAGACATGGGAGAGGCCTTTTCCCTGCAATGGACATAGTCAGGCTGATGATGATGATGCACAAGGAGAGGCGCAGACTCAAGACAAATTTTATTCAGAAAGAAAACACATATTTATATCTTCATGTCAGACAAACCGATTACTAAACACATATTTATGTCTTCATGTCAGACAAGCCAGTACAAGACTGCTGTTCGCACTAATAATCACTTTTTTCTTCAGCTATTCAACCTTGACACGCGCACTCATAGTCATAACACCAGACACAATAATTCATGGGTCGAACGTTTCTGCCGCACAACATATGGCAATCAATCTTTATCATACCACATCGCCGTCCTCTTGAACGCACTCAGTCGCGTTGGTGTTGATACAAATACAGAATCTGCACGCTCACTTTTCAAAAAATTAGATCGTAATGCATCTGCTTTCTGTTAATACCCTCACCATTGTCTCTGGCTTCATTTCTTATCCTCCTCTGCACTATTGCCCACCTGTCTGATTTTATATCCCTTCCTTTTTTCTTTATATCGTGCAGCTAACGACATTTTTGCTTACATATTGCTGCAACTACGCCCTGTACCACGTGCATTGTATTATGTCAGCCGCTTACTTTTTGCATCTCACGTATAAAACCCTGACATTGTCGTCCATATGTATATATCTTGTACAATGCTTGTCATTGAGCGTCCTTTGTTTATTTTTCTTGAATTGCTGCTGAACTGTACCCAAGGGGGCCGGGCTTCGTCAAGCTGCGCATGTGCAGCTTTTTTCCGTTGCCCCCTTTCTTCCTCTCGGAGAAAAATAAATTTGACTTTGACTAAGTGCTTGCCAAAAACCTGCTTTCTATCTAGTACAGCTTGGTCAAGTAGCCACTACACGGTCATCCCTTTTGTTCGTTATGAGAAAAGCGTGAGCATGCTCACGTGCCATCTGGTCATAACTTGGCCTCAAAGTTTTTGTTATTACCGGCAAAGGCCATCACGGGTTATCATGCATATCTAAAAAGCATGCGCTGCATTGTAAGCGTATATTAGGCCCTTTTTCATTCTTTTCCAGCTGTTGCTCCCTTGGTCGATCATTTGTACGTCGGTCTGTTTGGCCAGTGTAGGTGAGAGGAATGTGATGCGCAACCCTAGCTAAACACCTGACAAACAGTGATGTGACGCGTTCCTTCCTTCAGGGGCACAGTGAGGGCAACTAGCATGGGGCAGAGAATACCAGTGTGGCTACATTCTTCAAAGAGGGGAGAACTGCCTGTCTGATTTTTTTCTTGACTTCCTGGGTCAGTCTGTGTTTCTCCACCATAGCGACCAGAACTGCCAACCTTATAGTCGAGGCTGTCGTGCACCAAGTGAACACATGATTTTGCTAAGGCTGCCTTCAAGCAAAACGTGCCAATGGTCTGTTCTACAGTCTTGGAACGAGCAGATTGCAACAAGTTTTTTTCGGGCACGTGGCGACTACATTCATCCTATGTGATCTCATGTTAAGGTCAAGTTGCTATCTAAAATTTGCAATCTGTTCTGCTCAGGCAAGCCTGGCAAGCGGTGGCTCAGTGGTTACGGCGCTCGGCTGCTGACCCAAACAATGCGGGTTCGATCCCGGCCACGGTGGCTCAGTGGTTGTGGTGCTCGGCTGTTCACCCAAACAATGTGGGTTCGATCCCGGCCACGGCGATCACGTGTTGATCGAGGCGGAATGCTAGAGGTCGGTGTACTATGTGATGCCAGTGCATGTTATAGAACCCCAGGTGGTCGAAATTCTCGGAGCCCTTCACTGCGGTGCCCCTCATAGCCTGAGTCGCTTTGAGACGTTAAGCCCCCATAAACCAAACCAAACCAAGTTTAGACCCCTCCCATGTCGTTTTAAGAGACCGATAAAGCTGTTGCACGGAGTCCGTGTGGGTCAAACTGGATGGCTGTTTAAGAAAAACCAAGTAGTCACTTATGTACCGAAAATCCTTAAGAACTATCTTGTCGTCCAACTAGGACACCAGATCATGATCAGTGCTGGCCAAGAAAATATCACCAAGTACGGGTGCCACCCAAGAACCAATGCTAACACCCCCGTGTTGAACAAGGACCAGGTTGTCAATTATTGCAGAAGTTTACTAAGATAGATTTCAAGCAGCACCATAAAATTATCAAGGGCCAAATCGCCGGTGTTTTGCAAACAAATCACACTCTTGTCCATGGTAAAACAGCGCGGAAAAATACGAGGACGGAACAAACAGGACGACACGTGTCGTCATGTTTGCTCCGTCCTCTTGTTTTTCCACGCTGTTTTACCATGGATAGTAGTAACCAACTTGCCCAGCTTTCCGTACACACTATTGTCTTCAGCGCAAGACTTAACAGTACAAAACAGGGCAGCATTGAGGAATCATCACCATCATCATCAGCCTGACTATACCCACTGCAAGGCAAAGGCCTCTCCCATGTCTCTCCAATTAACCCTGTCATTTGCCAGCTGTGCCCACCCTTTGCCTGCAAACTTCTTAATCTCATCCGCCCACCTAACCTTCCGCCGCCCCCTGCTACGCTTACTTTCTCTTGGAATCCACTCCGTTAACCTTAAAGACCAGCGGTCATCTTGCCTTCGCACTACATGCCATGCCCAAGCCCATTTCTTCCTCTTGATTTTGACTAGGATGCCATTAACCCGAGTTTGTTCCCTCACCCACTCTGCCTGCTTCCGGTTTCTTAACATTACACCTATCATTTTTCTTTCCATGGCTCGCTGCGTTGTCCTTAACTAACTGAACCCTTTTCGTTAGCCTCCACATTTCTGCCCCTTAGGTGAGTACTGGTAAGATACAGTTGTTGTATACTTTTCTTTTGAGGGATATTGTTAAAACTGCCATTCATGATCTGAGAGAACCTGCCATATGCGCTCCACCGCATATTTATCCTTCTAGTTATTTCCCTCTCATGATCCGGATCAGCTGTCACTACCTGCCCTAAGTAAATGTATTTCTTTACCACTTCCAGCCCCTCGCTGCCAATTGTGAACTGCTGTTTCCTTGCTAAACTGTTGAACATTACTTTGGTTTCCTGAAAGTTAATTTCCTGCTGTTCTGCTCTGCCTATCTAACTCATTGATCATCATTTGCAATTCATCACCTGAGTGACTCAGCAGGGCAATGTCAACAGCAAATCGCAGATTATTTTGGTATCCTCCATTAACTCTTATCCCCAAATGTTCCCAATTCAGGCCTCGGAATACCTCCTGTAAACAGGTGGTGAATAGCACTGATGAGATCGTGTCTCCTTGCCTGACGCCCTTCCTTATTGGAATTTTATTGCTGACTTTATGGAGGACTATGGTAGCTGTACAGTTCCTACAGATATCTTCCAGTATTTTGACATAAAGCTCATCTACACCGTGATTCTGCAATGCCTGTATGACTGCTGAGGTTTCCACTGAGTCGAATGCTTTCTCGTAACCAGTGAAGGCTATATATAGATGTTGGTTATATTCTGCGCATTCCTCTACCACCTGATGGATAGTGTGAATATGATTTATTGTGGAATATTCTTTACGAAAGCCTGCCTGATCATTTGGTTGATTAAAGTATAGGCACATTTGGTTGATTAAAGTATAAGGTGGCCCTTACTCTATTAGCGATTACCTTAGTATATACTGTGACATTCCTTGTGTGCTACGAGGTTCCACGTTCGACGGCGCGGCGTAGACGGAGACCCAGATGACAGGCATCATCAATTACCCAGCCATGCTCGTTGAGAGTGACAACCAGAACGAAGGGGTTTAAGCCCAACCGGACCCAACCGGACCCGCCGCCGCCGCCGCGGGGAAACAGGCTTTATCCTCCCCAATTTGCGTGGCCGTTCCAGGTGCGGCCCTCCCGGGCACATTCCAGGACAAGGGAAGACGGAGACCCAGATGACAGGCATCATCAATTACCCAGCCATGCTCGTTGAGAGTGACAACCAGAACGAAGGGGTTTAAGCCCAACCGGACCCGCCGCCGCCGCCGCGGGGAAACAGGCTTTATCCTCCCCAATTTGCGTGGCCGTTCCAGGTGCGGCCCTCCCGGGCACATTCCAGGACAAGGGAACTGTCAGCGATCCAGAGCGCGCCGTACCACAGCCGACGCTATGCGCTACCGCGAAGACAACATTCTTTCCCTCGGACTCAACACGTGAGGGGGGCGAGACAATAAGTGCGGTGGTATGTTTGTGCGCCCAAGTGAAAGCCCTAGCCCCCCCTCCTTCCCCTCCGGCGTGGGCGTCCTCACCCTAGGGAGTGTGGAGAAGAGGATATAAAAATCGAGAAAAAGTACGGAAGAGGGCACGCTCAGGACGACATCGTTCGCCAAGAGGGCCTTCAGCGCGGAAGCCCGACGGCGTGCAGCTTCTGCCAGCAACCACTCGAGCCCAACTCCGGAGCCACTCCATCGCCCCCATGAAGTCGTCGGCACGTAAGCTCGGACGCCCCAGCCTCTGATGTATAATCTTAATCATGTGTAATTATTGAATATACCTGGGGTCGACTCTGGGGTCGAGGCTAAGCCCCACCCAAGGGGTGGTCCCCATCTCGCATGTTATTTTGGATTGGAGAATTGATGCTTTGGGCGGGCCACTGAAAATGACCGCCCTTAGTCCTTTGTTAATCAAGTGCTTAAAAGCGCATGTAAACGGATGCAGTCCAGTCTGAGCTGGGGCTCCATGCTTAGCATGTAATGTGATGCTACTTAGGCACTAACCTGCCCGGTCGATGAGTAAAGTAGTGCAAAGTTTGTTCTGTTGTAAAATTATGCTCTGCTGTCATCATCTACAAGCTCGCCTCCTGTTCATCTTCCAAGCCGAACGACACTAGAGGAAGGGTTTGTGAACCATCCTCGAAGAAACGGAAGAAGAACGCTCAGGACGACATCGTTCGCCAAGAGGGCCTTCAGCGCCGAAGCCCGACGGCGTGCAGCTTCTGCCAGCAACCGCTCGAGCCCAACTCCGGAGCCACTCCATCGCCCCCATGAAGTCGTCGGCACGTAAGCTCGGACGCCCCAGCCTCTGATGTATAACCTTAATCATGTGTAATTATTGAATATACCTGTTTGTTTAAACTGAGCCATACGGTGTCTCTTTGCCTCTCCGTCCCGTGTGGACCTGCGCATTATGGGGGTCATCACACTGGTGTCAGAAGTGGGGTCTCAAAAGCAAATGTCCTCTGAATGCTGTGACATTCATGACTTCAAAATTGTAATCAAAAGGGAATCACGGGACTGATTGTGGGACTTTTACCCCCATTTGAGAGGCTTGAGGCACTGGAGGGCTTGAAAAAAAAAATGACTGTATCTGAGGGAGCTCCCACTCCACAGCCGTCGCTCGGAGCAAGCATGCTGGCATTAGGAAGCGTCATTCCGACGTTTACGGGAGATAAGACAGGGGTTCCAATCTGCGATTTCTTTTCCATGCTAGAAGAGATTGGGAAAATGGGGGGATGGTCCGATGCTCAAATGCTGGGAATGGCGAGGTGTAAGATGGCAGGAGCTGCTCATGATTTTGCATGGCGAGACGAAAAAGTAAAATCCACAAAATCATTTGCGGAATTTAAGAAGCTCGAGTTTGAGCATTTTGACACTGAACCACGTCACGTGCGAGTACAGAGGTTCCGTGACGCCGGACAGATGGTAGGGGAGGACGTGCGAACGTTTGCGTCGCGGCTTCAGCGCTTAGTGCGCGATACGTTAAGCAGGGAGGAGGAAGGAGACCAGCTAAGGAAGAAATACGCGGAGGATCTACTTAAAGAGGAAATGACCGCTTTGTTCGTGGCTGGTCTGCAAGACCCCGTGCGCCGGTTCGTGCTCTCGCGCAAGCCGAGCAATTTCGACCAAGCCGTGGAGGCCGCATTGGATGAGGAACAAAATGAGGCGTTAACGACAGCCGCAGCGAGAGTACGCGTCATAGAGAGAGCGGTGCTCAACCCTGAGGTTGCTCTCTTGACAGAGCGGTTAGATCGCTTAGAACAGCTGCTATCTCAGCAGGTAGAGTGCCAGGTTGAAGCGCGCGCTCAACAGCGCCCATTCGCTGGAAACCGGAGACCGCCACAAAGCTACAGGCGCGGTATGCGAGATTTTGAAGAAATCGTATGCTTCGCTTGCCAGGGTCGCGGACACATCGCCAGGTTCTGCCAAAACGTGCGCCGTGGGGAGCCACAAAGAGAAGCAGGCGAGACACGCCCTAAGCAAGCCTACAGCGGGGCTCCAGATACCGAGACAAAAAACTAGTTAGTCCTCCCCAGCCTGAGGAGCGTGGGGAGGGAGCAGTAGATGATGAGGTGGTGGTAGTTTGTGTGGCCGACGAGGCATGCCCTGTTGTGCGTTGCAAGTTAAATGGTTGTTGTATGGAATTGTTGATAGATACGGGGTCAAAGGTGACATTGCTTAAGGAGAGCAGTTTTAACACGCTTCGAAGGAAGGGGGACCGCGAGGTGTTGGAAGCGTCTGGTGGTATGGCAACCAAATTTGTAGGCATAACGGGGGATCCTCTTGGCATAAGTGGACTCTACCGGTTACACTTCTCTCTCGGCGGAATTGCATTGGAGCACCCCTGCTACGTATGCTCGGACACGGTGTCTCTGCCAAACGGAGTGTCAGGTATATTAGGGCAGGATTTTTTGAGAAAAGGGAAGGTAGTAGTCTCATTCTCTGAGGAAGAGGTTAATGTGGGCGGATCAAAAGTTCCGTTTTTGAACAGGAGAGGGGCTGAGATTCGCATTACCGATATTGACACCCGTCAAACAGTGGGATCATTGGAGAAGGTATATTCGCGGGTTGCCGTCAGGCTGGTCGATGAGGCGGTCGTCCTTCCTTGGTCGGAGCACATTTTGTACGCGTTTGTGCCTTCAGATGTAGAGAGCGGCGCCGTGGGAGTGCTTGAGCCGGTCGACTCTCTCAGCAATGGCCTGAAGGCAGCCGCGTGCCTCGTGACAGTTAATGACGCCCACAGAGTGCCCCTACGGGTGGTTAACTGTAGCCAGCAGCCACTGAGCCTTCCCAAGAACAAAACATTGGCTTTCTTCACCTCTGCGATAGAGAAACGTGAGCCCACCGATACGGTACTCGCAACTGTAGAGCATGCTAGTCCTTCGGCTGCTCCAAAGGTGTCGTTCGATCTTTCTCACGTAAAATCCAGGGAGAGGGAGGCTCTGGCTGGTTTGATGAACGACTACTCGGAAGTATTCGCCGCGTCCAACCTGGATTCGGGCTGCTATGGCGTTATAAAGCACAGGATAGAAACCGGCACTTCATCGCCCGTTTACCAGCGTGCGTACAGGATTCCTTACTCCCAACGTGAGGAGATAGAGCGGCAGGTGCAGGACCTGATTGATCGCGGCATTGTCGAACACTCAAAGTCACCCTGGGGAGCACCAGCACTATTGGTGGAAAAGCCAGATGGCTCGTATCGATTGGTAGTGGACTACCGCAAACTAAATGCCGTAACTCGCATCGATCCATACCCCATCCCCAATATACAGGAGACGCTTTCTCAGCTGGGCTCTGCCAGGTACTTCACGGTAGTGGACATGGCGGCGGGATTCTGGCAGATAGCAATGGATCCGGCAGATGCCGAGAAAACGGCATTCAACACGCCCTCAGGGCACTATGAATGGAAAAGAATGCCGATGGGTCTGGCCAACAGCCCTGCTGTCTGGCAGAGAACCGCTGATGTTATCCTGGCAGGTCTTCTGGGGAGGCTGTGCTTCGTGTATATGGATGACATTATCATATACAGTGACAGTTTTGATAACCATTTGCGCGATATTGAGCAGGTTTTGGTGCGACTAAGAGCAGCGGGTCTCAAGCTGAAGCCCTCTAAGTGCCAATTCCTCAAAAACGAGGTGAAATACCTCGGGCACGTTGTTTCAGCTGACGGCGTGCGACCGGACCCTGAGAAACTAAGGTGTGTCTCGGATTTTCCATCCCCGACTAGCGTCCGCCAGGTCCGGCAGTTTCTCGGCCTGATCGGTTACTACCGAAGGCACATAGAGGAGTTCGCCAAGCTCGCTAAGCCGCTCACCGCCTTAACAGCCAAAAATGTCGCCTTTCGCTGGGACGAAAACGCGGAGAATGCTTTTGGGGCCCTGAAAAGGAAGCTAATGAGTGCACCGCTGTTGTGCCACCCGGATTTTAATTTGCCCTTCGTTATGGCCACAGATGCGTCAAAGTTCGCAGTTGGTGCCGTGCTCTCTCAGGTTATCGAGGGCAAAGAACATCCCGTTGCTTTTGCTAGCCGACAGCTGAGCCCCACAGAGCAAAAGTACGGAGCTACGGAAAGGGAGTGCCTCGCCGTTGTCTGGGCAGTAAAGCACTTCAGATGCTACCTTTACGGCCGCAAATTCAAGCTAGTCACAGACTGCCATCCTCTGAAATGGGTGATGAGTGTCAGGGACCCTAGCTCGCGACTCGCTAGATGGAATCTACACCTGCAGGAATACTGCTTTGAAGTTGAGCACAAGTCAGGAAAGACGCATCTGAATGCTGATGCACTCAGCCGCACAGCTGCCGTGGCAGCTATAGATGAGTTTGTCCCCGTAGTCGACCCCGCTGAATTACGCACAGAGCAGTGCAAAGATCCTGACCTGAAGCGAATAATCGAAAGCTTAGAGGGCGCACCGTCTCACCCCGAACAGCTAGGTTATTTCATTGGCAAAGACGGCACCCTGTGTCGGCGCACGAGGCCAACCAGGAAAGGGAGACCAGAGAAAACCGCTTGGGAGAGAGTCGTCATACCTCGGTCGTGGACAGAAAGGGTTCTTCGCGCGTTTCACGATGCGCCATGCGCCGGTCATTTTGGCGTAGCAAAGACACGCAGGCGTGTGGAGCGTTTGTACTTTTGGAGTGGCATGCGACAGGATGTTAGAGACTACTGTGCGAAGTGTCATTCCTGTCTCGAAAGAAAAACACCCAAGGGACGAAGACCAGCTCCAATTCAGCCGTTCCCTGAGGTTTCGGCTCCCTTCGAGCGGACAGGTATGGACATAATGGGCCCATTGCCCACGACCACTTCCGGAAACAAGTACATTTTAGTATTTGTCGATCACCTTTCAAAATACGCGGAAGCGGTAGCACTCCCAGATCAGAAGGCAGACACGGTTGCAAGAGCATTTGTCGAACAGATCGTGCTCCGACATGGACCCCCGAGGCAACTCTTGACAGATCGGGGAACGAACTTCGTGTCGCAGCTAATGAGGAGAGTTTGCGAGCTGCTTAAGATCGCTAAGAAGCAGACAACACCGTACCATCCGGCTTGCAACGGCGCGGTGGAGCGACTGAACCAAACCGTGGCCGGGTTCCTGTCGCATTTTGTTTCGCGCGACCAGCGGGACTGGGACTTGTGGCTCCCGTATGCAATGTTTGCCTACAATTCCGCAGCACACGAGAGCACGGGCGAATCGCCATTCTTTCTTCTCTACGGCCGAGACCCTGACCAGCCTAGTGAAGTGCCAGAGGGCCCCCGTCGTGTCCCATACGCTTCACTGGACGACTATAAGGTGGAGCTAGAATCGCGCTTGCAAGTGGCGAGGGACATCGCAAAGGAGGCCTTAAAGAAAGCGGCGAAGCGCAGGAAGGAGGTGCACGATCGCAGTGCTAGAGACGCGCCGTTTAATGTGGGGGACAGCGTGTACATTGAAAACTGCCAAAGGCAGATTGGGCTAGCTCGTAAGTTCCAGACGAAGTGGAGAGGACCGTGCGAGGTTGTCGAGAAGCTTTCTCCGGTAAACTTCAGAGTCCGAGACCAATCAATCAATCAATCAATCAATCAATCAATCAATCAATAATTTTATTTCTTCCTCACAAAAAGATTAGCGGAGGACGAGGAGGGCTCGAAGAAAAAGTGGAAGTTTCCACTTGACGAGCTTCGGGCCCCCTATTTATGAGGCATATACAGTGGAACATTAAGAAACATACATCTTTATACATTAGAAAGTTTAAAAGTCAGTATGTGTAATATGCAATACAAAAATAATATACTCATTTTAGAGCCACAAATAAAGGTCAGTATGTACAAGGAATGCAGCCACGGTAGCACACCAATTCTACAAGAGAATTTCTAAAATACAACAACAATTTCATACACGCTCACTGTCGCGTTACAAAGGACTTAAGCATATTGTTGGTAATGGTGCTTATGTTAATTCCTTGACAATGAAGGTGGTTTAATAGGGTCGGTAGGGCATGACGGAGCATTTGTTCAGATAGTCTTAAGCCTCAAGTCGGCACCGGTTCAGTATTCACGAAATGAGGAAAGGGAAAGCGCGGATTTTGATGGGGACAGGAGTGAAGCGGAGCGTGCAGATAGTTCGCAAGAAACGCCCTCTCCTGCATTTGTTCGGCAGGCGCCAGAGGTGACGGCCGGAATGCCACCGGATTTACTTCATGCATTGCTAGAAGAAGAAGCGCGCGAGGTTGCCGCGCAGATAACGCCAGGAGAGGCTCCTGCCACGAGCCCTCGCGAGTCCCAAAGCAGACAAAGGGTCACAGACTTACTTAGTATGACTCATGAAGGCCGATATCCGCTGCGAAATCGGAAAGCTAAGTCGGACTAATGGCGTAAACAGAGCGGAGTTGTGAACTGGTCAGAATTGTGTAATGCCGCAGCTCATAACGTTGCTATATGCGTATGTATTAAGTTATCGGAGTTAGTAGTTAAACCTTTCTGTCATTAAGTAACACCTTCACAGGAGAGCATGCGGAGCGCATGCAGAACCTGCCCTACTTCCTTTCGTTATCTATATTTTTGTCTCTGCCGTGATCGTGCTAGAAGTGGGAGCTCCTTTGTAACTGTGGTAAATTTATTTCGTCCAGTTTGGACTAGAAAGGAGAGGCTTGGGTGCTGAGTTTCATGTTTATCTGTAAAAGAAGATCAGTGCTGCCCCTGGAGACGCCAGTTATGACAGCGGAGGCATATGGTGTTGTGCAGTGGTGTTGAGTGCAGCGAAAAGTGTTTTGTCGGACGCACTGTGCGAGGCGATTCAGAAAGACAAGGGGAGCTGCAGGGACTCAAATGTTCGGAGAACATTCTTCTGGAGGGTGAGCGAGTGTGACATTCCTTGTGTGCTACGAGGTTCCACGTTCGACGGCGCGGCGTAGACGGAGACCCAGATGACAGGCATCATCAATTACCCAGCCATGCTCGTTGAGAGTGACAACCAGAACGAAGGGGTTTAAGCCCAACCGGACCCAACCGGACCCGCCGCCGCCGCCGCGGGGAAACAGGCTTTATCCTCCCCAATTTGCGTGGCCGTTCCAGGTGCGGCCCTCCCGGGCACATTCCAGGACAAGGGAAGACGGAGACCCAGATGACAGGCATCATCAATTACCCAGCCATGCTCGTTGAGAGTGACAACCAGAACGAAGGGGTTTAAGCCCAACCGGACCCAACCGGACCCGCCACCGCCGCCGCGGGGAAACAGGCTTTATCCTCCCCAATTTGCGTGGCCGTTCCAGGTGCGGCCCTCCCGGGCACATTCCAGAACAAGGGAACTGTCAGCGATCCAGAGCGCGCCGTACCACAGCCGACGCTATGCGCTACCGCGAAGACAACATTCTTTCCCTCGGACTCAACACGTGAGGGGGGCGAGACAATAAGTGCGGTGGTATGTTTGTGCGCCCAAGTGAAAGCCCTAGCCCCCCCTCCTTCCCCTCCGGCGTGGGCGTCCTCACCCTAGGGAGTGTGGAGAAGAGGATATAAAAATCGAGAAGGAGTACGGAAGAGGGCACGCTCAGGACGACATCGTTCGCCAAGAGGGCCTTCAGCGCGGAAGCCCGACGGCGTGCAGCTTCTGCCAGCAACCGCTCGAGCCCAACTCCGGAGCCACTCCATCGCCCCCATGAAGTCGTCGGCACGTAAGCTCGGACGCCCCAGCCTCTGATGTATAATCTTAATCATGTGTAATTATTGAATATACCTGTTTGTTTAAACTGAGCCATACGGTGTCTCTTTGCCTCTCCGTCCCGTGTGGACCTGCGCATTATGGGGGTCATCACAATACCTTGTAGGCAACGGATAGTAACCTGATTGGTCTTTAATTTTTTTTTGTCCTTGGCATCTCCTTTCTTAGGAATTAAGATAATGTTTGTATTCTTCCAAGCTTCTGGTATGGTCGACGTCATAAGGCATTGCATATACAGGGTGGCTAGTTTTTCTAGCACAATCTCCCCTCAGTCCTTCAACAGATCTGCTGTTACCTATTCCACCCCAGCTGCTTTTCCCCTTTCCATTGCTCCTAAGGCTTTCTTTACTTCCTCTTTCGTTACTGGCGGGATGATGCATTGCTGCGTGCTACTGTCTCTCTCATTACCATTCTGATTACATTGGCTACTGTACAGATTTGTGTAGAAGCCTTCAGATACTTTAACTATCATATCCATATTACTAATGCCATTGCCCTCCTTGTCTCTTAACGCATACATCTGGTTTTTACTTATGCCTAGTTTCCGCTTCACCACTTTTAGGCTACCTCCGTTCTTTACAGCATACTCAATTGTCTCCATATTAAACTTCCTTATGTCGGCTACCCTTGCACTTATTTACTTTGATAGCCCTGCTAGTTCTATTCTTTCGGTAGGGTTAGACGCCCGCATGCTTTAGCGTTTCTTAATCAGACCTTTCGTCTCCAGAGATAGCTTGCCAGTATCCTGTCCAGCCGTCCTACCGCCTACTTATATGGGGCACTCCGTAGTGATAGCTGTCAGATTATTGTTCATTGTATGAACATTACGATCGTCTTCCTCAGTTAAGGCTGAATATCTTTCCTGCAGCGATATCCTGAATACCTCTATTTTCCCTCTTATCGCTAGCTCGTTAATGGACTTCCTATTCACTAGCTTCTTTCGTTCCCTCTTCAACTCTAAGCTAATTCGAGACCTTACCATTCTGTGGTCGCTACAGCACACCTTTCCGCGGACGGCCACATCCTGAACGATGACAGGTTGAGCGCATAGTATAAAGCCGATTTCATTTTTAGACTCGCCATTGGGGCTATTCCAGGTCCAATTCCTGTTCTCTCGTTTTCGGAAGAAGGTATTCATGATCCGTAAATTATTTCGATCTGCGAACTCTACTAATAGCTCTCCCCTACTATTCCTAGAACCTATCCCATAGTCACCTACCGCGTGGTCGCCAGCCTGCTTCCTGCCCTCCTTCGCATTGAAGTCTCCCATCAGTACAGTGTAGAGTGATTCTACTTTATTCATTGCCGATTCCACATCTTCATAGAAGCTTTAAACGGTCTGGTCATCATGGCTGGATGTAGGCGCGTAGGCCTGCACTGCACCACTTTCAACTTGTACCTCCTATTGAGCCTAATTACAATAGATGCTACCCTCTCGTTAATACTGTAGAAATCCTCTACGTTGCCAGCTATATCCTGATTAATGAGAAATAGAAAAGAGCAAGTTTTCCATCAATCGAGTGTACATAACCCAAAGATGAGGGACCCTGTAAGGAAGAGACCACATCACCCGAGTTTTTATCATAAATGGGTCTTTTAAGCCACGGTGATGATTCTGTGGTTATGGCGCTCAGCTGCTGACCTGAAAGACGCGGGTTCGGTGGAGGCGAAATTCTAGGGGTTCATGTACTGTGCGATGTCAGTGCACGTTAAAGAACCCCAGGTGGTCAAAATTTGAGGAGCCCTTCATAGCCTGAGTTGCTTTGGGACATTAAACCCCTATAAACCAAACGAATAGGTCTTTTATCACAAACATCTTGAAACACTTCAGGAGAAAGGTGCTACTTTCACTTTTGCCAAGTATCCGTTTCACTCACTATGCATCTAAAGGGCTCATCATTTTTGTGATTTGCATAGTTTGTATTGCATGGTAGTCCCTTGCTTAGCGATATACTAACGACTTGCCCGACGTGTGCACTCAGATCACAAGCCCTACCTTCACAACCTGCGTACTTCTATTCACCTGTGATTGACATAAATGAGACAAATGGTGATTTCAGTGGTCATGTTCGGGTTCAGTAATATATGCGACAAAATGGCTACCTTCTTTATGCAAAACTTTCTCCCAGTGTAGCACGTAGTTCTGCTATCACTCAAGGTTTGAGTGACACAATTGTTGTCGCATATTTCACTAATTCTTCCTCTTCAGCCACTTCAGCCTGGTTGATTCAGAACCGTCAGGTGGATTCTCGAGAACCGTGAAGGCAGTCCTCTTCCTTCAAATGGGCTGGCGAATATGGCAGTGTGGTGACGACACTTGTTGCCCTCGATCGATGAAAATTTGGGTCAGGCCAAAAAGAAAATAGAAAATGAAAAGGGTGGGGGGGAGGCAGAACTTCCACCACACTCTGTTCATACCAATTAGTGGCCCTCAGCTGCTCTGTGTTCTGCACAGGTACGCCACCAGTTTAAAGGTTTCTGAGCCTGGATTTGCCAGCAAACATTGTCTTCAAGCAAAGAATGAGTCACAGCCAGCCCAGGCATGACCTTTTAGGAGCTCCGAATACCACGTTTCCAACTTTATGATAGGATGGATGGATGGATGGATGGATGGATAGATGGATGGATGGATACGGCTGAACCCTTTAATCGGGTGGTGGCTCAAGCCACCTAGCCGTGACTTATGAAATTTTACTGTTCTCTTGATTTTAGCCACCAATCAGATAACCGCTTTTGTTATAAAGTTGGTTAGGGCGGGCATTTGATGTGGTTTGACTGTATCATAACAAGTCAGATTTCCTTCGAAAGAGAGAAATATACTTTTCAATTTTAAAAGTTGTACGCTAAGAGGTGAATTTTTTTTACTTCCCTGTGTTAGTAGGGCATCAAACAAGGCGGGTGCTATACTGTGGTTTGGTCTAAGACTGCAGTTTTTTAAACGAGTGCTATTACAAAAATGATAGGCGTGCGGACCACTATAGATAGTTGACGCATATATAGATAACATATTTGTGTAGTGTGTAAAATTTTGTCAAGCTTTGTGCTATTTGTGGCTCTTTAAAGGTGGTGATAACTGAAATAATTATCATGCATTTCAGTTGTTCAGTAGCAGAACATCGCTCATAAAGTAAACTTCACAGTGAAAATTTTCAAGCATTTTCTGTGTATGCCCCGTGTGTATTTATGCTATCATGTCCAGGAGCAGACTATAGCACTAATGAACTTTGTGAATGTTTTTGTGCTGAAATTACTGCAAATTTCCTACAGTGTGCAGAAGTGTTCAATATTTTTAAAAAATTTCTTATTAGTGATTTTCTGTTACAAAAAAGTGAAATGCATGGTCATGTTTATTTTATCCACCACCAGATTTGAACAGCAATGATTATGAAAATATAAAGCTTGGCTGTAGTGTGCATTCTTGCGTTTCTCTCCCGACGAAGCCACTTATTGAGTCTTGGCAAGGTCGCAGCTGTAGAGACTGCATGGTATCCAGCTGGCCAAGAATTGCCCTCTGTGGCGAGCCAGCCTGCTCTCTTGGAGGAAAGAGGCTTATCTTGCCCACTTGACTGTCTCGTGGAGGAGGTGAAGCATCTGAGGCACTGCGACACGTGTGCAGGTTCCTCGGTGGGCGTTTGTGCTGTGCGCCCTGGGGCTGTTCGTGTACCAGACGCTGGATGCATGCGACGGGAAGCAGGCGCGCCGCACGGGCACCAACTCACCCCTGGGCGAGCTGTTTGACCATGGGTGCGACTCCATCTCGACCGTGTTTGTGGCGCTGGCGGTGTGCATCGCAGTCAAGCTGGGCTCCTACCCAGCCTGGATGTTCTTCCAGTGCTTCGTGGCCATCTCCCTTTTCTACTGCGCCCACTGGCAGACCTACGTGTCGGGCACCCTGCGCTTCGGCAAGTTTGACGTGACAGAGGCGCAGTTTGCAGTGATGCTGATCCACATCGTGTCTGCCGTCTTTGGCCCCGACATTTGGGCCACCAAGGTGGGTGGTATGGCTTCCTTTACAGTAAACCCTCATCTCGCCCTTGGGGTGGACACGTCCATTGGTATTTAATAATTTTTCAAAATGTTCAAGTTTCAAGATAAATGGAAACACATTTTTATTTATTTATTTATTTATTTAAGCATACTGTAAGCCTAGTTAGGCTCTTACAGGAGTGGGCAAAATAATGGGACAATTATACAAAACAATAGCATATCCAGTATAACATACACGAGATACAAAACATGCGCCTGCAGTAGAAAAGACTAGCAAGTAGGCTGAGACCATCAACGGTCAAAGGACATGCGCATTGCTATACACGTTCATTTTGATGCATTTAAAACACTGGAAAGGAGAACGACGAAACCACGAGGCGATACAATCAGGTCAACACGATGCTCTTTTGCTCTTTTTATTGTAAATTCTGTTTTTCAAAAAACGACTCTACGTTTTTAAAAAAGATATCAAGAGAGACGTCGTCTATGAATTCGTGAGGCAGATTATTCCATTCTTCAATGGCTAACGTAAAAAATGAGAATTTATATGTGTTACATTTTATTCATATGTGTTACATGGTAGTCCTTGGAGTTTGTTGTGCGACACAGCGTTGACAAAATTGGTATTTTGAGGTATTTGTGATTGACTAAATGAGGGTTTACTGTAACGTAGCCCATGACTTCACCTGTGTCAGGCCACCTGCAGGATGTGTCTGAAAGCGTGGCCCCTGTGTGTGTGTTGCAGGCTTTGTTGCTGATGGGTGCCCATGTGCAGTCTGTCTGGTATGGACTGCCTTTTTTACTGTGCAGTCAGATGATGCACATTCGGGCTTTAATGGGTATTCAGCTGGCATGGGGTGTGTTTCACAGAAGCATACCGTTAGCTTGACAACACAGGCTTTCTGTGCACGACATTCCTAGATTGAATTCAAGGAGCAGATGTCAGTATAAAACAAACTGCACAACGGAAGAGGTGTGTGGTGTCTTTGAAGTCATTTTGATAGTTTATTGGTTCCTTTACACAAAAGCGAAAGAAAGCATTTGCCAAAAGACTGCTGTTGACTCCCACTGCTCCTCGCACAAACAAAGATAATCACTTCAGAAGGGCATGCTGTCGGGCTAGTTGGTGTGGCCGATTGTAAAGAAATTAGCGCAAAAAACAGAGACAAGGGACAAGTAAGGAGAAACATAAGACAATTACAGGTGCTTGTCAATTATGCCTCCTTCCTTGCCCTTTGTCTCTGTTTTTGCACTAATTTGTGTAAATGAAAGTTAATCAGCTATGCAAAGGGCAAAAAGGCACATGAAGCTCTTGAAGCGTTAAAGGTAGAGATGTAACTGTATTATTGACAAGTGGGCTTGGGCAGGGCATGTGATGCGAAGGCACGGTAACCGCTGGTCCTTAATTTTAACGGAATGGATTATAAGAGAAGGCAAGCATAGCAGAGGGCAGCGGAAAGTTAGGTGGGCGGATGAGATTAAAAGGTTTGCAGAAATGCGGTGGCCGCAGCTGGCAGAGGACAGGGTTAATTGGAAAGACATGGGAGTGGCCTTTGCCCTGCAGTGGGTGTAGTCAGGCTGATGATGATGATGACCCTTGTCACACCTTCAAAGGCTGTTGAGTCGATAGCCTTCAAGATTCTTCCTCTCTATCCAACTCTGAGGAGTTTGTGCCACTATCGCCATTGAGGGATTTCATCATCTCGCACTAAGGTGTTATGGCACCACCATTGCTGCCATTAATTTTGCAGGCATGCTAGCAATCATTCAACAAGTTTAGCCTGAACAAGGTTAAAAACAAGATGTTTATTCGTAACAGCAATATTAATCACTATTGAAATGAACTTTGTTGTCTTGGACATGTTGTAGTAAATAACATTTGTGCACAGAAGACGCACTCGCCCAACTTCCTTAAGGAAGCTGGCGTGGGTTGCTTTGTTGCCTGAGCTGACCATTTTCTGCAAAGTAAGTTGCATACATTGAAGTTCCATATTTTTCAGAGATAATACTGGTCTGATTTTATGCTGCAAGCACTGTACATCCGAGAGTGCTGCAACTGCCACTTGATGACCCTCAAAATCTTAATCAAGTTCCGGGCTGCTCCATTCACTTGATAAACTCTCGACTAGATGGCCATCAGACATAGCAGTGCTTTGAGTTTGTCGGTTCGAGGGCCTTCGAAATGACAGGACTATTACTATATATACTGGCATAACAAACCCACTCGCATAATGAACCCCCTTCCCCCCCCCCCCCCCTTTTTTTTGGTGTCCAGATTTTTTTTTTTTTTTTAGCCTTTAGCTTTTTGTAGCGGGTTCCTCAGTTTTTGCGCTGTCCACAGCGCAGACCTTGGCAGCACTGCAAGATGCTGCCCGCCACTGCTTGCTTGTTTATCTTTTGAGGAGAGCTCCTGCCAGAGGGGTGGTGGTGGGGAGGGGGGCGAACTTGGCAGAGCGGCAAGACACTGTGCTCTAATCTAATGCTTCGCATTACAAACTCGTAACCATCCTCTATGTGTTTTTTCTTTTAACCTGGCATAAAAAACACGCGCCTGACCTTCAGGGCCGGTGTTCAGCATGTTCGTGCTATCTCGCCGTGATTGGCTGGCGGCGCCGCCTACCACAGAATTGTCGGATCACGTCAAAGTGAACGATGCTGAACACCAGCGCCACCAACTTCGTCTAACCGCGTGAAGGATGAAACGGACAGAGGTATGATATGAAATTTTGACCCTTCCAAAAAATCTGCTGGAACTTTTTTCCCACGTAATGAACCCTCCCCCCAAACCGATGTCAACTTTTCAAAAAAAAAAAAAAGCGGATTCATTACGCGAGTATATACGGAATGTAGGTGGCATATTTGATGGCCATGAGGTTGCTGCGCATGCGCATTGTTGATGAGGTGACACTTTAGTAAAGTAGTTGAAATCTGCGCTCTTCCAGTTCGTTGTGCAGTTTGTTTTATATTGATTCCTCACTGATTTGCTTTCAGTTGGCCCGTGCCTGCCAGTTAGATGTGGCACACACACACACAAAGCCTGCATGCCCAGGTGAGACACAAAGCCCATGTGTGTTCCAGCATTGGTTTCTGTGGTCCGCACTGGTGCAAGAGGTGTCCCAGCCATTCAGTCAAGGTGCAGAGCTCAGATCAGCTGGGCTGAACTTTTTGTGTGCAGTGAGGCCTTGCTCTAGTCACGTCTCTGATTATCCAGTTTCCCTGGCTCTGTGGGGTTCCTCTTTTGGGGTTCCTCATTTAAAGGGATTAGTGGCTGTCTTTTAATCCTTTTCTCTGGTCCATCCTTGTGTGGGGATTTGGAAGATACACTTTTTCCAAGCTCCTTTCTTTTGCCTCTCTCAGAGGATCGTCTTTATCCTCATGTGGGCAGTTTGAAAAGGACTGGCTGGCCCAACTTGAGTAAATGGCGCTAAGAAATGGCACAAACAGTTTGGACCTAGTGCTGTTTCTTGCTTTTGTTTTCGCATCCAAAAAGAAGTTCCTTGTCTGGTGCTTTACTTTCCCCCCTTCGAGTTTTGGCATTGGGAGCCGTCTGTCTGCTGCATCATTAATGCATAGTCAGCTCAGCTGGTCCAGAGCAGTGTGTGGATGTAAGGGTGCCGTCTGGAGCCGAGCTGTGGCCCCTGCAGGTTCCCTTTGTTGAGCTGCCGCTCAAGTTTCTGCCCCTGTGTCTGGGCGTGATGGCGGGCAGCGTTGCTCTCGTCAGCTACGCAGGGACCATCTTCACAGGTGGCGTTGGCAAGAATGGCTCCACAGTGGCCGTAAGTGTGGTGGTCACCAGCTGGGATCTCTCTCCATGCACGGCTGGGGCACCTTCTGTGGCGAGTGGGCTAGCAAATCTCAATGCTGGTGATGGTGCTGGATTAACCCCCCGGGGGGGCTAACCTGTCCTCTTTCTCTCTTTCTCCGGTGGTGGTGGTGCGTTCAGCTGCCCCTGTTCAATGTGGAGCTGCGGCTGCTCCCCGTGGCGACGGCGCTCTCCGTCTCCCTCGTCATGTGCTACACGGACATTGCTGTCATTCTCTCGGGTGGAGTGGGCAAAAACGGTTCCACCGTGGCTGTAAGTGTGCTCCCCTTTTGCTCTTCCGCCACTGAAATGAAATGCGACTCTAGCTGGGCCTTATTGGCTGGTCAGTCGCAAGCTTCACTAACGGCGCTCTCGACTCACATTTCTAATGCATTTTACACATCAGCTCTAGCCTGAATGCTTATTTGCCTGATCCTTTTACTGTGACAGCAATGAAGGGCACATCTCTTGCAACTGCAGTGTGGTTGGTGCAACACGGAGGGGCGCCATTTGCCGGGGCATGGATTTATGGCATCCTCAGAACACAGCTATTCGAGTTTCAGCACAGCGATGATGCTACTGTGTAGGGTGGTCAACGATACATTTGCAAATGCAAACAACTTGCAGAATGTCACATTACATTGGTGTGGTAACCATCAGAATTTTTTCTTTTGAGAAAATTGAGCCTTGAAATGGCATGCATGCTGCAGTCTGATGCAAAACTGAAACTAAGGTATATTATTACCATTACAATAACCTTTCTGCGGTGGCAGTTGGCATGGCTGGCACCTTGGAGACATTAGCCTGAACTAGATATATTGTTGCATGTAGCTGCAACTGTGGCTCAGTGGTTATCGTGCTCGGCTGCTGACCCGAAAGACTCGAGTTTGATCCCGGCCGCGGCGGGCGCATTCTGATGGGGGCAGAATGCTAGAGGACTGGGCATTGTGCGATGTCAGCTCACATTAAAGAACCCCAGGTGGTCGAAATTATCCGGAGCTCTCCATTGCAGTGTCCCTCACAGCCTGAGTCGCTTTGGGACGTTAAACCCCACAAACCATATTGTTGCATGTAGAAGCTGACCGGTATTTTGCAGAAATGACCATCTGGCGACTTTATGCAAAAAATGCTGCCATCTGAAGAAAACCAAAAAAAGCAAGCGATGCCATGTTGGGGGATTGCGGTCACAGGATTCCATGGTGCAGATCATGTGAGCGGCTTTCCCAGTTTGATGATCCTTTTATTCTAAGGTTTAAGAGAAAAATAATGAGCGACGAGTGGTCTGCGGACCTTTTCTGTGTTGCCCACATTTCCGAGCGATTTCGTAGATACCTATTATGCATCGAAAACTCAGTCAGAGAGGCACCGGCAGCGAAGCTAGAAATTCACAACGGAGTCGTATGTCAGCCTGCTAAAGTTGAAGAATAGGAAGTGTACTGGGCAGGAGGTATCTTTTCTTTAAGTTTTAAAATGTCAAGACTCAGACTGTTCTTCGGTTGTTGTGCTCTGTTTGTTTGTTTTCTTCTTGCGTCGACGATCGAGGTTGAGGTAACGTGTTCGCACCCGCATTGCATGGACGGCACCGTTTCGCTATTGTGCATTCGATTATGAGCGCATGCCTTGGTGAAACTTGCCGATTGTTTGTTTTTCTCAAGTGCTTAAGGCCATCCAATGGTACTGTGACTTAGCTTCCATGACCTTTAGGTTATGTTGTGCCGTTTCATTGCACGCAGAGCGCATTTGTGTAGTGGAGTTCAGTGCTAAAGGCACAAGGGGGCCGGCGTTCTGCAGAATGCCTGCTAACGCTAACGTTTAGGCCTGCAGACTGCGTCGAAAAATTTGCTCCTCCGCACAGTTCTATTTTGTTGTTGTAGTTAAGGATTAAAAAAAAACGGGCACATGAAGCCGAGCGGCAGACACAAAACTAATCCTGCATGAGAAACTACTAGCTGACCGACGCAGTGCGCCGTAACTGCTAGCAAGCAGGAGTGCTCTGTGACAAATGCAAGTTAAACAGACAGCTTAGCTTTGGGCGTTTTTAGTTCAGCGCATGTTATTTGTTTTGTGACTTGGTCTGCGATCTAATTATCACCTCTCGAAAAACACTCAACACCCGCAAGTAGCTTCCTGCTGGCCTCATATCGTGCCTCGTATGAAGTTGGCAGTCTCATCTTGTTTCCTTAGTCATCCTTGGATCCTTTTTTTGTGTACAGCAAGGTACAGAGCAGTACTTGGGCATTTTGGATGATGATAGATGCCAACGTGCATGTCGCTAATCCCATAGTGCAATGTACTGCGGTATCCGGAATCCCCCAACACGGCGGAAATGCGCGCGGTGAACGCAAGGGGATGCCAATTTTTGCATAAGGCCTATTGCGCGGTTGAGCCACCGGTTGTAGCATCCCATGCCAGTGCCTGGTTCTGCATATGAAAATTCACACTGCATGTTAATATTTAACCTGTTCACTGCGTCTAATTATCAGTGGATCGTGTCCTGTATGCGGCACAAATATTGAGTGGGACATTTAAAAGACCTTGGAACACCTGCCAGTTTGCTGTTGCCTTCTGTTGTCGGTTCTAATGCTGTGTATACTTGTGTAAGGGCCACACTTTTTTTCCCGAGATTTTGACGGGGGGCAGTTCCTACATGAGTCAGGCCTATATCTATTTGCAGAAACGTCCCACTGCTGCTGTGACTGTTCTAAACACTGCAAGCCGCACATGCTTTATTCAAGGAAATTCCTCGTCACTTTCATTCTGGCAGCTACTTCAAGAGTTCATCCCTTCCCAGAGGTAGTCATCTTCAGGGCCTCCTGTCTTTTTCAGTGCTCCAGTCACCTTGAAGCTTTTCACAATGGTGTCGCATGACACTGAACACCATGCACTTAAAATCCACAAACAAACTTTGTAATAAGGAAGTAATTACTCCGTTATTGCAAATCTACTCCACCCTGGGGGATTCCCCTAAACATTTGACCAAACAAACTTTCTGCAGTGAAGCTGTCTTCAACCGTCCAGTAGGAGTCTTCTCGTGAACGTCCGCTGCCATCCACTTGAGTAACAACGCCGGAATTCAGCTTTAAATGGCCGATTGACACACACATCCAGCAGCTGCAGGATGCTTGTCATTCCTCCAGGAATGGCAGCTACATTCATTCAAGTTTTGGCAAGCCGGGCCTTTACACGGTTTGCGAGATGGCCTTGAAAAACTGTCGAGGACGAGCAAAGCCCTCCTTTGCAACAAACCGCCCGGTCGGTTCACCCACACCGTTTTTACCCAGTCCTGAATGAGTTTATCACACACCCAACGTTGTTCGTAGACACGATGATAATGCCATCTGGAAACTTTTCCTTTAGCAGCATCTTCCTCTTAAAAACTACATACGGTGGCAGCTGTGTGCCATCAGCATCCCCGTGCACCATTGCCATTCTGCACCGGTTGTGCACACAGAGATATTTTTTGCACCTTTAAAATCAACTGTGCTATTGTCTGGTGTATCGAACCAAACATGCATCTGATCCGCGTTCCCTATCTGATTCAGGTCATAGCCGTGCTCCCCTCAAAGGCTGTTAACGAAATGTCCTCGTACTCATTGGGCAGCCTGTGGCACAATGTCATACTGCGCCGAATGGAGAGCGCATTCCAGTTCATAAAGCGTTCAACCCATTCCCTACTTGCTTTAAAATTCGCAAGCGGAATGCCCATGTGGCGAGCGATGGCAACGGCTCTCAGGCAGATCATCTCCGTCGACACTGCATAGCCGTTTTTTCTTGTCGTCATGTCGCACTCCACAAGTTCCTTTTCAAGCTCCGAAAACTTCTCGCGGAATGCTTTCCGACTGCAGTTCATACCAGCAAGCTGTTCTTTCTGGTTGCACTATCGACGCGCACACTTTTCATTGACGTCGGACTTGCACCCAGCTGCCCGCTTGCCGTGTTCTTTGTTGTAAACGATGACTCAGCTTGAAGGCTGTGGTGTATGAAATCAAATCTCTGCCTATCGTCACCAGGCGGCAAACATAGGCTGCGGTCCACTGAACAACACTGCACACGGCAACCACGACCGAACCAACACAGTGCCTAAGACTGCAGCACCATGCAAAGAAAAAATGGCTCCCAGAGCGAAACAGTTGCAAAAACAAGACCACGTCCCCACATGATCTCAAAGCACTGATGATGATAGGGTGTTGAAAGCAGCTAGTGCCATCTAGTAGTCACTTATGAAATTTAACTTCTGCTAATGCACGAATTTTCGCGTTTGGCTGCAAAATTTTTTTTTTCAAAATTTCGGCTCCAAAGTTGGGGGTGCAGCCCTTACACAGTGGTGGCTCTTACACGAGTATATACGGTAAGTTGGGTCACCCTCACCCGTGAAAATCTAAGGGTGGCGCACCACAGCGCACAAGAATCAGGGCCCTGAAAATCATTGCTGCAGTGAACATGTTAACTGGCTAGCTTGCGGCGGCTTTTGCTTTTCCAGACAGGTGGTAGGTAGTGTGAGAAAATTTCTGGTTAAATGATTTCTGGTAACCTACAGAGCTTGCATCGCGCTGGAATCCGAAACTGCAGGACTGCTTGCAGTTCTGTTTCCTGGCTATACTACCAGGCTATACTACATCTTAACACTGACTCTGTTTCATACATAGCTGTCCATGCTGCCAAAGCTATCATGCCCGTTCATGCAGGCTAAGTCCGCACTCAAAAAGTAGTTCGCCATACAACCAAAGCAGATGCAGGGGCATTGCATTGCTACAAACTTTAAGTATATGATTGGCAGAAAAATGTGGCAAGGGGTAAAACCCTTGCCACATTTTCGTTCTGTGACTCATCAAGATTTCGAGAAGTAAGAATTACATTTAGCAGTTTGGTACAACCTTTGTCCGTAAAGTTCAGAGACTGAGTCCATTAAAAAAATGCGTTTAACATTGAAATCATTTATGAAACACCCCTTGAAAATAGTCTCCCTTGCAGTCTATGCACAGCTTCCAACACTTCTTGAGGTCTTGGAAACAGTTGGAAAACGCTTCTTTTGGCAGGGCTGTCAGCTCCTTTGTTGTGGCGTCCTGAATGGCCTCCACGCTCCCCATCCAGCGACCTTTTATGGCTGTCTTCACACGAGGAAACAGGAAAAAATCTCATGCAGGGAGGTCAGGCGAGTATGACGGATGGGGAAGTACAGTAATGCTGTACTTGGTGAGAAATTCTGTACCGCTGAGAGCAGTGTGCGGCCTTGCGTTATCGCGGAGAAGGCTCCATTGTCTAGATGCCCATAATTCAGGGCGATAGCGTCGCAGTGCGTCACGCATGTGTTGGAGCACGCGGATATAAATCTCCTGATTCGCCGTCTGCCCTTGTAGGACGAACTCGTTTTGTATTACACCTCTGGCATCGAAAAAAACTATCAGCATCGTCTTTGTTTTAATCTTCTGTCGCCGCACCTTTCTCGACGCCAGAAAACTTGTGGACCGCCATTCGGCGCTCTGCCTCTTTGACGATCGTATTGAAAGCACCATGTTTCGTCTTCAGCAATGATGATGCCAACAAATGCAGCATCCTTCTGTGCCTCGGAGAGCAAATCAGCGCTCACTGATGCCCGCGTGTCCTTCTGGTCCTGTGCGAGAGAGTGCGGCACACGTCTGGCATTCAGCTTTTGTTTCCCCAAGTCCTCACTCAAAATTTGGTGGCATGTTGTCTTACTAATGTCGAGAGCATCTGATAGTGTGATACTGTAGAAGCTTGGGCAAGTTGGTGTGACATTGTTTTTCAGCAGTGCAGGGGACAAAAAATGAAACAAGTGCACAGACACGGCGCTGTGTCTGTGCACTTGTCTCGTCCTTTGTCCCTGCGCTGCTGAAAAACAATATCTGACAGCATGCGGACTGTAATGGTGCGGTCTTGCTGTACGATTTCCCTGATCTGAGCCACGTTTTCATTCTGTGAGGTTGAAGGACACCCCTGCCTTGTGTCATCTTCCACCAACGTTCTCTTCGAAACAAACTTTTTGTGCTACTCGAAAACTCGTGCCCGCGATAATGTCTCATTGCCGTAAGCGTCATGAAGGAGCTCATACGTCTATGTGGCTGTCTTGCCAAGCTTCACACAGAATTTTATGTTTACACGCTGTTAGAGGTGGACGTCCATCTCTCCACATTCACTTACAGTAGAATGCGCAGACGACTAGTGACAACGTATTTTTCTACATGTAGTGCCATCTATCGGCTGCCACAGCAGTTAACATAAATAGCTCAGGTTAGCCCGAAAAGATGGCGCTACACATACACATCAACATTTGTTTTGGGGAATCATTTGTAGAGGAAAAAATTAATCAGTCTCGAAACTTTATGGACAAAGGTTGTATGTGGCTGATAGGGTGTACCACTCTCACTCCATCCGTGCCTAAAAAGCAGTTCACAATTGGTGAAAATTAATCCTGAGGCACTGAACACTGAGCACCCCACAGCCTCAACCGTGATTCCCAGTGCTTGCTCTTTGTTCCCCGCAGGGGGGCGCCTGCAGCCTGCAGGCGTCGCGACGGTGTGTGGCGACACCGCGGGTTCCCGAGCATCCGCAGGGACATCCCCGCAAGGGGATGATGGTGAACAGTGCATCACCACGGACCCGAGCACCCACGTTTCGCCGTGCGTGGCATCGCCGTGTCCGGGGAAAAGGGGATCCTGGTGGTTGAGCCGATGCCGAGCGTTTGGACCTTAAGGCCCCTCGGCGGAGGCAACACACCACTTTGGCCCCAGCTTCCTGTAGACGGCACCTCCGGCCTGACCCGACCGGGGGAAATCGGCAGTCGCCTTTTCCTATTCTCCACTTCATCTTTCACTTTCCTACCCCTTTCTCACAACTCTCCTGTCTCCCACTCACTTCTTGGTTTTTTCCTTTTTCCTGGCGGCGAGGGTTAACCTTGTGTGGCTGACAAACCTTTGTTACGCCATATTTGGTTATAGTGATGGTGTACAGCTGGTGCAGACAGGGCTTTTTAAAGGCACCTGTCCCGTCCCCATGTAGGGCTCCATGGTGGGTGGCTGCCACCATTGCCGAACAAAGAACACATTCCATGGCTTCTCATTTTTTTCAACCCGATCTCCCTCGAAAAAGAGGGCGCACCGAGACAGATAAATTCTTCAAAAAAAAAAAACGCTACAAGCTTCCCTCGATTCCACGTTGTTCACAGCGAACACGAGGAACAGACTGCTAGACAAGTGTCACCATTCATTGTTACCAGGACTTTAACAAGTGCCATAGGAGAAGGGTACAAGATCAAAAAACTAGCAAACGGAGACCCTCTTTTAGAAGTTTTATACAACCACCAACAAGAGAAATCGTCAGAAGTGAAGTCATTCGGAGATATACCGGTCACAATTGGCACACACCGATCTTTGAATACTGTTAGGGGAGTTATCTCAGATGATGACCTCAAATATGTAACTGATGAAGAACTTCTGGAAGGTTTGAAGGAGCAAAACGTGACCAACGTGTACAGGATAAAAATGAGACGAGATAATAAAGAAATCCCCACAAAGCACATTGTCCTGACATTTGCATCTAGTATCCTCCCCGACTCCGTAGAAATAGGCTACATAAATCTCCAACTAAGACAGTACATACCAAACCCACGACGCTGCTTCAAATGCCAACGTTACGGCCACAGCTCTCAGAGTTGCCGGGGCCAACTCACATGTGCTAAATGCTCTTCCCATGAACACGATTCCGAAAACTGTGCAGTTGAACCACACCTATGTGTAAATTGTGAGGGCAGCCATCCTGCATACTCAAGCGCATGTCCAGTTTGGAAACAAGAAAAGGAGATTGTCACAATCAAAGTCAAAGAAAACATAACATTTAGGGAAGCGCGGAAGAGGGTAGCTTCGATACACAAACCTACTTTCTCCGATGTGGTGCAAAGGGGCACAGCACCACAGCCGCTTTTGGCTCCCACTCAGGCCACACGCAGTGAGCCTGTAGCGGGGCCACCCGTGCCCAAGGTGGCAGCAGCTAGCGCTGCGCCACCACCCACAATACAGGACGCGCGGGCCTCCAGGTCCGCGGGCCCCAAGGTCCCTCCCCACACGGAGAGGCCGAACATGAAAACAAACGTGCGGCTCGCACGTTCGTCCAGCGTGTCGGAGGATGCGATGGACACGATGGACACAAGTCAAAGTAGTCCTAAGGCGTCGACGTCGAAAGGGCGGCGGGGCTCCATAGACCGAAAAAAAAAAAAGCCCCGAATAAGGGCGCCTGAAAACCCAACCTAGTTCCTTTCAGTACCCACATAATACAAGATGGCTTTTATACACTGGAACTGTAGGGGACTCTTACATAACCTAAGCGACACAAAAGACATATTAGCCACATACTCACCTGTCGCCTTGTGTTTACAGGAGACAAATTTAGGCTTTAAACACGAAAACATTCTAAAACACTATAAGGTCTTCCGCCGTGACCGAGAGCAGGTGAGCCGGCTTTCGGGTGGCGTAGCCATCATTGTTAACAGTGGAATCGCAGCCCGAGAACACAAGCTTAAAACCAAATTAGAAGCTGTGGCGGCCATCCTGCACACATTTAAAACACTCACAGTGTGCTGCGTTTATATTGATCCACATCTTAAAATAACACTCCAAGACTTACAAGACCTTTTAGTGCAACTACCAGAACCGTTTTTGATGGTCGGAGATTTTAACGCCCACACCAGTTTTTGGGGCAGTAACAAAACCGACACTAGAGGCCAACTGATTGAGGATTTTATACTCTCCAATAACCTTTGCCTCCTGAACACTGGCAAACAAACCTATTGTTCCCCTAGCTCAGGAAAATTCAGTTGCATAGATTTGTCTTTTAGTTCGTCCTCGATTTTTACAGATTTTAATTGGGATGTCTTAGATAACCCATATGGAAGTGATCATCTACCCATACTAATTAGCTTAGCACATTCACCCGAAGTAATCCCAACTAAACCACAACAATGGAAACTGCACTTAGCCGACTGGGCACTGTTCCGTGAAAAAGCCAGCCTAGATAGAATAGTTTCTGACGACGTGAGTGTAGACGAACTAAACGAATGTCTCACAAACTGTATTATTGCCGCTGCACGCCAAGCTATTCCTCAATCCTCTGGAATAGTCAAACAAAATCACAAATACTGGTACACAAAAGAATGTAAAGAAGCAAAAAAGAAACAAACCAAAGCCTGGGGCATTTTTCGCAGATACCCC
Organism: Amblyomma americanum; assembly: GCF_052857255.1. Lineage (NCBI taxonomy): Eukaryota > Metazoa > Arthropoda > Arachnida > Ixodida > Ixodidae > Amblyomma > Amblyomma americanum. The sequence goes on from NC_135500.1 coordinate 11,691,776, forward strand.
ACACAGGAGAATTTTATAAAATTTAAAAAGGCGAGAGCAAAAGCTTGTTATATCCGTCGTAGTGCAGAAAAACCTTCTTGGAAAAATTACGTGTCGTTGATAAACAACTCAACCACATCAAAACAAATGTGGGAGAAGGTCAGAAAGCTGAAAGGCAACTACTCTCCGTTCACAGTCCCCCTTCTTACCGCTCCCGGTGTACAGACTAGTCTAGAACAACAGGCAGATATTTTAGGCGAATATTTTTCTGAAGTTTCCAGCTCATCCCACTACAGCGATTCATTTTTAAAATACAAAAAGACAGCAGAGAAACAAAGACTGCCAACAGACTGCGGTACAAACGAACCGTACAATAGTTTAATTACAATACAAGAAATCCAAACAGTACTTTCTGCCGGTAAACATACCGCCCCCGGCCCAGACCAAATACATTACCAAATGCTAGCCCATCTTTCTGAACCTGCCGTAGAGGCACTTCTAAAGTTTTTTAACAAAGTTTGGGTATCAGGAAAAATACCCAAAGCTTGGAAGGAAGCTATTATTGTGCCGTTTCTTAAACCCGGGAAGCCACCAACCGCTCCGAACAGTTATAGACCCATAGCCCTTACCAGTTGCCTCGCCAAGTCCTTTGAAAGTGTCCTAAACATAAGATTAACTTTTGTCCTTCAATCCCGTGAACTTCTCGACAGCCATCAATGTGGTTTTAAAAAAGGATGCTGCACCACAGATCACCTAGTCCGCCTTGAAAATACTGTCAGAGATGCGTTTATACACAGACAACAATGTCTTGCAGTCTTTTTTGACTTAGAAAAGGCATACGACACAACCTGGAGGTTTGGGATTCTGCAAGACCTTGCCGAGATTGGCGTCCGCGGCAGGATGTTAAATTGCATAAAAGACTATTTATCCAATCGCTCATTCCATGTGCGCCTAGGCTCGACCTTTTCAAAGAATTTCATTCAGGAAAATGGGGTACCCCAAGGCTGTATTTTAAGTACAACTCTCTTTGTCGTAAAAATTAATTCTATTAGGAAAATAATCCCAAGGTCCATTATGTATTCTGTTTATGTTGACGATCTTCAGATAGCATGTACATCCTCAAACATATCCACTTGCGAAAGACAAATACAGCTAACAATAAATAAACTGGCAACATGGGCAGACAGGAGTGGTTTCCAGTTCTCTCCACAGAAAACAGTGGCCTTACTTTTTTCACTGAAACGGGGTCTACAGACAGACCCCACATTATACCTAAACGAAACCCAGTTACCTTTAAAAACTGAACACAAATTCTTAGGCATAACATTGGACCGAAAACTAACTTTTCTACCTCACATGAATGCCTTGAAAAAGAAAGCTTCTCGATCGCTGAATATACTCAAAGTGCTTTCACACAAACACTGGGGTTCTGACAGGGCAAGCCTTCTACACATCTATCGCTCTGTGGTACGGTCCTGCTTAGACTATGGCTGCCTGGTGTATGGTTCTGCAAGGCCATCCTACTTGAAACGACTAGATCCAGTGCATAATTTGGGGTTGCATCTTTCCACTGGCGCTTACAGGACGTCGCCCATAAACAGTCTTTATGTCGAAACAAACGAACCATCACTTACAGATAGAAGAAGCATGCTTACATGCTCATACGTCCTAAAAATCCGTTCCCTTCCAAAACACATCTGTTATGAAATAGTTAGAAAGTGTCCATCCAGAACAATCTTTAACAACAAACCGCAAACCACCAGGCCACTGCTCTTGCGCTTTGAAGAGATCTGCCAGAATCTCGGCATACTGAACACATTACCCAGCATTGCGCAAAGACAAGGTCCACTGCCTCCAATGTATGATTTTCCTACATTGTGTGATTTCACTCTCACACAGTTCCGCAAAAAGCAAACTCCACAACACCAAATAGTACAAGAATTTCTGGCACTTGAGGAAAAATACAATGGTTTCACAGCCTTTTATACTGACGGTTCGAAAACGGATACTTATGTAGGAAGTGCAGTGGTGCGAGGGAATTCGGAGAGAACAATACGACTTACACAGTGCGCATCCATCTTCACTGCAGAATGTTACGCAGTATATGTGACCGTAGAAAAAATACTCAGCGAGAACCTCGAAAACGCTATTATTTACACAGACTCTTTAAGTATACTTACAGCCCTCCACTCAAGAAACGCAATCACTCCTATACTTGGTGACATTATACACAGCATAGTAACAGCCACAGCTAGAAGACAAAACATTAAACTCTGCTGGGTCCCGAGTCATGTTGGCATAAAAGGCAATGAGCGAGCAGATTTCTGTGCTGCTCAAGCTCGTGGCAAGGAAATAAAAAAATAAATATACCCTTGAATGACTGCATGAAATTAGTACAGAGGAAGTTAAGGAAAAAATGGCAATCGGCTTGGAACAGCGAATTGAATAATAAACTACACTTAATAAAGCCGATTTTAGGTGAATTTAAGTCATGTGTGCACCAAGAACGTTTTAAAGAAGTGATTTTATGCCGTCTCAGAATAGGCCACACGCACCTTACGCACAACTTCCTGCTAACAAAACAAGATAAACCTGTTTGCGAAGAATGCGGAGATGAACTTACGGTTAACCACATTTTATTTTCGTGTATAAAACTAGAAAAACTAAGAAAAAAGTACTTCACTCAATTTTATCATGAATGCATTCCTTTCCACCCTACATTGCTTTTAGCTGATAATGCCATTGTTAACATACCTTCCATTTTTAGCTTTTTAAAAGCAGCAGGCGTACTTGAAAAGCTGTGATTTTTTTTTTAACCACTGGATCGCTTTTATACATGATACACCTCAGCCACTTTCTCATTCTTGAGAAGTAGGCTGAGGCTGTTTATTTGATTGGTTGGGAGCCTCAGGATCCTTGCTAGCCAAGGAAAGCCGCTTAGGCTGCCTGACCATCTTTAAGGCTTTTACGATTAGCCATTTCCAAATTTCTTCCCTTTTATTACTAGGCAGTACAATCTTTTTAAGTCATCTGCACCATCGCCTCTTTTTTATACTCCAAAACATTCTGTAGAAAAGCAATTCTATACCTTGTGCTTGGCGCATGATGGCCTTAGCTGCCTATGTGCCATAAAACCCAACACAGCACACAACACAACACGCTTGCTCTTTGTTGTATACCACTCTTATTTTTATCCAAACACACCGAGGCTTCGAGAGGAACAAGTGATATGTGGCGGAGTAACATGGTTTTGCAGGCATACTGCTTCTACAGAGGAAACTAGGCATAGGCAAAAATTGGGTGTATTCATTGAGAGACGAAGAGGGCAATGTCATCAGCACTATGGATAAAAGATAAATTAGCTGATGAGTGCAACGCAAATCTATACAGTAGCCATTGTAATCGGACGTTAATGATAGTGACAGCAGCGCACAACAATGCGTCGTCCCGCCAGCAACGAAAGTGGAAACTAAGAAAGCCTTAGGAGCAATGAAAAGGGGAAAGGCAGCTGGGGAGGATCAGGTAACAGCAGATCTGTTGAAGGACGAAGGGAAATTGTACAAGAAAAACTAGCCACCCTGTATAGCCAAACCTCGATATAAAGAACATGGATATAGGGAATTATTGACTATATTGAAGTCTTCGTAAATATACGTGACAAACGCATGCAATTCTACTTTATGTAGAACGCGGTTGGCCATGAAACGGGTATATCGAACTCCCCAGCACCAAACTGTGCCCATTCGGATGGCAGGCGGCAGGCTTCGCCGCACTGCACAAGTGACTAGTTGTGATGCGGTCAGCATTCGTGCCAATGTTTGTACTTTTATCTCGCACTCTCCAACAGCGGCGTGTAGGGTTGCAGTCCAGCTGTCAGCACGCGTTCACGCCTCTGGCGTTCATCGACAGCGTCATGGAAGCAGCAGCGCAGGTGGTTTTAAGCTTGCAGTAAGGATCAACGCTCATGTCAGCTGTTGCGGAGGTGGTGACAACGGCGGTAGCTTTTCCTAAGACATAACGCTTTCCACGAGACTCGGTAGTGATCCGGGAAAGCCACCTTAAAGGGCGCCTAACCTGCGCTTATAGTGCTGTGCGGGGAAGCTAACCTAATTGGCGCTTGGTTTTTTGCGGCCATCAGAATAGCCGCGAGCGCTCTCGAAACGCCGCCAGAACCTGGGAAAACAACTCTCCATTTTTTTAGTAAGGATCACCAGAACTGGTGTCCCTTCAATGACTAAATTGTGCCGTTGTTGCACAGGTTTCTGATGAAATTTTGTATTATGAATTTCGTCTATAGCGAACTATTTTACAACTCTTTACTTGTTTTCTATAACGAGGTTTCATTGCATACACAATGCGTTATGACTTCAAGCATATCAGAAGCTTGGAAGAACACTAACAATGTCTCAATTCATAAGAAAGGAGTCGTCAAGGGCTTGAAAAATTAGACCGATCAGCTTACTATACATTGCATATAAGCTGTTTACTATGGTAATCACTAATAATCAGGACAACCTTAGACTTCAATCAACCAAATGATAGGCAGGCTCTCGTAAAGAATACTCGACAATAGACCACACTCACATGGTCAATCGGGTTTTAGAGAAATCCGCAGAATGTAATCAACCCCTGTATATAGCGTTCATTGATTATGAGAAAGCATTTGACTCAGCGGAAATCTCAGCAGTAATGCAGGCATTACGGAATCAGGGTGTAGAAGAGCCTTATGTGAAAATACTGGAAAGTCTCTATAGCAACTGCACAGCTACCATAGTCCTCCATAAAGTCAGCAATAAAATCCAAATTAGGAAGGATGTCAGGCAGGAAGACACGATCTCGCCAATGCTATTCACCACCTTTTTACAGGGGGTATTCCGAGGCCTGAATTGGGAACAGTTGGGGATAAGAGTTAATAGAGGATACCTAAGTAATCTGCGATTCACTGATGACATTGCCTTGCTGAGTCACTCAGGCAGTGAACTGCAAATCATGATCAATGAGTTAGACAGGCAGAGCAGAACATTGGGTCTAAAATTTAACATGCAGAAATCCAAAGTATAGTTCAACAGTCTAGCAAGGGAACAAGCAGTTCACAATTGGTAGCGAGCGAGGTGCTGGAAGTTGTAAGGGAATACGTCTACTTAGGGTAGGTATTAACGCTTATCCGGATCATGAGAGGGAACAATAAGAATGGGGTGGGGCGCATATGGCAGGTTCTCTCGGATCATGAATAGCAGTTTACTTATATCCCTCAAGAGAAAAGTGCACAACAGCTGTATCTTACCGGTACTCACCTACGGGGCAGAAACGTGGAGGCTAACGAAAAGAGTTCAGCTTAAGTTAAGGACAACGCAGCGAGCCATGGAAAGAAAAATGATAGGTGTAACGTTAAGAGACCGGAAGCGGGCAGAGTGGGTGAGGGAACAAACACAGGTTAATGACATCCTAGTCGAAATCAAGAGAAAGAAATGGGCTTAGGCAGTGCAAGTAATGCGAAGGCAAGATAACCGCTGGTCCTTAAGGGTAACAGAGTGGATTCCAAGAGAAAGTAAGCGTAGCAGGGGGCGGCAGAAGGTTAGGTGGGCGGATGAGATTGAGAAGTTTGCAGGCAAAGGGTGGATGCAGCTGGCAAAAGATAGGGTTAATTCGAGAGACATGGGAGAGGCCTTTGCCCTGCAATGGTTGATGATGATGATGGTGTGTGTCAGAAAAAGGCAGGGTCTGCATAACATGAAAGATGTCTCCCCAGGGCACCAGCGTGCTGTCTCCCAGCATCCCCATTGCTCTAGTGGTGGTGCCAGCGTTCATCATCTATCAGAAGTCAACCACCAGCATCTACGAGCACCACCCATGCCTCTACATCATCGCCTTTGGCATGGTGGCTGCCAAGGTCACCAACCGGCTGGTGGTACGTTCCTTCTTGGTGCCTGTTTCTGGGTGGTGGTGTCTGCCACTAAATACAATGCAGGTGGCACACATGTGCCGGAGTGAGATGGACTACATGGACTCTGCACTGCTGGGCCCTGGCATGCTCTTCCTCAACCAGTACTTCAACACCTTCATCAATGAGTATGCCATCCTCATTCTCTGCCTGGTAAGGAACATTTGACGCCTCTCAAAGCAGACAGTTCTTGCGGTGCCTGACCTCTTTTTGTGGCAGTGCGTATTCCAGTCGGTGAATGGTCATTGTTAAAGACAACTGGTGTGGTGAGGTGCAGCTGTGGCTTACGCTACTGAGTGGGAACTGCAGAGAAGTTGCTGCGCATTTCTTGGTTTCCCCCTATGAGAGCTGCGCTGCTTGGAATGGTCATTGTGGTGGGAAAAGGAGACTTGACATAGTTCAGTCTAAGCACACAGCTCTTGTAAGAGGTATATGAGTTTGGTGTGCCTTCTGTTGGGGGCTTAAGTTTGTACGTGTTTTCAGAGCTCCTTTTTTTTTGTGTCAGTGATTGAGACCGCATAGTGGGATGCAGCACACATCTCGAGATCCAGCCCAGTTGCGAGCATGCACTGGACCCTCAACTTGGAGCAGATGTGTACTGCACTTTGGGGATTTCCCTTAGATATTGGAGTTGTTGGTCAATTCGCTCTTGCCCCACCATATGCTAGTTGGCAGAGCTCTTGGGTCTTGGGTTCGAACCCCGGGCCAGGGTGAATTTTTCTACAAGGTTTCTGTGGAAGCTGTGTCGGCTGCTCTTGGGTGGATGCTGGTGAGTAGTTACACTGGACTCGCATGAGCAGCTGCAGCATTCTGTGGTCAGAATGGGTTCCAGCTCTGAAAGACTGGGAACTACGCAGAAACTGTTTTTCAAAACAACTCATCAGGTAGAGCAACATGGACACATTTGGAATGAGTCTTTATGGCCATCATCAGTCAAGTGTAGCAAGGCGAAAACATCATCCAAACCAAGCCAACATCCTGTTCATGTGACACTTTGCATACGGGTGGGAATGCTGTTAGTGTCAATGGTGGCCACAAGACTACACAGAGGCCCCTTGCAGCGGTGTTTTCTGGAGTGTGGCTGGTGCATGGTTTTCCTTGAGCCATGGCCTTGGTGGTTTTGTGGTGTCGTCCTCTCTCTGTGGTCTTCCTAATACACTCAGTTTTCAAAGAATAAGTGACCAAATTGTGCTGAACATTTCACAACTCCTTGCAGTCTGCATTCCTTGGGGTTAGCTAATGTGGAAGAGGTGAAGAAAATGGGTGCACCATGTGAACAGCATTGCTAATTGTGGTCTGGCCAAGTTGACCTGCAAGGCCCTCATCTGGCCTAATCTAGAATATTGCGACATATTGGCAACGGCAGTTATTGGGCTGACTCACAAGGAATGGAACAACTCTACGGCAGTGCTTGGCAGTCACCGAGGGACAGAATCCATACTGTTCTCTGCCATGCTCAATTTGAAGCTTGCCATTGAGATTAGGCACCAAAACAACACTCTGAAACAACGTGCAAGCGTGACTGGCTGAGTCATCTGGTTGTATCGTGCACCACAAACAGGGGATAAAGCAGAGTGAACAAAGAGTACAAAGATTTATGGCGTTACTCCCCTCTCAAAGAAGCATCGGCTCGATGCCTTACATCAAAAAGAGGAGTGCAAAAAATAAGCACTTAGAATGCAAACACAAAATGTCCGTTAGCAACCATAATAAGGCTTCAGGTGCACATCCACAACTTCTGGGCGTGAACAACACCGCTGAGATGCTGCAACTCCATCGGGGATGACTTCTGTATTCAGGTTCTCTGATTCGATGAGGAATTTTATATGGGCCAAAGTAGTGGCGCAAAAGCCGGTGGTGAGTGTGCCCACACATAGGTTAGTATTCTGTGTGATGTTAGCAGAGATTGTAGAGTCGGGCGTTGTTGCTCCTTGGTCTGTAGCAATTTGTCGGGCTTCTTCTGCATGCTGAAGGTGGGCGGTGATGTCAGTGTCTTCATCGGTGACTTTTGGGTGCATGCCTTCAAGCATGGTGATTGCCTGCCTACCCTGCACAATGAAATAACATGGCTCTCTCTTTTCCATGGGTTCTATTATTCGCTGCCAGCTGGCATTGTGCCATCTCTCCTGCTTTGCACTGCATCCCAGGGTCCATCTGAGTATATTAGACTATTTCAGCAGCAAAGCTGAGCTGTGAACAAGCTGTCGAAGACAGTCTAAAATAGTGCAGCAACCAAAATTCCTAAACCATCATTCAGCACGTGTTGCTCCAACACTGAAGCTTCTGTGGCAACAAAGGCCAGTGAATCGCAGCGAAAAGGTAATGTCAGTGTGACAGGTGCTTAGCTGCGCAGAGTGATGCAACGCAAATGAAATGTGGTCCAGTTGCTCTCCATCTCAATTCAATTCAATTCAAGATTATTTGCATCTATACATGTACAGATGACGGGAGTACAGACAAAAGGCCAAATGAATTTGGCTTGATGGGGTCTGTACCCCATACAGAAATGGCACTGTGCACAATAAAGAGAACAAAAACATACAATACTGGATAAACGAGAAAAAAAGCATTAGTGAACATTGTATAACAGATATACATACGGGTAAACAAATCAACGATAGAATGCTGCAAGGAATTATATCACAGAAAGCGAATAGTATAACATGATGCAAATAATAGTCTTGAAATTCGCATCTATAAATAATAAATTAGTTACAAGCAGAGAAAATTGGTCAAGCATTCATGGCGTCAGTGTATACCAGGGAAAAAAAGGGAACCACAGTGAGCCCAACAAAGGAGAGATAGGTGTCTATTGAGTTTCTAATGAGTTTAACAAAGATGGCAGTGCGTGGCATAACATTTGTTGACCGTAGTTAGTGCGCGCTTTAGGAACGTACCATGTTTCTCTGTGACGTGTGTTGTAAATGTTAGAATTCATTGTCAATAGAGATAAATGCTCGGAAAATTTCGCGTTCTGTTTTTTCGCAATAGTGAAACGCTTGAGTAAAGTACTACGATATATGGAGGCGACCGGTTGTAAATTAAGGGCGCTGAAAAGAGGCTGCGTATGAGCGTCATATGAAGAATTGGCGATAGCGCGCACTGCTTTCTTCTGCAATGGAAGAAGTTTTGTGATGTTAGACATCGTGGTGTTTCCCCAGACTAAATGACAGTAATTCAGATGGGACAGGAAGAGAGAGTTATAAAGCAGTTTTTTGACGCTCAAGGGAAGAAAAAATCGAAGTTTCGTTAGTATTCCCACAACACGAGCGATTTTGTTAGCAACTGAGTCTGTATAAAGATTCCAAAGTAAGTTTTCTTGAAATACGACCCCGAGGAATTTAATGGATGGCACAAAGTTGATAATCGAGGAACCCATTTGCAACTGGCCGTCAATGTGGACATTTTTGTTTTTAGGTTGAAAAAGTACAGCCTTTGTCTTGTTTTTATTTATAGACAGTGAATTCAATGAACTCCATCGATTAAGTTCACTTAACGCAGCGTTCGCAAGAGCCAACAGGTCCCTTGCACAACCAGATTTAAAGAACAGACTAGTGTCATCAGCATATATGATGAATCGGGCAGTGGTGTCAATATTCATTATGTCGTTAACGTAAATATTAAATAACAAAGGTCCAAGAATGCTTCCTTGAGGTACACCAGAATGAATGGGTAAGTTATCGGAAATACAGTTAGTTATTCAAATCCTCTGACACCTGAACTGCAGATAGCTTTTGATTAAGCCAAGGAATGGGCCCCTAAAACCGTAAATTTCAAGTTTAGTTAGCAGAGTGGTGTGGTTAATTGTGTCAAAGGCCTTTGAAAAATCTCCCTTGAACTATTTCATAGCAGGTGATCCTGGACGACACAGAGCAGTCTTTAAATGCTTTAACAATGTGCTTCATTTCTGTGTCCTGTCCTTTGATGTTTGAAAAATGTTTTACCAACTAGCCCCCCCACCACACTCTTCTGGATTTCTTTTCATAGCATGCATGTGCAGATCCTGTACGTATTTTTGCAGTTTTAGGAGCTGTGTCAGGAGATGTGCTGGATGAACTCTTGTACATTTTCCTTCGACAATTTTCAAGTATTCGTAAACTGTATAATGTTTTTGCTTTTTATTAGTAAATAACAATGCATTGAACTGTGCGTGCTACAGTTGCCTTGTACTGGGTGGCACAGTCCCCGTCAATCCGCTAGTAACTGGTTTTTTTTTACTGGGCATCAGTGATGTTGATTAAATAATTGATCTGATTTTATAAACCACTAAGCATAACATTCTGCTTTTGCCACGATGGCACATCATCACAAGCGCAAGAACTCCCTAAATGGGAAATATAAACAGAATAATGGGACCTGTGTCTTCCAATAATAGAAAAAAGCCCCCTCTGCTTCCGCAGCAAGGTGTCATGTGATCCCCCTTGCGATTGATGCTGCCACCATTCGCTCCAGTGGTGGAGCTCACGCCACTTGATACCAGAGTTAATTTTTTTCTCCACACTGCCAATGACTGGGATAAATGTGTGTGGCTTGATTGGGATAAATGTGCAGTCAATGAAGCCCAACATCTAAATCTCGGCCCTGTGTATGCCCCTCGGTCAGGGAGTTTTCAGGTACCTTATAAACGTGTGTTAGGGACGCAACCTGTTCTCCCAAAGGAAATATTTAAAGAAAAAAGATCCATGTAAGGGCTGCACATGAACTTTCCACGACTCATGCAGGAATAGCCTTTGAAATGCACGCGCTGTGGCCTCCGTAATCAGCTCCAGCTGCGAGCAGCGGTTCGCTTGATCACGGAGGCTGCACAGGAGCTTCCAGGTGCCGTCCACGGATAGCGCCCGAGGCTGCGAGCTCCTGCTATTCATATCGGCATCAGTATCATTAGCTCCAGCTTTTTGTGGCTGTCAAAGGCACGGGAGTTGTGGTGGCGTGTTAGTTCACCATGGTTATGGCTTTCGTGTGCTGTCGCCGAGTGTTGCAATTTTAGCACGATGGGCAAGCATAGCTACACGGCTGGGAGTTTGTTCTAGAACATGGCAAGCATGCGGCGGGCAGGAAATTCGACATGGCCAAGAAGTGCGTCTGACAATGGTGCAACCAAAATGATTCATTGAGGAACAGAAGATGCAAAAGGCACGCTCTCCGAGGAAAGCTGTGTAAGTTTCCTGAACTGGAAGACGAGCTGCTGGGCTATGTGATGGAAGTGCGGAACAGCGGCTACGCTTTGACAGCTGTGCAAGTTCTTGTAGGATGAGCGTGCACCAGAGCACAGCACCAGCTTGCAGTCGGAAGACTCCGTGAGTCATATTGTGGACCAGCGCAAAAACGGACAACGGACCAGGAAGGAAAAGACGACAAGGGCTCTGGGCTGCAGCGCCCGTGTCTTCTCCTGCAGCACCCGTGTCGTCTTCTCCTTCCTGGTCTGTTGTCCGTTTTTGCGCTGGTCCTCAGTATGAATCAATTCCAGCTCACCCAACACTACGTACTGTTAAATTACACTCCGTGAATGACGATTAACCGTAGAATAAATGCCGCTCATTCCCTGATTGGTGTGTTTACTTTAAAAAAAAAATTTCCGCTCATCACATGTATGGGCTGCACCCCGAAAATTGGCCCTCGAATATGGGGAAAAAATGCGGCCCTTACATGCATTTATACGGTGTAAAATAAATAGCACTCTTCTGAACAGTGTTTGGAAAAGTGAGTTGTATGGCGTGTTGGGGAGAGTGAATCAGAGCCTGGCAACATTTAATGCTAGAACCTTATCCGGTGGGACTAGCCTAGCAGTGCTGTTCGAGGAACTAGCGGGCATTAAATGGGATGTCATAGGGCTTAGTGAAGTTAGGAGGACAGGTGAGGCGTATACAGTACTAAAGGCATAGGTTGGAACACACTCATGAGTGCACTCATATCGCCTCACTCACACTCACGTCTGTGAGTGTGAGTATGAGTGAGTGGTTGTGAGTGTGAGTAGACGTGAGTTAGTGGATATGAGTGTGGGTGGTCTTTAGTGGGAGTGCGAGTGAGTGGTTGTGAGTATAATGCCGCAAACTGTGGATTTGTTTTATGATGTTTTGTGCCCCCCGCTGTAGTGGCACTGCGGGCTTTGTGCGAATAAAGAACAATTGGCCAAATAGCCCGACAAAGCCCGGGCGGCTCACCACCACATCTTTGCGACTCGGGCTATGGCACGGGAATCACGAGCACAGTCGGCCACGGCAATAAATTTCTCATCCCATCTGTTGTCAGCAAACAATGAGTAAGCGTGAGTGAATGGTTGTGAGTGCAAGTGAGTGGTTGTGAGAGTGAGTGAGTGGCCATGAGAGTGAGTGGGTGTTAGTGGACATGAGTGGTTGCGAGTGTGAGTAGACATGAGTGAGAGTGGTCATACGTGCGAATATGAGTGAGTGGTTGTGGGTGCGAGTGGTCATGAGTGAGAGTGTGAGTGTATGTGAATACGAGTGTCCATGAGTGTGAGTGAGCCACCCCTCATGGTGCTGAGGTATGACTAAATGGGGGGCATATACTAGGCTATCGCAGATTAGCGGATAGACTAGAACTAGGTGTGGGATCAATTCAGGACATAGCTAGGCCTGTTGAAGGACGGAGAGGAGATTGTGCTTAAAAAACTGCCTTATGACCTGGACCATGCCAGAATCTTGGAAGCACACTAACATTATCTTATTTCATAAGAAAGGACTTGAAAAATTGCAGGCCGATCAGCTTACTGTCCGCTGCCTACAAGGTATTTACTAAGGTAATCGCAAATACAGTCAGGGCAACCTTAGACTTCAATTAACCAAATGATCAGGCAGGCTTTCGTAAAGAATATTCCACAGTAGATCATGTTCACAATATCAGAATATAACCAACCACTATATATAGCTTTCATTGATTACAAGAGAGCATTTGACTCAGTATAAACCTTAGCAGTCATGCAGGCATTGTGGAATTAGGGTGTAGAAGAGCCTTATGTGAAAATACTAGAAGATATCTAAGGTAACTGCGCAGCTACCTTAGTCCTCCATATAGGCAGCAATAAAATTCCAATAAGGAAGGGCGTCAGGCAGGGAAACATGATCTCGCCAGTGCTATTCACCGCCTGTTCACAAGACGTATTCCGAGGCCTGAATTGGGAACAGTTTGGGATAGGAGTTAATGGAGAATATCTAAATCTGCGATTTGCTGATGACATTGCCTTGCTGAGTCACTCAGGAGATGACCCGCAAATCATGATCAATAAGTTAGACAGGCAGAGGAGAATGGCGGGTCTAAAAATGAACATGCAGAAAACCAGAGTAATATTCAACAGTCTAGCAAGGGAACGGCAGTTCACAATTGGTAGCGAGGTGCTGGAAGTGATAAAAGAATACGTCTACTGAGGGCAGGTTTTAATGCTTATTCGGATCATGAGAGGGAAATAACGAATAATAATGGAGTGGAGCACATAGGGCAGGTTCTCTCATCAGAAGAGCAGTTTACCTATATCCCTCAAGGGAAAAGTATACAATAGCTGTATCTTACCGGTACTTACCTATGGGACAGAAATCTGGGGGCCTGTTTAAGGTCAACGCAGCGAGCTGTGGAAAGGAAAATGATGGGATTAGCAGTAAGGGACAAGAAGAGGGCAGAGTGGGCCAGGTATCAAACATGGTTTAATGGTATCTAATGTGAAGGCAAGATAACCGATGGTCTTTTAAAATTAACGGACTGTATTCCAAGAGAAGGCAAGCCTAGCAGGGGGCAGCAGAGTTAGCTAGGCAGATGAGATTAGCAAGCTTGCGGGTATAGGGTGGCCACGGCTGGCGCAGGACAGGCTTATTTGGAGAGATATGAGAGCGGCCTTTGTCCTGTAGTGAGCGTAGTCAGGCTGATGGTGATGGCGAATTCGGGAAATACCAATGAGTTGTGGATGGCATTTGGTCAGGTACTAGTTTTGCTGCTACTAATTATGTTGTTTTTGTTTTGAAAAGAGGCACTTGAGAACAATGTGATCATCGCACTAGGGATTTATTTTCTGCTTCCAAGTCGAATTCAGTAGTAATAATGTCTTTATTTGCATTTCTTTTACACAGTTTTATATTAATTTGGTGGCAAGTGACCTGAAACCTGCAAAAGGTGTCCTTTCTCTATGGATATGGTGAGAGTTGTTTTCATGCCACAGCTGGTCGTGGACAGGTAAAAATCAAGCATGGTTGGCTGCAGTGGCCAAGAAAGGAGAGTCAGTGTTGCTATACCAATGGCCACAGTTATGAGAATGAATCCGCTTACGGCAGGTGTACTCAGTGGGGAACCTGCTGCACTACTCGGTGACTGTGTGCAACCAGATCTGCGCCCACCTCCAGATCCCGCTGCTGCGGATTGTGCCCAAGTACGCCATCTCCACTGACAAGGCCCCATCATCGCAGGCCGGTGGGTGTGGTTCCCTCCTCTGTGCACCGCCTACTGCCATGCATGCTTGCCTTGTTTTCACACTTATAGGGCAGTGAGGCGCATGTGGTGAGTTGGCGGTCTCCCTCCCTGCCTAGTTTTATTCTACCCTGTTTTTTGTCAACTCTTGAGCGATGCCACGTAGCCATGCAGCTCCACTGCTGCACTGTAGTATCTGTTTCCCTGTGAGCAGTGTTGGCAGTACTTTTGCTTTGTGTCTGCCTTTTGTTGAGCAGCTCACCCACATGTCTCTGCTTTAGAGAAATTGAATTTCACTGGGTTGGTCATCATCACACAAATTTAATTGATAAAGGGGCACCTCCGTAGCTTCCACATGGACGAGGAGCACAGAAAGAGGAGCATCATAGTGGCAGTTCCTTCCCTTGCTCTTCCTTCCCCATGTTTCTTGGTTGTGGTGTGCATTTTCATTGGGTCTAGCAGCGGCAGGTGGCATGTGCAAATCCACTCGCATTCCGGGTGGCTGTTCACTTTACATTGTCCAGAAATGGCGCTAATGTCATGCAGGCTTTTATATTAGCATTGTGCATCAAAAGCCAAAAAGCAGTTCACAGTTATTCTTGGGTCATGTTCAACTTGAATAGGACAAATTGCCGGGCTAGTTGGTAATGATCCATTCTTGTTGACAGCGCGTTTAGAGCACAGGGACAGAAGAAACACAGAGGACGACGTCACAGGCGCTGATGACGCCTGTGACGTCGTCCTCTGTGGTTCTTCTGTCCCTGTGCTCTAAACGCGCTGTCAACAAGAATGTTCAACTTGCGGTAACTGACATGCAGATAAAGTTTAGATGACTGCTCCCCACAGTCTACTGCAGTGTGTTTTGATGAAGCCAGTGGGGTTGAGAACACCACGGCTACCTCAGCTGTAGTGCACCACTGCAGACAGGCTGGCATACTGGGCCATCACAGCACTCCCCCCCACCCCCCAGTGCGAAAAGTGCCCTCTGATGAAAGTGACACTGGGTGCGACTTCTTGCAATGTCAGAGCTACAGCGTGCAGTGGAAGAATTGTAAATGCGAAATGCAGTCAAACCTCAGTATAACAAACATGGATATTACGAATTACTGGCTATATCGAACTCTTTGTAAATATTTTTGACAAATGCATGCAATTTCTACTTTATATATCGAGCGCAGTTGGCCATGAAACGGTTATGTCCAACTCCCTAGTGCCAAACTGTGCTGTTCGGATGGCAGGCAGCAGGCTTCGCCGCATGGCACAAGTGGCTGGTGGTGATGAGGTATGCGTTTGTGCCAATGTTTGTACTTTTATCTCGCACTCTCCAACAGCGGCGTGTAGGGTTGCAGTCCAGCAGTCAGCACGCGTTCACACCGCTGGCCTCACTTGATAGCGCCATGGAAGCAGCAGCGCAGGTGGTTGTAAGCTTGCAGTAACAATCCGACGCTCGTGTCAGCTGTCGCGGAGGAGCTGAAAACGGCGATAGCTTTCCCTCTGACGTGCCGCCTTCCACGCGACACTGCTGTGATGCGGGGAAGCTAACCAAACTGGTGCTTGGTTTCTTACGGCCTTCGGAATAGCTGCGAGCGCCTTCCAAACGCCGCCAAAACCTAGGAAAACATCTCTCCGTTTCTCTAGTAAGGATTGCCAGAATTGCTGTACCTTCAATGACTAAATTGCGCTGCTGTTGCATGCATTTGACAAAATTTTGTAGAAGGAACTTAGTCTATAGCAAACTATTTTATGATCTTTTACTTGTTTGCTATAACAACGTTCCACTGTGTGCTGGTTGGTTGAATGGGCTGCCAGTGTTGCCACGTCTCGAAAGTTAGCAACCATTGTTGCCTAATCGCCGTAACTCGTTCTTTCCAAGGCTAGTAGTGTCATTTTCATTGTTACAACAACCATGTGAACACTCAGCTGACCCAGTGATGCTTCATTCTCACACGGCAGAGAAGGTAACACTGATCAGTGACATTCCCTGACTTTCGGTTCGAACTCCGGCGCGAGATACTGCAACGGAGTGACGGCCTGCGCAAGATACTAGATACATTTAGCATAGCGCGTACTGCTACTGCTTACCGCGCATCATGGCACGCCACTCGGAACGCGCTGATTGGTCATGGCGAGCAAGGTGCACGTGCTGTTTATGGGAATGTGGCGCCATCTGGCGCCGCCGCTCGCGTGATCGTCCACAAGCTGACGATGCGCACTGTTAAATGTGAAACGCATGGTTTTTTTCATTGCATCCTTCCTTGGGACCGAAACGAATGCTTGTAGAATGCAGTGGCTCGATCGGGTCGATTCCACCAAGCCACTCTAAGATACATAGAGAGTAGCCATAAGTGCTGTGTGCTAGGTCATAGGATGTGTACAGAGAGGCCTTCAATGCAAAAAAATAGCCAGATCCTCTGGTGATGTATTTTTGTTTTACTTGCTTTACAACGCTTTTACCTAAGGCAAGCAAG
Source organism: Amblyomma americanum (assembly GCF_052857255.1). Lineage (NCBI taxonomy): Eukaryota > Metazoa > Arthropoda > Arachnida > Ixodida > Ixodidae > Amblyomma > Amblyomma americanum. Next base: position 11,708,573 of record NC_135500.1, read on the forward strand.
TTGGTTTTGTTGATGTAATATAAAACGCAAGAACTTGATAAAATGTATCCGTATTTATTAACACAATTTCCAGTGTATTTACTGTTTGTCCAAACATCAAGCTCCCGCCCAATGATGTCATGTCTACTGCTAAGAACTGCCTCTGTATGGTGACACCGTGAGCGCCATGAATTTGTTTTTGCGAGCTAATTGAAATATTAAAAACCGGAGTATATGCGGTATGATTGATTCTAATAGCATCACTATAACTCATTCTGTGCAACCAAGAGGCAAAACAATGCATCGATTTCGTGTTTTTGGGCCCCTTTAAAGGAGTATAGATGCAGAACATTTGGGTGCGTGTTTTCTTGTTTGTAATGATGCGTAAGGCATTATTATACATGGATTACCACCTGGTATTCTCCTACGACCGTTAATTTATCATCGCATTTCTTTCTGGTGCTGTCTCAGTTTCGGTTTCAACGGCGGAATGAGGACTGTGACGTCAGCGTGTGCTTACAGGTCACGTGAAACATGAAAAAACTGAAATATAATCGCTGCTTCCACATTCGTTGTCATTCCGGCTCTTGAAGAAAGCTGACTTCAGCACTGTAGTGAATAAAAATGACAAAACAGCGATTGTATCGACGTTTCCCATGCCTCATATGACATAAAAGCACTATTTGATGTCACAGCCATCGTTCGGCTGTTGAAACCGAAACCTGAACAGCATGACAAAAAAAGTTTGATTATAAATTATTTAGCGCTCATAAGTGAATACCACATCGATTCAAGCCTAGTAGTGTCTTCCCCATCATTGTAGAGAAGAAAACATGCCACTAAAATTAGGTGTCTATACTCCTTTAACAAGAGGAAAGTAGGCATATTGCCAGCAGCTTTGAAGAATGAACTAATACTGCAAAGACTTGCGGCATAATGCAAAATATTTGCAAGCAAAGATGCACTTTTTTTTTTTTCAGATTTCCTACTTGCAGTATTAATTTGAATTGCATTTTTATTTTGCAACAAGAGGTTGCGAGGAAAGCCAGGAGAAAGTTTTATAAACAGCTAGAGAAGGTCCAGCGTGGATCCTACCTTGCTGCCATAAAGAGCACACTTGATGGGAGAAGCCGCCCACAGCAGTACTAGTGCATGCAAGGACTCAATACTGGTCAAGCTGTGTGCACAGGTGTGAAATTTGCATGTTAGGTTGCTTCCGGCAGTGTTCTTTAGTACAATACAATATGTACAGTGATATTGGACCCATATCTGAGGGCTAGTTTTGGGTCCATCACAATAAAATACAACATAATTGCAGCATGCGGAGAAGAGCACTTCAGTTCTAAAAATGAAAGTCAGAACTTTTTAACATTTTCAGGTAAAATGCAGGAATAAAAACAAAGCACTCACAAAACATTTTCAGCTTCACAAAAAGAAAATTCACACCGTAACTTCACGTATTCATCAAGAACATTTTTGTTTGAAGTTTGTGGCTTAACATGGTTAGGAATGCTGTTCGAGATTAAAGCTTCATTGAAATCTAATAATGTTTGCCTGTAAGTACTGTGACACACTAGCAGCTCTAGTCTCCCTACTTGAGATACTATGGAGAAGTGGGTATTCTATGAATTATCTGGGGTAAAGTGTGCATGGAATGAAAAGGTAGAATGCCAGTGGATTTGAAAAGTGGTGCGGTATATTTTGGATAGGTAATGATTCTTATCGCTCTCCTCGGACTAGAGGTCCGATTGCAGAAGAGCGTTTGTTCCCGAAGCTGGACTGATGGCTGTGACATGGAGCAGCAGGCTGTTACAGCTTGCCACAGCGATAGTAAAAATTAGACGGCCTGAAGCATTTTCAGCATTCTGTCGTACGTACTTTTAACTCATCTCTCTTTCACAATAAGATAGCTACATTATTCACTTTTTGAACAAACTTTCTTCACCGTGGATATCGATTGCAGGAATCCTGAAATAATAAAACATTCCCACCTCAGTTTTTATACATTGTGTGTATTACATTACAAAGACGCAATAATGCGTATAACATGCGGGCGCGATTGCACGACATTAGAGGAGAGCAGTGCATGGCAACATCTCCGCAGTCGGGAGGACTTTCTTGCCCTTCTAAAATGGAACATGAAAAAAACTTAACTGAACGTTTAGCAAAGTAATTGACGTATGGTCCTGTGAGTGCCCATGGCCACGATTTGCCGGCAAATTAAATGAACGCGCTTCTTCATGACTGGATTACATGCTTAAGCAACACAGGAGTAGGATAACACAGGAGGAGTACCTCCTCTATTACATTGTTCAAGTACATATCTATAGGTTCATGTCCGGCCGACTATGCGCTATTAGAGAGTTAGCAAATACACGAAATTGACTCCTAATTTTGATCAGGGAGAACAAGGACTCTGCCATATCCTAATTTTAGTGCAAATCACCTAAAAGCTTTGTGGAAAATCAGCGCAAGCAAAAGCTATGCACTGGCCAGCATGCTAACACATAACTTCTATGGCATTTGGTGTTATTAAATGAGTAAAGAAAAAAAATTAAAAAGCGAGAAGCTGTATTGTACCCATGTGCATCGTAGTGGCTTCGCACAGTCCACTGCACGCAACAGTGCATCGGCATTTCACCTTTCAAAAGAAGTGGCACAAGGCAGCAGTTTCGTTTTCTCTACTGAGCCAACATGGCGGGCCTAGTGCACGAAGCGCCAAGTGATAGTGCTGCACATTTCGCATATCGTCTGTTGATCACAAAAGAGGCCCAAAAATAAAGGGAGCATTTAAAGGGGTAGAGACACCACACTTTTGTGTTGCACCTCTCGGTTGTAAATAATGCATAGCTATTCTGTAAGCATGGAGCATGATGTTAAAAGCACGAACTTGTATTATATTGTCACGTTGGCGTTGGCGTAGAGTCAGCAACGGCAATATAATTAATAATCGTACTATTTGTACCCACCAGTTTCGGTTTCAGTTCGTAGTTTCCAGTTTTTTACATAACGTCGAAAACCAGACAATGCGTTGTCGTGTGGGTCTGGAAAACCATGACGTCGAGTGGGCACGTCTGCTTGGCACGCACGTGGTGAGTGTAAACATGGAGAGACGGGCACAGGGCAAGTCTCAATGCCACATAGCTCTGCGTCGGAAGGTGAAGAAGAATTTTGCCACAAAACTTTGTCACGTACGTCAGAAAACTGTGCAATGACATAACAAATACCTTATGTGTTTTCTTCTCTGTCCCTACGTCATGTTGATGCACTAGGAATGGGTCGGACTTGCAAGAGCGAGCATTTTTACAAACTTTAAAATGATATTAAATATATTCTAGAACTCCCTTGAGTTTAATACTTGGCTCCTATGGTGCTCACATACAAAGGAAACGTATGACAGTCTTTGTACAACCTTGGAATTTGGTGTCTCTACCCCTTTAAACGAGAGAAATAAAGATTGTGGCTGTTGTGTATTGAAATGGTATGTTGAGTGTAATTTTGCAATGCTCCTCGTTGAGTTCTCTGTTTTTGCAACAGTTTGCCCCTTTTCTCGTGAACAAGTACTAGAAGCATTATTTTTGCCCAGTACGTAACACAAGGGATGGTCTACTGAATTATAATCATGAAAATAGATGTTGCGTGGGATGTTTATTGCCCATTTTTTCCGATAAACAAATGACAAGAGGATGTAGAGCCGATTGCAGTGATCCAGCGTATCCCGAGAAAGCTGGCCCCAGGTGTCACCTGCAGTGCATTTGGGAGGAAGGATGGGGGGGAACCTTGTGAGGCCGTCACTGAGTACTCTGCCTGTTCAATGCTGGTGGAGTGTCTCTTCTGTGTCCCATCCATCCATTGCAATGCTGTTGCCTTTGATTGATTACTGCATTGGAGTTGCGCTGAATTGGTGCAGTGGAGCCCCTATTGTTTGTCCAGTGATCATGTGCCAGTCCACAATGGCTGGTGGAACATTATGAGCACACCCAGTGTAATTGCAAATCAGAATTAAGGCGGGACATGTGCCAATAATGATGGGATCAAGCGCACAACTGCCTGCAATGCTGGCTTTGCGGATGGCAGGGACTTGTGGGAGTTGGTTTGAGGTGGCTCTGGCATGGCCCAATTCGTCCCAACGCGGAGCTATTTGACCAGCTGTGGCTGGTTCCCAGGCTGCTTCTTCTCCAGTGTGGAACACTGGCTGCTCCATTTAAAGGCCTCCAAGTATGTTTTCTCTCCCTCTCCATTGGGAAGCACGTTAGGCGTAGCAACGCGCTGGTAGGCAACACTTCACGGCAGAAGCAGGCAGCAAACTTTGTGATGGCGTTTTTATTTCCCTTTCTAGTGCGAGTGCCTTCAGTAGAATGCAACCTTAAGAAACAGCAGTTGGTAACAGTTGGTAACATAGTCCACAGCATCTTGTTACTCCACTGACCAATCACAACAATATATGAAATCAGCTGACTGTCCAAAACACCTTGTGCCATGGCGCTCTTTGGCCACAGATGCCCTTGCGCCATAAAAACACATAATCATAAATCAGTTGACTGTATCAAACATTGCAAGAGGCATCAAAATTCTTCAGCTTTTAATTTTGTCTTGTGGTTAGCCTTTGTGTAAGTAACAAGAAAAACTTTTAACAGCCAACTACCATTTTGGTGTCATGGAATTCTCCATGACTGTCCTGAATATGGGCAGAGCTTCGCTGCAACCTTAAGCTGTATCCATTTGTAGTGCAGGCAGTGCTGCATGTTTTTCAGACGCGTCGCAAAACTTGCGCGTCATCCAAAGCACCGATCTCAAGGCGCACGTGGCCCTCAACAATGACTGGCACAGCAGTCTGTGCACATATTTGTGCAGGACTGGGAGAAAAAACATTTATACTGCGCAGAATGATGGTGTTGTAGTTCCTCACACCTCTTGGTGCCGGTGACTCTCTTGTCTCTGTCTCTCTCTTTGCCTCTAGATCTTCGGCGCCCAGCGATGCTTCCTCAGCAGCATCGCTTGCGTTCCTGACAAGCGAGGAAACCGCGGCGCGCTTTTGCATGTGCCGCCACACCCATCTAGGCCACCACCATCTAGCCAGTCACCGCAACGGTCTTCTCACCAAAGAGACGGGCTTGGACTTCCGGAGCGCGCGCCCCAGGAGAGTCTCTCCTTTTACTGAACTGGTCCTCAGAAGCCATGGGGACTACTCAGAACTGGTTTTCAGTGGCTGCAGGGCGTCAGATGTGCCCGCTGTTGCAGTCTCACAGAGCTGTTGGAAAAGAGCGAGGTGGCTGTGCTGTGCCGTGTTTCCTGCGCTGGTCAGGTTTCTTATTCTAGAATTTCCCAGACAAATGCTTCATGTTGCACAGGTTGCCTGGTTCAGCGTAGCCTGTGTTGGCTTCACTTGTGCAACTAAGCTCCTCGGTTTTATGTTTGCTTTTCACGGTGCCGCTAGTTTTCAAACTGCCTGGTTTGTAATCTGCAGACCATAACTTAACCCAAAGAGTCGCTGACCTAGTGAAAACCACCGATGGCATTTGTCTGTGCCGTCCAGTATCAGTCAGTGGTCTGTTTTTCTTTCTTCCCCTACCCAGGCGGTTGACGGATCCAAGAGATTTTGTAGATTAATAAAGATGGCTGTTGCTATGTTCTCTGTGTCGCTATTCGTGGAGCTCAATTGACACTCATTAGTTTGCCACACGTAGCATTGGGGCCTTCTCGGTTGAGGGAGCACTAGCGTCCACCTTTTCATTTGCACACATTGTGTTTGTGGATTGACAAGCAATGCGATGCTGCAGCTGGTGTTGTATGCTGATGGAATGGCGTTTGGTGACTTTGTTGTTCAAGGACATGCACCACCATTGACTGCTAGTGGGCCTCAGCGTCTTCCAGAAACAGCAGCATCTGTTTTGGGTTGCACACTCTTCATTGGACAGAGCTCCCTCAAAGGAGTTGGCCCATTGTGGTCCTCTTGGTGGATTTGCGTGATGTGTGTGGCACTAGATCTGGCATCATGAGGTGGAACACATCATTTGACCACATTGTGCAGCACCGTGAAAAAGCCCTGTCTGGCATGTTGCCTTCATTGACTGGTCATGCTGACATGGGACTTGTCATGACTAGTTAATTGAATAGTATGGTAAAATCCAACACCTTGAGTGTGTGTGCAGTGCAGGGTTCCTGCTCCAGAGAGGCGCCCCCGCTGTGTGGCTGACGGGAGGGCTCCTCTCATTCCAGGTTCCGAGGAGGCGCTGCTGGCCCCCGAGGAGCCTCCGCCGTACCACGAGTCCCTCCTGGAGCTGGACCACACCTGAAGGCCCCTCCTCTCCCTCTCTTGAGCAGATGCCACCTCTAGAAAGAGAACAAAAACAACCTAGTTCTGCGCATAGAGGATAAAAAAGCCGGCTTACACTTGCATTTGAGGAGAGTTTCCAGGTGATAATCATCGCAGCATTATTTTTTCAGTGTGGGCTGTTTGGTTTAATGGTGAATCACTGAGCCACACTTTCGTGAAATGAAAGAATGAATTGCATTGGTGCTTGGCCATGCATACCAGAGAAGAGTGCAAGCAAGCTTGGAAACCTAAGGAGTTGTGGTTGCAAGCTCAGCCACTCGGCTTCCTGCAAGTGCTTCACCTCTGCTGTGAAGTAAGCGGTGAAGGGTGCTTCCATTCTGAGAGCCAAGCAACTGCGCTGCACCATGTGGTGTGAAGTATCCAACCTTGGCCGGTTGTGCCTCAAGGGCACCCGTAGCCTGGTGGCATTTTTGGTCTCTCCGGGTGGGGCAGTGGTGCATGCGCATGTGTGGAAGGCATTGTGGCCACCACAGACAGTTGCAGTAGAAGCCGACCCATGTTGCCAGCACACATCATTTCACTGCTGCTGTTGGAGGCTGCTTTCTTTGTACGGTGGGGCTTCTAGCAGCACTGCAACTAGGTTGTGTCATCTGACATTTCATCCCCCCTTTGAAGCAACAGTGGGAGAGCGCCCACCTAAATTGCATTGACCTTGGCCTTGGAGAACAGTAAAGTCTTGCTGCATTAACAGCTGTTTAGTAGTGCTTCCTTTGCCCACTATCATAAATGGGGGCTGTACTTTTTGTTTCGAACAAAAATAAAGGGGGTATTCAGTTTCATAAATTGTAGCCACTGCGGTGGCTCAGTGGTTGTGTCGCTCGGCTGCTGGCCCTAAAGCCACAGATTCAATCCCAGCCTTGGCAGTCGCATTTTGATGGAGGCGAAACGCTAGAGGCTCATGTACTGTGTGACGTCGGTACGTGTTAAAGAACCCCAGGGGGTCGAAATTTCCTGTGCCTTTTACTACAGCATCCCTCATAGCCTCAGCCACTTTGGGACATTAAACCCCCGTAAGCCCAACCAGTTTCATAAATTACGGTTTAGCTGCAGAAGGTCGGCAGCCACGACATGCATGCCACAGGCTATTGAGTACAAGCTTCGCTCAGCCAATGGAGGAATTCAATTTCAAATTCAGTTTCAACTGCCAAAGATCGGTACCCATGACATGCATGCCACAGATAACTGGTCACTGTGCAGAACTTTGCTCAAGCAAGGGAGAAAATTGACAAAGGTACACTAGCTAGGGGCATGGTGGGACGGCAGTACCACTGCATGGAGTGGCACATTTAGAGGATTTTGGTCTGGGCTATTTGGTTCATTGTTTTTCTTCGACAGATAAGCACAGCGCTGTGGAACACGAACACAAGAAGAAGACGTGCAAGACGGAATGGGCGCTGTCCTGTCTTGCGTGTCGTGTCAGTGTTGCATGGCGCTGTGGTAATCTGCCAAACATTTAGAGGTACTGCTCTGCCATGTTGCCTGCCTCTAGCGACTGGAAGGCTCAACATAGTTTCCAAATGTCGTCTGCTAGCAAAGCACTGTTCACTTCTCCACTTCATGTAAGGACGGTGAACTTAAAAAGTGTTATGTTCTGGCTACTGCAAATATTAAGCGACAGTTCCATTACTGCTGTCGACACGCAGACCATGTGATGCCCTGTCCTTGCAGTCCAGCGCAACAACCCAACGATAACATCACAACACACCTTTAGGCAGCTAACGTTAACTTCAGTTTTTGTCTGATGGTCCTGCCATTCAACTTCTGTTACTTTTCTTTAAAGGTGACAGCATTTCCTTGCTCTAAACAATACAATTTGTGCATTAGTTACTTAATCGAGTGCTCAGGCTGACAAAAAGGTGATGAACATGGAGGAAGTTCTTTCCTTCCTCTATGGCGATGAAACTATGAGTGACTTATTCTGTACAACAAATACCACCAGGAATAGCACCAGGATAAACTGGCAATTCGTCAGCAAATAATTTAAAAAATAGACAAGAACTGCATTCTGGTGTAAACACCATAAAATGTCCACGGTATTATAAAAAAATGACGTGAGGCTTTGTGGGCACACAAAAGAAAACGAAGTAACGTCTTGGCATTTAGGATGTGTTTGTACATAATGAGAACAACAAATGTGCAGTTTATTAGCTCCTTGTAGGGCAGAAACGTGACGTAATTGCCTGGGGCATGCATAGCACTTCCTCCTCAAGCTGAGAAGCGTGTCGTCCTGGCAGAGGATGCCGGCAATAAGAGTGGCATTCATTTTAACCACAGCATGGGTAGGACAGTGGGATGGCGGATAGAGCGGTAGCTTTGTGGGCAGGTCCAAAATGCTTAGCAAGAGGGAGTAATGCGAGTTTTTCTGTCGCTGGAGTTTCACGCACTGCAATTACGACAGGCTAGTAGGATTTTCAAGGTGGTTTTTGCATGAATGGTGCTGGCAATGGATAATTTCGGTGATCACGCAGGGCGTCTGCGGTCCACCACTCCCCCATCCCAGCCGATGGCCTCGTTGAACTCCCTCCTGCCATAGCTGCACCGGCTAGCAGGGAAACACACCCTGCTGTCAGCACACTGACTGGGGATGCACAACAATCACACGCAGAGGTCGCAGGCTTTGGCTGCTCCTGCAAAACCTCCAACTTTCTGTAAACAACTTTCAGACACCCACGTATATTGGCATAACACAACATACACTAGGCAGTGGTCATTACATTATACAAGTCACTATCCTATTTCAAACCACCCAGGCACACTACATAGCACACAAACTCATTAACTGAGACCCTCTCCGCATAGAGCGGACTGCCTGCTCAGACAACCAATCATTGTTATCAGCGACTGGGTACACACTCTTGAGGCTGACATCGAACACCATACGCAGCAGATTGAAACGATCACGAATACTCCCACACTAGACACCCGACTCTGCTACCTCTGGGTGGCCTGTCGCAGCCTCCGTGATAAACTTAACAGAACACTCAAAAAATGCTTAGCCACTCTACAATTCTAAATCCAACAGCATTCGGAGGAGCTCTGCCGCTCCATTTGAGTGTGCGACGGCATCGCCTGCAAATTGTCCACCAAACGATTCCTCCAACACCTCATCGATCCATCACAAAACACCAGTCAGCACCACGTCGGCGGGATCATCGTCGTCAGCCGGACTACGCTCTCTGCAGCTGAAACGCCTCTCCCATGTTCTCCAATTAACATTTGCCAGCTGCAGCCACCGTATATCTTCTTAATGTCATCCGGCCACCTAACATTCTGCATTCGATTCAGTTCTGGTTCACAGCACCAATCCTGAAAAACTGCCGCTGGTGCCAGCGCAGTGCAGAATGTGTTCCATGGTGCAGGTGTATTCTGTCGTGTATTTTTTTATGTGAGCTCGGTTTAATTCGTGCCTAACGGGACTTGAGTAGGCCATGGAATTGGTCAGGGTCGACAACATCGCATAGATCCTTGTAGAGTAGTTAAAGATAAGGAATCCGGCTCCGTGCTGTCTTTTGCCGCAATTAACTCGCTTGTTTGGACCGACCGCAGGCAAATTTCGAAGTACTTTAAAAGCATGGTTGCAAGCTACTTCAATCTCGAATTCACGAGGTTCTTCAGATTCTCGAGAGAGAGACGTTCGATCGAAGAACTTTCGGCGCGCTTCAAGGTCTTCTTCGAGACGTGTCATGTAACGGCCCACACCAACTGGCTCATATAGCAGATGACGAGCAGGCTGCCAGCGACCCTGCTGTAGTCCTTTCCTTGCACGTAACCTGTCATAGTCGTAGTGCGAAATCTGTTGCACTATGACATCATCAATGGCATAATTGCTATAACCCGTATACCTTTAGAAATTACTAGGTATTGAGTGTTTAGTAATTAGTCATCAATTTGTAATTAGGCAATAATTAGTAAACATAAAAGTACAGAAGTAAGAATGTTATTAAAATAAAATATTTGGAAATAAAAAATTACGCGAGATTAAAAGAAGCAGCCAAAGTGGGTGCAGAAAGGCTTTCACCTCGCACACTTTAGGTCGCCTAAGTGCCCCCTGAATTTTTTTACTAAAGCACGATGACAGAATTGCTCGTTTTGTTCAGCTCCACTACAAATCCACTAAGCAACCTGAAGTCCGCTAAAAGAATGAGTCTCTAATTAAAGATTCTAAATCCGCTAGAACATTTTTTCCCACAAGGCAGAGCGGCGGCGAGTACAGAAACAGACGGTGGCGGAGATGCATGTACTCGCGTGCCGCTAGCCAAAACGAGTAAACAAAAAAAAAACGCAGACATGGCAGGACACTTCCCTGGAACAACAGGACTTGTCGGGCTAGTTGGTTGATCATAATGCAAAAAAGACGAACTGTGCAACAAGAACACGGACGAAAGGGAGGCAGACACACACTAACGCAGACTTACAACTTTACGAAAGGAAGGAATACAAGGCAAATATATATAGCGATCCCCAACGCACTTCAAATCTGATCAATATGGCACGTGACAATCTGCCCAGGCGATAAACAGACCACACAAGAACCAACCGCTTACAAGATAATCTTATACCGGGCCGGCCCTTTCTATGAAAACAAAAAGCAAAGGAACGCTTAGCGACAGTGCACACTTGAGAATTACGCGTTCTGCAAAGTAAGGAAATTCATAACAAAAACCACACCCCTGTAGCCATCTGATACCACTGAAGCTCGAACCGCTTACAAGCGCAGGTGCTGACACCAAAACCAAGAGACGAAGCACTCCCCCTTTTGAAAGCAAACAAAACGGGAAACAAAAACAACCACATCGGTCATCGTCAAAAACAAAAAAAACGGTGAAAAAAAGGGCACCAGGGGCCCTATTCTCGACACGCATGGCCGCCGTTCGCCGCCATATTGTCTCTCTGATTGGCTTATTGGACGATCACGTGCAAGTCACGAGTTTTAAATTTGTGGCGCGAAACTATCAGGCTTCGAAATAGCTTTCTGCCGTGACGTCAAAATGACGTGTACTTGAAGACTGATTTTTAGCACAGTTATATTTTGTGCCGGGTTGGTAAATTTAAATGTCTGTGGAGGAAAAACGAAGCTACAGCTGGCATGGAAGAAAACACTTGGCTCGTTTTAGCAATTTTGAGAAAAAAAAGTTCGTACTGTCAGGGTTGCTTCCTAGAATGTGATTGGCTGGAGGAATGTCACGTGATACGCAGCATAATTCAGTGAGGTCAAAATGACGTTTAGTGACGCAAAGGAAGTGCTGCCATTGATGAAAAATGCCCCATTTGGCCGCCATAATTTGAGACGGCCGCAAGATGGTCGAATTATGGTGGACATAGTCGAATTATGACCACACTGATTTATACGCCTGTTAGCTCACCGTAGTTTGGTAGGCGCTTATTTGAAGTAATAAACTGTTTCGAAACATGGTTGTTTTGAATGTAGAAGCATTGAAACGGCGTTATAATGGTACCTCTTAATTAAGCAGCCTTTTAGAGCCTTAATTATCAGAGCGTAATTTTACACCCGCGTGAGAACTCTAGCTGCGCTCCCGTTTCAAACGCTTCTCTCGTGATAAGAAATTATCGGTCCGCGCGGTCGCGGTTGCTACAGCGCGGATATGGCGGCGTCCGTAGCTGCCGTTTGTTGTCACGGGCTGCGAGAAGCGAAGCATTCGTGAGTGCGCCTCAGTGTTTTCGAAGCACTGCCCGGTTCGGGAGTGTGACTGCCTGGCCAGCGATATATGGTGTGGTGGCTGTGCAAGAAGATTTGCGGCAAGAGGCAGCGCGTGAGCACACTGGTCTGCCTTAAACATGGTATTGTAGATGCTCCGGCCGTTACTCTGATCCTGTGTTTCAAGGCGCGATCGGTAGCTGTGAACGTCTGGACACCAATTAGTTCAGTGTTTGCCTCTATTTACACGCTGTCGCTGACCTGATATTCAACTGCGTGAGTGATGAGAGGGTGGCACAAAAGGTTGTCTGCCGGCTGAGCAACATGCTTCCAGAATGTGCTCGGCTTGTCGGCGGGACTGTGCTCATCAGGAAATTGCCCTCATCAGTGCATCATCTGTGTGCTCAATTTGTGTGCATCAGTGTCTGTGTGTATAAGGGCAGTTTCTGAAGACAGCGGTGTCAGCAAGGCACCGTACATGTGCCAGGTACGTCGTCTCGAGTATCGATGAGGTAAGGGAAACAGCAACGAAAAATTGCTTTTGACTTTCTTCAGATGGCTGCATGCAAAGTTCATATTGATGGCTGGTGGCTTTCTTCGGGTGTGTAATAACAAGTCCCTTATGTTCCTACCCTTTTTTGGTCACATGCAAACAGCTGTGAATCTCGTGGCACATTTATTTGTAGCCTATTAAGCGAGGAAGCCTTGCGCAAATAAAAACAGCATTTCAAAATAGTCTTGTCTGTAAAGTAAAACGCACAACGAGCTTTCAGATTACTACAATATGCGGATGTGGGTGACTCGTAGGGCGTCTGCATGTCTATGGTTTTCTTTCATTGCACACAAATGCAATGGCTTGGCATCTGCATTTTGATAAATGCAGTTGCAAAAGCATTCGTGTAGTGAGATTTTATTGCAGTTCAATATTCTGAGGTAAAGTTAACCTTGGACTTCCCCTACAATGTGCCTTGTAGCAGTTGCCTTCACTGCAACACAATAAAAATAAATATGTAATAATTATTTATACCCATCAGTCTGGCTGTAGTCAAGCTGTTTTCACAGTTTTGTTTTACTTCCTCCATCATTTTGATAGAGATGACCAATAAAATATAACTGTTACAAAAGCAGTTTATTTGAGTAGTAGTTACGGTCATGCATGAAACTTTAGTTTGATAATTACAGCCCTGTGATGTCTCGTATTTGAAAGTCTTTTCTCTTGTGTGTATGAAACTTGCATTGCACTCAAGCTCACGCACTAAAGACAGTGTTGATTGCCTTCCAGGTGACATGTGTATAATGTGCCTCTTCGATGCATCACTGCTATCCTAGGAAGTCATGTGCTGAGGAATGCTGCTGCAAGGTTCAACATCATTCACCTCTCAGCTAGAGTGCTTCTCAAGCAAAGAATCATTCTTTGGAAGGGTTGCATTGGATGTATTCACAGGTGTCAAGTGCTGTACATATGGAACAAGATTCTTTTCAAAGGCAATCACAACTTGCACTGTGCGACACATTGCATGCATCCGCACTTAGCTGCAGGACTCACTGGCATAGTTTTCACCTCGTAGTCATGCTATGATCAGTCTATGTAAACATTTTTTGTGCTTCAAGTTTCATTGCACACAGCAAGAAAGCTGTTCAAGTCTGTGATTTTTGTGCCGCTCTTTAAACAGGACCAAATTTTCCTTTCAGTTTGTCACTAGAGTGTGTAATGACAGGCGTGTTTGATGTGTAGACTAGGCTTTTCTCTAATACTGCAGTTCTTCACGTGACAGGAAGCGTAGAAGAAACTTTAATCCTACCATCTGCAAATTGGCCGGATGTGTGCTTATACACATGCTTTAACGCTACTGAACAGTTGCTAATTCTTAATGTACTGCAATGCTGTGTGCTCTCTTTATGCAGAATGTGCATGTTGGTGCTTTAGTGCAGTGAAACAGAGGAAGTCACCAAAATGTTTTTCTCCTGCCAGCAGAGCTTTGAACCAGTACTTCTCTTTGATTTCTGTTAAAAGTTTGTGCTCCATGACGTGATTACTGCTTCACTGAAATTTCTTGACATGCACGAAACATAGGGATGTGTACGCAGTCATTTATCACATCTTGCTCAGGGCGCAGTCTGATTTTGTAGGCAACTGTTCGTCCGATAGGAGGTCCCTAATGTGTCATCTGTGTGTGCTCACAGAGCAAAGCAAGCTTTGTCTCCTGACATTTCTTTGCCTCTGTGCCTGTTTTCTACTGTTGCTTTTAAATGCTATGTGTAGTGATACAGCAATCCACTAGTTTTCCTCTGAGCAAAAAGTGAGGCAACTCTTTCATGTTTGCCATCTGCCAAGCTTGTATGAATGAAAGACAAGGCAGCTGTCTGCTAGTTTGATTAGTTTTGCTGTGTAACGCCCCGCTTTTACCAACCTTGTTGCTGGCACTTTGCTTCTTGGCTGCTGCTAATGCTGTTAGGCGAATTTGACAAAAATTCCAGACAATCTGTTCAACCTGTTTCTTTGGTAAAACTGGGGCATCAATGGATGCATTGCTATTTTTTGATTCAACACAGGAATCTATTGGATTTGGCACTTCGTGAAATGGGCATTATCAATGTGCACATATACCGCATCACACTTCTTTCACACATTGCAACTTGTCTTGTTACCGGAGAAATCTGCCTCTGTGACCCTGATGTGTGCGGGATTTTACCACTTTTGCTGTGTGGCAGCAGCAATCGGCTCATTACTGTCATTGCCATCACATGTCCTGCAGCAGTCATGAAATTTTCTTTTGTATCAAAAACAAATGTGTTTGTTGTGATACTTTGCAGAAAGGAAGTTCGTTCTACAGCTGACTTGCTCCGAAATTCTGCTTGACCTTCAAAAGAAAATTGGAAGCAAAGCAATTATTTTTTTTTAAAACAAGCTAATATTTCAGGGGGCTCAAATTTTGTGCAATATATCTTCCAGTGCACTCAATTTCCACTAACATATTGCAGTTTTCTCTGCGTTTGTATTACAGTTGATTTGTTTAGTCAATAAAATACACCAGTTTCACTTACATCTATCCTGATCACCAGTTTATTGTCTACTTTACCCAGTACTCAGGCCTTCCCTTGCGATTAACTGTGTCAGTGCCACCAATGTCTAATCCCACCTCTGTGTAAAATTATCTATGCATGCGTGGCTGTGCTGATGTTCGGCAGAAAAAAGATGCAAATGACTAAATGCATGAGAAAATTGCATTCAACCCTTTAGGGCACTTTGTACACAACTGCGTACATTGCGAAATAATTTCTCGTGGTTTGCTTTAGTTTTCACTGATTTATTCATTTCAATCCCATTTAGCATCCATCGTCCTCTAAATAGGGTGCTTTTTATGGTTGCAGCACATATTTTTCTGGCAGAATACAACAGCATAGCAACTGCTCCAGTAAGTATGTTTGTAAACAATGCCTAGATCAATAATTGGAATGCTTGTTCTGCTTTGTATTTGGCATTTCTGTTTTGGTTTTTAATGGTGCGCCAGCTGTCTTCAATTGTAATGAATTGCAGGGTTGTAGTCAAGTCTTCAGGCCACATGGTCTGCTTTTGATCCCCGAAGTGCAAAACTCAGTATTCTTGAAGCTTAAAGGGCCTTGAAAGGCTAAAACAAGGGTTTTCCTCACCTTGCAGAAGTTTATAGCATGATGGGTGCCTTGAATACTCCACTACACAGCTAAAAAGTGAATCCTGTGGCGTGAAGTCTTCACGTAGGGGTCTACATGCACCGTATCGTTGCAATTCCTACTGCTGACTTCTCCTTTTAGCTGTGTATGGTATGGTGCTGAGGATAATTTATTTCGTGTTGAACAATCTCCTGTGGTTTATTAATTATCATGAATACATCCTATGTGGTGCACACATTAAAAAACCTACCGAAAGCCAGTGGCTACCGTCGCTGGCTAGATTGCTTTTTGTGCATCCTGGAGACTTTTATCTTAATAGTACCCTAACCAGAACACTACCGCTGTCTGTATTGGTGCCTCCCATATGTTGTCCTGAGGGCGACATCAACATTGAATGTCTTGCCTATTTTCTGTCTAATCTTACGCTTTTGTTTTTCCTGCCATGTTCCTGCCTCTAATGCTGCAATATTTGGCTGTATTAAATTCAAAAAAGCAGTTACCAATTTTATGTGTTCCCCCACTCTTCTTTGTATACTTCAGGGCCTTCAGAGTATGGAAATAAATTAATTTCCTCCTTGTCTGTAGTGCTCCTAAGTTTACTGTCATGTTTTTGTTCTCCTTCAGCTCCTCGGCTCATGGTGCCACTTAGTTGTCTCTTTAAATACTGCGTGCAAGACCAACCGGAATGCTTGGCCCCAAAACACATGTTCGGGCTTTGTGTGACATGTACTAGGCAATGAGTGTGCATACATGAACATTAAATTAAGTTTCTTGCATCATACAAATAAAGCTGCCGCGGTGGCTCAGTGGTTATGGTGGTTGGCTGCTGACCCGAAAGACGCAGGTTCAATCCCGGCCGCAGCGGTAGAGGCCCGTGTACTGTGCGATGACAGTTCATGGCAAAGAACCCGAGGGGGTCGAAATTATCGAGAGCTCTCTACTACAGCATCTCTCATAGCTTGAGTCGCTTTGGGATCATAAACCCCATAAAACAAAGCAAATAAAGCAAGTATCTTGCACATTGCATGTGTCTTACCATAATATGGTGTCGTCACCGATATTTACTCTCTACCTCTATGTTCCTCCCCTGCCCCTTTGTGGAATAACAGGTGAAAGAACTTTTCCTTATCCGACCTCTCCACCTTTTCTGGCATATATCTTTCTCTCTTACTTGGAAGCTTGCTGTACTGTACTTGATCAGGCATCTAAAGGAGCTGCTTGATTTTATGGTAGGTGCATAACTGTTATTCTACAACGAAGAAACTTCAAGACGCTGCGTGACTCGTGTTGCTTGTGTGGACAGCAAGGGAGGTGAGGCGGCCTGTAAGTGCTCAAGAAAATAATTTTGCCCCACCTCACAGAATGTTGCGCTTACTTGCATCGCACATATAGTGTAGCTGCTTCTGTGTGGTGGTCGTGAGTGTTACGCATTCACTTGAACAAGTACAAAAAATTTATGCCTTTCTAGGAAGGGAAAAACAAGCAAAATTGCTGACATTTGTAATTTTTATGAAGTAATATATGTGCCACTTACATCACAAAAGTGCATGCGTGCAGGCTTGCGAAGCAAAATATGAGTACATCACTGAATTTTGTGAGGGTACGCTCTATTCAAATTATGTTGTGTGTGTGTGTGGGGGGGGGGGGAGTTTTCGCTTTGTTTTATGTTGTTTGTTATTAATGCCAGGAAAGAATCTTTCTTCCCTGGCTTTGCACATTTAAGTTGATAATAAGGGATGCGCTCTCGGTGTGTTCTCCTTGACGCGATTTACTCCGATACTCTGCGCTTTGCAGTTTCGTTTCGTGCGCGGGTGCATGCAAACATGACTAACAACAGTCTGGTGCAACGCGTTGCCTAAAATGTGCACATCGGCTTGCCTTGCCAAGCATGCATTTCAGCACTAAACACATCTTGGAGGCCTTCCAAGCGCACACAGATACAACTCCGCTGCACCCCGCTCTCTGTTAAAGCCGATACGTGGCGATTAAAAGCTTTAGCACCTTTGCTGACCTGACGTAGCTGACGCGGCGCCTAGGAAACAGTGGGTTTCCGCAGAGTTTACAACGCTAAGTATGCGAGCGTTGTCCTCAGACAGGGACTGCTGGCCTGCGCGTATTTAGGCGCCGTTTTGGGCGCCTTTTCAGCAGTGGCGGCACCACTCTAAAAATATAGCTCTCGTTGCTTCCTTTCCTGGCCCGGACGAGATGACTTTTCCCCCAGAAAACTGCCTTAGTCTCAGTTCCTGCATTCAACTGTGGCTGGTAAGCAAATGTGCGAAGCTGTCGTCGATCGTTATAAGGAGAAATGCCACAAAGGCATCATGCCGGCCAAAGCTTTCACTTTCCGCTCCCATTCGGCACGTACGCCATTACGAATACCCTGGCCCCGTTCCTGATGTTCGCCAGCTTCTCTGGGCAACAGTACGCACGCGTGTAGCGCCGCTCGTGACTCGCGGGTACGCCATCAGTTCACCTCGACTGAAAAGTCGTCTAGGCTGCGCCCTCGCTCGCACCGCCGCATCGAACTCGATGAATCCTTTGACAACCGACGTGCGAGTCTTTCGCACTGAGTAGCCTAAGTCTGCCCTTAGCTGCTGCCGGACATCCGACATGATACTCAAGAGGCCGCAACATATTTCACTCCTTCGCACTGCCCCTCGACGCGTATGCACCGAAGATTGCAACGCAGAGGCTCAGCGCAAGCTCCCGAAGCGGCGTTCTGTTCCGTACTTGGCGCCAATAGTAGCAGACGACGGTATTTATTTCTAGATCAGTTTTTACTTTTTTTCTCTCTTCACGTAATCAGATTCTGTGGGTACGTAACCTGGCACCGCCTTGATGGTTACGTCACGCCTACGTCACAATTTGAACAAAATGGCGAAATCTCGAGAATAGGGCCCCAGGTCAAAAGGGTAAAAAAAAAAAAGCCTAGTGGCCTGTTTGTGCCCTGGTGATTGAGCAGTGCCTCCTGATTGTGTTTGATGCTTTCGTTGTTCATTTGATTAGCGATCTCAGTTTGGTTTCGGTTCTGTCATGGTTTGAGATGTTTTCCTACGCTTTGGATTTCATTCACCCCCCTTTTTTAAAACCGTTGTTGTCTTAAACTGTTGTCCCGTTGTGATGACCCCCATAATGCGCAGGTCCACACGGGACGGAGAGGCAAAGAGACACCGTATGGCTCAGTTTAAACAAACAGGTATATTCAATAATTACACATGATTAAGATTATACATCAGAGGCTGGGTAATTGATGATGCCGCTGTCACGGCGGCGGGTCCCTTCGTTCTGGTCGTCACTCAAAGTGCATGGCTGGGTAATTGATGATGCCGCTGTCATCTGGGTCTCCGTCTACGCCGCGCCGTGGAACGCGGAACCTCGCAGCACACAAGGAATGTCACACTCGCTCACCCTCCAGAAGAATGTTCTCCGAACATTTGAGTCCCTGCAGCTCCCCTTGTCTTTCTGAATCGCCTCGCACAGTGCGTCCGACAAAACACTTTTCGCTGCACTCAACACCACTGCACAACACCAATGCCTCCGCTGTCATAACTGGCGTCTCCAGGGGCAGCACTGATCTTCTTTTACAGATAAACATGAAACTCAGCACCCAAGCCTCTCCTTTCTAGTCCAAACTGGACGAAATAAATTTACCACAGTTATAAAGGAGCTCGAACTTCTAGCACGATCACGGCACAGACAAAAATATAGATAACGAAAGGAAGTAGGGCAGGTTCTGCATGCGCTCCGCATGCTCTCCTGTGAAGGTGTTACTTAATGACAGAAAGGTTTAACTACCAACTCCGATAACTTAACACATAAGCACATAGCAATGTTATGAGCTGCGGCATTACACAATTCTAACCAGTTCACAACTCCGCTCTGTTTACGCCATTAGTCCGACTTAGCTTTCCGATTTCGCAGCGGATATCGGCCTTCATGAGTCATACTAAGTAAGTCTGTGCCCCTTTGTCTGCTTTGGGACTCGCGAGGGCTCGTGGCAGGAGCCTCTCCTGGCGTTATCTGCGCGGCAACCTCGCGCGCTTCTTCTAGCAATGCATGAAGTAAATCCGGTGGCATTCCGGCCGTCACCTCGGGCGCCTGCCGAACAAATGCAGGAGAGGGCGTTTCTTGCGAACTATCTGCGCGCTCCGCTTCACTTCTGTCCCCATCAAAATCCGCGCTTCCCCTTTCCTCATTTCGTGAATACTGAACCGGTGCCGACTTGAGGCGATTTGCGTGTATCCTTATCAAACGCCGGTTCACGTCTCGGACTCTGAAGTTTACCGGAGAAAGCTTCTCGACAACCTCGCACGGTCCTCTCCACTTCGTCTGGAACTTACGAGCTAGCCCAATCTGCCTTTGGCAGTTTTCAATGTACACGCTGTCCCCCACATCAAACGGCGCGTCTCTAGCACTGCGATCGTGCACCTCCTTCCTGCGCTTCGCCGCTTTCTTTAAGGACTCCTTTGCGATGTCCCTCGCCACTTGCAAGCGCGATTCTAGCTCAACCTTATAGTCGTCCAGTGAAGCGTATGGGACACGACGGGGGCCCTCTGGCACTTCACTAGGCTGGTCCGGGTCTCGGCCGTAGAGAAGAAAGAATGGCGATTCGCCCGTGCTCTCGTGTGCTGCGGAATTGTAGGCAAACATTGCATACGGGAGCCACAAGTCCCAGTCCCGCTGGTCGCGCGAAACAAAATGCGACAGGAACCCGGCCACGGTTTGGTTCAGTCGCTCCACCGCGCCGTTGCAAGCCGGATGGTACGGTGTTGTCTGCTTCTTAGCGATCTTAAGCAGCTCGCAAACTCTCCTCATTAGCTGCGACACGAAGTTCGTTCCCCGATCTGTTGTGATGACCCCCATAATGCGCAGGTCCACACGGGACGGAGAGGCAAAGAGACACCGTATGGCTCAGTTTAAACAAACAGGTATATTCAATAATTACACATGATTAAGGTTATACATCAGAGGCTGGGGCGTCCGAGCTTACGTGCCGACGACTTCATGGGGGCGATGGAGTGGCTCCGGAGTTGGGCTCGAGCGGTTGCTGGCAGAAGCTGCACGCCGACGGGCTTCGGCGCTGAAGGCCCTCTTGGCGAACGATGTCGTCCTGAGCGTGTATGCAGTAGAATTTCAATAGTCGTCCGTTTCTTCGAGGATGGTTCACAAACCCTTCCTCTAGTGTCGTTCGGCTTGGAAGATGAACAGGAGGCGAGCTTGTAGATGATGACAGCAGAGCATAATTTTACAACATACATATACAGAGAGTTAAACTGGAAAAGCAGAACTGAATTTACAAAAGAACAAACTTTGCACTACTTTACTCATCGACCGGGCAGGTTAGTGCCTAAGTAGCATCACATTACATGCTCAGCATGGAGCCCCAGCTCAGACTGGACTGCATCCGTTTACATGTGCTTTTAAGCACTTGATTAACAAAGGACTAAGGGCGGTCATTTCCAGTGGCCCGCCCAAAGCATCAATTCTCCAATCCAAAATAACATGCGAGATGGGGACCACCCCTTGGGTTGGGCTTAGCCTCGAACCCAGAGTCTGTTAACAATACAAAACTAAATAAACAACAAAAACGCCACCACTCTCTCTCAAGTGAGAGTATACACAGGCTCTCTCTTCGGAGCTAATTCACTAGCGCCTGTCTTTCCACATTCTTGGCGAGTACTGCCTGTCCGCCATGACAGGTGTCCGTCACGGCCCTTCTGGGAATGCGCTTTTGTTCACGAGGCACGGCGGGAAGCTGTGGGTGCCTTCCCGCAACACCCTCTAAATACTTTCTTCAGGCCTCTCCAGGCCCTCCTTTCCACACGCGCTACGTCACGCCAAGTGTCCGGTCAGGCTGCTCACCAAGCGCGGCTCCGCTCCGCTCGGTTGTCTCCCTCGATGTGCTCGCGCTTGCCCGGGCAAGCACAGACACGAACGCAGTCTTGCAGTGAGCGTCTAGCTGCTGCTTGAGTCTTTCAGCCTGGCGTTGGGTGCATTTCCGTTCGCTCCTCGCACGGCTGTGTCTGTTTCGTGTGGCCGTTTCTTGTGTGGCGTGCGTACCTGTGCTAGCGCACGAATGGGAAACTGATTGCCTGCCGTGTAGCGAGTGCAACTTCGTGAAACATGGGCCGGTGCTGTGTTCCCGGGTGCCGCGGGAACTACCAGAATGGTCCCAAAGTACGTGTTTATTGCTTCCCAAGAGACGAAGTACGAAGAAAAGCCTGGTTGCGAGCCATTCCACGGAAGGATTTCACACCTACAGAGCATTCGAGGGTAAGACTCTGAAATATTGCTTAATAGGCGCTGGTAATTATCTTAGTTGTGAGCTGTCGCTCCCGGAAAGGCATGCTGTCTTTGTAGGCAATGATATCACTTCTTACACTTATGTATGAATTGTCCAGGAAGCATTTAGTTCTGTGGATGTGCATAAGGCTTGTGTAAAAGCTGTGTAAATATGTAAAAGCTGTTCACTATTCAGACTCTTTTTACTTAGTGTTTTAGGCAATGGAGAGTCATGGCGAATGGCCTTGCTTCATTTTCTCGTGCAGGTGTGTGAACTGCACTTCCACGCAGGCGACTTCATTACGACGTTGTCACACCAAGATGAACTGACAGGGAAAATAATAGAGGTGAAGCGTGACAGGCTACAGTTGAAGATTGATGCTGCGCCTTCTGTTTTTCCAAACTGCCCAAAATACTTGTCCTCAACGCCTGGACGGAGTGAATCGCCAGAGACGAAAAAAGCAAGAAGGGAAAACGCTGCTTTGCAGGAGGCTATGAGGAAGTCACTTCAGTCTAATGAGCTTGAACAGAAAAGAAACAAAGTTTCATCTTACGAGGAGTTCAAATCTAAGTTGCCTGGAATCTGCAACACGAAATTCTGGACCGTTTCTGTCGATGAGCAGTGCGTTAGGTTCCTTCTCATCGAGAATGATCCTTCACCTAATGTGAAATGCGCCTTGGTAGTTCTCCCTGATCTGTCACTTTCTGTTTTCTTGAATGGAGTGAAGCTTCTGTCGCTTCCTTCAGGCAGGATTCTGCCAGCTCAAGTATGCGACACCTCCAGCCTGTCCTTGCTGCTAGAAGAACTCGAGATAGGCTTGCATAATATACCTGAGGTGACGAAAGAGTCGAAACATACTAAAGTATTGCAGTTTGTCGGTTCACTGCTTGCAGACCTCATTGAGGACAGTGATACGACGAAAGAACAGTCTTCTTTGCTGAAATTTCTGGTTGAGCAGATAGAGCTTCTCCTCGCGAAACAGCATGTGTATAGCGCAGAGCTGCTGGTATTCGCCAGTATTTTGAATTCAATTTCTCCTCACGCATATCACTTCACAAGAGCTGCATCAAGAATCATTCTGCCCCATCCTTCCACACTGCGCCGTGTTTGCTCAAATTACAAAGCTGACCCTCTTGTGGAGCAAAATCAACCGCACTGTCTCTCCTACATCCGAGAACGAGTCAAATCAATGAAAGACCACGAGAAGACAGTGACCCTGATGATCGATGAGATCCACATAAAACCATACTTCGACTACAAAGGGGGCACAATAGTAGGATCGTCGGTTCATTCAACGGAACCAGCAACAACAGCCCATGTGTTCATGGTACAATCACTCCTTTCTGCAAACAAGGACGTCATTCACATATTACCTGTGAGCAAACTGAGCGCAGAAATTTTGCACGAGCATGCTAAGAACATAATCATTAATGTTGAGAAAATGGGGCTCAAAATTATCGCTGTGATAACGGACAACAATGCTCTGAACCGCAAGATGATGTCGTTATTTGCTACAAGTCCTCAGGTGAGCATTGTCTATCCCCATCCAGCCGATAACGCTCGCCCTCTTTTCTACGTGGTCGATCCTGTGCATCTCTTGAAGTGCATTAGGAACAATTGGATTAACCAGAAAAACCCTGGAACATGCCTCTATTTCCCTGAAATGGACTTGAGTGGAGCAATGCCCGAAGGGCCTCCTCGTATGAAAGCTGCTTCTTTCGCAGCTGTGCGGCAGCTTTATTCTTCAGAGAAGACGTCGCTTGTGAAGGCTGCTTACAGACTGAACGCAAAAGCCGTGAATCCAACCTCAATGGAGCGGCAAAATGTAAAGCTCGCTCTCGACGTCATTAATCAGTTTGTTTCAAATGCCCTCAGGACACATGGTTCCGCGTTCAAGATTCCTCAAGCTGAGTCGACTGCTCTTTTCATTGACGTTATCCTCACATGGTGGCAGATAGTCAATGTTAAGACCCCTTGCAAAGGCCAGAGGCTAAGGGACAGCATGCAAGACCCTGTAAGGTCTGTTGATGACACACAGTTAGCTTTCCTGAGCGGCGTTGTGGACTGGTTGGACGCTTGGGCAAGAATAAACATCACCAGTGGCTCGCTGACGAAAGAGACTCACAGTGCTTTGCGACTGACATGCTATTCTCTGGTAGAACTCTCGCGCTACTGCTTAGAAGAACTTCACTTCAAGTACGTACTGCTGGGCAAATTTCAGACGGATGCGCTAGAAGACCGGTTCGGCCGTTACCGCCAGCTGGCAGGATCACAGTACCACATTTCCGTGCGTCAGCTCTACGAATGTGAGAAGAAGCTTCGTCTTCAAAAACTTTTGACATTTCCACGCGAGGAAACAGAGTTTGAAGACGTAAGTGAGGATCTTGTCCCATGCAACTTTTCTGTGGCTGTCAGCGACGACGATATTACACACGCCCACTCTGACATGGATGCTATTGTCTACATTGCAGGATACGCTGCTCATGCTGCTTTAAAGAAGCTTTCATGTTCTGCTTGCTTCAGCACATTGGTGATTGAAAATCGAGAGATCGAAGCGGAAAATACTGCCATGATAGCTAACCTGTCGAGAGGAGGGCTGAAGTTTCCCCAGCCATGCACAGTTCACATGGTACTGATGACTAAACTAGTTGCAGAGAAGTTGTCTTTTGGAGCAACCGCGGAAGATTTTCTCTCCTGTAGAAATCAACGTGGTGTCGTGATTTCACAGACGATTTCCCTCCTGGACGAACACGACATTGAGACATGTGAAAATGGCCACACTGCACAAACTCTCCTGCGCTTGGTAGTACGCGTTGCAACCAACGTTGTTCTAAACAACTTTTGCAAACTAAGAAATGATGCCATACAAGACAATGCGCAGCAGAAGGCCGCAGCCCGGAAAGCAGCAACGCTTAAGAAGAAGTAAGTTTTATTCCCAAGCAATAAAAATGCTTTGCGCACACTTCATTGCTGGTGTCTCGTCGTTTTTTATTGTAAGGGTCAGATTAGCTGTACAAATACTCAACAGCGCAACATTATTGTGAGTGTCATTATTGCTGTGTGTGAAAGCTTTAAGCAAAACACAATACAGAATAAAACTAACACAATGCGCAGTAGACGGTGTTTTTTTTTTCAATGTTCACGAACTTCTACTTTAACAACTAGATATACGCATGTGCGGTCTGTGCGGATGGATTTTACCGCACGGCAGACATCATGTACGTGATAGAACCTAATAATTAGATGATTAATTGAAATTAACTAATCAATTTTTTATTATAATGACCAATAATGCGAAATTGGCGGCCGTATGCTAAATTGTTTATTATAAAAAACTGTATTAGCAGCTCGAACTTTCTTGACAATAAGGTGTTCTGCAATAAAAAAAATATATAAAGCAGATAAAATGATAGCCTAAGGCGCGCACAAACTAGCGAATTTCTTTTCTGCAGCAACGACAAAAATGAAAATGAAGGAATCACTTATAAGGCAGCTACGTACGGCAGTACCCGAATAGTGCAGACGGGCGCGGCGCGCTGAAATCGCGGAGCGCGGGGCCTGCACGGTCCCTTGGCGTGACGTCACGCGGCCGGTGGAGAGGCCTTAGCATTGAGAGGGTGTTGCTTCCCGGCGATAGACCACGTCGAAAGGGGAAGGAGGGAAAGAATGTTGTCTTCGCGGTAGCGCATAGCGTCGGCTGTGGTACGGCGCGCTCTGGCCCGCTGACAGCTCCCTTGTCCTGGAATGTGCCCGGAAATTGGGGAGGATAAAGCCTGTTTCCCCGCGGCGGCGGCGGCGGGTCCGGTTGTTCTGGTCGTCACTCAAAGAGCATGGCTGGGTAATTGATGATGCCGCTGTCACGGCGGCGGGTCCCTTCGTCTACGCCGCGCCGTCGAACGTGGATCCTCGTAGCACACACAAAGAAATACCTGGGTTTCCGTCTACGCCGCGCCGTCGAACAATGTACCTCGTAGCACACAAGGAATGTCACACTCGCTCACCCTCCAGAAGAATGTTCTCCGAACATTTGAGTCCCTGCAGCTCCCCTTGTCTTTCTGAATCGCCTCGCACAGTGCGTCCGACAAAACACTTTTCGCTGCACTCAACACCACTGCACAACACCATATGCCTCCGCTGTCATAACTGGCGTCTCCAGGGGCAGCACTGATCTTCTTTTACAGATAAACATGAAACTCAGCACCCAAGCCTCTCCTTTCTAGTCCAAACTGGACGAAATAAATTTACCACAGTTATAAAGGAGCTCCCACTTCTAGCACGATCACGGCACAGACAAAAATATAGATAACGAAAGGAAGTAGGGCAGGTTCTGCATGCGCTCCGCATGCTCTCCTGTGAAGGTGTTACTTAATGACAGAAAGGTTTAACTACCAACTCCGATAACTTAACACATAAGCACATAGCAATGTTATGAGCTGCGGCATTACACAATTCTAACCAGTTCACAACTCCGCTCTGTTTACGCCATTAGTCCGACTTAACTTTCCGATTTCGCAGCGGATAT
The DNA here is from genome assembly GCF_052857255.1 of Amblyomma americanum. Taxonomy (NCBI): domain Eukaryota; kingdom Metazoa; phylum Arthropoda; class Arachnida; order Ixodida; family Ixodidae; genus Amblyomma; species Amblyomma americanum. The sequence continues at coordinate 11,735,001 of NC_135500.1, forward strand.
CGGCCTTCATGAGTCATACTAAGTAAGTCTGTGCCCCTTTGTCTGCATTGGGACTCGCGAGGGCTCGTGGCAGGAGCCTCTCCTGGCGTTATCTGCGCGGCAACCTCGCGCGCTTCTTCTTCTAGCAATGCATGAAGTAAATCCGGCGGCATTCCGGCCGTCACCTCGGGCGCCTGCCGAACAAATGCAGGAGAGGGCGTTTCTTGCGAACTATCTGCGCGCTCCGCTTCACTTCTGTCCCCATCAAAATCCGCGCTTTCCCTTTCCTCATTTCGTGAATACTGAACCGGTGCCGACTTGAGGCGATTTGCGTGTATCCTTATCAAACGCCGGTTCACGTCTCGGACTCTGAAGTTTACCGGAGAAAGCTTCTCGACAACCTCGCACGGTCCTCTCCACTTCGTCTGGAACTTACGAGCTAGCCCAATCTGCCTTTGGCAGTTTTCAATGTACACGCTGTCCCCCACATCAAACGGCGCGTCTCTAGCACTGCGATCGTGCACCTCCTTCCTGCGCTTCGCCGCTTTCTTTAAGGACTCCTTTGCGATGTCCCTCGCCACTTGCAAGCGCGATTCTAGCTCAACCTTATAGTCGTCCAGTGAAGCGTATGGGACACGACGGGGGCCCTCTGGCACTTCACTAGGCTGGTCCGGGTCTCGGCCGTAGAGAAGAAAGAATGGCGATTCGCCCGTGCTCTCGTGTGCTGCGGAATTGTAGGCAAACATTGCATACGGGAGCCACAAGTCCCAGTCCCGCTGGTCGCGCGAAACAAAATGCGACAGGAACCCGGCCACGGTTTGGTTCAGTCGCTCCACCGCGCCGTTGCAAGCCGGATGGTACGGTGTTGTCTGCTTCTTAGCGATCTTAAGCAGCTCGCAAACTCTCCTCATTAGCTGCGACACGAAGTTCGTTCCCCGATCTGTCAAGAGTTGCCTCGGGGGTCCATGTCGGAGCACGATCTGTTCGACAAATGCTCTTGCAACCGTGTCTGCCTTCTGATCTGGGAGTGCTACCGCTTCCGCGTATTTTGAAAGGTGATCGACAAATACTAAAATGTACTTGTTTCCGGAAGTGGTCGTGGGCAATGGGCCCATTATGTCCATACCTGTCCGCTCGAAGGGAGCCGAAACCTCAGGGAACGGCTGAATTGGAGCTGGTCTTCGTCCCTTGGGTGTTTTTCTTTCGAGACAGGAATGACACTTCGCACAGTAGTCTCTAACATCCTGTCGCATGCCACTCCAAAAGTACAAACGCTCCACACGCCTGCGTGTCTTCGCTACGCCAAAATGACCGGCGCATGGCGCATCGTGAAACGCGCGAAGAACCCTTTCTGTCCACGACCGAGGTATGACGACTCTCTCCCAAGCGGTTTTCTCTAATCTCCCTTTCCTGGTTGGCCTCGTGCGCCGACACAGGGTGCCGTCTTTGTCAATGAAATAACCTAGCTGTTCGGGGTGAGACGGTGCGCCCTCTAAGCTTTCGATTATTCGCTTCAGGTCAGGATCTTTGCACTGCTCTGTGCGTAATTCGGCGGGGTCGACTACGGGGACAAACTCATCTATAGCTGCCACGGCAGCTGTGCGGCTGAGTGCATCAGCATTCAGATGTGTCTTTTCTGACTTGTGCTCAACTTCAAAGCAGTATTCCTGCAGGTGTAGATTCCATCTAGCGAGTCGCGAGCTAGGGTCCCTGACACTCATCACCCATTTCAGAGGATGGCAGTCTGTGACTAGCTTGAATTTGCGGCCGTAAAGGTAGCATCTGAAGTGCTTTACTGCCCAGACAACGGCGAGGCACTCCCTTTCCGTAGCTCCGTACTTTTGCTCTGTGGGGCTCAGCTGTCGGCTAGCAAAAGCAACGGGATGTTCTTTGCCCTCGATAACCTGAGATAGCACGGCACCAACTGCGAACTTTGACGCATCTGTGGCCATAACGAAGGGCAAACTAAAATCCGGGTGGCGCAACAGCGGTGCACTCATTAGCTTCCTTTTCAGGGCCCCAAAAGCATTCTCCGCGTTTTCGTCCCAGCGAAAGGCGACATTTTTGGCTGTTAAGGCGGTGAGCGGCTTAGCGAGCTTGGCGAACTCCTCTATGTGCCTTCGGTAGTAACCGATCAGGCCGAGAAACTGCCGGACCTGGCGGACGCTAGTCGGGGATGGAAAATCCGAGACACACCTTAGTTTCTCAGGGTCCGGTCGCACGCCGTCAGCTGAAACAACGTGCCCGAGGTACTTCACCTCGTTTTTGAGGAATTGGCACTTAGAGGGCTTCAGCTTGAGACCCGCTCCTCTTAGTCGCACCAAAACCTGCTCAATATCGCGCAAATGGTTCTCAAAACTGTCACTGTATATGATAATGTCATCCATATACACGAAGCACAGCCTCCCCAGAAGACCTGCCAGGATAACATCAGCGGTTCTCTGCCAGACAGCAGGGCTGTTGGCCAGACCCATCGGCATTCTTTTCCATTCATAGTGCCCTGAGGTCGTGTTGAATGCCGTTTTCTCGGCATCTGCCGGATCCATTGCTATCTGCCAGAATCCCGCCGCCATGTCCACTACAGTGAAGTACCTGGCAGAGCCCAGCTGAGAAAGCGTCTCCTGTATATTGGGGATGGGGTATGGATCGATGCGAGTTACGGCATTTAGTTTGCGGTAGTCCACTACCAATCGATACGAGCCATCTGGCTTTTCCACCAATAGTGCTGGTGCTCCCCAGGGTGACTTTGAGTGTTCGACAATGCCGCGATCAATCAGGTCCTGCACCTGCCGCTCCATCTCCTCACGTTGGGAGTAAGGAATCCTGTACGCACGCTGGTAAACGGGCGATGAAGTGCCGGTTTCTATCCTGTGCTTTATAACGCCACAGCAGCCCAAATCCAGGTTGGACGCGGCGAATACCTCCGAGTAGTCGTTCAGCAAACCAGCCAGAGCCTCCCTCTCCCTGGAGTTTACGTGAGAAAGATCGAACGACACCTTTGGAGCAGCCGAAGGACTAGCATGCTCTACAGTTGCGAGTACCGTATCGGTGGGCTCACGTTGCTCTATCGCAGAGGTGAAGAAAGCCAATGTTTTGTTCTTGGGAAGGCTCAGTGGCTGCTGGCTACAGTTAACCACCCGTAGGGGCACTCTGTGGGCGTCAATAACTGTCACGAGGCACGCGGCTGCCTTCAGGCCATTGCTGAGAGAGTCGACCGGCTCAAGCACTCCCACGGCGCCGCTCTCTACATCTGAAGGCACAAACGCGTACAAAATGTGCTCCGACCAAGGAAGGACGACCGCCTCCTCGACCAGCCGGACGGCAACCCGCGAATATACCTTCTCCAATGATCCCACTGTTTGACGGGTGTCAATATCGGTAATGCGAATCTCAGCCCCTCTCCTGTTCAAAAACGGAACTTTTGAGCCGCCCGCATTAACCTCTTCCTCAGAGAATGAGACTACTACCTTCCCTTTTCTCAAAAAATCCTGCCCTAATATACCTGACACTCCGTTTGGCAGAGACACCGTGTCCGGGCATACGTAGCAGGGGTGCTCCAATGCAATTCCGCCGAGGGAGAAGTGTAACCGGTAGAGTCCACTTATGCCAAGAGGATCCCCCGTTATGCCTACAAATTTGGTTGCCATACCACCAGACGCTTCCAACACCTCGCGGTCCCCCTTCCTTCGAAGCGTGTTAAAACTGCTCTCCTTAAGCAATGTCACCTTTGACCCCGTATCTATCAACAATTGCATGCAACAACCATTTAACTTGCAACGCACAACAGGGCATGCCTCGTCGGCCACACAAACTACCACCACCTCATCATCTACTGCTCCCTCCCCACGCTCCTCAGGCTGGGGAGGACTAACTAGTTTTTTGTCTCGGTATCTGTAGCCCCGCTGTCGGCTTGCTTAGGGCGTGTCTCGCCTGCTTCTCTTTGTGGCTCCCCACGGCGCACGTTTTGGCAGAACCTGGCGATGTGTCCGCGACCCTGGCAAGCGAAGCATACGATTTCTTCAAAATCTCGCATACCGCGCCTGTAGCTTTGTGGCGGTCTCCGGTTTCCAGCGAATGGGCGCTGTTGAGCGCGCGCTTCAACCTGGCGTTCTACCTGCTGAGTTAGCAGCTGTTCCAAGCGATCTAACCGCTCTGTCAAGAGAGCAACCTCAGGGTTGAGCACCGCTCTCTCTATGACGCGTACTCTCGCTGCGGCTGTCGTTAACGCCTCATTTCGTTCCTCATCCAATGCGGCCTCCACGGCTTGGTCGAAATTGCTCGGCTTGCGCGAGAGCACGAACCGGCGCACGGGGTCTTGCAGACCAGCCACGAACAAAGCGGTCATTTCCTCTTTAAGTATATCCTCCGCGTATTTCTTCCTTAACTGGTCTCCTTCCTCCTCCCTGCTTAACGTATCGCGTGCTAGGCGCTGAAGCCGCGACGCAAATGTTCGCACGTCCTCCCCTACCATCTGTCCGGCGTCACGGAACCTCTGTACCCGCACGTGACGTGGTTCAGTGTCGAAATGCTCAAACGCGAGCTTCTTAAATTCCGCAAATGATTTTGTGGATTTTACTTTTTCGTCTCGCCAGGCAAAATCATGAGCAGCTCCTGTCATCTTACACCTCGCCATTCCCAGCATTTGAGCATCGGACCATCCCCCCATTTTCCCAATCTCTTCAAGCATGGAAAAGAAATCGCAGTTTGGAACCCCTGTCTTATCTCCCGTAAACGTCGGAATGACGCTTCCTAATGCGAGCATGCTTGCTCCGAGCGACGGCTGTGGAGTGGGAGCTCCCTCAGATACAGTCATTTTTTTTTCAAGCCCTCCAGTGCCTCAAGCCTCTCAAATGGGGGTAAAAGTCCCACAATCAGTCCCGTGATTCCCTTTTGATTACAATTTTGAAGTCATGAATGTCACAGCATTCAGAGGACATTTGCTTTTGAGACCCCACTTCTGACACCAGTGTGATGACCCCCATAATGCGCAGGTCCACACGGGACGGAGAGGCAAAGAGACACCGTATGGCTCAGTTTAAACAAACAGGTATATTCAATAATTACACATGATTAAGGTTATACATCAGAGGCTGGGGCGTCCGAGCTTACGTGCCGACGACTTCATGGGGGCGATGGAGTGGCTCCGGAGTTGGGCTCGAGCGGTTGCTGGCAGAAGCTGCACGCCGACGGGCTTCGGCGCTGAAGGCCCTCTTGGCGAACGATGTCGTCCTGAGCGTGTATGCAGTAGAATTTCAATAGTCGTCCGTTTCTTCGAGGATGGTTCACAAACCCTTCCTCTAGTGTCGTTCGGCTTGGAAGATGAACAGGAGGCGAGCTTGTAGATGATGACAGCAGAGCATAATTTTACAACATACATATACAGAGAGTTAAACTGGAAAAGCAGAACTGAATTTACAAAAGGACAAACTTTGCACTACTTTACTCATCGACCGGGCAGGTTAGTGCCTAAGTAGCATCACATTACATGCTCAGCATGGAGCCCCAGCTCAGACTGGACTGCATCCGTTTACATGTGCTTTTAAGCACTTGATTAACAAAGGACTAAGGGCGGTCATTTCCAGTGGCCCGCCCAAAGCATCAATTCTCCAATCCAAAATAACATGCGAGATGGGGACCACCCCTTGGGTTGGGCTTAGCCTCGAACCCAGAGTCTGTTAACAATACAAACTAAATAAACAACAAAAACGCCACCACTCTCTCTCAAGTGAGAGTATACACAGGCACTCTTCGGAGCTAATTCACTAGCGCCTGTCTTTCCACATTCTTGGCGAGTACTGCCTGTCCGCCATGACAGGTGTCCGTCACGGCCCTTCTGGGAATGCGCTTTTGTTCACGAGGCACGGCGGGAAGCTGTGGGTGCCTTCCCGGCGATAGCCCACGTCGAAAGGGGAAGGAGGGAAAGAATGTTGTCTTCGCGGTAGCGCATAGCGTCGGCTGTGGTACGGCGCGCTCTGGCCCGCTGACAGCTCCCTTGTCCTGGAATGTGCCCGGAAATTGGGGAGGATAAAGCCTGTTTCCCCGCGGCGGCGGCGGCGGGTCCGGTTGTTCTGGTCGTCACTCAAAGAGCATGGCTGGGTAATTGATGATGCCGCTGTCACGGCGGCGGGTCCCTTCGTCTACGCCGCGCCGTCGAACGTGGATCCTCGTAGCACACACAAAGAAATACCTGGGTTTCCGTCTACGCCGCGCCGTCGAACAATGTACCTCGTAGCACACAAGGAATGTCACACTGTCAAGAGTTGCCTCGGGGGTCCATGTCGGAGCACGATCTGTTCGACAAATGCTCTTGCAACCGTGTCTGCCTTCTGATCTGGAAGTGCTACCGCTTCCGCGTATTTTGAAAGGTGATCGACAAATACTAAAATGTACTTGTTTCCGGAAGTGGTCGTGGGCAATGGGCCCATTATGTCCATACCTGTCCGCTCGAAGGGAGCCGAAACCTCAGGGAACGGCTGAATTGGAGCTGGTCTTCGTCCCTTGGGTGTTTTTCTTTCGAGACAGGAATGACACTTCGCACAGTAGTCTCTAACATCCTGTCGCATGCCACTCCAAAAGTACAAACGCTCCACACGCCTGCGTGTCTTCGCTACGCCAAAATGACCGGCGCATGGCGCATAGTGAAACGCGCGAAGAACCCTTTCTGTCCACGACCGAGGTATGACGACTCTCTCCCAAGCGGTTTTCTCTAATCTCCCTTTCCTGGTTGGCCTCGTGCGCCGACACAGGGTGCCGTCTTTGTCAATGAAATAACCTAGCTGTTCGGGGTGAGACGGTGCGCCCTCTAAGCTTTCGATTATTCGCTTCAGGTCAGGATCTTTGCACTGCTCTGTGCGTAATTCGGCGGGGTCGACTACGGGGACAAACTCATCTATAGCTGCCACGGCAGCTGTGCGGCTGAGTGCATCAGCATACAGATGTGTCTTTCCTGACTTGTGCTCAACTTCAAAGCAGTATTCCTGCAGGTGTAGATTCCATCTAGCGAGTCGCGAGCTAGGGTCCCTGACACTCATCACCCATTTCAGAGGATGGCAGTCTGTGACTAGCTTGAATTTGCGGCCGTAAAGGTAGCATCTGAAGTGCTTTACTGCCCAGACAACGGCGAGGCACTCCCTTTCCGTAGCTCCGTACTTTTGCTCTGTGGGGCTCAGCTGTCGGCTAGCAAAAGCAACGGGATGTTCTTTGCCCTCGATAACCTGAGATAGCACGGCACCAACTGCGAACTTTGACGCATCTGTGGCCATAACGAAGGGCAAACTAAAATCCGGGTGGCGCAACAGCGGTGCACTCATTAGCTTCCTTTTCAGGGCCCCAAAAGAATTCTCCGCGTTTTCGTCCCAGCGAAAGGCGACATTTTTGGCTGTTAAGGCGGTGAGCGGCTTAGCGAGCTTGGCGAACTCCTCTATGTGCCTTCGGTAGTAACCGATCAGGCCGAGAAACTGCCGGACCTGGCGGACGCTAGTCGGGGATGGAAAATCCGAGACACACCTTAGTTTCTCAGGGTCCGGTCGCACGCCGTCAGCTGAAACAACGTGCCCGAGGTACTTCACCTCGTTTTTGAGGAATTGGCACTTAGAGGGCTTCAGCTTGAGACCCGCTCCTCTTAGTCGCACCAAAACCTGCTCAATATCGCGCAAATGGTTCTCAAAACTGTCACTGTATATGATAATGTCATCCATATACACGAAGCACAGCCTCCCCAGAAGACCTGCCAGGATAACATCAGCGGTTCTCTGCCAGACAGCAGGGCTGTTGGCCAGACCCATCGGCATTCTTTTCCATTCATAGTGCCCTGAGGGCGTGTTGAATGCCGTTTTCTCGGCATCTGCCGGATCCATTGCTATCTGCCAGAATCCCGCCGCCATGTCCACTACCGTGAAGTACCTGGCAGAGCCCAGCTGAGAAAGCGTCTCCTGTATATTGGGGATGGGGTATGGATCGATGCGAGTTACGGCATTTAGTTTGCGGTAGTCCACTACCAATCGATACGAGCCATCTGGCTTTTCCACCAATAGTGCTGGTGCTCCCCAGGGTGACTTTGAGTGTTCGACAATGCCGCGATCAATCAGGCCCTGCACCTGCCGCTCCATCTCCTCACGCTGGGAGTAAGGAATCCTGTACGCACGCTGGTAAACGGGCGATGAAGTGCCGGTTTCTATCCTGTGCTTTATAACGCCACAGCAGCCCAAATCCAGGTTGGACGCGGCGAATACCTCCGAGTAGTCGTTCAGCAAACCAGCCAGAGCCTCCCTCTCCCTGGAGTTTACGTGAGAAAGATCGAACGACATCTTTGGAGCAGCCGAAGGACTAGCATGCTCTACAGTTGCGAGTACCGTATCGGTGGGCTCACGTTGCTCTATCGCAGAGGTGAAGAAAGCCAATGTTTTGTTCTTGGGAAGGCTCAGTGGCTGCTGGCTACAGTTAACCACCCGTAGGGGCACTCTGTGGGCGTCATTAACTGTCACGAGGCACGCGGCTGCCTTCAGGCCATTGCTGAGAGAGTCGACCGGCTCAAGCACTCCCACGGCGCCGCTCTCTACATCTGAAGGCACAAACGCGTACAAAATGTGCTCCGACCAAGGAAGGACGACCGCCTCCTCGACCAGCCGGACGGCAACCCGCGAATATACCTTCTCCAATGATCCCACTGTTTGACGGGTGTCAATATCGGTAATGCGAATCTCAGCCCCTCTCCTGTTCAAAAACGGAACTTTTGAGCCGCCCGCATTAACCTCTTCCTCAGAGAATGAGACTACTACCTTCCCTTTTCTCAAAAAATCCTGCCCTAATATACCTGACACTCCGTTTGGCAGAGACACCGTGTCCGGGCATACGTAGCAGGGGTGCTCCAATGCAATTCCGCCGAGAGAGACGTGTAACCGGTAGAGTCCACTTATGCCAAGAGGATCCCCCGTTATGCCTACAAATTTGGTTGCCATACCACCAGACGCTTCCAACACCTCGCGGTCCCCCTTCCTTCGAAGCGTGTTAAAACTGCTCTCCTTAAGCAATGTCACCTTTGACCCCGTATCTATCAACAATTCCATACAACAACCATTTAACTTGCAACGCACAACAGGGCATGCCTCGTCGGCCACACAAACTACCACCACCTCATCATCTACTGCTCCCTCCCCACGCTCCTCAGGCTGGGGAGGACTAACTAGTTTTTTGACTCGGTATCTGGAGCCCCGCTGTAGGCTTGCTTAGGGCGTGTCTCGCCTACTTCTCTTTGTGGCTCCCCACGGCGCACGTTTTGGCAGAACCTGGCGATGTGTCCGCGACCCTGGCAAGCGAAGCATACGATTTCTTCAAAATCTCGCATACCGCGCCTGTAGCTTTGTGGCGGTCTCCGGTTTCCAGCGAATGGGCGCTGTTGAGCGCGCGCTTCAACCTCGCATTCTACTTGCTGAGATAGCAGCTGTTCTAAGCGATCTAACCGCTCTGTCAAGAGAGCAACCTCAGGGTTGAGCACCGCTCTCTCTATGACGCGTACTCTCGCTGCGGCTGTCGTTAACGCCTCATTTTGTTCCTCATCCAATGCGGCCTCCACGGCTTGGTCGAAATTGCTCGGCTTGCGCGAGAGCACGAACCGGCGCACGGGGTCTTGCAGACCAGCCACGAACAAAGCGGTCATTTCCTCTTTAAGTATATCCTCCGCGTATTTCTTCTTAAGCTGGTCTCCTTCCTCCTCCCTGCTTGACGTATCGCGCGCTAAGCGCTGAAGCCGCGACGCAAACGTTCGCACGTCCTCCCCTACCATCTGTCCGGCGTCACGGAACCTCTGTACTCGCACGTGACGTGGTTCAGTGTCAAAATGCTCAAACGCGAGCTTCTTAAATTCCGCAAATGATTTTGTGGATTTTACTTTTTCGTCTCGCCATGCAAAATCATGAGCAGCTCCTGCCATCTTACACCTCGCCATTCCCAGCATTTGAGCATCGGACCATACCCCCATTTTCCCAATCTCTTCTAGCATGGAAAAGAAATCGCAGATTGGAACCCCTGTCTTATCTCCCGTAAACGTCGGAATGACGCTTCCAATGCCAGCATGCTTGCTCCGAGCGACGGCTGTGGAGTGGGAGCTCCCTCAGATACAGTCATTTTTTTTTTCAAGCCCTCCAGTGCCTCAAGCCTCTCAAATGGGGGTAAAAGTCCCACAATCAGTCCCATGATTCCCTTTTGATTACAATTTTGAAGTCATGAATGTCACAGCATTCAGAGGACATTTGCTTTTGAGACCCCACTTCTGACACCAGTGTGATGACCCCCATAATGCGCAGGTCCACACGGGACGGAGAGGCAAAGAGACACCGTATGGCTCAGTTTAAACAAACAGGTATATTCAATAATTACACATGATTAAGATTATACATCAGAGGCTGGGTAATTGATGATGCCGCTGTCACGGCGGCGGGTCCCTTCGTTCTGGTCGTCACTCAAAGTGCATGGCTGGGTAATTGATGATGCCGCTGTCATCTGGGTCTCCGTCTACGCCGCGCCGTCGAACGTGGATCCTCGTAGCACACAAGGAATGTCACACCGTCTTTCATCTTTTTGTTTTTTTTTAAATGACTCGGTGCCTATTTTCCCTGTTTTTGTGACGTAGCTTCTTGAGCTGATTCATGGTTTTTTTTTACCCTTTTGACCTGGTGCCCTTTTTTCACCGTTTTTTTGTTTTTGACGATGACCGATGTGGTTGTTTTTGTTTCCCGTTTTGTTTGCTTTCAAAAGGGGGAGTGCTTCGTCTCTTGGTTTTGGTGTCAGCACCTGCGCTTGTAAGCGGTTCGAGCTTCAGTGGTATCAGATGGCTACAGTGGTGTGGTTTTTGTTATGAATTTCCTTACTTTGCAGAACGCGTAATTCTCAAGTGTGCACTGTCGCTAAGCGTTCCTTTGCTTTTTGTTTTCATAGAAAGGGCCGGCCCGGTATAAGATTATCTTGTAAGCGGTTGGTTCTTGTGTGGTCTGTTTATCGCCTGGGCAGATTGTCACGTGCCATATTGATCAGATTTGAAGTGCGTTGGGGATCGCTATATATATTTGCCTTGTATTCCTTCCTTTAGTAAAGTTGTAAGTCTGCGTTAGTGTGTGTCTGCCTCCCTTTCGTCCGTGTTCTTGTTGCGCAGTTCGTCTTTTTTGCATTATGATCAACCAACTAGCCCGAAAAGTCCTGTTGAAACATCGTTCTAGTACCACGGGCTCTTTTCTGTGTACCCAAACAAGGCAAAATGCAGCGATCTCATGCACTTGTCTCATCGCCGTGGCCACATGTCAGTCCAGGTTTTTGTCTTTTTGCCTGAAGAGGAAACTCGTTCCTCTGCAAGTCCTTCATCTTTTTGGTTACATCGGTCCGTCGTGGGCACATGCCAGGAGGATTTGCAAGCTCATGAAGTCTGAAGCTTGGCGACAAGTGCGGCTCTTGCGAGACTGGATGAAGTTTCTTCTTGAAGAGGAAAGCGATTCCCCGACGCTGTCCGTGCGGTACTTTGAACACCTCAAAATGGCAGCACGGTCCACAGAATTCCTGTGGAGGCAGGTTATGTTGAAGCTGACCGCCACTCCTCGTCCGGCAGATACGTCAAGCTCGGTCACAGTTTTAGGAGGAGCCAGCATCCCAAAGGATATCGAGACCATCCTGGACAAAGGCCCCAAGTACTGCTTCGAACCACCATGCTCCAGGCCAAGCCTTCTCGGGTTAGTCCACGGTATCGGCGAGAGAGTGACCGAACAAGAAAAGGAGACTCATCGGAGAGGGTGTGGAGTGCGCCTACCGCCATGCGAGTAACAGGACAACTTCTAAGCCACCTGTCAAGAAGGTCGTCAATTTTCTTAAAGAAAATGGCTTAACGGTCATCCAGTCGGACAAGGAAGGGGGTTTTGTAGTCTTACCGCAAGGCTTGTTCCAGAGCAAGGCGATGGATGCCGTTACAAAGAACTTCACGCCAGTCAAGCACAATCCGAAGAAAAGAAAGCGAGAAGCCTTGAGACTTTTAAAGGATTTCAAGTTAGAGCATTTGATGAAGGCCGTGAAAAACGAGGATGCCGGAACCCTTGAAGTGTTTTTCACTGGAAAAACGCATAAAATTGGTTGCCCCTTTCGACTAATCGTGTCGGACAGGAACTGCTGGCAGAGGAAGCTTGGGAACTTCCTGCAGATACATTTGAATGTGTTATTAGGCAATGACCCGTTCCTCGTTAGAAGCTCCAAAGAAGTCGTTGAGCTGATGGGAAAAGGGCTACCAACTTCCACGACGGCTTTTTCCGTCGACATCGAGGACATGTATTATTCCATTCCGCACGAAGGACTGTTCGCTGCCATCAGAGAATGCGTGGAGCTTCACGGAGAGACGAAGTTCCGGAACTCAGTTGGCCTCAACACTGGCAACTTCTTGGAACTTATAGATTTCTATCTAAAGTCTTCCGTCATCCACTTCAATGAGAGTTATCATATTCAAAAAGCAGGCATTTGTATAGGTTCGAGCATAGCTCCAGCCTTAAGCGACATTTTTCTGTCATCCTTTGACCGACGTCTTCAAGACAAACTGCGAGGGATGGCTGTCACCCGCGTGTGCAGGTACGTCGGTGACTACCTGGTCTTCCTGACCCCACCGGGGGACGGCAATCTTCAGGATTTGGCCTCAAAGATCCTCTCGGCATTTTCATCTGAATCTTTCGGGCTCCGGTTTACCAGTGAGCTACCGCTTGATGGTCATCTTCAGTTCCTGGATTTAGATCTGCACTTTGAGAAACAGCGTTTGTGCTGGTCCTTCAAACCCAGGTCCAAAAAGGCTTTGCTTCCCTACACTAGTGCCCATTCGAAGTTGGTCAAGCGAGGCATCATTTCCCTATGTGTTGAGTCGGCCCTGAAAAAGACTTGTGACCACAAAGTCCAAGAGAGCTTCCAGTACCAGCTTCAGCGTTTGCAAGCAGCTGGATACCCTCCGCACGTCATTTCGAGTGTGTGTGAAAATGTGCTTCAAAAAATTAAGAGAGAACGCAGACAAAGAAGACGCTGAGCAAAAGAAGGCCCATGTGATTCCATACATCCACAAATTCTCGCACAACATCAAGAAAGTGGCGAGAAAAGGAGGCGTCAACGTTGTCTTCTCGGCTCCATGCAGACTGTCCAAGGTGTGCGTGATGATGAAGAACACTAAGAAGACCCCTTGCAAAATCAAACATCTAAGGAAGTTCAAAGATTGCGTTTCCGGCGTTGTTTACCGCATTCCCCTTAGTTGCGGAAAAGTCTACATAGGCCAAACCGGCAGATGCTTTAATGAAAGAGCAAGGGAGCACCGGTTGAGCGTGGCAAACAACGATGGAGGGTTTTTGGCCAAGCATTGTGCGGACTGCACAAAAATGAAGCAACGGGACTGTGTACCATGGTTCGAAAAGACGGAATTTCTGGCCAGATTGAATGACAAATGGGAGCGTCTCGTCGTCGAAACATTTTACATCGGCACTACGGACAACTGTGTTAGCAAGGCTTCCATTTCCTTATCATCCAAAGAATTTTCGTTTTTGCGGGGGCATGTGTAGCCTAGTGGCCTGTTTGTGCCCTGGTGATTGAGCAGTGCCTCCTGATTGTGTTTGATGCTTTCGTTGTTCATTTGATTAGCGATCTCAGTTTGGTTTCGGTTCTGTCATGGTTTGAGATGTTTTCCTACGCTTTGGATTTCATTCACCCCCCTTTTTTAAAACCGTTGTTGTCTTAAACTGTTGTCCCGTCTTTCATCTTTTTGTTTTTTTTTAAATGACTCGGTGCCTATTTTCACTGTTTTTGTGACGTAGCTTCTTGAGCTGATTCATGGTTTTTTTTACCCTTTTGACCTGGTGCCCTTTTTTTCACCGTTTTTTTGTTTTTGACGATGACCGATGTGGTTGTTTTTGTTTCCCGTTTTGTTTGCTTTCAAAAGGGGGAGTGCTTCGTCTCTTGGTTTTGGTGTCAGCACCTGCGCTTGTAAGCGGTTCGAGCTTCAGTGGTATCAGATGGCTACAGTGGTGTGGTTTTTGTTATGAATTTCCTTACTTTGCAGAACGCGTAATTCTCAAGTGTGCACTGTCGCTAAGCGTTCCTTTGCTTTTTGTTTTCATAGAAAGGGCCGGCCCGGTATAAGATTATCTTGTAAGCGGTTGGTTCTTGTGTGGTCTGTTTATCGCCCGGGCAGATTGTCACGTGCCATATTGATCAGATTTGAAGTGCGTTGGGGATCGCTATATATATTTGCCTTGTATTCCTTCCTTTAGTAAAGTTGTAAGTCTGCGTTAGTGTGTGTCTGCCTCCCTTTCGTCCGTGTTCTTGTTGCGCAGTTCGTCTTTTTTGCACTTCCCTGGAGCCTCTTCAGCAGGAATAGTCAATGCGGAATCAGCGGCGCAATTAGCTTAAGTAGAGACACGTGCACTGTGTATGCAAACACAAAATAAAAAAGGCTACAAAACATCCGAGTTCGGGAAAGTGGGGGGGGGGGGGCGTAAACGTGAATGGCGGGAGCATTTAGGCAAGGGTTCTTCAACTGCACCCCGCTCAGCAAAGTGGTCGAACTGGGTGGGGTGGAGGTAAAGATGCGCTTTTTTATCCGCGCACGCTGTCAAAAACGTGGGGAATTCCGAGAAAAATCTAAGGAAAATGTCTGTCCCCAACCGGACATGACGTCATTAAAAGTCACGTGACCATGACGTTACAGGCGTGACGTCACTTTTTTGGACTAATCAGCGTTTCCAGCCTACCGACCCGCAAACGCTTGTTCCAACTTCGGCCGCGAGGGGCGCTGCTCGTCGTAAAGGTGCCGTCGCTGCCGGACATGCTGCAGTTGCATTGGTCGTGCGCGGTGTGGATTGTAGCATTTTGGTCGCATCTACGCTTTTTTCTGTTCTGTCCGTGCTGTTCCATGTGAGAGAAAAAGCATGTTTCGTGCCGCTCTGTCGGAGTGGCTACCGGTCGAATCCGGCAAGGCTTCCGTGTTCCGTGTGTCCTCGTACCCAACACTGCTTGCACGGAGCGGCTGATCAAAAGACAGGACCGCAAGTTGACTCCAGCGTGTGTTGTCTGCGAGAAACATTTTGAAGACTGCCACATCGAGAAACGGTGAACGGTGTCGTCAACGAGCTCGCCAGAGATATACCACGTCTCATGCCCGATGTCATGCCAGCAGTATTCGACAACTATCCGAAAAGCCTTCAGCCTAAGAAGACATCGAAAAGGAAAGTGATGAACCTGTACGTGTGACCAACCTGCCGCTAAAGGGCTAACGCGCAGTGCCGGTGCAGGCGTCAGCCATGGACCGTCAAGCACGCTCGACGATGTTTCCGACGAGTCGGCAGCAACAGAGCAGCCGAGTGAGAACTCATGCCCGCAGTAGCAGATGGGTTGTATTGCTATGAAGATCAGCATCCGTTGGACTCAATTTGTATCCCTGCAACCTGGACCAAATTAAATATCTGAACCATCTGCTGGCTCTGTAGCCTACGCACGGTATGGAGCGGAGAAAAACAACTTTGTCACTTTGTATATAGAAAGAATGGTAACATTTGGAAACTTGATGCCAGAACGTAGCCTTGTGGTCGCTACAGTGTATTTTCTCGGAAAAGAACAAAGCAAGCACGTGCTTACAACAAGCTCTGTTTTTACTATATTCCAGATTTGTAAATAAGAATTAATCAATGGTACAATCACCATTCCATTTTGTTCCGTTACAAAGGGAAGCGCAAGCTCATACACACCTCCATAAGTTGTATGAAGCAAGCTGTGATTTGCAAATAAAACACATCAATAGTGGGACCTATTCCAACTGCTTGTGTTGATCGTCGCATATGCGATATTCGAAGACCGAACCTGTGGTGGGAAAGAGCGAGAGTGCCCTGCTTTCCTTTTACCTATATGCGACGCCATTCCGTGTTAGATGTTCTGCTCGCCATTGAGAATGGGGGCCACGACTCGGTCTTTCCACCTGGACAGAGCAAGCCGAGCGCTCACTCAGCATGAAGGTGTATACGATATCCTTCACCCGCGATAGCGATGCGTGGATCGCAATCGGCTGGCCCCTAGTCGAATAAAATCTCGATTGGAAGTTTCCATGTAGCAACAATGAGTCCGGACTATACTCGATCGTTCAATCACAACAACGTAATGCGGTCAACGCATCAAATTTCGTTGCTTATTTCAAGTTGGGTACCTCGCTGAGCATTAGGCAGTCAATATGAATTCTGTTTCAGTCCTTCCGCGGTTCACCACAAAGAATAAACGAATAAAAATTTAGCAAACTGCACCTGGTGGTACGTGTCAAACGCTTCGGCGATCGCTGTTTCAGTCCAGAATTTTCTCCTGGTAATGCCAGGCTGGTAAGATTGCCTGCAGCCAGTAGTGTTTTTTGTCGGATACAACTTTAAGGCTGCGTTCCAATAGTCCCAAGTAGACGGCTACTTAGACGTCTAGCCGGACAGCCGCCATCTTGGGCCGCGTTCCATTTCTCGGCGAAGCAGTCTCATAAGACTGTTGCGCCGAAGTCCACATCGATGCAGGCTAAGTTGCTGTCTAAAGATGGTGGAGCTGATGTACGCGGATGAGCGAGTCGTGCTCTTGCGGGCGTCGGACAGTACACGGAGTATAGGAAAGGAAAAATGTGAGTCATTCCATTATGTTATTTGGTACGCGAACTAGTGGCTAATTAATCTTCGTGGACGTGCGATTCCTAGCAGTGAATCACGCAGGAGAAAATCGTGCAGTTGAGAGCTTTGCCACAGCAGCGGACGCTGTAGATCTGTTTACGTGATCCGGCATCTGACGATGCCGGATCTTAATTAGCACCTTGATTTTAGAGAATACTCGTCGCTGTCGTTGGTTTCCTCGACAGGCGTTAAGACGGCTGGCGTGACGGTTAACAAACGTGTCCTTCTGTTACTGTATTAGTTGCATCAACTCTTTCGCGTGCATTCCTTTTATCTCTACACTCTCAGGACAAATACACCGGCATGTTGCGAATTGATTTTAGTCTTTGCAGGATTAAAGATCACTGCTGTATTTAGGTCTCTCGCTGTCTCCGAGTGCCACGTACGGCAGACAGCAGGTTTAATGTCACGTATGTGTTTTCCTGTTGCAGTGTATATTAGCCGTATCGCATTTCGCGCATATTGATTACAGTCTTTCGTATTCTTTCTTATGTTTACAGGACCATCTGGACGAGCACGTTCGAGGAGCATGTACTGTTTAGCATCAATAATAAAAGAATAATCGCATATCTCTTTAGCGTCGTCTTCGAAGAGCGGCCCCGTCTGCTACAAGTAGACTGACCGATAGGCACATCCACCAGTCCGGTTTACGCGCAAAGTCATTGCAGAAGAAATGTGTAAACTTGTTGAAAACACGTTTTTAATTATCGTTATTGCTCAGTTTGTGAAAAATAGTAGTACAACTGTTCATAAGCTTTAGTTACATTATTATGCCGCGAGGCGGCGTGAGCAGTAGACAAGTTCCAATACATGGACGTTCGTCGAACAGGTGCCCTCACTGTAGCGCTGCACCGGACATCTGTGATGTGCGGCACTTGTTGTGGATGTGCCCGGCGACGGCTGCTATCAGAAAACGGCTCCTCAGGGAGGTGGGCCTGCGGTGGAACCGCGAAAGTGACTACGTGAAGTGGACAATGGACAACCGTTTCATTAACAGCCTCTGCGACTACCTCAGCGCAACGGTTCTTCACTCCTTCTTTTAACTTTCAATCCCGTGCATTCCTTCCCCCCTTTCCTTTTTTCAACTTATGCCTCATGGCACACTTCTCGAAAAAAAAAATACATGGACATGTAGACTGCTTTCTAGACGTCACACTAGACTAAAGTGAACTAGAACTACTATTGGGTAGTGAGCTGACTCTCCGGTGGCGGCGTGCGCTCCCGCGTCGCCGGAAATGTGAACATTTTTATGTTTTCCCGGGGACCCGCGCGGAGGCGCTGTCGTCGTCGTCAATGTAAACCTCCGCTGCCTCCGCCGCTGCCTTCCTGGCTTTGCGCGCCGCTGCCTCCGCTGTGCTTTCTTTCATGTGTTCCGAAGTTTACATTACCAATTCTAATGTTTATAAGAAATCATCGCAGGGAAGTATATCGTGCGTCGCTATTGCGTGTGAAATGGCACCACGCCGTTTGAACCACTGTTTTGCGCCCGGCTGTAAAACGGGCTATGTACATGTAAAAGGTGCCCCAAAGCCGTCGTTATTCAGCGTGCCCAAGGATGAAGCACTTCGAAGACTGTGGGAAAAAAACCTCCATCGAGCGGACAAGCCTCTCGAAGACACAAGTGCCGTGTGCGAACTACATTTTGAGCCGCGCTACGTAATTCGCGACTATGTACACATCATTGGTGGCAGGGAAGTGCGGATCCCACGTGGTAAGCCACTGCTTAGCAGTGATGCTGTGCCAACCATTCTTCCAAACCTACCCGCGTATTTGACGAAAAAAGTTGTGAAAGAGAGGCCTGCTCGTAAAAGGAAGTCAGAGAGTTGCGCGTCTCCGGCGAAGCGTAGACCGTGCTCGAACAGTGACACGACGGTGTCCTACACAAGCGCTGCAACGATTGCTGAGCAAGGCGCGGCCTCCTCGACGGAAGCAGGCGTGGAGCCGGACGCCGATGCAGAATTTTCATGCCCACTGGGTCAGCAGGAACCCACGCTGTTATTTGACAGTCTTCAGGTACCGTCGGAGCAGTGGACCAAGCACAGGTTTCCTGGACACGACGGTGTCGTGTACTGCACGTCTGTGTTGACATCAAGAAATGAGGTGTGCTCAGAAAAAGTGGTAATGTTCTTTCAGTCACAGACGCACAGTTACTACAAAGTGTTTGTGAGAGGAATTCTGCTAAAAAAAAGCACATTGCAAACAAGCGGGGAAGCAGAAGATGTGCTGAGAGCAACTGATTCTATGAGTGTTTGCACTGGAGTAATGCGACTTGAAGATTATGAAGAAAGGTATTTTACGAAGAACCTTAAATCCCACGTAGTGACCCTCGAGCACATGTACTTCAGCAGCAATTGCCTGGGTCAGGTCGCTGAAAGAGGTAATTATGCTGTCCATTTTGCCTAATTTGCAACTCATTTTATGTTGCGTTCATTGATTTTTTGGCTCCGTGGGAACTCAATTCAATGCACTTTTCTTGCAGGTACGCAGTGTGTGTCTTGCCGCTACTTGAAACGAGCACTGCAGATCAGACGAGCGAGGGTCAAAAGAACTGATAAAAAGAGCGGCCGATCTGTTGTGCTTAAACTGCGAGCTGCAGCGAGAAGAAACAAGAGGCTAGTTGTTCGCCTAGGAGATGTGAAAAATGAACTTGCTAAAATGAGAGGGAAAAATGCTGCCATTCAAGCAGAAGCATTAGAAGCACAGATCTCAAAACTGCCCCCCAGACAGCAGGAAGCTGTTCGACAGTGCTTCGCAGCTTCAAAAGTGAAACCTAATGGTCTACGCTACACGAAAATGTGGGTCCTGGACTGCATAATAATGAAGATGAAAAGTCCTCGTCTGTATGAGCATCTTCGCCGTAATAGCATTCTTTCCCTACCGTGCAAATCAACCCTCAAGCGCTATGTATCTGCATATCGCACTGTGTTGGCTTCAGCGACAAAGTTCTGAGGCAGCTAAAAGTGAAGTCAGCTGAGCTTGATGCCTGGAAAAAACAAGGTGGATTAGTTATAGACGAGCTAAAGCTGTCGGAACACTTTGCAGTTAAAACGTCTGAGGTTATTGAGGGTTTTGTAGACCTAGGCCCTTTCACAGCAGCCAAAGACAAAGGTGTCCCATGTGACCATGGCATGGTTATACTATTTGTTCCCTTTCAGGGAAAATGGAGCCAGGTAATTGGCTATTTTGCCACACATGGCAACATGATGGGGGACATTCTTGCCAAAGTTGTTATTGAGGCAACCGTATTGGCCGAAAAGAGTGGCCTTTTTGTTGATTTCATTACATGCGACGGCGCAAGCTGGAATAGAAGGATGTGGAGGATACTTGGGATACAAGCATCAGCTGAGTCTACCACCTGCAAAATTCAGCACCCCAGCGATGCATCACGAAACCTCTTTTTTATATCCGACTTCCCTCATCTTATCAAATGTCTACGCAACTCATTGTTGAAATCTGGATTCAACACTCCAGCTGGCCATGTAAGTCTCTTCTTCATCTTATTGAGGATTTTGTTGTGCTATTACTCACTCTTGAAGCTTAACAGGGTCCTCTCCAATTTCTTTTTAGGTGGATATGCAACACGTAAAGGAAGCCTACAAAATGGATTCCTGCAATGTTACCCTCAAGGTTATGCAAGGGATAACACGATGTCATATTGAGCCAAACGCATTTGAAAAGATGAGAGTCAGTTATGCGTTCCAGCTTTTCGGCACTAAAGTGCTCGAAGCTTTTCACCTGTATAAGGACACGTTAGAAGCCACTCTTGGAAGAATGGATGCAACTCAGGAATTCTTCAGGTGAAATGCCTATTTTCTCTTCTGCTACTTAATTTTAAAAGTAATGAAACCTTTGCATTATGGTTTTGTTAGCTGGAAATGATGTTTAAGTCTAACTTGGTGCAAGCAACATCTGAAGAGCTTTTTTGTGTATTTCAGCAAAATCCACCAGCTGATATCTGTGATGACTTCGCGGTTCCCTGCGGAAGCCCTCCGGCCAGATTCTCGAGCAACAGCTGTGCTGCAGGATTTTTTATCCTATCTTAAAGCATGGGAGGAGCATGTAAAAGGGACAGGTGGCTTTGTGAGTGAGTCCACGGCAACAGGTCTGCGTGTAACCATTTCAAGCACATTAGGCTTGCTAGATTACCTTACAAGAAAAGTAGGTTTTAAGTACCTAATGACCTCCAAAACTAGTCAAGACCCTCTTGAAAACCTTTTTGGGATCGTTCGACAGTCTTCTGGCAGTAATGACCACCCAACACCAAGTCAATTTCTAGTTATCATTAACTGCTTGTCATTTTATGGGCTAGTAAAATGTGCCAGTCAAGGTAACTGTCAGCAGGACGAACTGGGCTCCCTCCTGAAAGTTGACAGCCTGCCAGACACTGCGCAGAATGCAGCAGACTTTCATCTGCCAATGAGTGCTGCTAAGAGCATGCACACAGCTCCATCCTCCCAAGACCACAACCAGCACATTGCCAGCAGTGACTCAAGAATAATTTTTCACATCGCTGGCTATGTTGCAAGAAAATGCGTTTTAAAAACTAATTGCCAAGACTGTCTGACCCTTCTCACTATGCCTGCCCCAGATGAAACTTTCCAGCTTGCGAGGCTGACAAAGTTTCGTGACAATGGAGGGCTCCTCTATCCAACTGGTCGCTTATTTGGTTTCATAAAGAAGCTTGAGGACTTGTTCACAGGCTGCTTCTCCCATGGACAGCTGCACTCTGACAGCATTTTAGATGTGCTGACAGTTGTCAAAGCCAGACTTGGCCAAGAGGTCGGTTGTTCCAGTCATGCTTCCACCCTTTCTCCAAATATAATCAAATTCTATGTCACTACACGACTTCACTTCTATGTTAAAAGTATAAATACTGACAAGTCGGGGAAGCGCCAAAAGGCAAATGTGACATTCCGTGTGTGCTACGAGGATCCACGTTCGACGGCGCGGCGTAGACGGAGACCCGTGACAGCGGCATCATCAATTACCCAGCCATGCTCTTTGAGTGACGACCAGAACAACCGGACCCGCCGCCGCCCCGGGGAAACAGGCTTTATCCTCCCCAATTTCCGGGCACATTCCAGGACAAGGGAACTGTCAGCGGGCCAGAGCGCGCCGTACCACAGCCGACGCTATGCGCTACCGCGAAGACAACATTCTTTCCCTCCCCCCCCTTTTGTCGTGGGCTATCGCCGGGAAGGCACCCACAGCTTCCCAGAAGGGCCGTGACGGACACCTGTCAGACAGACAGGCAGTACTCGCCAAGAATGTGGAAAGACAGGCGCTAGTGAATTAGCTCCGAAGAGAGAGCCTGTGTATACTCTCACTTGAGAGAGAGTGGTGGCGTTTTTGTTGTTTATTTAGTTTGTATTGTTAACAGACTCTGGGGTCGAGGCTAAGCCCAACCCAAGGGGTGGTCCCCATCTCGCATGATTATTTTGGATTGGAGAATTGATGCTTTGGGCGGGCCACTGGAAATGACCGCCCTTAGTCCTTTGTTAATCAAGTGCTTAAAAGCGCATGTAAACGGATGCAGTTCAGTCTGAGCTGGGGCTCCATGCTTAGCATGTAATGTGATGCTACTTAGGCACTAACCTGCCCGGTCGATGAGAAAGTAGTGCAAAGTTTGTTCTTTTGTAAATTCAGTTCTGCTTTTTCCAGTTTAACTCTCTGTATATGTATGTTGTAAAATTATGCTCTGCTGTCATCATCTACAAGCTCGCCTCCTGTTCATCTTCCAAGCCGAACGACACTAGAGGAAGGGTTTGTGAACCATCCTCGAAGAAACGGACGACTATTGAAATTCTACTGCATACACGCTGAGGACGACATCGTTCGCCAAGAGGGCCTTCAGCGCCGAAGCCCGACGGCGTGCAGCTTCTGCCAGCAACCGCTCGAGCCCAACTCCGGAGCCACTCCATCGCCCCCATGAAGTCGTCGGCACGTAAGCTCGGACGCCCCAGCCTCTGATGTATAACCTTAATCATGTGTAATTATTGAATATACCTGTTTGTTTAAACTGAGCCATACGGTGTCTCTTTGCCTCTCCGTCCCGTGTGGACCTGCGCATTATGGGGGTCATCACACTGGTGTCAGAAGTGGGGTCTCAAAAGCAAATGTCCTCTGAATGCTGTGACATTCATGACATCAAAATTGTAATCAAAAGGGAATCACGGGACTGATTGTGGGACTTTTACCCCCATTTGAGAGGCTTGAGGCACTGGAGGGCTTGAAAAAAAAAATGACTGTATCTGAGGGAGCTCCCACTCCACAGCCGTCGCTCGGAGCAAGCATGCTGGCATTAGGAAGCGTCATTCCGACGTTTACGGGAGATAAGACAGGGGTTCCAATCTGCGATTTCTTTTCCATGCTAGAAGAGATTGGGAAAATGGGGGCATGGTCCGATGCTCAAATGCTGGGAATGGCGAGGTGTAAGATGGCAGGAGCTGCTCATGATTTTGCATGGCGAGACGAAAAAGTAAAATCCACAAAATCATTTGCGGAATTTAAGAAGCTCGCGTTTGAGCATTTTGACACTGAACCACGTCACGTGCGAGTACAGAGGTTCCGTGACGCCGGACAGATGGTAGGGGAGGACGTGCGAACGTTTGCGTCGCGGCTTCAGCGCTTAGCGCGCGATACGTTAAGCAGGGAGGAGGAAGGAGACCAGCTTAAGAAGAAATACGCGGAGGATATACTTAAAGAGGAAATGACCGCTTTGTTCGTGGCTGGTCTGCAAGACCCCGTGCGCCGGTTCGTGCTCTCGCGCAAGCCGAGCAATTTCGACCAAGCCGTGGAGGCCGCATTGGATGAGGAACAAAATGAGGCGTTAACGACAGCCGCAGCGAGAGTACGCGTCATAGAGAGAGCGGTGCTCAACCCTGAGGTTGCTCTCTTGACAGAGCGGTTAGATCGCTTAGAACAGCTGCTATCTCAGCAAGTAGAATGCGAGGTTGAAGCGCGCGCTCAACAGCGCCCATTCGCTGGAAACCGGAGACCGCCACAAAGCTACAGGCGCGGTATGCCAGATTTTGAAGAAATCGTATGCTTCGCTTGCCAGGGTCGCGGACACATCGCCAGGTTCTGCCAAAACGTGCGCCGTGGGGAGCCACAAAGAGAAGCAGGCGAGACACGCCCTAAGCAAGCCTACAGCGGGGCTCCAGATACCGAGTCAAAAAACTAGTTAGTCCTCCCCAGCCTGAGGAGCGTGGGGAGGGAGCAGTAGATGATGAGGTGGTGGTAGTTTGTGTGGCCGACGAGGCATGCCCTGTTGTGCGTTGCAAGTTAAATGGTTGTTGTATGGAATTGTTGATAGATACGGGGTCAAAGGTGACATTGCTTAAGGAGAGCAGTTTTAACACGCTTCGAAGGAAGGGGGACCGCGAGGTGTTGGAAGCGTCTGGTGGTATGGCAACCAATTTTGTAGGCATAACGGGGGATCCTCTTGGCATTAGTGGACTCTACCGGTTACACTTCTCTCTCGGCGAAATTGCATTGGAGCACCCCTGCTACGTATGCCCGGACACGGTGTCTCTGCCAAACGGAATGTCAGGTATATTAGGGCAGGATTTTTTGAGAAAAGGGAAGGTAGTAGTCTCATTCTCTGAGGAAGAGGTTAATGCGGGCGGCTCAAAAGTTCCGTTTTTGAACAGGAGAGGGGCTGAGATTCGCATTACCGATATTGACACCCGTCAAACAGTGGGATCATTGGAGAAGGTATATTCGCGGGTTGCCGTCCGGCTGGTCGAGGAGGCGGTCGTCCTTCCTTGGTCGGAGCACATTTTGTACGCGTTTGTGCCTTCAGATGTAGAGAGCGGCGCCGTGGGAGTGCTTGAGCCGGTCGACTCTCTCAGCAATGGCCTGAAGGCAGCCGCGTGCCTCGTGACAGTTAATGACGCCCACAGAGTGCCCCTACGGGTGGTTAACTGTAGCCAGCAGCCACTGAGCTTTCCCAAGAACAAAACATTGGCTTTCTTCACCTCTGCGATAGAGCAACGTGAGCCCACCGATACGGTACTCGCAACTGTAGAGCATGCTAGTCCTTCGGCTGCTCCAAAGGTGTCGTTCGATCTTTCTCACGTAAAATCCAGGGAGAGGGAGGCTCTGGCTGGTTTGCTGAACGACTACTCGGAGGTATTCGCCGCGTCCAACCTGGATTTGGGCTGCTGTGGCGTTATAAAGCACAGGATAGAAACCGGCACTTCATCGCCCGTTTACCAGCGTGCGTACAGGATTCCTTACTCCCAACGTGAGGAGATGGAGCGGCAGGTGCAGGACCTGATTGATCGCGGCATTGTCGAACACTCAAAGTCACCCTGGGGAGCACCAGCACTATTGGTGGAAAAGCCAGATGGCTCGTATCGATTGGTAGTGGACTACCGCAAACTAAATGCCGTAACTCGCATCGATCCATACCCCATCCCCAATATACAGGAGACGCTTTCTCAGCTGGGCTCTGCCAGGTACTTCACGGTAGTGGACATGGCGGCGGGATTCTGGCAGATAGCAATGGATCCGGCAGATGCCGAGAAAACGGCATTCAACACGCCCTCAGGGCACTATGAATGGAAAAGAATGCCGATGGGTCTGACCAACAGCCCTGCTGTCTGGCAGAGAACCGCTGATGTTATCCTGGCAGGTCTTCTGGGGAGGCTGTGCTTCGTGTATATGGATGACATTATCATATACAGTGACAGTTTTGAGAACCATTTGCGCGATATTGAGCAGGTTTTGGTGCGACTAAGAGGAGCCGGTCTCAAGCTGAAGCCCTCTAAGTGCCAATTCCTCGAAAACGAGGTGAAATACCTCGGGCACGTTGTTTCAGCTGACGGCGTGCGACCGGACCCTGAGAAACTAAGGTGTGTCTCGGATTTTCCATCCCCGACTAGCGTCCGCCAGGTCCGGCAGTTTCTCGGCCTGATCGGTTACTACCGAAGGCACATAGAGGAGTTCGCCAAGCTCGCTAAGCCGCTCACCGCCTTAACAGCCAAAAATGTCGCCTTTCGCTGGGACGAAAACGCGGAGAATGCTTTTGGGGCCCTGAAAAGGAAGCTAATGAGTGCACCGCTGTTGCGCCACCCGGATTTTAGTTTGCCCTTCGTTATGGCCACAGATGCGTCAAAGTTCGCAGTTGGTGCCGTGCTATCTCAGGTTATCGAGGGCAAAGAACATCCCGTTGCTTTTGCTAGCCGACAGCTGAGCCCCACAGAGCAAAAGTACGGAGCTACGGAAAGGGAGTGCCTCGCCGTTGTCTGGGCAGTAAAGCACTTCAGATGCTACCTTTACGGCCGCAAATTCAAGCTAGTCACAGACTGCCATCCTCTGAAATGGGTGATGAGTGTCAGGGACCCTAGCTCGCGACTCGCTAGATGGAATCTACACCTGCAGGAATACTGCTTTGAAGTTGAGCACAAGTCAGGAAAGACACATCTGAATGCTGATGCACTCAGCCGCACAGCTGCCGTGGCAGCTATAGATGAGTTTGTCCCCGTAGTCGACCCCGCCGAATTACGCACAGAGCAGTGCAAAGATCCTGACCTGAAGCGAATAATCGAAAGCTTAGAGGGCGCACCGTCTCACCCCGAACAGCTAGGTTATTTCATTGACAAAGACGGCACCCTGTGTCGGCGCACGAGGCCAACCAGGAAAGGGAGACCAGAGAAAACCGCTTGGGAGAGAGTCGTCATACCTCGGTCGTGGACAGAAAGGGTTCTTCGCGAGTTTCACGATGCGCCATGCGCCGGTCATTTTGGCGTAGCAAAGACACGCAGGCGTGTGGAGCGTTTGTACTTTTGGAGTGGCATGCGACAGGATGTTAGAGACTACTGTGCGAAGTGTCATTCCTGTCTCGAAAGAAAAACACCCAAGGGACGAAGACCAGCTCCAATTCAGCCGTTCTCTGAGGTTTCGGCTCCCTTCGAGCGGACAGGTATGGACATAATGGGCCCATTGCCCACGACCACTTCCGGAAACAAGTACATTTTAGTATTTGTCGATCACCTTTCAAAATACGCGGAAGCGGTAGCACTCCCAGATCAGAAGGCAGACACGGTTGCAAGAGCATTTGTCGAACAGATCGTGCTCCGACATGGACCCCCGAGGCAACTCTTGACAGATCGGGGAACGAACTTCGTGTCGCAGCTAATAAGGAGAGTTTGCGAGCTGCTTAAGATCGCTAAGAAGCAGACAACACCGTACCATCCGGCTTGCAACGGCGCGGTGGAGCGACTGAACCAAACCGTGGCCGGGTTCCTGTCGCATTTTGTTTCGCGCGACCAGCGGAACTGGGACTTGTGGCTCCCGTATGCAATGTTTGCCTACAATTCCGCAGCACACGAGAGCACGGGCGAATCGCCATTCTTTCTTCTCTACGGCCGAGACCCGGACCAGCCTAGTGAAGTGCCAGAGGGCCCCCGTCGTGTCCCATACGCTTCACTGGACGACTATAAGGTTGAGCTAGAATCGCGCTTGCAAGTGGCGAGGGACATCGCAAAGGAGTCCTTAAAGAAAGCGGCGAAGCGCAGGAAGGAGGTGCACGATCGCAGTGCTAGAGACGCGCCGTTTGATGTGGGGGACAGCGTGTACATTGAAAACTGCCAAAGGCAGATTGGGCTAGCTCGTAAGTTCCAGACGAAGTGGAAAGGACCGTGCGAGGTTGTCGAGAAGCTTTCTCCGGTAAACTTCAGAGTCCGAGACGTGAACCGGCGTTTGATAAGGATACACGCAAATCGCCTCAAGTCGGCACCGGTTCAGTATTCACGAAATGAGGAAAGGGAAAGCGCGGATTTTGATGGGGACAGAAGTGAAGCGGAGCGCGCAGATAGTTCGCAAGAAACGCCCTCTCCTGCTTTTGTTCGGCAGGCGCCCGAGGTGACGGCCGGAATGCCACCGGATTTACTTCATGCATTGCTAGAAGAAGAAGCGCGCGAGGTTGCCGCGCAGATAACGCCAGGAGAGGCTCCTGCCACGAGCCCTCGCGAGTCCCAAAGCAGACAAAGGGGCACAGACTTACTTAGTATGACTCATGAAGGCCGATATCCGCTGCGAAATCGGAAAGCTAAGTCGGACTAATGGCGTAAACAGAGCGGAGTTGTGAACTGGTTAGAATTGTGTAATGCCGCAGCTCATAACATTGCTATGTGCTTATGTGTTAAGTTATCGGAGTTGGTAGTTAGACCTTTCTGTCATTAAGTAACACCTTCACAGGAGAGCATGCGGAGCGCATGCAGAACCTGCCCTACTTCCTTTCGTTGTCTATATTTTTGTCTGTGCCGTGATCGTGCTAGAAGTGGGAGCTCCTTTATAACTGTGGTAAATTTATTTCGTCCAGTTTGGACTAGAAAAGAGAGGCTTGGGTGCTGAGTTTCATGTTTATCTGTAAAAGAAGATCAGTGCTGCCCCTGGAGACGCCAGTTATGACAGCGGAGACATATGGTGTTGTGCAGTGGTGTTGAGTGCAGCGAAAAGTGTTTTTGTCGGACGCACTGTGCGAGGCGATTCAGAAAGACAAGGGGAGCTGCGTAGACTCAAATGTTCGGAGAACATTCTTCTGGAGGGTGAGCGAGTGTGACATTCCGTGTGTGCTACGAGGATCCACGTTCGACGGCGCGGCGTAGACGGAGACCCGTGACAGCGGCATCATCAATTACCCAGCCATGCTCTTTGAGTGACGACCAGAACAACCGGACCCGCCGCCGCCCCGGGGAAACAGGCTTTATCCTCCCCAATTTCCGGGCACATTCCAGGACAAGGGAACTGTCAGCGGGCCAGAGCGCGCCGTACCACAGCCGACGCTATGCGCTACCGCGAAGACAACATTCTTTCCCTCCCCCCCCCCCCCCTTTTGTCGTGGGCTATCGCCGGGAAGGCACCCACAGCTTCCCAGAAGGGCCGTGACGGACACCTGTCAGACAGACAGGCAGTACTCGCCAAGAATGTGGAAAGACAGGCGCTAGTGAATTAGCTCCGAAGAGAGAGCCTGTGTATACTCTCACTTGAGAGAGAGTGGTGGCGTTTTTGGTGTTTATTTAGTTTGTATTGTTAACAGACTCTGGGGTCGAGGCTAAGCCCAACCCAAGGGGTGGTCCCCATCTCGCATGATTATTTTGGATTGGAGAATTGATGCTTTGGGCGGGGCACTGGAAATGACCGCCCTTAGTTCTTTGTTAATCAAGTGCTTAAAAGCGCATGTAAACGGATGCAGTTCAGTCTGAGCTGGGGCTCCATGCTTAGCATGTAATGTGATGCTACTTAGGCACTAACCTGCCCGGTCGATGAGAAAGTAGTGCAAAGTTTGTTCTTTTGTAAATTCAGTTCTGCTTTTTCCAGTTTAACTCTCTGTATATGTATGTTGTAAAATTATGCTCTGCTGTCATCATCTACAAGCTCGCCTCCTGTTCATCTTCCAAGCCGAACGACACTAGAGGAAGGGTTTGTGAACCATCCTCGAAGAAACGGACGACTATTGAAATTCTACTGCATACACGCTCAGGACGACATCGTTCGCCAAGAGGGCCTTCAGCGCCGAAGCCCGACGGCGTGCAGCTTCTGCCAGCAACCGCTCGAGCCCAACTCCGGAGCCACTCCATCGCCCCCATGAAGTCGTCGGCACTTAAGCTCGGACGCCCCAGCCTCTGATGTATAACCATAATCATGTGTAATTATTGAATATACCTGTTTGTTTAAACTGAGCCATACGGTGTCTCTTTGCCTCTCCGTCCCGTGTGGACCTGCGCATTATGGGGGTCATCACACAAAGCATTTGAAGTTGAGCCGCTGCTCTTGAAATGTGCATGCTGTCTGCATTGTCTACTTGTTGCATTGTGCTTGTCGAGATAATAAACTTTTGTTAAAGTTGTTCAACCAACATTTTGTTTGCATTTTTTTTTCTCTTTTTCTTTCATAAAATATTTCCTTAAAAATAAGTGTGGCTATACCAACATCACTCTCTGGAAAGGCAGATATAGGAAATTATGCAGTATGTTAGTGTCGGGAGAATTAAATGCGTTTTATGTTGGAATAATGTAGAGCAACGACTGATGTATAGGCGCATGTTTTCTGGCACATATGTGACAAGCTACAGCATGGAAGGTGTTTTAAACGGTTTACCTTTTGTTTCAACATTCATGTGCGATTAAATCTTCATATCTATGCTGCTTAACATTTCATTGATATACCTCTATTTTTCTTCCACAATATGCTCAGCCAGAGTCAAATAGGTAGGTATACAGGAAAGTCATCGTTCCAAAGGTGCCTGAATTGCTGTAAGGACTGCAAATAGGGTAACGCCGAAAACGAATTTCTGCACGCGCGCAACTCGATAACACCGCGACATATGGATCACTTACCTTCTAATCAAAGACAGCAGTAAAACTGCTGTCTTTGACAAGAATGTAAGTGATTCATTTGTTATGTCGCGCTATTATTGAGTAAATATACCCAAACTTGCTGTCAATGGAGAGGAACCCCACAGCCTTTTACTCGGCGCAAGACGCGAGTTTTCGATACGAGTGCAAGCTCAGCAAAGCCAGCGTTACAAAAATGGTGATTAAAGAAACTTTTCCCTCATGAAAAGAAAGACGAAGTACTACTGACAAACAAGCATACTGTCCAAGCTCTTTATTTATATGAGAAACGAGCATTCAAGAAATTAGACCGTTTCTACAGCGGCGACCACGTACCTTTCGCACGGCCAAAGCGCGGCCGCTTACATTGAATACAGTGGTGGCGCCATCTAGCAGGCGAGACGTAAACCGCGACAGCGGATGGAGCTCAGTCAGCCCACTACCTATTCTAGTACACTTTACACTAGACGTATTGTTAGACGTCTATATTGGAACGCAGTGAAGCACCGCCTACATTCAGGGCCGCTGCACAGAATTCCTCTACGACAAAAAGTAGTCCGTTGTTAAATCTTTTCTTGTTACCTAAACAAGAAGCAAATCACAAGAAAAAATTATAAGTTCTAAAATTTTGATACCTGGTTCGTTTAATAAAGTCAAACATTAAAAAGCTGATTTCGTTTACTGTTGTCATTGGCTAGCGGAGTAATACAAGACGCCGCGGACCGTGGCACAGTGTTGACATATTCCTGAAAAACAGCGCGAACTTGAAGGAAGACAACAGACGGGCGCTGACTTACAACTGAAATTTTATTGCCAGTGTTGACAACTGCTGTTTTTTTTTAAGTTGTACCCTACTATAGCACCTTTACGACGAGCAGCGCCCCTCGCGGCCAAAGTTGGAAGGCATTGCGTGCGCTGCCACCCTCTCTCATTGGGAGAGCGCTCCGCTCGACCATTTTCATGCCCGCCCACTGAGGGGAGGAACAAAGCGCGCCGACCGTACCGCCTAGTTCATGCGCTCGCCACCAGATCGCGCCACCAGATCGGTTAGACTGGGATGCAGGGAACATTTATGGCTAAAAGGAACAGTGGCAGGCAAGCAAACACTCCTTGGCTTTGTATACCTGTGGACAGGGGTTAATGCCACAGAGGAAAACAGGAAAATGTTAGAATGTATTGCAAGCGACATTGATGAGCTAGGAGGACAGGGCGAGATAATTATATTAGGCGACATGAATGCACACATAGAAGACCTGGATGGGTACACGGATTCGACAGGAAGCATGCTGCAGGACATGTGTGACAGGCATGATTTAGTTGTATGCAACAGCACCGAGAAGTGTGAAGGGCTCATAACATGGGAGGCGGGGAGTCTGCACTCGACGATAGATTATGCACTGTCACAGAGGATGTATAACAGATTAGGGGTAATGAGCATAGATGAAGATGGTTCCAGAAGTCTAGGTAGTGACCACAAGCGTATCAAGTTGAACTTCAGAAGAAAAAGCAATGTAGGACTGAATCAAGGTAAACAATCAGGGGGGAATTTTTACTCAGAAAAGCAATTGGAAGTAGCAGCCAAACAAATCGAGAAAGTAATTTTTGAGGATAGTGAAACAGAATGGACTTATACCAAATTAACTCGATTACTGGAGCTAGAGCTAGCTAAGGTGCGAGTAAAGCTAAAAGGGAAAAGATGCAAACCCAAGAGTTGGTGGGATGAGGAGGTCAAGAGGGCAATAGAAAAGCGCAAGGAAGCATCCAGGGAACACAGATATTCCAAGAAGAGGGGGGAACCAAAACCCGAAGTAGACAGAAAATGGGATACCTTCATAAAGTGTAGAAGGGACGCATCCTATTTGATTAATGAGAAAATTAGAAGAAAGGGTGCCCAATGGATGTCAAAAGTAAATAAAAAGGATAGAAAAGCAGCCCAAAAATTCTGGAAACATCTAAATGCAATGAGTAATAAAACTAGGCTAGAACAAAGGTTTATTGTTACAGATGAGGGTATTCGACTAGAAGGGGATGAAGCAATAAAACACATAGGAACAAGGATGACGGAAAAATTTTCAGCAAAGCACGTGGTACATAATTTATCGAAGGAGGATAGACCGGTTACAGCAATAGCTTCACTTGAGCAAGGAGAGTGGGAAAGGGCAGAGAAGAAGGTTCCTAGTGGCACATCAACAGGACCAGATGGTATCCCGATTATGTTGATAAAGAAGTTAGGACCAAAATCCAAGCAAACATTAATACAGGTAGTGAACAAAATGATAGTGGATGAGAAAGGCCCCGATGAATGGCGATTAAGTAGAATGAACATGATATATAAGGGAAAGGGGGACAAAGCAGACGTAAGTAACTATCGCCCCATAAGAGTGACATCTGTGGTTTACAGGGTGGTGATGCAAATTATAAAGGATAGACTGCAGGCTTGGGTGGAGAACGAGGGGGTGTTAGGGGAACTACAGAATGGGTTCCGGAAACAAAGGAGGTTGGAGGACAATCTATTTTCATTGACACAGTGTATAGAAATTGCGGAAAAGGAACATAGGCCCTTATTGCTAGCATTTCTGGATATTAGGGGAGCCTATGACAACGTTACTCAGGAGCATTTGTGGGACATATTGGGCACATTGGATGTCGAAAATGGAGTAATTAATCTTTTAAAAGATATATATAGAGGTAACAGAGTGCTCATAAAATGGGAAAAAAATGTATCAGGGCCTGTAGAGATACAGCGGGGACTTAGACAAGGATGTCCTCTATCCCCTTTGTTGTTCATGTTGTACCTGCAAGGTTTGGAGGTCAAGCTAGAGGGGAGCGGACTAGGTTTCAACCTATCTTTTTTCAAGCAAGGGGAATTGATTAAACAGACATTACCGGAACTAATATATGCGGATGATATAGTGATAATGGCTGACAACAAGGAAGACCTGCAGAAGTTGTTAGACATATGCAGTACAGAGGGAGATAGATTAGGCTTCAAGTATAGTAAGGAAAAATCTGCAGTCATGACATTTAATGAAGAGGGCGGCGAGCATAGAATAAAGGAGTTCGTGCTAAAAGTAGTGAATGAGTACAAGTATCTTGGGGTGTGGATAAATAACAGTGTTGAGTATCGGACAGAGCATGAAAAATATGTAATGAATAAAGCTAGTAGGAATGCAGCTGTCATGAAAAATAGGGCACTGTGGAATTATAATAGGTATGAGGTAGTAAGAGGGATCTTGAAAGGGGTGATGGTCCCTAGCCTGACCTTCGGGAATGCGGTCCTGTGTATGAGGCCAGATGTTCAAGCAAGGCTGGAAATTAGGCAACGGGGAGTAGGGAGGTTAGCTTTGGGAGCACATGGCAATACACCAAATCAGGGGGTACAGGGTGATATGGGATGGGCGTCTTTCGAGAGCAGAGAGGCTAGCAGTAAGATAGCATTTGAGGAACGATTGAGAAGGATGGAGGAAAAGCGGTGGGCTAGGAAAGTTTTCAGATACCTGTATATAAAGAATGTTGACACGAAATGGAGAAAGCGAACTAGAAAATTGACAAGCAAATATCTGGACAGCAGTAAGGGGGCAAATCAGCAATTATCGGTTAAGAAAAAGGTTAAAGGAACAGAGAGAGCTTTGTGGAAAACCGGGATGCTGACGAAATCTGCACTAGAAACATACCGGACCTTTAAACAGGAAATTGTCAAAGAAAATATCTATGATAATTGTAGGGGAAGTTCTTTGTTGTTTGAGACCAGGACTGGAGTTTTGCGGACTAAGACGTATAGAGTCAGGTACCAGGAGATGGACACTTTGTGCATTGCGTGCGGAGAGGAGGAGGAAACAGCTGAACACTGGACACTTTTCTGTAAAGGGCTTCACCCTACAGTGGAAGGCAGCGGGGCTGACTTACCCAAGGCATTGGGGTTTAGGGATAGTGAAGGGAAAGTGGATTTTAAGAGGTTAGAAGTAACCAAGCGAAGGTTATCCGATTGGTGGCTAAAAGCAAGACAGGAGTAAAATTTCACAAGACATGGCTAGGTGGCTTGAGCCACCGCCCGATGTAAAGGGTTCAGCCGTATCCATCCATCCATCCATCCATCCATCCATCCATCCATCCATCCATCCATCCATCCATCCATCCATCCATCCATCCATCCAGTCCCAGAGAAGACGACGCGACAACGCTGCTTGCGCGCGCGCTCGTGGAGACACGTTTGGCGTTCGTATTTGACATGGAACTATTAAATAAAATTGCACGTTGAATTGATGTTTGTACACAATGTGCACCGGAAGTAAGCAACACAAAACGTGTTGTGGAGAGCCAGCCCTTCACCAAAAAGTGCCTAACTGTGAGATCATAGCTCACAGTTTCAGGGTCTTTCGTGACAGCGGTTTTATTTCAAACACTTTAGCCATGTCGTGTTTGTCTATCGCCTTCATTGCAAAATTTGTGAAAATTGGGCGAAAAAACTTCGTCAGCAACAGTTGTAGCAGGTTCTCTTGGTGTCCTGGCGTCGAGCACATCAAGGTCTTGCGCTCGCGGAGTATTGCAGCGTCATTACTCACAGCCTCCTTCAAAGGGTGATTCATGTGCCTTCTTCTTGCGAGAAGAACGCAGATAAATTTCTCTAATGCGTAGAGAACCGCTAAAAGTTGTCCAGACGGGTAGATGAGTCCACCGCGGTCTTGGTGCTTTATCAGCGAGTCCGAGGGCGCCGAGGCGTTTGGCTTTGCTAACAGGCTGACGCACTCCTCACAATCGATCTTTTCTTGTACAGCTCTTGCCAAGTAGCCGCCGACCATAGCCAATGCTGCGACATCTGGAGTAGGAAGCAGAGGCTGTCCTCGCTTGAGCCGCTCTGTGAGCTCTCTACATGCATCTGCAGGGAATTCCTCGCTGGTTCCTTCCCTTGTGTTTTTCTGTTGCGGCAGCGTTGACAAGCAATCGCTGCCTTCTGCTGCCATTACGTTGCTCGTACTTGACGCCGACGCGATTCCAGTCTTCAGAGTCTTCTTGATACCTGAGAGAACAGCTCGGGCATCCGTTTGATCATTTGAGCCTGCTGACTTCCTCAGCCAGCCAAAAAACGTCTCGATTGGATCAGACGACATTTTCCTGGTTAAAACAAAGTGAAAGCACATCTCTTCAAGAAGATACCGAATGCACTCAACATTTGAACGAGTTGTCATCACCAGACCTTTGTAAGTCTCCTTGGTTAGGAAGTTCTTCGCCAGGCACTGGCTTTTAAGGTCGGCCAGGCAGTCGAGAAAGCTTTTTCAAGCCAGATCAGCCGTTCATCGCTTGTAGATTCGAACTGCTTGCAGTCGGCATTGTTCTGGTGTATGTGCTGGGTACAATTGCTCACGTCCATGAGCATGAACCAGCGGTGCATGGTGTCCATAAATTCAACCGTCGGTCCGACACCAGCGAAACTTGCGTCGCATGTGTGGCCCGCTTGCTCTTGCAGGAGCTTCAGTGCAGCTGTCACGGCAGGAGACAAAACTTGAATTGCTCTTTTCACGTTCATTTTTTCAATATTTGTGGGGAACACGTGTTTCCTCGTTAGAAATCGAACTGGCTTTACAAGGCTGCCTTGCTGCATTTTGTAGAGGCTCTTCAAATGGCTCGCCGTTATTTCGCCGCCTTTTCCAATGTCACGCGACAAAAACTGCGATCGCACGTTTTTGACTAAGTGGCACTGATCGAATGTTAAGAAAAGCTTTCGATTCGGTGTTCCTGGGTGCTCAATGCAATGCGTGAGGCTTCCGTTGCATAGAAGTTGGAACGCTAAGACATTGATTTTGTGATTGTCGGTGACGATGCGCACGACGAAAAATCCTATGTCTTCAACTTCCTTCAGGACGTGTCGCATGAGCGTGTGCAGCTCGCGGCCAGTGCAATTTCTCGTGAAAAAGTAGGCCACGGGTATTTTGAACGAAACTGAAAGGCCGTTGAGGACGAAGCACAGAAGTGAGTTGGCTAGCACAGGCTCATTTGTTGTTTTCTTAGGAAAGCTCCCACCGTAGTCTACTTCGCCGATGAAGGCGTCCCTTTGTTTATGGTAAAGTAGCCTCTGTTTCACGCGCATTTCGTCTACAATCAACGAGCACGCTCTGGCTTGCGATGAGGGTTGAGAAGCGAGCTCGGTTGACAGCCTTTGCTTCACGAGTTCCGTCACGCCGATATCTCCACGCGATGAGCCCATAAAACGCTCCAGAGTGCTTCGACTGGGCAGCTGGAGAAAGCCAGTAGTCCTTATATGCTCGTATGCGCGAGTCGAGAGGTTACGTAAAACCACAGCATGGCGCACTGCAAGATCAGACCACATTGGTTTCGTTTTCCCGAAATTCTTAACTTGTTCTACTAATACTGACGCAGCCAAGTCATTCTCCTTCGATTTCTCGACAACTTGGAGGAATGCATGAACAAAGGACTCTTCCTTGAGCTTTTGTATCTCCTGTTTGCAGTTGTCGACCGTATTCTTGAGCCGCTCAATACGCGCGTTTAAGTCTCGTTCTTTGCGCTTCCACTTTCGTTTTTCCACTGTCGAAACCGAGAATTGTGAAGACACCTGCACTGCTCTGTCCATTCGCACAGTCGCGGTGATGCAGCGCTCGCTAGCGCCGTTGTTCACGGCTGGCAACGGTTCGGTAGCGGTGCAGTCGACAGGTGACAAATCTTCAAAGCCGACGTCAACAACCGGCAATTCGTCGAGCGGATGCGGACTCGACTCCATTTGGTTGTCGACTGCTCGTCGCTTCGGCGGTGGTGGGTTGGCTAGCGCAGCAGCCTCGCGCTTTTTCACTGACGCATCGCGTCTCTTTTTTTAGGAGGCTGCAAGTACGCCGGATATTCTTCGAAAATGCTGGGGATAGCGCCTTTCTTAAGTTTCCGAATTTTGCAACCTTCCTTAAAGTCAGAGGAACTGAAGTGTCGGCTGCATACAGTCGAATAGCACGACGTCGTATTCGGTGCCCAGTTTCCACGAGAAATGACTTTTAGCCATTTTGCGCACAGTACCGGATCACTTGGTATTTCGTGGAACGATACGCCCGGCGCCCGTTGTTTGCTGGATGACTTGCAGCGTGGCACACAGCAGTACGGCATCTTGTCGGGCGCAGGACACCACAACCGATTCCACACTGCAGATAGAAAACTGATTGGGTATAAAAAAGATAGTAACACAAAGAAACGATAAGAACTATGCATCGTAAATGGTAGATTTTATAGTAGTAAAGCAATATACATTGCAACGACGCCAACAACTAACACGTGGTCGCGGAAAATCTAGTAAACAAACGGTCGTTTCATTTGTGTACACGGTCATGTATCCCTGATATTTCAAGAAAAAATATAAACATGCTGCTGTCGCAAAACGCACACACTTACCTGCAAACAACACGACGGAAATCGCACAACTCTTGCTTTACGGATCGGTTTGGGTGCTTCGATGGGCCTCGACGCCTAGCTGTGTCTGCGAGAGCAAGTATGGGGTGCGAGCGCCTCTCGCGGAGAGCAGAGGCGTACATCGAGGAGGAAAGGAGAGGGCGACGGACGGTCTCCGCACCACCACTGCGCGGGCATGAATAAATATAGGAGGCTATGGCTCGACACACTAGTAGGAGGTATTCACGTGACGTCATCCGCAAGGGGCGCTAGTGGCCGGCGCGGCATTCGCCTTGTTGGTGGTCGCGCGCGGCAGCTGCAGCATTTACCTCGCTTGTCATGTGTGAAATGTGAGTGTATTTAGCGTCTCGCCGCAGATCATTTCTGTCCGACCGGTAACACCATGTGACTGAGTGGATAGGCCGTGAACTGCGCGAAGCAGAAAAGAGCGGGCACGCTGAAAATGTTACTTTGTGAAAACGTCGACGCGTAGGAATGTGCAGGTGCCGGCGTGGTGTGCGACGTACTACAATACGGCTGCCGTGCGTTGAATTCACCGATATTGAGGCCAGCCTTGTGCACGGCCTAAGTTTGCCGACAGGCTGAGGAATTAAAGGATGCAAATCTATGAGAGGGTGTGATTGCTTGACAAGCGGTCGACCCCACATCCGTGCTGAGAGTGCCGACGGCCGAAGTGCCGTTTTTCACATAGGTGAGTAGTTAAACGTGTCTGTTCGTTTAGCTAGCTTAACTTGTCATCTGTCTGCTGAAAGTGACGTGTTACTACTGAATGTAGCGGAATCGCTGCACATCGCGTTGCTGCGAACCGGCCTACAGATTCCAGGTCTTGTGCACTGGAAGCAACGCTACATTTCTACAATAAAACCTGCAAAACATTCTTGCTATGTCTGCCATTCGTGCTGCGAGTGCATGACAGTATTTGCTCCACCATTTTATCGCGCAAATAAAGCAGCTATGACGCAATATGCCTTTTTGCTGAAACAATGAGGCTTCGGCAGTTCGCGGACTACAGCCGCTGGAAATATGAGTTTCTGCAGCGTCCGTTTAGGAATATGGGTAATTAATCATGTGCTGTGTTATCCACTATGTGTCCTGCATGAGTAGCTGACAGTTATGAACCGATATTAAAAGCTGCAAGTCTGCACATTCTTGCGTGCAATGCAGCCGGCCAGTTTTGCTGCCGAGTTGCGGCACGCAGCTCGGTTAAATTACGGCACAGAATTCTGCTGCAAACTTGATGCACAATAAGCGTTCCACTAAGAAAATTGGACGTTGACGCATTTAACAACGTGCAAAGATGTTACGGACCACTAACAATACAGGCCTGATACCTCACGGCGTACCTTTTTTTGCCCCTTGGCAGCTGGTGCCGTGGTTCCTTGCACCAAAGCGACACCCCGGCTGCACCCAAATCAATCGCGGACGGCCGTGCAGAGGGCATTGTGAATCGATGGTGAAAAGCTGAGCATATTGGCAACTGCCATCACCCCTTTTCAAAGGGGACGCTCCTACCTTCCATCCATCCATCCATTTGGTGCAGCACACCATGCCTGAGCCGGTGCTGGCGGTGCAGTGAACCACACTGGAATCGAATACATGCGGCCCCCTGCTACGCTTGCCTTCTCTTGATGATGCGTAATATAGCGTTCCAATACCTCCAAGTAGACGGCTACGACGTCCAGCCCATAGAGTTTCTTACTATTAAAGGGACACTGAGGAGAAATTGAAGTAGGCTTGTATCGATAGAATACCAGCTCCTGATCACAAAAACGCCGCTCTTACTGAAAACAAAGCTCTTGTGAGGTGGAAAATAGCAAGAACCAAAATACAGGCATCGCCGCCACAGGCCAATCTCGCAAGTACAAGCGTGGCAACGTCATAGGACAAGAGACGCCACCTTGGAGGAATTTTCCTTCCTACATGTAACGCGAATTTCTGAGGCTGACAAAAAAAAAAGGTTGCGCAGTTCAATATTGAAGTAAGTTTTGTTTTAAAACCGGTAGTGCACTTTTATCACTCAAGAGACAAAAGACAGCCTGGATGTTGGAAGCAAAGAAAACCGATGCTTGGCGGCGCCACAGGCGGCCAGGAGTTAAAACACGTGGAAAAGAGCCACGGGCGAGGGCAATGCTCCTCAACACACAGCTGAGGAAGATGTGCGCCTCGGGGAACACAGTTTTCGTTGACTTCTCCGAGCTCTTGGAGGGCGACAAACGGATGGCGCAGGATGGCGTACACTACCTGGCAGCCACAGCTCGCCAAGCAGCAAAAGAAGTGGCACTCGCGGCTCGCTCTTTTTTAGAGTGGAGGCGGGAGCCTCGGAGCGGACGACCCAACCGACTGCATCCGAAAGCGCCGGCCCTGAAGAGCGGTCGGCCGGCCCTAGGAAAACACACACCCCGTCGACAAGTGGAACTGGCCGGGAAGAAACCGAACACAGCCGATGCGGTCGGGGCAGCGGGACCAGCCCCAGCAGACCAAGGTGTCCGGGCGAGCTCCGGAACAAGGACAGGCCTCACACAGGCGCCTTCACCTTGGGACCAACCGATGTATTGGGAGCAGCTGCCCCCCAGGACGCAGCTGCCGCTGTCGGCGGCCCCATGGCATCTGGGCACGATGCGGAGCAATGTGATGACATCGCACGGTGGCCCAACCCCTCTCCAGGCGACGCCGCACCTCTCGCAATTGGCTCACTCGGGGGGAGTGCCCGGCGACCTTTTCCAGATGGTAGGCGACTTCGTCCGACACCACATACGGCAGCAGTGGCCGCGGCAAGCGCAGTAAGGGGCGCGCAGCAGCGTCGCCGCCCAGAACCTCGGCGCAAGGAGCAAAGAAGCTTCAGAGTTGGCTTTCTCAATCTGCACGGCGCTCGACGAGAACAAAAGTGGGCGGAACTGTACAGCGCGCTTCGAACAGAGGAAGTATCCGTATACGCGGTTGCCGAAACCCACCTCCGCGATCTCGAGGAGCCTCCCATCGACCCGAGCTGGTGTTGGGCGGGAAAGAACAGATTGGGTGAAAGTCGGAAAGGTGGAGGTGTGGGAGTGATGTGGCGCCGTGATTTGGAGTGGCAGGCGCAAGAGTGCAGTGATCGTGTGGGTCATGACGAGGCATGCAGCGACCACTTATGGGTGGTAGGCGATCTTCTTGGGGTCCCCACAGCGCTATTCGTGGTATATCTTTCGGTACGCAGCAGTCGTCCGGACACTAACCGTGGTTTAGTGGAGTGCGTGTGCAGAGACGCTCACCTGGTTGCAAAGGACAGGGAGGTGATCATGCTTGGGGACTTCAACGGCCACCTCTCTGAGCTTGACGGATACACTGACGCTAACGGTGACCTTCTCCTCTGGCTGGCGGAACAGCTCCAGCTCAACATCGCCAATCTAGACTCGAGATGCAACGGTCAATATACGTGGTGCGCCAGAAACAGTGCAACATGTATTGACTATGCGCTGGTA
Organism: Amblyomma americanum; assembly: GCF_052857255.1. Lineage (NCBI taxonomy): Eukaryota > Metazoa > Arthropoda > Arachnida > Ixodida > Ixodidae > Amblyomma > Amblyomma americanum. Next base: position 11,775,870 of record NC_135500.1, read on the forward strand.
TCGCCTCGTCTTCTGAGCCTTATGCAGCACCTCCACATTGATGAAGAGGGGTTGGTTAGCATGGGCAGCGACCATAATCGCCTGCGTCTGGACTTCACCCACACACATCGTCGGAAAAACAGACTCCAACGGTTGAAAGCTCTCTACCTTCCGGTAAGGCAGATGGAGGTCGTCGCCAAGGAATTCGAAGAGAGCCAGAGGCGGCTAGGAGCCGCTACATACGGCGAGTACATGGAAGCCTTGCGTGCGATAATGCGCTCACATATGGTCCACAAGGGACATAGGCAAGCCTACAAGAAGCCATGGTGGGACAGGCAGGTGGCAGAGGCATGGCAAGTGCGCCGGGACGCGAACCGCGCCCATCGCAGGGCGGTGAAAGATAAGGACCAGGGCGCAGCAGCAGTGGCGTGGGACATGTACCTGAAACGCAAACATGAAATGCAATCACTGGTGCAGGCAAAGTTGGCTGCCGCAAATCTCAAGCAAATGCAAACCCCGCGGGCAGAGGGCAAGTCGGCGGCTCAGAAATTCTGGCGGTATGTCAGCTCCCTGGACAGGGAAAGGGTGGGGCCAACAGAAATGGTCGATAGTGCCACGGGACAGCCCATCACCGACCTGTAACAACACGTCACGGACTATTTGTCAGGCCTCTATGGGCCACCAGCCTGCATGCCTGAGGACAAGCTTGAAGGGTCATCGCCCTCAGCTCCATCCCAGGACCAACCAGATATCGCATGGGAGGTCACACTGCCAGGCATGAACCGGGCACTGGGCCGCATCAGCGCTTGCACAGCCACGGGACCCGATGGAATACCAGCTCGCCTACTAAAACTACTCGGTCCAAACTCGAGAGAACAGCTGGCCGAGTTGTTTACCACCATTATTAACGGCGGAGACATACCCGAGGACTGGCGCAATGGCAGGGTGGTGCTCCTGCTGAAGCCCGGCGGTAATGCAGCCCACATCGGCGACTACCGGGCACTCACGGTCACCAGCGTGGTGTACCGAGTTTTCATGCAAGTCTTGAAAGCGTGGATCAGCGGATGGGCAGAATCAGCGCACGTCCTAACGGAGCTGCAGAATGGGTTTCGTCCGGGCAGACGGCTAGAAGACAACCTCTTCGTACTCACCAGCTGTACAGACATTGCCAGGAAGGAAGGCAGGAGACTCATCTGCTGCTTTCTGGACGTCGAAAAGGCCTATGATAACGTCCCGCACGAAACTCTCTTCCATCGCCTTGGTACTCTTGGAATGGCACCGCCACTTCTAGAGACGATAAAGAGGTTGTACAGGGAAAACGTAGTCACAGCCGTTTTTGGCAATGTGCATTCGGAACGGGTCTACGTACACAGGGGGCTTCGGCAGGGATGTCCATTGTCTCCCCTCCTCTACCTCCTGTATGTGGCCGGACTGGAAAAGGCACTCCTGCAGGCAAACCTGGGATTCGGCCTTAAGTACAGCACCACAGGAATTGACAACTCCAGCCGACTGCCGGGTCTTGCCTTTGCTGATGATTTGGTAATCATGGGAGAAAACGCAGAGGATGTGCAAAAAATGCTAGACATTTGTGCCGCGGAGCTGCGAAGCCTTGGCCTCAAGTTCAACCAGCGAAAATGCAGGGTTGTTCAGCTGGCAGGCGAGGCGAATGATCAGCTATCGCTGACGTTGAATGAAGAGACCCTGACAGTCGACAGATCGTATAAATACCTGGGCATAAATTTGTGTGCTGAGACTGACATGTTCAGACTGCACGAGGCTAAGGTCCGTCAATCTGCACTTCGAGCGCAATGCATCCTCCGACGTCGGTGCCTGTGGGGGTGCCACCAGTATACCATGGTCCGCGACCTCTGGAAGCTCGCGCACGTGCCAGGACTCACATTCGCCAACGCGGTGGTCTGCCTCCCATCAGCCACCAGAAATTGGTTAGAGCGCAGACAAACAGAGGTCGGCCGCACTGCAGTCGGATGTCATGGACGGGTGGCCAATGCAGCCATTCAAGGCGACCTGGGATGGTCTAGTTTTGAGGCAAGGGAGGCATGCAGCAAGCTGGAGTACCGCGGTTGACTGCAGTTCATGAGCCACAACCGATGGGCAAGGCGGGTCTTTGAATACCTCGCTGCGACATGCCTACGCACTACATGGGTGAAGCGCCTCCACAAGATAGAAGGCAAGTATGGACTTTTCCAGACACCCATAAGTGCCGAATCGGCAACGGCATGGAAGCAGGAGGCAAGGAGACGGGTCCAGGAAAAAGAGAATCGCCAATGGCTGCAGGCGCTCGCGGAAAAACCGACACTGGCAGTGTACCGCGAGTGCAAAAACAGCATCGGACCTGAAAAGATTTTTGACAACGGCCTGGGTAGCGCATTGCTGTTTGAGGCCCGTGCCGGAGCGCTGCGAACACTGGTGTACCGCCGTCACTTCGACGCAACACCAGAAGCACAGGCAGCAATATGCCGAGCGTGTGGCGACGCGGAGGAAACCATCGAGCACCTGGTGATGTCGTGCCAGAGACTCCATCCAATGCCGACAGAGGGCACCACATTCCCACAGGCGCTCGGGTTTTACGGTCCTGCAGTGGACGACGAAGGAGACAGCTCCAAGGTCAAGAGCGAGGGGGTGCTGCGAACCAAGCGTCGACTAACTCTTTGGTGGAGCACTGTGTTTAAAAGCGCGAAGCCGCAGAGTCGGAAGTGAACGAGGTCGATGAGCGAACCCCCCCCCCCCCCCACCTCCTGACTTTAGCCTTTGCGTTTTTTTTCTTTTTTCCAATTTTTTGTGCGTTTTATCTTTCTTTCTCTCCTTGTGTGCTTCCATCTTGTTTTTTTTTTTTGGCCGGGTGCCCAACCTAGTGGTGCCCACCCGTTACAAAGGGCAAGGCCTCAAGTATCTATCTATCTATCTAGAGAGTCGATTTTTTATAGCCCTTCGCGTCTATTTTGCGTGCACCGTGGTTTTGTTTTTTGACGCGCCTCGATATACAAGCGCCGAACAGCAGAGGAACTCCAGGTGCCGCTTCAAGTGAACCTTTGTGTTCGCACGCCCGCCCGGCGAAACATTCCCGGCTGTGCCAGTCAACTACTTAACGGAAATCGTTTATTAGGGACAAGAGACAAGGTACACGGCAGTTAAGAAAAACTGCTGATGGCCTAGCTCTGTTAGGCCAGGATATGCGTAGCGAAAGCGCGGAGATTTCTGCATCGGAAGAATTGATGGTTGTACCTCGAGTTGTCGTGGCGGAGTGTCGTAACCTCTCCGCCTCAAGCGCCAAAGGCCCTGGTTCGATTCCGAGCCTCGGCACAGGATTTTTTTAATTTTATTTAGTGAGTGGGCGGGGGGTTTCAGTGGCTCCCATAGATGCCGCCACCGAATACGTTGGTTAGCGGTTAAGCGCAGGCCGAGAGCGTTTCGGCAATCTTGCAGATCCGGTGGAGCCACCCAGACTTGCTGTCCTCTGCACATCGACTCGCTGCCGCCCGCTCGCCTCCGCTTTCAGGGTGGATTGGATTGTAAAACATTGATTGCGTCGAGAGCAGGTTGCAGGAGACACATACCAGATGACCGCTAGCTCATGGCTGGCGGCGACCTCGTTGGTCCACTCGATTGCCCGTGCTTCAGTTTTAGGGTCCGAGCTGACAAGCACGGCCTCCCACCGCTCGGGAGCTGTATCAACTCCGCCTACGGCGAATCATTTGCGCAGTTCGAGAATGTGGTCGTATGTGGCCCTTTCACCACATTTATGGCAGTTTGGGTCGTACTGGCCACGGTACGTGAGGGCAAGCACTGCCGGATTCAGAAGGGAGCGTGTTTGCAGTCGGCGCCAGGTAACTTCCTGCGCTTTTGCTAACGATTTGTGTGTGTGTGGGGGGGGGGGGGGGTATATGCGCACCTCTCCAGCCTAAAGTGATGGGTGATGTCATGAAATGAGATCAACCCGTCCCTCGTGAAATTCGGGTCGGAGGGCGCGCTCACTGCCCGGTCGAGGAAACCCCGCGCGGGCTTGCGCGTGAGCCGCCTCGTTCCCTGGATTAGACGAGTGTGCCGGGACCCAGATCAATTCAACTTCTCTAATCGGAAGGGGGGTGTTTTGAAGGATGCGGAGTGAAGTAGATGTGATGCGGCCCCTCGCGAAATTGCGAATGGCTGTTTTGGAGTCGCTCACGTTGGGTCCCACGCGTCAGTTGCGTGCAGTGCGCTATGCGTGTGGCATGGTTTGTATGCGGCTTCGTGGCGACTGAATTGTAAATAGGCAGTGAATAGTTGTTTCGCTGGTGGCAATGGTATTCTGGCACTCTTGAGTGTGCGTATTAAGCATGGTTGAGACGCTCTAACTACACGGCAATCAAAAAGTTATGGACTGCCGTGTTCCCCACTCAAAGCTTGCATAAAAAAGGACAGCAGTTATTCAGTATACCTTCGTAGTTGTAAGAGTATAAGATGGGTCGCCAAATTCAGCAGAAGTATGATGCATTTGGTTGCCAAGGTGCCAATTTTCTCTGGTATGGCAGCAGCGCGTAGGATTACCTGCCAAATACGGCTTTCGCATAGTTAACCGCCTTTGCAACATTCTCTGGGATCCCTTTTTTTCATTACTTCCCCATATGTAGAGAATTCCAAGCGGCAATGACAAATTTCTCTTCCAAACATTCCGTCGCCACACAGCTCCGAGGTGTATAGCTGTGGCATGTCTGAAACCTAATGATCATACTTTTTCACCTGCTTTGGTGGCTTGTTCCGCTGAAGAATCATGCAGACGGTTGGATTTCACTCTGAACGGTGTAGACGTGTAGATTGATACGATGCGACGTTTTGCAGATTCATAGTTGCTAAGTAGCCTTATTGGAGGACAAATTTAACTGACGTTAAATTTTTTTTCGAAACTTCCAGAAAAAATTATCAAGTGACTGATTTACAAAGAAACGTCACAAAATCAGCCCCTGCTAATCAATTCATTTGAATCCCATTATCCCTGCCAAGTTAAACTAAGAAAGGGGAGTCTGAGCAATGTGGACTGCTTCCCTTGCTTCCTCGGAAAAATTTGCTCCAGTTTCCAAAAGGCGCAGACTTTTCGCCTCATTCAATAGTAGTCAGGCAAGGCAATAGATTTTTTACAAAGGTATATGGCTCTGGGCTATTTGGAAAACCGCCTCTGCCGTAAAGCACGCAGAAAGACTCCGACGAGTAAACTCGACAGACAAGCTCTCATACCTGCAGCTGTCATGCTGCAGTGGGCGCGGCGGAAGCTCAAGGAACATGCGTCTTACAAGCCCCTTCTTGTTTCTTATCCAGGCCGTGCACTTCATCGCTGTGAAGCTTTCACCAGGCGAAATATGCTTCGGTTTTCCTGTCGAAGCGACCGAGCATCACGTTTTCTTGACCAACCAGTCAGCGGAAAACACCTGCGGAACTGAAAATCCGGACCTGCCCGCCTGGAATCTACCACACGCTGATTATCACCAGCCACCATCGTCTACGTCACCAGCTCTGACGGGTATAAAGACGGACCTGCGGTGCAGCCTTGTCAGTGGGCGCGGCGGAAGCTCAAGGAATATGCGTCTTACAAGCCCCTTCTTGTTTCTTATCCAGGTGAGGGACAAGCGTCCTGTCCACGTTTACCATAGCGATGATGCCTTTCTTTTGCTTCTGCCGTGCCCACGGCCCCTGAGCGTAGTGCTTTTGGCGACTTACCATTGTTTCGTGGACTTGCTTTGCTCTTGTGGTGACGTCGAACTTAATCCTGGACCTGGCACTGAAACTGTTTACACAAATTCTGGCTGAACTGAATGTCCTAAAGCAAACCACGAGTCAGTACATCAACAACTTGGCGAAACAAATAACAGGATAGCTGCTATCGAAGGAAAACTGGACGGATTGACTTCTACTGTTACATCTTATTCACAGAGAGTCGACGAGATGCAAAAAACTGTGGAAACTTTGCTTCGTAAGGTTGACGACTTAGAAAATAGAAGCAGGAGAAATAATCTAATTGTCTACGGTGTGCCAGAAAATAATGAAGAGCAGCACGAGGACCTAGAGGCAATTGTGTCTGAAAATATTCTCAACGACATACTGAAGGTGCCTAATGTAGCTATCGAGCGAATTCACAGACTTGGAAGACCTGCGGAAAAGAAATGCCGCCCACTAATCTTTAAACTGTTGAACGGAAGGGACAAGGGAAGGATCCTTCAAAATTGCAGCAAGCTAAAAAACACGAAATACGTCATCTCGGAAGACTTTTCGCCACGGGTTCAGTCGATACGTAAGAAGCTTTGGAACAGCGCCCAACAGCAAAAAGCAAATGGTGCGAAGGTCGGGCTCTTTTTTGACAAGATAAAGATCAACGGAAAACTGTTCCGATGGGACGAAACTCTCGAGGAAAGAGTGCCCGTAAATGATCCCTGACCAGTCTGTTCGGACGCTCGCAAATATCACAGACATGCGCAGACTGTGAAGTTACCCAACCAATGCCTCAAAGTCCGCCCCACTGCGGGCCCTTTTTCTTTGTTGAACATTAATGCCAGAAGCATATGGAATAAATGCGATGACTTAGAAGGTCTTCTTATCACACACGACGCTGACATCACAATCATAACCGAGACTTGGTTGAACGAAGCTATTCCTGATTCAGAAGTAATACCCAACACTCACGAGATAGTACGGCACAACCGTAGCAGACGGGGAGGGGGCGTAGCCATAGCTATAAAAAAGGGACTAGATTACACAGTTATTCCTCATAATACAGGCATCGAAATGGTTTGGATATTGCTTCGGTTTAACAATTTGAACATTTTTATTGGTTCTGTGTATAGACCCCCGGATGCAGACGTCTCGGTTCTAGAACGACTTCACGAATTTTTGTTAAACATGGTAAAAAATATGCTTATGTAATGATGTGTGGTGACTTTAATTTACCAAAAATCAACTGGGAACTTCTGCGTACTGTAGCTTCATGTCAACATTCTGATCTTTTGCTTGATATCGCCTTTGCAATTAATTTAAAGCAGGTCGTGCAGGGGCCGACACGTACTGCATCAGGTTCAAGCTCCCTTCTAGACCTTGTGTTTGTTACCGATACTATTGAAAAACTTGGCTTCTCCGTTGAAATCATACCAGGCATTTCTGATCACAAAGCTGTACTCTTCAAAAGTAACATGATGCGACCGCCTGTCCCTGAGTTAAGAAAACCATTTCTTGACTTCAACAATGCCCTAGACGAAAGTATCTTAGATTTATTGGAACAAGACTACGATGAATTCGTTGAGAAACACGCGGCTGGTCTCATGAAAGTTAATGACCTATGGGTGCACTTCAAGTTTATTGTACACAAATGTATCACAAGATACGTGCCGACTAAACTTAGAAAAATGAATCACAGTAGTCCCTGGATTACTCGCGAAATGCTCCAGCTCAAGCGACGTATCAAGCGTCTAGGATCCAAGCGATTTAAAACGGCACATTTCCCTACAGTCACTACGCACAGAGTTGCGCATGAAAATTAAAGTCTAAGTACACTTTTTTTTAACGTTAAAATGCATAACTTTCTCACCACAGACCCACACAAATTTTGGATACACTTAACAAAGAAGAAGGATACAGTTAGTAAAATTCGTTTGAATAACAGAGAAAGTAAGGATCCTTACGACATTGCATCAGCTTTCAATAATTACTTTTCTTCAGTGTTTTCTACTGGCAGTAGGCAGGAGCCTGAACTTCAATCCACGTGCCTTATCTTACCAGACCTGCAAATATCTGTCGAAGGAGTTTTTTCAGCTCTACTCAGTTTAGACAAAAAGAAGTCTCCTGGGCCCGATGGCATTCCAAATGCGTTTCTCTCCCGCTACGCAGAATGGTGCGCGAAATATCTTGTCATCATTTACAATGAGTCTTCCAAATTCAGAAGTTCCGGCTGACTGGAAGACTGCAAAGGTTATCCCTATCCACAAATCGGGTGACAAACTTAGTCTAAACAACTACAGGCCAGTTTCACTCCTTTGTACCTCGGGTAAGGTTATGGAGCATTTCATTTTCAAGCACTTGATTTCTTTTCTAGAAAGTAGTAACTTCTTTTCTAGTAACCAGCATGGGTTTCGGCGTGGCCTGTCCACCGTAACACAACTAATTCACACAACCAATGAACTTTTGGCATGCATTGATAAGGGTGGGCAAGTAGATGCAATATTTCTCGACTTCGCGAAGGCCTTTGATCGCGTTTCGCACCGTAATCTAATAATAAAGCTCAAACATCTATTACAAAATCAGCGTCTTGTTCAATGGCTAGATTCCTACCTCTCTGAACGGCACCAGTACGTCCAGATCTCAGGTTCCAATTCTGTGCCAGCTCCAGTTCTCTCAGGAGTACCCCAGGGCTCTGTTCTCATCATCATCATTTATTGTCCCTTAAAGGCCCCTGTCGGGGTATTACATAAGGGGGGAGCGTATACAAGGTTGATGTTGTTCCTTATTTACTTAAACGACTTAAACTTCGACTCCCCTGTACGGTGCCGTTTTTTCGCTGACGACTGCGTTGTATATCTGCCTATTCAAAATGCGGAGGATCAACATGTGCTGAATGACTACCTTTCAGAGGTCTCAAGGTGGTGCCTAGTCTGGCAAATGTCACTAAACACGTCTAAGTGCTCAAAAATGACATTTACGCGTAAAAGGTGCGCTCCTAATTACACATACAATAAACGGTGCAGCTGTCTCCCCCGCAAACGAATACAAATACTTGGGGGTTGTATTCAATAGCAACTTGAGTTGGAGTTCGCACATCGGGCATATAGTCTCAAAGGCGTCCAACAGGCTTTGGCTGTTAAGAAATCGTCTAAAGCACTGCACATCTAAAACTAAATTAGCAGCTTACACTGCACTCGTACGGCCATTACTGGAATACGCAGATGTGGTTTGGGATCCGCACACCCAAGTAGATGTACAGCGCATTGAAGGCGTTCAAAGGAAGGTGCTTAGATTTATCTACAACGCATATGGAAGGCACGTTTCGGTTACTAATCTATTGAGGGAATCTGAACTGCAGACACTTCAATCTCGTCGCAAGTCGCACAGACTATCTCGTCGCAAGTCGCACAGACTAAAAATGTTGCATGCGATTGTTAATAACTTAACAAACATTCATTTTGAGACCTACATGGCATACAACACTTCACGACCAACGTGCAATAAACACAATTTGACAATCATGGTGCCACGGTGCCGAACGAAAGCGTATCAGTTCTCTTTTTTTCCAAGAACGATATTGGAATGGAACGGGCTTCCGTGTGACGTGGTCCGTTTGACAGACCAGAAGTCTTGTTTTATCTGCTGTCATATCGTCATTTTAAGCGCAGTGTATTCGTTCATGCTCTTTTGTTTGCTTTCTTTTGTATTTTCGGTAACCGAGTGCATTTAACTTTGCTCTTTGTCTTTCTATAAAACCCTGTGTGTTAGCTTTTGCTTCTTTATCCGCATTTTTACTTGCTTTGTTTTGTCGCGATGTACGATAAGAGCACAAAAAAAAAAAAACTCTGAAATGCCTGCCCAGGAACAAGCTTGAATTTTGCTCGACGCCAACGAAAGGAGCCTTTTTTTCCACTTGTAGTGGAGAAAAGAGATTCCTTTCGTTGCGCATTATGCAGCCACAACTTCTTTGCTTACTGAAGCTGACTGCTGGTATAAGAATGCGAATATAAAACCGGAGCTCGAAATAAGTAATCCTGTTTGTTCGAAAAATATTGAAATGTAAAGTATCCGGGTCAACAGATTCCACTGGAGTACTATGCCCGTTGTCAAGATGTAACGACTGTTCACAAGGCGCAGTTTCTCAGCATTTCAGCTGCGAAAGAAGATATATTTTTGCGTAACTGATTCACTTTTTAAACTATCATGGTACCACCGTCTTGGGAGGACACCAAATTTGCGGAATACCACGTGGTAGAGGCAGTTTTGTTTGAGAAAGCCCGCCGCCGCATTGCTGCAAATGTAGCTTCACGGGAGAGAGGGACCCAACATGCCGCCGTCGAGAGCAGTGTCCTCACCCTGAAAGCGGCGCTGGCCATCGAGGCACCCTAGACAAAGGGCATTGCTGCTGCACGCGCGGAAGAGCACCCTCTTCACCTGGAATCGTGGGCACGAGCAGACTTTTCGCACGCGGCTCCACTCTTCACCAGCGGGGCGAGGAGACATACTCCCGCATCTCGTTCCGTCCAGCCTCCGAGTATCCCCTGCCCTAGTGTGGGCAATCCTTCGCACGTAACCTTGCTAGTGGGTCGGACAACCTTGATTCATTAGCGTATCTTGTTGCTAGCTGGCGTTATTGTTGCTGTAACAATAAATGCCTTGCTTGTGTCAGCCAGCGTGTCGTTCCTTTGTTCCCTCAGAGCAAGGCCCGCCATGGTCGGTGTGCGCTAGATAGCGTACACTATCGCAGGGTGGGGTCCAGGTGGCTTTGAACTGTGTCAGCCACGATCAAGTGGGGAGAATGTGTTTATCTCCCCCAATTAAACCCCACAACTTATACACAGCAATATACCGCATGAATTGTGCATTACATTGCCTTTTAGAACATTTTTTCAAAATCGCGGTGGCATAGCACAACTGCTTGTGAAACCTTGACGCAGCAGCTCATGCAAGACATCACGGTATAAGTATGCACAAAAAAGAGGGCAGTAGTCACAGTTCTCAAGCCATAACACTCGCATCTATTAGCTTTCCATGCACCGCTCTAGACGAGGCTGGGGGCCGCACTGTCCCATCCTCCAAAATGGTAGTTACTTGCTCCTCGCCCGTTCCTTCAAAACACACAGTATTGTTCGCATGGCTTTGAATGTGCGCTTTTTCATTACAATCAAAATTTTACTGCATGCCACTGTGGTGTTAAATGAAGTTTGAATGGAACTCCTCTGCAACTTTCTAAATAAATGTTCAAGGGTTTTCAATGATACCAGACAGTGTGGCAATGTACATGCTTTATTAGGCGGTGAGAATGCAGGCACCACCAACACTCTTCACCTTCTCCTCGGCCTGGCGGCTGAACCACTTGGCCTTCACGATGACCGGCTGCTTGGGAAGCACACCCTTGCCCAGGAGCTTGTAGTAGCCCTGCATAGACAGAACGGGATTCAATGAAATCTGGCACCAAGCCACAGAAATCAAGGCACTATGAACAGGACCGCAAAACTTCGTGGGCCACCACAACATGCAATCTTCCACGGTGTGTTGACAGGGTGTTTTATATTTTTCCACAATAATGCCATCAAGTGAAAACGGTACTGGAAGCAACGCACAAACAAATACAGTGGACGACTGATTTGAAAATATCCGAAAAATCAGGCAGTGAAAAAACAAATGTGCCCCCAAAAAACTCAATTTATTGGTTACTATTGAGTTAGAGGCCGGAAAAAAGTGATTAATGGTCTTCTGAACCATGCTTCGCTTGCGTGCAAGCTGGTCCACCTGAATTTCGGCGAGAGTCGTCGTGTCGCCGACGAAATATTTGCAACCGCTTGTATCAGCTGAGCTTGCGTCAGCGGCGCTGCTCCAGGAGAGGCGTCGTCATCGTTGCTCTCAGACTCTGCAAGCACTTGACGAATTATTTCTGCATCCGTGAGCCCAGTTCCAACTCGCTCTCCACGTCCGTAAAATCCGAAAACGAGACGGTCGAGGGAATTTTGACGTCTGCAGTGTGAAGGTCGTCGATGAGGTGCTCACTGCCAGACAGCTGCTCGACGGCACTATCCTCGTCCAAGACGGCAGACTCATCATTCAACACAAATCTCGCGTGGCGGAAGCAGTTGCGCAGCATTGTGGGTGCCACCGACTTCGACGCATCGGCGAGCATGCTAAGTGCTCCAAGCAAATAGAGTACACTTTTCCACTGTCGAGGCACAACACCACACGCGAAAGCAAGCGTGACCGATAGTTCACCTTCAGGTTGCGTATCACGCCTTGGTCCATCGGCTGTAGGATACTTGTGTTCGGTGGCAAGAACTCGACTAGCACAGACTTCAAGTTGTTTATGTGCCCATGTGCAGCGCAGTTGTCGACGAACAACAAAACTTTGCGGCCTTCTAGATCGAATTTACGATCTAGTTTGCGCACATAGCTTTAAAAAAACTGCTGCGTTATCCATGTCTTCTTGTTGGCCTTGTACAAGACAGGCTGGGACTTTATGCCTTTAAAACACCTCGGTGCTTTTGACTTGCCGATGACGAGCATCGGCAGTTTTTCTGTCCCCGATGTATTGCTGCCGACCAAAACAGTAACTCGCTCCTTACTATGTTTTCCACCATGGCAGGGTCACGCTTGGCTAGGCAGCACACACGACGCAGTCGTCGGGAAGTTGTCACACCGGCTCATTGAGTGCCGCCACGTTCCACGCAAAAAATAAAAATTCCGTAAGCAGCATCCTGAAGCCGATTCAATCAAATGCGAGCCACAGTAGCGATAGAACGTAGTTTTCGCGTCTCCGCAGCATGACCACGACAAGACAGGCAGGGACTTTATGCCTTTAAAACACCTCGGTGCTTTTGATTTGCTGATGACGAGCATCGGCAGTTTTTCTATTCCCAACATATTGCTGCTGACCAAAACAGTAACTCGCTCCTTATTGTGTTTTCCACCAAGGCAAGTGTCACCAGCAAACGCAAGTCTTCTCTGGCATAAGCTTAAAAAAAAGTCCGGTCTCGTGGCAACTGAAAGTGTCGTCTGGCGAGTACCCCGTAAGAGCGACTGCAGCTCATCACAGCAGTAGTCCGCAACGACGCTCGGGTCAACAGCTGCACTTTCGCCGCACAGTTTCTTAAAACTCAGATCAGCACGCTTTTTGAAGTTTCTTAGCCACCCGTCGCCGACCTTAAAACCTTCAATGTTCATCTGAAGCGCCATCGTCTCGGCTTTCTGTTTGAGGAGGGCACCGGAGACTGGAACTTTGCTGGCCACTCATGACTTCAGCCATATAAGGAGGGCCTCCTCGAGCTTTGGATATGTGCTTTGGCTCACATTCTTCTGACGACAGCCAGTAGACTTTCCCGCCGCCTCCAAAATCTTCTGCTTGTTTTTAATGTAGTCAGAAAGAAAGTTTGGAAATTTTGAACTCTCACGACGTCTGCTGTGATCGGCCACCTTCGACGAGCTTGATGATTGCAGCTTTCTTCGCCATCGACATTGTGGTGTACTTGCCTTGCTTCATCGGCACTCTCGAGGCCAACGACAACATCGATTCCTTATCCATTGTGAATCGGCACGGTTGGCTAAGCAGCACACACGGCGCAGTCATCGGGAAGTTGTCACACCGACTCACTGAGTGCCTCCACGTTGCACGCAAAAAATAAATGTTCCGGAAACAGCGCCCCGAAGCCGATTCAATTAAATGTGAGACACAGTAGCAACAGAACGGTAGTTTCCGCATCTCTGCAGAACGACCACGGCTAGACCTACTCGCTAAGCTCGCAAAACACAAACAGGCAGTTGAAGGAAGAAAAGGAACAGGAAGGAAAAAAGCATTGGGGTGTGTGAGTGTGTGTTACGGCAGTGACGTTGCAGAAGAGGAAGCTGCTAGCATATTATAGCGCCTCAATCCAGTGTCCAATTAGCTGAGGAACCGCCATGCAAGACCGACACCGGTTTCGAGGCTACGGGAAGAAAATGTAAACAAACAAGATGGCGGCGACACAGCTCAAAATGTGCAGCAGTTGGCCCGGTTTACGCTTGGAAAGTCCGAAAAATCGAACAGCCCTCCCTAAAGTGTCCGAAATTTTGAGCCACGTAATACATTGACTTTATGAGGTATGTCCTGGTGCAGGGAAAAGTCCGAAAAATCAGTCGTCGCCTGTAACTGTGTTCATGTTTTCAGCATCCAATAACTTCCATTCACGTACACATGTACAGCGTCGGTATACATGTATACATTCAGTATTCTTTCAAGGAATATGATAACCAGCACTGCTTCAATGAGTGTTTCAGGGAACCTTAAAGGTGCACTAAAGAGGTGTCTGAATTCATCCTTTTACCGCGGGAACTCGATCTACACATTTCGAGCATTCTTAGAAACTTCGAATTATTGTCCTGGGCGGCCGATTTTCCGAATTTAAATCGGATTAAAAGACCCGGCTCCCGCGTTTTATTGAACTCAATTCTGAAGGTAGGAGGAGTCAACCAACGCGTGGAGTGCCTTTCACCCAGTCCCATGGCAGCTTGCCGCTCTGCCATTGGAGGAGTGATAAGTATATCAGTCCACGCGTATTTTTATTTTCATGGGCTTAAGGGGAGATGCTACTCGAAGGCACTTTTTCTTAAATATGTGACCGAGAACATGCAACTCCAGCTATTAGCATAGTTATGCTGATTTCAAATCTTAATTCTTTTTATTGTGAGTTGCACAGTGTTTAATCTGTGTCATGACAAAGTGCAAAATGTACATATTTTTGCCCCTACCTTTTCTCACACTAAACCTCCATACACTATTGATGCCTCATTTTTCTGCATATAGACTTGAATGTTGAAAACTATTTATGAAACGCATACAAAACATGATAACACAGAAGAAAAATTGGAGCCTGGCAAGTCTACATTGTCGAGACTACACTGAGTGTAACTTGACGATGCTGCAGCCTTCGGACTTGCTTGAAAATAAGCGAAAAGCGGAAGGAACTCTGCAGTTGCTGGGATCAACTGCAGCGACGGACAAAAAGCTTGATTTCATCGGAAACTGCAACGCCCGTCCCCTTGATGGTACAGACGGTCGCCGTGCGGACGACAGTGCTTTCACTATTGTGAGTTAAGAGTCCTTCAGTGACCTGTTGCGTGCTGTGAAGTGTAGAGTGAGTGGCGGGGATGTGCAGGTTTGTAAAGCGAATCACGAGTACAGTTTGGCAGTGAAATTGTCCCCCGTGTGTGTGTGAATTGCGGAGACACTGCGTCGGCATGAAGCTCGCCGTGCGTGCAAGGCAGCCAAAAGATAAATCCGTTTGCCACAAATATTCTTGCTGCACGTGCAATGCGAAGTACTGCACACTGGCATTAAATTATATGTTTTCTGTGACGAATATATCACATCATGGCCTGCACGCGAAAACGTGGCAGAGCTATGTGAAGAGTAAGCTGATGCCTGCAGCAACACGCGCAGCCGAAGAGGCGTTGAAGGACAGCGCCAATTCTGTTCCGCAGCTCTACCGCCAGCTGAACCTTGACAACCCCGGGAACATTTCCGTCTCTTTCGACGGTTCGTGGATGACCCTGGGTCATTCGTCCCGTAACGGTGTCTGTGCAGTAATTGAGCTTTTTTACTGGACTCGTCCTTGATTATGTTGTGTTTAGTAATTTCTGTGCCGGGTGCGAGCCTGGGCCTAAGAACGACAACCCGACGACAATATCAAGCATGGAGTGACAGCCACTTGTGCCAAAAAAAAATCATGGATAAAAATTCCAGTGAAATGGAAGTACAGGCTGGGCTTGTGTTGTTCGAAAGGTCATTGGAGAAGCATGGCCTTAGATACACTACTGTCCTTTCAGATGGCGACAACCTAGTGGTATGAGCACAATTTGCCCAGATATTACGGTTTTGCCACAATCGAATTTACGAAAGCCGGCGCGGTATAAGATCCCTGCAGAGTATTCGGGAATTTTTCGGGAATTGCCAAATTCGGAGATTCTCGAATACGAATATGAACCGAATATGAAACATTCGATTCGTATTCGAATATTCGCAAACCCCTACTAAAAACCGTACAAAATCTCTCCCCCCCGCCCCCTTATTTGCACAAGCATACTTAGAACTTGTCTGCCTGAACACTATAACTGTTCGTATATGAATTAAAACTACTCTGTCATACTTTAAAACAACAGGAAGCAGACGACACCACCACCATTCGCACCATTTCAAGCACGGCAGTACGAGAATTCCTGACAGGCAATTTCTTTGCAATAAAGCTCCAAACAAACCAACACTGGGCCTCTTCGATTTACCGCGCTCGGGCAGGTCGCTGGCTGCCAGAAAGTTCGCCCTGACAGGAAAGTGCGTCATGGGTCACATGGGCTGGCAGCCACCGGAACCAATCTGCCGGCAAGCCAGTCACTGATAACTGAGGGCACATGCTCTTCATAGCTTCGCATTCTGCTGAGTCTTGTTGATACGCATGCATACAGCAGAAATAAGCACCTTGAGATCGAAAACAATGGCCTGAAGTTATTGACGGCTGCCGCAGAACAAACAGCTGATTGTGCTCGCACCCGTATACATTGGCAACAATGCAAGCATGTGCTTTCGGTGCACAGTGTGCTGTGCTAGGGGGGACGCGGGGATCAGGTCGCGAAAATCGCGGAAGAAATCAATTTTTGAAAACCACCACACGTTTCGGTACCTGCCATGCCTAATCTACACTATTTATAAAAATGGTTTCGCTGAAAACGCACCAGAAGTGCACGAAAAAATTTAATTTGTCAGTGCACAGGGCAAAAAAACAGTTATAAATCGCGCAAAATCACTGCAGTTCACGGAGCCATATCTCGTCTTTCCCGCCACCGAGCACCGCCATCTTGGTATCCTTTGGAAGCTCAAATTTCCGCCGTTCCGTTTCCGAATTCTTCAGACATCGCCATCAGGTCCGTTCGATTCGCCTGCACTCTCTGCACCAGTTTTGTAAAGTTCCGCAGCGGTGCCACGAGCATGCAGCGCCAGTTCCAGCAGTTCAAGTGCCACCTACTTCCAAAACGAATGGTCGTCGGCTAGCCTTGGCGTCGCCACCAAATTGCAGCCAGCAGCGTGGCACCCAATCAACGACCGCCAACATCCCGAACCGCGTGAAGAATTTCAAACAGCACATCGCAGCGAAGTGTTGCCATGAATCAGCCTCGATGCAACCTCACGGCAGCTAAGCGAAGCGCACGTGTGTTCTTTTACTAACCACGACTGAGGTGCGCGCGCGCAGACTTCCACGCTAACCGGCTGTTGCAACAACATGCATCATGCGCTGCATGCACGTGTTTACTTTTTAGTTAACATAACCGGCTTCGAGTACTAATATAACTTTATTAGTAGAAAGGAAAGACGCCAGTTACTGGTCCATCAAGAGCACGATGGTCTAGAGATGCAAGGTGCCGGCGAGGGCCGCCGTCCCCACCTCCGTCACAGCCTTCTCGGGTGGCCACTCACGTTCCATGAGTCGGCGTTCCCGTGTGAGGCACTGTTATCATCGACGAGTGGAATAATTTGAGTATATCCGCCGTTTATCGCAAAGCGCAAGCCACTGTATGCAGCTGCCCCGTTTCGGCACAGACCATTGAGGAGGTGCACAGTTTTCCTGCACTTTCCTGAACTAGACCTGCATAACGTCTGCACCTTTTTGAAACGAATGTCGTCGTGCAGACGGCGCCATCTTGCACCGCTGAAACGAATGGTGCAGGCAAATTGAACGGACCTATCTTGTAACAGTTGCACAAACACCATAAAAGCGCGGGTATGCCAGGAGTGGTAACATGGGTGCTCCGATGAAAGCGGGCCTCCAATGGGCTGCTGGTCCGAAAGGCGACCCCCATTGGTTGCTGGCAACCACAGTGGACCGCTGTTTGCTTCGCAAACCACGCCGGAGTATTCAATTGACACGCAGAATTCGGATTTCTGAAAGCTCCCAGGTTAGTGATGGATCGTTGCTCATTTGAAAAGAAATTTTCGACAGCGGCCAGCGGGAGAAACGGAGCACCCGACTGAACATGCGGAAACGTGCCGTGCTATCTTGCACCACATGACTCCAGCAGCGAAGCCGACAGTCGCCCTGTGCCATTGACGCTGATAACCCAGTCGACGGAAGACGTGCCAACGGAGTCTCTTGCACCTTTGCGTACAGCCACGCGAATCGGTAGCCGAGATCGCAGCTTTGGAGGCGGTATGGGTCGAAGGTCACCATCACCGGCAGAGACTGTCACGGACACGCAGCCTGCGAGTGAGCCCCAACAGCCGACGAGCTACGGTTTGATAGCTGAAGATTCATCGGACGAATCGTCACCCGAACTTAGCACTAGTCAGGCGCGCCTCAAGCCGCATTTTCGTGTCTGCAATGACGGCAGAAGCGCAGACATGCAGCGTTCACAAATTCCATCGCGCAGCGTCCGCAACCTGAAGTTTGGACAGCACTGTCAAAGGACGAGCATGCCTCGCTTTTTGTGATAGAGACGGCAGTAAATGAGGCAGTCATGAAGTACAATTCAGGGATCCAAGGAGCCTACTAGGCAATGTGTGCCACCTTGGGTGTACATCATGGTGCCCTTGCCGTACAGAGGGCTCAAGAAAAGGACCAGGAACGCCTGAAGCCCGCCAAATAAAGAGGCAAAGGTGCGAGAAGATGCCTGAGAGCAATGATGCAAAATATTACGGCTCTGGTGCTTTCTAATAAATCTGCAGTGCTTGCAAAACTTTAGAGCCAGTTTTCTCAGAAGCGAGTTTTGAGCAGTCTGTCCTGCTTGCAGAAAGCATAGAACAACTATGCCTTGTGGGATTTGCATGAGGTTTGTAAGTTCTTAATTTAATTTCTTAGTAAATTCTCTATGCAGTGACATTCCTATATATTTAATAACTATCATTTTTTTTACTGTTTAGCTAAATTGGCATGTTCATAACGACCGCGTTTTTCAAACATGGATCCAGCATAGCGAGTTCTGCCCACCACTGACATCACCACTTGGTTGTTTATCCTTGGAGGAGAGCCCCGGCCAGAGGGATGTGGAGGAATCGGGGGGCGGGGGGGGGGGCAGCGCGTACCTTGGGGCAGTGCGCCTAGGTGCTGCGAGCCACTGATAACATCATTTGTTTTTTATATTCTGAGGAGAGCTCCTACAGAGGAATGAGAGGGAGAGGGGGGCGCTCGGAGAACTTGGCAGAGCGCCAAGACGTGCACTCAAAGCTGAAGCTTAAACATTTGCATTAGACACTGGTCACTGTCCTGTTTTTAACCTTGCAGTAAAAAACACCTTCACAAGGCCCGAAAAATCAAGCAGTCAGTTGCAGTGCGTCCGAAATTTCAGGCAGTCTTATACATTGGCCCTATGGGCCATGTTGCGGTGCCGCGAAAAAGTCTGAATAATCAAGCATGTCCGAAAAACCAGGCGCCCGAATTTTCGGTCATTGACTGTATTCGTTTTATGCCGAACCGCGTTCGCTATAGGAAGTTAAAAATACATGTGTTTGACAAAAATATTTCGGATGAGTTCGATATATTCAATAATTCGCTATATCGAGGTTCGACTGTATCAGCCGGGCGCACGAAAATAACAGCCGAAATATTTTGTGAATCAGAATTATATGCGATTGTAATATGAAGCAAGCATTAACTTGTGCTTGCGATGTGGAGAGACGATCAAACTGTGACCACACACGTACGCAAAAACAAATAGATAAACAAATAGATAAACCATCGCAAAAGGCGCCATTGCAGGCAACACCGGCGATATGCAACATAGCCTAGCCTTAGCAAGGCCTGCATCGCGCCATACATCGCATGAAGAACCGCGGTCCTTCTAGTTTATAAAAATGGCCACGTGCGCTTCCCACTACCATACCACCTCTCCGTCGTCTGCTAGTTGCCCGAGCGCTGGCAGCACAAAATCGTCCTGGTGCGCCTGGCTGCCCACTGGCTACCTGAATCCGCCCGGCCAGAAAAAAACGAACGCCTTCAAGGCAGC
This sequence comes from Amblyomma americanum, assembly GCF_052857255.1. Taxonomy (NCBI): domain Eukaryota; kingdom Metazoa; phylum Arthropoda; class Arachnida; order Ixodida; family Ixodidae; genus Amblyomma; species Amblyomma americanum. The sequence continues at coordinate 11,795,535 of NC_135500.1, forward strand.
CAGAGGCGGATAATCTAAGAGGCCCATTACAATTGTCCAAGCAGAATGTCTGCACATTCCAGTTCTTTTCAATCACCACTGCACACAACACCATTCAATAGATTGCACCATGACAAGCACATGTGTTGAGCCAAAGAGGCAAGCCCACCATGGACATAATACAGTAAAAGCTCGTTAATTCCAACTGACACCTGGGTCCCGGCACAGCACTCTGTATTTCAATGGAGGAAAGATCATTCGACAAGTCGGCATCCGCTATGGTTAATTCCAACTAGGAGCCACTGGCTGACACCACATCGCCGGGCTCACGGGTGGTGCGAACAGCCGACGGTGATGGGTCCGACGGCGGCGACGAGACTATGCCACCACCAAGTGCACATGAAGTAGCGTGAGCCACTCCTCTGTCAATGAGGATTCTGATGTTGCGCAGGAGCTTTGGGCAAGCTGCAGACGATGCTTTCACCGATTACTTTTAATTTTGACAACCGTTCCCCGTAAATAAACATGTTTTGGAGCATAAATAGAGTCATATATTCCAGCACTAAAGCTTGCTGCTCCTGGGAATGCATTCCAGTACTTGTTTCTGGCGCATAACTGACTGATCAATTCATTTCATTTGCCATTAGCACCGGATGAATTCTCAGAATATGCCCGCCACAAACATGTAGCACCTAGCTCGCGATAACGAGTCTAGATGTGACTGCTTCGGGTTCTGCCAACGCGGCGGAGTGCTAAAACCGCTCATTCTGGCACCCATTCAATAATTCGAACAATTTTCCTGTCCCCTTCGAGTTGGAATTAACGAGCTTTTACTGTATACAGGTTCAACCTCAGGCCCAAAGTGCTAAGACTGAGGAAATTTGAAGAAAGCTACTCTGCCTGACTATTGCTGTTGGTGGCAAATTCTTAACTGAATAAAGCATGTCCAAGTACCAACTTGTGGGCAGAGTGTTTCCCCACCAGAATGACTCACGTGCTTGACGATGTCAATGACTGGGGCCTTGCCCGAGCTGTCGCTCTTTAGCCTCTGGCGCGTCTGCTCCGAGACCAGGGACCACAGCTTGTCCACGTTCAGGCAGGGCTTCCAGTAGTGGTTCTTGCGCACGTGGTAGTTGCGCATGCCCACCTTGCCAAAGTAGCCAGGGTGGCTGCAGATTCAAAACCGGTTTTTACTAACCGGATCATGCTTGCACTCACCAAATGGTGTCGCTTTGGTTGATGTGGTTTAACGTCCCAAAGCGACTCTGGCTATGAGGGACACCGTAGTAGAAGGCTCCGGTAACTTCGACCACCTGGGGTTCTTCACCATACACTGACAGTGCATGGGCCTCTAGCATTCCACCTCCATTGAAATTCGACTGCCACAGCCAGGATCAAACCCGTGTCTTCTGGGTCAGCAGCCGAGCACCACAACCACCGCGGCGGCACGTTTGTTTTCAATCAGTTTTCTGGGTAGCAAACAATTTTGCACGCACTTCCCAGAGGGCACATTTTAAAGGGACAAACACTCGATACGGCAGCAAGACAATTCGTGCCACACTGGTTCACTAGCTCAGATATACCAGTGGTACAACAAGGCAATCGCAAAGCGAGGCCCCCGACAGCCAGCCAGATGCGCCAAACGTGCAAGCTGATGGATACTGAAAAAGGCTGAAAGGTGCCGGCTCACACCACCTAGCCGCGACTAGTAAGTTATTTTGCACTTAAACGCCCTTCTTTGCCTTCCACACAATGTGTCGTGACAAAACAGCGCAGATAAGACCCAGACGAGGAAGGAATAAGACGCTACGTCGTATTCCTCGTCCTTGTCTTCTTGTCTGTGCCGTTTTGTAACGATGAATTACCAACACGCCCATCCATCTGCCTCAGCCTTAGCACAAGCCATTCCATGACCTACTTCCGAGTGCAGATGAAATTTCACTCTTCCCTTAATTTTAGCCACCAATCAGATCACCTTCTACTTTGTTATTCCTGCCCGTTTGTTCAATTAAGACGAAAGCCTTTAATGGCTCATCGTTGTCCGTCCGCGAAATCTGTCACACTATAGCTGTCAATACCAAATGACGTCAACTCGATAAGAAAAAAATCCTTGTGCAAAGCGTGATTCAAACCACGTCCTTCCGTTCCGCAGTCAAGCGTGCGAACGACTACGCTACTTCCTGCCAACACATATGTAGTTCTCCTTGTCTCCCGTTATACTTAGTAGCACGGGCAGGGACACTTTAGATTTCATTCTTTTTTATAGTCCCGCAATAATTTTTGTCTAGCATAAGGATGCTGGAGAGTGTTTGCGGAAAGGCGTCGAATCAAGACGCATGCCTCCCAAACGCCCTCCAGCGTCTCCCGCATTTAAGATTCACAAACAATCAAGTACTTAACATCTTAACCACACATCAGTGACACAAGCAGCAACACCCGTGCTAAAGGCGTTCGCCTCACCACACTTTAGGTCAACAAAGTGCCCCCTGAATTTTCCTTTACCATTCTTATCCTCCAAAGATTTGATTAAACCAGCCCTGTTACTTAGTACTTTACGGTGAAGCCCTTTAACGAAAGAGGAATGCTATGGACACAGGAACTGTATATATGCAGGTATCGTATGCACAGAAGTAGGTATGCACGCGTTCTTGCTTGCTGGCCCAGGACTAACGCGTTCCGAGTACTGAGCCAGGAGACCCGGGTTCGATCCCAGCCGCAACGGCTACGCTGCGCTGTTTGTGCCTCGCTTTGTCCTGTTTTCATCGTGTAGTCATTATATCCGCGTTTCGATGAAAGCAAAATGCAAGGTGCCCGTCTACTGCACAACATCAACCCGGGTTCTATCCAAATTGCATTTCAGTGGAGGCAAAATGCAAATCAGGACATTCTGGTGAGCTAGTGTGCTCACACTTGCTATAGGTAGACAGGACGAAGCAAGGCACAGACACACACACATAGCAGCAATGCACTGTTTTGGTATCTGTATTTCGTCCAGTCTTCATTGTGCAGCTACCATATTTAAAGCGAAAGCTTTACTACTCCGCTCTGTAGCTTCTTCGTAGTGTCCGCGAGTTTGACCTTGAACCGAGGAGAAACCACGTGACGGCTATGCCGTCACTCAAGCATTGCCGCCGTCAAAACCGAGCGCTCACCTGTTTCTACAGACCATCTGTGTTCATTGTGGTTCCCTGGTGTTGACAACGTTCTAGACTCGATTTGGAGGAAAAGAAGGGTGCATAACTGGCTCTCCGAGTCAGTGGACACCTCAATCACCCTTTGAGCTATGTGGCAGTGGTGAGAGATGTGGGCTGCATACATAAGCACCGCCAACGTTGTTGGCAGACACGTGGCACTGCAGCAATAGGCCGCCGAGTTAATTGGGTGACCAACCTCTCGCGATCAACCATTAATAACTGCCACCTGCTAGGGTGGCAGGGTGGCCGCTGCCTATCCAGTGTGCGGAACACACTCAACGTTACACACACGAAGCCTCATCTACTTGCCCGATACACCACAGCTTTCACTAACCAGGTTCAGCAGTAGTCAAACTGCAGCTAATTTTATCTACAGCAGTAACCTGAAGGAGCTAACACAGCAGCATGTACAGCTTGCACCAGTAGCCTCGTTCACAGCGAGCCACAAAGCGTAAAATTCGAAACAGCGCACGACTCAGGTGCATATGTTCGCGCAGTGCGGTTGGTAGTTTGTCGGCACAGACTAGTGGCTACAGCTCTGCATCGCACATTTCACTCGCCGATGGGGCTTCAGGTCACAGAGCGGCCAAAACACTTTTCGTAAGTTCAATCCTCATACAATTCAGTCTTAAGAAAGGAGAGGAAGCTTATGACTGTGCATGCATGCAGTGATGACCACTAATGAGGGTCTCTGCCAAATCTTTAAACAGCTGCACACACAATTTGGCAAAAAACAAACCATGAAAAAATAAAAAGTAAAGCATCATCATCAGCCTTACTACACCCACTGCAGGGCAAAGGCCTCTCCCAAGTCTCTCCAATTAACCCTATCCTTTGCCAGCTGCATCCACCCTTTGCCTGCAAACTTCTTAATCTCATCCGCCCACCTAACCTTCTGCCGCCCCCTGCTACGTTTACTTTCTCTTGGAATCCACTCCGTTACCCTTAAGGACCGGCGGTTACCTTGCCTTCGCAGTACATGCCCTGCCCAAGCCCATTCCTTCCTCTTGATTTCGACTAGGATGTCATTAACCGCGTTTGTTCCCTCACCCACTCTGCAGGCTTCCGGTCTCTTTAACGTTACACCTTTCCTTTTTCTCTCCATGCCTCGCTGCATTGTCCTTAACTTAAAGAGGCTGCGAACCACCACTTGAACGGATGCCGGTTAAACTCCTGGTGGATTCTTTGTCACACAGATGCCGACTCAAAAAGAATTACGAGAATCGATGCATAGGAACGGGAGTTATTCAATAAAGAAATTTCAAAAAACAAGCAAACAAAATGCTGCCCTCAACTCTATTTTCGCGCAGCTTCGCATTCCAATTACACTCTCCCAATGACGACACTTCGTGCGACCAATCAAAACAGCCTATCTTAGCATGCGGCGGAAGTTTGCACTCCATGGTTGCCTGTTCTCTGTAACTCGTTCTTGCCAAGGCTGGCAGTGCCGTTTGCATGGTTACAACCATGTGAACGCCCAGCTGACCCAGCGATGCTTCATCGTCACCTCGACGGCGCATAAGGGCACACTGATCAGTAACGTTCCATTACTTATGGATCCGAACTCGAGCGCGAGATACTGCGACGGTATGACAGCCTGCGCATGATATCAGACACATTTAGCATAGCGCGTACTGCTACTGCTTACCGCCTACCATCGCCCGTCGCTCCTAGCACGTTGGTTGGTCATGGCGAGCAAGGAGCGCGCACAATTGACAGGAACGTGGCGCCATCTGGCGCCGCCGCCCGGTGATCCTAGACAAGGTGACGATGCGCACTGCCTGCTAAATGTGAAATGAACGTATCCTTCCTTGGGACCGAAACGGACGCTTATAGAGTGCAATCGCTCCATCAGATCGATTCCCGCAAAGCCACTCTCAGATACATAGAGAATAGATACAAGTGTTGAGTGCTAAGTCGCAGGATCTTTACAGAGAGGCGCAAAGTCTTTTGATGCAAAAAGTAGCCAGAGCCACTGGTGGTGTATTATTGTTTTACTGGCTTTTATCTAGGGCACACAAGTTGGTTTTGTTAATGTAATATAAAACACAAAAACTTGAAAAAACGTATCTCTTTTTGCAGTATATTTACTTTTTGTGCAATCATCAAGCTCCCACTAAGTGATGTCATATCCGCTGCTAAAAACCGCCACTGTATAGTGACATCGTCGACGCCACGAATTTGTTTTTGAGAGCTAATTAAAATATTAAAAACCGCAGTATACGCGGTACGACCGATGCTAATAGCATCACTATAACTCATTGCACGCAACCAAGAGGCTAAACAATGCACTGATTGTGTTTCGGGGCCCCTTTAAGCTCAACCCTTTTCGTTAGCCTTCATGTTTCTGCCCCGTAGGCGAGTGCCGGTAAGATACAGCTGTTGTACACTTTTCTCTTGAGGGAAATTGGTAACCTGCCATTCATGATCTGAGAGAACCTGCCATATGCGCTCCCCCCCATTCTTACCCTTCTAGTTATTTCCCTCATGATCCGTACCAGAGGACACTACCTGCCTTAAGTAGACCTTTACCACTTCCAGCCCATTGCTGCCAACTGTGAACTACTGTTCCCTTGCTAAACTGTTGAACATTACTTTGGTTTTTTGCATGTTAATTTGTCAAAACTGCTGACTGGGCGAGTTGGTGGACACGATTCGAAGTTTTTTAGACTCACCGTTCTGTTCTGCCTACCTAACTCACTGATCATGATTTGGAGTTAATCCCCTGGGTGACTAAGCAAGGCAATGTCATGAGCGAATCATAAATTACTTAGGTGTTCTCCATTAACTCTTATCCCCGACTGTTCCCAATTCAGGCCTCGGAATACATCCTGTGAACAGCATTGGCGAGATTATGCCTCCCTGCCAGACGCCCTCTTTTTTTGGCGACTTTGTAGATGAACATGGTAGCTGTGCGCCCGCTATGAGTGCCGAGATTTCCACTGAGTCAAATGCTTTCTCAAAAACAATGAACGCTATATATAGGAGTTGGTTATATACTGCATATTTCTCAATCCCCTGATTAATGGTGTGAATACGATCTATAATGGAATATCCTTTATGAAACCCTGCCTGATCATTTGGTTGATTGGTTGTCCAGATTCTTTTGCAATAGCCTCAGTAAAAACCTTTTAGGCGATGGATAGCAGGATGACCGGAGAGTAATTTTTTAAGTCTCTGCAGTCTCCCACGTTATGAATTAAGATAATGTTTGCGTTCTTCCAAGCTTCTGGAACACTTGAGGTCATAAGGCATTGCGTATACAGGGTGGCTAGAATTTCTAGCACAATCTGTACTTCCTTCAACAGATTGCTGTTACCTCATCCTTAACAGCTGCTTTCCCACTTTGCATTGCTCATAAGGCTTTGTTTACTGGCGGGAGGTCCCATTGCTGTGCGCTACTGTCTCTATCATTAACGTCCTGGTTATATTGGCTACTGTATAGATTTGTGTAGAACTCTTCGGCTACTTTAACTATCTTATTCATATTGCTAATCACATTGCCCTGCTTGTCTCTTAACCCATACATCTGGTTTTTACCTATGCCTAGTTCTCTCTTCACCGCTTTTAGGCTACCTCCGTTCTTTAGAGCATGCTCGATTTTCTCCAAATTAAACATCCTTATGTCTGTTACCTTCAACTTATTAACTTTGATGGCACTGCCAGTTCTATTCTGTCCGTAGAGTTAGATGTTTGCATGCTTTGGCGTTTCTTGACCAGATTTTTAGTCTCCTGAGATAGCTTGCCGGCATCCTGTCGAACCATCTTACAGCCTGCTTCTGCGCAATGATAGCTGTGAGATTATCATTCAAAGAGGAAGATGATCAGCAGCTGACACGCGCAGCAAGACTAGAGCACCAACTGACCTGTCCTTGCCTGCTCTACTAGACCTTCGCACAAAATCTTCACTTAAGAATAAAGCCCGTGTCATCTTCGTGGAGGTTGTGAAACTCCATCCTGGAGCTGCACACCCATACGCTCGCTACCACCATGACATCCAAGGCCAATTAGCCAGCCCACCAGCGTGACCCTGCAGTCTTCTGCGACGCGGACGACCACGACGTGGAGGACTGGCTGTCCTACGAGCGGGTGAGCACTCATATCCGGCGGGATGACAGCATGAAGCTCACGGATGTGATCTACTTAACCGGTGTAGCCAACCTCCGGTACAAGAACCACGAATCAGACTTCCAAGACTAGCTTCTAAGACATCTTCAGCCATGCGCAAACTTCGCGCCGAGTAGCGTCTTCGCATTCGCGCCCAGTAGAGTGGTCAAAACTATATCCAAGATGTGCTCAACCTCTGCGAAAACAGTTGGCGCTCTAGTCTCGCAGCGCATCAGCTCCTCCGCCACAGCTGCCGATACTCTTGCTCTTTACACACTGCTTGCCAATACGCAACACACAGCAGGTGGATGTATGTACCCATAGAAACAGTGTTACGGCAGGAAGATGGTGACTGCAACTTCAATCCCCCGTGCAATGTATGCTGCTATAATATAAATGTGACGCAATTCTGCATGGTGAGGCACAGGAGAGAGAAAACAACAGGAACAAAAAATGCGTATCAAGCCTTCTTACGGATCAATACAGCGCAAAATATTCAGGACCTGTGCAATGATTTCAGGAAGCAAGCCGCACCACACACAGACAAAAAGGCACAACGTTACACTGATATGTGGCTGTAATGTTTCCTACACATTTGATTTGAACAAGACCTGTACAAAATAGGGCAGGCCACTTCCTTCACAATAGCAGCAATTTTAAAAACACCAAGAAAATGCGCTACACGACAACGGTGCTTCCCAAGTAAATGGGGCAAGGTGTAGAGCTTCAGTCATCTCACATGGCAGTGTACAAATGGGCTGAACAACGCCGCGCAGAAACAATCTTTACAAATAATTCTCTTAGTTTCATTACAGTGCTGGAGTGCCCTCGATCACCGTCTGCGAACAGCGCTTCAATGGCTACGCTTTTAGGAGGTCCATTGCAGCTGCTTCGCTTCACAATCAGATGTGTCAGCGATGGCAAGTTGCAGCAGATAGCAGTGCAACGACCCACCACCTTCAAATCATCTTTCAAAAGCATCGCAAAACGTCGCATATTGACGTCACAATTAGCTTGAGGTTAACGTCCCAAAGCGACCGTACGGTGTATAGTCTACCTAGTGCTTTCTCCAGGCGACACGTGCCTGTCGCTGCTGAAACAATGTCCGCCGGCAGAGTAGCCCTGGCCGACACCTGAACGCAGCGGCATGATGTCCCCACCAGCTGCCACCGCGGCCGCAAATGCTGATACGGCCGCGGCCGGCTTACGAGTGGTGGGTGGAGGGGAGGGGGGAATACCCACTATTTGTCGAAGTTGATCCGGTGGTGGTGCTGTCCGCCGGCGTTGCCGCGGCCGCCCGGGTGCTTGCGGTGCTTGCCTGCGTGCAAGAAATGCGCTCAAGCCACCGACGCTACGCCCGAGGGACCAACTCGGCCAACACTTACCCACTCGGCCGTGGCCGTGGCTCACGTGCCCGCGCAGCTTCCTGGTCTTCTTCTTGTTAGTGGACTGCGCGACAAACGCCACCAGTCAGCGAGACCACAATGAACAGAATCATCAGAAATACGCAGCTCAAGCGCTTCCACGGGCATTGGCGCGACCACAACGCTACGTGCAATCCCAGCGTACCGAGCCATTTAATAAGATTGCGCAGATTTCGCGAGAGAAGGACGAAGCATGCACCCACCATTGCGCTCGCGCTGGCTGGAAAGAGGAAGCAGGGGCGGTGTGAGCGCCGGATGTCTCCAGCGGCGGGAAAAAGCGTTGGCTGCTGCTGGAACGCCTGTTGGCTGGCTGCGTCCTCCTCCAAGGCGCGTATTTCCAAAAGAAGCGTTTCGGTGCAGGTGGGCTGGAAACGCTGATTGGTCGATGGGATGCGCTTCTCCGTGACGTTTTTCTGCTTCTCCCTCGTTCTCAACCGGACGTGGGTTCGCCGCGCCTCTCTCGGCCTGTCCCTAGAGTGCCTAGGGAATCGCTAGGGCCGGCTGGCCGGCCGCCGGGCGTGCGTGGTCTGCGGGCATTCTCTTCGTGAGCGTAGGCGGCGGCGCGCGCGTTTCGGAAGCTGTCCAGGTATGGCTTTTTTTTTTTTTGCGTGGTGCGCTCGTCGGCGCAGCCAGCTGAAATTTCTGTACAGTTCTTGCTTCCACGACATTGCGACGACCCCCAAAAGGCGCTGACCCGCGAGAAATCGCCAGCGACATAAAGGCACGCATTTTATCTCAAATTTCGCTTCATGAAGTGCTGTACCGCTTACCTACATGCCTTGCGCATTCCAGGACCTCGTTTTCCTGCTGCAGGAGCACGTCGTGCTGGTGTTCAAAATTTTGCAACTCCATTACGACGACCCACATAAGGTGCGGTTTGAGGACCGCCGGCGTCGCCATCTGAACCGCCGTCTGACAGCCACGATGAAGCGCTTGTCGGGCGTGCACGTTCTCAATCACGAGGTAAGGGTTGAACAACGTTTTCGCAAGTTTTCTCGTGCAGAACTCGCCAAATTGCGGCGCTTGTAACGTAACTTTTTTTGCAGCATCGTTTCCTGGATGCTTCTGGCGAGCCGATGCTGTCCTTGTTTGCCGCAGACCGGGGCATCGACCAGATGTCAAAGATTATCGTCGCGGCCCTCGTCAAGATCTACGGACCAGGGATAGCGTCGGCTTCAAGGGCAAGACCAGGAGAGGTGTACGTCGTGCACCGGTGTCGTCGGTGCGGAGCCAAAGGGCACAAGACGGACCACTGCTGGGCCTACTGCTCACCGCGCCGCCACGCCGCTGCAGGTCGCGGTTGAAGTGCTCCTGCAAACGGCCCTTTTTAGGGCCACCTCATTGTTTCCTGGCAGATCGCGAGCGTCCCGTTTCGTGCCCGTATTCCCTCTCTGTCGAAATCGACGCCAGACATCAAAATCGCGTGGTGTGAGCTAGTAAATCGCTGGTAGAGACAAAAACTCGTGCTTGTATACAGACTTACCCATCTCCAGTGCGCCTTTGTTTATTTCCGTAGGCACTACTCGCGCTTTGTAGAAATCGACGCCAGCCGCGAAATTTTACATGTTAGACCTCGCTACAGCATTAGCGCAGCGTGCCTTCGTCTCTTTACGTTCTAACTTTTATGCAGCGCACCTTTGTTTGCTCGTTACTTTTGTTCTTTTCAGTCGTTTCCTGAATCCGTCCAAAGAGCCGGGCTAAATGGATGATTATGGAACCACATGGCGATCGCACTGCATACAGCACGACTTTGGTCCCTGTGTTTTTAAATAAAAACATCAGATGTCGAAGGTCATGGTCGTGTCCGAGGATGGCTTCCACAGCTGGGGCCTAACCATAGGGACCGCACACGCTTTGTCGTCGTTGCCAAGTGGAGAGGCCCAAGATGGCTGGCATCCTTAATAAAGATCCCTTCTCGGGGCCGCTTTAGTGTTTCCTGGCAGATCACGCGCTTTCCACCCTGTGCACATGCTCTCATTTCCAATTAAAAAGGTCCTTTAATAACAAGATGTTGCATGGTACTTGAACAATAGCGGCTACAATGACAAAGGTGAAGAAGTGCTGGAGTTACACGGAAATAAAAAAGGTTGGGGGTGCCCACATAACAACCTGAAATGGTTTTGGACAGGACTCCTAGTTAATTGCATTTGGAAGAGAAAGACAAGGTTTAATTTTGCAGTGTAAGCTTGCTTCTCTAGAATGAACAGAGAACGTTGCCTCACACTGCTTGGGCCACCTTCCTTGACCCCATGAAAAAAAAAAAACAGGATGCCTCTGGGAAACTATTTGCGGAATCTCCGCGCCCCCCCCCCCCCCCCCATTCAGGAGGGAAGGGTGGGTGGGGGGGGGGGGTGACGGCCTCCTCTTTGTCGGGCTCGGCGCGACGCACGATGGACAAGACGGCGAAAGGAAGGGGGCTGTCAGTGACGCATGTTCCGCGCTCTTCGCTTGGCCAGCGTACAAGTCCCTTCGACAGCCTGAAATGCCTTCGGTGGGCATCGTCACGCATGTCGAAAGGATTGTCATGCACGTGCGACCGCCGATAACATTCCTTGCAAGCTTATTCATTGCCGTGAAAATCACGTCCTCCCCGTATCTCGCCCCAATTTTTTTTGAGCCGGTGTGAAATTCAATGGATGTATGGAATGCCCACACCACTTGTCTACGTCCACCGTCCTCTTTTTTACTAGCATGGGCCTCCCTCCTTTGAACAGGATCCTTTCGGAGATCTGAGCCAACTCAGATCAGGATACCCGGCTTCTTTCAGCCTCTCTACCTGCCCCAGGAAGCTAGCCTCCGCTCTGTGTGTACAGGATTTCCCAAGAGCTCTTTTAAGCATGAAGTCGCTATACCCGCCTTGACGAGTGTGGAATGCCCCTAACTGACGTTCAAGAGAGGTTTTTTTTTTTGTCCTATGGTGATATTCGCAACAGACCCTGCTCTCTAGATAATGGATCCGGAGGTATAAAATTTTTTTTATGGCGCAAGGGCATCTATGGCCAAATACGCCTTGACACAAGGTATTTTCTTTTTCTCAAGGTGGGGTCAAAGACCCATTTCCCAAGCATTTCACCCTAAATAAGCCGAGCACCAGACCAGAGAAAAGCTTGTACCCATTGTATCCCCGGCACTGGGGATCGAACCCCGCACCTCCCGCATGCGAGGCGGATGCTCAACCACTTGGCCACCGCTGCGGTCGGTCTAAAAACTGTAGGGTAGCTGAGCTGGGTAGTTCGAAGGTGAATCGCAGGCCACTACCTGTATCTTTGAAGATTTTGACGACGTCCGGAACTGCCCTGGGAGAGTTCGACTTAAGAATGATTAAAAAATCATCGACGTAACGGAACACTTTTAGCGCGAGGTCAGCAAGATTTTGTGCCAGTTCTTGATCCATCCTGCTCAAGTAAATATCGCTCAAAACGGGTGCCACACGGGAGCCGATGCACACACCCGATTTTTGGACGTACACCTTTTCGCCCCGCCCAACAACGGTTGACTCTAGGTAAAATGATAGCAGCTCCAGGAAACTTTCTATGGAAACCCCCGCACCCCGCCACGAACACCAACTCGTCATTGTCTTTTACAATGCAGTCTTTCACTCTCTGCATGAGCTGAGCATGGGGTAGCGAATAAAATAAGTCCTCCACATCGATGCTGAAGGTAGAGTACTTTTTCTTATCCAGCCCAGACAGGTACTTAACCACACTTGCGGAATTGTTCACCAAGAAAGGATCCGAAAGCTTGAGTGAGCTCAAATGTCGCCGTAGAAATCCCGACACAACATGCTGCCAAGTGTTGCGCTCGGATATGATTGTCCTGAACGTTCAGGGAATGGAATTTCACACCGGCTCAAAAAAGTTGGGGCGAGATACGGGGCGGACGTGATTTTCATGGCAAAGAATAAGCTTTCAAGGACTTGTAGTGCTGTGCGAAAGAAGCTCGAGCCTGAGAGCAATCGTGCTGGAGCTGAGTGCTCGATAGCGCACAGACAGAAAACCAGGCTCACAGAGTGTAAGACTGGAGTCGTATACGAAGTCCCCCTCTCGTGTGGGAAGAAGTACATCGGCCAGACGGGTCGATGTATTAACGAGATGTTAGCAGAGCATCGCAGGTCGTTGAAGGGCGCACCTTCCTCTAATCTCGCCTTGCACTGCAAAGAGTGCAAAGATTGCTTCCCACGATTGAACATGACCAGCGTCTTGTTTAAACACAGGGATCAGGTTTGCAGGGAGTTGGTGGAAGCGTACCAGATCAAGAAGGAATCAGATGACTGTGTAGCATCACCATCTGTAGGCCTCATTGATGGGGCGATGCCTTTTTTGCGCAGTTTCTTTAGCGCAAGCAGGCGGTGTGGAGCGCTAGCTTGGCAGGAGTGTGCCTGTGAGTTCGCTGTTTGTTTTGTATCTTGTCTCTGACGATGCGGAGATTGCTTTTAGGTTGTGATCAGTGGCATCACGTTACATGTGCCAAGATGGTGTGTGATAGGGTTTGCGCTTTCGGGTTTTTTAGCATGTTTTTCGCGGGATGAAGATGCATATATAGGCCTTTTTTCCTTGAATAAAAAATCGGTTGATAGTCTGCGCTCGTGTCGTGCCTTCTTGTTCTCTGTCTTCGTTTCTTTGCGCAGTTAAACATGACACATACCCAGCTCCAGTGCGCCTTTGTTTATCTCTGGGATGCCTCTGGGAAACTATTTGCGGAATTTCCGCCCCCCCCGCCCCCCGATTCAGAAGGGGAAGGGGGGGGGGGGTGACGGCCTTTTCTTTGTCGGGCTCGGCGCGACGCACGATGGACAAGACGGCGAAAGGAAGGGGGCTGTCAGTGACGCATGTTCTGCGCTGTCATTAGGACGAGCTGCCCGGCCTCTCCGCGGCAGCTCCCCTTTGAACCACCCCCCGCCTGTTCAATCGGAGGCGGGCGACGGCGGGGTGGTGTTGAAAAGGAGCGCCCTTGGGGTCAAGTGCCCCCCCATAGAGACAGAGACGGCCGAGCGCTTTGAATCTCGCGTATTGTTCGCGCCCGAACCGAACAAGACGCGGCGCGCGGCTGAGACCAATTTGAGTCAAACCAGGTCCAGATGTGGCGGTGGCCAGCCGGTTTACCGGCTTCGGGCTAAGCCGCGCGCGAGCAACGCGCAATTCCCCTGGAAGGTCAAGACAAGCGGTCATGCGGGCACAGCGAAAGCGCCTCGCGACAGACGATCTGGCGACACAGCTAATTGAATACAGCGGGAGCGGCCGATCGTCAGCGAAAATCAGTCGCACGTGTGCGCGCGCGAAGCGTTGGTGCTTTCGTCTCCCGAGAAAGACGAAACCAACCGCACTTGTGTTTGCTTTCCTTCCGAGAGGAGAGCTAACCGAGTGCACATGCGGACACGACGCCGGGTGGTATTTGCTTGCCTTCTCCTGAGGGACCCAGGTAGCACCGAAACGTTGCAATAATGTTACATTTTTGTTGAAGACTATATTAAAACGCTTCTTTAGAGCGTTAAAATAGAGTTTTCTGCATAACACACGTTATATGTTAATTTTTAACGTATTACAATGAAACATGTAACGTTACTGCAACTTGGATAACATTTTTATAACACTATTCTAATGTTCGGTACTACCTGGGGAGAGAGTCCCGCAATGCTGTGGATGTGGGGGGCACGGCATGCAAACCTGGTGGGCCAATGATTCCGAGGGTCCATTCTCGGAATTCAATTGCTCATAGTAGTTTTGATGTTTTTTCATGCTATATATTTTTGAGAGCAGATTTGGAAATTTGCTGAAACTTGAAGGCGTGCCACGCGGCTCATGAACCAATCATGTGGTATATTGTGATTGGGTGATGCAAGGGATGGGCCGGGCCTTTAGGTCTTTAAAACCAGGGCCCGGAGCCATGGAAAAGGGTTCTGGGCTACGGTCTGATGTGATGCATCTTCGGCTATGCCGAGTAGGGGCCTCCCCTAGTGGTAGCCAGTTCCACTTTTCTGCTGTTTAACCTTTCTAACCTTTTTGCCACTTTTAACTTGTCTTTCATGTGTATCAATCTGCTTGCAATGTAAATATTTGTGTAAATACAGTCAAGTTATACTCCCCTGAAATACCTGCATTCTGCAAAGTCGCAATATCGTCTCTGACGGAGCACCTTTGGTGCCAAGAAGCCTTTGGTCATCCAACCAAGTAACCGTCTCGGGCGGTGAGCATTTCTGGTGCGAAGTCAAGGGACTTAGTAAGGTCTGCAAGGAAAGACCTTACGCAACTTTACTGGGGCATAGCCGCCTTTCCGAAATTAACCGTGACAAGTGCCTAGCTGTCTTTGGATTCCAGCGAAGTTGCAGCTGTACCTCCGAATCCTCCTCGCCCGTTCCCACGCGGCTTCGCATGCCATGTCGCCATGTGCGGTAAAAAGAACAGTTTGCAGAGTTTAAATGGTTCAAGTATGAAGCTATGCAATGAAGCCAATTACAGACTTCTGTACAACAGCTAGAGGAATTTCAAGAGCATGCTGTGTGATGCTAGTCAAAACTAATGCAGTCAACTATTATTTCGTATTTTTTTGACCAAACAGACATGAAATGTCTGAAGATGAATGTGTACCAAACACATCGGTGCATCAGTTAATTGTGATGCGTGAAAAAAATTGTACTAACTTATAAATGCCCATATGTCGTCATAATCAGGAATACTGAAGAATTAAGGAAAATAAAAAGTTTTTTTTTTTTGTTCACGCTCACACACCTGCTACAAACATCTTTATACGCGTACGTAACAATTTATGACTCTGTAAGAAGCATTTTGGGTAAAAAGTACAGTATGGCAGAAAGGAATCTTTAGGAAATGCACTGTGTAGAAATAGCCATACCAATTTCATGTGATCGTTCGATAAATGTAACAAATACCGTGCAAACAAGCTCGCTGCATAGTATAGTTTTTTTGCAAGTTACTGGTTGCAGACCGCTCTGCAGTCACTGGACTGTGATTGTGTAAGTACTGCATGACAGTGCATGGATTGCACAGCAGTTGCTTGTTCATTTCGTTTACCACCATCATTTGTAAGAAGGGGCCATTTCTCATATACATGTGTTTCTCTGCGAGTGTCGTTCTGCGCAGCGAGCGTTCTTTTGTGCCCGCATGTGTGCTTTCGGTGCGGGAGGGCGTCCTTGGCGGCACCCTCCGTTCTGCGAACGGACCGATGGGCGCCCGCTTCGTTAGCTTATTGGTGTGGTCGTTAGGGCCGCGGGAAATGCCGCCGCTGCCAGAAGTACGAACCGGAGAGCCGTGCGGCGTCTCCTTTCAAGTGGACCCATGCACGTGTGCGGGTGAGAGTGTGTGTGTTTGTGTGTGTGTGCGCTTCCGGTGCACTGCAGGTGCGCGGTAACCTGCAGCGCTTGGAGGCGACTCAGTCAAGTGACAGACGACAAGGAACCCGTGAGAGTGTGTGTGCGATGCTATTTTAGCTTGTAAATAAGTTTTCGTAAATATACCCTTTTGTATTTCCTTCACATGAGAGTTTAATCGTTTCATTTCTTCAGCGCGTATTTGTAACATTAATTTAATCTTAAGCCTCATTTCAAACACAATGAAACAGGACGTGTAACTTTTTGACATGTTCCTTTTTGGCAGCCTCTAAAAATATTTCCGCATGAATGGGCTAGCTTAATTGTTTTGCAGCAATATAACCACGGGACTGCTGTAACTTGCAACATTTTCAAATTGTGTGAGCATCACTGCATGTGAGGGGTCACAACCATATCCTAGCTGTTTCTTGAAGGTCCCGTTGCTTTGATGGCAATGCTTGGACAACCATGACCATCTTCCGCATTCATGCGTACAGGGTATGCCCATTACGTGCATGCCTTTCTACCTATTAATGCCTTACAATGCAAACAGACAACAAATAAAAGGAAGAGCACAAGTACAGACAGTGTTTGTAGCCCACACTCTTCTTCTTCACGTCAGTAAATGTATATGGCACATACCCACGCGGGGGGATTTGCCAAGGTACAGTGGAGATTGCCAATGAAATATTTGCACGGGGGAAAAAAAAGACGTGAGGCGGCGGCGTAGAAGACTGAATCAGGATAAAAATTGGAAAATTCAATAAAATTTAAGAAATATGAATTACCGAGAATAGAATCAAGCATTTTAGACATGCAACAGAATTTTGTATGCAGCTGACAAGGTGACCGATCAGTCGCACTTATGTAATCATGAAGGTAGCCACAAACACTGCTTAACGGGAATTCCTTGGCGCTCGCACCGAACGAGAGAAGAACTGGAAGAGACAGAGGGAGTCCTAACCTCGAAAGAGGGACCTCCAAATACTGCTTTCCTTGAACTGCGAACCGCCGGCGAGAGAGGAGAAAATGACCTATTGTTTCAACTTGCCCACATGAGACACAAAGGTTTGTCGCAGCGAACCCGCATCGGCGCAAGTATAAATTTAAGTGAGGGATTTTGCATCGCAGAAGCGTCACTGACACCTCGCAACGCCTTGATTTACACCACTGGACATTCCATGGGTAATTTAAGTGGTGAAAATCCACGATATTGAGCAACGGATCACTCAAGCTGGCTGAAATATGTTGGAACCGCTGGAAACGTGAAGTTTCCAACATAATGAGGTGAAGGACAGGAAAGATTACAGGAGCGCTGAGAGCTGACCTTGCCAATAAATCAGCCACCTCGTTAAAATAAACACCCGAATAGGCAGGTACTCAGACCAAGTGGATCTCACGCACTGTGCACGGAACATAAAACCTAAGCGACCAATTCAATAACGATTTTCCGGAATTTTGGAGACTAGAACTGAAATGCAGTCTGCAAGAATGAGAACTCAAGCTACATGCCTGGGAATTAAGAGAAGAGCCAAAATAACCAAAAACTCTACGAAGAATATAGGAGTATAATCAGGGATACAAACAGAATAGCTCCAAGCCAGATCCTGCGAATATATCCCAATTGTAATGTTTAGTAGCTTCTTCTGAATTTAAAAGTAATGCTACTACTTTGAACTTTAAACTTTGGGGGTTCGAATAATAGCTGATAAATCACAGGGGGACAAAAACTGAATAACGGTAACAGAAACTTTGGCTATATTCAAGAAACATTACAAATGTCTTCCTTCGACGACTCTTCTTCCCGCACTGCCCCGTCCACCCGTTTTCTTCAGCAACTCGTTGCAAGGAGATCAGATCAACTTGAAGCGGAGCTAACAAATTCTGCGTGAACCTAACTTGCGGAAGCTGATAGCGTGGCCAATGCCTCCCATGCCTACTACGGATGGAATCAATACAAAGTCGAAGAAAAAGTATACCGCAGCACACATGATTGGAAGTGAAAGACGAATTTTGTTGATGTTGTTAGCCTATCAAAAGATGGCACATACCTACACTGGGCGATCAGCCAAGAATCCGGTGGCTATTCACCTGTACTCAGTTAAAAAAAAGAAAGCCGCGCGGGAACGCAATACTGGTGGATGTGCTGAATTTCAGGAACAAACGTATCGTGCAACAAGTAACAAAAATATTCGTGAATCAGATTTTACATTGCATAATGAACCATGACTGCACCAAAGCAATGAGATATAAGTGAAGCATTTCGTTGCTTTCGTGACAGAAATGAGTTATGAGGTTTGTTGAATAAAAAAAAAGTGATTTTTGATGGCAGCCAGCATGAGCCATTTAAAGTTATAGCTCAACATTAGTCACATCTGATATAGATGACACGCATGCTTTGAAAACAAGATAATGTTTTTCTTTTTTTTTTATGAGAAATGCACAGGCAGTTTCAAGGCTTGCTTCACAATTTCATTTCTGGCGTATACACAAAGGCATGTCTATAAATTATTCGTGCGTTACACCAGAACCAACACTACTTAAGTTGGTAAATCATGTTCATTACCTGGGTGTCATTAATAGCAAACATATACTAATGCTGCTAATCCTATAGAAGAACAAACAGCGGTTTTATGAAGACGTTAAATAATACGTGATACTGCATGTGTCCATCAGGCAATGAACTGTGCGGCAGTTTCAGTTTCTCTTCTCTTATTTTCAGTTTCGGTTGTCTTACTTTCAGTTTCGCTTCTTCAGAGTTTCAGTCACATGCATGTCTCTTGACACCACGTATACGTGACGCAAGAAAAGTAGAGGGGGGGGGGGGGGGGGGGGGTTCGCGGAAACTTGGCGTCATCATGACATCGCTCGCTCCGGTGTGTCGTTCGATCTTGCATCTACAATACAACAACGTGTCGACGAGGTAAACCTATGAGTTGCACGGGATCTTACGCCCCCTCGTACATTCCTAGAAACACCGGGCCAGTCACCAGTACCATGGAACCAGTGGAAGGCACTGTTTTCTACCTACTTTCAGGAGGCGTCTGGCCTGAGTTTGCTGCAACCCGGCGCAAAGCCATGCCTTTGCAGTCGCGCGGCGTCGAAGGTCAGCGTCGTTCCGCAATTAACGCCTCCTGCCACGAGCGCAAAATGAAGGAGCAGGGACCTAAATTAATGGCGATTTCCACTGGTCGTGCTGGAGCAGCTTTTCTTGCTCCGCGACGACGAATTCGAGTTCAACTGGTCGACCTGGACCGACCGCGCGAATTCCGCTGGTCGATTGGAGCAACTCCGTTCCAACGGAGCTCACAAGGTTGATACGCCGACCAGTGGCGGATCTGCTCCGAGGCGGTTTGGGGCGCTCTTTTGCGATTCGAGCGCCTCACTTCAGATCCAGCAGTGGAATTCGCCATAAGTGAAGTTACGAAAGGCGAAGATACGTTTCAAACCGCGCTCAGCACTTGCAACCGTCTGTCCTCAGCCACGACGGAACGCTACCGCGGTTCAAGATATGTTTACAGAACCCTGGCGAGCCTGTCAGCTGCAGGTTTACATTGCTCAGTTACGCGAACCTGCGTAGAACTGCGACTTCGACAATTCCGTGAACACTGTTGTTCGTGATCAGCTCGTTTCTGGCGTTGCGTCGGACAACTTCATAGGATGGAATTGTTGCTCGAAGGTGCAGGGCGAACCGGGAAAAGGCGATTAATCGCTTGTACGAAGAAGCACTTTTTTTAAAAATTCAGTGGTCACTTTGGCGATGTAAAGTGCGCGAGGCGAAAGCCTTTCTGCGCCCACTGTGGCTGCTTCTTTTAATTTTTATTTAATTATTTTTAATTTTTCGCTTCTGAAACTGCATTGTCACATAAGTTAATTTTTCCTTTTTATTTTTGTTTCTTTAAAATTGTTATTTATTTTTATTTTTAACGTTTCGTGTTGAGCTATTAATTTACTTCACAAATTAATGTGTAATTACAAACTAATGCGCAATTTCTAATCACCAATTACTTCTTAATTGCTAAGACTATATGGGTTATATCAATTATTATACCATTGATGACGTCATAGTGTGACAGATTTCGCGGACGGATGGATAACGAGAGCCATTAAAGGCTTTCGCTTTAAATGTTTGCATGAAGTCGCCTATAGGCAGCTATTGGCTCTAGATTGCAGTTATTCGTTTCGGGCCCCTGATTATACACCTATATTCGCTGTTCATTTTCTAGGGGTTCAGTTGGCCCTATAGATAAGGTCTCTTGCATCGTTACTGATGTCATTATACTTGCTGACAGCCTTTCTGTCCTGACTCACTCGAAGGCTCGAAGGACGCTCTTCTGGGCCATTCTCTAAGATTTTTCATTCCACTACATGTTAAAGAAATGCGCTTTCACTGGATACCTGGACACTGCGGCATTGATGCTAACAAGACGGCCGATTTTTTAAACAAAATCTGCGCTTTGTGGGCCTGTGGTACCATTTACTCTAAACACTGTGCATTGACAACAGCTTGCTTCCAATGGTTCCTGCATCTGCATTTTTTCAGTCATGAGCCTCTTCGTGCTGCAGCGGATTTTCAACATTCCCTTGGAGTGTGTGCTTAAGTAGTTCATGGCAATTCGAGGTGTCTATGAAGTGGGATTCCAAATGTCCCCACTTTATAGACAATGATTCCAAATATGAAGTGGGATTCCAAATGGTCCCACTTGTTTTCAAGTGGTGCCACCTCAAAACAAGTGGTTTTAACAAGTGGTCCCAATTGTGGTCTCACTATGCAGGTGTTGTTGAGCCTCTGCGCAGGCTCTTGTGACACTACGTTGCTTTCGCTTGGGACTCTGAGGCAGTTCAAAGCTTTCATGAAGTGAAGTAACTACTTTCAACTTGTGACGTAATGCACTTGTTTGATCCGGCTCTACCAGTGGTCGTGATCACAGATGCTTAATTCAGAGCATGTACTTTCTTTTAACTTCAGATACTACAAAACGTTTGCAAAAACTGCTGGGTCAGTAGCCGAAGCTAGTATAGGCCCAATGTACACATTTGTTATTACAGCAACAGAAGATGCCAACATGAAACTTGGTTATAAATGATCAGTGAACAAAGTATTAGCAAGCAACACTCAACAGCACAGGGCCTAAGACTGACCCCTGGAGGCACTCCAGCACACACAGGCTGTCGAGATGATTTTAAGTGTTTTATGTGGAAAAATTGTTTTCTGTTAGTAATGTAGCTTGTAAAGAAATCAAGAGTGGAATCCCTAAAACCATAGTGCTCTAGCTTGTGAATTAAAATGTTATGATTAACAGTATCAAATGCTTTCTTTAAGTCTAGGAACAAGGCTGCAGATATTTCATTAGCTTGTGAATTAAAATGTTATGATTAACAGTATCAAATGCTTTCTTTAAGTCTAGGAACAAGGCTGCAGACATTTCATAATTATGCAAAGATGAACATAACTCTTGAGACAATGCCATTACTGCTGTAGATGTAGACCTGTTATTTCTGAAGCCTTGTTGACAGTGAGATATGATTCTAGTTCTCTCCAAGTAGTAATTTAGTTGCTTTCCGACAAGTTTTTCGAACACAGTGTTAATGATACTCAAAACCGAGATTGGACGGTAACTGCCTGAATCATTACTATCCTTGTTTGTGAACTGGTATAGCTGCAGCGATCCTCAAAATATTTGCATAAATACCTTCGTAAACTGCATGATCCATTATTATTGATAGGAGTGGAGCAAGTTGGTGGATGTTCTCTTTAATGCTCTCAAAGTAATCCCGTCATGTCTGGTTGCCTTGTTTGCAACGAGTTTTCTTGATTGCTGTGATGTCACAATCGGCAACAGCTTGCGGTAAGAAGGTGTCATGAACACAAGGGTCATTAACAGAGCATGGTAGATTAGGGATATGAGCTACAAACTCAGGGCCAATGTTTGTGAAGGAATTATCAAACCTATCAACTGTGTTTTCATCAATGTGTTCAGGAACTACGCGCTGTTTTAACTGTCTACCGATTACGCTATTTCCCACATCCCACATTTTCAGGAGTTTCCTTCTGCTTTCTGTATTAGCATACAGTTGTATTCTTTCTTTCTCATCTGTATTAATGCCACTCCATAGTTTCTGGAGGATCTGAACTTGTTTGAATAACAAATGTTTTCTTTTTGACGTTTCCACTTACGATACCATTGATCCTTCTCTTGTATAGCCTCAAGTATGTTCTGATTCATCCACAGGCACAAAGAATTGTTCGTACCTACGGGTAGTGCATAATGTGCATTTCGATATGGCAGACTCAAGAGCCTCAGCAAAATTTTCGAATTCAGTGTGAGCATTTGTATGATATATGTTGTTGAAATCTAAATTGTATATTTTCTCCTGCAAGAGTTGATAATTAATTCACGCAATTGGTGCAGAACTCATTCGAGCTGTTTTGTAGCAGAAATGTAATGGAGGCCTGCATACTGCTGCATATTTGCATCTCAACTCTCCCACGCTAAACACTCTGTGTATGGGCATATGAATATTGGCATGGGCGTGTGTATGGGCATATGAATATCAGCATTACTTTTCATGGGGGAGGAAGTTCGAATTGAAGCAGGTCATCAAGCACAGTTTACCCTATACTCATCACATGGAACCAGTCGTTGATCGACACGTAATATAAGATTGTCTGCATGACTAGATTATTCACTGATGATGCTTTGATTTACCTCAGTGTGATTGCTCATATGGACTGCTAATATTAAAGGTCACATCTCGATGAAACAATTTCTTGCTCCTTAATGTCTCTAATGCTGAATTCATCATTCACAGAGTACCCGAATATCCTCCAGATAGTTTCCAGATAACAGCTATTAGCGTGCTTATCACAAGATATAAATATCTTGGTGTTCATCTTAAGTCATACCTGTCATGGAATCAAAAGAATAACTGTGTGTTCTGCTAACACCTTCCTGGGCTTTATTGAACATCTAGAATAAGCTCCTGTAAATGAAAAATGACTTGCATACATTACACTAATCCTAGCCCAAACCTAGAACATGCATCACACATTTTGTATCGTGAACAATGTAACCTAATTAGTGACATTGTTACAAATTATTTAGCGGCCGTAGGCAAATGTCAAGTGATGACCCGTCTATACTAATGTTTGATGCATCATTTCAAAGAAGATGTAAGCAAAAATTTTGTGTCTATACCACTTTAAGCTCAACTGTATACGCATATCAGGAGATGATAATCCAAGCTATTGTTACCAATGTAGTCTATTGTAATGTAAACAGTAAATATTTGTGCAGTGCTAATGCAATAATTATTTAATAAAAAAAGGCTCTGATGACTTGGATGCATTCTTAAAGAGTTTGCCATGCAGCTGTTCTAATGACTGTCACTATGAATTCAGGCTAATCTATCTTACCTATTAACTCAGTGAAATGCTGTGTGGCCCTTTCTGCAGATTCTACAGTACTGCAACAGTATAGCATTTTGAGCAGTGTTATGAACAGTGTTATTGTGGTCCCTTTGTCTATTTTGTGCACTCACTTAACCATATCTCAATTCACACATCTGTTCAGTTGTCACACCTCAGTTTATCTACTTTAATTTATGTGGGTGCTTAAGAAAATATGTAAACAATCTACAATGTATAGATTGTTTTTATTGGAAAAATAATTTACGATTGCTTGTGGTGACAATGCATCTTTAAAAAGTGTTGCAGCTTTGTTTATTTCTGCACTGCACGCCAGACAATGCTGGTAATGAATTCAAATCTCTGGATGCATGTACCTGCAAAGAGATTGGACGACAACGTAGTTGCAGGAACAAAATAAATATAGGTTTATTTCTGTGCTATGACAGGCAGATTGCAATATACTAGAATCTGAAGGAAAGGTAAGGCATAGTATAAGTTGCGATCTTCCAAGTATTTCAATAACTGATGCTAATGACATCTTCAGTACAATCATGAAAGGCCATCAATGTTGTCTTCACGTCTCTTTGGTTGTTTGTCACCTGAAAGACAATCACAACAGCGCAAATTAGAACAGTCGTCGCTTTTAGCTCTGCACACACCGAACTCTTATTTGACAGCGCATAATAGTACCATGTGCCACTTAGCAGAGTTGTTCAGAAAATGTCTGCATCAAGTTGCACCCTAACAGCAACTTTGTGAATTGCCAGCAATGTGTAGCCATGGACCTGAGGAAAAAGGAAGCATGTACAGGTGGGGAATGTGTCAAGGCAGTGAAACCCCTGTTGGTCCGCGGGTGCACGCACCACTCTTACCGAGCACTCTGTACTTATAAGACACACCATGCCAGAAGGTTCCCTCATTTAATCAAACTTATTGTGCCTTTTGCAAGCTGCACACTTCAGGTGCTTGGTAAGAGCCTCCCTATCCGCCACCTGGGAGACGCGCTCTCTAGCAGTCAGGTTCTGCCGAGAGAAAAAAATGGTCTGGCTAAGCCAGATGCAGAGAAACCATTGTGCTGTAGGTTTCGCTTCAGTTGTTTAAGTGTGCAACACACTGAGCTGAAAGGAAAATATACTTACCTGCAGCATATATGGCCAGTATGGAGGTGCCTCTCGCGCTCTAACGCACACACCATCCTACTGGTACCACAAAGCTGCTGCTGAAAGGAAAATATACTTACCTGCAGCATATATGGCCAGTATGGAGGTGCCTCTCGCGCTCTAACGCACACACCATCCATCTGGTTCGAGACAGCTGCACACCTCATAGGCGAGGTCTATAAGTACACAGATGAACTTGTAGACGGGTTGTAAACCAGAAGAGAGGGCCATAGAGTCGATCTCATCTTTCATATGTAGTTGTGTCCTGGAGATGTTATTATAACAGTTGCCTCATCATTGCTGTTAAGGATTTGCTTTTTTATGTTCTCCTTCTGAAGCTCAGTTGGCTTTGAAAAACTTGTACCTGAGCTGGACAGCCTCTGCTTCTTAGTGGAATGAAACCTGACTTGGTGTTCGATTTTCTTGTTTGCAGGCTCCCTTGATGTGTGGGGCATTTCTTGCTTCTTAGTGCCTTCATAAATCTTCAGTACAGGGTCCAAAAGCTTGCTGGCCTTGTTGTGCACTTCTTGAGGAATTTCTTGCTCTGCGACATACTCTTTGAGCAATTCCATCTTGGCCAAGACCAAGTCAGATTTTGTCATGCTTGTAGAGGCTTCTGCTGTTTGAACACTTTCCAAAATGTGGAAAGCCTCGCTTGCCTTTGAATTGGATGACACTGCTTCAGTAGCTTTCAGGATCTTCTGATCTCTTCCTTCAGGTGCGCCAGCGATGACCACACAGTGAATGTGTTTGCAGATCGTCAAGCTCATTCGGTGCTCCTCACAATCACATGAATAGCTATGCACACACACCATGCACTCGCTGCACTTCAGAGGGCAGCAGGCACTACCTTTCTCTTTTGAAATCCTGTATGTGAGGCCTCTTGTGGACTGGGATTGCACAGTCCATGTTCCATCTTCATTCCTCTTGGCAGGCGTAGTAATTGCCACAGCAGATCTGTGGTTCTTCTCGATCCGGCTCATCTTGCTCGTTCTCTTTGCTTTCACAATGTGTTGTACCCTCTTCATCAAAGACTCGTATGTCATGTCCATCAGTGCAGTGATGAGCCTGTCAACACGATGATTCTTCTTACCTTCCAGGAAACTATGCTTTAAAGTCCTGTGTATCCTTTCAAGATACATGTTTGTGTTGATGCCAAGTCCAGTTTGAAAACTGTAGGCCCACATCTCCAGGCGGTGAGCATAATTTCCTCTGAAGTACTGAATAAACTCCTGAAGCCTGGGATCTTTGTTGGCAAGAAATGACTCGAGAAGCTCAGCCACTTCGTCTTTTTTTGGGCACTCTAGCAGTGTACGAACAGCATGGTAAACATCTACTGCGAGTTCTTTTCCTTTTATCTTCTCAGAAATCCTTCGCTTCCAGTTTTTGTCCACATGCCATGTGCAGAGTAGTCGATGTTGAGGTGGGCCCATGACTGTTGACCAGGCCTTGAAGT
Organism: Amblyomma americanum; assembly: GCF_052857255.1. Classification (NCBI taxonomy): domain Eukaryota; kingdom Metazoa; phylum Arthropoda; class Arachnida; order Ixodida; family Ixodidae; genus Amblyomma; species Amblyomma americanum. Next base: position 11,821,590 of record NC_135500.1, read on the forward strand.
ATTCGGATGCATCATCTGTCATGAAAGTTCTAGCTGACAGGGCTCCTGTGGAGGACTTCAGGGATTCAAAGAATGCTGATAGGGTTTTCTCATTAATCGTGCTGCAGATGAAGTAAGCCATAGGCAATCCTGCTCCATATTCATCCAGCACCAGAACAGTCACCAGTTCAAATTGGTACCCCGTTGTTCCATGTGTGGAATCAACACAGACTGTTCCTGTACCTAGAACTTTCAGCAGCTCTTCCTGTGGCTCCGTCATTAAGGCAAGAGCAAAGTCTTTTGTACTAAAGGTATTCGTTGGGTCAACAACTTCCTGCTCTTTGTACAAGCGAACAACAGGTTGCCCCTTGTTCCTCATGCTTTGCACCCATATGCTTACACTCACAGCATCACTATCATGACATCTTTCAGGAACTGTGAGGTTATATTGCCGCTTGATGTTGTGCAAGTCCATGCGATTTGTCAAATGCAGAGGAGTTAGCTTGCTTGTCACCGATTCCCTTATTTTCTTCAATATTGTCCTCATGGGCACTCCTTTCGAAAGGTCATCCGCAATGCTTGCCCTTTCCTGGTCAGTCATACTCAGGTGTTCAACATCTGCATCATGCCCATAATGCGTCCTTTGGTACGATACCTTGACAGTACCCTCGTCTCTAGTAACGATCAGAAAAGAAAGGCATGTCCTGCCGCTCCTGCAGCTTCCCTGACTTTTCATCGCACGAGTCTTGTTGCCTCGACCTGGTCGTGCCACTCCTGACCTGTTGCAAGCGTAGTAGGTCCTCGTACATCCGTTGGTGAGCCTTTTTTCACCTGTGGATATTACGAACTTGCACACCTGGCTCGCTTCCTCCTGTCCTTTCCAATCATGGAACTCTGTAAAATGCATAAAAAATACTTTAGAAAATATTGTGTAGAAAGGTGTTAAAACTGAAGGCACTGTCATTGTCAGTGACGAATGAACAATGCTTGAAAAATATTCGAAAAACATGGAGGATTATGTGCACCATAATTTCATGTATACACTGTACATACCAAAAAGCGGAACTTTGTACCTTGCAGAAAATACAGCATTCAAATGCCCAATTCAACAATATCACGAAGGTTTGCGATACTTGCGCTATATGCTTCTGTTGCCATCACCTCGCTCAATATCTGCACGCGTGTTTGCTATGTGGCCCTAGTTACTATCTCGTAATACCCACTTTAACGCTGAAGCATGCAATTGCGTGGTGGAATCCTGGAATGCGATCCCCTCGTGTTATCGTTATTGTCTTGTGGACGTGTGCGCCCGATGAATAAAGTAATATCAAAGGTATTGAAGGCAATGATATCAGTGCGTTTTTAAGGGAGTATGGTAGGGTAACCCTCCACCAAAAATCAAATTTGGAATTTTGGCACAGAAAAATCGACTACACTATGCGGAACAGTCCTGCGGAAGCGCGGCCTCGAGCGCCCGCTCAAAGCGGTTTAAATGAAGGCTACAAGGGTAGACGTGCGGGCTAGTTGGTGCTGCATACTTGTTTTAAACAGCGCAAAAGGCACGGACACAGGAGGGACACACAAGACACACACAGCGCGGTTCAGATGTCGCGCCGAAATGTGCCACGCGCCCTGGCGTGTAAAAGTGGCAAGTGGAGTTCGGAGGCCGGTTTGTTTATCGTTGTTTTTCGCGGTTTTCTTCATTATGGCGTGTTTTTTTTGCTTGTGTGTGTGTATGTATGGCAAGTAAACGGTGCATACTAAAAGATAATGTATTGTTGGAAATATTTACTTTTATAGCAGATATGCAGCTAGTGGTGCTCTTGTAGCGTGTTTCGTCTTTGTTATTGTTTGCATAGGTCGTGATCGCTTATGCACCTTTTTCGAACCTCAAACGTAGTACTTGCCCAGAAGATGGCACGATCAAAAATGGCAGATGGCAAATGGGGCAAAAAGAGAACATTAAAAAAATAATCGCTTCATTAGCAAGGACAGTGGTAAACCGGCACGATAAAGCGCAAGCTTCACGAAACCTGGTGAGAGGATCGGTGGTGATTCCTTCGATGTAGACGGCTCAAGTACAACTGGCTACGTCTCATCGACTTTTCTCTTCCCTGCAGCTTCATGCAAGATGTTGCTGTGAACAACATATCTAATACACGTGCAGCAGGGGATTCCTCCTTTCTGTTTTGTTCATACGCTTCGATCAGTGATTTGATGCTCCCCTGCTCCACGTGTTTTATAAATACTGTTGAAAATCGTACTCGAATATAACAACTTCGAATTCATCAATCAACACTATTCACAAATTAACGGCACAGCCATGGGTACAAGGATGGCCCACACCTACGTCAACATCTTCATGCATAGTAATAAGTCTAAATTTTTGAAAGATTGTCCCATTAAGCCCACCCTATACAAACGCTACTTGGATGATATCTTTTTAATTTGGACTGACACACCTCGTCCACCCCAACATATCTTTCACTTACACGTGCGCCCACACCACAATTAACTTCCTAGATGTTGAGATTTTGGTAAACGAAAGCTCACTCACCACCAGTGTATATAGAAAACCGACGGACCGTCAACAATACGTACACTTCCAAAGCTGCCATCCTCGTCACTCTAAAACAAGCATCCCATACTCTCAGGCACATCGATCTAAAGGAACATGTTCCCAAGATGAAGACTTCGTAAAAAATTCCAAACGCATGCAAGAAGTCCTCATTAAGCAGCGATACCCGTCGCCATTGCCGACGATGCCATTCAAAGGACATCTAAACCCAACCGAGAGCAAATACTGGAGTGACGTCGATACAGCGAGCAAACAGACCATCAGGCAAATCTCGTACTTCCCTTCACCAGTAACCCAGCCGCCTAACGTACGTAAACAAAATCTTCAAAAAAACATTTCAACATTCTCAAACAAAGCGAGCTAGCGCCTCGCCAAAATTTTCACTGCTCTCCCTCATGCAGTCTACAGACGACCGAAAAACATTCGAAACATTCTAATACACTCAGTCACATAAAGAGCCGGTTTTGGGGTGTCGACCTTGTGGAAAAAGTAGATTCCACGTCTGCAAACACATTACAAACATCAAGCTGTGAAATGAGGACAGCTTCAGGATTCAAATGGAAAATTAATGACAACTCTGATTGGGATTTCTGCAACGTAATATACCTCCTAGGATGCAGTGTGTGCAGTACGCAGTACATTGGGCAGGCCGTTAACTTTATACGAATTCGCTTTAATAACCACCGCGCGCATATTTTATCCCTACCTCCCCTTGTTAAAACACATATATTAATGAGAAAAACGACCCATTTGATGCAATTAAGTTAACAGTCCTACAGGGTGGGTTCCACAACAAAGAGATCTCGAGCAACGCGAGTCGTACTTTATTTACAAATTTAATAACAATTCCTCACGGCATTAATGAAAGTCCGGGTGTATTGACCTCCATCGCCCCTTGCAGAGCCAATGCTGACCTTAGGAATTCCGGCGCGACAAACCTCGGTCGTTTGTCGCCAGCGGCATCTTTTTCAAGCTTCGCTGCCCGCTTACACAAAGCTCTGAATTCATCCCCCACCCCTGTCTTGCCAGTTCGACGCACCACCTTGCCGAGCGGGGTGCAATTGAAGAACCAAGAACCCTTGATGGGCACAAAAGAAAAATACTAGAAAAAGGAGAAAGAAATAAAGAGAAAAAGAAAAACGCTTTGTCCCCTGCCGCCCAGCGAGCTTGCGCGGGAGGCCAGCCCGGGGGAAAAAAGGAATAACGAGGGGAGGGAGGGCATCCGGGCCCTCAAAGCAACAATGACAGACTTTGGCGGAGTCCCGGAGCAGATAAGAATCATAGATGCATGTACTGCCCGTGCCGCCGGCCAAAACGAGCAAACAAATAAACAATAAATTCAGACAGGGCAGGAGACGTTCCAGGAGCGTCTTCGGTACGAATAGTGAAGGCGGAATCAGCGGCGCAGTTAGCTTAACTACACACACGTGCACTGTGCATGAAACACACACACACAAAAGAAAAAGAAAAAGGCGGCAAAACATACGAGTTCGCGAAAGTGTCCTGTGGGGGGGTAAAGGTGAATGGCAGGAGCATTTAATCAAGGGTTCTTGGTTCTTCAATTGCACCCCGCTCGACAAGGTGGTACGTCGAACTGGGAAGACAGGGGTGGGGGATGAATTATGAGCTTTGTGTAAGCGGACGGGCAGCGAAGCTTGAAAAAGATGCCGCTGGCGGCAAACGACCGAGGTTTGACGCGCCGGCACTCCTAAGGTCAGCACTGGCTCTGAAAGGGGCGATGGAGGTCAATAAACCCGGACTTTTATTAATGCCGTGAGGAATTGTTACAAATTTGTAAATAAAGTACGACTCCCGTTGCTCTCTTTGTTGTGGAACCCACCCTGTAGGACTGTGAACTTAATTGCATCAAATGGGTCGTTTTTCTCATTAATATATGTGTTCTGACAAAGGGATGATGGGTAGGAATAAGATATTTACTTATGCAAGAGTGACTAGCTATGCGCAAAAATTTCCGTGTTTCAATTTTCAAAACTGCGAACTTTGACCGCAGCGTCCCGGACAAATAATTCCAACTCCCGACCGCGTTTTTAAATTCATTCTAAACGGGGTACGTGTTTACTGGTACCTGCAGTGGTCGGCTGCGCAACTATATATATAAGCTATCGCGTGCAGCTGTCATATTATAAAAGAAAATCCGCACAAAACAAAAATTACGCAGCAACGGGCTGTGGCGAATGATTGCGCGCAATATTTTTTCGCGGGTTAGTGAAACGAACAGTTTTGTTTTAAATCACGAGAGTTGTATCAAAAGCCTTTATATGTCGTCATTAATTACGATAGGTACGACGGCACAGTGAATAGGAGTTTATATAGACTGTCGTCCTTCAAAGACCCAATGCTTTTCTCCTCCAAAACGTCGTGTAGAACAAAACCGGACCGCCAAATTTTGACACGGTTGTACGAAATTTCTGCACTAACGAAAGCTATGAGTGTAGTCTCCTGCATGTAGAGAATGTAGAATACAAGGAAAAATTATAATATGTATGCTCTAGGTCAGGTTCATAGTCCTACAGCACTCGATTGTAAATGCAGGCACTCGACGGAGCGCTGATAGACGGGCGTGGTCACCCGTAGACGCATTTGCGTGGCTTTGCATGGATAGTACGTGTTTAACCTCTCAGGTCTGCAAAAGCTGTATCGGGTCCGCCAGGCAGTGGCGATTATAATAAATGCACAACGAAGCGCGCCGTTCGAGCGCACTAAAATAATACACCAGCAGTTCAAGGATATCATATATAATAAAAATAAAATGCGGGATTTAGCTCGCTGCAAAAAGCTGTAAATTCGCCCGCTGCGCACATATATAGATGCATTCGCACAGACTTGCTAAGAACGTTAAAGCAAAACAAACAAACAAAAAAGCCAAAGAGGCAGCGCAGGAAAATTCATGCACGTCGCGTTGCAAACATGTCTCCTTACCTTTGTCGTTCCCAAAGGACAGTTGCAGATTTTCGGCTGGGAATTTGTGCGCCACGTTGTAGTGATGAACCAAATTTTCGAGTGTTGATAGCAGGCTGCTGCACTGGTCGCAGTGGAGAAAGGCTCCTTTCGTCTCCAACTTGTGCACCATCCTCATATGCTGCAGCATGTTTTTCCGCTGAGTGAAGACTTTGTCGCAGACGCCGCAACGTCGATCATGATCACCGTGCTCAGGTTGACGTTCACTCTGGTTTGGAAACACTGACGCCATTCTGGACAGAAACGCGCATGCAGTGTGTGAAAGCGCGGCGCATCAGGTGCGCTTTTTGAACCGCGCGCGCTGTCAAAAACGTGGGGAATTCCGAGAAAAACCTAGGGAAAATATGTCTCTTCCCAACCGGACACGACGTCATTAAAAGTCACGTAATTATGACGTCACGTGACGTTTTATGCGTGACGTCACATTTTGTTTGACCAATCAGCGTTTCCAGCCCGCCTGCACCGAAACGCTTGTATTTCCAAAAGCCCGAAGATGCAGCAGCGGAAGTTCCTGTTACTAAACACAAAAACACAAGCAAAACAAAAACTACGCGCTTACGTTTGTCCGAACATGCATTATTGCACAAACTGAAATGCATTGTTAATAAAATGGTCTGCCGAATTAAAATTTTCTCACAACAATCCACTCTTTACATCGCCTGCGTTCGTCGCGCCATCTTCACGTCGGCCGACGGGGTAGCTGCCGGGTTGGCTGGTTTCGATAAGAAGTTTCATCGGGAGGAAATGCGCATAGGAGTGAGTAATGCGCTACGTCACAGGCCCAAAACCAGCGCGAGCGGTGTACAGGTTGCAAAAAAAATTGTCTGCGGTTTAGCCCTGGTTAACCCAAGTCGAATTGCGAAAGCTTCGTTTCCTCGGCACGTCGTCTACGAAGCGTCTCATTCCGACGCTCTCGAGAATTCAAAGCGGTCTCTTCCGCAGTTGAAGAGTCACTAAGGCAGGTGTCACTTCTTCTAGCCGCATCTGCGTTACGACGCTTCTCGAGTCTTGCGGCGCGTTCTTCTGGCGTCTCTTGAGCGCGTTGTCTCTTGTTCGCTAATTCGTTCTGTCGTTGTTGCGTCTCTTTCGCGCTCTCCATACCGACTACAATATGCACGCCGCTTAGCTAAACGTTGCTCCCGCTCTTCATCCGTTTCTTCCGCACGCCGCCGCTTCTTAGCTGCAGCACATAGTTGCAGCTTCACCTTATACACACCATCCGACATACCGTGGAGGATTCGCTGGGACGACTGCGACGAGCCGAGTTGTGGGGGCCGCTTTTCCACAGCTGGTATGACGTCACACATAGGTCACGCTAAATGTCAATGGTGGATTCTCCGGGACAATGGCCAAGAGCGGAAACCTCGAGCAGTATTGCTTTCGCAATAAAAGAGAGTGCCGAAGGTGAGCTATGCCGAAACTCCGTCTCGGTATAGTTGTCGCGCGATCCTGTCGTACTCATTAGAGTCACTGGAAAAAATTTCAGAGTACCGCAAAGGTCGGGATTTGACTGGCAACTTCCAAGTCGACTGCGTCGCATGAAAGCCGCCGTGTTAGAAGAGCTGACACATCGGGTTGAGTGTTTACTGAATTAAGTACAAATACTTTGTGTCCGGAGATAATGGTTGCTAAGAGCGAAAAGGAAATGTTATTTTGTGCGAAGTAATGCAGCCGGTGGTTGTTTTGCACGCCGATCGTGTTTACTGCCGGAACTGTGCTACGATTGTGGGAAATGGCGCAGTATCTGTCTCATATATCGTTGAACACCTGAACCGCGCCGTGAGGGAAGGGATAAGGAGGGAGTGAAAGAAGAAAGGAAGAAGAGGTGCCGTAGTGGAGGGCTCAGGAATAATTTGGAGCACCTGGGGATCTTTAACGTGCACTGACATCGCACAGCACACGGGCGCCTTAGCGTTTTTCCTCCATAAAAACGCAGCCGCCGCGGTCGGGTTCGAACCCGGGAACTCCGGATCAGTAGTCTGGAGTGATTCAAAACGCCCGCACGACCGCGATTCACAAATCACAAATGACGTCAAGCCAATCCATCGGTGGGTGAAAACCATAGAGTTTCTTATTAAAGAAACTCTATGGTGAAAATAACGCTTCTGTTATCACGACCAGGTCGGAATAACAATTTGGCTTGGCTTTCCGTTAATTATTACGACACGGTGGAAATAACGCTGGCCCTTTAAATCTGGCTACCTTAATGGTTCAAGCCACCTAGCCATGGCTTGTGAAATTGTACTCGTCTTAATTTTAGCCTCCAATCAAATAACCTTCGCTTGGTTACTCTACCCGCTTAAAATCTACTTTTCATTCACTGTCCCTAGACCCCAATGCTTTGAATAAATGATTCCCGCTGCTTTCCACTGCAGAGTGAAGCCCACTCATATCCACTGGTGGGCTGGATGCCGCATCGGGCGCTCAAAGTGAAGCCACCGGAAGTTGGGCGGCATGTCCCGAAAGTGAGCCTTTGGCAGTGCACGAAATCGGGCCTCAGCACGGTTTTTCAGTTTTAGTTTTCGTTTTCCGCTTAGCATTTTGTCCTTTCGACGTTCTCGTCTTTCTTCGTAACAATGCCTACCTGTTGCGCCGTCAACTGCATGAGGAGAGCGGCAAAGTCCTCGGAAAGTCCTAAAAAATAAGGGCCCATTGCATCGCTATGGGACGACACTAGCTGACGACAGAACGTCGGCTGCACACAGTACGTACGGAGCCTCGTCTGCTCAATTGTGTCGTCCTGTTGCGCTAGCGTCGCCAACTCGACTCTTTGTTGTGATGCACGTTGTCGCGCTCTAAGCCCAAGTTATACCATCAATGGGGGATAAATTTAAGAGAGAATAGGTGAAAACCTTCATTAGGCAGCCGACTTTGCAGCGACCGTTTTACCGAGTTATGTTTAGGCCGAACCGGAGCGAGGCCACAATCTGGTGAGGTGCCGTCGGTGTTCTGCTGGTTCACATTAGCGCGTCCAAAATGTATATGGTACTGCTTTTTCGACGGAGCGTATGAAGTACTGTTTCGTACTGTCGCAAATTATTGCCTGAGTGGGCTTTTATTCGTGATGCTTGGTGCAGTTGACTTCTAACAGCGCTTGCCACATGCGCTGCTGCTGAATTCGTCTTTCTCGTCAGTCGTTTCTCACGTGCTGTGTAGATGAAATGTAGCTGTGCTACAGAGTTAGATTAAAAGCAAGTATGGAAGGTAAATGGCGCACTAAAGCGATAAACATCACCTGTCATCATTGAGAAGAGACATCGTCCGCCACCAACCCGAAATTGAAACAGCGGCAGCTGTGGCTCTTCGAGTGTCAGGATTTCCGCGCCATTGCCATTTCTTTGCTACACGAAAAGTTGTTTTTCAGATGACTTAGGCTCATCGTCATCCACTATACTTCTCCTAATTACGCTCGGAAGACAAGAACCAGGTCAGAAAATAGTGTTTAATGCACATATCCCTTTGCTGCGGCATGGTGAGACATGCATGTCTGTTCACTTCGGTTCCCCTGAAATTACAATGTTCCCCGAACAATGCTCACATTTATCACGTTCAGCTTGCTTTTTTCTTTGATATTACAGTAGACGCTACACGGAAACAACGCAAATAACTGAGGACGGAAGCGTGAAAGACGCGACTATATACATTGAAATACACAGCAGGTACCGAATTTTCGGTGGCTTCACTTGCGCCCACTTCAGAAAGCGGGAATGCGGCATCCAGCCACCTAGTGGAGATCAGTGGTGAAGCCACGTTACAGTTCTAGAGCACTGTAGCCTTGTAGCTCTATGACTGTAGCCACGTACTGGTGAGGCTGGATGGATGGATGGATACGGCTGAACCCTTTACATCGGGCGGTGGCTCAAGCCACCTAGCCATGTCTTGTGAAATTTTACTCCTGTCTTGCTTTTAGCCACCAATCAGATAACCTTCGCTTGGTTACTTCTAACCTCTTAAAATCCACTTTCCCTTCACTATCCCTAAACCCCAATGCCTTGGGTAAGTCAGCCCCGCTGCCTTCCACTGTAGGGTGAAGCCCTTTACAGAAAAGTATCAAGTGTTCAGCCGTTTCCTCCTCCTCTCCGCACGCAATGCACAAAGTGTCTATCTCCTGGTACCTGACTCTATACGTCTTAGTCCGCAAAACTCCAGTCCTGGCCTCAAACAACAAAGAACTTCCCCTACAATTATCATAGATATTTTCTTTGACAATTTCCTGTTTAAAGGTCCGGTATGTTTCTAGTGCCGATTTCGTCAGCATCCCTGTTTTCCACAAAGCTCTCTCTGTTCCTTTAACCTTTTTCTTAACCGATAATTGCTGATTTGCCCCCTTACTGCTGTCCAGATATTTGCTTGTCAATTTTCTAGTTCGCTTTCTCCATTTCGTGTCAACATTCTTACGTATCTGAAAACTTTCCTAGCCCACCGCTTTTCCTCCATCCTTCTCAATCGTTCCTCAAATGCTATCTTACTGCTAGCCTGTCTGCTCTCGAAAGACGCCCATCCCTTTATCACCCTGTACCCCCTGATTTGGTGTATTGCCATGTGCTCCCAAAGCTAACCTCCCTACTCCCCGTTGCCTAATTTCCAGCCTTGCTTGAACATCTGGCCTCATACACAGGACCGCATTCCCGAAGGTCAGGCTAGGGACCATCACCCCTTTCCAGATTCCTCTTACCACCTCATACCTATTGTAATTCCACAGTGCCCTATTTTTCATGACAGCTGCATTCCTACTAGCTTTATTCATTACATATTTTTCATGCTCTGTCAGATACTCAACACTGTTATTTATCCACACCCCAAGATACTTGTACTCATTCACTACTTTTAGCACGAACTCCTGTATTCTATGCTCGCCGCCCTCTTCATTAAATGTCATGACTGCAGATTTTTCCTTACTATACTTGAAGCCTAATCTATCTCCCTCTGTACTGCATATGTCTAACAACTTCTGCAGGTCTTCCTTGTTGTCAGCCATTATCACTATATCGTCCGCATATATTAGTCCCGGTAATGTCTGTTTAATCAATTCCCCTTGCTTGAAAAAAGATAGGTTGAAACCTAGTCCGCTCCCCTCTAGCTTGGCCTCCAAACCTTGCAGGTACAACATGAACAACAAAGGGGACAGAAGACATCCTTGTCTAAGCCCCCGCTGTATCTCTACAGGCCCTGATACTTTTTTTTCCCATTTTATGAGTACTCTGTTACCTCTATATATATCTTTTAAAAGATTAATTACTCCATTTTCCACATCCAATTTGCCCAATATGTCCCACAAATGCTCCTGAGTAACGTTGTCATAGGCTACCCTAATATCCAGAAATGCTAGCAATAAGGGCCTATGTTCCTTTTGGATGGATGGATGGATACGGCTGAACCCTTTACATCGGGCGGTGGCTCAAGCCACCTAGCCATGTCTTGTGAAATTTTACTCCTGTCTTGCTTTTAGCCACCAATCAGATAACCTTCGCTTGGTTACTTCTAACCTCTTAAAATCCACTTTCCCCTCACTATCCCTAAACCCCAATGCCTTGGGTAAGTCAGCCCCGCTGCCTTCCACTGTAGGGTGAAGCCCTTTACAGAAGAGTATCAAGTGTTCAGCCGTTTCCTCCTCCTCTCCGCACGCAATGCACAAAGTGTCTATCTCCTGGTACCTGACTCTATACGTCTTAGTCCGCAAAACTCCAGCCCTGGCCTCAAACAGCAAAGAACTTCCCCTACAATTATCATAGATATTTTCCTTGACAATTTCCTGTTTAAAGGTCCGGTATGTTTCCAGTGCCGATTTCGTCAGCATCCCTGTTTTCCACAACGCTCTCTCTGTTCCTTTAACCTTTTTCTTAACCGATAATTGCTGATTTGCCCCCTTACTGCTGTCCAGATATTTGCTTGTCAATTTTCTAGTTCGCTTTCTCCATTTCGTGTCAACATTCTTTATATACAGGTATCTGAAAACTTTCCTAGCCCACCGCTTTTCATCCATCCTTCTCAATCGATCCTCAAATGCTATCTTACTGCTAGCCTCTCTGCTCTCGAAAGACGCCCATCCCATATCCCCCTGTACCCCCTGATTTGGTGTATTGCCATGTGCTCCCAAAGCTAACCTCCCTACTCCCCGTTGCCTAATTTCCAGCCTTGCTTGAACATCTGGCCTCATACACAGGACCGCATTCCCGAAGGTCAGGCTAGGGACCATCACCCCTTTCCAGATCCCTCTTACCACCTCATACCTATTGTAATTCCACAGTGCCCTATTTTTCATGACAGCTGCATTCCTACTAGCTTTATTCATTACATATTTTTCATGCTCTGTCAGATACTCAGCACTGTTATTTATCCACACGCCAAGATACTTGTACTCATTCACTACTTTTAGCACGAACTCCTGTATTCTATGCTCGCCGCCCTCTTCATTAAATATCATGACTGCAGATTTTTCCTTACTATACTTGAAGCCTAATCTATCTCCCTCTGTACTGCATATGTCTAACAACTTCTGCAGGTCTTCCTTGTTGTCAGCCATTATCACTATATCGTCCGCGTATATTAGTCCCGGTAATGTCTGTTTAATCAATTCCCCTTGCTTGAAAAAAGATAGGTTGAAGCCTAGTCCACTCCCCTCTAGCTTGGCTTCCAAACCTTGCAGGTACAACATGAACAACAAAGGGGACAGAGGACATCCTTGTCTAAGCCCCCGCTGTATCTCTACAGGCCCTGATACATTTTTTTCCCATTTTATGAGCACTCTGTTACCTCTATATATATCTTTTAAAAGATTAATTACTCCATTTTCCACATCCAATGTGCCCAATATGTCCCACAAATGCTCCTGAGTAACGTTGTCATAGGCTCCCCTAATATCCAGAAATGCTAGCAATAAGGGCCTATGTTCCTTTTCCGCAATTTCTATACACTGTGTCAATGAAAATAGATTGTCCTCCAACCTCCTTTGTTTCCGGAACCCATTCTGTAGTTCCCCTAACACCTCCTCGTTCTCCACCCAAGCCTGCAGTCTATCCTTTATAATTTGCATCACCACCCTGTAAACCACAGATGTCACTGTTATGGGGCGATAGTTACTTACGTCTGCTTTGTCCCCCTTTCCCTTATATATCATGTTCATTCTACTTAATCGCCATTCATCGGGGACTTTCTCATCCACTATCATTTTGTTCACTACCTGTATTAATGTTTGCTTGGATTTTGGTCCTAACTTCTTTATCAACATAATCGGGATCCCATCTGGTCCTGTTGATGTGCCACTAGGAACCTTCTTCTCTGCCCTTTCCCACTCTCCTTGCTCAAGTGAAGCTATTGCTGTAACCGGTCTATCCTCCTTCGATAAACTATGTACCACGTGCTTTGCTGAAAATTTTTCCGTCATCCTTGTTCCTATGTGTTTTATTGCTTCATCCCCTTCTAGTCGAATACCCTCATCTGTAACAATAAACCTTTGTTCTAGCCTAGTTTTATTACTCATTGCATTTAGATGTTTCCAGAATTTTTGGGCTGCTTTTCTATCCTTTTTATTTACTTTTGACATCCATTGGGCACCCTTTCTTCTAATTTTCTCATTAATCAAATAGGATGCGTCCCTTCTACACTTTATGAAGGTATCCCATTTTCTGTCTACTTCAGGTTTTGGTTCCCCCCTCTTCTTGGAATATCTGTGTTCTCTGGATGCTTCCTTGCGCTTTTCTATTGCCCTCTTGACCTCCTCATCCCACCAACTCTTGGGTTTGCGTCTTTTCCCTTTTAACTTTACTCGCACCTTAGCTAGCTCTAGCTCCAGTAGCGCCCTCTGCCGCCATTCGTGGGCTTTCGTTGCAAACGTACACGCCATCCTCTCCCATTGCGCAGCGCTGGCGCTCGTCACACCTTCTTGAATAAACAGCGCGAACAAAGACGAGCACAAAAGACAAGAAAGCAAACGACACGGCGCTGACTAACAACTGAGGGTTTATTGCTGATCATAAAAGTATAAATACATAGATGTCGGCAATGAGGGAAAGGTTTACAAAGTGCAAAAAAAACCAAAAACAAAACATAAATGTGACAACAGCAACATAAGCACGCTAGAAATCAGCAGAGATTATCAACCCCCAGGAGTGACAGCTCTTTTTGCAGAAGTGTTAGCGAAGGGGTACTTATACATGCATTTCCCTGCTTGAATATATGTTGTATGCCTCGATAATTTCCCTCGCAGTTTTTTCCCGATTTTTGGCAATGACCTTGGTTTCATGATGTAGCGGTACGCACTGTTTTTTCTCTTTCTTTGCCCATTCACAATCCCGGCAATGAATGCCGAGATGACCTGAAACTACTTTTGACACCTTATAGCTGTGTTCGGTCAGCCTTTTATTTATGCAACGTCCCGTCTGTCCAACGTACTGCCCTCCACAGGGCAGAGGGATGTTATAAACAACCCCCTTATCACAAGGGACGAAGCGTGACTGGTGCTTAGTTGTGCACTTCGCGACTTTTCCTTTGACCTCATTAACAGATCGGCACAAACCGGCCAGACGATCAGGCGCGGAAAACACAACATCGACACCTGCTTTTTTCCCCACTTTTTTCAGGGAGTGTGAAATTCCATGTAGATATGGAATCACAGCGACACGTTTGCGGTTGTTGTCCGAACCCTGGTCGTCTCGTGTAGCTGGTTCTGACTTGCTCTTCTTTAGGGCCGACTCAGCTACTGACGTGATAAGTTCTAGTGGGTACCCTGCCGAAAGCAATCTTTTTACCTGGTGTGAAACGCTGGAATGCAGTCTGTGGTGGCAGGATTTTGTTAATGAGCTGTTCAAACAGGATCCTATGATACCCCTCTTAATGAGCTTGGAATGGCAAGAACCATAGGGAAGAAGGGGCTTGTTACCTCGGGGTTCGAAAGCCCAGCAAACGTGGCTAGGGGTGAAGTACAGGCCAAGGTCTAGAAACTTGATGTGGTTGTGAACAGGAGTTTCATAAGTGATCTCAAGGGGGAAGAGAGTGTCAGAACACACTAGTCAGTATGTTCGTGGCATGCTTTATGGTCGGTCACGAAGGATTTCAATTGCCTCTCCATGTATTATAGTCTTAAATATCCTCTCAATAAATCGTGGCTCGAATGACGCTCACAGACCACCCAAGCTTAAAGGACTCGGTCCCCTCTTTTTATGTTCCGGACCACGCTCCGCAACGATCAGGCTCCACGGAAACGCGAAACAAAGTTGACAAAACCAGTTGTTGGGCGAGTTGGTGCTGACGATGATCCATAACAGCGCGACGAGGAAGACAACGACGTCTCAAAAACTTGTTTTCCCCTTTACAAGGAATGCTCTATATTAGGTAAGAACCGCGACTCGCTAACTAGGGAAATAATGAAGCCCACCTGATAGCTAGGACTTCAGATCAATGTATCAGCACTCCCTCGGTAGCCTTGTCGGATAAGGAAACCCGCTACCTTGATTGTGAATGAAAACTCGTGCCTGCTGTAGGGGTGATATGTTGCACTGATGACTCTTGTATGTTGACACGTGCCTGATGAACTGGCGATGTTTGATATCACGCAAGTCAAGCGTGCTTGTATTTTTTTCCCGGCCACCAGTATTTATGCTGGCTGGCAGCCAATAAACGTCTTAGTTGTGAGTCAGCGCTGTGTGTTGTGTCTCCTCTTCTTTGTCCCGTCTGTCGCGCTGTTATGGGTCATGATCAGCGAAACAAAGGTCGTGGTATCCGCTGGATATTGTAATTTGGTACGAAGCACATATACCATCTTGCTTGCTCCCTGTTCTTTACGCCATCTTCTTCGTACTACTTTTCGAAGAACATCACCGCAGAGAACTCTGCACAGCTTAAAAAATGCGGTGGCAGTAACAACCTGATTCTCCCGCCGTGCGGAGAGAGTTCATTTAGAGAAGGAAAGGGCTCGAATGGGGAAGACAGAGCGCGCAATGAGTAAGAAAAAAAAAAGAAAGAAGGGGGAGGGGGGTGAAAGCCAAACGAGACGGACTGCAACTGTGACTGCGCTCTCTTTATCTCTATTTACTCAACATCGCACCGAAACCATAGTTAAATAACGCGATGTAACGGAATCAACGCAGGAAACGAGCCGCAGAAGCAGATGCTCCAAACGTTTCCTCTGTGTCGCACGCGCTCCTGCGACTGACAGCGCCATCTACGCGTTTCATCGCTCCGGCGACCACTTCGGTTGCATTGGCGCGCGCTGAAGACGGCACACTTTTCAGTGCTAGAACACTATATTTAAAAACGTTGGCTCAGCTCGATTTTCAAATTGTGTCCGTGCTCCACCTGGCACTTTGGCCTTGCCTTACGTTACGTAATACGTGGCCGTTGGAAAAGTTCAGTTCGAGGCAGCATGGCCGAAGAAAAGCACCTAGACGGGCTAACTTTCAAAGAGATGAGATTCAAAATGTGCCGCTTCCTGGAACAGCAGGGCATCGTCAACGACCTGCGCACTCGGCTGCGTTGTAAATTCGTAGAGTCGCTCAAGATCCATACACAGAGCGCCAAGCGTTCTTCGCACACTCTTCTTCATCAGGTGAGCCTCGTCAAAGTTCCGAAACGAAGTCTCGACTTTTCCTTTTTCCGCGAAGAGGCTGTGAAAAGCCGCTACATACTATGCGAGGGGAGAGCGGAGATTGCAACCAGTGTTTTGGTGAATAGTGAATATGCCAACTCGAATATCGCTGTTAATGATCGGAACAATTGTGTGTATCCATGCAGTTGCCAGTGAGGAGTGCCAAGGTCACCCACCGCCGCGGCAGTGAAGCGCGAGATCAGCGCCCGGTTCTGATTTAAACATGGCAAAGGATGGCGACACATGCGTGTCACCAGCAATAGGGAGGGAGGGAGGGAGGGGGGGGGGGGGCTACTTCGCTGTAGCCCCCTAAATCTACTTCGCTGTAGTGCATAAAATCAACTCAAATGTTTAAAATATTGTTGTATACTTGCCTACAAAAATACAACTGTTTGTTTTGTTGCTCTGTTTATTATGAAGCACCTGGGTTGAGGCGAGGCAGCTGGCCATGGCTGTAGGCGGCCTTCAAGCAACAGCTGTACAAAATGTGTGAGGAAAACACGGTCGTCGAGCACTTCGGGTCCTTGATCTGTCTTAATGCCCCGTCGCAGTGAAGAAAGGTCTTCGCCAAGGGTGCCCGTCGTCACCACTCGTGGCATCGAGCGAGGGCTTCTTAGGCCGCACATTAGGCAGCTGATATGGATGACAAGTGCTGACTGCCAGCTTTAGCCTTTGCGGACGATCTAGTACTACTCGTGAAATCCTCCTAGAATTTGCAGTGTTTGCAAAACATCTGCCAGAATGAGATTACGCTTCTGAACCTGAGGCTCAATTCTAAGAAGACTGTGGTAGTCACAGCTCAGAGTTTTCGTGTCTGGTAGCGGATGTATGCACTGGAAATCCATGGGTACAGAGTGGAAGCTTGGGCGAGTTGGTGATGGTTCACTTGCCACATAGCGCTAAACAGACACGGACGCAGGGAGACAAACAGGACGGGTGCTAACTTGCAACTGAACTTTTATTGCATGAAACCAGGCAATATAAGCACTATCTTACCAGTGAAGAAGAGGTATAAAACCATTGAAATAAAGGAAGCACTCAAACAACGTTATCGTCGAATACCTTGTGGAGGTAAACCAGGAAGGCAACCGCGGCCACATTTATTGAGGGCTGTCGGAGAGGAAACAGCAGTGGAGCAGCGGCGGCAGCGTCTGGCCCTGGCCAAGGTCACGAGCGTTCTCTCTAGCGCGTGCTGAGTGCACTATCGTCCTTTTCGGAATCACGCGCACTGCCAGCCACGCGGGGCGCTACAGGGCTCCCCCCCTAGACGATCAGTCGGTATTAGTGAAGAGTCGTGCAGGCCGGCCGGGGTCCGAAGGCGAGGCTCAGGCGGTCGACTCTGGCTGTGGCGTTGAGGCCGAACTTTCGGAGGGCGTCGAGGGACGCGGAGGGGCAGGTGAATAAGATTGATCAGCCTGCGAAGTACACCCAGTGCCGGTGGTTCAGGTGCAGCAGCTGATGGCCGGCCCAGGAGGGGTGGTACTGCAGAGGGAGCTAGGTGGGCTTCGGGGCGCGAGATTAGCGCAGATGATGCCCGGCCGAGCTGCCCAGTACCCATAGGGGAGGCTACGGCAGGCGCAGCGAGATTCCAGGCAGGGGAGTGGCTGTGCTGGACTGCTCGGGGCTGCTGGGACACGCTCACAGCCAGCCTTGGAGCGATTGGCTTGAACGTGATGGGCGGCCGCACGAGTGGTGCCCTTGCCACTGGCGCCGAGCCGTACACGTAGGAGGACGCTGGCGAGGCAGTGGCAACCGGAGGCGCCTGGAGTGGCGAAGCTGCCGGGAGGGTCTGGGCTGCTGGGAGGGCCGAGACCGCCAGGATGGCGGGGGGTGCTGGGTGTGCCGAGGCTGCCGAGAGGACTGGGGCCGTCAGGAAAGCCGGGGCCGTCGGGATGCCAAGGGGCGGCGGTACGACAGGCAGCGGTTCAGCGTCGTTGTTCGGCAAAATAAGGCGGGTGACTATCACCATGCTTTGTGCCGCTGTCACCTGTTTTGCCTTCTCATCCTGCTTCATGGGATGTTTGGAGCGTTGGGGACCTTTGCAGGGCCTGAGGCTATGCTGGGGCTTGGCCGAGAGCTCGTGAGAATCAGCCGGCCGCGGCTGCGACAGCGCTGCAGAGGCCTGTTGCGCCGAGCCAGATGGAGGTGCCGAAAAACGCGACTCGCAGACAGGCACAGAATGGTCCTTAGTGTCCGGAGGCTTTGGCAAGAACGGCAATGGTGGGCGAGGTGGTGGGGACTGGGCCGAATGAATCTCTGGATGGGCACTGCTGCAATGGGGCGCGTTCAAAGAAGCGGAGAAGGCAGGTGTGGGAGTAGGAGTTGCGGCAAAGCGGATGGTGAGCCTACCTCGTGAGTCGTGACGATGGTCAGCGGGGCCGGAGATGCTGAGCTGGAGTGGTGTGGAGGCGGACAGGGGCTGCCGAGGCGGGCAGTGCTGTGGCGAAGGCGGCGTGGGCGAGAGCGAGGCTGTTGCTGCTCCAGCTGCTGGCGGCGGCGACAGCGGGTCTGCAGAGTCGTAGACAGTCAGAGGGCGGTAGGAGACGCCGAAGTCCGCCAGAATGGCAGCGCTCTGCTCGTCGTATGGCCGGCAGCCCAAGGCAGGGCAGACGAGCCGGCGCAGCAGGTCGGACGGGAGGATATCGCAGAGGGCGGCGTGTTTGAACGGCTGGATGGTGATGCCATTCAGGTACAGCGCCGTCTCGAATTGAGCGAACCACCCGCCAACGTCTTGAGGCCGGAACGCTGGAAGCGGCGGGTCGAAGGCTGGGTTCTGCCAGTAAGCCATCCAGGAACGCAGCTGAGGGAGAAGGTGCGGCTCGACGGGTCACCACAATGTGGAGGTAACCCAGGAAGGCAACCGCGGACATTTATTGAGGGCTGTCGGAGAGGAAACAGCAGCGGAGCAGCGGCGGCAACGTCTGGTCCTGGCCAAGGTCACGAGCGTTCTCTCTAGCGCGTGCCGAGTGCACTATTGTCCTTTTCGGAATCACGCGCACTGCCAGCCACGTGGGGCGCTACAACCTTTTACGGATTATCAGACATGAAATGCATTTCTTTGTCAGATAAAACCCTGTGTAAGGGTTCCTTGAACTGTTAACGATGTACCTCTCCTCGATGTTTTGCTCTTGGGATGGAACCATATACCTTCAAAAAATGTGAGTTCCTATAGGCTCTTGCATTGCACGAATTTTAAGCGACATCTTTCTGGCATCAGTGGACAGAGAATTAGCTCAGATTCTGGGAGGTTTCTCTGTGGTTAAAATTTTTTGGTACATAGACGACTATTTGATCTTGACGAGTGTAAGCAGACAGAACTTTCATGTCACTGTGCAAGAAATCTTAAAATGCTTTGGCACGGCCTTATCTTCCTTAACCATAACTCAAGAGATGCCAGAAGATCTATCTATTCAATTCCTGGACATAAAACTGCACCTCCAGGCACGTCACACCTTATGATTCTATGAACCCCGGTGCAAAAAACCGGTCCTTCCGTACCACCCGGCACATTCATAAAGAGTGAAACGTACCATCGCTAACCAATGCCTCTCCAACGCGCTCAAAAAGTCTTGCACACATTGCACATTGCAGTTTTCTCAATCAGTGCAACAGGCTAAAGGGAGCAGGTTACCCGCCTTATCTTCCGGCATCTGTCGCTCAGAAGTGGCTGAAGCATGCAGTGCCTCAGTTCGGAAAGGCCGAACCCAGTGTGCCTACTCCAAAGAATGAAAAGAAAAAGAAACAAAAAGTGACGTGACTGCCATATAGATTGCCATAGATTGTGGGAAAGGGTGTGTGGCAGTACCCAGTGTGCCTACTCCAAAGAATGAAAAGAAAAAGAAACACAGTGACTGCCATATAGATTGCCATAGATTGTGGGAAAGGGTGTGTGGCAGTGTACATGGCAGTCACTTTTTGTTTCTTTTTCTTTTCATTCTTTGGAGTAGGCACACTGGGTTCGGTCTTTCCGAACTGAGGCACTGCACTGCCACACACCCTTTCCCACAATCTAAAGAGGACAATGAGCCGTGCGAAAGCAAAGTTGGTGTTCTCCGCTCCTGACCAGTTATCAAACTTGTGTAACCGCGTGAACCCTCGTACAAAAAATGCTGTGGAAAGACGCACAAGGACCGATATGTCACCTGTGAAAGGAATGTAATGTATTCTATTCCGTTGAAATGCGGCCGGAAATACATAGGGCAGTCGGACAAGATGCCTCAATGACAGGTTGCGAGAACATAACAATGATATCAGGAATGGTGTCAAAGGATGATCTTGCTGGCCACATCAGCGCAAAAGAAAGATGGAAAAACGAAAGAGTGTCCTGGCTGTTATCCGGATTTCAAAAAGGTCTCTTGCCACAAAGATCAGCTTACAAGGGAAATTATAGAGGCGTTCAATATACTATCGCAAAATGAAGATACGTGCGTCAGTGCTGCCTTAGTGTTTTTATCTGACAAAGAAATGCATTTCATGTCTGCTAATCCGTAAAAGGTGCTTCCTTTATTTCAATGGTTTTATACCTCTTCTTCACTGGTAAGAAAGTGCTCATATTGCCTGGTTTCATGCAACAAAAGCTCAGGTGTAAGTTAGCGCCCGTCCTGTTTGTCTCCCTGCGTCCGTGTATGTTTAGCGCTATGTGGCAAGTGAATCATGTATACAGCTTTCACGAGGCCAGATCCGACAGGCTGCCCTGTGGGTTCAGTCTTTCCTGCTGCGCCGTGCTGCGCAAGCTGCGAAGGCGACCACGCCGCTTATTCAAGGTTGCGCCCTGCATGGAAAAAAGAAAAGGAAATAATTACCATAAAGACCAAAGAAAATATAACATTTAAAGAGGCAAGACAGCGTTGTGTAATGACTCGGGGCAAATTTTCTTTCACTGCACATACAAACTTCGCTGATGTGGTGCATGGGTGCGGCACACCACAGCGGCCTTCGGCACCTGCCCAGCTCACACCTAGTGAGGCTGAGGCAGGGTCATCCGCACCCCTGGCAGATGCAGTGAAAGCTGCTATGCCACCTCCGAAAAAGCACCCGCCGGCCACCAAGTCGGCAGCCCGCAAGGCTTCCCTTGTTCGGGAGAAGCCCACAACCTCCCTGCCCGTGGGTTCCCCGCGGAACTCCAACGCCTCCAATGAGGCGGTGGACACAAGTCAGAGATCACCTGCGCCGCTGCGGAGGCGGAGCTCTCTTGATCGAAAAAAGAAAAAACCTTAATAACAGGCCCTCAACAAGGAGGGACCTAAGTCTCAATACATTCCCCCCCCAATATCATCATGGCGTTCCTTATCAACTGGAACTGCTGTGGAATTCTAAACAACTATAGTGATGCAACAGATATATTGAATTCTCTGTCTCCTGTAGCACTGTGTCTGCAGGAGACAAACTTGGGACCATTTCACATATTTTTAAAAAGTATAAAGTCTTTCGCCATGACCGTGAGCAGGCAAATAGGCTCGCTGGAGGTGTTGCTGTTGTAGTTGAGAGCGGTGAAAGCTCCAGACAAATTATGAATCCGTTGCAGTCACTGTCCTTAGCTTAGCTTTAAAACAATTACTATATGCTCTGTATATCTCCCACCACATCTCACTGTAACACTACAAGATCTAGAGGAACTTCTTAGGCAGCTACCAGAGCCGTATGTGGTAGTCGGGGATTTTAATGCGCAGTCCTCGTTTTGGGGGGTGAACAGACAGACACTGGAGGTCGGGTTTTAGGAGATTTTATTCTGTGCAAAAACTTCTACTTGCTCAATACAGGCAAACCCACATATTGCTCTTCATCCTCAGGTAATACCCCTGTCACACGGGCATCGCAAAGGCCTTTGAGAATCAGGTCCCTATATCCAAAGGCGTAAGGAGTGCAGCTACATGGCACAAATATTGCGCCTTTGCTGCTAAGGGTCTTGGAGACTAAGGTGCCTGTCCAAGACATTTGGAACCCAAAGGCGCGGCTTTCGAGAACCTGTGATTGCAATGCCGTCCAAAGTCAAAAAGTAAAAGCAATGAAAAAAAATAGATGCAGCCAACAATGCTTGAAAACATCTTGTAAAGATACGAAAGGTGTGTCTGGCTTTGCTTTTTGTACGGGTGTTTATATTTCATGCCCAGATTTTAAGACAGTAAAGTGTTGCAGCAACACCGAGTGCCCCTGGTGGCCAAGGCAGTAAACAAAACCTGCTGCTGCTGATGATAGCAGCTGTTGCAGTTCTTTCAAGGAAGCAATTAGAATAAAAAAAATTGTCTGAGCTCAACGAATGAACAGAATTCCCCACTTTAATATTAAAACGCTCACTTCAGACAGCTTGAGCACAGTAGCGGGTGCTAAGCCTCAACAACTGTGTCACCTTTCTGCTGCACCGTGTAGCAGCGTCGCTGCTCCTTTAAGCTTTTGCTCATTTGGTGAAAAAAGATGCCTTTGCTGGAAAGGCTTTCGAGGAATGCCATGTGACAGGGGTATAAGATGAGTTGTATAGACTTGTCTTTTAGCTCTCCATCCGTTTTTACCGATTTTAAGTGGGATGTTCTTGATAACCCGTACGGAAATGATCACTTTCCAGCGGTAATTAACTTTTCATCACCACCACCAATCATTCTGTCTAAACCATGCCGTTGGAAGCTGCACTTAGCGGACTGGCAACTATTTCAAGAAAAGGCCTGTCTGGAGAAAATATTTTCTGATAATCATAGCGTTGATGAACTAAATGAAATTTTTACAACATGTATCATTGCGGCTGCACGTCTAGCTATTCCTCAACCGTCGGGAGTTGTACGACAAAATAACAAGCTCTGATATGCACAATAATGCAGAGAAGCAAAAAAGAAACAAAACAAAGCCTGCGGAACTTTCCGAAGATACCCCACACACGACAACCTCATAAATTTTAAAAAGGCGAGAGCAAAAGCGCGGTACATATGCCGCAATGCTGAGAAAACTTCATGCAAAATTTATCTGTCGTTCATAAATAGTTCAGTTACATTGAAACAAATGTGGGAGCAAGTCCGCAAACTTAATGGCAGCTTTACTCCTTTCACAATTCTTTTCCTAACAACTCCGGATACACAGACAAGCATTAGCGAACAGGCCGACAAACTAGGGGAACACTTCGCCACAGTTTCTAGTTCCTCACACTACACACAATCATTTATAAAGTACAAGAACACAACTGAAAAACAACGACTGCCAACAAATGGCAGTGCAAATCAGCATTACAATAAATTAACTACACTACAAGAAATCCGTTCAGTACTGTCAGCCGGCAAACAGACAGCACCAGGCCCAGATGAAATCCATTATGAAAGTCTTGCTCACCTCTTTGAAGACGCTGTAAAATGACATGGTTTACAGAAGCTTTTCAGAAGCTCTTCTGAAATTCTTCAATAAAATATGGAAGTCTGGAAAAATGCCAAAGGCGTGGAAAAAGGCCTGGTTGTGCCATGGAATTTTATGAATCTTTTTTGGACTATGTTTGTGATAATAACCTTTGCCTGATCTGCGCTGGAGATTTTAATATTAACATGCTTGAAGAATGCAATTCTGTTTTCGAGTTTAATGACATTTTGGTTTCATCTGGTTTCAAAAATTTAATAATCACGCCAACTCGTATCACAAGAACTACATCATCTGTACTTGACCTCCTTGTAACTAATATTGATACCACTGTTTACAATTCTGGCACTATTGTGTCCGACATAAGTGATCATTGTCCAGTTTTCATGGCATATTCTACCCACTCACCCAAATCTATCAAACAAAAACAGTCCTTTATTGCTCAGCACATCACCCAGAATGGTTTACAGGCATTTCAGCAGGACATTCTTTCACAAGACTGGTCACCTGTGACCAATAAAATGGATGTTAACGATGCCTATAATGAATTCATTACACGTTTTGTGTGTGTGTACGCTAGGCATTTTTCATTGAAGATGCACAAACCTTCAAAAAAAGCCAGGAAACCATGGGTAACTCGTGACCATTTAAAGAAAATTACAAACAAAAACCGCCTCTATCATTCTTTCTTGAAGACACGCTTAGAAACAACCTTAAAAGAATTTAAGAAAGTCAGAAACGAAGTGAACAGTGAACTTAGACGGGCAAAGTGTGCATATTACGAGCATCTGTTTGCACATGTTGCCCGGCAGAGCCCAGACATTGCTTGGAAGGCTATGAACGACGTCCTCGGTCGTGAGAGCAAAAATTATATGCCAGATACTGTAATGGTAGATGGTAATGAATTACGGGACAAAGCTCTAGTAGAACACTTCAATCATCAGTTTGTAAACGCTGCTGCCGCATGTAATGGCACCCCCTCCACAAATTCGCACCATAGTGTTGTCACTGAAACCATATTCCTCCAGCCAACTGATGAATCTGAGATATACAGTACTTTTATGTGCCTGCGGAACAGTAAATCATTAGACATTCACGACCTGCAGATAAGACCGGTTAAGTACGTTTTACCAATAATTAGTCCTGTACTTGCACATATCTTTAATTTAATTCTAGAGTCTGGAACCTTTCCTGAGCAAATGAAAACAGCCAGAGTATCTGTTATTTTTAAAGGTGGCGAACGTAACTTGTCCACTAACTACCGCCCGATATCTGTGCTGCCTATCTTCTCCAAGGGAATTGAAAAAATCATTTTCACTCGGATAACACAATTTTTCGATAAAACGTTATCACAGCTGCACAATACGGATTTAGGAAAGGCAGATCAACGGAATCAGCTTTGTTAGCACTTAAAGAAAATATCTTGCGGAATATTGAAAATAATTTGTTAACTGCTGCCCTTTTTGTAGATTTCAGCAAGGCATTTGATTGCTTACATCATAAAGTGCTCCTTAGTAAGCTGCAGTCATATGGCATTCGCGGTAATTGTTTGGCCCTGCTGGAGTCCTACCTCAGCCACAGGACTCAGTGTGTATATGTAAACGGTTATATGTCCTCCCTCCTACCAATTACTCACGGCGTTCCACAAGGTAGCATATTAGGACCGTTATTATTCAATACTTATATAAATGATCTTGTAAACATAGATGCCACAGTTCAATTTATAATATATGCTGACGACAGTACCATACTTATTCCCGAGTACAATGTGGACCGACTAATAATAAAATGCAATGAAGTCCTCCAGAAGTTATCCATATGGTCTCAGCTCAACGTAATTAAAATAAATACAATGAAAACAAAAGCAATTATATTCCGTGCCCGAAATAAACCTGTTGAAATACATCAGTCTATTAATTTTCAGTGCCATAACATCGAAATTGTGGACGTTCATAAAATCCTCGATGTACATTTTTCTCAGAACTTAAGCTGGGATGCACACACTCACTATCTTAGGAAAAAACTATCCTCAGTTGCAGGCATGATATCGCGTTGTCGGAGACTGCTTCCAGTAAAAGCTAAACTTCAAGTCTATAATGCTTTATTCAATTCCTATTTAAATTACTGTTCGTTGGTATGGGCCACAACAACAAAGACAAACTTAGACAAACTCCATTTGTTACAAAAGAAGGTTATCCGCTACATTGGAAATATCGATCCAACAGCCAGTACTAAAGATGCGTTTGTTTCCTTTAACATCATAAGGGTTGATAACTTATACAAATATCGATTACTCCAAACATTCTTTTTTTCCTCTACTGAAGTCAAGAACTTACTCTCATCTCTGGCATTTTTAACACTACGTAGCACAGATATACACACAAGAAGTAAAGATGTCTGGGAAATCCCCCACTTCCGCCTTTATTATAAACATCAATCATTAGCACATAACCTGCCATCAATGCTTAATATTGTAACGTGAAGATGTGCACACCAAAAGGGAAAAATATATTTACAGGGAAACAGCTTACAGCCACGCAGCCGAACAACCGGGCACGCGAAGCCCAGCCGCAGAAAACGCACTTCGTCCTCTTCGCGTTCCAAGCGCGAGCGCACCAAGCACGAGCGTTCCAAGCACAAGCACAACCGTAGCATAACTCCCGGCGGCAAAAGCACCGTCCCGGTGCTAAGTGGATGATGTAGCAGGCGTGTGGTACGGTTTGAGACGGACTACATGAACGACGTCAGTCAAAGGGCTAGTGGACGACGTCGGAGCATGAAGAGGTGTAATCTCGTAGGTCACGTCGGTCACCTGACGGAGAACTCGATAAGGGCCACTGTACTGACGTAGAAGTTTCTCAGAGAGACCTACACGGCGAGAAGGAGACCAAAGGAGGACGAGTGAGCCCGGCGGATAGTGTACTGAGCGATGCCGGCGGTCGTAAACTGACTTCTGGTAGGTCTGAGATGCGGTGAGCCGGTCTCGGGCGATTTCACGGGCCATAGTTGCTCGGGAGATGGCGTCACGTGCATACTCTGAGGTCGAGGCAGTAGAACTCGGTAGTAATGTATCCAATGGCAGCGCAGGATGCCGACCAAACAGAAGGTAGAAAGGAGAATAGCCGGTGGTATCATGCCGCGACGAATTATAAGCAAATGTTACATAAGGCAAGGCAACGTCCCAATCGCGGTGGTCGGGCGAGACATACATGGATAGCATATCGGACAGAGTCCTGTTGAGGCGCTCGGTAAGCCCGTTCATCTGGGGATGGTAAGCTGTAGTGAGCTTATGCTGCGTGCCACAGGACCGGAGGATATCGTCAACTACTCGGGACAAAAAGTAGCGGCCGCGGTCCGTCAGCAATTGGTGTGGAGCGCCGTGGTGAAGGATTACGTTCTGCAATAGGAAGTCGGCGACATCGGTTGCGCAACTTGTTGGTAACGCACGCGTGATAGCGTACCGGGTCGCATAGTCGGTCGCGACAGCAATCCAACGGTTGCCGGAGCAGGACGTCGGAAAAGGTCCGAGAAGGTCGAGTCCAACACGGTAGAATGGTTCGAGAGGTACGTCAATAGGCTGTAGAAGGCCAGCAGGCAACGTTGATGGTCTCTTCCTGCGTTGACAGAGGTCGCAGGAGGCAACGTAACGCCGAACAGAGCGGTACAGACCAGGCCAAAAGAAGCGGCGTCGGACCCGATCGTATGTGCGGGAGACGCCGAGGTGGCCTGCGGTCGGTAGGTCGTGTAGTTCCGCTAGGACAGATGAACGGAGACGGTGGGGAACGACTAGCAGGAGCGGAGGTCCGTCAGGACGAAGGTTGCGGCGGTATAGGACGCCATCCTGAATGACGAACAGTTGCAATGAAGGATCTCGGCTGGCACAGTTGAGGCGATCAATGAGAATACGCAAGGAAGAGTCTTGTCGCTGCTCGTCCGCGATGTTAACCAGATCGGAGATAGCGAAGAGGCACGGGCCGAGGTCGTTGTCTCCAGGATCAGGCGGCTCTACAGGGTGCCGAGACAGGCAGTCGGCGTCTTGATGGAGACGCCCTGACTTGTAATGAACAGTGTAAGAATACTCTTGGAGGCGCAACGTCCAACGTCCGAGCCGGCCTGTGGGGTCTTTCAGTGAAGACAGCCAACAAAGGGCGTGGTGATCGGTCACTACGGAGAATGGACGGCCAAACAGGTACGGTCGGAACTTAGCTACAGCCCAAACAAGAGCTAGACACTCGCGCTCTGTAATTGAGTAATTTCGCTCAGCTGTAGAAAGGAGGCGGCTGGCATATGCAATAACGCGTTCTTGCCCTTGGTGACGTTGGGCTAGCACGGCGCCAATCCCATAACCGCAGGCGTCTGTGCGAACTTCAGTCGGAGCCGACGGATCAAAATGGGCCAGAATAGGTGGGGAGGTGAGTAAGTCGACTAGCGAAGAAAAGGCCTCCTCTAGGGCAGGGCCCCAGGTAAAAGGGGTGTCTTTCTTTAGAAGGTCGGTCAGGGGGCGAGCGGTGCCGGCAAAATTTTTGATGAAACGGCGGAAGTACGAGCAGAGGCCGACGAAGCTGCGCACATCCGTAGACGACTGGGGAATAGGGAAGTCCTTGACGGCTTTAACTTTAACAGGATCCGGGCGGACACCAGAAGCGTCGACTAGATGTCCGAGAATGGTGAGTTGGCGGCGACCGAATTGACATTTCGACGAATTGAGCTGTAGCCCGGCTCTACGGAAGACAGAAAGAATGCTCGCCAGTCTTTCGAGGTGCGTGGTAAACGTGGGCGAAAAAACCACAACATCGTCGAGGTAACATAGACATGTGGACCATTTAAAGCCGCGAAGCAAGGAGTCCATCATTCTTTCGAAGGTAGCTGGCGCATTACAGAGACCGAATGGCATAACTTTAAACTGATATAAGCCGTCCGGTGTGACGAATGCCGTCTTTTCGCGGTCATTGTCATCAACAGAGATTTGCCAATACCCGGACCGAAGGTCAATTGAAGAGAAAAATTTGGCTCCGTGAAGGCAGTCCAAAGCATCGTCTATTCTTGGGAGTGGATAGACGTCTTTTTTTGTTATGTTGTTTAGGAGCCGGTAATCAACACAAAAGCGCCAGCTGCCGTCCTTCTTTTTAACCAGCACAACTGGTGAGGCCCAAGGGCTCGACGAGGGCTCTATGATGTCTTTACTGAGCATCTTGTCCACCTCTTGCTGTATGATGGTGCGTTCTGTACTGGACACTCTGTAGGGTCGTCTGTGAATAGGAGCTGCGTCACCGGTGTTGATGCGATGCGTGACCACAGATGTTCGAGCCAAAGGGCGGTCATCGAAGTCAAAGATGTCGCGAAAAGACGACAGAAGATACCGAAGGTCGTGAGCTTGCCCTGGTAAGAGGTCAGCAGCAATCATTTTTGCATATTCATCAGGTGGTGGGACGTCAGAGTCGCGGCAGTTCGACGAGGGTGGGACGCTTCTCACCGCCGATACGACGCATTCGGCAGCAGGGCACAGCGTGGCGAGCGACATACCTTGTGGGAGCGGCTGAACGTAAGAGGCAAAGTTGAGAACCGGAAGGGACGCTTGATTTGCCGACATGGTGACAACTGTATGCGCAAGGGCAACACTGCGTGTAAAGGGCACATCAGGAACCGGAGTAATGATGTAGTCACCATCGGGAACTGGCGGGACAGAGGAGAAACGGACATAAGTGGCGGCATCGGGGTCCAGGCGGACAAAGTCGGCGGTGCACAGTCGGTGAACAATTGGATCCGGTGGCTCTGAAGGAACAGGTAGAGCGAGTTGAACGATGCTTGTGGCGCAATCTATAAGGGCGGAATGGTCGGTGAGAAAGTCAAGGCCGAGAATGATGTCATGGGGGCAGTGTTCGAGGACAGTGAAGAGCACAGAAGTATGGCGGCCGGCTATTGAAACACGAGCAGTACACATTCCGACGACAATAGACATACCGCCATCTGCAACACGGACCACAGTTGAGGGGGCAGGAGTGAGCACTTTCCTTAGGCGACGGCGAAGACGAGCATTCATGACTGAGACGTGCGCTCCAGTGTCGATCAGAGCAGTAACAGGGACCCCGTCCACGTCGACGTTAAGGATGTTCCGATGAGCATGAAGAGTTAAAGGAGGGTTTTCTGGTCGGGTCGTCAGAGCAGCATCACCCCCAGACGCTGCAGCCATTAGTTTTCCGACCGGGAGCGGGCATATGGGGCCGGCGACGAAGGGCGGCGAGGTCGGGGCGATGGAGATCGACGGCGCTGAGGTGACGACGAACGGTTGGTAAGCGGGGTCTGAGCGTGGTGGCCAGAAGAGGTCATTTCCGAGGGCGAGGGAGAGCGGCGGGAATATGCAGAACCCGGCGGGTAGCGGCTGTAGGTCGAGGACGGACGGCTTCGGCAGTGTCGAGATATGTGGCCAACTCGGGAGCAGTTAAAGCAGATGGGCCTGTCATCAGGTGTTCTCCATTCATCTGGATTGCGGCTGCGTCGAGGGTAGTATGCACGTTCAGAACCGAGCTCCGGGGACATGCGGCGAGCATATGGGGCACTAACTGAGCAAACAGGTTGAATCCCAAGATTGGCAAATTCTTTGCGAACGACAGCCTGTATAAGGGATACTGCTGGAGTACTGTCTGTTGCGGGTGGATGAAACGCAACGGGGGACATTGCCTCTACTTCTTGGCGCACAAGTCGTGTCAGGCTCTCAGATGTCGGCAGACGGCTCGGTGGAGTCGAGTCTACACAGGACGACGTCGCAGTCGTATTCGGCAACCGCGTGAACTGCGGAGAAATTCGGCGGCTCTTCGCTTGTTCGAACCGGCGGCATTCCTTGATGATTGCGTCAACCGTTCCGCAGTCCTTGTATACAAGAAGGTTAAAGGCGTCATCTGCGATGCCTTTGAGCACGTGACCTACTTTGTCACACTCTGACATAGTGGCGTCGACTTTCATGCACAGAGCTAATATGTCCTGAATGTATGATACATAGGACTCTGTGGACGTTTGTGCACGGCATGCGAGCTCCTTCTTCGCAGCGAGCTGACGCCCGAATGGCTTACCAAACAGGTCACAAAGCTTGCGCTTGCAGAGATCCCAGCTGGTGAGTTCATCCTCGTGGGTCTCGAACCATACCCTGGCAGTGCCCGTCAGGTAGAAGATGACGTTGGCCAACTTTAGGGTCGGGTCCCACCTGTTGTGTGTGCTCACGCGCTCGTACATTGCGAGCCAGTCCTCCACGTCGACGCCGTCCGTTCCGTTGAAGGTCCCAGGATCTCTCGGATGGGCAATGATGAACGCCGGGTTGGCGGACGCCGACGGAGCGGCCCCTTCGCTGGTCATGGTTGAAGAGCCGGCGAGCTGACGACCGCTGCGGAGTTCCGTGCTTGCTGTGGCTGTACTCCGCACCTCACACCAATAATATAACGTGAAGATGTGCACACCAAAAGGGAAAAATATATTTACAGGGAAACAGCTTACAGCCACGCAGCCGAACAACCGGGCACGCGAAGCCCAGCCGCAGAAAACGCACTTCGTCCTCTTCGCGTTCCAAGCGCGAGCGCACCAAGCACGAGCGTTCCAAGCACAAGCACAACCGTAGCAATATGTACCAAAACACAACTCGTCTGAATCCCAAGAAATTGCGCACGTACTTCATAACATTGTGAACCACATTTTGATGTTATACTTAGTTTTTTCTACTGTGCTTCCTTTGTTTACAATTTCGTACTGTTATTTATGTCAACTTGTACTATTTTTAACTATTTTTAGCTCATTTTGGCGAATATGGTGCATTACATACTGTATTATGTTGCCGCAATACTGTATTATGTTGCGTATGGTGTACATTGCTTTATATTCACATTATTTTTTTTTTCTCAACTTCACTGTTCTGCCATGTAACGGTCTCCTGGGCCTCGTCAAGCTGCTCACCCAGCTTTTAGCCCAGGAGACCATTCCAGTTCTTTCTGGGAAAAATAAAGAATGATTGATTGATTGATTGATTGATTGATTCCTGAAATCTGGAAAATCGCCAACTTTGGCTGGCAGTTACTGGCCAATAGCATTTACGAGTTGTCTTGCTAAATGTTTTGAAAGTGTGCTAAATATTAGGTTAATGTTCATCCTTGAATCGCACAAACTTCTTGATATCCACCAATGTGGATTTAAAAAGGCATGTTCTGCATCAGCTCCCCTTCGGTGATGCTAGGGAGAACCGAATTAAACTACCTCAGGAATAGCAATCTTCGGCTGTTGTAAAGGCACGTGTTGATATTTTATTATTATATATTTTTCCTTCATATCGCTCTTGTCAGCGTCGTGTGCTCTTCCCTCTTCTGTGTATGACTTGACGTAAATATGTGTATATAGGCATGCTCCTTCAGATAATAAACAGTTGTTAGAAAGCGCTTGTCTTGTGTGTTCGTCCCTTTCCGTATTTTGGTAGCGCTCACCAATACCTTCAAGGATGCATTTCCAACTAGCCCCAGTTGTAGCTCTTTTTACCTGAGCATATGTACTGAAAATAAGATTGTCACAAAGTTCATGCCTGCCCTGTCCAGCTTTGACCTTTGTTTCCCAGAAACATGCCGCGGAGCGGCGTCGACGACTTTTTCCCCCTCCCCCGCGGGGGAATGGCATTCTCACCATAGCGCTGGAGGGGTCACTCAAAACTACTCCCCCCCCTCTCCTAGCATTGTTGCCATACAGGTGGCAAGCGCTTGCACGTTTTGGGAACAGCAGAAGTGGATTGAATGCCCCGGCACTGTTCGCGGCCCCCAATGACTCCTCGTGGGATTAAGGCATTGTGCTGAATTCTTTCGACATTCCTTCATGTGTTCTTTTTTTTCTTTTTGGGAGCTTCATTCCTCTGTGCGTGGCTCCTGAAGAGTTTTTTTTCCCCTGTATTTTTTTTTTTTCATTCTTTGCCATGCGAAGGGGGCGACGGGAACGCCGTGCGCTGGCAGTTGGTCTGGAGATTTCGGTGCGTGCGGTCGTGAGTGAGGTCAGCCAGGGAAGTGGTCGGCAAGGAGCCTAGGCGGAGATCTGACGCGTAGAGCACGGCGACGGTGGTCCCGAAGACGCGAGGCTCAAGGTCGCCCGTATCCGCAAGCCCTCATCAGCCCCGCGACGAGCAACCGCAGCCCGACGCTCCCTGCGACCAGACCTTGCCCCTCCGCAGCTAAGCCATCGTTTCTCACCACTCGCTTCAACTCTTTTATCTTTGTATTTTTGCTTTCTGTGTTTCTCGTTGTAATCCTTTGTACTGTATTTCCGTCTCGTGACGTTTTTGTATAGCAATCGCCCTGATGTTTCTTTGTGTTAATTGTTGTGTTAACGTGTTGAATTGGTGCTTGTGTTATTTGCGTCACGTCAGTGTACGGCGCTACCTTGTTGGGCATATTGTAATACTTGGTTGTTGTTTGCCTAATTAAATTAGTTCGCTACGGAACTTGCCTACGCCTCATGCCTCCGGTCAACGACTAATCAGGCGTGGCCCCTATCGCCGATCAGCAGTCAAATCACAATCTTTCGCACGCGGGGTGGAGAAGTTTGTCTCTCCTCCCCCTCCGAACTTACGGAGAGTGCAGTGGTGGGCAGATTGGCCCAATTAATTGTAACTTCGGTGCCAACCAACACCACAGCCGCCCACGATATCTTGACAAA
This sequence comes from Amblyomma americanum, assembly GCF_052857255.1. Classification (NCBI taxonomy): domain Eukaryota; kingdom Metazoa; phylum Arthropoda; class Arachnida; order Ixodida; family Ixodidae; genus Amblyomma; species Amblyomma americanum. Next base: position 11,854,709 of record NC_135500.1, read on the forward strand.
CTGGCGTCCGCGACAGGACTTGCTGACCACGATTGGCCGTGACCGCGAGGCATAGTGTTCAAGTAATATCTCATGTACTGTCAGAACTGTGAACAAAGAACCGTTGGTGCAATGGCAGAGTTAGAAAAAATAATTGCTCTCGGGAAGCAGCCAGGCTTCGAGGGGGTTGCCCTCCAGGAATTCCTCAGAGATGAGCGCGCGAAACAGCGCGAGCGCATGAAAGAAGAAGAGCAGCGGCTGCTCGAGGAGGAAGAAAGGGACAAGGCGCGCTCCGCTCGTCGAATGCTTGAACTGAACGCTGAACTACAAATTCTCCACGCGAGAGGCGAGGGTGGCAGGAGCGCTGGTTCAGATTCCGCTTCGGTTCAAAGCGAACCTACATCGCGTTTCACGGTCGTCAGTCCACATAAGCTAATGGCGCCGTTTAACGATAAAACGGACGACTTGGACGCCTACCTGACACTGTTCGAACGAGTCGCAGAGGCGCAGAAGTGGCCACGAGACCAGTGGGCTACTGCCCTTAGCACGTGCCTTGCAGGAGAGGCGTTGAGCGTTTTTGGCCGCATGCCGGGAGCGGATGCGGTAGACTATGACAAGGTCAAGCGAGCTTTTCTGCTTTGTTTCCGCTTGACGGAGAAGGGATTTCGACAGAAGTTCCGGACAGAAGCCCCCCACAAGCACTAAACCCCGTCCCAGTTCTTCTCCCGATTAGAGAATTACTGGGAGCGGTGGGTACAGCTCTCTTCGTGCGAGCAGACCTACGAGGGTATCAAGAGCCTCCTTTTGAGGGAGCAGTTTCTAGAGAACTGCACGCCGTCGATGGCTACCTTCCTGAAGGAGAAAACGGCGGGCGATCAGAATGAGCTGCTACAAAGGGCAGACAACTATGTCACTGCTAGGGGGTCCACATACTTTGGCCGGCGTGAACTGAAATGTGAGGACCGGCCCGCAGACAAGTCCTCCGACGCTGGCTGCAAGGGCCACCAGGGAAAACCGCTACCCGCGGCAGTATCATCCACACCACGCTGCTACATTTGCGCGTGACCGGGGCACGTTGCGGCACATTGCAAGGAGAGCTGGAGAAATCCTGAGCAGGGCAACCGGGCACGCCCTGGAGCAAAGGACGTGTCTGCCTGCATTCAAAATGGCTATCTAGAGCTGAAAGATGGCCAGTTCCTGCCAGTGGTGAACCTCGGCAGGGCCCAAGAGTCCGGGGTCCTTCCCGTCGTTGAAGGCCTCATTGCTGGGCAGAGGATGAAGGTGTTGAGAGACACTAGGTGTAACATTGTTATTGTCAACCGAGACCTTGTAACAAAGTCCCAACTTACTGGCCGACACCGAGCCGTTTACCTGGTGGACCGCTCGGTCAAAACGCTACCCGAGGCGCAAATTCAAGTTGACACACCTTACTATAGGGGAGAGGTGCTGGCCCGATGTATGGAATCGCCACTGTTCGACCTAATTCTCGGGAATATCGACGGCGCCAGGCATCCGTCCGAGCCCGACGCGACTTGGAGGGGAATAGCCCTGAGTATCGAAGGGGCCGAAGCGGGTGCATTGGACCCCGTACAGGGAAAGCCAAGTACCCCGGACGAGCCCGCACCCGTGGCGGCCGTGACCACCTGTCAAGAGTCCAGGCAGCAATCATCGGAGACGTTCCGCAAGTTACGAGTACCAACCGCGATGGCAGAAGTCACCCCGACGCAGATTAGCCGAGACCAACAAGCGGACGAGACCCTCCGGCGTTGTTTTCAGATGCAGAGGGAAGAGGAAAAGGTCCGGTGCAAGGGAGGGGGCTCTTACACCTTTCTGCTAAGAGATGACATGCTGTATCGCCAGTTCCTACCAGAGTCAGGCTCGGGTACTTTACAGCTGGTTGTCCCCTTTCAGCACCGAAACAAGGTTCTCCGCCTCGCGCACTGCGGACTGATGGCAGGTCATTTGGGGCACAAAAAGACTTCTGACCGCATTCTGGCTGATTTCTTCTGGCCCGGCGTGCATGGTGACGCTAGTCGGTTTGTGGCGTCGTGCGACAGCTGCCAGAAGACAGCCCCACGGGGATCAGTCAAAAAGGTGCCCCTTGAGAAAATGCCTCTGGTTGACACGCCGTTTCGCCGGGTGTCTATCGATATTATTGGGCCCCTCAAGCCCACAACTCGGAAGGGGAATTGCTACATCATGACGCTAGTCGACTATGCGACCTGGTTCCCAGAGGCCGTCGCCCTGCCCAGCATCGAGACCGAGCGGGTGGCCGAGGCTCTCTTACAAATTTTCGCCCGAGTGGGTGTTCCAGAGGAGATGTTGAGCGACCGAGGGTCGAATTTCACCTCGGAACTCATGGCAGCAGTGGGCCGTCTGATGTCTCTTCGCCTGCAGACCACCTCGCCCTACCACCCGATGGCCAACGGCCTCGTGTAAAGGCTCAACGGGACCCTCAAGAAGATGCTCCGCCACATGTGCACAGAACAGCCCAAGGAGTGGGATCGGTTTATCGAGCCACTTTTGTTCGCCTACAGGGAGGTCCCCCAGTCAAGCACTGGGTTCTCCCCGTTCGAGCTTTTGTACGGGCGGAACGTGCGAGGCCCCCTCACTATACTGAAGGAATTGTGGACGGGGGACAAACTGGAAGAGGAGACCAAGACGGCCTACCAGTATGTGATTGACCTGCGAGAGAGGCTCAAAACGAGCTGTCAGATGGCACATGAGGCTCTAGAAGAGGCAGGTGAGCGATACAAGCGGTATTATGACCGTGGGTCTAAATCGAGGGCATTACAGGCTGGAGACCAGGTGCTCTTACTGCTCCCCACCGAGCACAATAAGCTCACGATGAAATGGAAGGGCCCCTATGTGGTTAAAGGGAAAAAGGGGGAAGTCGACTACGTGGTAGATGTTGAGGGCAACCCAAAAACATTCCATGTCAATATGCTGAAGACATACTTCAGCCGGGTCCCTGAAACCGACTCTCACGTGCCGGTGGTTGCGGCGGTAGCCTCCAATATAGACAATGGGGCGCTGGTGTGGCCTCTCGGGGAACAAGCCGACCACCGCGATGTCGCGGCGTCCGAGAAACTGACCCCACCACAGGCACAGGAGATGCGGTCCCTCATTTCTCGACATAAGTAGCTGTTTTCCGATCGGCCCGGATACACCACGTGGGCAGTGTGCAACTTGACCACTACCACCAACAAGCCCATCCAGGTCAAGCAGTACCCGCTTCCCTTCGCAGTGCATCAGGAAGTTGAGAGGGAGGTTGCCGGGATGCTGCGGATGGGCGTGATCGAGAAGTCACGCTCACCGTATAATGCCCCAACAGTCCTGATAAAGAAGCCAGACGGTTCGAACCGCTTTTGCGTAGATTTCAGGAGATTAAATGAGGTACTGGTCGCCGACGCCGAACCAATCCCCCGCGCCGACTGCCTCATCGTGGAGGTGGGAGGCAAAAAGTTCTTCTCTAAGATGGACCTCGCGAAGGGCTATTGGCAGGTCTCCCTGGACGATCACTCAAGGGAAAAGACGGCGTTTTCGGCTCCCAGTGGCCTTTACCAATTCAGGAACATGCCTTTCGGCATCAAGACCGTTCCAGCCGTCTTTGCTAAACTGATGAGGAAGCTCCTAGACGGAATAGACAACGTCTATCATTACTACGACGACCTGCTCGTAGCGACCGAGTCGTGGGAGGACCATGTCAAGGCACTGGAGCAGGTTCTCACGCGAATCCGGGAAGCCGGGATGACCATACACCCGAAGAAATGCGAACTCGGCGTCGATCAACTGTGTTTTCTCAGTCACACGATTGGAAAGGGGACCCTTGGCCCGATGGAATCAACACTGGACAGGATCCACCAAGCCCCACGACTGATAACCAAACGCCAACTACGAGCCTTTTTGGGCCTAGCGGGATACTGTCGTGAATTCATCCCGAGTTATGCAACTGTTGCCGCACCTCTGATAGACCTGACCAAAAAACTCGCACCAAACGGCGTTAGGTGGGGGGATAACGAAGAACAAGCCTTTAACAGCCTGAAACAACTGCTCTCAGAGGCCCCCATCCTACAGGTTGCGGATTTCAGCAAGCCATTTGTACTCCGTACCGACGCCTCAGATCAAGGGGTTGGGGCAGTACTGTTGCAGGAAAAGGACAGACTTCTGCATCCCGTCGCGTACGTGAGTCGCAAGCTACTTCCCAGAGAGAAGGCGTACGCAGCAGTTGAGAAGGAGTGCTTGGCCATTGTATGGGCTATCAAGCGCTTCAATTTCTACCTCTACGGCAAACGATTCACCGTCCAGACATGTCATCAGCCACTGAAATATCTGAACGAGGCTCAGTTTATGAATTCACGGCTGCTTTGCTGGACGCTGCTTCTACAGGAGTACGACATCGGGGTCGAGAGCATTAAGGGAAAGATAACGTCGGCGCAGACTACCTCAGCCGGGTGTGAATAGCCATGGGGTGAACTAAACGCGTTGCGACGGCCCAGTTTCACCCTTAGCTATAAATTTCTTTTTATTTTTATTTTGTGCATTGTTGGTAGTGTTTTGAAATGTTATGCAGCGCAAGATGTTTGCGTCTGGTCGTGTTTCAGTGTTGGACAGTTACGACCGAATGTGCAGTGTCGAACTGTTTTGACTGACTGGGACGTGACTGGGTCAGGTGTGGCAGTGCGTGAGGCGTGTGTCGGTGTGCTATCCTGCGAGCCTTCGTGGAAAACTGGTGATACGACGAGGTGGTGCGCGCTGGTGACAGTGATGTGCGCGTCTTTCATCTGAGGTGGCTTGTCCGCCAGGAGCGTGTGTGCATGCACGAAATTTGTGTTTTGTTTGTGAATGTTATTGAGAATATCATTTTTTTCGGGGGGGTTGAGTTTGTCAAGATATCGTGGGCGGCTGTGGTGTTGGTTGGCGCCGAAGTTACAATTAATCGGGCCAACCTGCCCACCACTGCACTCTCCGTAAGTTCGGAGGGGGAGGAGCGACAAACTTCTCCACCCTGCGTGCGAAAGATTGTGATTCGACTGCTGACCGGTGATAGGGGCCACGCCTGATTAGTCGTTGACCGGAGGCATGCGGCGTAGGCAAGTTCCGTAGTGAATTAATTTAATTAGGCAAACAACAACCAAGTATTACAATATGCCCGACAAGGTAGCGCCGTACACTGACGTGACGCAAATAACACAAGCACCAATTGAACACGTTAACACAACAATTAACACAAAGAAAGAAACATCAGGGCGATTGCTATACAAATATGTTACGAGACGGAAATGCAGTACAAAGAATTACGAGAAACACAGAAAGCAAAAATACAAAGATAAAAGAGCTGAAGGGAGTGGTGAGAAATGATGGAGTAGTTTTGAGTGACCCCTCCAGCGCTATGGTGAGAATGCCGTTCCCCCGAGGGGGAGGGGGAAAAAGTCGTCGACGCCGCTACGCAACATGTTTCTGGGAAACAAAGGTCAAAGCTGGACAGGGCAGGCATGAACTTTGTGACAAAGATCCTTACCAAAACACCTTTGTTACCCCATAGTTACCAAGTGCACATCTAGAAGGCTGTTCAATAATAAACTGCAATCAATCAGACCTTTGTTATTACGCTTTGAAGATGCATGTTATGAACTGGGAATACTAGATGTTCTACCTAAAATGGCCCGGGACAAGATCCATTGCCGCCATGGTACTGCCTCCCCGCTGCATGTGACTTCACGCTAACACAGTTTCGTAAAAAACAAACACCACGTGAACACCTACTACAAGAATACTTGGCTTTGAAAGAGAAATATTCAAGATACATGGAGTTTTACACGGATGGCTTGAAAACAGCGATGTATGTTGGAAGTGACGTAGTATAGGGGAAATGGGAAAAAATAGTAAGATTGCCAAGTTATGTATCATCACCATCATTCGTCATCATTTATTGATCCCTTAAGGACCCTTCACAGGGTATTACATAAGGGGGGGGGGGGGGCGACGTACGTAGGACAATACAAGAACAAAGCCAAAGAGATTGAAAAAAAAAGAACAAATCTAGTAAAACATATATATAAAAATACAATGAGGGCAATTAAGACAACAAATACAATCAGTAACATCAAATGAGAACACAATTAAAACAGTTAAAAAAAATCAATCGAGTAGAGAAGGGGATTTACTAACGAGTTGCTCAAGCACATCAAACTAAGGGTGAGAAAAGAAATATACACAAATATAATGTTCAAAGACAGACAGTAACTGGTCTTTGAATTTGACAGGGTCACTTTCCATGACAGTAGAATCTGGCAATTCATTCTATTCCTGTATTGCAATTGGTAGAAGTGAGTTATTAAAAGCAGATGTTGATCCATGCAGGCGCTGTATACGTAAGCTATTGAATAAGCGTCGAGATGAACGTGCTGGTGGATGAAGAAAAGATTGGCGCAGATGCATGAAATGATGGAATCAATTTTTACTGCCGAATGTTATGCAGTGTGTATGGCTCTGGACAAAATAGTGACATCAAGAACAGTATAATATACACTGATTCCCTCAGCCTACTCACAGCGCTGCAGTCAAGAAATGCAGTTGAACCCTTAGTAGGCAGCATCATACATAGCAAAGAAAATTTCACAACACAAGGACATATGATAATATTCTGCTGGGTCCCGAGCCACGTTGGCATAGAGGGTAATGAGAGAGCAGACTCAGCAGCAGTGCGAGCTCAAAATGGTGAAATCAAAAATGTGAACATACCTTTTAAAGACTGCATGAAGTTGATACATAACAAATTAAAGAACAAATGGCAGAAAGAGTGGGATAATGAACTCAACAACAAACTACACTTCATAAAGCCCACCTTGGGGGAATGCAAGTCATGCAGACACCAGGACCGTTTCAATGAAGTAATCTTATGTCGCCTTCGCATAGGTCACACACACCTGACACACAACTACTTACTTAAAAAAGAAGACAAACCTGCTTGTGAAAGATGCGGAGACAAAATTACACTAAACCATATCTTATTTGCATGTTCAAACCTAGAAAAACTAAGAAAGAAGAATTTTAGTCAATTTTGTAATCAATGCATTCCATTTCAGCCAGTGCTACTCTTGAGTGATGATGCAATAGTTGATATATCTGATGTTTTTAACTTTTTACGAGAGGCTGGTTGTTTTAATAAACTGTGAATGCCTCAAACGAAGGCGGCCTCTGACTAATCCTTTGCATGTCCTAGGTTATGAACTGTTTTTGTCTACTTGTGCAGCAATTAGATCATTATTTCTTATTTGATAAAGTGACAACTGCAGTTGGAAATGGTGCATTGGGCCAAATGCATATCTTGGTTGCCACATATGAGGATGTATGTTCTGATATGAAATGCTTGGACTGGGTGAAGGTATCTTTGGGTTCTGCTTTTCAAAATACTCAAGCAGATTCTTCTGGGATATTAATGGGAAAAGGCTATGTACCACGTTTTCCTATAGTGTTTTCGCAAATTTTTCTCTTTGAGTTCTTTTCTCAACATTTTTTTTCTGTCGCTGTTCTATCCACTTTTCTAATTTGAACCGCTGCAGTTTGCCAGTGGCCTTGCCATTTGGCCCCCGGCCATGCCGGCAGGACTTCAGTGGAGGAGAAATCCAGAAATGCCCATTAGCTGTGCATTGCACCTGCGCACTAAAGAACCCCAGGTGGTCAAAATTAATCCGGTGGCATCCACTACAGCATCCCTCATAGCTCATGTGTCGTTAAAGGATGTTAAACTACACAATTTACGATTAATTTTTTGTTTCCAATTTTTAAGGAGGTGAATTAGTCTTGTGTGAAGATGTTTACCTTCATTCTCCCCACAGGAGAGTAGGGAAATATTTGCAAACATTGCTAAGTGCCATAGGGAAAGCACTAATTTGCACGGGAACATTAAATTCCCCCTTGTTTGTTTATTTATTTATTTACAGAATACTGCAGACCAAATCGGTCCAAGCAGGAGAGGGTACATACATTTGCTAGTAAGCAATATGCCTTAGGATCAGCAACAATGATGAAGTTACTATTTACAACAATAAAATATAATAAAAAAAAATCAAGGTTACAATGCAAATACACTTTGTGAGAATACATGCCCCAAACACAGGCACACAGACAAAGAAGCACACTATGCACTGTAAATAAATAATCATAATTTCTGACCATGCAGTCAGATGTATAGGCTCTCAAAAAGTTGAAGAAAGGAGACGTGAATCATGAGGCAGGGAATTCCAATCGGATATTGTTTTCGGGAAAAATGAATATTTGTAGAAGTTCGTGCGGGCAAATATTGGCTTGATGCTACGACTATGTTTCCGTCGTTAAGGTCTGGTTGTGTCCCTTTTGAAGTAGTCCTACGTGGCTGAATGCCTGGTTTTTGAAAATACAAAGAGTGAAAAAAAACGCAGCCGGGCAGCCTTTCTTCTTCCAGCCAATGGCTCAAGGGCTGCCTGATGTAACATGGCGGACGGAGATCCCCTTCGCTTATACCGGTTATATATGAACCTTACTGCTAATCTCTGGATTTTTTCTAATTTTTCAATGTTGATTGTGGTGAGAGGGTCCCATACTATGCTGGCGTATTCAATAGTAGGTCTAACAATTGATTTGTACGCTTGAAGTTTAAGTGCTATTGAAGAATTGCCTAATTTATGTATTAAGAAGCCTAACTTTTTCCTTGCAGAGGAGCAGATGTTGGAGATATGGGATGACCATTTAAGATCAGATGTTAGTCATGCCCAGGTATCTATATTCTTCCACTTGACTACTTGTTCTGTCCCCAATGCCATACGTAAACTTCATTTTGTTGATCTTGTTTGTAGCGCATAAATAAACGGTTTTGTCATAATTAATTGTCATATCCCATTTTTTACACCGGTCTGCAAGTTCGAATTTAGGACAAGTTGATCGAATTCAGAATGAATGCTTTTGAAAATAATGCAGTCATCGGCGAATAACCTGGCCAACGTGTTTAGTTCCAAAACACCGAGCAGGTCATTAATGTAAATATTAAATAAAACAGGCCCCAAGACTGAGCCCTGAGAAGCGGGAGCAGTTGCCATCAATTTCCACATATTGTTTTCTATTTTGTAAATATGACATAACCCAAGCGATGATATGGGAAGGGATACCTAGCTATTTCTTTCATTTTAGTTATTAATTTAGAGTGAGGAACCCTGTCAAATGCCTTGGAGAAATCCATAAAAATATTTACCTGACCGCCACTGTCGAGAGTTTTTGTTAGATTATGTACGGTATCTATTAGTTGAGTAGTAGTAGAAAAATGTTGCCGGAAGCCATGTTACCTGTTGCTTATTATTTCATTTGTGTCTAAAAAATTGTTAAGGTGTTTGAGTATAATATGCTTGATTTGCAAGGAATAGAGGTGAGAGATATGGGACGGTAATTATTGATTGCCGATGGATTTCCTTTCTTTAATACGGGTACAACACGCGCAACACGCCAGTCATGGGGTACGACGCCTGAGTCTACAGATTTTTGAAAGATTACGACGAGAAATCTAGCCAAAATTTCTGCATACCTTTTTAAGAATGCTGCGGGAATATTATCTGGGCTGGCTGATTTTTTTGGATCCAATCGCATAGAAGTTCGGCAACACGTTCCAAAGAGATGGTAATGTTGTTTGTGCCATCGCTGACAGACGTGTTATCAATCCTCGCATCAGGTCTGGAAAATACGCTTTGAAAATGTAGGTTGAACCTGTCTGCCATTTCCTTTTTGTCTGTGACAACTTCCCCGTCAACCGTTACTTGCTCTTTTTATTGACCTTATTCGACAGGTACTGCCAGAATTTTTCGAGGATTTTTCGTTGCAAAACGACCAAGTGTCTCGGAAAAATACCTTTCTCTTGCTTTTTGCAACCCATGCTTTAGGGAGGCGCTTAATTCTGTAATTAGTGACACATTTTTATTCTTTATCTTCCTACAGCGCTTGATTTTCCATTTTAATTGTACTAGTTCTCGGGTGAGCCAAGGGTTTGTTCGACTTAGTTTCTTTATTTTTTTCTGGTACAAAGTTTCGTACGCAGTAATCGCAGAGGTATATAAACCTCGCCCACAATGCATTTACGTCGTGCTCACAAAACAATGACAGGGCACCTTTCAGAAAATGCATAATATGTAGGTTGTCTGCGGCGGCAAAATGCTTCACAGTTTGTAATTTTGGCATGCACGTTCCCAGTTGGCGTGGGAGCATGCAGGTAAAATAGACTTCAGTAATGCAATTTTTTATGCCTGCGAAACATAAAATGAGGTCTAGAATTGAAGAAGCTGAACTAGTTACGCATGTAGGAGAGTGTACAGTCTGGACTATATATACTTCTGAGCTACGCACATCAGGGGGACTAAGCTTCATGGCGCCCCAAGCAATGTGGGGAAGATTGAAGTCACCTGCAATTATAATATTCTATTCGAATACTTTTCTAGGTAATCATATAATTCCAGTAGATATTCTTGTCCCACCCCAGGAGGCCTATAGATTCCAACAATAGTTATTTGGTTGCCTGAGAACATCAGCCTACACGAAACGCTTTCATGATAAGTGGAAACATCGGGCAAAAGGATAGAAGACAACGCAGCTTTCACGAGAATCGCAATTCCGCCACCCCTTGTGGCGCGGTCCTTTCTGTAGCATGTGTATGAAGGCGGTACGGCGCAGCTATCAGGAATGTCGGCATGAAGCCAAGTTTCAGATATTATCGCCGCATGTGGATCACAGGAGAGCAATAAGTATTCGAGTCGGTCTTGCTTGTTGCGCAAACTTTGCACATTCAAACATATTAGTCGAAGTGGTTTTTCCGCATCGCGTGAGGTGGTATCTGTTCATCAATCTTGGGATGTGTGGGCTGATTTGTGCAGCAATACCCTGCAGTTGTTCTGCTCAACCCACACATAAATGTTACCATTTACATGCAGTTTGTTGTAGACGAGCTTTATTATGTCACCGGGGCGTTTTTAGCTCTTATGGGACTGCCAGAGCAGTTTCCTTATATTTAAAGTTGCCAGCAAGTAGTCATCAGATATTGACACTCCGGAATCTTTCAGTTTGTGGCAATTCGTAAGTATGGCTATTTTTTTATTATAGTTGTAGAGACGAAGAATAACAGGCCTAGATTGATTATCGCGTTTTTTGCCAATTCTATGTATACGTTCCATAGAATCAATAGCACTCCTAGTTTGTCCTTGCAAACGTCTTGACGAATTTTTTTTTCAAGATCAGACCGGGTTTCTCTAGCAGCTTCCTTTATTCCGAAGACTACTAAGTTATTCCTACGGCTGCGGCCCTCAAAACCTACCAGTTGTTTTTCCTGTGCAGCCAGAACATTCTGTAAGCGCTGTACTGTTTCATTGAGCTTTAATATCTTTTATTCGTTTGCCTTGAATATCGTGAGCAATTCGTCTAGTTTGGATAGCTTTTTGTTAATTTCTGCAAGGGTAGCGTCGCACTTTGAATCAGCAAGTTTCAGACCCTTTAATTCTGCCAAGATTATGCTCAGTGCTGGCTCATTATCACTGCTGGGACCGGGATTCGTTTCCACATCACCGCGTAATAGAAGTAAGACCACAGACCAACAATAATCAAGAATGCTTATGCATATCCGAGGGCACGACAGCATCACAAGACCATAGCAACTGGTACGTAAGCAATGGTATGAATTGTGAAAACTGACCTTCACAACGAGCCATGCGAAATGTGACATGTTCCGAAGAACGCTGCCGTGCCCTCTGAGCCCTTGGTGCTTCCTTGCAGCCTTTACAGGGGGATCCGATGACATCACGGCCCTGTGGTTCCAGTGCAGCGATATGCTGATTGTCTTGCTGTAGTCCAGATAACTGTTAGAAGAACTTTCAGTTTCCCAAGCATTTCCTGATGGAAGGCTCTGCGGCGCGCGCCTGCTCCGTGGAAGCCGGGTGCGCAGAACATGGCAGTGGCCGGAAAAGAAGGAGCACCTGCACAACGAGCCATGCGAAATGGGATATGTTCCGATGAACGCTGCCATCCCCTTGGAAAGGATAGAATGCACCAGAGAAAATGCCTGACACATCTGAGCTCTAAGGCACTTCTGCTGTATCACAGAGCCCCAAAATAAAGTTCCTGATCTAACTTACTTTGCAGTTCTTTTAGTCACTTAAGTATTGCCTCCAGCACCAAATTTAAAGGAGGAACAATTTAGCTGCACAAGCGACCTTTTTTGTCAGGCTCAGCCCAAATCTCCGAAAACTAAATACATTCAGTGAAACATCCACATCCCACTAGTCTATGAATGCGGAGCAAATTTTTGCGCTGAAAAAGTGTTCATGTCTATAAAAAGAAAATGTTAAAAGTTCTGAATACCATTTTGTAATTGCTGTATAAAAAGAATCATATGGTACATGTGACAAAAATAAAATTGTGATTTCTAAATTTAGTTCCATGCTCCTTCCTAAAATAAAAATTGCTTCTGGTGTGAAAAGAGCTGTGCACCAAATTGGCGTTAGTTGTTACAGATGCATGGGACGAGCAGGGGTAGATTGATATGTCACTCTCGGAGTGGTTGATTTGAGGGGGGGGGGGGGGATCCCATTAGGACCGTGTATTTTGGGGCCTTTTTTGGTCTAAAAATTAGGGTTCATCATGTTGTTTGTGTGTAAAATTTCTTGCTTTAGAAAGTTTCCTTCCCACCCTTGTATACACGAGCCGCCCCTGGGGCCCAGTTGGTATCAACAGAGGCAATTTTGACTGTTTTGTCTTGGATAGAGACATGCACGGCAACACACAACACCTTTAATACACACAGAATTACATACAGAACCACCACGGCGCCCACAAGAAGGCACTGGCATGTTGCAGATCCCATAGTTGTTGGCAGTGGCCGTGACACGCCCTCTGGCAGGCACCGCAGCCACCACTGACTGTGTGGTGCATGTTCTTGCAGAGATGGCACCACAGTACTGTGAACTACACAACACTCCTCCTCCCTAAGTTCGTCCTGGACAAAGTCCTTCCAATGCTGGGGGGGGAATTACAGACCTGCATGGCCTACTCCTTGCCACACCACTTGTGACTGCACTTGGTATGGGGATTGAGGAGAGGTACAATGTTGTACTTGTTCATCGGGTGGTATCGGCTGCGCTCCTTCACTGCCATCACCATTAGGTGTGTTGCCCTGCACATTATGCAGACGCATCTGGTCCACATGATGTCGCAGAACTGTGTCATCTCGAGTGTAGATCCTGTACGAGACAGGTCCTGTTGCCTCAGTTACTGTAGCTGGGATCCACGCAGGGCTAGTACTGTAGTTCTTTATAAATACGTGGTCATGTGGTATAAATGACCTTGTCTTGGGCATCGTTACGTCTGTGTTCCCATTTAGACTTTTCAATGAGTTGTCTGTCAGGTCTGGGTGGATGCGATCTAGCAGTGCCCTCCTCCTGTTCATAAGCAATTCTGCTGGGCTCCGACCTGTAGTTGTGCATGGTGTGGTGTGTCGTTGCAGCAGGAAACTGGCAAGGTGCCGCCCCCAATCACCCTCAACAATGCACTCTAGTGACTCCTTTGCCGTGCGGACCGTGCATTCTGCTTGTCCATTGGATGAGGGATGGAAGGGAGCTGATGTGGTGTGACAAATCAGTCCAGCCCTCAGGAATAGACGGAACTCCTCAGATGTAAACTAGGCTGCATTATCTTAGACAATAGAATCTGGCAAACGATGTGTTGTGAAAAGCCGCCTGAGGACACTAATGACGTTCCGTTTAGTTATGGAAGACACAGGCACCACCTCCAGCCACTTTGAGAAAGCGTCCATGACGATAAGGAAGGTCTGCCCCTGGAAAGGGCCAGCAAAGTCAATGTGCAGTCTGGACCATGTAGTCTACTTCTCATGCATGGACAGGTGCTTTAGGAGGAGCTGGTCTGGACTCTTGGCAGGCCAAGCAGCTACTGACGTTGTCTTCAATGTTGGTATCCACATGTGGAAATATGGGAGGGGGTCAGCCTTCCGACCCCGCACTCCCACTTCGCGGATTCAGCGTTCCTGCTCGCTAACCGCGGATGGGTTCGTGCTCGGGGGAACAAAGGGAGGGGACGACAAAGTGTGAACACTCATAACACTCATATGCTAGCTAGCTCAAAACATCAACGAAGCATTCCTCAGAAATAGAAGGCTACGTAAGAAGGACTTCCGACTTACCGGCTGGGGCAGGGGCGCGACTTCGAAAGTATCGGCGGCGAACATTTGTATGCGCCGACAATGGCGCCCTGGTTTTCCCGTGCGCGCCGCATTCTTAGGGCAAAGCCATCCCCGAGCATTTGCTGAGGAAGGTGACGAGAGCGCATGTTTGCTGCGCTCGCTTTGCTGCCTGAAACCAGAAGTCCAGCGGCAAGGCACAACGGTTCTCCCTGCGCCTACTGGGGAAAGTGACGAGAGCGTGCGGCTGCAACCGCTCACGACGCTGGCCGGATCCTGAAGAGACTCTCCGATTCCGCAAAATTCTGCGTAACCTATGAGGTGGTGCTCCCGTCACTTTTTCCACTTACCCCATGAGGGAGACTTCCCTCCTCGCCCAACCGGTGCTGTCCTGATGCCCGACGATGAAGATGGGCCATGTCAAAATGGAGGGGGGAAACAGCTTCTCCACATTCCTCCCTCCTTAAATGTTGGGCGGGGCCTCATTTTTTTTCACGTGACTAAACGTCAGCAACGTCACCAACGATCGTGGCTCTTCGTCTTGGCTGGGCTAGCTGAGCGGTAGCGGCAGCGCTGCTTTTCTGTGGTGTCGGTCGTCGGGTGCGAGCAGCAACGCCGGTTGGACCACCTTGCGACGATTGTGTGGCACAGCAGCTACGGCGAATCATGCGCACGTACCCAGTACAGGTCTTAGAGATGATATCCCGTTCATTTGGAATTGTTTGTATGGCAGGTTGCTCACGTATATATACGCCTTTCTAGAGCACTCGAACGGCGCACTGAGGAGTCGACTTGCGTAATCTACGACTGGGCTGGGGCTCGAAGCAAGATCGTAATCGTGCATTCACATTCCCATGGGTCGTGTTTAACTTCACAACAGAGTGCGCCGTTCGAGCGGTCTGGGCAAGTGTGGACTGCACAGTGTTTGCTTTTTTTTTTGCGCGGTGTGAGCCGAGCGCTTCCCGCACATGAGGCAGTCTAGTTTCGGTTCAAAAACGTTTCTTCGCTTAAAGGCACGGCTTGCACAGTGCACAGAGATATCTATGGACGTCTCGCATACAGTTAACCCTTCCCGGTGCAAATTAAATCTGTTCAATATGATATTGATATCCAGAGGCCAGCATGCATTTTTTGAGGAGCATAGTGGAACAAGATCATAAAATGAGTTCTCTCGGTTCATGCTCAATTCCAAATGGAATCACTGGGAATTATTGAAATTTGAGTAGGAGACAAGTGCTGGTTATTTTGAAAAGTGGCGTATAAGAAGCTGCACCACTACGTTCCCAGTAACCATATTTACAGCCTCGAGCTCCCAGCATCTTTCTGCACTGACTACAAATTAGTTATTTGAATTCTCAGATTAAGTCAGTGCAGAAAGTTTTGAAATATTTATATGGTGAAGGTACTCCTTGTAAGCGGGTGCTTGTATCATTGAATTCTGCCTTGTGGAACAGTATAATGCAGCATACATAATATAGATTTTCCCACAATGACTTTTTGGATACACAGCTTGAATCGTTTGGTGCGTTTGCTGGCTTTTTGAGGATAGAAGGCTGATGGCTTTCAACCTTCGGCATAGTTGCATTACCACTCAGTTCTGAATCGTCCTGCAGTTTTCTAATTGCTGCCATGGGCAATATTCCATAGAGGTTAAATGTGCTAGCGTTGAGTTTGTGCCATGAATGCCATTTCTTCTTAATTGAATGAATAGGCACCTCCACACATGTGGTAAGCTGCTCTTGACACTTGTTTCTTTCCACATGAAAAGTGCTTGCGCTGAATGTAAAAACCTCTGGAGGAAAGATGTTTACTGTTACATATAGACTGCGCTACAAGAGATATTTACCCGGCAGAAGCAGTGACAGGTAACTCAAATATGACCATGCTGCTTATTCTTCAACAGGGCCTCCAAGTGCCAGCAATTCCATTTAGAATCATTTGCGAAATAGTTCAGATCTTCTGTGTTTCGCAGAAAGTCCATTTCAGAGGACCAGCTTGAGACTTATTTGTACAGTTACATATGATTAGAGAAAAACAATGGTTTCCTGTCATCCACACAGTGCAAGAGAATAAGTGGTGCTAGCCAATGGTGACAGCAAGGCGTACTAGTTAGCATGTGCCTGTCAGGTGAAAGGCTGCTAACATTTGATGAAGTGCTAAACGTTGGAACTACTGCAAAAACAGTAGGACTTTCTTGCTCAGACTGGTGGCCTCTAAATATAATGATTCAATTGTAATCACTGAGCCTGAAAGGGTTAAGAGCATGTGTCCATGCTATGGAAAATTATATGCCCATTAGTATGCCATCAATTTCCCTGGATATTTTTTTTTGCATACATCCTTGCTAGTACATGTGCAAGAGCGATGTCTCATTCATTGCAGTAATATTTATTCTACGGCGGCAGTTATTTGAATTACAGGCATTGCAGCCTTCTCAAGCACCTGATATTGCTAGAACAAATCTTGGAAAGCTTAACTTAGTGACAAGTCTACAATTGGCAAAGGAAATGAAGGCTCAGCAAAGCAAACAATTGCCTTGGATTATTTAGGTGCTGATGATAGAAAGCCCTTTTTCAACACGCAGTATAGGCAGTTCCTGTCATGTACTGGGCGACGGTGAATTTAGAGTGAATAATATAACCCTCACGTCAATTTCTTCCCCTGTGCCAGTGCCAGCAAAGTTTTTTCGTGTACCTCATACCTTGTTGGCACTGGGCCAAAAACTTGGCAGAAACTGAGTGAGCAAAGGCCAAGTGACACAATATGAAAACTTAATGTTAGACCTTCAGGGAACAATACAATGTCGAGCAAGAGATCCAGGACGATGCACATGGCACTTGGAAGAGTAAACCTTACCGTCACACAGCACAAATTCACAGCACAAATCAGCAGCTACAGCAGAAATTCAACAATTGAGTAGATTACATACACTGAGAATGCCGTTGACCTCCACGAGGGCACGGACGTTTTATCATATTTTTCGTCGGTGCAAGAGGTATCTGATGGCAAGCAGTGGTTCTTCATATTAGGAGTTCTTACCTTCAACACCATTCTTGAAATCGGAGATAATTTCCATGTCGGTCAGCCGATCTAGGACTCCTTCCACTGTATCTAGACAAGAGAGATGCAATCATTGTTGGTATGTTTGACTTGCAAGGTTATGAAGATAACAGAACTTTGGACGTTTTACAAAAAAGCTGAGCAAGAATAACTGCTCGGGCAACTCAGAAAAAACACGCTTAGATCGCCTTGGCAAGGACACACGAGAGCCGTTACGTCATCGTGTTTCTCCATGTTTCGCCCTCGTTTCGCTACGCGCTGCTGAAATAAGGCAAGATCGTCCTTACTGAACAGTTTAGGAAGGATCAAGAAATCGACGACACTTAGAACACTGCATAAACAGTGCACAAAAGTGAGCGTAATGAATTTCTTTTAGCAGTAAGCGTACCGCGCACAGGGGCAGCACTTAAAGGGACAGGTAACTCGACCATATAGCACTTCACGACGTGACCAACTAGGGCATACAAATTTTGGTAGTAAACTAAATACGTCACTCACCTTACAAGGCTTGCCGTTCCGAAAAACCCATGAATACAGCTAGATCTTCTAGTTCACTCTAATACAGCTAACGAAAAGCAACGTCAAGACCCGCCGGACTTAGAAGACGCAAACAGCGCATTGACACAAATATCTGAAAATAAACATCGTGATGCTGAGTTTATCCAAAACGTAAAAATACATGTAACAAACTGTTTCTTTTAATTAGTCATGACATGGTTTTTTTTTTGTGGATGAACTGTGTGCAGGTTTGTTCTGTTTATTTTCATGGCGAACTCTTTGCTCTCGCGTTGTAATGGTAACGAATGCAAGAAGGCCGTGCTAGCTGTGCCGCGCGCGCGTTTAAACTTGGGTGGCACAAAAAATGTCGTTATTGGCATCGAAAAGTGTGAAATTCTCTGTCAAACTAGTGGATTTTTTATTATGGACAAAAAGGTAACCGTTCTGCGCCAGATACGCATGAGTATTTTCTACACAGCATCTAATGGGCCACATAGAAAAACAAGCGATTGGGTTGTGCACAATGTCTAAGCTCTACATGATGTCCAAGTTCCATGTCCAAGGCCATTTCAGGAGCCGTTGGAACCATGTGCTTTGCTGGAACCATGTGCTTTGCTTTAGCATTACATAAAGCAGCCATGTATATGAATTATCTGAGAATTAGTATGCCAATTTTTCAAGACAGCTATATAGTACTCCTCATGCAACCTTAGTTGGAGGGCCCTCTTGAATTTAATGCACCATTATCTTGCTCTGATTCTGGCACATTGTTATGTGCGTCTTCTATTAGGCTGAAAATAAAGAACTCTGCGAGCTGAACTAGCTACACAACTAAAGTTCATTTGTCTGTCTTACAGGAGCCTTCATCAAGGCAATATTTTATTGCTTGCCGTCAGTACTGTTACAAATTTTCCTTGCTAAGAATGACATATCCTTTGTGTGCAACCTATTTGTGGCCCCAGCCCTGAAATAAACTGAGCACAACTTCAGAGCTATAGCTTCGTGTCATGTATCAACTTTTCTTTGACCATACTTGGAAAAAGTAAGCTGAGATTTCCTTGCAAAAGGCTAGACTGCACTGAAAACAGTAGGAGGCAAGATTGCAATTTCAACTTTGTATATTCTGTTTAAAGTACACATACAAAATACAGCTCTTTGCAGACATTGTCACATATTAATTTTTCACAAACATATGCCTGCTGCATGTGCTATACTGCACTCAATATGAGCTGCAACTCACAATTAGTGATAAGACCTCAGTTCACAAAGCAGTGTAAACCCACCATGTTGAAAATTTCTGCATTTAATGGACAATAAAAGTAAGAGACTTTAATCAATGTGTGGCAAAGTTGGGTGCTTTGTTTTAAGGTACATAGATTTTGTATGAAGTGGGAACCTTGGTTCGTTCACTGCGGATACATCACATTGCAGGTCATATCAGGTGCAATAGTACATAAAAACACAGGCATGCAAAAACATTACAAACATTAAAATCAAGCAGAGATGCACAACACACACAGTAATTGTGTGAAAATGTGCCATGATTTATGGACTACAGTTGACACGCAGTGCATTTTTACTAGATTGTCTGTGCCTGGTACACATTCCACTGGACGCAGTTGTAGGGATATGTTCATTGCATTCATCCCCAGAAGTGCACATATTGTGACAAGCATGCCTCTTTTCAGAGGCATCACAACTGTTACTCTCATATGCTTCACTATCTTCCTTACTGTGGCACGAGGCTCCCAGCAGTACATATAATGTGGAAGTCAGTTGCCTATGATTGGCCGCATGTGTTATTTTCACTTGAAAGACAAGTCAGGGGAATGCTATTCCACAAAATCAAGATTCCAACTAGGGCCATTAAGCAAGCATAAAAACCAGTCAGCTGTGCAATGGTGACAGAATTGTTCAGTGCAAGTTTCACCATAGAAAAATCTCATAATGAGAATCATGTTGGACAGTAGGACAATACATGCTATGGGCACTTTGGAAACAAGAATAATGCATAGTCTACACCTGTTGATCATCCAAGAAGCACAAAATATTAGCTCTGACATGAATTGATTATTGATTCTATACAAGAAATTATACTAACTCAGACAAGTTTTAATGCCAGTAAAGATAACTTTACTTCTAATGTACAATAAAACCACAACCAAGAATTCAGCACCAAAAGTTTTTTTCAGAAATGGTACTTAATGCTCAAGTTTTACAGTGCTGTATTATTTCTTAGGTGAGGGGAGTGGGAGTGCAAATGTATCACCCTAAGCTATCATCATCATCATCAACCTGACTACACCCACTGCAGGGCAGAGGCCCCTCCCATGTCTCCAATTAACCCTGTCCTTTGCCAGCTGCGCCCGCTCTATGCCTGCAAACTTCCTAATCTCATATCCGCCCACCTAACCTTCTGCCGCCCCCTTCTACGCTTGCCTTCTCTTGGAATCCACTCCGTTACCCTTAAGGAACTTGCCTTCACAGTACGTGCCCTGGCCAAGCTCATTTCTTCCTCTTGATTTTGACTGGGATGTCGTTAACACGCGTTTGTTCCCTCACCCACTCTGCCCGCTTCCGGTCTCTTAACATTACACCTACCATTTTTTTCTTTCCATGGCTCGCTGCGTTGTCCTTAACTTAAGCTGACCCCTTTTCGTTAATCTCCACGTTTCTGCCCCGTAGGCGAGTGCCTGTAAGATGCAGCTATTATATACTTTTCTCTTGAGGGGTATCAATAACCTGCTATTCATGATCTGAGAGAGCCTGCCATATGGGCTTCACCCCATTCTTATCCTTCTAGTTACTTCCCTCTCATTATCCGGATCACCTGACGCTACCTGCCTTAAGTAGACGTATTCCTTTTCCACTTCCAGCACCTCGCTGCCAATTGTGAACTGCTGTTCCTTTGCTAGACTGGTGAACATTACCTTGGTTTTCTGCATGTTAATTTTTAGACCCAGCGTTCTGCTCTGCTCTGCCTGTCTAACTCATTGGTCATGATTTATAATTCATCTCCTGAGTGACTCAGCAAGGAAACGCCATCAGCGAATCGCAGATTATTTAGGTATTCTCTATTTACTCTTATTCCCAACTGTTCCCAATTTAGGCCTCAAAATACCTCCTGTAAGCAGGCGGTGAATAGCATTGGCAAAATCGTGTCTCCTTGCCTGATGCCCTTCCTTATCGGAATTTTATTGCTGACTTTATAGAGGACTATGGTAGCTGTGCAGTTGCTATATGTATTTTCCAGTATTTTGACATAAGGCTCTTCTACACCCTGATTACGCATTGCCTGTATGACTGCTGAGATTTCCACTGAGTCGAATGCTTTCTCGTAATCAATGAAGGCTATATATAGAGGTTGGTTATATTCTGCGCATTTCTCTATCACCTGATTGAAAGTGTGAATATGATCTATTGTGGAATATCCTTTACGGAAGCCAGCCTGATCATTTGGTTGATTAAAGTCTAAGGTTGCCCTGACTCTATTAGCGATTACCTTAGTAAATACCTTGTAGGGAACAGACAGTAAGTTGATCGGTCTGTTTTTTAAAGTCCTTGGCGTCTCCCTCCTTATGAATTAAGATAATGTTTGCATTCTTCCAAGCTTCAGGTACAGTCGAGGTCATAAGGCATTGCGTATACATGGCGGCTAGTTTTTCTTGCACGATCTGCCCCCCCATCCTTCAACAGATCTGCTGTTACCTGATCCTCCCCAGCTGCCTTTCCCCTTTCTATTGTTCCTAAGGCTGTCTTTACTTCCTCTTTCGTTACTGGCGGGATGACGCATTGCTGTGCGCTACTGTCTCTATCATTAACGCTCTGATTACATTGGCTACTGTACAGATTTGTGTCGAGCTCTTCGGCTACGTTAACTATCTTATCCATATTGCTAATGGCATTGCCCTCAGTTAATCTTTCCTGCCGTCCTACCGATGGGAACGGCTTTTAGCAGTACGAAGAGTACTTCAGGTCTTCGTCCGGCGACACGTTGCCGGTTGGGGCAGCAATTCCAACTTCTCAAAGCAAAACTTATTTATTAAAGACGGGATTGAAATACAAGGTAGTGATGACAAGGCAGTTTAAAGAAAGGCTGTTTAAAAAAAGGCTGTTAAAAACGGCCGAGCTTGAGACTCGGCGCGCTCGTCACAAGTCGTCGTTTCCCGCGGGTTTTAACCCCTTCGATAATTGGGCGGAGCTTGAGTAATCTAGCTCTCGCCCAATTTGGACCAGTAGCAAAGCAATTGCATCGTATGTACTAGTGGGCGGAGCCCAGGGCTCGCCGGTCCGAGCCCAGTGGAATGCGCAGCTTGCTGGATGCGCATTCGATCCACCGGTTGCCACAGACAGCTCACCCTAAGCGCGGGTGTCACGCCTCGACGTACATTCCTCGATTCCCCCCCTCCCTCGGGCATGACCGCTCCTGGTAACAGGTGCGTGGGGGGGGGGGGGTTGTCCCATCGGCCCTGTGGGCTTCCACTTAACACCTCCCCACCAAGAATGTTGGGGGGACACTTGCTGTACACACAACATACCGAAGCCCACAATAGCGCCAAGGATGGGGCCTTCTACAACATACAAAACGCGCGAAAGCAAAAACACCCTTCTGCATCCTACTAACAATTGGAAGAAAAAAACATGCTGGGGAAGATACCTTCAGGCATGAAGACGCAAGCACAATTCTTAGTTTAGACATTTCAGTTACAGGACGACAAGCACAAATCAGACCCTCTGGTAAAATCATAAGAAAAATCATACGTGCAACAACATTGCCATGAATGCGGGTTAAAGAAAACATACTACAGTTTTCATGAAGTTCTATGTACATCACAACACAATCCCGACGAGGGCAAGACACATAATAACACGGTGCTCTTCGTCAGAGACGGATTAAATATAATCACAACACGAACAGTTCACACAGGACACAATTTGCCCACTGGCATGAAACTGTCCGATCACTTTCAGAGTCACTCGTCACGTTCCCCCACTCTCACTCACTGCCCCATCGTGTGCTCGAGCCACAAGTCGTTTTCACAGTTATTGCAACCTGGCAGTGGCAGAGTGGATCAAGGCCGGGCACTGGGCGTTTGTCTCTATTCACCAGTATCAAACACGTTGCTTGGTCGCATCAAAGCGAACAATACTATCTGCACATATGGGGTGCAAGCCTCCGCGAAAGGCTTTAATTGCTCGGGTCTAGAGAACCTCTTAGAACGTGGTATGGCCAACTCAATGAATTCGTCATCAGAGACCTCCATGTTCTCGATCTGCCTGTCGCCCAGACCCGCACGGAGATCGCAGCATGGGTCGCACTTCGCCTCTATCAGCGGTAGTGTAACTTCGCTTCTTCCAGGGCATGAGGTGAATCCCCCGTCGTCACTGCTTTGATTCCCCTCATCTAGAGCCAAGCTTATTGCGGCGTTGAATGAGTCTGAGTTCTCCGGCTCAGAACAGCCTAGCCTACCCAGCTGTGTGGGCTTCTCCGACGCCGTTGTAAATGCTGCGCATGCCGTTTGAACGCGAACGCATATGCCGCTTTCGCAGCTCTCTGCCTGTCATGCTGGTGCTTCAGCTGGCAACTAAAGGTCGCACGGTGCAACCGGGCCATCCGAGCAGTTCATGCCGTTGCGCTCATCAGTGCCATTAACACCGCTAACAACCTGCTCGGCTGCCTTGCCAGAGTTGACCTGCACTGTTTTGTCATGCGTCGAATTTTTGCCGGCCACGTCTGTGGAGCTCACTTCCACCTCGGGAATAAACGGCTGCTTTTCTGTGTCGACAATTGAGGTTGACTGCACAACGTGCGGCGCCTCGACGCTGCTGATCGCTGCACTATCTGCAGGGACCCGGGATTTTTCTCGACTGCTCTCAATAAGCATCGATTGAATGCCGCTGCCGCTATCTTCTCTAATCGCCGCATCGATCAGCGTTTGATCAGCGTCGTTCACGATGATAGGGCATGGCTGTGTCTGTGCCATCTTCGGCAGTACACGCGCCGCTCTCCGAGAGCGTTTCTGTTGCTTAATTCTCATCCTCTCCTGCCGTAGCTTCTCTTCGGCTACCGCCAACTGGCGCTTGAGGTCTCGAATAATGGCGTCGCCTCTCTCCTTTTCTATGGCCCGCTCGGCCTCTGACATTTCTGCGCGCTCAGCGCCATACTCGTACTCATATTCAAACCCATAGCCACAGCCACTTCGCAAACTAAATGTAGCCATTGTGCCTTGTGTAACTCTAACCTTACGGCTCAAGCACTCCCGAGGCAAGTGAGAATGGGGAAACTCACTCCATTGTCGGGCTGTCGGTCATGGCACTTGCTTCGTGGCAGCAGCAGGTCACGTCCTGAGGCGCAGAAGTGCGGCCGGAACCGAGAGCTCGCAGCAGGCTTACCACGTCCTCCCGGCCGATGAAGCCGCCAGCCACAGGTGCCGCTTAAGTCGCAGCGCTTCGCTCCGTAGGTCCGCTTCTCTCGCTGTCAGCGCTGACGTGGAGCCTTGACTCCGAGGCCTTGCTCCAGGGTATCGCCTCACTTGGACCTTGGTCCCCGGGGCTTCTCACCAAGATTTTGTGCCCGTCAACCTTCCGGAAGGTACTGCCTCTAACCGCTCTGCAGGAAGCCGCTCAGACGATCCTGGTCACGGCACCAGTTAAACTTTCCTGCCCTCTTACCGATGGGAACGGCGGTTAGCAGTACGAAGAGCACTTCAGGTCTTCGTCCGGCGAAATGTTGCCGGTTGGGGCAGCGATTCCAACTTCTCAAAGCAAAACTTATTTATTAAAGACGGGATTGAAATACAAGGTAGTGATGACAAGGCAGTTTAAAGAAAGGCTGTTTAAAAAAAGGTTGTTAAAAACGGCCGAGCTTGAGACTCGGCGCGCTCGTCACAAGTCGTCGTTTCCCGCGGGTTTTAACCCCTTCGATAATTGGGCGGAGCTTGAGTAATCTAGCTCTCGCCCAATTTGGACCAATAGCAAAGCAATTGCATCGTATGTACTAGTGGGCGGAGCCCAGGGCTCGCCGGTCCGAGCCCAGTGGAATGTGCAGCTCGCTGCATGCGCATTCGATCCACCGGTTGCCATGCGTCGGGACAGAAAGGATTAGTGCCGCAGCTCACCCTAAGCGCGGGCGTCACGCCTCGACGTACATTCCTCGATTCCCCCCCTCCCTCGGGCATGACCGCTCCTGGTAATAGGTGCGTGAGTGGGGGGGGGGGTTGTCTCATCGGCCCTGTGGGCTTCCACTTAACACCCTCCTTGTCTCTTAACGCATACATCTGGTTTTTGCCTATGCTTAGTTTTCTCTTCACCGCCTTCAGGCTACCTCCGTTCTTTAGAGCATGCTTGATTCTCTCCATATTAAACTCTTCCTTATGTCAGCTACCTTGCCTAATTCAGTGGTCCAAAATGTCAATCATGCTGTAGGCACCTTTGGTTTGGAAGGGGTTTCAAGGAAGAGCACCCCTTTGTTGGTGAACTTCGAACATGGACACCAGAACATTCTGGCACACTGCTTGCTAACCTAGCGAATGCATTGTATAGCAATTCACTCACTTCAGACAGCACTTCGTTATCATGGCACTGAAAAAGAATAGAATTACACTTCTCCCACTGTTCAAGAACTTTTCGGTGCAGTGCCGTGGGCATTCTGTTTATACCAAGTTCAGACACGGTAGTCCCCGAGGTCAGCTCCGTAACACTGGTTTGTTCTGTACTGGCATCACTAAAGTCTGTTTCTGTTTGTTGTGTGCACTGGTCCAATGTTATGTGTGGCCCATTGAGATATTCATGAGGCAGTGACAGGAAAGTCCTGTAGTCAACAAATTTAAAAACTGCGCAGAAATGTTTGCAGGGGCACTTGTGCTTGCAAAAATCGAGGCATGTGCATGAGGGCTTGTTGAAGTCCACAACGTGCGATGCATCAGCCCTCTCGGAGTGAACGGAAAATGTCCCATTGATGGGCATCTCAGCCACGTCAGCACGGGTGTATTCTTCTGCATTTACAAGCCTCCTCAACATGTGCTTAATAAAGTTGCGAGGGCGTCCATGAAAACATGTAGGGATATTTTCATTGTACTGTCTGTATAGCGCTGACTGCCTCATTTCTGACTCCATCAATTTTTTCTCACCATCTGGCAAGTAAGAGTAAACAATGGCTGCAATAAGAGAGGTAAGGGAACGCTTCTCGCTCGCGCTGTTTACATAATGTGCCTTGAGCACTCTGTTCTGAGCTTCAGTCCCGTTGTTCGTGGTAAGCACAACATCAAATTCAAGTTGGTAGTATAAAACCCACAGCTCTTTCACAGACACCCACACTGTTTGAAAATAAGTTTGGAACCTTTCATTTCTCCAGTGTCCTGAAGTCATGAGAGCTTCCAGTGAATTCTCAAATTCATCTTGATTAGAAGTGTTGGCTATGCGCTTCATAAAATTATGGTCATCATCAGGATGTGACACACCATTTTCTTTTCTGTGGAGCCATCTCTGCCACGCCTGGCCCCTGTGGAATTCACAGATGGATATCTTACTTTGAAAAACTTGGTGGATAGCACCCATCTCTGCCTGACTGTAATCCACCATCCAGTATTGTGGAGACAGATTTTCACACCACTGTTTGAACACATTTAAAGCCTTAGCTATGCAACAAGCAGTTTCAAACTGCACATTGAACACGCCAGCAGTTGCGTAGCCTATTGGTGTTTTGACTACAAGAAGAGAAAGTGGCAATGCATAGTCACTGGTCTTATGGGTAGTGTCCAAACAAATGACTGCAGTTCCATACTTTAGGAGCATGTTTTTCATAAACTTTGATTGGAAACAAAAAAGCAATGTCTCCTCACACTCACTCGCAACATTCTCTTCCATGTTATCAGACATGCTACAGCCTGCATTCTTGCTAGCTGAATATGCTTGATACACTATTGAACTTTCAGGTTGCTCAGACTGGATTTTTTATCAGATTAACTGCATTTGTTTGGTCGACAGTGCTAAACCGGTCTCTTCTAAGAGCAGCTTGGATGTTGTTGCTGATGTCCTTAGCAGTAGGGAAAAATGCCCTGCAGCTCGAAAATAGCACTCGAAAATAGCACATCATGTGCATGCATATGCAAACACTTTTTGACATCCGACACGGATGTAATCCCTTCTCTGACTAACAGGGTTGCGTTCAGCTAAGCTCTTATCCATGGTTTCGCTGAACCCTTCAATGTCGCCAAATCCATGGTTTGTGTGGCTAGTCCTGGCAGCAATGGCAACGTAAATTCTCTTCTCAGAGACTGCTGCTTCACTTCCTTGCAGCTGGCTAATCTTGGCAGATTTTAATTTCTGCTCTTTTATCCGCCCACATGGCTGAGGCATGTCCGCCTAGAAACAAAGCACCACAATTGAAAATCTGTACATATCAATGAAAGCACCAATTTGCCTTTCCCTAATAGCATTCACAACACAGACGCTGGCTGAATTGCACAGACTGCCAGGTTGGCTCGAATGGGATGAAACGGAATATTCCGTTTCATCCCATTTTATATAAGATGAAAAAAATTGCGATGATATATTTGTGCATGTCACTGAGACCACCATGCTTTTCATACAGTTGCATAATGACTTAATAAATGAGCAGTGGGTTTTTTTGGCTGCAAAACAAATGAACTGGCCGTCTTTTTGGTTGCAAAGACAATTAGCTATGTGCAAAAAAAATGTTTTCTCAGATGTAATAAGCGGTGTGGTTAAAATGAGATGAAATTGTTCGTGCATAAAAATTTCTGTGCATTTACACTCGCGCACATATATTCACAGAATCAGATTACCCGATTTTACAATCTGGTAAGCAAACTTAAGTAGCTGGCAGTTTGTACTAAAAAAGGTGCCTTAAAAAAAATGAGTCCCAGCACCGGTCTCTCTCTCTCCCAAATGAGATACTCATGACTGGTACAGGAGTCAGTACTTTCAAACATTGTACGAATGCAAAGATTGTTGGAGTCTAATTCGCTCCCTCTACATCTATCTCTAATTACATCTGCATATAAATCTAAGTGCATAACCAGGCCTGGGGTGTGGTTTGATCTCGGTGACCAGAACCGACAACGCATCCCTCACCAGAACAGGATTTGGCCACCCTGGTGCAGCACTTGGCCACAACCTCTGATATTAATACACCAAATAACCCTCGGCCACCCTCAGTCCTGAGCAGCTGCGGAGCAATTGACCGAGGTGGCGGTTCAACCTGTGATGCAGCGAAGGGTGCTATGGAATCTCTGGCTCCAGACAGGCCACCATTGGAAACTGAATGTGGCAACATTTAATGCTAGAAGCTTATTCAGTGCGACTAGTCTGGCAGTGCTTTTCAAGGAACTAATGGGTATTAAATGGGATATCATAGGGCTTAGTGAGGTTAGAGGACAGATGAAGTATCACCATCATCATCATCAGCCCTGACTGCACCCACTGCAGGGCAAAGACCTCTCCCAAGACTCTCCAATTAACTCTGTTCTTTGCCGGCTGCGCCCATCATATGTCCGCTAACTTATTAATCTCATCCGCCGTCCTAATTTTCTGCCGCCCTCTGCTACGCTTGCCTTCTCTTGTAATCCACTCCGTTATTTTAAGGACCAGCGGTTATCTTGCCTTCGCACAGTGCTAAAGGGCGGTTACATACTATGCTACCATGGATCAGTGGACAGACGAGAACTAAGTGTAGCTATATCAATCAGTATATAGCTAACAGCACAGTGGAATTTTATAGTATTAATTAATGAGAGGGTGGCAGGTATAGCAATTAAGCTTAATAAGAGGCAAAAAGTGAAGGTCGCAGAGGCCTATGCATCTGCATCCAGCCATGATGACCATATTGTCAAAAGCTTCAATGAAGACATGGAACTAGCAACGAGCAAAGTAAGAACATAGTACACTGTATCGATGTGTGACGTCAGTGCCAAGGTAGGCAAGGAGCAGGCTGGAAACAAGCCAATGGGAGGCTACGGCATAGGCTGTAGCAATAGCAGCTTCGAGTTATTAGTAGAGTTTGAAGGGAGAAATAATATACAGACTGCGAATACCTTCTTTCACAAATGGCTGAACAGGAAGTCGACTTGGAACAGCCCCAGTGGTGAGACTAAAAATTAAATAGACTTCACAATGTGCGCTTTTCCTGGCATCGTGCAGGATGTGGAGGTTCTTAGAAAGGTGCGTTGTAGCAACATTAGGATGGTAAGGTCTCAAATTAGCCTAGTCTTGAAAAAGTAATGGAAGAATCTATTAAGGAAGAAGGCCACCAATGAGTTCTTGGTAAGACGGAAAGTAGAGGAATTCAGTTCAGAATCTCGCTGCGAAACAGACATTCGGGTTTAAGTGATGAACTGTTGTGTATTGTGTTACTGCCGCTCCGCACAGTATACCGCTCTACTGCTGCTCCGAGCGCCGCTTCACATATAATGCCTACTGTCTGGCTCGAGCACCGTATTTCGCTCAACAGCCCTGCGCATTCCCGCGGCTCCGGGCTTCCAGGTCTCAGCGTGTATGCAGCTACATGAGGACACTGAACTCTTTTAACTCCCTGTCCTTTTTCTCATTTTACTATCTACCCTGATTGTATGCTTCTGCTCTAATAAACAGTTTTACCTCTGACTGAGACCAGAGAACACTTCAGGAAGATGGACAATAATCTCAATAATCTCACATAATAATAGAAATGGACAATAATCTCACAGCTATGATTACATGTAGAGTGCACAGTAGAAGCAAGCGACAGGATGGTTAGACAGCTAGGATACCTGCAAACTGTCTCAGAAGATGAAAGATCTGATTAAGAAGCGCTTGGCAATATGTGCAAAGTAACTGACATAAGGAATTCTTAATACGGGGAAAATCAAGCATGGTGTAAAGAAAGGAGATAGCCTGAAAGCAGTGAAGAGGAAGCTAGGTGTAGGCAAAAATCAGACGTGTGCGTTAAGCGACAATGAGGGCAATGTCATTAGCAATATGGATAAGATACTTAAAGTGGCCAAAGAGTTCTACACAAATCTACACAGTAGTCGAGATAATCAGGAATTTTATGAGAGAGGCAGGAGCACACAGGAAAGAGACATCCTGGAGGTAACGAAAGAGGAAGAAAGCCTTAAAAGCAATGCAAAGGGGGAGAGAGAGTAATTTAATGAAAGGAAAGCCTTAGGAGCAATGCAAAGGGGAAAAGCAGCTGGCGAGGATCAGGTAACAGCAAATCTGTTGAAGGATGGCGGGGAGATTGTGCGAGAAAAACTGGCCACCCTGTATACGCAATACCTTATGACCTCGAGCGTACTGGAAGCTTGGAAGAATGCTCACATATTATCTATTAATTGATAAGAATGGAGACGTCAAGGACTTGAAAATTTACAGACCGGTGAGCTTATACTATCCATTGTCTACAAGGTATTTACTGAGGTAATCGCAAATAGAATCAGCTAGGACAACCTCAGACTTCAATCAACAGAATGATCAGCAGGCTTTTGTGAAGGGTACTCAACAATAGATCATATGCACACTTCTAATCAGGTGATAGAGAAATGCACAGAATATAATTCTCTTTGCGCGCAGACCTGCAATTTTCGATGGAAAGTGGTGCGTGCCCACACACGACAGCTGAGTGTCTGAATGTCTACTCTATACGCCCGCTATATACCGGGTGTGCAGTTAACTTTCTAACTATCACAGCTAGGCAACTGTTTGCAATTAGAGAATTGTAGCCGGTCATTATTAATAGCCATATCAGTTTTTAGAATTTATAAAACGCGATTACCCTTGGCGCTGTGACTCGACAAAATTTGGTTTTTTCAAATAGTTGCGTGCACTGTAGGGTTTGCTTTGCGTGCTTGCTTTTGAAAGCACATGGATTTTCGCATGATGCAACATATATTTTGTCAAGCCACAGTGGCGAAGGTAAGTGCATTTTCAAAATTCTAAAAACTGATATGGCTATTACAAACGACCGGCTACAAGTCTCTAATTGTAACTAGGTGCCTAACTCTACTAGTTCAAAACTTAATTATTTAAAATTAGTTAACCAGCTCACTACCTAAGACAATTCATCGGTTTTGTGGTGTCCGCCAACACTGGTAATACTGTACCGCAAAAGCCATATCTTTACCCCAAAAAGCCTATATTTGAAAATTTCTGAAAGTGTTCGCTGAAACACCCGGTATAGCCTTCATTGATCACGTGAAAGCATGTGACTCACCTGGAAACTTCAGCAGTTATGGATGCATTGTGGAATCGGGGTGTAGAAGAATCCCATGTGAAAATACTGGAAGATATCTATAATGACTGCCCTGCTACTATAGTCGTCCATAAAGTCAGCAATAAAATTCAAATAAGGAAGGTCGTCAGGCAGGGAGATTGATCTTGCCAGAGTCCTTCAACGGACTCTGATCTCGCCAATGCTATTCACCGCCTGTTTACAGGAGGTATTCAGAGGCCTACACTAGGAATATTTGGGGATAAGACTTCTTGAACAATACCTTAGTAATCTGCAATTCGCTGGCAACATTGCCTTGCCAAGTCACTCAGGGGTTGAACTGCAAAGCATGATCAATGACTTGGACAGGTCTAAAAGCGAATATGTGGAAAACCATATGTGGTGGAAAGGAACAGCTGTTTGCAGTCTCTGAAGGGAACAGCAGTTTGCAAATAGTAGTGAGGTGCTGGAAGTGGTAAGGGAATATTTGTACTTAGGGCAGGTAGCGACTGCAAATCCAGATTACGAGAGAGAAATAACTAGAAGTATAAGACTGGGGTGGAGCGCATATGGCAGCTTCTCTCAGATCGTGAATGGCAGTTTACCAATATCACTGAAGAGGAAAGTGTCTTACCGGTACTTGCCGATGGGGCTGAAACTGGAGGCTAATGAAAGGGTTCAACTTAAATTGAGGACAATGCAGTGCGCTATGGAAAGAAAAATGATGGGTATAATGTTAAGAGACCGGAAGCGGGCAGAGTGGACCAGGGAACAAATGCGGGTTAACCACATCCTGGTTGACATCAAGAAACATAAATGGGCTTGGGCGGTTCACGTAATGCGAAGGCAAGATAATTAACCGATGGGTGCTAAGGGTAACAAACTGGATACCAAGAGAAGGTAAGCCAGGCTAGCAGGGGGCAGCAGAGGGTTAGGTGTGTGGATGAGGTTGAGAAGTTTTTGGGATAAAGTGGCCGCAGCTGGCAAAGGCAAGGTTAATTGGAGAGTTAAGGGAGAGGCCTTTGTCCTGCAGTGGGCATAATTGGGCTGCTACTGCTCTGCTGATGATGAAAAATGCGAGTAAAAAGCTGGAGGAGGCACAGAAAGTAGTGGATACATCTTCAACCAATTCTCCGTGAGTGCTTTAATTTATTTCTTGATGACTTTCAACCCTCTTTTTATGCTCGTTATTAATCCAGGATGAGGCTTTGAAAAGTGCCTCAGAGACTAAAGCCACCAAACCCTGGAACTGACCCGGTGTCTTATTTGCAGCACTGTGTCACATGATGTGCACATTTACAGAATCCTGCAACAAGGCTGGCACATGTTTACGATGACCAATGAGATGTTGGAAACAAAATAGAGAGACACAAAGAGGAAGGGGTACCCAAGAGGAAGAGGAAAGGCAGGGATGTTAACCAGAAGGGTGTTCCGGTTGGCTATCCTGCACTGGGGAGGAGGGATGAGGGGATTGAAAAGAGGAATGGAGAAGGCGTGCGCAGCGCATATTTATTTATTTATTTCACATACTTTCAGGGCCCGAAGGCATTACAGAAAGGAGTGGTACAACAAAACAAAAAAATACAGTGCATAGTTACACAAAACAAGTTATATGATGGCAGAAAACACAGTTTTCTTGAAGTTCTCAACATCGGTAAAGGCAGCGATGGAGGGAGGCCTTCCAGTCAATGCTGGTTTTAGAAATAAAAGAATCATAATACAATTTTGTTTTCGAAAATGGAACACCGACTTTAAATATATGATCGGAGCGGGATGAAATGTATGAAGGGCTCGAAAAAAGATGATCCTTTAACAGAGGGTTATGGTGCATATACCCTTTGTCGAAATGTACAGTCCATTGATTTGCCTCATGGGCACTTGTCTTTACTTAGAAACACTGCACCATGACTTTGAATACTGATGGAGGAACTTTCATTCTCACTACTATACATAACTCAGGAGGAAAAAAATATCTAGTTGTGGAGTGAATAGTCAAAACCAAGCTTATTTGTACTTGAATTTCAGCTCAAGAATAGTACCTACTTTTTGATGCTTGATTTTCAGAAAAAAAGTAGCAACAGAGTTTTTGTGCAAAAAAAGGACTATATGCTTTCACAACTAATGGTTACAGAGCTGCTTGGGCCGCACACTAATGTGAGAATGTATTATTAAGGCAGAAGAACACAGCTGAACTGCTAAAACTTCCTTGCTTGTTATGCATATGAACATACCTTAAAATCTGGAAACAGTTCAATCCACCTCAGACTCAAGGTCGCATGGCACCCTTTCTTTTTGGTGCCTTGGACATTCAGCCTATTTTTTTCAAAGGTCTCCTGCGACCAGTCAGCTGCAGTAGCTGGAGCCTAAATATAAGAATAAGTTACTGAAATCAGTATTGGGTCCCCAGCGGCCTTTTTCAAAATTATACAGCCCAAGGCTTCTGAGCCCTGCAGCACTTCTTTTACGCTCAGGGACCGTAATCTCACGGAGGCGGGAGGAACTTAAAACCTCGACCCTCCTAAGCTTATGACTGTGCTTAGGAGTCGCGCTGCATGGCTGGGAAGCAAACCCCTGGGGCTGTATATTTTTTGGCAAAGACTGTACAGTACATGCACCTAGAGGAGACCAGTGCCACATATCATGCAAATGTATAACTTTTACTGAAAGAAAGCAGAGATATTGTATGTCCTTGACTGTTTCAACATTGTTGTGAGCTGCCAATTGATTAACAGCAATTAAGAAATCAGACTTAGAAATTAGCTTGTATGGTGTGGCCATGACTGACAGAAAAGAGTGATTAGAGGTTTGTGGTTGGCCTTCACCCTGCGATGAACTGAGATTGACTGTTCCAAATGATGACCAACAAAACACACTTTAGGAAGCACTGGTTCATTCACCATACTCACAAATGTAGCATGTTTGTAGGCAAAATGATTCAGATAATTAACAATAAAACACAGCTGCATGCAACCTGCATGAGAAAGATGTCACTGCGCTGGCTCCTTTTAAACGCCTTTTCATCAGTTACATGGCTGCACCCTTCTGCATGCAGCCATATTAATTACCAAAGGGCTATGGCAGAAGTGCATCTGCTTGGTGGATATTTTACAAAGGGCAGCTTACTGTAATATGGCATGCATGGCACAGTCCAAAATGTACATGCACTCAATCAAGTTTTAAACAGTGGAAAGTTATATTTGTTTTATTATCTTAAAGACTGGGCCCTTTTGGCGTATTACATAAGGGGAATTAAATTTCGTATACTAGGATCAATGGGGCTGAATGATATCAAAAGCAGCCTGCAGATTATAGAACTTCATACTTGATATTTTTAATATGTGTTGTTTTGTATTACACTCTTTTTATATATATATGATGCAAGGGGGGTTTTCCCCCTAAACAAATGCATGAAATATGAACAGATGTGTTGACATTACTTGACAGGCAATGGCTCTGATGCGCGGGCCACAATCGAGCCCTTCTTTGCTTTCCCTGCTCGATGCCTATGCTTTCTCAATAGCCCGTACCTCCTGCTTTCCATCTGTCACCGCCCTGCCTAGCTTTGCTGAAAGCACAACATCATGGGGGAAAAAAAAAGGTTTTTGGGGAAAGGAAATGACGCAGTAATTGTCTCATTTATCTCGGTGGACACCTGAACCGCTAAGGGAAGGGATAAAGGAGGGAGTGAAAGAAGAAAGGAAGAAAGAGGTGCCATAGTGGAGGGCTCCGGAATAATTTCAATCTTTAACATACACTGACATCCCACAGCACACAGGCGCCTTTGCGTTTCACCTCCATTGAAACGCGGCCGCCACGGTCGGGTTCGAACCCGGGTATTCCGGATCAGTAGCCGAGCGCCCGGCCTAACCACTGAGCCACCGTAACCCCAAAGGCAATGGTTTAAGGTTTGGCTTCTCCTGGCGGCTCGGAAGCCTAGTGGCGAAGGTCGCCTTAACTACCTTCTAACAGCTAACATTTACAGATAGCTAACAAAGATAGCACGAGACGCATTTTGAAGTATTCTTTAATATTTCCTGCAGAATACTGCAGATTCTTTGTTCTCAGTTCGCGGTATTGAAAATTTTTCTCCGCAGAAAGTAATCGTATGGTGGGACCAGTCCAGCCTGTCTTACGTCCGCATGCGTGTGAAATAAAAATAAGTGGCACATATATATATATATGTTTCACAAGGCAGCAGTGGGGGCCGGTTGGTTGTACATGTTTGATATCAAAAATATATTTGGGCAACTGGCTCTCATAACGCGCGAAGCGAAGGAGCGCACGGATGTGACAACTGCTTATGAGTTTGCTTGAATACACTGAACTGAACATGCATGGAATGCATTTACCCCTTTCTCAATAAACGCAGTTGTCAGTGCTGTGTATACACCATTTTGTCTCGCCGACTACTAGTGTAGCGCGTTAATTTGATAAAAAATATCACACTGAGTGTAAAGATAGGAGTATTCGGTCTGACGTACATATACAACACTGCTGTTCTGCGATAAAGCCACATTAACAAGTTCTCGGAGTACGTTGGCCTTTTCAAATTTTTCAGCGCTGGTTTTTCTTTATTTTTTTTCCTGTGAAGCTTCCCTTGTAGCAATACTATATAGCATATCATAGAAAGAATAATGTAGTATATCACATATTTTCATGCGCCACAGCATATCCTTGTACCCCGGTTATGTGGCTTCGCCGCAGAGCAGGACTGGCATGCGGCGAATGAGCACATCAGGACGAAGACGCACCATCAGTGAACAACTTCACTGCGAGTATATTTCTAGCATGCTAGTACAATAATAATACAGGCAATACACAAATAAAAAGTTAGTACGTACTGGGTTGTCACTTTTCCAGAATTCTTTTCTAAACATGCATACCTTTACCGTTTCTTTGGTCACTCTAAACGGTACGTCACGACCAATTTTGTGCCCGCAGTGAATCTTTGAAAAGACGAATCGTGCTGAAAAAAAGTGAAAAAGGAAATACATTATTTGCATTAATTAACCCGCAACAATAGGAACCGCGAAATAATCATCAGGATGCGCGAATGTTGAGCAATTGGTTAACTAATATATGACTTAAAGGCTGCGGCGCCACTTTGTTCTGCATTAATCTGCATTACACAGTCTTCGAGCGATTACAGTAGTTGCGCCATGTACTATATATAGATATCAAGAAGCATCCTCACCTTTTGGCACCGCATCGAACTCCCTTGACGTCTGTACAGAGTATATTTCTCGTGGCGAGCAGCCAGAGACCTCTAACATATTGGAGCAAATCATTTTCAGATTTTAGATATCCACGTAGCCGCCTTCAATGTGCAAATTGCTGAGGTAGCGTCGCAGAATGATCTCCTGCCGTTCAGGATCGTCGCTCATCGCTACGCGAAAAGTTGGCAAAACGGCGTGAAAAGTTGCAGACGAGGCTCGCTGCTTGGCAAAACGGCGCGAAATAGCGCAATACGGCGCGAAAGTTGCAGACGACAAGGCACGTTGCTTTCTGTTTCTTTATATTTTTTGAAAAACTGTGACGCCATCATCAGGGCTGCTGACGTTTAGTCCCGTGAAAAAAGTTGTGGCCCCACCCTAGTCGGATTTGTTGTAAAAACAGCCTCACCCTTAACTTTTGGCCTACGGTTGAACTCATTCATGGATGCCCAAGACGAAGTGTGCACGAGCTCTGCGGTGACGACTGCAAGCGAGCTCGTACAGGCGGGTTGCCGGGGTCATTCGATGAGCAGCAAGGTCCCCGGGCACCCGTCCTTGTTCCGTGGCAGGCATCCAAAAATAGTGTGCCGGGAGAGTGCTGTTCGCGCTGACGCGCCTTTGCTGGAAAGTAGGGGGCTTGCCCCCGCTCTCGTACCCGCTGCAAACTGCTCGCCAGAGACTGCAACTCGATGACTCACGGCCGCAGGCAGGGACCCATACAATGGTAGAATGGACAGCACGCCGGGGCAGCTTCTCTCGAACTCTGCATATCGCTCCTATGATCACCAAAAGTTTGAATCAAAAGCAGTGGAGACCGCGCAAACTGCCCATTTGGTAAAATGCGGAACAATGCGAGTGCCAAACAATTCTATCCGGTACCGCCCAAATTCTCGGTTCATTTGGATGTAGCTGGCTCTCTTCGGTCGAGGCACATTCGCGGTTCGCTTTCCGGCATGGTGGTGTTAAGCTCACTTGAACTGCATTAGCGTCTCTGGTTCCGTGAAATTATCAATTCGCTTCGCAGCCGTAAAAAAATACGAACTTCATTTGAACAAAGTAAGCTTTCTATAGTTGAGTGAGACTTCTCAGCTCTAGCGAGGCTCATATAAAACAAGCAAACCCGTTTGCGCATGCTTGTGCCACGGTATGAGTATGTCCTCCCAAAAGTGACAGGCAGCCCCCAAAGAGCCTCAGGCCTACTCGCTCCGAAACTTTCCGGTGCCAACAAAGGGCCAAGGACGATAGCTAGAACACTGTGCCACAAGGAGATACATTTCTACCAAGGTGACCCTACTCGCTCGCTGCTATACCAGCAACTTCTGAGCGAAACGGCACCCATTGCTTCCCACAGTGTCGGAGTGCCCTGGTGCTTTTCCTGCAATCACGGCTGCAATGCAAATCAGTTGATTACGGCACTCGGCTCCTAGAGCCAAAGAGACAGAACAGAGAATATTTACAACTATATACAAGAAAAATCGGGCCACCCTTCAGGCTTTTCTATTCACTCGCTTCTGGCTTGCTGTTCTCGTGGACGGCTCGATCTCGCTCTCCATGTGCGGACCTCGTAGGTTCACCTTCCAAAGGAGTATCGATGAAGTGCTCATCAAAAGCGTAGCATGCACGGCAATTCTCTCATGCTACTATTCCGCTCATCTCGCTGTCAAGAAAGCGTCTTAGCCTTGCTACCAACTCCGAATTCGGTTCAGGCCTAATGCTGTTCCAAATCCGGGCGGGCATTCCACGAACCAAATTGCGTGTCGTCCCTCGTCCCAAGAGCTTGCCACACGTTGAGCTGCCATTGTGGAAATATGGGGGGACAAAGGGAAAGGACGACAAAGCGTGCTCATCAAGCGTGCTCACTCATATGCTATTTATTACACTTGCAATTAATACACAGCGTGCCAGCTAGCTCAAAACATCAACGAAGCATTCCTCGGAAATAGAAGGCTACGTAAGAAGGACATCCGACTTACCGGCTGGGGCAGGGGCGCGACTTCGGAAGTATTGGCAGCGAACATTTGTACGCGCCGACAATGGCGGCCGGGTTTTCCGGTGCGCGCCACATTCTTGGGGATTCTTGGGGCAAAGCCATCCCTGAGCATTTGCTGGGGAAGGTGACGAGAGCGCGCGTTTGCTGCGCTCGCTTCGCTGCCTGGAACCAGAAGTCCAGCGGCAAGCCAAGACGGATCTCCATGCGCCTGCCGCGGAAGGTGACGAGAGCGTGTGGCTGCAACCGCTCACTACGCTGGCCGGATCCCGAAGAGACTCTCCGGTTCCGCCGAATTCCGTGTAGCCTACGAGGTGGTGCTCCCGTCGCTGTTTCCACTTCCCCCATGAGGGAGACTTCCCTCCTTGCACGACCGGTGCTGTCCTGACGCGTGACGATGAAGATGGGCCACGTCGAAATGGAGGGGGAAACAGGTTCTCCACAACGTAACTTCGAGCAAGAGCCTTCATGCGAACAATTCCTGCATGAGCTGAGTCTAGGGCCACAGGGATCCTCTTCCTTCCCTTTTCCGGTATCACGACTCGATTGCCCCAGAGGACACACCCTTTGTGCACTGATAACTTGTGCTGCCTGATTCTGAATGGCTGAAATTCAGGCTCTGCAATAGTTGATGGCCAACCTCTCAAAACCTAGCTCGAGACACGTGACAGAACGGGGTCTTATGTTGTCATTCCTGAGGATGAAGTGGGTGTGTCTTCCAAGAAGAAAACCTCTAAGGGTACTGGAATGGTGAGGGGCAGTTGACTCGGTGTATCAGGGATTTCCTTTCCAGGTCGATGAGTGAGAACGTAGTCATATGCATTTAGGAGGATAGTCCAACCCAGCATTCTTGGGGATAATATTTGCGCTGTCTGTTTTGATGGAGTGAACAGGCCCAGAAGCGGTTTATGATCTGTCACGATCTCGGACCTTCGCCCATAGACATAGTCATGAAACTGCTTAACGCTTGACACCACAGCCAGGGCTTCCCTGTCAATCAGGGCATAATTCCTCTCTTTGGCTGTCAGTGTTCTTGAATAGAAGGCAAGAGCAGCTTCAGGACCGTCCTCCAGTCAGTGGCTGAGTACAGTGCCAATGCCATAAGGCGAGGCTTCACATGTTATCGCTGGAGGTTTGCCCTCGTCGAAATGGTGCAGCACGATTTCTGATAATAGCAACTGCTTTGATTCCCTGAAAGATTGGTCATGATGAGTCGTCCAGTTCCATGGGGCATCCTTGTCAAGGAGACGGTTAAGTGGTTCGGCCACTGTTGCCTTGTTTTTTAAGAAGACATGGTAGCAGTTGAGAAGGCCCAGGAAGGCTTGCAAGTCTTGCTTGTTGGTTGGGACTGAAGCATTTTGGATAGCCCTCACCTTTTCCAATGGTGGACGCACACCATCTTTGTCGCTCATGAAACCCAGAAATTCCACTTGAGATACACCAAAATAGCATTTGTCTCTTTTCACGCGGAGACCAGCATTAGCAATGCGGCTCAACACATCATGAAGGCACCCAACCAGCTATTTTTCTGTTCTGGCTGCTATCAGAATGTTGTCAAAATAGGGAACCACTCCTGTAATTCCCTTGAGGAGGTCATCCATGAAGGCCTGGAATGCTCCAGGAGCAACACTCGCACCAAACTGCAACCTCTTAAATCGGAATGCTCCACGGTGAGTTTGTGCGTGAGTTGCAGCCTTGTCAACTGCTAGCTGCTGGTAAGCCTGTGCAAGGTCCAGCTTTGTGAATATACGCCCCCAGATAGTGAGGCTAGTATATGTTGCAGAACAAGAATAAAGTATGGGTGATGCGATAGTGCGTTGTTGATTGTGCGCTTGTAATCACCACATATTCGTATGTCTTCATTTGCCTTCATGGGTGCCACAATGGGCGTCTCCCACTTTGATTCAGTTGCTAGCTCCAAAATTCCTTGCTCAATGAGGCGGTTAAGCGCGGCTTCGATCTTTGGCTTGAGTACGAAGGGGACTCGTCGAGGTCTCATCCATATTGGTGTGACAGTAGGGTTCAAGTGAAGTGTGACAGGTGGACCTTTGAATTTTCCCAATCCTGCACTGCATACGCAATGAAACTTCTCCAGGACGCATTCCACTGTCAAGCCATCACCAGTTCAGTTCCGAAGGGCTTGAACCAATCCATTCTCAGCAGGCTTGTTCGGTGACCTTGTGCCACCAGGAGCTTGAGCAGTCCTTTGGAGTCGCCATATTCGACATGAATGTGGCACGCACCTTTTATCTTTACAGCGTTGCCTTGGAAGTGTGCGAGTCTTGAAACCTAGGCTGTCTCCTTCGTCTCCGCAGATATTAACCAGAGTTTGTAAATCTTCCTGGCTATCTGCTAACAGTACAATATCGTCCGCATGCATTAAACCCGGTAGTCGCTGCTCAACAACCTTTCCGCCTAATCTGTACAACAGATTATAACTGAGATTGCTTGCTTGCAGCCTTCTTTCCATACTTATCATGTAAAGCATGAACAGCAGCGGTGATAGAGGTCAACCTTGCCTTAATCCTCTGTGTACCTCGATAGTTGCAGTACTCTTAATCCCTTCCCATGTTATTTCAACTTTATTTTCTCAATATATTTCCTGTAGAAAATCACTTGCCTCAATATCTTCATCTTTTAATATGTTCTACAGGAGTTCCCTGTTTACGTTGTTGTATGCACCGCTTATGTCCAGGAAGGCTAAATACAGAGGTCTGTTTTCTGCCTTAGTTATTTCTATGCATTGGGTAAGCACAAACAGGCTATCATCTAAGCACCTACCGCTTCTGAACCCGTTCTGAAGTTCTCCGAGTATTTCTTTAATTTCTACCCATGACTGCATTTTTAATTTCACCACCTGCATTGCCAGCCTGTATATTACTTATGTTATCATAATCAGTCGGAGGGATTTTATGTTCATCTTATCGCCTTTCTCTTCTTAAATCAAATTCATTTTACTCTGTTTCCGGCTTGATTGGAATTGCATCTATCCCTGAGGATGTGCATTTTTGAATATTTGCTTCTGCCTTTCTCCACTTAGGACTGGCCAGTTCTAAGCTGCTTTCTATTGTGCTGTCCTGTGTAGCTCCCTCATTTGGGGAGATTACCCTAGCGTCGCAGTCAGGCTGATGATGATGATTACGATGTAATGTACTTCACAGCGTCGTCTCCCTCAAGACATTTTCCCTCGACATCTTGAATCTGTTCCTGCATTCCTTGTTTTGTTTTACTGGGCCAGTTTATATGGCTGCAGAATTTTCTTGGGCCCCCTTTAGTTGCATCACGAACTTCAGCCAGCCAGCGATCTGAGGACTGCTTTTTTTTTTTCATCATCATCATCATCATTTTATTTTATAAAACCAATACATCAAAACTTAATTGGACCAATAGCCAGCTCGGCTAGTGAAAGGTTTAAATACATAATATTCACTTAAGAATGGCAGACATTCAAAATACATGCACAAAAAGACGTGAGATGCTATAATAGCGGCATTGCACATATGTTAAGCACATACATATTCTGAAAAACAACAAA
Source organism: Amblyomma americanum (assembly GCF_052857255.1). Classification (NCBI taxonomy): domain Eukaryota; kingdom Metazoa; phylum Arthropoda; class Arachnida; order Ixodida; family Ixodidae; genus Amblyomma; species Amblyomma americanum. The sequence continues at coordinate 11,896,388 of NC_135500.1, forward strand.
GAATAGGTTTATGAATGTACAAAACTAAGCACAAACGCATTCAGTCCCACAGTTCTGGTCAGACAAGAAAAATGTTTTTCAATTAGGCCGAAAAATTATGTTTGAGTTTGATGTCATTGGGAATCTCATTCCATATCTGGGCACCATTGTACTCGTAAAGGTTATTACCTTTCACCGTAAGTGTTATGACAAGGCGGTAGGTTAAATCTATTATTAGTGGCAGCTTGTTTGTGTCAGCGGCGATCTAAACAGTCTAAGAGGAGTTGGATCATTAGTTCTTATTACTGTGTTTATTATTTGAGCTATCTTTAGTTTGTATGCAACTGATACTGGTAATATTCGCAGTTCTTGAAAGAGTGGTCGGCTAGGGTCAATTGTCTTTGCAAAGGTTATTGTACAAACAGCACGCTTCTGCAGGCGTAAGATTAATTCTAAATACGTTTTATAGGTACCGCCCCATGTGTCTAGGCAGTAACATAAGTTACTATGGACAAACGCGAAGTACAATATGCGTAAAATCGGTGCACGAAAACATTCCCTCACCCTTAATAAAATATGACAGCCATAAGCTAATTTAGAGCAAATATTTTTAATTTGCTGCTTCCAATGCATGTCCGATTCAAAAACTACACCCAAGTACTTGGTTTGGGAGACATTAAGCAAATATGTACCGTTTAAGGATAGAAATAAGTTATCACAGCTAATATTCTTATTCCTTGAGTGAAATAAAGTATACTTTGTTTTCTCGGTGTTAAGTGTGAGCCGATTGTTTACGAACCACTGGGAAATTTTACTAAGTTCCTCGTTAACTTTGCCCTCCAGATCCTCTCATGTATCTCCTGTAAAAAATAGCGCAGTGCCATCAGCGTATATAACAGCTTCAGAATAGTTCAGAAACAGTGGAAAGTCATTGATGTATAAAGAAAAAAGGAGGGGCCGAGTACAGAGCCCTGCGGCACGCCAAGTGTGATTTTTTGAGGAGCGGAGATATAGTTTCTGGCAACAACGCATTGCTCTCGACTAGAAAAGTAACTTTTGGTTAAATCATAAATTTTCCCCCTTAAACCATAAGTCTCTATTTTCTGTAGTAATATCGAATGGTCAACCGTGTCAAAGGCTTTTGATATGTCTAAGTAAACAACTACGGCCAGTTTTTTGCTATGTAATGCGGTGTTTATCAGCTGTGTAAGGACCAGCACTGCTGAGGAAGTGGATCTTTGGGGTCGGAAGCCGTGCTGATTTGGACAGAGGACATTGTACTTAGTTAAAAAGCTCTGTATTCGCTTGCAGAGCACCTTTTCGAATACTGTATTAATTACACTTAATACTGAAATTGGCCTATAGTTTGATAGAATAGACTGCTCACCACCTTTAAAAACAGGTGTGACCTTAGCGGCTTTGAGCTCATCAGGATACTCTCCAGTTTTTAGGGAATTGTTAAAAAGATGCAATAAATGGGTACCTAGGATATCAATATTGTTTTTGATAAGTCTCACAGGTATTGCGTCTAAGCCTGCTGCTTTGCCTATTGAGAGACTGCTGACTGCTGCTATCACTTCCTCTATTGATAAGTCAGGCAATGCGAAAGTATTGGGAACATGCTCAGGCATTCTCAACGAGGCTACATCAATATTAATTCGTGAAGCCAGCGAAGGTACCGTGGAGACAAAATGGGCATTAAATAATTCAGCCGTGTCTTCGTTAGCTGATTCAGGCAAAACATCCTCTCTTGAACGAAGGCCAATTGAATCATTAACTATGTCCCACATTTTTTTCGTGTTACCCCGAGTCTCCTCTCCAGCGATTTACTCCTTTTACTTGTTTTATTTTAGTACTAATGTGTAGTTCTAACTGATTATAATCCGACTTTTCCATGGGGCGTTTCTCTATTGCTTCCTCTATGCTGGCTGCTATTAGCGCTATTTGTTCGTCATTTAATTTTGTGTTCTCGTTTTGACTTCCCTGCATTTTTGAGCATGGCTCCCAACTGTAGACTAATACACTTATGGTCATTTCCGATGCGGTACTTCCCCTATTCGTCTATTTTCATTTTGCGAGCTTGCTATACATCACCTGCGACATTAAATAGTAGTCAATGGTCGTTTGCCTGTTACGCCGTATTCCCACCTGATTTGTCCCTAACACTTAGTTCCTCTGTTTACAAAAACTAGGCAGCGTCGCTCACAAAGTCTAGCATCAACTTCTCATTACAATCTGTGTATACCCATCCAGATCCTCGATGTGGCCATTCATGTCACCCAGCAGAATAATATCGGCACCTTCTCCAAACTCCTTTATATCATCATTGAGACACTTAACTAGGTCCTTGTTTTCTTGCCTGCATTCGTCCCCTGTCGATAAATAAACTACCCCTAGCCATGTCCTTTTACCAGCAATTGTACCTGATGCCCAGACATGTTCTTTGCAAGTTGGCTTTATTCTTAGCCAATTTGTTCCTTGATGTATCAGCATACCAACTCCTCCTTCCTTCCTCTCCGTTGTTGTTCTGTTGCTCCCTTCCCAGACGTAGCCATCAATAAACGGTGGGTCTTCTAGATCTCCGAGATGTGTCTCGCATAGCGCATATACAGCTACTTCTTCGTCCTTTCATTGCTATTCTATTTCTAACCACTTCGCTCTCTTTCTACCGCCTTGCATGCTTGTATACCTGATCCTGGTGTTAAATTTATTTTTTGTAGTTTTCTTCCTGGGCCTCCTAGTGATCATTTTATTGGCATCAGCCTCCGTTGTTACACTTTCTAGTTTGCTTCTACCTACCCCTACGCCCTGAGCCGCAGCGGACCCCCTAAAAAAGCTACTGCCCGGCCTGCCAGGCACCAGCCAATCTCTGCTCCTAGCCTTCCATTAAAGTGGATGCCACCTCGTGTAAAGACTCCGCGAAAGCCTGCTCTCTGAACTTCCCTGTTTATGTCTGCCACTTCAAAGCCTTTCTCCCGGCTTAACTTCCTTATCTCCCGATTAACAGCCACAACATCCTTGGCAACTACTCCGTTCTGTCCTTGCACCTCCAGCACTGTACACACCACGATCTGGACTTGCTGTGCTATCTCCCTTAAATTGTCAACTCCCTCCGCTAATCTTTCCACTACTTTTGCGGCTTCACCATTCAGGACATCATTTAGCCCCGCCGCTACCACTACCAAACTGTTCTCTGCAACATTCTTAGAAAGTTCGCTTTTTGTCTCTCTCAGTACTGCGTCCATTGTCCTGCCTGGGAATGCCCGGACTGCTACCCGCTTATCACCCTTTACACGCTCCAGTATAGTTCTTTTGCCCCTCCTCATGTTTGAGTCACCACCGATAAGCACTCTTCCTCCGCCCTAACTTCCGGATTATGCTGCCTCTTATCTGTGACTGTGACCTCATTCCTTGGGGTTAGCTTCTTCCCCTTCTATCCATGGCCTCAAGACTTCCTAGCTGCCACGTGTGCGTAGCTGTTCCTGTCTGAACCTGCCTGACCTAATTCCTTATCGCTGTCCATGCCAGTGCACGCCCCATTCACGTGGCTGGCGCTGGAATGTCCGCCAGTGTGGCTTCGCATGGCGGTCTCAGCCATTTTTGCGTCCAACAATTCACAAGTTTCCGCTTGGAGTTTCCGTTTCTCTGCCCTCTCTACCTGTAGCTCTCTTTCTAGACCATCCATACGTAACGCTAGGCTGGTGTTTGCTTCGTCAGCCCTGTCCAGGCGCACACTTAATACACAGCATTTGCACATAAAATCCACGCCTTCGATCTCCTCTACAGATCTGAACCGTATTTCGTTCAAATTCACCGACGCCTCACACTCCTTGAATTTAACGTTCAGTTGCTTGACTATTTAACACCACTCGATTATTGCTACCACAAAATGCTGGAATATCTACAAGCTAAAAAAAAAGAAACACCCGTAAGCACGTGCTCAAATAAAATTCTGCCTACCACAAAAGCCGATCACCTAGAAAAGGAATAACTACCTGTATAAACTAGTCTCACAGATGAGCGGTGCAAGTCTGTAGCTGCTGGCCAGAAAAGACCTGGCCATTAGGTAACTGACCTGCTCTTTTGCGAGCACTTCACCTAGCTAGCCTAAATCTAAAAACTAGCCCTAAATGTAAACTGTCAGAATATTAAAGGAAAGAAATCATCTATTTGACGTAGTCAGGGTGCTTTCGCAGTTGTCAGTCTGTCCATGCGTGGCCATGTGTGGCCCTGACACACCCTCTGGCAGCCAGCACAGCCACCACTGACTGTGTAATGCATGTTCTTGCAGAGATGGTGCCACAGTACTGCGCACTACACAACACTAGGTATCAACAGCACCCTTTTGCCCCAATCACTTCCATCTTCTAACATGCTGTGTGAACTGCGACAAAGACCATCCAGCTTATTTTTGTTCCTGGTTAGTGTGGGAAAAGAAAGACACTGAAAGTTAGACTACATCTAGAGCAGGAGGACATGGTTAATGGGGGGGATATTGGAGAGGTCTTCATTTGGCAATGGATGGAAATAGGCTAATGATGTGACTTCAGATGCTTCCAAGGATGAAAGTTGTATGCCTGGAAAAGACATGCTCCCTTCAGCTAGCTTTACTCGTTTGAAATAAAGACTCTGAGATAGCAGCTGATTCCAAAAATCAGAATTTTAGTGGCACAAACATATTATGTTCCTTAACCATCTAAATTTGACATTTAATACCACATGTTTATCAGCTGGCATATCTTTGAATATACATATAATGAATTTTAAATAATTCACATTGTTTGGTCAGCATGCCATACTGCTTTATAATTTCATATGGCAGTCATAATAGAACTCTGTATGGATCGAATTCAAGCCAGGAATGGTAGCATTACAGTATTAGTTTATATCACTGCTAAGCCATTTGTACTGGAAATGTTACATTATGGCAGAATAATTAAGTGAAGGCAGATTTATTTGCATCGCAATGATATAGGCAGGCTCGGGCAAAAAAGCCAACGGTTTTCACTTGAGGGAGCTTGAGCCCCCCTTACAAGGCATACAGCTAGTGCAAGCAGCAAATAAATAAAATTACATACATAACATGGAACAGAAGCGGGGCATTTGTCACAGAATAGAACTTGTGACAAATGTCACTTATTGCATATCAATACTAGGAAAATACAAGACGCTTACAAAAAATGTTCTCATAGAGTTCGGAGACTATATTTTTCGGATTGACAATCCTCTAGAAATTAGTTTATTAATCATGGGGCTGCATGACTTATCATTTGTAGGCCAAGTTCTGTAAGGCTAAAGCGGGTGGTCCAGTATGCTTGTTTTCCAATTTTATATGGTGCCGAGCTTGACTTGAGGTGTGACAGTTGCAGAAAGATATATGGTCACGGTGAGATATGAGTTTTTGTTTGATGGCTAAGGAAATTTGTTATAAATTTTAAATCAGCCACAGTTTTGATCTGCTTAAACAGCTCTTCAATATGTGCCATGGTAACCGACATATGGGGCACGGTGGCATTTCAGGGATGCGGTCACGTAATCCGTTCCTCTTCATTCCGCAGGTGAGGAAACGCTACGCAAAATGTATTCGTTCTAGTGATCCCTTTCTATTTCTGCTGCCGTGCCCATGGATGTGTTGGTTCTTCTATCGAGTTGCTCTGTACTTGAAAGAATTGTTAGCGCTGGATGGTGATATTGAGACAAATCCGGGTCCCAATAATGCACAACTTTCAAAACAACTGGAAGATATAGCTGCAGACATCAAAGAGATAAAAGAAAAACGGTTGACTGACATAGAAACTAAACTAGACGCAGTATCGAGACTGGAAGCCAAAATCGTTCTCTGTCAAGACCAGCTCGAATCTATGAATCGTGTAATTCAAAACCTGGAAAACAGAATAGATGACTTGGAAAACCGCAGCCGTAGATCGAACTTAATTGTTTACGGCTTCAAAGAAGATGATGACGAGACTTCTGAGTCCTTGGAGCGTGATGTTAACCAAAAGATCATTCAGGACAAACTTGATCTCGCACCAGTTACCATAGAGCGCATTCATCGTTTGGGAAAACCTGCAGAGAACAAAACTAGGCCAGTTATATTCAAGCTCCTGGACTCCCGTCAAAAAACCAAAATTCTAAAGCAAGGACGTAAACTGAAAGACAGTGGTATATCGATCGGTGAAGACTTTTCCTATAAAACAAGAGACATAAGAAGAAATCTCTGGAACAGTACCAAGCCGAACCGCGATAAAGGCGACAAAGTTTCATTAGTTTTCGACAAAATTTTTATCAACAGTCAAGCCTACGTTTGGGACTATGAAAAGAACGACAAGGTGCCTTTGCGAAAAAACGATCGTACGAAACAGACACGACCCTTAACGCCTTCAGTGGTGCAGTCAACTCCATAGATCACGCAATTCTAAGCCATAAAAAGGTCTCTGCTTCTAAATACCGATTTCCCCAACATAAACGTAATAGAGGTGACAAAGGAATTGCGACAGTGACAGTGAATAAGCATCTCCGAATAATTAATGTTAACGCTCGAAGCGTCGCCAATAAAACCGAGCAGCTTGAAATCCTTCTCCTACAACATGACCCTCACGTTGCGGTTATAACAGAAACTTGGCTGCACAGCGAGATTACCGACAACCTCATCTTTCCAACCTCGTACAAGGTATTTCGCAAGGATAGGCCCTCGAGAGGTGGAGGAGTTGCAGTACTCTTTAAAAATAATATACAGGCTGTTTCGCTAGAAGATGTACCTGATCTTGAGTGCCTTTGCATGAAACTGTTTTGCTGGGGACATTGCTTTATTTTGTATGCGGTTTACAGGCCTCCTAATGTAACGCAAGATTATCTAACTAATTTACAAGTTCACATGTCAAATTACAAAAAGAGTAAAATATTGCTATTCGGTGATTTCAACTTACCTGGCGTTGACTGGGAACGTCTGCAGCCATGTTCCGGGTACAAAAAAAAAGAACGTGGATATTGTATTCGACATTATGTTCACGCACAACTTGTGTCAAGTGGTTCGCGAGCCAACCCGCGAATTTCGCATGAGTAATTCAGTGTTGGATCTTGCATTTGTTCCCCATGTTCTCCATGATTGCAACGTGTCTGTCGCACCAGGACTTTCAGATCATCATCTTGTTAGTGTTTTCATTCCCATAAAACCGCTTGCCAAGACAAAAACATGTAAAGCACATCGTATCATGGACTTCACACGTGCCGATGACGCCTCAGTTATTGAGCATCTTGAAACATGCATTGTCGAATTTGATGGAACCGACGCCTGCGCACTCTGGAATCAGTTTAAGAAAATGTGTCACTATTGCCTTAGAAATTTCATACCTGTAAAATACAAAAACATTCGCAAGCAGACGCCTTGGATGACACGCAGTATCATTCATCTCAGATGCAAAATCAAAAGGCTAAAAAAGCATCGTGCACAGCAGAGCACAATCAACCATTTAAGAGAAAACCTCCCCCTTGCTGTACGCCGTTCAAAAGATTATTATTTCAAAACAACTCTGCCGAACTTCATAAAAAACGACCCGGGTAAATTCTGGCGCCACATTAGCGATAAAAAAGCCCCTATATCAGAAATGACTATCAACGGTACAACGGTTACCAATCAGCCTTCCATTGCTCACCATTTTAACAATTACTTTCACAGTGTATTTTCTAAACCAAAACCGTACGATGCACCAAGCACAACTTCAGCACATCCATCTGAAGTTAACTTCATCTCGTATGATGGTGTCGTTTCAATGTAACTAAACCTGAAAACTAAATCATCCCCAGGGCCTGACGATATTCCTAACGGTTTTCTTCAGAGGTATGCTGAATCTCTGGCCAGGTTTTTGGTTATTATATTTCGCGCGTCATTGTTAACCGGGTGTGTACCTGTGGACTGGAAGATAGCCCGAGTCGTACCTGTATTTAAAAAAGGCGACCGCCTTCAGGTGACCAATTATCGACCTATATCCTTAACGTCATCTTGCTGCAAATTAATGGAACATATTGTCGCAACTAGCATTAATGAATTCTTAGATCGCAACAACATTCTGACAGATTACCAGCATGGTTTTCGCAAAGGGTTTTCCACAGTAACTCAACTACTTTCAGTTATCCATTCATTTGCGGCATCACTTGACAATAACAGCCAGATTGACGCGATCTTTCTAGATTTCAGTAAAGCGTTTGACAAAGTTCCACACCACAGCCTTATTCTAAAGCTAAAAACTATTGGACTTCCGCCTATATTTATTTCCTGGATAAATGATTATTTAACTAACCGGAGTCAACATGTTTCAATCGGTCGTCACCAGTCTGTCTCCCAGTCACATCAGGTGTGCCACAGGGAAGCAAAACTGGGGCCACTACTCTTTCTAATATACATTAACGACATCATCGGTGAAGTTTGTACTGGCGTACATATTCGATTATATGCTGATGACTGTGTTTTATTTCGCGATGTTAGCAATGAAAACGATCAGAGTGACCTACAATATACGCTTACTAATATTGTACAGTGGTGCAAGCGCTGGGACATGACACTGAACGCAGATAAAAGTGTTTCTCTTCGCATAACTAACAAGATAAACGCTCTACAATATGCATATAAATTAGAATCATCACCATTGCAACAAGTAGCGTCCGTAAAGTACTTGGGTGTAACACTTACTAATAACCTTTCCTGGAACTCTCACATAGATAACATCTGTTCACTCGCATTCCGTAAGCTCTGTTATATAAGGCATAAACTTCGAAACGCCCCCGCTAACGTTAAGCTCTTAGGTTACAATACTCTCATTAGACCCAAGCTTGAATATGCTTGCATAATTTGGGACCCGTATACTAAGTCTAACATAAGAAAGCTCGAGAACGTTCAAAGGAAAGCAATTAGGTTCATATATTCAAAATATCTACCCACTGACTCCCCTTCAGACTTGATGCATGCTAACGGTATTGAAGAACTACAGGTAAGAAGATGAAATTTTCGTTTAGATTTTCTTTCATTACTTCTTAATAATAAACTCAGACTTGACCCTTCTGCTTATCTTTCCCCAATGCCAACACGGAATACACGACACTATCACAAAGCTCTTTTAAATCCATATTTTGCCCGGACTAACTCGTTCAAGTTTTCCTTTTTCCCACACACCATATCTGACTGGAACTCATTAACCGAACCTAATCAACCCTGAAAAACAGACGCGTTCCTCAGCCATCTTTGATATTGCGTATTATGTATTTTTTGCTGCTTTGTCTTGCATTGCTGTATTGTTGTTTTACTACATTATCTTTGCTGTATTGTTGTATTTTTGTTGCTATACTTTTGCTTTTTGTGCACCTGCCCTTCCTGCTTGGACCTAACCATGGTCTGCAGTATGCACATAAATAAAAAATAAAAATTAGCTCTTTCTATTGCAGCATGTATACTTTTCTTGGACAGGTTAGCTAGAATAGTATACTGAATAAGTTGGCGCAGAAAAAAATGAGGACAAGCGTAGACAGACATAGACGAGAGCTACTCACAACTGAAGGTTTATTCCAGACATATTCTTGAAGGTATTGGTGAGCGCTGTCAAAATACGGAAAAAGACGACTACACAGGACGAAGCACTTCGTCCACGTGTTCGTCCCTTTTCGTATTTTGATAGTGCTCACCAATACCTTCAAGAATGCATTTCCAACTAGTCCCAGTAGTAGCTCTTTTGACATTAATTGTCTGGACATATGCTCGAATAAATAGGAAAACCAACAAGAACAAAGCAATAACGCCATGAACATCACATGTTGCCCTGTGAACCCCAATGATTTGGTCAAGAACAGATACTCCCTATTAGAGAAGTGGACGGAAGTCTGACTAACACACTTCTCTCCACTGATGCACATATGGAAGGCTTCCATGAGCTCATGCGTGAGTTGATCCCTGTGTCTGAATAGAATGGTCGTTTTGTCTAGAAGCGGTTTGCACTGGATTTTCTTTTTCGTGACATTTGTGCTACACGTGCGGCAATGTTTAGGGAGGTCATCAAGGGAATGTCCCCCGAGTAATCTTCGGTGTTCTCCTAATCTTTCGTTGACGCTTTGTTCAGTTTGGCCGATGCATAGTGCGCCCCAATATAACGGAAATTTGTACACAAAGCCCCGTTCGTTGCCGCACATGTAACGAACGGGGCTTTGTGTTTGATGCTGCATTCATTTTTCGTTTGTCGTGCCATCCTTTCTCCTCCATCCATCCGGCTGTGTACATGTGAACAGATTGCTCCCAACTTTCGAAGGGCAGAAAACACAATTGGAATGCTGTAATTCTCTGCTACATTTTTAAGTCCATGTACCAATCTGTGCACGTGTATAAGGGCGGCAACACTTCGCTCTGTTTCCCGGGGTTTGGGTCGCGACCCAGCCTTGATCCACCTTTCCAGCCTTCCACAAGCTTCCACGATTACATGCTGAGGGTACTCGCTCCCTTTCAGCCTCTTCAACGAGAAGGTGATGTTTTCATTGACTGCATGAGAGCAAGACTTGGTGATAGCTGCCTTCAGACAGGAAGTGACTATCCCGTTCTTTATGACTTTGGAATGGCCGGATGAATAATCGAGCAATTCTTTTTTTTTGCTCTTTTTTTCCGTGCCAACTTCTTCAGTATGCATATCAACCAACTAGCCCAACTTTCTGCTCTCCTAGCTTGAATAGTACTTCCCAAGACAATGGAATGGTAGTTTTACTGTAAAAACTTGGGGAAAAAGGGCCACAATTGGGCTTTATTGCACGAAGCAGGTTTAATTTATTTGATAGCGGAACGAATCACCGACTTATGAAAGAAATGGACTGGTCCAAGTCTCTTTTCCATAGCATTTCATGCCTCAAAAGCTAAACACAAGCCTGAGGAAAGCTGATGGGTTTCCACCAGCGCTGGGTTTCGAACCCAGCACTTTCCGCATACAAGGCGCATGCTCAAACTTCTATGCGTGTGCCTAGCTATTACTAGACAGTCTTACAATTTTGTTTGTTATGGTCATTGATAACTCAACAAATTTACTTTTCTTGAAGCAGAAAATAATTGCAACATTCCCCTTAGGACAGTAACAATCATGAACATTTCACTTCTTGCCTAGGACATGTTGATGTGGCAGCAATGTTAACTGATGATGACGTTAAGCGGCAGGCAGGATTAGCCTTGCATTAAAATTGCAGAATTGTTCCAACTCTATTGCATAGTCTATAAAGAAATTATAACTCCTAACACTGCTGCATCACAGAAAGAACTGTGAGATTACGATTGTGGAAATGTCAAGAACAGCCTCGTCACATTAAATAATATTTACTCCTCTTCCTTTGAAATCAAATACCTACTGATCCATTAGAAATGACACAGAGTATTTTATGTGCTGCATGGGACCTTTGTTTTGGCAAAAAGTGAATTAACGTGACCATGTTTCATCTTTCGGAAGTATGTAACGGAATAGGCACGATAGTAATGGGATAACACAATTGTGTTCTTTTACAACTGAATTATGTTATAGAAAAATAGTTTTGTACATCCCAAGAAAGGAGAAAGACTAAAAATTTGTTGGAGGCACTTAGGTATCTCTTAACTGCGGGAAGGTGAAAGCCGTTTGCGACTCGTTGCACTGGTTTGAATTTGCCGCGCTTGAATTCATTTCACGACAGAGGAGAAGAGCAGCTGGCGCAAGCGTAGTGCCACGTAACCTGGGTGGCGATGTAACGGAGGGACGGTCACCGTATGAGTCATTAAAGGCTATGACCTTAACAAGATGAAAGCAAGAAATACAAGGAAGCTAATAAATGCGTAATATATTTTTGAAATTATAGATGCTAAGATCTAAAAAAACGAGATGAAACCTTTGAGCGTGCAGCAGATGCAAGGTATTGAAGCTCTGTTGTGTACCATTTAATCAAGGGCTGAATGACAGATTTGACAGAATTTTCGTGCTATACAGAATTCCTCGATTTCAAGGATGCACTAATGATTGTCTTGATGAAGTGGTGGTCTCGAAGAATTTTGGTTGGCAGTTTTCATTTTGATACAGAAGAGTGGAGAGTTGGGCTTGTTGGTTTACGATCATTTTGGAAACAGTGTTAGCACAGGATGGAGCGCCTGTGTTGTGTTCTCACTCCGTCCTGTGTTAGTGCTGTTCCCAAAATGTTCATTTGCATAATATGCTGACAGTGACCTACGATGTTCTCTTACTTTCACGTTAATGCAACACCCGGTATGGCTTACATTACCTTCACAACATTACTTTTGCAACATGTCAAAAGCATATATGATGCTGCAGTTTTTCAAGGCATAAACCTGTACTCTGGCTTGATGTTGTATCCTTTGCAGTTTTTTCTTTCTGTATTATCAGTTTTGCTACTGACAAGTCTGCTGACAGTAGAGAGCTTGATTGGAGGAGATAATATTTTGCCCACATCATACCATCTTGCCACATTCCTAATGGAATGCGAAACATGGCATATACAGACGTAAGACATGCTTGCAAGTGGCCATGCATGTTTAGCCCTTTGAGCAAATTAATGAGCTTTTCTTAAGCAAAGCTGCATCAAGACAACTTCTTCTCGAGGTCCACCTCGGCCAACTTGTTCATACCCTTTTTCCCACCGAGATATATTGGAGATACTAGTTGTTTTACAACACACAAGGCAAGCAAACACTCTCCTTACTCTGGTGAATTACCATTAAAGGAGAACTCTTTGTGTACCAATAGCCAGTACAATGTAGAAACTTTGTCCTAATAAGCTCGTTATTTTCTTGTGGTGCACCACATAGCTCACCCTGGAGTTTAATTAAATGTTTTGAACCTGGATATTTTGGTGTTAGGTTTGAATGAAGCAGATGTAAAACTGTGGCCCGTCACTGAAGGAAAATGGCCCTGAGCATGCAGCAGTAGTGTTTCTACTTGATCCTACTGTTGTGCTTTTTAAAGAAACTGTGCTGCTGCTTCTAACCTTACTGAGCCCTGAAAGATGTGGAGGGTAGATTAAGCCGCACACATGCAAGCATACGTATTCATAATCATACTCTCATGGTGGGTGTGAACGTAGATTAACATTGCTGTTTCATAGAGTGCCCGGAACATAAAGCAGAGTTGTGGTCAGTGTATTTTTGCATATTACATATACTCTGCTGTTTCGTGTGCATGAAGGGGTTTTCTGTCCTTAATAAAATTGATTGCTGCTTCCTTAATTGATATTCAATTTGATAAAATTGTTTTTAGATTAATAGTCTACAGCCTAAAGGCTTCTACTGCAATGGATCCACGGAGAGGGTCCTTTTATGAAGGAAGCTTTAACATCAGGAAGAGTGGAGACGTCAGTCTGAGGAATCTGTGCCACCCATACAATGAAAAAACGGAATGAGAAATTGGCTGAAAATTGACAGGCATGTGAGATCGGTGTAAAGAACAGCATGTGTTTGTCTCTTAATTGTGCCAGTTTGTGTTTTTGTGCTTTTCGACAGAGGACATAGCTATGGCTTGAAATGTCCTTAGGATGCATTTTAGATTTGTTACCAAAGAAGGTATGATAGAGGGCTTTGATAGTTACTATGAAAACTATTCAGGAAGATCTACGCATCTCAGATTATCATCCGCCGCCTGAGAGATAAGAGCTGAGGTATGGAATAGAATGCTTTGTTTTTTTTTTTGCGATGAACCATATAATATGAACGCTTTGCTCTCTTTGCTTTTTATAAACAAAGTCCCATGCAACATCACATCTCACATTCGCCTCTACGCCGATGGTTGCATGTTGTGTTGCCCCATTAATAACCATCAGGACCACAAAAACCTTACTGACTCCTACTAAAAGTTCTGTGCTTGGTGTGACAAGTGGCAGATGAGTTTAAACGTCCAGAAAACTGTTGTCCTCACTTTCACCAACAAACGGACTCCTTCAGTTCTCAACTACACTTTCAAAGGGTCATTACTAAATAGAGTTTCTGACTTCAAGTACCTTGGAGTAACATTTACGAATAACATGTCATGATCTGAACACATTGATTCAATTACAGTAAAGCCTTGAAAACACTTGGGTATCTGCGTCGTAAGTTGTCTCAATTAAGCCCCTAAAGAAACAAGACTTCTCATGCACAAATCTGTAGTCCGCCCTCTTCGTGAATATGCATCTGTGGTCTGGAACCCAAACTTGGCAGCGGAAATCAGGAAGCTTGAAGCTGTGCAGAGGAAAGCAGTTCGTTCATCTTTCGATGTTATGACCTAATTTTGAAGCGAAGAGCTTCACTACGCCAGCTTTTCGAGCCGTCAGCGGGGCTTTTTGATCTTGAATGTAGCTAGAGGTCTAACAAGGAAATTACGCCTGTCACATACCTCGGTGGACACCCGAATCGAGCCGTAAGGGAAGGAAAGTGAAATAGATTTGGTTTTAACGAAAGGAAATGACGCCTGTATTGCATAACCTTGGTGGGTCCGAACCCGCATTGTAAGAAAGAAATTGAAACGTTTTTTTTGAGGAAAGGAAATGGCGCAGTATGTCTCATATATCGGTGGACACCTTAACCGCGCCGTAAGGGAAGGGATAAAGGAGGAAGAGTGAAAGAAGAAAAGTGTCCTAGTGGAGGGCTCCGGAATAATTTCGACCACCTGCACTGACATCGCACAGCACACGGGCGCCTTAGCGTTTTGCTTCCATAAAAACGCAGCCACTGCGGCCGGGTTCGAACCAGGGAACTCCGGATCAGTAGCCGAGCGCCCTAACCACTGAGTCACCGCGGTGGGTTCACTGTAAGGGAAGGAAAGGCGTCATTTGCTTTTCTTAGAACCAGCTTTCATTTTCCTTCGCTTACGGTGCGGTTTGGGCGTCCACAGAGATATGTGACAAAAATTATGGTGGGGCAAGAAAAAAGATTGAAAAATAAAATGCCCCAGCCCGTGTTACTAGGATAGATAAGCGGGCGAGTTGGTGATACATAATGCAAAAAAAACAGCGCGAACAAACGGGGACTAGACGAAGAATACACAGGAACAAGCGCTGACTCTCAACTAAAGTTTAAGCACAGGAAGCACACTTATAAAAGGAAACAGAAAACGAAAAAACACAAAATCAGAACGCATGTGTTACTATGTGATGTCCAGATATGCAACCTCACAGTCACGCAGGAGCAGGGATGGTTGGCTGACACATAATCTTCGTTTCTTTGTCATGTTATACGCCTCGATAATTTCCCTGGTCAACTGGTCGGGGTGTGAGGTTGCATATCTGGACATCACATAGTAACACATGCGTTCTGATTTTGTGTTTTTTCGTTTTCTGTTTCCTTTTATAAGTGTGCTTCCTGTGATTAAACTTTAGTTGAGAGTCAGCGCTTGTTCCTGTGTATTCTTCGTCTAGTCCCCGTTTGTTCGCGCTGTTTTTTTTGCATTATGTATCACCAACTCGCCCGCTTATCTATCCTGTTGAATTTCATTTCTAGTACTACGGGCTCTGTTACGTACCCTAACCCTCTCCCTGTTGACCCGGCTGTCTTGGCCTCGTTGGTTGCTGTGTGTGTGTGCAAAGCTCGTGTATCCTCCTGGCATGCAAGGAAAGGTTGGTGTCCACCAGAACTTCAAGTGATTTGCGGGTTCCTGCAACCGTCCAATGGACATGCTCGCCGCGTATGTAAAATCCTGTCTTCGGAATGGAGGCACCAAGGCCGGTTTTTCAAGGACCGCCTGAGAGTTGCCTGTGAGCACAGCGGAAGTCTACATCACCATCCTCGTATGTACCGTGAATGGTGCAAAACCGTTGACGAGTGCACTGAGTTCTTGTGGAGCAGGGTTCGACCGAATCTCCCGTCAAGGAAAGGGACGTCGCAGAAACCAGGAAAAGTGATTGTACTTGGTGATACGCCACTACCAAAACCGCATGAAGCCCTTCTTCAGATGGGCCCAAAATTCTGTGTTGAGCCACACCTGCGAGGGGAAGAAAAGGTGACCATGGCGCGATCGATTTCTCGCTTGGCACCGGATGAGTCTCGACCCAGGTGCGTAGAGGAATGTACAGCGGTTTTAGCCAGGACCTCTACGGGGGTCAAGCATGGAAAGGGATTCGGATCACTGATTAACTTCCTTGTCTCGAATAACTTGCGACTGGTAACTGCGGATAAAGAAGGGTGTTTTGTAGTCATACCTGAATCATTATTTTCGGATAAAGCATTAGTAGCCATCGAGAAGAACTTTTAGCCGGTCTCGGCGAAGTTACAGAAGGTAAAAAGCAGAGCGGTGCAACTGCTTGAACAATTGAATCTGGAGCGACTTAAAGGGAGTGTAGTTAAGGCAAAAAGCAGCTGTTTAAAGATTTTCTTCTCTGCTAAGACACATAAAACGGGATTACCATTTAGGGCCATTGTGACGGAAAAGAGCACCTGGCAACACGAAATTTCTGGATATTTGCAGAAACATTTGGCAGCTTTATCTATTAATGATCCCTTTAAGGTAACAAACTCTGAGTGTGTCGTCAAGTTTTTACAGGCGCATAACCCAGGTTCATGCTCGGCTTTCAGCATTGATGTGGTAGATTTATACTACTCCCTGCCGCACAAGGAAATGATGACTGCTGTTTCTGATTGCATCACTTCGGACAATGATGAAGAACAGTTTATAAGTGTTTGTGGCATTGCTGTGTCTGGGTTCCTTGAGCTGTTGTCTTTTTATGTTAAATCTACCTTTGTTGAATGGGAAGGCACACTCTATACCCAGAAAGCGGGTGTTTGTATTGGGTCTAAAGTAGCGCCTGCGCTTAGTGATATTTTTCTGTCATTCGTGGATAGAGCTATCCAGAAAGATTTGTGTGGAATGCCGTACCGAATTTTCAGATACGTCGATGATTTTTTAATCCTCATTGAAAAAACGGACTATGCCAAGCACATGTCTACAGTGTTAGAAGCATTTAAAGCTAATGCACGGGGTTTACAGTTCACCACTGAGGTACCGGTCGATAACCAGATACAATTTTTAGATTTATGTTTGACTGAGGGGAAGGGACACATGTGTTGGAATTACGCGCCACGTGCCAACAAACCGCTGCTGAACTATAAGTCACATCATTCTAAGGTAGTGAAATGTGGAATTGTTGTTTCATCCTTGTCATCTGCGTTGTCAAAATCTTGTCACCATGCTATGCAAGAAAGCTTTGATAATCAGGCTAAGAGACTAAAGGAAGCAGGATATCCAGCTGAGCTTATCACTTTGGGTTGCAATAAAATAATTAAAAAGCTTAAAGCGCCGACATTGCTGCCGTCTTCACAGAAAGAACAGAAACGGAAAAAGTTCGCAGTCCTTCCCTATGTGCATCGCCTGTCTCATGGTCTTAAAAATGTGGCCCATAGGTATAAAGTTGATGTGGTTTTTTCGGCCCCGAATAAGCTCAGTAAAATTTGTTCAGCAGTAGAAAATAAGTCCCGCAACCCCAAGAAATCTGTAACGTCCTGTGGTGTTAAGCACGCTAAAAGTTTTGTGCCGTGCTCCAAAGGGGTAGTTTATAAAATCCCCCTATCCTGTGGTCAGATATACATTGGGCAAACGGGACGTTGTATTAACACACGACTCGGAGAACATCTCAATTCATTAGAATCTAATCGCTCCACTAATCTAGTTGATCATTGCCGAGAGTGTCAATCATGTTTTCCGTCCTTGCATTTTACTGACATTTTGTACAAACACCCCGACCAGTTGACCAGGGAAATTATCGAGGCGTATAACATGACAAAGAAACCAAGATTATGTGTCAGCCAACCATCCCTGCTCCTGCGTGACTGTGAGGTTGCATATCTGGACATCACATAGTAACACATGCGTTCTGATTTTGTGTTTTTTCGTTTTCTGTTTCCTTTTATAAGTGTGCTTCCTGTGATTAAACTTTAGTTGAGAGTCAGCGCTTGTTCCTGTGTATTCTTCGTCTAGTCCCCGTTTGTTCGCGCTGTTTTTTTTGCATCGTGTTACTAGGTAGAGATATGTGACAGGCGTAATTTCCGTTCTTTAACACCAACTTTCATTTCACTGTAAGGGAAGGAAAGTGAAAGTTGGTTTTAAGAAAAGGAAATGACGCCTGTCTCACATTGTGCTGTTTCCTTTCCCCCCAAAACCGATTTCTTTTTCAATTTGGCCATCTGAAATTATCTGCAGGGTTTGCGCGTCACCGTTTGGAACCGGATTTGGTTCCATATCTCTGCATACAGCGAGCAATAATACAGTTGTAAATATCACCGAGGCTATATTAATTGATACGTGGCACAGTAGGAGAAGTAGAAGAAGTAGAAGTAGAAGTATTCGTAGAGGACGAAGTTGGTTCTCGCTCGCTCGGACCACTTAGGGTACTCTGCTACCTGAGCCACGAGCCCATCCTTGGTACAGTGGATTTCGAACATTTAAAATTCCCATGGAACATACGTTCTTGCGCATCAAGACAATAGGATCGAGGTTTGAATGACGCTGTTGCGCTGCAGGATTCCTATCGCCTTAATCTATATTTATGCCGTTCTGGGTTCACGCCGTCGAATCTATGTGCGTCATGCAGGGACGTTGAAACGATAGATCATTTCATCCTCTACTGTCGGCGGATTGCACGGCAGAGAATTCAGTTTTTGCAAAATCTTCTCGCTGAATTAGGACTGCCGTTTACTCTGCCTGTCCTCCTTTCCTTCGGTGCAACCTTCAAAGGGCATGCCATTAGGCAGGTGTGTCAGCTTTTTCACAAGTATATCTTGAGGCCGGGAGATTTTTGTGTTAACTTCTCGATGCCTTCACTTTCCTCACAAAATTATTTTCTTTCTGATTAATCCTTTAAACTTCAGTAATTCCGCCCACACTGCTTTGTTTCCTTGATTTTCATCCCGATTTCCTCAAGATCTCTCAAAATTCGTGATTTCCTTTTGCTCTCAGATTCCTCTTTATTTATGAGCCGCTTGAAATAAACCTGGATGAGTTTTTTTTCCTATTTGGATCTGCACCAAACCCTGGCCAATCCCCCACCGTGGGTATGTGCCATCGCATTTGAGGCAACAACAACTTAGGGACCGCCGCAGTTTTGCGTCTCTGTTCCGGAGGTTGTCCTTCGCGTTGCACGTTACGGTTTCCTGGAGCAGTGCTGGGTACGTTTCCCGACTACCGCACTTCGCACAGCATCACAACGGACCTCACCCCGGTTCACCAGCGACCCAGCCGCCGTATCCGCGGAGAGTCGCCTGAACTTGGGCCCCTTCCCCTGAGAACGACGCAGCCACGGCCGCCGAGTGCAACTGACATGGCCACTGACACCAGGCTCCCGGCGCCGATCCAGACTAGTCCGTCGACTCCAACTGCCATGGCCCCTGAAACTCGGCCCCGGGCGCAGATCCTTTGCCACCAACTGCGAACACCGCCATCTTTTCACGGCGACGTGTTCGAAGACGCTGAGGATTGGCTGGAGACCTTCGAGCGGGTCGCCCGCTCCCAGCTAGCATAAACTGAAATATAAGATGTCTTCAGAGTAACTATCCGAAACGAAACAAGTGGCTAGGAAACGGTGTGGAAAATACGTTTTCGGCTGGTTAACGTCTTATATCAGTCATATAGCTCGTCTAATGTCCGGGTCAAAAGACATTTCAGAATACGTCTTCTAGGCGTAGTCAAGAAATACGTTCTAAGAGGATTCTGGTGTGGGCTAGTTGGTGCATACTTTCTACGACACAGATTGACACAGCGCAACGGAACGAGGACGAGAAGAAACACGAAACACAGGACGGGCGCTGAATACCAACTTTTAGTGCGTCATAAAAACCAGCACAATTTATACCATTCACATGGACCATGTGATACACTGTCAGCCAGTGGAAACTGCGAAAAAGCGCCTCACACTCTGGCGATCATTACACAGTGAAAAGGCACTCATGACAGGTGCAAACAGTAACATGCAAAGCATTACTAAAGTAACAATAAAGGCACGACACCGGTCGCTGCACAATGCTCACCGCACTCCTGATGTTTCAGGTGCTGTCGTACTGGCCACCTGCTTGTACGTGGGGCCGCCTTGATCTCCCGCCCTCCGATGATTACACCGCAGCTGCCCGGAATTTTGGACCAAATGCCGCCTATTCTACGCTCGAGACACCATTCTCGACGATAATCGCCGGCCCCATCTGACAACCACCCCTACAGGTTATGTCATCAACCACGGTACTCAACGCTACTTTACTTAACCAGCAAAACCACCCGGGGCACGACACCGGTCGCTGCACAATGCTTACCGCACTCCTGATGTTTCAGGTTAGTTATCTTAACCATTGCAAATAATACCGCAGTAGCAACCGTTTTTTGGTGACGGTGTCGTGCCCCTGCGACTCGAATTGGCGCGATGTTTTTCGCATGCTCACTGATGTTAATATTCTAGCTTTCAATTACCTGTCACAAATCATGCTGTTACTATCTGGTGACGTCGAACTCAAACCTGGCCCTGGCACGCCTAAAGAACCGTTACCTATTGAGGCCTGCATTCACCGACTAGAAGGTTTTGCAGCACTCCGCTTAGAAATGGCTAACCTCGGCGTGACTGAAATCTCGCACGAAAAACAAATAGCCGCTTAAAGCAAACGTCTAGCGAATCTGGAATCACCAGAACACTCACCGAATACCGAAAAAACGCCTAACGAGACAGACCACATACAACGCGAGATCGCAGTCTTAAAAGCTGCCAACATCGACACCAAAAACCGTATGCGTCGCAACAACTTGCCTTTCTGGGGCCTTGACGACACAAACACCGAATCATGGACCGAATCAGAAAACAAAATTGTTCAACTTTGCGCAGATCACCTTGACGTTCAACTAGACCGGAGTAGCATCGAACGTGCCCACCGTATTGGAAGTCCCTCCGACGACAAAAAACGCCCCATTATCGTAAAATTTACACAGTTCAAAACAGAAGAGAACATTCTTTCCCATGGGCGGAAACTTAAAGGGACCAACTACGCCATAAGAGAAGACTGAATTTCCTACACGCCAAGCACGTTCAAAGCTGCTTGAGTTCGTTAGACTAAAAAAGTGTGCCTTTAAACTTGCTTTTGACAAGCTTTACATAGGCAGCAAATGCTATTATAACGCTGATAGCGTTCTGGAAAGCCCAAACTCAGCAGCTACCGTCCGCAAAAACGCAAGACCACCCTCCCCAAACACTCAACAAAGCGATACATGACGCACCAACCAAGAAGTACTTTCACCCGTCATTACACAGCGTCCATCACTATACCTCGACCTGAATATTGCGTTCACGAATATGCGGAGCGTTATCCCTAAACGAGACAGACTTGAAGGTTGCATTACTGATATTGAAGCGGAAGTCGTGCTACTCACTGAAACCTGGCTGAACGACAATATTAGAGACAGTGAAATATTTTACTCCAACCTTAACTACACAATCTACCGGCATGACAGGAAAAACAAGAAAGGCGGAGGCGTTCTCATAGCCATCAAGAACACCTTGTCTTCGTCTCACATCTTTAGTGACGACACCCTTGAACTCACGTGGGCATCCGTGAATGTCAGGGCAAAAAAAGTCGTTTTTGGTATTTGCTATCGGCCACCTGATAGTGATTCATCCTTCTGTGATGCGCTGTGCCGTGCTTTGAACGACATCAAAGATAAATTTCCAAATTCCCCATCTATTTATTCGGCGACTTTAACTTCCCTAACATTAGCTGGCCCTTCCTCTCAGTGCTTAATAGTTCACCTACCAACGAATCAAAACGCTTCCTTGATCTAACACTTGACTTCAACCTAGACCAAGTCATTACATGCCCCACAAGAGAAAGTAACATTCTTGATCTACTTCTGACAACCTCCCCCGATGACGTTACAAGCATAACCATATTACCAGCCATTAGCGATCACAATCTAATTCACATCCGCCTATCATTGCCCATCACAAAGCGGTCCCCAACGAAAAAGATAACCGACTACAAAAGGGATAATTTAGATGCCATCAGCCTCGCATTATCAGAATTATATAACTTTTATTAAATCCAATTCTGCTCGCTCGGTCAATGCCAACTGGGAACCTTTTAAAACTGCAATGCTCACATTGAAAAACGCACACATTCCGTCCTTCCTTGTAAAATCCGATTGTGACAACGAATGGTTCAATAGAGACCTGAAAAGGTTTCTTAATAGGAAAAAGCGTCTTTATCGTAAGGCTAACTTGCGTAACCTGTCTGAAACTTGGGAGCGATACCATCAATGCGCTAAAGAATACAATGAAATATTAGCCTCCGTCACACTGAAGTTTTTTTTCTTCCCACTTACATTCTATCCTCCAAACAAGCCCTAATAAGTGCACGTTGTTGGGCGAGTCGGTCGTACATACTTAAAGAAGGGAATTGCGCTAAAAAAGACATGGACGAGAAAAGACAAGGACGGGCGCAATTCTGGCGTATTCTCTCCCCCAAACTGCGATCCTGTAGAATTAAGCTTCTTGACGCTAATACGTGCTAATATAATACGCGCTAATATAAGACAGTAATAAGTGCGCGGCAATTCTTAATAATTACTTCTGTTCAGTGTTCTCCTCAGCAACCAGCAGCCCAAATTTTTTGCCAGCCATCGCTGCAATACACATGCCACAAGTCAGTCACACCGGCAAGAATAGTGAACTTAAATCAGTTCTCTCAAAACTTCATCATCAGCTGCCTGCAATAATATAAATAGTAAACTCCTGAAAAATACTAGTTCAGTCTCAAGAAAAATCCTGCATCTAATTTTTACCCAATCATTGGAATCCGGAGAAGTCCCCGATGACTGGAAGATAGCTGAAAATCATTCCAATATTTAAGAAAGGTGACCGCACAAATCCTTCCAACTATCGTCCTATTTCGTTGACCAGCATTCCTTAAAAATTACTTGAACATGTTATATCGCCAAACTTAATGAGCCATCTAGATTCAATTAACTTCTTTTACCCCCACCAACACGGTTTTCGAAAACACTATTCCTGTGAAACACAGTTGGCCGAATTCACTCATGACATCCTACACTTTATGGACAATAACCTTCAAATAGACGCCATTTTTGTTAGACTTTTCCAAACCTTCGACCGTGTTCCTTCGCACCTGCTCGCAAAACTCTCCTCCCTAGGCATTCCTCATAACCTAATAGCCTGGATTGATCATTTCTTAAATGGGCGCATGCAATTCACTTTATGCAATGGCTACCGCTCATCCCTTACCGATGTATCATCAGGTGTCCCCCAGGGGGCTGGCTTATCCCCACTGATATTCCTCATTTACATCAACGATCTTCCATTAAACACAAGCACCAGATTAAGACTGTTCGCGGACGACTGTGTAATATACAGCCCCCTTCGTGATCCCACCGATAGTCACCTGCTACAAAAAGATATCGACACAATAGCCACATGGTGCGACACATGGCTGATGCCTTTAAACCTTGATATATAAATGCCAACTCTTGTCGTTTTTTCGCAAACGCGCAGTTATTCATCATTCATACAATATTGTCACGTAGTGGTGACGGCAGTCGAAGGAGCGATGAACACTGGGAAAAGGTCTTCTAAAAGAAAACTGTTCATTGGGCTGACTTTCGCCCACAATGGAGTGAATCACTCGGCGGCGGCGAAGCGACAAGCGTGCTCGGCGGTCGTCGAACCGAATGCCCGCCGCTGTCGGCCGTGCTCGATTTAAAGCTGATAGTGAACTTTCGAGATAAAGCGTGCAAAGTTACTCGAACATTCCGGAACAACGTAGAATCAGCTCTGCCTGGCTGCGATCAATAGAGATAAATCTAGTCGCGTCTCGCGTCGCAAAGAAAGCGATAAGGTGGTGTGGCGGCAGATTTGAAAAACGAACAAACACTGCAAATACTCGCGGCATTACTCCCTTTCCAAAGAAGCATCGACCCGATGCATTAAAACAAATAATGCGACTAGTAAGAGAAAAAAACGGATCTTGCGAAAATAGAGCATGGAAATGCAGCGGCCTTTAGCGCGCATAATACGGCTTCAGACGGACTACATGGACAACTTCTGGTCGTACGCGGCGTCGCTGGGATGCAGTCATTGCGTCAGGGATGACTTAATGATCCAGTTCACCTAGCCGACGAAGAACCTTGTACGGGCCGAAATAGCGGCGCAAAAGCTTTTCACTCAATCCACGGCGGCGAATGGGCGTCCACACTCAGACTTGGTCTCCTGGCTTGTATTCCGCGTTGCGTCTTCGTAGGTTGTAGCGTCTGGAGTCGGACCGCTGCTGATCTTTGATCCGTAATTGGGCAAGCCTTCGAGCTGCTTCTGCGCGTTGAAGGTAGGCGGCAACGTCGACGTTCTCTTCTTCTGTAACGTTGGGCAGCATGGCGTCTAGCGTGGTCGTGGCCTCCCTGCCATGGGCGAGCCTAAAAGGCGTCATCTGGGTGGTCTCCTGCACTGCGGTGTTTCAGGCGAAGACGACGTAAGGCAGGATGACATCCCAGATTTTGTGTTCGGCATCAACATACATGGCGAGCATATCGGCGATGGTTTTGTTCAGGCGCTCGGTCAGTCCGTTGGTCTGCGGATGGTATGCAGTTGTCCTCCGGTGGCTGGTTTGGCTGTAACGCAGGATGGCTTGCGTTAGTTCCGCCATGAATGCTGTTCCTCTGTCCGCGATGAGCACATCGGGGGCGCCGTGTTGAAGAAGACTGCATTCCACAAAAAATTTGGCGACTTCTGCTACTTTTCCGTTCGGTAGGGCTTTCGCTTCGGCGTAGCGGGTCAGGTAGTCGGTCGCTGTGATGATCCACTTATTTCCAGATGTTGACGTTGGAAAAGGGCCAAGCAAGTCCATGCCGATCTGCTGAAAGGGCCTTGAGGGAGGTTCAATGGGGTTCAGAAATCTTGCTGGTCGTGTGGGAGGGGTCTTTCGTCGCTGACAATCTCGGCAGGATTTCACATAGTGTGCGACATCGGCAGACAGTCGGGGCCAGTAATACTTGTCTTGAATGCGGCGGAGGGTGCGAGTAAACCCGAGATGTCCAGCTGTCGGCTCGTCGTGTGAAGCCTGTAGAACTTCTTCGCGGAGACAAGCAGGTACAACAAGGAGGTAGGCTAGCTGTTTTGCTCGCTGCAAAGTTCTTCACGAGGACCTCATTCTGCACACAGAAGGAAGACAGTCCTCGCTTGAATGAAGCGGGGGGTGAAAAAAGCTTGCCTTCCAGGTACTCGATGAGGCGTTTTAGGTCAGGGTCCGAGCGTTGCTGCTGGGCAAAAGAGCTGGGGCTGATGGGTCCCAAGAAGGCGTCCTCATCGTCGTCCGGCGGTGGTGTATCTACAGGGGCTCGTGAGAGGCAATCGGCGTCAGAGTGCTTGCGTTCGGACTTGTAAACGACGGTGACGTCAAACTCCTGGAGACGCAGACTCCATCGAGCGAGTCGGCCAGAGGGGTCCTTCAAATTGGCGAGCCAGCACAGCGCGTGGTGATCGCTGATCACCTTGAATGGTCGTCCGTACAGGTAGGGGCGGAATTTTGATGTGGCCAAGATGATGGCAAGGCACTCCTCAGTTGTCGAATAGTTATCCTCGGCCTTGGAAAGGGAACGGCTAGCGTATGCGATGACCTGCTCCAGCCCGTCGCTTTTTTGAACGAGAACGGCACCTGGGCCCACGCTGCTTACGTCGGTATGAACTTCAGTATCGGCGTTTTCATCCTATCCACCCATACCATACCCAAGATACTTCGCGGGAGATACCCAATCTATACCCAAGATCACTTCGCGGGAGCATTGCGGTAGCACAACAAAGGTCGCATCCATCCATCCATCCATCCATCCATCCATCCATCCATCCATCCATCCATCCATCCATCCATCCATCCATCCATCCATCCATCCATCCATCCATCCATCCATCCATCCATCCATCCATCCATCCATCCATCCATCCATCCATCCATCCATCCATCCATCCATCCGTCCGTCCGTCCGTCCGTCCGTCCGTCCGTCCGTCCGTCCGTCCGTCCGTCCGTCCGTCCGTCCGTCCGTCCGTCCGTCCGTCCGTCCGTCCGTCCGTCCGTCCGTCCGTCCGTCCGTCCGTCCGTCCGTCCGTCCGTCCGTCCGTCCGTCCGTCCGTCCGTCCGTCCGTCCGTCCGTCCGTCCGTCCGTCCGTCCGTCCGTCCGTCCGTCCGTCCGTCCGTCCGTCCGTCCGTCCGTCCGTCCGTCCGTCCGTCCGTCCGTCCGTCCGTCCGTCCGTCCGTCCGTCCGTCCGTCCGTCCGTCCGTCCGTCCGTCCGTCCGTCCGTCCGTCCGTCCGTCCGTCCGTCCGTCCGTCCGTCCGTCCGTCCGTCCGTCCGTCCGTCCGTCCGTCCGTCCGTCCGTCCGTCCGTCCGTCCGTCCGTCCGTCCGTCCGTCCGTCCGTCCGTCCGTCCGTCCGTCCGTCCGTCCGTCCGTCCGTCCGTCCGTCCGTCCGTCCGTCCGTCCGTCCGTCCGTCCGTCCGTCCGTCCGTCCGTCCGTCCGTCCGTCCGTCCGTCCGTCCGTCCGTCCGTCCGTCCGTCCGTCCGTCCGTCCGTCCGTCCGTCCGTCCGTCCGTCCGTCCCCACACACACATGCATACGGGGGCTGGGAGACCTTCATCGTACCGCGGCTGCGTAGCTGAAGCGCGAGATTGTCGGTGAAGGTGAGCGCGAAAGGCGGTTCGGCGTGTACTCTTCTCCACGCAGGTACTCGTCGGTTTCCTGCGG
This sequence comes from Amblyomma americanum, assembly GCF_052857255.1. Classification (NCBI taxonomy): domain Eukaryota; kingdom Metazoa; phylum Arthropoda; class Arachnida; order Ixodida; family Ixodidae; genus Amblyomma; species Amblyomma americanum. The sequence continues at coordinate 11,923,092 of NC_135500.1, forward strand.
ACGTTGGCCGAGGCATGGTCGTGGGGCGTCAACGGCAAATCCTCGAAGACCGATGCGTCGGTACGGGCAGTGACTAAGAATATGCCCGGCCTCACGGCAATGAAAGCACAACGGCCGGTAGTCGGAAGTCCTCCAGGCGTCGCATTTCCTGGGGCTTGAGCGTCGGTCATAGGCTGGGCGGGCGTGGGCTGGGAGGCGGCGTTGTGGAACAAGTGGCTCATCTCGGGGAGGACGTAGGTGTTGTCGTTGAGGCTGTGGAGTCCTTACTGCAGCCGCATAGTTCATGGCCTGGGGTTCTGTTTCCGTCGGGGTGCCAAGTGCCTGTTGCACTTCTTCCCGTACCACATTCATCAGAGTCGCTGCTTGCATCTGTGGGGAGGTTGGCAGTAATCGGCGTAGCTCCTTTCGGACGATTTCGCGGATAACTTCCCGCAAGTTGTCGCTGGTGGTGGTCGTCGCGTCCGGACGTATTGCAGATAGAGAGGAAGGGCAATTCTACTGCCGAGCTGCGACGTCGAGGGTCTTCTTAATCGTGCAGGCTTCTTGCATGAATTCCTCGACTGTTCTTGGCGGCTGGCGGACGAGGTGGCCAGAGAGTTGTTCCTTTACGCCGCGCATTAAAAACTGAACTTTCTTTTCCTCGGTCATCTCGGGGTCGGCGCGGCGAAATAGGCATTCTCTTCGGCGTAACCATGGACGGGCTCATTCGGAAGCTAGATCCTGGACTCGAGGAGTCGTTCGCCTCTTTCTTTCCTCACGACACTGGTGAATACCTTCAATAGTTCCCTCTTGAATAGCTCCCATGTCGTTAGGGACGACTCGTAGTTTTTGTACCACGTGCGTGCGGAGCCATCCAATGAGAAAAACACGTGTCCAATTTTTGCCGCATCATCCCACTTGCTGAATGACGCCACGCGCTCCAGTTGGTCCAACCATTCTTCGGGGTCTTCGCCTAGGGATCCATTGAAAGTTGGGGCACCCGCGGCGGCTGCAGTATGATCGGTGTCCACTTCTTCGGCGAGGTTGCGGTGCTCGTAGCTGCGTCTTTTCGCTATCTGGTGCGGTCCGGCAGGGTCCCGAACTCAGGGTCCTCTCCCTGGAGACGTCGGCTGGCTCGCTGAGCTGTTGGCTCGTCCTCAGGTGCGAAGCGCTGAGGGCTGGCTTCACGACTTGAAGGGGGCGTCCGGAGCATGGAATGCTACCCAGCACCTCCACCAGATGTCACGTAGTGGTGACGGCAGTCGAAGGAGCGATGAAGACGGACAAAAGGTCTTCTAAAAGAAAACTGTTTATTGGGCTGACTTGCGCCCACAATGGAGTGAATCACTCGGCGGCAGCGAAGCGACAAGCGTGCTCGGCGGTCGTCGAACCGAATGCTCGCCGCTGTCGGCCGTGCTCAATTTAAAGCTGATAGCGAACTTTCGAGATAAAGCGTGCAAAGTTACTAGAACATTCCGGAGCAACGTAGAATCAGCTCTGCCTGGCTGCGATCAATCGAAATAAATCTAGTCGCGTCTTGCGTCGCAAACAAAGCGATAAAGTGGTGTGGCGGAAGATTTGAAAAACGAATAAACACTGCAAATATTCGCGGCAATATTAACTCAGTCCCGATTGTCCCAACAACGCCATATAAGCATCTCGGATTGCATCTGACATCTTCAGTATGTTGGGTAAACCATGTCGTAAGAATATGTTCCGATGCCTCCCCTGTCTTAGGTTATCTACGACGTAACCTCAAGTCAGCATCTCCTGAAGTAAAAAAAAATTGTTTACCTAACATTTGTTCGTCCCAAACTTGTATTTGCATCATCCATGTGGCATCCCTCTCAAGCCTACCTCACCGCCGAACTTGAGGCCATCCAAAACCGCGCGACCCGTTTTATCACCTCTGAATACACAAAAAAAATTAGCATCACTGAACTCAAATGTTCTATCTCCCTCCCCACACTTGAGTCACGCCGCATTATTTCACGCCTTTGCCTACTACACAGCTTTTTTTTTACCATCCGATGTCGCACCCCCTGCTGAAACCACCCATCCGAACTTTTAGTCGCCTCAAGCCACAGTCACCCCATAGCCAGCATCAAGAGCCGTACTTTAGCAATGAGCAGTTCTTTTTTTCCTGACGCAATAACCCATTGGAATGCCCTGTCAAACGACATAGTTTCATGCAACGATTGCAAAACATTTCGCGCGAAACTCACTAGTCATTTTCAGAACACGTGAACCTGTAGTTGCCCTGTACTTTTTCCTGTGTTTTTCCCTGTATTCTTGTGCTTTTTTTGCTTACCCCTTTTAGTAACCGCTTGATCCTCCTTACTTTATCCTTTTTTTTAGTGTTTACAGTTCCAGTGTTAAGTTCATTGTGCCTTTGTTTTCATCATGAGTGCATATGCACAAAACCATTTGTAAGCCCCTCCTTATATAATGCCTTCGGGCCTTTAAGGATGAAATAAATGAAATGAAATGAAAAGAGAATCGCGCTTGTGCACGTGCCATTAACATCGGTGGTGCCAGGGGCAGTAACGAGTAAAAAAAAACGCGACGATGACAGGTGAAAAGGCGATGAAGTGGGTGTACAATCGGGGTATGAATAAAAAGAATGAAAACTGTATAGGCAATAGGCACAGTCAGGAGGCTAAGAGCGAAAACGAAAAAGTAACCGACGCCAACAAATAACACTACAAAAAGTTAAAATCGTACATAAAACGAACACCGGATAAACATTTAAGACGTTAAAAACACAATTAAAGCCTTTAAAATACAAAGGTGAAACGATCCGCTTAAGACCAACAAACAACTCGGCAAAATAAGAGCAAATAAAAACAATGAGGGGAGGTGCGAAAGAAAACAACCGCTTGCCAGGATGTCTAGATGTGGTTAAAACGCAAGAACCGCGCCCGTTCTAAAAAGGACCTTTCTTTCTCCAATAGACAGACAGATGGGCTGCTGATGCACGTGCCCCCAGCCTTTTCAATCAAAAATCCTTCAATAACCTCTCTCTATTTTACTGCTTGCTGTTGCCAGAAACTTAGTGGCGGGTAACATAGGCCGACATTCGTGGCGGGGTTGATTAAAATGAACTGCCATGTGGCTCCCAGACTTGTTTTTTACGTTGAGGAGGTGTTCATTTGCCCTGTCATTGAAACAGCGTTCGGTCTGGCCGATGTATACTTTACCGCACGTGAGGGGGATCTGATAACTACACCGGAGCGACATTCGGTGTACTGATTCGAATGATTCACTGTGCAGGTCGCCTGTTTTCTCCGGTTAACCATCGGGCATATCTTAGCAAACTTACACGGGGCAGAAAAAATTACGTTAACATCATACCTTGCTGCAACCTTTTTGACATTATGCAGCAGTTTGTGGATGTATGGAATGACGGCCAAACGTTTCTTTTCCTTGGGCTTTTTCCCTGCTTCGCCTGCGTTACTTTCTGGAGTAAGGCTTCGCACAGGCCTGATAAAAGGAAAGGTGAGTAGCCAGCCAAAAGAAAGCGTTGAACCTGGTTGTCGAAGCTAGAGTCAGCCATGTGTTCACAACTCTTTGTTAGTGCCGCATTAAGTGCACCAGTTACGACTGCACGCTTGACAAGTTTAGAATGTGCACTGTCGAAAGGGAGCAAACCTTTCTTCGACCTAACGTTATATGACGAACACACACGCTCGCCGCTAAAAACCAGCCTCAGATCTAGAAATTGGATCCTGTTCTCATTTGGCATTTCCCGCGTAAAGTTCATTCCACCAGATGAGGCTTTGAACACCGCGACGATGTCCTTTACGGCTTCAGGCATGTCGACGACCGCTGCACTGTCTAACACAATTAGGAAATCGTCCACATAACGGTAGATCTTGATGATGTGCTTGTCATGCAGATGTTCTTGAACAGTCCTATCCATGGCGGCCAAGTAAATATCTGAGAGCACTGGGGCGACGGACGAACCAATACATATTCCCGATTTTTGTATCAGGAAATGGTAATTTTAGGACACTACTGTGGACTGCAGGTAAAACTCAAGTAGGCTGATGAACTTGTCTTGGGTTATTCCGGTTGCATTCTGAAAGCTGACGACGCCGATATCGTCTATTATTTGCAGCACAGCTGTGAATAGTCCTTCATGTGGAATAGAGTAAAAAAGGTCCTCTACGTCAATTGAAAAGGCCGTCGCAGCACCTTGCAAACCCTTGCGTAGGTCTTCAACTACTTCCAACGAGCCGCGCACTTGGAACGGGTCAGCTCCAGTCAAGGAGTTGAAGCTGTCGCGAAGGTAATGCCCAAGAAGTTCCTGCCTGGTGCCTTTTTCTGAAACTATATGTTCGTAGCGGGCATTCAGACATGATTTTTGCCAGTGAAGAACATTTCAAGGCATCTAGATTTTGCTTTTTCCACTTTTCTTGCTAATGATTCTAGATGGCATTCTTTTATCATACGTGTCGCAGCTGATTTCTTTTTTGTCTCTCGAGACTTTACGATATTGAATTTTTTTGCGATGGCAGACAATGCTTTCTCATTAAAAGCACCAGTCGGCATGACAACAAATCCGCCTTCTTTGTCTGACTGCATCACAGTGAGGTTGTTGTCTTGCGGAAATTTCGTGACTTTTATGAGGGGCGGTCGTAGTTTCTGGTTGTGGCTCACGTTTTTGATGATGCAATCCACACCGTCTCCGATGAGGCGTTCCTTGTCCTGTGAGCGCGACCGGTCAGCCACCTCCCTAACCATGGCCAGCAACCGAGGCCGGGTAGTAGTCGGTTCGTAGGAGTACTTGGGGCCTTTCTGCAGAATATCCTTGATGTCCTCTGGGAGAGAGGGAGGTTATTGAAGGATTTCTGATTGAAATGGCTGGGGACGCGTGCATCAGCAGCCCATCTGTCTGTCTATTGGAGAAAGAAAGGTCCTTCTTAGAACGGGCGCGGTTCTTGCGTTTTAACCACATCTAGACATCCTGGCAAACGGTTGTTTTATTTCGCGCCTCACCTCATTTTTTTTTTCATTTGCTCTTAGTTATTTTGGCGTGTTCTTTGTTGGCCTTAAGCGGATCGTGCGCCTGTGTTGCGCCTGTGTTGTCGCGTTTGTTCCTGTTCTCGTGTCGTGTCTAATTCGCGCAGTACTAACCTTTTTCCGTGTAACGCAACGGCATGGCTGCGCTGGTTACACGCCCCAAGTTGACACTGTCGGTTCCGCCTTCTTGTAGGCTGCATACGAGTCGATGCGGCTCCCGATGTTCTTAGGATGTCAGTGGACATTTGTCAAACTCAGCTGTAGCACTTTCTCCATTGACGAAAACGTTGAATTGAAGTTCAACGCTGTCAGGAATGGAAGTTGCTGGTACAAAAGCGCTTCCTTCGTGGTCGACGAGAAGCGGTGCGTCGGCAAAGCCACTGATAACCTGCTCAAGCAGAAGAAATTCCGTGTAACGCAACGGCATGGCTGCGCTGGTTACACGCCCCAAGATGACACTGACGGTTCCGCCTTCTTGTAGGCTGCATACGTGTCGATGCGGCTCCCGATGTTGGTAGGATGGCAGTGGACACTTGTCAAACTCAGCTGTAGCACTTTTTCCATTGACGAAAACGTTGAATCGAAGTTCACTGCTGTTGGAATGAATGTTGTTGGTACGAAAGCGCTTCCTTCGTGGTCGACGAGAAGCGGTGCGTCGGCAAAGCCACTGATAACCTGCACAAGCAGAAGAAATTCCGTGTAACGCAACGGCATGGCTGCGCTGGTTACATGCCCCAAGTTGACACTGACGGTTCCGCCTTCTTGTAGGCTGCATACGTGTCGATGCGGCTCCCGATGTTCGTAGGATGGCAGTGGACACTTTTCAAACTCAGCTGTAGCAATTTGCGCCTGTGTTGTCGCGTTTGTTCCTGTTCTCGTGTCGTGTCTAATTCGCGCAGTACTAACCTTTTTTCCGTGTAACGCAACGGCATGGCTGCGCTGGTTACATGCCCCAAGTTGACACTGACGGTTCCGCCTTCTTGTAGGCTGCATGCGTGTCGATGCTGCTCCCGATATTCGTAGGATGGCAGTGGACACTTGTCAAACTCAGCTGTAGCACTTTTTCCATGGACGAAAACGTTGAATCGAAGTTCACTGCTGTTGGAATGGATGTTGGTGGTACGAAAGCGCTTCCTTCGTGGTCGACGAGAAACGGTGCGTCGGCAAAGCCACTGATAACCTGCTCAAGCAGAAGAAATTCCGTGTAACGCAACGGCATGGCTGCGCTGGTTACATGCCCCAAGATGACACTGACGGTTCCGCCTTCTTGTAGGCTGCATACGTGTCGATGCGGCTCCCGATGTTCGTAAAATGGCAGTGGACACTTGTCAAACTCAGCTGTAGCACTTTTTCTATTGACGAAAACGTTGAATCGAAGTTCACTGCTGTTGGAATGAATGTTGCTGGTACGAAAGCGCTTCCTTCGTGGTCGACGATTAGCGGTGCGTCGGCAAAGCCACTGATAACCTGCTCAAGCAGAAGAAATTCCATGTAACGCAACGGCATGGCTGGGCTGTTTACACGCCCCAAGATGACACTGACGGTTCCGCCTTCTTGTAGGCTGCATACGTGTCGATGCGGCTCCCGATGTTCGTAGGATGGCAGTGGACACTTGTCAAACTCAGCTGTAGCACTTTTTCCATTGACGAAAACGTTGAATCGAAGTTCACTGCTGTTGTAATGGATGTTGCTGGTACAAAAGCGCTTCCTTCGGGGTCGACGAGAAGCGGTGCGTCTGCAAAGCCACTGATAACCTGCTCAAGCAGAAGAAATTCCGTGTAACGCAACGGCATAGCTGCGCTGGTTACACGCCCCAAGTTGACACTCACGGTTCCGCCTTCTTGTAGGCTGCATACGTGTCGATGCGGCTCCCGATGTTCGTAGGATGGCAGTGGACACTTGTCAAACTCAGCTGTGGCACTTTTTCCATTGACGAAAACGTTGAATCGAAGTCCACTGCTGTTGGAATGGATGTTGCTGGTACGAAAGCGCTTCCTTCGTGGTCGATGAGTAGCGGTGCGTCGGCAAAGCCACTGATAACCTGCTCAAGCAGAAGTAATTCCGCGTAACGCAACGGCATGGCTGCGCTGGTTACACGCCCCAAGTAGACACTGACGGTTCCGCCTTCTTGTAGGCTGCATACGTGTCGATGCGGCTCCCGATGTTCGTAGGATGGCAGTGGACACTTGTCAAACTCAGCTGTAGCACTTTTTCCATTGACGAAAACGTTGAATCGAAGTTCACTGCTGTTGGAATGGATGTTGCTTTTACGAAAGCGCTTCCTTCGTGGTCGACGAGAAGCGGTGCGTCGGCAAAGCCACTGATAACCTGCTCAAGCAGAAGAAATTCCGTCTAACGCAACGGCATGGCTGCGCTGGTTACACGCCCCAAGTTGACACTGACGGTTCCGCCTTCTTGTAGGCTGCATACGTGTCGATACGGCTCCCGATGTTCGAAGGATGGCAGTGGACATTTGTCAAACTCAGCTGTAGCACTTTCTCCATTGACGAAAACGTTGAATTGAAGTTCAACGCTGTCAGGAATGGAAGTTGCTGGTACGAAAGCGCTTCCTTCGTGGTCGACGAGAAGCGGTGCGTCGGCAAAGCCACTGATACCCTGCTCAAGCAGAAGAAATTCCGTGTAACGCAACGGCATGGCTGCGCTGGTTACACGCCCCAAGTTGACACTGACGGTTCCGCCTTCTTGTAGGCTGCATACGTGTCGATGCGGCTCCCGATGTTCGTAGGATGGCAGTGGACACTTGTCAAACTCAGCTGTAGCACTTTTTCCATTGACGAAAACGTTGAATCGAAGTTCACTGCTGTTTGAATGAATGTTGCTGGTACGAAAGCGCTTCCTTCGTGGTCGACGATTAGCGGTGCGTTGGCAAAGCCACTGATAACCTGCTCAAGCAGAAGAAATTCCATGTAACGCAACGGCATGGCTGCGCTGGTTACACGCCCCAAGATGACACTGACGGTTCCGCCTTCTTGTAGGCTGCATACGTGTCGATGCGGCTCCCGATGTTCGTAGGATGGCAGTGGACATTTGTCAAACTCAGCTGTAGCACTTTCTCCATTGACGAAAACGTTGATTTGAAGTTCAACGCTGTTGGAATGGATGTTGCATGTACGAAAGCGCTTCCTTCGTGGTCGATGAGTAGCGGTGCGTCGGCAAAGCCACTGATAACCTGCTCAAGCAGAAGAAATTCTGTGTAACGCAACGGCATGGCTGCGCTGGTTACACGCCCCAAGTAGACACTGACGGTTCCGCGTTCTTGTAGGCTGCATACGTGTCGATGCGGCTCCCGATGTTCGTAGGATGGCAGTGGACACTTGTCAAACTCAGCTGTAGCACTTTTTCCATTGACGAAAACGTTGAATCGAAGTTCACTGCTGTTGGAATCGATGTTGCTGGTACGAAAGCGCTTCCTTCGTGGTCGACGAGAAGCGGTGCGTCAGCAAAGCCACTGATAACCTGCTCAAGGAGAAGAAATTCCGTGTAACGCAACGACATAGCTGCACTGGTTACATGCCCCAAGTTGACACTGACGGTTCCGCCTTCTTGTAGGCTGCATACGTGTCGACGCGGCTCCCGATGTTCGTAGGATGGCAGTGGACATTTGTCAAACTCAGCTGTAGCACTTTCTCCATTGACGAAAACGTTGATTTGAAGTTCAACGCTGTTGGAATGGATGTTGCATGTACGAAAGCGCTTCCTTCGTGGTCGATGAGTAGCGGTGCGTCGGCAAAGCCACTGATAACCTGCTCAAGCAGAAGAAATTCTGTGTAACGCAACGGCATGGCTGCGCTGGTTACACGCCCCAAGTAGACACTGACGGTTCCGCGTTCTTGTAGGCTGCATACGTGTCGATGCGGCTCCCGATGTTCGTAGGATGGCAGTGGACACTTGTCAAACTCAGCTGTAGCACTTTTTCTATTGACGAAAACGTTGAATCGAAGTTCACTGCTGTTGGAATGTTGGAATGGATGTTGCTGGTACGAATGCGCTTCCTTCGTGGTCGACGAGAAGCGGTGCGTCGGCAAAGCCACTGATAACCTGCTCAAGCAGAAGAAATTCCATGTAACGCAACGGCATGGCTGCGCTCGTTACACGCCCCAAGATGACACTGACGGTGCCGCCTTCTTGTAGGCTGCATACGTGTAGATGCGGCTCCTGATGTTCGTAGGATGGCAGTGGACACTTGTCAAACTCAGCTGTAGAACTTTTTCCATTGACGAAAACGTTGAATCGAAGTTCACTGCTGTTGGAATCGATGTTGCTGGTACGAAAGCGCTTCCTTCGTGGTCGACGAGAAGCGGTGCGTCAGCAAAGCCACTGATAACCTGCTCAAGGAGAAGAAATTCCGTGTAACGCAACGACATAGCTGCACTGGTTACATGCCCCAAGTTGACACTGACGGTTCCGCCTTCTTGTAGGCTGCATACGTGTCGACGCGGCTCCCGATGTTCGTAGGATGGCAGTGGACATTTGTCAAACTCAGCTGTAGCACTTTCTCCATTGACGAAAACGTTGATTTGAAGTTCAACGCTGTCAGGAATGGAAGTTGCTGGTACAAAAGCGCTTCCTTCGCGGTCGACGAGAAGCGGTGCGTCGGCAAAGCCACTGATAACCTGCTCAAGCAGAAGAAATTCCGTGTAACGCAACGGCATGGCTGCGCTGGTTACACGCCCCAAGATGACACTGACGGTTCCGCCTTCTTGTAGGCTGCATACGTGTCGATGCGGCTCCCGATGTTCGTAGGATGGCAGTGGACACTTGTCAAACTCAGCTGTAGCACTTTTTCCATTGACGAAAACGTTGAATGGAAGTTCACTGCTGTTGGAATGGATGTTGGTGGTACGAAAGCGCTTCCTTCGTGGTCGACGAGAAACGGTGCGTCGGCAAAGCCACTGATAACCTGCTCAAGCAGAAGAAATTCCGTGTAATGCAACGGCATGGCTGCGCTGGTTACATGCCCCAAGTTGACACTGACGGTTCCGCCTTATTGTAGGCTGCATACGTGCCGATGCGGCTCCCGATCTTCGTAGGATGGCAGTGGACATTTGTAAAACTCAGCTGTAGCAATTTGCGCCTGTGTTGTCGCGTTTGTTCCTGTTCTCGTGTCGTGTCTAATTCGCGCAGTACTAACCTTTTTGCGTGTAACGCAACGGCATGGCTGCGCTGGTTACATGCCCCAAGTTGACACTGACGGTTCCGCCTTTTGTAGGCTGCATGCGTGTCGATGCGGCTCCCGATGTTCGTAGGATGGCAGTGGACACTTTTCAAACTCAGCTGTAGCAATTTGCGCCTGTGTTGTCGCGTTTGTTCCTGTTCTCGTGTCGTGTCTAATTCGCGCAGTACTAACCTTTTTTCCGTGTAACGCAACGGCATGGCTGCGCTGGTTACATGCCACAAGTTGACACTGACGGTTCCGCCTTCTTGTAGGCTGCATGCGTGTCGATGCTGCTCCCGATATTCGTAGGATGGCAGTGGACACTTGTCAAACTCAGCTGTAGCACTTTTTCCATTGACGAAAACGTTGAATCGAAGTTCACTGCTGTTGGAATGGATGTTGGTGGTACGAAAGCGCTTCCTTCGTGGTCGACGAGAAACGGTGCGTCGGCAAAGCCACTGATAACCTGCTCAAGCAGAAGAAATTCCGTGTAACGCAACGGCATGGCTGCGCTGGTTACATGCCCCAAGATGACACTGACGGTTCCGCCTTCTTGTAGGCTGCATACGTGTCGATGCGGCTCCCGATGTTCGTAAAATGGCAGTGGACACTTGTCAAACTCAGCTGTAGCAATTTGCGCCTGTGTTGTCGCGTTTGTTCCTGTTCTCGTGTCGTGTCTAATTCGCGCAGTACTAACCTTTTTCCGTGTAACGCAACGGCATGGCTGCCCTGGTTAAATGCCCCAAGTTGACACTGACGGTTCCGCCTTTTGTAGGCTGCATGCGTGTCGATGCGGCTCCCGATGTTCGTAGGATGGCAGTGGACACTTGTCAAACTCAGCTGTAGCACTTTTTCCATTGACGAAAACGTTGAATCGAAGTTCACTGCTGTTGGAATGGATGTTGGTGGTACGAAAGCGCTTCCTTCGTGGTCGACGAGAAACGGTGCGTCGGCAAAGCCACTGATGACCTGCTCAAGCAGAAGACATTCCGTGTAATGCAACGGCATGGCTGCGCTGGTTACATGCCCCAAGTTGACACAGACGGTTCCGCCTTATTGTAGGCTGCATACGTGCCGATGCGGCTCCCGATGTTCGTAGGATGGCAGTGGACACTTGTAAAACTCAGCTGTAGCACTTCTTCCATTGACGAAAACATTGAACTGAAGTTCAACTTCCGGGAATGGATGATGCTGGTAGGAGAGCGCTTCCTTCGTGGTCGACGAGAAGCGGTGCGTCGGCAAAGCTACTGATAACCTGCACAAGCAGAAGAAATTCCGTGTAACGCAACGGCATGGCTGCGCTGGTTACATGCCCCAAGTTGACAATGACGGTTCCGCCTTCGTGTAGGCTGCATACGTGCCGATGCGGCTCCCGATGTTCGTAGGATGGCAGTGGACACTTGTAAAACTCAGCTGTAGCACTTCTTCCATTGACGAAAACATTGAACTGAAGTTCAACTTCCGGGAATGGATGATGCTGGTAGGAGAGCGCTTCCTTCGTGGTCGACGAGAAGCGGTGCGTCGGCAAAGCTACTGATAACCTGCACAAGCAGAAGAAATTCCGTGTATCGCAACGGCATGGCTGCGCAGGTTACATGCCCCAAGTTGACACTGACGGTTCCGCCTTCTTGTAGGCTGCATACGTGTCGATGCGGCTCCCGATGTTCGTAGGATGGCAGTGGACACTTGTCAAACTCAGCTGTAGCAATTTGCGCCTGTGTTGTCGTGTTTGTTCCTGTTCTCGTGTCGTGTGTAATTCCCGCAGTACTAACCTTTTTTCCGTGTAACGCAACGGCATGGCTGCGCTGGTTACATGCCCCAAGTTGACACTGACGGTTCCGCCTTCTTGTAGGCTGCATGCGTGTCGATGCTGCTCCCGATATTCGTAGGATGGCAGTGGACACTTGTCAAACTCAGCTGTAGCACTTTTTCCATTGACGAAAACGTTGAATCGAAGTTCACTGCTGTTGGAATGGATGTTGGTGGTACGAAAGCGCTTCCTTCGTGGTCGACGAGAAACGGTGCGTCGGCAAAGCCACTGATAACCTGCTCAAGCAGAAGAAATTCCGTGTAACGCAACGGCATGGCTGCGCTGGTTACATGCCCCAAGATGACACTGACGGTTCCGCCTTCTTGTAGGCTGCATACGTGTCGATGCGGCTCCCGATGTTCGTAAAATGGCAGTGGACACTTGTCAAACTCAGCTGTAGCAATTTGCGCCTGTGTTGTCGCGTTTGTTCCTGTTCTCGTGTCGTGTCTAATTCGCGCAGTACTAACCCTTTTCCGTGTAACGCAACGGCATGGCTGCCCTGGTTAAATGCCCCAAGTTGACACTGACGGTTCCGCCTTTTGTAGGCTGCATGCGTGTCGATGCGGCTCCCGATGTTCGTAGGATGGCAGTGGACACTTGTCAAACTCAGCTGTAGCACTTTTTCCATTGACGAAAACGTTGAATCGAAGTTCACTGCTGTTGGAATGGATGTTGGTGGTACGAAAGCGCTTCCTTCGTGGTCGACGAGAAACGGTGCGTCGGCAAAGCCACTGATGACCTGCTCAAGCAGAAGACATTCCGTGTAATGCAACGGCATGGCTGCGCTGGTTACATGCCCCAAGTTGACACAGACGGTTCCGCCTTATTGTAGGCTGCATACGTGCCGATGCGGCTCCCGATGTTCGTAGGATGGCAGTGGACACTTGTCAAACTCAGCTGTAGTACTTTTTTCCATTGACGAAAACGTTGAATCGAAGTCCACTGCTGTTGGAATGGATGTTGCTGGTACGAAAGCGCTTCCTTCGTGGTCGGTGAGTAGCGGTGCGTCGGCAAAGCCACTGATAACCTGCTCAAGCAGAAGAAATTCCGCGTAACGCAACGGCATGGCTGCGCTGGTTACACGCCCCAAGTAGACACTGACGGTTCCGCCTTCTTGTAGGCTGCATACGTGTCGATGCGGCTCCCGATGTTCGTAGGATGGCAGTGGACACTTGTCAAACTCAGCTGTAGCACTTTTTCCATTGACGAAAACGTTGAATCGAAGTTCACTGCTCTTGGAATGGATGTTGCTTTTACGAAAGCGCTTCCTTCGTGGTCGACGAGAAGCGGTGCGTAGGCAAAGCCACTGATAACCTGCTCAAGCAGAAGAAATTCCGTCTAACGCAACGGCATGGCTGCGCTGGTTACACGCCCCAAGCTGACACTGACGGTTCCGCCTTCTTGTAGGCTGCATACGTGTCGATGCGGCTCCCGATGTTCGTAGGATGGCAGTGGACATTTGTCAAACTCAGCTGTAGCACTTTCTCCTTTGACGAAAACGTTGAATTGAAGTTCAACGCTGTCAGGAATGGAAGTTGCTGGTACGAAAGCGCTTCCTTCGTGGTCGACGAGAAGCGGTGCGTCGGCAAAGCCACTGATAACCTGCTCAAGCAGAAGAAATTCCGTGTAACGCAACGGCATGGCTGCGCTGGTTACACGCCCCAAGTTGACAATGACGGTTCCGCCTTCTTGTAGGCTGCATACGTGTCGATGCGGCTCCCGATGTTCGTAGGATGGCAGTGGACACTTGTCAAACTCAGCTGTAGCACTTTTTCCATTGACGAAAACGTTGAATCGAAGTTCACTGCTGTTGTAATGGATGTTGCTGGTACAAAAGCGCTTCCTTCGTGGTCGACGAGAAGCGGTGCGTCTGCAAAGCCACTGATAACCTGCTCAAGAAGAAGAAATTCCGTGTAACGGAACGGCATAGCTGCGCTGGTTACACGCCCCAAGTTGACACTGACGGTTCCGCCTTTTTGTAGGCTGCATACGTGTCGACGCGGCTCCCGATGTTCGTAGGATGGCAGTGGACATCTGTCAAACTCAGCTGTAGCACTTTCTCCATTGACGAAAACGTTGAATTGAAGTTCAACGCTGTCAGGAATGGAAGTTGCTGGTACAAAAGCGCTTCCTTCGTGGTCGACGAGAAGCGGTGCGTCGGCAAAGCCACTGATAACCTGCTCAAGCAGAAGAAATTCCGTGTAACACAACGGCATGGCTGCGCTGGTTACACGCCCCAAGATGACACTGACGGTTCCGCCTTCTTGTAGGCTGCATACGTGTCGATGCGGCTCCCGATGTTCGTAGGATGGCAGTGGACACTTGTCAAACTCAGCTGTAGCACTTTTTCCATTGACGAAAACGTTGAATCGAAGTTCACTGCTGTTGGAATGAATGTTGTTGGTACGAAAGCGCTTCCTTCGTGGTCGACGATTAGCGGTCCGTCGGCAAAGCCACTGATCACCTGCTCAAGCAGAAGAAATTCCATGTAACGCAATGGCATGGCTGCGCTGGTTACACGCCCCAAGATGACACTGACGGTTCCGCCTTCTTGTAGGCTGCTTACGTGTCGATGCGGCTCCCGATGTTCGTAGGATGGCAGTGGACACTTGTCAAACTCAGCTGTAGCACTTTTTCCATTGACGAAAACGTTGAATCGAAGTTCACTGCTGTTGTAATGGATGTTGCTGGTACAAAAGCGCTTCCTTCGTGGTCGACGAGAAGCGGTGCGTCTGCAAAGCCACTGATAACCTGCTCAAGCAGAAGAAATTCCGTGTAACGCAACGGCATAGCTGCGCTGGTTACACGCCCCAAGTTGACACTGACGGTTCCGCCTTCTTGTAGGCTGCATACGTGTCGATGCGGCTCCCGATGTTCGTAGGATGGCAGTGGACACTTGTCAAACTCAGCTGTAGCACTTTTTCCATTGACGAAAACGTTGAATCGAAGTTCACTGCTGTTGGAATGGATGTTGCTGGTACGAAAGCGCTTCCTTCGTGGTCGATGAGTAGCGGTGCGTCGGCAAAGCCACTGATAACCTGCTCAAGCAGAAGAAATTCTGTGTAACGCAACGGCATGGCTGCGCTGGTTACACGCCCCAAGTAGACACTGACGGTTCCGCGTTCTTGTAGGCTGCATACGTGTCGATGCGGCTCCCGATGTTCGTAGGATGGCAGTGGACACTTGTCAAACTCAGCTGTAGCACTTTTTCCATTGACGAAAACGTTGAATCGAAGTTCACTGCTGTTGGAATGTTGGAATGGATGTTGCTGGTACGAATGCGCTTCCTTCGTGGTCGACGAGAAGCGGTGCGTCGGCAAAGCCACTGATAACCTGCTCAAGCAGAAGAAATTCCATGTAACGCAACGGCATGGCTGCGCTCGTTACACGCCCCAAGATGACACTGACGGTGCCGCCTTCTTGTAGGCTGCATACGTGTAGATGCGGCTCCTGATGTTCGTAGGATGGCAGTGGACACTTGTCAGACTCAGCTGTAGAACTTTTTCCATTGACGAAAACGTTGAATCGAAGTTCACTGCTGTTGGAATCGATGTTGCTGGTACGAAAGCGCTTCCTTCGTGGTCGACGAGAAGCGGTGCGTCAGCAAAGCCACTGATAACCTGCTCAAGGAGAAGAAATTCCGTGTAACGCAACGACATAGCTGCACTGGTTACATGCCCCAAGTTGACACTGACGGTTCCGCCTTCTTGTAGGCTGCATACGTGTCGACGCGGCTCCCGATGTTCGTAGGATGGCAGTGGACATTTGTCAAACTCAGCTGTAGCACTTTCTCCATTGACGAAAACGCTGAATCGAAGTTCACTGCTGTTGGAATGGATGTTGGTGGTACGAAAGCGCTTCCTTCGTGGTCGACGAGAAACGGTGCGTCGGCAAAGCCACTGATAACCTGCTCAAGCAGAAGAAATTCCGTGTAATGCAACGGCATGGCTGCGCTGGTTACATGCCCCAAGTTGACACTGACGGTTCCGCCTTATTGTAGGCTGCATACGTGCCGATGCGGCTCCCGATCTTCGTAGGATGGCAGTGGACACTTGTAAAACTCAGCTGTAGCAATTTGCGCCTGTGTTGTCGCGTTTGTTCCTGTTCTCGTGTCGTGTCTAATTCGCGCAGTACTAACCTTTTTCCGTGTAACGCAACGGCATGGCTGCGCTGGTTACATGCCCCAAGTTGACACTGACGGTTCCGCCTTTTGTAGGCTGCATGCGTGTCGATGCGGCTCCCGATGTTCGTAGGATGGCAGTGGACACTTGTCAAACTCAGCTGTAGCACTTTTTCCATTGACGAAAACGTTGAATCGAAGTTCACTGCTTTTGGAATGGATGTTGGTGGTGCGAAAGCGCTTCCTTCGTGGTCGACGAGAAACGGTACGTCGGCAAAGCCACTGATAACCTGCTCAAGCAGAAGAAATTCCGTGTAACGGAACGGCATGGCTGCACTGGTTACATGCCCCAAGTTGACACTGACGGTTCCGCCTTCTTGCAGGCTGCATACGTGTCGATGCGGCTCTTGATGTTCGTAGGATGGCAGTGGACACTTGTAACACTCAGCTGTAGCACTTTTGCCATTGACGAAAACGTTGATTCGAAGTTCACTGCTGTTGGAATGAATGTTGCTGGTACGAAAGCGCTTCCTTGGTGGTCGACGAGAGGCGGTGCGTCGGCAAAGCCACTGATAACCTGTTCAAGAAGAAGAAATTCCGTGTATCGCAACGGCATGGCTGCGCTGGTTACATGCCCCAAGTTGACACTGACGGTTCCGCCTTCTTGTAGGCTGCATACGTGTCGATGCGGCTCCCGATGTTCGTAGGATGGCAGTGGACACTTGTCAAACTCAGCTGTAGCAATTTGCGCCTGTGTTGTCGCGTTTGTTCCTGTTCTCGTGTCGTGTCTAATTCGCGCAGTACTAACCTTTTTCCGTGTAACGCAACGGCATGGCTGCGCTGGTTAAATGCCCCAAGTTGACACTGACGGTTCCGCCTTTTGTAGGCTGCATGCGTGTCGATGCGGCTCCCGATGTTCGTAGGATGGCAGTGGACACTTGTCAAACTCAGCTGTAGCACTTTTTCCATTGACGAAAACGTTGAATCGAAGTTCACTGCTGTTGGAATGGATGTTGGTGGTACGAAAGCGGTTCCTTCGTGGTCGACGAGAAACGGTGCGTCGGCAAAGCCACTGATAACCTGCTCAAGCAGAAGACATTCCGTGTAATGCAACGGCATGGCTGCGCTGGTTACATGCCCCAAGTTGACACAGACGGTTCCGCCTTATTGTAGGCTGCATACGTGCCGATGCGGCTCCCGATGTTCGTAGGATGGCAGTGGACACTTGTAAAACTCAGCTGTAGCACTTCTTCCATTGACGAAAACATTGAACTGAAGTTCAACTTCCGGGAATGGATGATGCTGGTAGGAGAGCGCTTCCTTCGTGGTCGACGAGAAGCGGTGCGTCGGCAAAGCCACTGATAACCTGCACAAGCAGAAGAAATTCCGTGTAACGCAACGGCATGGCTGCGCTGGTTACATGCCCCAAGTTGACACTGACGGTTCCGCCTTCTTGTAGGCTGCATACGTGTCGATGCGGCTCCCGATGTTCGTAGGATGGCAGTGGACACTTGTCAAACTCAGCTGTAGCAATTTGCGCCTGTGTTGTCGTGTTTGTTCCTGTTCTCGTGTCGTGTCTAATTCGCGCAGTACTAACCTTTTTTCCGTGTAACGCAATGGCATGGCTGCGCTGGTTACATGCCCCAAGTTGACACTGACGGTTCCGCCTTCTTGTAGGCTGCATGCGTGTCGATGCTGCTCCCGATATTCGTAGGATGGCAGTGGACACTTGTCAAACTCAGCTGTAGCACTTTTTCCATTGACGAAAACGTTGAATCGAAGTTCACTGCTGTTGGAATGGATGTTGGTGGTACGAAAGCGCTTCCTTCGTGGTCGACGAGAAACGGTGCGTCGGCAAAGCCACTGATAACCTGCTCAAGCAGAAGAAATTCCGTGTAACGCAACGGCATGGCTGCGCTGGTTACATGCCCCAAGATGACACTGACGGTTCCGCCTTCTTGTAGGCTGCATACGTGTCGATGCGGCTCCCGATGTTCGTAGGATGGCAGTGGACACTTGTCAAACTCAGCTGTAGCACTTTTTTCCATTGACGAAAACGTTGAATCGAAGTTCACTGCTGTTGGAATGGAAGTTGCTGGTACGAAAGCGCTTCCTTCGTGGTCGACGAGAAGCGGTGCGTCGGCAAAGCCACTGATAACCTGCAGAAGCAGAAGAAATTCCGTGTAACGCAACGGCATGGCTGCGCCGGTGACACGCCCCAAGTTGACACTGACGGTTCCGCCTTCTTGTAGACTGCATACGTGTCGATGCGGCTCCCGATGTTCGTAGGATGGCAGTGGACACTTGTCAAACTCAGCTGTAGCACTTTTTCCATTGACGAAAACGTTGAATCGAAGTTCACTGCTGTTGTAATGGATGTTGCTGGTACAAAAGCGCTTCCTTCGTGGTCGACGAGAAGCGGTGCGTCTGCAAAGCCACTGATAACCTGCTCAAGCAGAAGAAATTCCGTGTAACGCAACGGCATAGCTGCGCTGGTTACACGCCCCAAGTTGACACTGACGGTTCCGCCTTCTTGTAGGCTGCATACGTGTCGATGCGGCTCCCGATGTTCGTCGGATGGCAGTGGACACTTGTCAAACTCAGCTGTAGCACTTTTTCCATTGACGAAAACGTTGAATCGAAGTTCACTGCTGTTGGAATGAATGTTGCTGGTACGAAAGCGCTTCCTTCGTGGTCGACGATTAGCGGTGCGTCGGCAAAGCCACTGATAACCAGCTCAAGCAGAAGAAATTCCATGTAACGCAACGGCATGGCTGCGCTGGTTACACGCCCCAACATGACACTGACGGTTCCGCCTTATTGTAGGCTGCATACGTGTCGATGCGGCTCCCGATGTTCGTAGGATGGCAGTGGACACTTGTCAAACTCAGCTGTAGCACTTTTTCCATTGACGAAAACGTTGAATCGAAGTTCACTGGTGTTGTAATGGATGTTGCTGGTACAAAAGCGCTTCCTTCGTGGTCGACGAGAAGTGGTGCGTCTGCAAAGCCACTGATAACCTGCTCAAGCAGAAGAAATTCCGTGTAACGCAACGGCATAGCTGCGCTGGTTACACGCCCCAAGTTGACACTGACGGTTCCGCCTTCTTGTAGGCTGCATACGTGTCGATGCGGCTCCCGATGTTCGTAGGATGGCAGTGGACACTTGTCAAACTCAGCTGTAGCACTTTTTCCATTGACGAAAACGTTGAATCGAAGTTCACTGCTGTTGGAATGGATGTTGCTGGTACGAAAGCGCTTCCTTCGTGGTCGATGAGTAGTGGTGCGTCGGCAAAGCCACTGATAACCTGCTCAAGCAGAAGAAATTCCGTGTAACGCAACGGCATGGCTGCGCTGGCTACACGCCCCAAGTAGACACTGACGGTTCCGCCTTCTTGTAGGCTGCATACGTGTCGATGCGGCTCCCGATGTTCGTAGGATGGCAGTGGACACTTGTCAAACTCAGCTGTAGCACTTTTTCCATTGACGA
Organism: Amblyomma americanum; assembly: GCF_052857255.1. Taxonomy (NCBI): domain Eukaryota; kingdom Metazoa; phylum Arthropoda; class Arachnida; order Ixodida; family Ixodidae; genus Amblyomma; species Amblyomma americanum. The sequence continues at coordinate 11,942,691 of NC_135500.1, forward strand.
AAACGTTGAATCGAAGTTCACTGCTGTTGGAATGGATGTTGCTTTTACGAAAGCACTTCCTTCGTGGTCGACGAGAAGCGGTGCGTCGGCAAAGCCACTGATAACCTGCTCAAGCAGAAGAAATTTCGTCTAACGCAACGGCATGGCTGCGCTGGTTACACGCCCCAAGTTGACACTGACGGTTCCGCCTTCTTGTAGGCTGCATACGTGTCGATGCGGCTCCCGATGTTCGTAGGATGGCAGTGGACATTTGTCAAACTCAGCTGTAGCACTTTCTGCATTGACGAAAACGTTGAATTGAAGTTCAACGCTGTCAGGAATGGAAGTTGCTGGTACGAAAGCGCTTCCTTCGTGGTCGACGAGAAGCGGTGCGTCGGCAAAGCCACTGATAACCTGCTCAAGCAGAAGAAATTCCGTGTAACGCAACGGCATGGCTGCGCTGGTTACACGCCCCAAGTTGACACTGACGGTTCCGCCTTCTTGTAGGCTGCATACGTGTCGATGCGGCTCCCGATGTTCGTAGGATGGCAGTGGACACTTGTCAAACTCAGCTGTAGCACTTTTTCCATTGACGAAAACGTTGAATCGAAGTTCACTGCTGTTGGAATGGATGTTGGTGGTACGAAAGCGCTTCCTTCGTGGTCGACGAGAAACGGTGCGTCGGCAAAGCCACTGATAACCTGCTCAAGCAGAAGACATTCTGTGTAATGCAACGGCATGGCTGCGCTGGTTACATGCCCCAAGTTGACACAGACGGTTCCGCCTTATTGTAGGCTGCATTCGTGCCGATGCGGCTCCCGATGTTCGTAGGATGGCAGGGGACACTTGTAAAACTCAGCTGTAGCACTTCTTCCATTGACGAAAACATTGAACTGAAGTTCAACTTCCGGGAATGGATGATGCTGGTAGGAGAGCGCTTCCTTCGTGGTCGACGAGAAGCGGTGCGTCGGCAAAGCCACTGATAACCTGCACAAGCAGAAGAAATTCCGTGTAACGCAACGGCATGGCTGCGCTGGTTACATGCCCCAAGTTGACACTGACGGTTCCGCCTTCTTGTAGGCTGCATACGTGTCGATGCGGCTCCCGATGTTCGTAGGATGGCAGTGGACACTTGTCAAACTCAGCTGTAGCAATTTGCGCCTGTGTTGTCGTGTTTGTTCCTGTTCTCGTGTCGTGTCTAATTCGCGCAGTACTAACCTTTTTTCCGTGTAACGCAACGGCATGGCTGCGCTGGTTACATGCCCCAAGTTGACACTGACGGTTCCGCCTTCTTGTAGGCTGCATGCGTGTCGATGCTGCTCCCGATATTCGTAGGATGGCAGTGGACACTTGTCAAACTCAGCTGTAGCACTTTTTCCATTGACGAAAACGTTGAATCGAAGTTCACTGCTGTTGGAATGGATGTTGGTGGTACCAAAGCGCTTCCTTCGTGGTCGACGAGAAACGGTGCGTCGGCAAAGCCACTGATAACCTGCTCAAGCAGAAGAAATTCCGTGTAACGCAACGGCATGGCTGCGCTGGTTACATGCCCCAAGATGACACTGACGGTTCCGCCTTCTTGTAGGCTGCATACGTGTCGATGCGGCTCCCGATGTTCGTAGGATGGCAGTGGACACTTGTCAAACTCAGCTGTAGCAATTTGCGCCTGTGTTGTCGCGTTTGTTCCTGTTCTCGTGTCGTGTCTAATTCGCGCAGTATTAACCTTTTTCCGTGTAACGCAACGGCATGGCTGCGCTGGTTAAATGCCCCAAGTTGACACTGACGGTTCCGCCTTTTGTAGGCTGCATGCGTGTCGATGCGGCTCCCGATGTTCGTAGGATGGCAGTGGACACTTGTCAAACTCAGCTGTAGCACTTTTTCCATTGACGAAAACGTTGAATCGAAGTTCACTGCTGTTGGAATGGATGTTGGTGGTACGAAAGCGCTTCCTTCGTGGTCGACGAGAAACGGTGCGTCGGCAAAGCCACTGATAACCTGCTCAAGCAGAAGACATTCCGTGTAATGCAACGGCATGGCTGCGCTGGTTACATGCCCCAAGTTGACACAGACGGTTCCGCCTTATTGTAGGCTGCATACGTGCCGATGCGGCTCCCGATGTTCGTAGGATGGCAGTGGACACTTGTAAAACTCAGCTGTAGCACTTCTTCCATTGACGAAAACATTGAACTGAAGTTCAACTTCCGGGAATGGATGATGCTGGTAGGAGAGCGCTTCCTTCGTGGTCGACGAGAAGCGGTGCGTCGGCAAAGCCACTGATAACCTGCACAAGCAGAAGAAATTCCGTGTAACGCAACGGCATGGCTGCGCTGGTTACATGCCCCAAGTTGACACTGACGGTTCCGCCTTCTTGTAGGCTGCATACGTGTCGATGCGGCTCCCGATGTTCGTAGGATGGCAGTGGACACTTGTCAAACTCAGCTGTAGAAATTTGCGCCTGTGTTGTCGTGTTTGTTCCTGTTCTCGTGTCGTGTCTAATTCGCGCAGTACTAACCTTTTTTCCGTGTAACGCAACGGCATGGCTGCGCTGGTTACATGCCCCAAGATGACACTGACGGTTCCGCCTTCTTGTAGGCTGCATACGTGTCGATGCGGCTCCCGATGTTCGTAGGATGGCAGTGGACACTTGTCAAACTCAGCTGTAGCACTTTTTTCCATTGACGAAAACGTTGAATCGAAGTTCACTGCTGTTGGAATGGAAGTTGCTGGTACGAAAGCGCTTCCTTCGTGGTCGACGAGAAGCGGTGCGTCGGCAAAGCCACTGATAACCTGCAGAAGCAGAAGAAATTCCGTGTAACGCAACGGCATGGCTGCGCCGGTGACACGCCCCAAGTTGACACTGACGGTTCCGCCTTCTTGTAGACTGCATACGTGTCGATGCGGCTCCCGATGTTCGTAGGATGGCAGTGGACACTTGTCAAACTCAGCTGTAGCACTTTTTCCATTGACGAAAACGTTGAATCGAAGTTCACTGCTGTTGGAATGAATGTTGCTGGTACGAAAGCGCTTCCTTCGTGGTCGACGATTAGCGGTGCGTCGGCAAAGCCACTGATAACCAGCTCAAGCAGAAGAAATTCCATGTAACGCAACGGCATGGCTGCGCTGGTTACACGCCCCAACATAACACTGACGGTTCCGCCTTATTGTAGGCTGCATACGTGTCGATGCGGCTCCCGATGTTCGTAGGATGGCAGTGGACACTTGTCAAACTCAGCTGTAGCACTTTTTCCATTGACGAAAACGTTGAATCGAAGTTCACTGGTGTTGTAATGGATGTTGCTGGTACAAAAGCGCTTCCTTCGTGGTCGACGAGAAGTGGTGCGTCTGCAAAGCCACTGATAACCTGCTCAAGCAGAAGAAATTCCGTGTAACGCAACGGCATAGCTGCGCTGGTTACACGCCCCAAGTTGACACTGACGGTTCCGCCTTCTTGTAGGCTGCATACGTGTCGATGCGGCTCCCGATGTTCGTAGGATGGCAGTGGACACTTGTCAAACTCAGCTGTAGCACTTTTTCCATTGACGAAAACGTTGAATCGAAGTTCACTGCTGTTGGAATGGATGTTGCTGGTACGAAAGCGCTTCCTTCGTGGTCGATGAGTAGTGGTGCGGCGGCAAAGCCACTGATAACCTGCTCAAGCAGAAGAAATTCCGTGTAACGCAACGGCATGGCTGCGCTGGCTACACGCCCCAAGTAGACACTGACGGTTCCGCCTTCTTGTAGGCTGCATACGTGTCGATGCGGCTCCCGATGTTCGTAGGATGGCAGTGGACACTTGTCAAACTCAGCTGTAGCACTTTTTCCATTGACGAAAACGTTGAATCGAAGTTCACTGCTGTTGGAATGGATGTTGCTTTTACGAAAGCACTTCCTTCGTGGTCGACGAGAAGCGGTGCGTCGGCAAAGCCACTGATAACCTGCTCAAGCAGAAGAAATTTCGTCTAACGCAACGGCATGGCTGCGCTGGTTACACGCCCCAAGTTGACACTGACGGTTCCGCCTTCTTGTAGGCTGCATACGTGTCGATGCGGCTCCCGATGTTCGTAGGATGGCAGTGGACATTTGTCAAACTCAGCTGTAGCACTTTCTCCATTGACGAAAACGTTGAATTGAAGTTCAACGCTGTCAGGAATGGAAGTTGCTGGTACGAAAGCGCTTCCTTCGTGGTCGACGAGAAGCGGTGCGTCGGCAAAGCCACTGATAACCTGCTCAAGCAGAAGAAATTCCGTGTAACGCAACGGCATGGCTGCGCTGGTTACACGCCCCAAGTTGACACTGACGGTTCCGCCTTCTTGTAGGCTGCATACGTGTCGATGCGGCTCCCGATGTTCGTAGGATGGCAGTGGACACTTGTCAAACTCAGCTGTAGCACTTTTTCCATTGACGAAAACGTTGAATCGAAGTTCACTGCTGTTGGAATGGATGTTGGTGGTACGAAAGCGCTTCCTTCGTGGTCGACGAGAAACGGTGCGTCGGCAAAGCCACTGATAACCTGCTCAAGCAGAAGACATTCCGTGTAATGCAACGGCATGGCTGCGCTGGTTACATGCCCCAAGTTGACACAGACGGTTCCGCCTTATTGTAGGCTGCATTCGTGCCGATGCGGCTCCCGATGTTCGTAGGATGGCAGTGGACACTTGTAAAACTCAGCTGTAGCACTTCTTCCATTGACGAAAACATTGAACTGAAGTTCAACTTCCGGGAATGGATGATGCTGGTAGGAGAGCGCTTCCTTCGTGGTCGACGAGAAGCGGTGCGTCGGCAAAGCCACTGATAACCTGCACAAGCAGAAGAAATTCCGTGTAACGCAACGGCATGGCTGCGCTGGTTACATGCCCCAAGTTGACACTGACGGTTCCGCCTTCTTGTAGGCTGCATACGTGTCGATGCGGCTCCCGATGTTCGTAGGATGGCAGTGGACACTTGTCAAACTCAGCTGTAGCAATTTGCGCCTGTGTTGTCGTGTTTGTTCCTGTTCTCGTGTCGTGTCTAATTCGCGCAGTACTAACCTTTTTTCCGTGTAACGCAACGGCATGGCTGCGCTGGTTACATGCCCCAAGTTGACACTGACGGTTCCGCCTTCTTGTAGGCTGCATGCGTGTCGATGCTGCTCCCGATATTCGTAGGATGGCAGTGGACACTTGTCAAACTCAGCTGTAGCACTTTTTCCATTGACGAAAACGTTGAATCGAAGTTCACTGCTGTTGGAATGGATGTTGGTGGTACCAAAGCGCTTCCTTCGTGGTCGACGAGAAACGGTGCGTCGGCAAAGCCACTGATAACCTGCTCAAGCAGAAGAAATTCCGTGTAACGCAACGGCATGGCTGCGCTGGTTACATGCCCCAAGATGACACTGACGGTTCCGCCTTCTTGTAGGCTGCATACGTGTCGATGCGGCTCCCGATGTTCGTAGGATGGCAGTGGACACTTGTCAAACTCAGCTGTAGCAATTTGCGCCTGTGTTGTCGCGTTTGTTCCTGTTCTCGTGTCGTGTCTAATTCGCGCAGTACTAACCTTTTTCCGTGTAACGCAACGGCATGGCTGCGCTGGTTAAATGCCCCAAGTTGACACTGACGGTTCCGCCTTTTGTAGGCTGCATGCGTGTCGATGCGGCTCCCGATGTTCGTAGGATGGCAGTGGACACTTGTCAAACTCAGCTGTAGCACTTTTTCCATTGACGAAAACGTTGAATCGAAGTTCACTGCTGTTGGAATGGATGTTGGTGGTACGAAAGCGCTTCCTTCGTGGTCGACGAGAAACGGTGCGTCGGCAAAGCCACTGATAACCTGCTCAAGCAGAAGACATTCCGTGTAATGCAACGGCATGGCTGCGCTGGTTACATGCCCCAAGTTGACACAGACGGTTCCGCCTTATTGTAGGCTGCATACGTGCCGATGCGGCTCCCGATGTTCGTAGGATGGCAGTGGACACTTGTAAAACTCAGCTGTAGCACTTCTTCCATTGACGAAAACATTGAACTGAAGTTCAACTTCCGGGAATGGATGATGCTGGTAGGAGAGCGCTTCCTTCGTGGTCGACGAGAAGCGGTGCGTCGGCAAAGCCACTGATAACCTGCACAAGCAGAAGAAATTCCGTGTAACGCAACGGCATGGCTGCGCTGGTTACATGCCCCAAGTTGACACTGACGGTTCCGCCTTCTTGTAGGCTGCATACGTGTCGATGCGGCTCCCGATGTTCGTAGGATGGCAGTGGACACTTGTCAAACTCAGCTGTAGAAATTTGCGCCTGTGTTGTCGTGTTTGTTCCTGTTCTCGTGTCGTGTCTAATTCGCGCAGTACTAACCTTTTTTCCGTGTAACGCAACGGCATGGCTGCGCTGGTTACATGCCCCAAGATGACACTGACGGTTCCGCCTTCTTGTAGGCTGCATACGTGTCGATGCGGCTCCCGATGTTCGTAGGATGGCAGTGGACACTTGTCAAACTCAGCTGTAGCACTTTTTTCCATTGACGAAAACGTTGAATCGAAGTTCACTGCTGTTGGAATGGAAGTTGCTGGTACGAAAGCGCTTCCTTCGTGGTCGACGAGAAGCGGTGCGTCGGCAAAGCCACTGATAACCTGCAGAAGCAGAAGAAATTCCGTGTAACGCAACGGCATGGCTGCGCCGGTGACACGCCCCAAGTTGACACTGACGGTTCCGCCTTCTTGTAGACTGCATACGTGTCGATGCGGCTCCCGATGTTCGTAGGATGGCAGCGGACACTTGTCAAACTCAGCTGTAGCACTTTTTCCATTGACGAAAACGTTGAATCGAAGTTCACTGCTGTTGGAATGAATGTTGCTGGTACGAAAGCGCTTCCTTCGTGGTCGACGATTAGCGGTGCGTCGGCAAAGCCACTGATAACCAGCTCAAGCAGAAGAAATTCCATGTAACGCAACGGCATGGCTGCGCTGGTTACACGCCCCAACATGACACTGACGGTTCCGCCTTATTGTAGGCTGCATACATGTCGATGCGGCTCCCGATGTTCGTAGGATGGCAGTGGACACTTGTCAAACTCAGCTGTAGCACTTTTTCCATTGACGAAAACGTTGAATCGAAGTTCACTGGTGTTGTAATGGATGTTGCTGGTACAAAAGCGCTTCCTTCGTGGTCGACGAGAAGTGGTGCGTCTGCAAAGCCACTGATAACCTGCTCAAGCAGAAGAAATTCCGTGTAACGCAACGGCATAGCTGCGCTGGTTACACGCCCCAAGTTGACACTGACGGTTCCGCCTTCTTGTAGGCTGCATACGTGTCGATGCGGCTCCCGATGTTCGTAGGATGGCAGTGGACACTTGTCAAACTCAGCTGTAGCACTTTTTCCATTGACGAAAACGTTGAATCGAAGTTCACTGCTGTTGGAATGGATGTTGCTGGTACGAAAGCGCTTCCTTCGTGGTCGCTGAGTAGTGGTGCGTCGGCAAAGCCACTGATAACCTGCTCAAGCAGAAGAAATTCCGTGTAACGCAACGGCATGGCTGCGCTGGCTACACGCCCCAAGTAGACACTGACGGTTCCGCCTTCTTGTAGGCTGCATACGTGTCGATGCGGCTCCCGATGTTCGTAGGATGGCAGTGGACACTTGTCAAACTCAGCTGTAGCACTTTTTCCATTGACGAAAACGTTGAATCGAAGTTCACTGCTGTTGGAATGGATGTTGCTTTTACGAAAGCACTTCCTTCGTGGTCGACGAGAAGCGGTGCGTCGGCAAAGCCACTGATAACCTGCTCAAGCAGAAGAAATTTCGTCTAACGCAACGGCATGGCTGCGCTGGTTACACGCCCCAAGTTGACACTGACGGTTCCGCCTTCTTTTAGGCTGCATACGTGTCGATGCGGCTCCCGATGTTCGTAGGATGGCAGTGGACATTTGTCAAACTCAGCTGTAGCACTTTCTCCATTGACGAAAACGTTGAATTGAAGTTCAACGCTGTCAGGAATGGAAGTTGCTGGTACGAAAGCGCTTCCTTCGTGGTCGACGAGAAGCGGTGCGTCGGCAAAGCCACTGATAACCTGCTCAAGCAGAAGAAATTCCGTGTAACGCAACGGCATGGCTGCGCTGGTTACACGCCCCAAGTTGACACTGACGGTTCCGCCTTCTTGTAGGCTGCATACGTGTCGATGCGGCTCCCGATGTTCGTAGGATGGCAGTGGACACTTGTCAAACTCAGCTGTAGCACTTTTTCCATTGACGAAAACGTTGAATCGAAGTTCACTGCTGTTGGAATGGATGTTGGTGGTACGAAAGCGCTTCCTTCGTGGTCGACGAGAAACGGTGCGTCGGCAAAGCCACTGATAACCTGCTCAAGCAGAAGACATTCCGTGTAATGCAACGGCATGGCTGCGCTGGTTACATGCCCCAAGTTGACACAGACGGTTCCGCCTTATTGTAGGCTGCATTCGTGCCGATGCGGCTCCCGATGTTCGTAGGATGGCAGTGGACACTTGTAAAACTCAGCTGTAGCACTTCTTCCATTGACGAAAACATTGAACTGAAGTTCAACTTCCGGGAATGGATGATGCTGGTAGGAGAGCGCTTCCTTCGTGGTCGACGAGAAGCGGTGCGTCGGCAAAGCCACTGATAACCTGCACAAGCAGAAGAAATTCCGTGTAACGCAACGGCATGGCTGCGCTGGTTACATGCCCCAAGTTGACACTGACGGTTCCGCCTTCTTGTAGGCTGCATACGTGTCGATGCGGCTCCCGATGTTCGTAGGATGGCAGTGGACACTTGTCAAACTCAGCTGTAGCAATTTGCGCCTGTGTTGTCGTGTTTGTTCCTGTTCTCGTGTCGTGTCTAATTCGCGCAGTACTAACCTTTTTTCCGTGTAACGCAACGGCATGGCTGCGCTGGTTACATGCCCCAAGTTGACACTGACGGTTCCGCCTTCTTGTAGGCTGCATGCGTGTCGATGCTGCTCCCGATATTCGTAGGATGGCAGTGGACACTTGTCAAACTCAGCTGTAGCACTTTTTCCATTGACGAAAACGTTGAATCGAAGTTCACTGCTGTTGGAATGGATGTTGGTGGTACCAAAGCGCTTCCTTCGTGGTCGACGAGAAACGGTGCGTCGGCAAAGCCACTGATAACCTGCTCAAGCAGAAGAAATTCCGTGTAACGCAACGGCATGGCTGCGCTGGTTACATGCCCCAAGATGACACTGACGGTTCCGCCTTCTTGTAGGCTGCATACGTGTCGATGCGGCTCCCGATGTTCGTAGGATGGCAGTGGACACTTGTCAAACTCAGCTGTAGCAATTTGCGCCTGTGTTGTCGCGTTTGTTCCTGTTCTCGTGTCGTGTCTAATTCGCGCAGTACTAACCTTTTTCCGTGTAACGCAACGGCATGGCTGCGCTGGTTAAATGCCCCAAGTTGACACTGACGGTTCCGCCTTTTGTAGGCTGCATGCGTGTCGATGCGGCTCCCGATGTTCGTAGGATGGCAGTGGACACTTGTCAAACTCAGCTGTAGCACTTTTTCCATTGACGAAAACGTTGAATCGAAGTTCACTGCTGTTGGAATGGATGTTGGTGGTACGAAAGCGCTTCCTTCGTGGTCGACGAGAAACGGTGCGTCGGCAAAGCCACTGATAACCTGCTCAAGCAGAAGACATTCCGTGTAATGCAACGGCATGGCTGCGCTGGTTACATGCCCCAAGTTGACACAGACGGTTCCGCCTTATTGTAGGCTGCATACGTGCCGATGCGGCTCCCGATGTTCGTAGGATGGCAGTGGACACTTTTCAAACTCAGCTGTAGCAATTTGCGCCTGTGTTGTCGCGTTTGTTCCTGTTCTCGTGTCGTGTCTAATTCGCGCAGTACTAACCTTTTTCCGTGTAACGCAACGGCATGGCTGCCCTGGTTAAATGCCCCAAGTTGACACTGACGGTTCCGCCTTTTGTAGGCTGCATGCGTGTCGATGCGGCTCCCGATGTTCGTAGGATGGCAGTGGACACTTGTCAAACTCAGCTGTAGCACTTTTTCCATTGAAGAAAACGTTGAATCGAAGTTCACTGCTGTTGGAATGGATGTTGGTGGTACGAAAGCGCTTCCTTCGTGGTCGACGAGAAACGGTGCGTCGGCAAAGCCACTGATAACCTGCTCAAGCAGAAGAAATTCCGTGTAACGCAACGGCATAGCTGCGCTGGTTACACGCCCCAAGTTGACACTGACGGTTCCGCCTTCTTGTAGGCTGCATACGTGTCGATGCGGCTCCCGATGTTCGTAGGATGGCAGTGGACACTTGTCAAACTCAGCTGTAGCACTTTTTCCATTGACGAAAACGTTGAATCGAAGTTCACTGCTGTTGGAATGGATGTTGCTGGTACGAAAGCGCTTCCTTCGTGGTCGATGAGTAGTGGTGCGTCGGCAAAGCCACTGATAACCTGCTCAAGCAGAAGAAATTCCGTGTAACGCAACGGCATGGCTGCGCTGGCTACACGCCCCAAGTAGACACTGACGGTTCCGCCTTCTTGTAGGCTGCATACGTGTCGATGCGGCTCCCGATGTTCGTAGGATGGCAGTGGACACTTGTCAAACTCAGCTGTAGCACTTTTTCCATTGACGAAAACGTTGAATCGAAGTTCACTGCTGTTGGAATGGATGTTGCTTTTACGAAAGCACTTCCTTCGTGGTCGACGAGAAGCGGTGCGTCGGCAAAGCCACTGATAACCTGCTCAAGCAGAAGAAATTTCGTCTAACGCAACGGCATGGCTGCGCTGGTTACACGCCCCAAGTTGACACTGACGGTTCCGCCTTCTTTTAGGCTGCATACGTGTCGATGCGGCTCCCGATGTTCGTAGGATGGCAGTGGACATTTGTCAAACTCAGCTGTAGCACTTTCTCCATTGACGAAAACGTTGAATTGAAGTTCAACGCTGTCAGGAATGGAAGTTGCTGGTACGAAAGCGCTTCCTTCGTGGTCGACGAGAAGCGGTGCGTCGGCAAAGCCACTGATAACCTGCTCAAGCAGAAGAAATTCCGTGTAACGCAACGGCATGGCTGCGCTGGTTACACGCCCCAAGTTGACACTGACGGTTCCGCCTTCTTGTAGGCTGCATACGTGTCGATGCGGCTCCCGATGTTCGTAGGATGGCAGTGGACACTTGTCAAACTCAGCTGTAGCACTTTTTCCATTGACGAAAACGTTGAATCGAAGTTCACTGCTGTTGGAATGGATGTTGGTGGTACGAAAGCGCTTCCTTCGTGGTCGACGAGAAACGGTGCGTCGGCAAAGCCACTGATAACCTGCTCAAGCAGAAGACATTCCGTGTAATGCAACGGCATGGCTGCGCTGGTTACATGCCCCAAGTTGACACAGACGGTTCCGCCTTATTGTAGGCTGCATTCGTGCCGATGCGGCTCCCGATGTTCGTAGGATGGCAGTGGACACTTGTAAAACTCAGCTGTAGCACTTCTTCCATTGACGAAAACATTGAACTGAAGTTCAACTTCCGGGAATGGATGATGCTGGTAGGAGAGCGCTTCCTTCGTGGTCGACGAGAAGCGGTGCGTCGGCAAAGCCACTGATAACCTGCACAAGCAGAAGAAATTCCGTGTAACGCAACGGCATGGCTGCGCTGGTTACATGCCCCAAGTTGACACTGACGGTTCCGCCTTCTTGTAGGCTGCATACGTGTCGATGCGGCTCCCGATGTTCGTAGGATGGCAGTGGACACTTGTCAAACTCAGCTGTAGCAATTTGCGCCTGTGTTGTCGTGTTTGTTCCTGTTCTCGTGTCGTGTCTAATTCGCGCAGTACTAACCTTTTTTCCGTGTAACGCAACGGCATGGCTGCGCTGGTTACATGCCCCAAGTTGACACTGACGGTTCCGCCTTCTTGTAGGCTGCATGCGTGTCGATGCTGCTCCCGATATTCGTAGGATGGCAGTGGACACTTGTCAAACTCAGCTGTAGCACTTTTTCCATTGACGAAAACGTTGAATCGAAGTTCACTGCTGTTGGAATGGATGTTGGTGGTACCAAAGCGCTTCCTTCGTGGTCGACGAGAAACGGTGCGTCGGCAAAGCCACTGATAACCTGCTCAAGCAGAAGAAATTCCGTGTAACGCAACGGCATGGCTGCGCTGGTTACATGCCCCAAGATGACACTGACGGTTCCGCCTTCTTGTAGGCTGCATACGTGTCGATGCGGCTCCCGATGTTCGTAGGATGGCAGTGGACACTTGTCAAACTCAGCTGTAGCAATTTGCGCCTGTGTTGTCGCGTTTGTTCCTGTTCTCGTGTCGTGTCTAATTCGCGCAGTACTAACCTTTTTCCGTGTAACGCAACGGCATGGCTGCGCTGGTTAAATGCCCCAAGTTGACACTGACGGTTCCGCCTTTTGTAGGCTGCATGCGTGTCGATGCGGCTCCCGATGTTCGTAGGATGGCAGTGGACACTTGTCAAACTCAGCTGTAGCACTTTTTCCATTGACGAAAACGTTGAATCGAAGTTCACTGCTGTTGGAATGGATGTTGGTGGTACGAAAGCGCTTCCTTCGTGGTCGACGAGAAACGGTGCGTCGGCAAAGCCACTGATAACCTGCTCAAGCAGAAGACATTCCGTGTAATGCAACGGCATGGCTGCGCTGGTTACATGCCCCAAGTTGACACAGACGGTTCCGCCTTATTGTAGGCTGCATACGTGCCGATGCGGCTCCCGATGTTCGTAGGATGGCAGTGGACACTTTTCAAACTCAGCTGTAGCAATTTGCGCCTGTGTTGTCGCGTTTGTTCCTGTTCTCGTGTCGTGTCTAATTCGCGCAGTACTAACCTTTTTCCGTGTAACGCAACGGCATGGCTGCCCTGGTTAAATGCCCCAAGTTGACACTGACGGTTCCGCCTTTTGTAGGCTGCATGCGTGTCGATGCGGCTCCCGATGTTCGTAGGATGGCAGTGGACACTTGTCAAACTCAGCTGTAGCACTTTTTCCATTGAAGAAAACGTTGAATCGAAGTTCACTGCTGTTGGAATGGATGTTGGTGGTACGAAAGCGCTTCCTTCGTGGTCGACGAGAAACGGTGCGTCGGCAAAGCCACTGATGACCTGCTCAAGCAGAAGACATTCCGTGTAATGCAACGGCATGGCTGCGCTGGTTACATGCCCCAAGTTGACACAGACGGTTCCGCCTTATTGTAGGCTGCATACGTGCCGATGCGGCTCCCGATGTTCGTAGGATGGCAGTGGACACTTGTAAAACTCAGCTGTAGCACTTCTTCCATTGACGAAAACATTGAACTGAAGTTCAACTTCCGGGAATGGATGATGCTGGTAGGAGAGCGCTTCCTTCGTGGTCGACGAGAAGTGGTGCGTCGGCAAAGCTACTGATAACCTGCACAAGCAGAAGAAATTCCGTGTAACGCAACGGCATGGCTGCGCTGGTTACATGCCCCAAGTTGACAATGACGGTTCCGCCTTCGTGTAGGCTGCATACGTGCCGATGCGGCTCCCGATGTTCGTAGGATGGCAGTGGACACTTGTAAAACTCAGCTGTAGCACTTCTTCCATTGACGAAAACATTGAACTGAAGTTCAACTTCCGGGAATGGATGATGCTGGTAGGAGAGCGCTTCCTTCGTGGTCGACGAGAAGCGGTGCGTCGGCAAAGCTACTGATAACCTGCACAAGCAGAAGAAATTCCGTGTATCGCAACGGCATGGCTGCGCTGGTTACATGCCCCAAGTTGACACTGACGGTTCCGCCTTCTTGTAGGCTGCATACGTGTCGATGCGGCTCCCGATGTTCGTAGGATGGCAGTGGACACTTGTCAAACTCAGCTGTAGCAATTTGCGCCTGTGTTGTCGTGTTTGTTCCTGTTCTCGTGTCGTGTGTAATTCCCGCAGTACTAACCTTTTTTCCGTGTAACGCAACGGCATGGCTGCGCTGGTTACATGCCCCAAGTTGACACTGACGGTTCCGCCTTCTTGTAGGCTGCATGCGTGTCGATGCTGCTCCCGATATTCGTAGGATGGCAGTGGACACTTGTCAAACTCAGCTGTAGCACTTTTTCCATTGACGAAAACGTTGAATCGAAGTTCACTGCTGTTGGAATGGATGTTGGTGGTACGAAAGCGCTTCCTTCGTGGTCGACGAGAAACGGTGCGTCGGCAAAGCCACTGATAACCTGCTCAAGCAGAAGAAATTCCGTGTAACGCAACGGCATGGCTGCGCTGGTTACATGCCCCAAGATGACACTGACGGTTCCGCCTTCTTGTAGGCTGCATACGTGTCGATGCGGCTCCCGATGTTCGTAGGATGGCAGTGGACACTTGTCAAACTCAGCTGTAGCACTTTTTTCCATTGACGAAAACGTTGAATCGAAGTTCACTGCTGTTGGAATGGAAGTTGCTGGTACGAAAGCGCTTCCTTCGTGGTCGACGAGAAGCGGTGCGTCGGCAAAGCCACTGATAACCTGCAGAAGCAGAAGAAATTCCGTGTAACGCAACGGCATGGCTGCGCCGGTGACACGCCCCAAGTTGACACTGACGGTTCCGCCTTCTTGTAGACTGCATACGTGTCGATGCGGCTCCCGATGTTCGTAGGATGGCAGTGGACACTTGTCAAACTCAGCTGTAGCACTTTTTTCCATTGACGAAAACGTTGAATCGAAGTTCACTGCTCTTGGAATGGATGTTGCTTTTACGAAAGCGCTTCCTTCGTGGTCGACGAGAAGCGGTGCGTAGGCAAAGCCACTGATAACCTGCTCAAGCAGAAGAAATTCCGTCTAACGCAACGGCATGGCTGCGCTGGTTACACGCCCCAAGTTGACACTGACGGTTCCGCCTTCTTGTAGGCTGCATACGTGTCGATGCGGCTCCCGATGTTCGTAGGATGGCAGTGGACACTTGTCAAACTCAGCTGTAGCAATTTGCGCCTGTGTTGTCGTGTTTGTTCCTGTTCTCGTGTCGTGTCTAATTCGCGCAGTACTAACCTTTTTTCCGTGTAACGCAACGGCATGGCTGCGCTGGTTACATGCCCCAAGTTGACACTGACGGTTCCGCCTTCTTGTAGGCTGCATGCGTGTCGATGCTGCTCCCGATATTCGTAGGATGGCAGTGGACACTTGTCAAACTCAGCTGTAGCACTTTTTCCATTGACGAAAACGTTGAATCGAAGTTCACTGCTGTTGGAATGGATGTTGGTGGTACCAAAGCGCTTCCTTCGTGGTCGACGAGAAACGGTGCGTCGGCAAAGCCACTGATAACCTGCTCAAGCAGAAGAAATTCCGTGTAACGCAACGGCATGGCTGCGCTGGTTACATGCCCCAAGATGACACTGACGGTTCCGCCTTCTTGTAGGCTGCATACGTGTCGATGCGGCTCCCGATGTTCGTAGGATGGCAGTGGACACTTGTCAAACTCAGCTGTAGCAATTTGCGCCTGTGTTGTCGCGTTTGTTCCTGTTCTCGTGTCGTGTCTAATTCGCGCAGTACTAACCTTTTTCCGTGTAACGCAACGGCATGGCTGCGCTGGTTAAATGCCCCAAGTTGACACTGACGGTTCCGCCTTTTGTAGGCTGCATGCGTGTCGATGCGGCTCCCGATGTTCGTAGGATGGCAGTGGACACTTGTCAAACTCAGCTGTAGCACTTTTTCCATTGACGAAAACGTTGAATCGAAGTTCACTGCTGTTGGAATGGATGTTGGTGGTACGAAAGCGCTTCCTTCGTGGTCGACGAGAAACGGTGCGTCGGCAAAGCCACTGATAACCTGCTCAAGCAGAAGACATTCCGTGTAATGCAACGGCATGGCTGCGCTGGTTACATGCCCCAAGTTGACACAGACGGTTCCGCCTTATTGTAGGCTGCATACGTGCCGATGCGGCTCCCGATGTTCGTAGGATGGCAGTGGACACTTTTCAAACTCAGCTGTAGCAATTTGCGCCTGTGTTGTCGCGTTTGTTCCTGTTCTCGTGTCGTGTCTAATTCGCGCAGTACTAACCTTTTTCCGTGTAACGCAACGGCATGGCTGCCCTGGTTAAATGCCCCAAGTTGACACTGACGGTTCCGCCTTTTGTAGGCTGCATGCGTGTCGATGCGGCTCCCGATGTTCGTAGGATGGCAGTGGACACTTGTCAAACTCAGCTGTAGCACTTTTTCCATTGAAGAAAACGTTGAATCGAAGTTCACTGCTGTTGGAATGGATGTTGGTGGTACGAAAGCGCTTCCTTCGTGGTCGACGAGAAACGGTGCGTCGGCAAAGCCACTGATGACCTGCTCAAGCAGAAGACATTCCGTGTAATGCAACGGCATGGCTGCGCTGGTTACATGCCCCAAGTTGACACAGACGGTTCCGCCTTATTGTAGGCTGCATACGTGCCGATGCGGCTCCCGATGTTCGTAGGATGGCAGTGGACACTTGTAAAACTCAGCTGTAGCACTTCTTCCATTGACGAAAACATTGAACTGAAGTTCAACTTCCGGGAATGGATGATGCTGGTAGGAGAGCGCTTCCTTCGTGGTCGACGAGAAGTGGTGCGTCGGCAAAGCTACTGATAACCTGCACAAGCAGAAGAAATTCCGTGTAACGCAACGGCATGGCTGCGCTGGTTACATGCCCCAAGTTGACAATGACGGTTCCGCCTTCGTGTAGGCTGCATACGTGCCGATGCGGCTCCCGATGTTCGTAGGATGGCAGTGGACACTTGTAAAACTCAGCTGTAGCACTTCTTCCATTGACGAAAACATTGAACTGAAGTTCAACTTCCGGGAATGGATGATGCTGGTAGGAGAGCGCTTCCTTCGTGGTCGACGAGAAGCGGTGCGTCGGCAAAGCTACTGATAACCTGCACAAGCAGAAGAAATTCCGTGTATCGCAACGGCATGGCTGCGCTGGTTACATGCCCCAAGTTGACACTGACGGTTCCGCCTTCTTGTAGGCTGCATACGTGTCGATGCGGCTCCCGATGTTCGTAGGATGGCAGTGGACACTTGTCAAACTCAGCTGTAGCAATTTGCGCCTGTGTTGTCGTGTTTGTTCCTGTTCTCGTGTCGTGTGTAATTCCCGCAGTACTAACCTTTTTTCCGTGTAACGCAACGGCATGGCTGCGCTGGTTACATGCCCCAAGTTGACACTGACGGTTCCGCCTTCTTGTAGGCTGCATGCGTGTCGATGCTGCTCCCGATATTCGTAGGATGGCAGTGGACACTTGTCAAACTCAGCTGTAGCACTTTTTCCATTGACGAAAACGTTGAATCGAAGTTCACTGCTGTTGGAATGGATGTTGGTGGTACGAAAGCGCTTCCTTCGTGGTCGACGAGAAACGGTGCGTCGGCAAAGCCACTGATAACCTGCTCAAGCAGAAGAAATTCCGTGTAACGCAACGGCATGGCTGCGCTGGTTACATGCCCCAAGATGACACTGACGGTTCCGCCTTCTTGTAGGCTGCATACGTGTCGATGCGGCTCCCGATGTTCGTAGGATGGCAGTGGACACTTGTCAAACTCAGCTGTAGCACTTTTTTCCATTGACGAAAACGTTGAATCGAAGTTCACTGCTGTTGGAATGGAAGTTGCTGGTACGAAAGCGCTTCCTTCGTGGTCGACGAGAAGCGGTGCGTCGGCAAAGCCACTGATAACCTGCAGAAGCAGAAGAAATTCCGTGTAACGCAACGGCATGGCTGCGCCGGTGACACGCCCCAAGTTGACACTGACGGTTCCGCCTTCTTGTAGACTGCATACGTGTCGATGCGGCTCCCGATGTTCGTAGGATGGCAGTGGACACTTGTCAAACTCAGCTGTAGCACTTTTTTCCATTGACGAAAACGTTGAATCGAAGTTCACTGCTCTTGGAATGGATGTTGCTTTTACGAAAGCGCTTCCTTCGTGGTCGACGAGAAGCGGTGCGTAGGCAAAGCCACTGATAACCTGCTCAAGCAGAAGAAATTCCGTCTAACGCAACGGCATGGCTGCGCTGGTTACACGCCCCAAGTTGACACTGACGGTTCCGCCTTCTTGTAGGCTGCATACGTGTCGATGCGGCTCCCGATGTTCGTAGGATGGCAGTGGACATTTGTCAAACTCAGCTGTAGCACTTTCTCCTTTGACGAAAACGTTGAATTGAAGTTCAACGCTGTCAGGAATGGAAGTTGCTGGTACGAAAGCGCTTCCTTCGTGGTCGACGAGAAGCGGTGCGTCGGCAAAGCCACTGATAACCTGCTCAAGCAGAAGAAATTCCGTGTAACGCAACGGCATGGCTGCGCTGGTTACACGCCCCAAGTTGACAATGACGGTTCCGCCTTCTTGTAGGCTGCATACGTGTCGATGCGGCTCCCGATGTTCGTAGGATGGCAGTGGACACTTGTCAAACTCAGCTGTAGCACTTTTTCCATTGACGAAAACGTTGAATCGAAGTTCACTGCTGTTGTAATGGATGTTGCTGGTACAAAAGCGCTTCCTTCGTGGTCGACGAGAAGCGGTGCGTCTGCAAAGCCACTGATAACCTGCTCAAGAAGAAGAAATTCCGTGTAACGGAACGGCATAGCTGCGCTGGTTACACGCCCCAAGTTGACACTGACGGTTCCGCCTTTTTGTAGGCTGCATACGTGTCGACGCGGCTCCCGATGTTCGTAGGATGGCAGTGGACATCTGTCAAACTCAGCTGTAGCACTTTCTCCATTGACGAAAACGTTGAATTGAAGTTCAACGCTGTCAGGAATGGAAGTTGCTGGTACAAAAGCGCTTCCTTCGTGGTCGACGAGAAGCGGTGCGTCGGCAAAGCCACTGATAACCTGCTCAAGCAGAAGAAATTCCGTGTAACACAACGGCATGGCTGCGCTGGTTACACGCCCCAAGATGACACTGACGGTTCCGCCTTCTTGTAGGCTGCATACGTGTCGATGCGGCTCCCGATGTTCGTAGGATGGCAGTGGACACTTGTCAAACTCAGCTGTAGCACTTTTTCCATTGACGAAAACGTTGAATCGAAGTTCACTGCTGTTGGAATGAATGTTGTTGGTACGAAAGCGCTTCCTTCGTGGTCGACGATTAGCGGTCCGTCGGCAAAGCCACTGATCACCTGCTCAAGCAGAAGAAATTCCATGTAACGCAACGGCATGGCTGCGCTGGTTACACGCCCCAAGATGACACTGACGGTTCCGCCTTCTTGTAGGCTGCTTACGTGTCGATGCGGCTCCCGATGTTCGTAGGATGGCAGTGGACACTTGTCAAACTCAGCTGTAGCACTTTTTCCATTGACGAAAACGTTGAATCGAAGTTCACTGCTGTTGTAATGGATGTTGCTGGTACAAAAGCGCTTCCTTCGTGGTCGACGAGAAGCGGTGCGTCTGCAAAGCCACTGATAACCTGCTCAAGCAGAAGAAATTCCGTGTAACGCAACGGCATAGCTGCGCTGGTTACACGCCCCAAGTTGACACTGACGGTTCCGCCTTCTTGTAGGCTGCATACGTGTCGATGCGGCTCCCGATGTTCGTAGGATGGCAGTGGACACTTGTCAAACTCAGCTGTAGCACTTTTTCCATTGACGAAAACGTTGAATCGAAGTTCACTGCTGTTGGAATGGATGTTGCTGGTACGAAAGCGCTTCCTTCGTGGTCGATGAGTAGCGGTGCGTCGGCAAAGCCACTGATAACCTGCTCAAGCAGAAGAAATTCTGTGTAACGCAACGGCATGGCTGCGCTGGTTACACGCCCCAAGTAGACACTGACGGTTCCGCGTTCTTGTAGGCTGCATACGTGTCGATGCGGCTCCCGATGTTCGTAGGATGGCAGTGGACACTTGTCAAACTCAGCTGTAGCACTTTTTCCATTGACGAAAACGTTGAATCGAAGTTCACTGCTGTTGGAATGTTGGAATGGATGTTGCTGGTACGAATGCGCTTCCTTCGTGGTCGACGAGAAGCGGTGCGTCGGCAAAGCCACTGATAACCTGCTCAAGCAGAAGAAATTCCATGTAACGCAACGGCATGGCTGCGCTCGTTACACGCCCCAAGATGACACTGACGGTGCCGCCTTCTTGTAGGCTGCATACGTGTAGATGCGGCTCCTGATGTTCGTAGGATGGCAGTGGACACTTGTCAAACTCAGCTGTAGAACTTTTTCCATTGACGAAAACGTTGAATCGAAGTTCACTGCTGTTGGAATCGATGTTGCTGGTACGAAAGCGCTTCCTTCGTGGTCGACGAGAAGCGGTGCGTCAGCAAAGCCACTGATAACCTGCTCAAGGAGAAGAAATTCCGTGTAACGCAACGACATAGCTGCACTGGTTACATGCCCCAAGTTGACACTGACGGTTCCGCCTTCTTGTAGGCTGCATACGTGTCGACGCGGCTCCCGATGTTCGTAGGATGGCAGTGGACATTTGTCAAACTCAGCTGTAGCACTTTCTCCATTGACGAAAACGTTGAATTGAAGTTCAACGCTGTCAGGAATGGAAGTTGCTGGTACAAAAGCGCTTCCTTCGTGGTCGACGAGAAGCGGTGCGTCGGCAAAGCCACTGATAACCTGCTCAAGCAGAAGAAATTCCGTGTAACGCAACGGCATGGCTGCGCTGGTTACACGCCCCAAGATGACACTGACGGTTCCGCCTTCTTGTAGGCTGCATACGTGTCGATGCGGCTCCCGATGTTCGTAGGATGGCAGTGGACACTTGTCAAACTCAGCTGTAGCACTTTTTCCATTGACGAAAACGCTGAATCGAAGTTCACTGCTGTTGGAATGGATGTTGGTGGTACGAAAGCGCTTCCTTCGTGGTCGACGAGAAACGGTGCGTCGGCAAAGCCACTGATAACCTGCTCAAGCAGAAGAAATTCCGTGTAATGCAACGGCATGGCTGCGCTGGTTACATGCCCCAAGTTGACACTGACGGTTCCGCCTTATTGTAGGCTGCATACGTGCCGATGCGGCTCCCGATCTTCGTAGGATGGCAGTGGACACTTGTAAAACTCAGCTGTAGCAATTTGCGCCTGTGTTGTCGCGTTTGTTCCTGTTCTCGTGTCGTGTCTAATTCGCGCAGTACTAACCTTTTTCCGTGTAACGCAACGGCATGGCTGCGCTGGTTACATGCCCCAAGTTGACACTGACGGTTCCGCCTTTTGTAGGCTGCATGCGTGTCGATGCGGCTCCCGATGTTCGTAGGATGGCAGTGGACACTTGTCAAACTCAGCTGTAGCACTTTTTCCATTGACGAAAACGTTGAATCGAAGTTCACTGCTTTTGGAATGGATGTTGGTGGTGCGAAAGCGCTTCCTTCGTGGTCGACGAGAAACGGTACGTCGGCAAAGCCACTGATAACCTGCTCAAGCAGAAGAAATTCCGTGTAACGGAACGGCATGGCTGCACTGGTTACATGCCCCAAGTTGACACTGACGGTTCCGCCTTCTTGCAGGCTGCATACGTGTCGATGCGGCTCTTGATGTTCGTAGGATGGCAGTGGACACTTGTAACACTCAGCTGTAGCACTTTTGCCATTGACGAAAACGTTGATTCGAAGTTCACTGCTGTTGGAATGAATGTTGCTGGTACGAAAGCGCTTCCTTGGTGGTCGACGAGAGGCGGTGCGTCGGCAAAGCCACTGATAACCTGTTCAAGAAGAAGAAATTCCGTGTATCGCAACGGCATGGCTGCGCTGGTTACATGCCCCAAGTTGACACTGACGGTTCCGCCTTCTTGTAGGCTGCATACGTGTCGATGCGGCTCCCGATGTTCGTAGGATGGCAGTGGACACTTGTCAAACTCAGCTGTAGCAATTTGCGCCTGTGTTGTCGCGTTTGTTCCTGTTCTCGTGTCGTGTCTAATTCGCGCAGTACTAACCTTTTTCCGTGTAACGCAACGGCATGGCTGCGCTGGTTAAATGCCCCAAGTTGACACTGACGGTTCCGCCTTTTGTAGGCTGCATGCGTGTCGATGCGGCTCCCGATGTTCGTAGGATGGCAGTGGACACTTGTCAAACTCAGCTGTAGCACTTTTTCCATTGACGAAAACGTTGAATCGAAGTTCACTGCTGTTGGAATGGATGTTGGTGGTACGAAAGCGCTTCCTTCGTGGTCGACGAGAAACGGTGCGTCGGCAAAGCCACTGATAACCTGCTCAAGCAGAAGACATTCCGTGTAATGCAACGGCATGGCTGCGCTGGTTACATGCCCCAAGTTGACACAGACGGTTCCGCCTTATTGTAGGCTGCATACGTGCCGATGCGGCTCCCGATGTTCGTAGGATGGCAGTGGACACTTGTAAAACTCAGCTGTAGCACTTCTTCCATTGACGAAAACATTGAACTGAAGTTCAACTTCCGGGAATGGATGATGCTGGTAGGAGAGCGCTTCCTTCGTGGTCGACGAGAAGCGGTGCGTCGGCAAAGCCACTGATAACCTGCACAAGCAGAAGAAATTCCGTGTAACGCAACGGCATGGCTGCGCTGGTTACATGCCCCAAGTTGACACTGACGGTTCCGCCTTCTTGTAGGCTGCATACGTGTCGATGCGGCTCCCGATGTTCGTAGGATGGCAGTGGACACTTGTCAAACTCAGCTGTAGAAATTTGCGCCTGTGTTGTCGTGTTTGTTCCTGTTCTCGTGTCGTGTCTAATTCGCGAAGTACTAACCTTTTTTCCGTGTAACGCAACGGCATGGCTGCGCTGGTTACATGCCCCAAGATGACACTGACGGTTCCGCCTTCTTGTAGGCTGCATACGTGTCGATGCGGCTCCCGATGTTCGTAGGATGGCAGTGGACACTTGTCAAACTCAGCTGTAGCACTTTTTTCCATTGACGAAAACGTTGAATCGAAGTTCACTGCTGTTGGAATGGAAGTTGCTGGTACGAAAGCGCTTCCTTCGTGGTCGACGAGAAGCGGTGCGTCGGCAAAGCCACTGATAACCTGCAGAAGCAGAAGAAATTCCGTGTAACGCAACGGCATGGCTGCGCCGGTGACACGCCCCAAGTTGACACTGACGGTTCCGCCTTCTTGTAGACTGCATACGTGTCGATGCGGCTCCCGATGTTCGTAGGATGGCAGTGGACACTTGTCAAACTCAGCTGTAGCACTTTTTCCATTGACGAAAACGTTGAATCGAAGTTCACTGCTGTTGGAATGAATGTTGCTGGTACGAAAGCGCTTCCTTCGTGGTCGACGATTAGCGGTGCGTCGGCAAAGCCACTGATAACCAGCTCAAGCAGAAGAAATTCCATGTAACGCAACGGCATGGCTGCGCTGGTTACACGCCCCAACATGACACTGACGGTTCCGCCTTATTGTAGGCTGCATACATGTCGATGCGGCTCCCGATGTTCGTAGGATGGCAGTGGACACTTGTCAAACTCAGCTGTAGCACTTTTTCCATTGACGAAAACGTTGAATCGAAGTTCACTGGTGTTGTAATGGATGTTGCTGGTACAAAAGCGCTTCCTTCGTGGTCGACGAGAAGTGGTGCGTCTGCAAAGCCACTGATAACCTGCTCAAGCAGAAGAAATTCCGTGTAACGCAACGGCATAGCTGCGCTGGTTACACGCCCCAAGTTGACACTGACGGTTCCGCCTTCTTGTAGGCTGCATACGTGTCGATGCGGCTCCCGATGTTCGTAGGATGGCAGTGGACACTTGTCAAACTCAGCTGTAGCACTTTTTCCATTGACGAAAACGTTGAATCGAAGTTCACTGCTGTTGGAATGGATGTTGCTGGTACGAAAGCGCTTCCTTCGTGGTCGATGAGTAGTGGTGCGTCGGCAAAGCCACTGATAACCTGCTCAAGCAGAAGAAATTCCGTGTAACGCAACGGCATGGCTGCGCTGGCTACACGCCCCAAGTAGACACTGACGGTTCCGCCTTCTTGTAGGCTGCATACGTGTCGATGCGGCTCCCGATGTTCGTAGGATGGCAGTGGACACTTGTCAAACTCAGCTGTAGCACTTTTTCCATTGACGAAAACGTTGAATCGAAGTTCACTGCTGTTGGAATGGATGTTGCTTTTACGAAAGCACTTCCTTCGTGGTCGACGAGAAGCGGTGCGTCGGCAAAGCCACTGATAACCTGCTCAAGCAGAAGAAATTTCGTCTAACGCAACGGCATGGCTGCGCTGGTTACACGCCCCAAGTTGACACTGACGGTTCCGCCTTCTTTTAGGCTGCATACGTGTCGATGCGGCTCCCGATGTTCGTAGGATGGCAGTGGACATTTGTCAAACTCAGCTGTAGCACTTTCTCCATTGACGAAAACGTTGAATTGAAGTTCAACGCTGTCAGGAATGGAAGTTGCTGGTACGAAAGCGCTTCCTTCGTGGTCGACGAGAAGCGGTGCGTCGGCAAAGCCACTGATAACCTGCTCAAGCAGAAGAAATTCCGTGTAACGCAACGGCATGGCTGCGCTGGTTACACGCCCCAAGTTGACACTGACGGTTCCGCCTTCTTGTAGGCTGCATACGTGTCGATGCGGCTCCCGATGTTCGTAGGATGGCAGTGGACACTTGTCAAACTCAGCTGTAGCACTTTTTCCATTGACGAAAACGTTGAATCGAAGTTCACTGCTGTTGGAATGGATGTTGGTGGTACGAAAGCGCTTCCTTCGTGGTCGACGAGAAACGGTGCGTCGGCAAAGCCACTGATAACCTGCTCAAGCAGAAGACATTCCGTGTAATGCAACGGCATGGCTGCGCTGGTTACATGCCCCAAGTTGACACAGACGGTTCCGCCTTATTGTAGGCTGCATTCGTGCCGATGCGGCTCCCGATGTTCGTAGGATGGCAGTGGACACTTGTAAAACTCAGCTGTAGCACTTCTTCCATTGACGAAAACATTGAACTGAAGTTCAACTTCCGGGAATGGATGATGCTGGTAGGAGAGCGCTTCCTTCGTGGTCGACGAGAAGCGGTGCGTCGGCAAAGCCACTGATAACCTGCACAAGCAGAAGAAATTCCGTGTAACGCAACGGCATGGCTGCGCTGGTTACATGCCCCAAGTTGACACTGACGGTTCCGCCTTCTTGTAGGCTGCATACGTGTCGATGCGGCTCCCGATGTTCGTAGGATGGCAGTGGACACTTGTCAAACTCAGCTGTAGCAATTTGCGCCTGTGTTGTCGTGTTTGTTCCTGTTCTCGTGTCGTGTCTAATTCGCGCAGTACTAACCTTTTTTCCGTGTAACGCAACGGCATGGCTGCGCTGGTTACATGCCCCAAGTTGACACTGACGGTTCCGCCTTCTTGTAGGCTGCATGCGTGTCGATGCTGCTCCCGATATTCGTAGGATGGCAGTGGACACTTGTCAAACTCAGCTGTAGCACTTTTTCCATTGACGAAAACGTTGAATCGAAGTTCACTGCTGTTGGAATGGATGTTGGTGGTACCAAAGCGCTTCCTTCGTGGTCGACGAGAAACGGTGCGTCGGCAAAGCCACTGATAACCTGCTCAAGCAGAAGAAATTCCGTGTAACGCAACGGCATGGCTGCGCTGGTTACATGCCCCAAGATGACACTGACGGTTCCGCCTTCTTGTAGGCTGCATACGTGTCGATGCGGCTCCCGATGTTCGTAGGATGGCAGTGGACACTTGTCAAACTCAGCTGTAGCAATTTGCGCCTGTGTTGTCGCGTTTGTTCCTGTTCTCGTGTCGTGTCTAATTCGCGCAGTACTAACCTTTTTCCGTGTAACGCAACGGCATGGCTGCGCTGGTTAAATGCCCCAAGTTGACACTGACGGTTCCGCCTTTTGTAGGCTGCATGCGTGTCGATGCGGCTCCCGATGTTCGTAGGATGGCAGTGGACACTTGTCAAACTCAGCTGTAGCACTTTTTCCATTGACGAAAACGTTGAATCGAAGTTCACTGCTGTTGGAATGGATGTTGGTGGTACGAAAGCGCTTCCTTCGTGGTCGACGAGAAACGGTGCGTCGGCAAAGCCACTGATAACCTGCTCAAGCAGAAGACATTCCGTGTAATGCAACGGCATGGCTGCGCTGGTTACATGCCCCAAGTTGACACAGACGGTTCCGCCTTATTGTAGGCTGCATACGTGCCGATGCGGCTCCCGATGTTCGTAGGATGGCAGTGGACACTTGTAAAACTCAGCTGTAGCACTTCTTCCATTGACGAAAACATTGAACTGAAGTTCAACTTCCGGGAATGGATGATGCTGGTAGGAGAGCGCTTCCTTCGTGGTCGACGAGAAGCGGTGCGTCGGCAAAGCCACTGATAACCTGCACAAGCAGAAGAAATTCCGTGTAACGCAACGGCATGGCTGCGCTGGTTACTTGCCCCAAGTTGACACTGACGGTTCCGCCTTCTTGTAGGCTGCATACGTGTCGATGCGGCTCCCGATGTTCGTAGGATGGCAGTGGACACTTGTCAAACTCAGCTGTAGAAATTTGCGCCTGTGTTGTCGTGTTTGTTCCTGTTCTCGTGTCGTGTCTAATTCGCGAAGTACTAACCTTTTTTCCGTGTAACGCAACGGCATGGCTGCGCTGGTTACATGCCCCAAGATGACACTGACGGTTCCGCCTTCTTGTAGGCTGCATACGTGTCGATGCGGCTCCCGATGTTCGTAGGATGGCAGTGGACACTTGTCAAACTCAGCTGTAGCACTTTTTTCCATTGACGAAAACGTTGAATCGAAGTTCACTGCTGTTGGAATGGAAGTTGCTGGTACGAAAGCGCTTCCTTCGTGGTCGACGAGAAGCGGTGCGTCGGCAAAGCCACTGATAACCTGCAGAAGCAGAAGAAATTCCGTGTAACGCAACGGCATGGCTGCGCCGGTGACACGCCCCAAGTTGACACTGACGGTTCCGCCTTCTTGTAGACTGCATACGTGTCGATGCGGCTCCCGATGTTCGTAGGATGGCAGTGGACACTTGTCAAACTCAGCTGTAGCACTTTTTCCATTGACGAAAACGTTGAATCGAAGTTCACTGCTGTTGGAATGAATGTTGCTGGTACGAAAGCGCTTCCTTCGTGGTCGACGATTAGCGGTGCGTCGGCAAAGCCACTGATAACCAGCTCAAGCAGAAGAAATTCCATGTAACGCAACGGCATGGCTGCGCTGGTTACACGCCCCAACATGACACTGACGGTTCCGCCTTATTGTAGGCTGCATACATGTCGATGCGGCTCCCGATGTTCGTAGGATGGCAGTGGACACTTGTCAAACTCAGCTGTAGCACTTTTTCCATTGACGAAAACGTTGAATCGAAGTTCACTGGTGTTGTAATGGATGTTGCTGGTACAAAAGCGCTTCCTTCGTGGTCGACGAGAAGTGGTGCGTCTGCAAAGCCACTGATAACCTGCTCAAGCAGAAGAAATTCCGTGTAACGCAACGGCATAGCTGCGCTGGTTACACGCCCCAAGTTGACACTGACGGTTCCGCCTTCTTGTAGGCTGCATACGTGTCGATGCGGCTCCCGATGTTCGTAGGATGGCAGTGGACACTTGTCAAACTCAGCTGTAGCACTTTTTCCATTGACGAAAACGTTGAATCGAAGTTCACTGCTGTTGGAATGGATGTTGCTGGTACGAAAGCGCTTCCTTCGTGGTCGATGAGTAGTGGTGCGTCGGCAAAGCCACTGATAACCTGCTCAAGCAGAAGAAATTCCGTGTAACGCAACGGCATGGCTGCGCTGGCTACACGCCCCAAGTAGACACTGACGGTTCCGCCTTCTTGTAGGCTGCATACGTGTCGATGCGGCTCCCGATGTTCGTAGGATGGCAGTGGACACTTGTCAAACTCAGCTGTAGCACTTTTTCCATTGACGAAAACGTTGAATCGAAGTTCACTGCTGTTGGAATGGATGTTGCTTTTACGAAAGCACTTCCTTCGTGGTCGACGAGAAGCGGTGCGTCGGCAAAGCCACTGATAACCTGCTCAAGCAGAAGAAATTTCGTCTAACGCAACGGCATGGCTGCGCTGGTTACACGCCCCAAGTTGACACTGACGGTTCCGCCTTCTTTTAGGCTGCATACGTGTCGATGCGGCTCCCGATGTTCGTAGGATGGCAGTGGACATTTGTCAAACTCAGCTGTAGCACTTTCTCCATTGACGAAAACGTTGAATTGAAGTTCAACGCTGTCAGGAATGGAAGTTGCTGGTACGAAAGCGCTTCCTTCGTGGTCGACGAGAAGCGGTGCGTCGGCAAAGCCACTGATAACCTGCTCAAGCAGAAGAAATTCCGTGTAACGCAACGGCATGGCTGCGCTGGTTACACGCCCCAAGTTGACACTGACGGTTCCGCCTTCTTGTAGGCTGCATACGTGTCGATGCGGCTCCCGATGTTCGTAGGATGGCAGTGGACACTTGTCAAACTCAGCTGTAGCACTTTTTCCATTGACGAAAACGTTGAATCGAAGTTCACTGCTGTTGGAATGGATGTTGGTGGTACGAAAGCGCTTCCTTCGTGGTCGACGAGAAACGGTGCGTCGGCAAAGCCACTGATAACCTGCTCAAGCAGAAGACATTCCGTGTAATGCAACGGCATGGCTGCGCTGGTTACATGCCCCAAGTTGACACAGACGGTTCCGCCTTATTGTAGGCTGCATTCGTGCCGATGCGGCTCCCGATGTTCGTAGGATGGCAGTGGACACTTGTAAAACTCAGCTGTAGCACTTCTTCCATTGACGAAAACATTGAACTGAAGTTCAACTTCCGGGAATGGATGATGCTGGTAGGAGAGCGCTTCCTTCGTGGTCGACGAGAAGCGGTGCGTCGGCAAAGCCACTGATAACCTGCACAAGCAGAAGAAATTCCGTGTAACGCAACGGCATGGCTGCGCTGGTTACATGCCCCAAGTTGACACTGACGGT
This sequence comes from Amblyomma americanum, assembly GCF_052857255.1. NCBI lineage: Eukaryota > Metazoa > Arthropoda > Arachnida > Ixodida > Ixodidae > Amblyomma > Amblyomma americanum. The sequence continues at coordinate 11,971,411 of NC_135500.1, forward strand.
TCCGCCTTCTTGTAGGCTGCATACGTGTCGATGCGGCTCCCGATGTTCGTAGGATGGCAGTGGACACTTGTCAAACTCAGCTGTAGCAATTTGCGCCTGTGTTGTCGTGTTTGTTCCTGTTCTCGTGTCGTGTCTAATTCGCGCAGTACTAACCTTTTTTCCGTGTAACGCAACGGCATGGCTGCGCTGGTTACATGCCCCAAGTTGACACTGACGGTTCCGCCTTCTTGTAGGCTGCATGCGTGTCGATGCTGCTCCCGATATTCGTAGGATGGCAGTGGACACTTGTCAAACTCAGCTGTAGCACTTTTTCCATTGACGAAAACGTTGAATCGAAGTTCACTGCTGTTGGAATGGATGTTGGTGGTACCAAAGCGCTTCCTTCGTGGTCGACGAGAAACGGTGCGTCGGCAAAGCCACTGATAACCTGCTCAAGCAGAAGAAATTCCGTGTAACGCAACGGCATGGCTGCGCTGGTTACATGCCCCAAGATGACACTGACGGTTCCGCCTTCTTGTAGGCTGCATACGTGTCGATGCGGCTCCCGATGTTCGTAGGATGGCAGTGGACACTTGTCAAACTCAGCTGTAGCAATTTGCGCCTGTGTTGTCGCGTTTGTTCCTGTTCTCGTGTCGTGTCTAATTCGCGCAGTACTAACCTTTTTCCGTGTAACGCAACGGCATGGCTGCGCTGGTTAAATGCCCCAAGTTGACACTGACGGTTCCGCCTTTTGTAGGCTGCATGCGTGTCGATGCGGCTCCCGATGTTCGTAGGATGGCAGTGGACACTTGTCAAACTCAGCTGTAGCACTTTTTCCATTGACGAAAACGTTGAATCGAAGTTCACTGCTGTTGGAATGGATGTTGGTGGTACGAAAGCGCTTCCTTCGTGGTCGACGAGAAACGGTGCGTCGGCAAAGCCACTGATAACCTGCTCAAGCAGAAGACATTCCGTGTAATGCAACGGCATGGCTGCGCTGGTTACATGCCCCAAGTTGACACAGACGGTTCCGCCTTATTGTAGGCTGCATACGTGCCGATGCGGCTCCCGATGTTCGTAGGATGGCAGTGGACACTTTTCAAACTCAGCTGTAGCAATTTGCGCCTGTGTTGTCGCGTTTGTTCCTGTTCTCGTGTCGTGTCTAATTCGCGCAGTACTAACCTTTTTCCGTGTAACGCAACGGCATGGCTGCCCTGGTTAAATGCCCCAAGTTGACACTGACGGTTCCGCCTTTTGTAGGCTGCATGCGTGTCGATGCGGCTCCCGATGTTCGTAGGATGGCAGTGGACACTTGTCAAACTCAGCTGTAGCACTTTTTCCATTGAAGAAAACGTTGAATCGAAGTTCACTGCTGTTGGAATGGATGTTGGTGGTACGAAAGCGCTTCCTTCGTGGTCAACGAGAAACGGTGCGTCGGCAAAGCCACTGATGACCTGCTCAAGCAGAAGACATTCCGTGTAATGCAACGGCATGGCTGCGCTGGTTACATGCCCCAAGTTGACACAGACGGTTCCGCCTTATTGTAGGCTGCATACGTGCCGATGCGGCTCCCGATGTTCGTAGGATGGCAGTGGACACTTGTAAAACTCAGCTGTAGCACTTCTTCCATTGACGAAAACATTGAACTGAAGTTCAACTTCCGGGAATGGATGATGCTGGTAGGAGAGCGCTTCCTTCGTGGTCGACGAGAAGTGGTGCGTCGGCAAAGCTACTGATAACCTGCACAAGCAGAAGAAATTCCGTGTAACGCAACGGCATGGCTGCGCTGGTTACATGCCCCAAGTTGACAATGACGGTTCCGCCTTCGTGTAGGCTGCATACGTGCCGATGCGGCTCCCGATGTTCGTAGGATGGCAGTGGACACTTGTAAAACTCAGCTGTAGCACTTCTTCCATTGACGAAAACATTGAACTGAAGTTCAACTTCCGGGAATGGATGATGCTGGTAGGAGAGCGCTTCCTTCGTGGTCGACGAGAAGCGGTGCGTCGGCAAAGCTACTGATAACCTGCACAAGCAGAAGAAATTCCGTGTATCGCAACGGCATGGCTGCGCTGGTTACATGCCCCAAGTTGACACTGACGGTTCCGCCTTCTTGTAGGCTGCATACGTGTCGATGCGGCTCCCGATGTTCGTAGGATGGCAGTGGACACTTGTCAAACTCAGCTGTAGCAATTTGCGCCTGTGTTGTCGTGTTTGTTCCTGTTCTCGTGTCGTGTGTAATTCCCGCAGCACTAACCTTTTTTCCGTGTAACGCAACGGCATGGCTGCGCTGGTTACATGCCCCAAGTTGACACTGACGGTTCCGCCTTCTTGTAGGCTGCATGCGTGTCGATGCTGCTCCCGATATTCGTAGGATGGCAGTGGACACTTGTCAAACTCAGCTGTAGCACTTTTTCCATTGACGAAAACGTTGAATCGAAGTTCACTGCTGTTGGAATGGATGTTGGTGGTACGAAAGCGCTTCCTTCGTGGTCGACGAGAAACGGTGCGTCGGCAAAGCCACTGATAACCTGCTCAAGCAGAAGAAATTCCGTGTAACGCAACGGCATGGCTGCGCTGGTTACATGCCCCAAGATGACACTGACGGTTCCGCCTTCTTGTAGGCTGCATACGTGTCGATGCGGCTCCCGATGTTCGTAGGATGGCAGTGGACACTTGTCAAACTCAGCTGTAGCACTTTTTTCCATTGACGAAAACGTTGAATCGAAGTTCACTGCTGTTGGAATGGAAGTTGCTGGTACGAAAGCGCTTCCTTCGTGGTCGACGAGAAGCGGTGCGTCGGCAAAGCCACTGATAACCTGCTCAAGCAGAAGAAATTCCGTGTAACGCAACGGCATGGCTGCGCTGGTTACACGCCCCAAGTTGACAATGACGGTTCCGCCTTCTTGTAGGCTGCATACGTGTCGATGCGGCTCCCGATGTTCGTAGGATGGCAGTGGACACTTGTCAAACTCAGCTGTAGCACTTTTTCCATTGACGAAAACGTTGAATCGAAGTTCACTGCTGTTGTAATGGATGTTGCTGGTACAAAAGCGCTTCCTTCGTGGTCGACGAGAAGCGGTGCGTCTGCAAAGCCACTGATAACCTGCTCAAGAAGAAGAAATTCCGTGTAACGGAACGGCATAGCTGCGCTGGTTACACGCCCCAAGTTGACACTGACGGTTCCGCCTTTTTGTAGGCTGCATACGTGTCGACGCGGCTCCCGATGTTCGTAGGATGGCAGTGGACATCTGTCAAACTCAGCTGTAGCACTTTCTCCATTGACGAAAACGTTGAATTGAAGTTCAACGCTGTCAGGAATGGAAGTTGCTGGTACAAAAGCGCTTCCTTCGTGGTCGACGAGAAGCGGTGCGTCGGCAAAGCCACTGATAACCTGCTCAAGCAGAAGAAATTCCGTGCAACACAACGGCATGGCTGCGCTGGTTACACGCCCCAAGATGACACTGACGGTTCCGCCTTCTTGTAGGCTGCATACGTGTCGATGCGGCTCCCGATGTTCGTAGGATGGCAGTGGACACTTGTCAAACTCAGCTGTAGCACTTTTTCCATTGACGAAAACGTTGAATCGAAGTTCACTGCTGTTGGAATGAATGTTGTTGGTACGAAAGCGCTTCCTTCGTGGTCGACGATTAGCGGTCCGTCGGCAAAGCCACTGATCACCTGCTCAAGCAGAAGAAATTCCATGTAACGCAACGGCATGGCTGCGCTGGTTACACGCCCCAAGATGACACTGACGGTTCCGCCTTCTTGTAGGCTGCTTACGTGTCGATGCGGCTCCCGATGTTCGTAGGATGGCAGTGGACACTTGTCAAACTCAGCTGTAGCACTTTTTCCATTGACGAAAACGTTGAATCGAAGTTCACTGCTGTTGTAATGGATGTTGCTGGTACAAAAGCGCTTCCTTCGTGGTCGACGAGAAGCGGTGCGTCTGCAAAGCCACTGATAACCTGCTCAAGCAGAAGAAATTCCGTGTAACGCAACGGCATAGCTGCGCTGGTTACACGCCCCAAGTTGACACTGACGGTTCCGCCTTCTTGTAGGCTGCATACGTGTCGATGCGGCTCCCGATGTTCGTAGGATGGCAGTGGACACTTGTCAAACTCAGCTGTAGCACTTTTTCCATTGACGAAAACGTTGAATCGAAGTTCACTGCTGTTGGAATGGATGTTGCTGGTACGAAAGCGCTTCCTTCGTGGTCGATGAGTAGCGGTGCGTCGGCAAAGCCACTGATAACCTGCTCAAGCAGAAGAAATTCTGTGTAACGCAACGGCATGGCTGCGCTGGTTACACGCCCCAAGTAGACAATGACGGTTCCGCGTTCTTGTAGGCTGCATACGTGTCGATGCGGCTCCCGATGTTCGTAGGATGGCAGTGGACACTTGTCAAACTCAGCTGTAGCACTTTTTCCATTGACGAAAACGTTGAATCGAAGTTCACTGCTGTTGGAATGTTGGAATGGATGTTGCTGGTACGAATGCGCTTCCTTCGTGGTCGACGAGAAGCGGTGCGTCGGCAAAGCCACTGATAACCTGCTCAAGCAGAAGAAATTCCATGTAACGCAACGGCATGGCTGCGCTCGTTACACGCCCCAAGATGACACTGACGGTGCCGCCTTCTTGTAGGCTGCATACGTGTAGATGCGGCTCCTGATGTTCGTAGGATGGCAGTGGACACTTGTCAAACTCAGCTGTAGAACTTTTTCCCTTGACGAAAACGTTGAATCGAAGTTCACTGCTGTTGGAATCGATGTTGCTGGTACGAAAGCGCTTCCTTCGTGGTCGACGAGAAGCGGTGCGTCAGCAAAGCCACTGATAACCTGCTCAAGGAGAAGAAATTCCGTGTAACGCAACGACATAGCTGCGCTGGTTACACGCCCCAAGATGACACTGACGGTTCCGCCTTCTTGTAGGCTGCATACGTGTCGATGCGGCTCCCGATGTTCGTAGGATGGCAGTGGACACTTGTCAAACTCAGCTGTAGCACTTTTTCCATTGACGAAAACGCTGAATCGAAGTTCACTGCTGTTGGAATGGATGTTGGTGGTACGAAAGCGCTTCCTTCGTGGTCGACGAGAAACGGTGCGTCGGCAAAGCCACTGATAACCTGCTCAAGCAGAAGAAATTCCGTGTAATGCAACGGCATGGCTGCGCTGGTTACATGCCCCAAGTTGACACTGACGGTTCCGCCTTATTGTAGGCTGCATACGTGCCGATGCGGCTCCCGATCTTCGTAGGATGGCAGTGGGCACTTGTAAAACTCAGCTGTAGCAATTTGCGCCTGTGTTGTCGCGTTTGTTCCTGTTCTCGTGTCGTGTCTAATTCGCGCAGTACTAACCTTTTTCCGTGTAACGCAACGGCATGGCTGCGCTGGTTACATGCCCCAAGTTGACACTGACGGTTCCGCCTTTTGTAGGCTGCATGCGTGTCGATGCGGCTCCCGATGTTCGTAGGATGGCAGTGGACACTTGTCAAACTCAGCTGTAGCACTTTTTCCATTGACGAAAACGTTGAATCGAAGTTCACTGCTTTTGGAATGGATGTTGGTGGTGCGAAAGCGCTTCCTTCGTGGTCGACGAGAAACGGTACGTCGGCAAAGCCACTGATAACCTGCTCAAGCAGAAGAAATTCCGTGTAACGGAACGGCATGGCTGCACTGGTTACATGCCCCAAGTTGACACTGACGGTTCCGCCTTCTTGCAGGCTGCATACGTGTCGATGCGGCTCTTGATGTTCGTAGGATGGCAGTGGACACTTGTAACACTCAGCTGTAGCACTTTTGCCATTGACGAAAACGTTGATTCGAAGTTCACTGCTGTTGGAATGAATGTTGCTGGTACGAAAGCGCTTCCTTGGTGGTCGACGAGAGGCGGTGCGTCGGCAAAGCCACTGATAACCTGTTCAAGAAGAAGAAATTCCGTGTATCGCAACGGCATGGCTGCGCTGGTTACATGCCCCAAGTTGACACTGACGGTTCCGCCTTCTTGTAGGCTGCATACGTGTCGATGCGGCTCCCGATGTTCGTAGGATGGCAGTGGACACTTGTCAAACTCAGCTGTAGCAATTTGCGCCTGTGTTGTCGCGTTTGTTCCTGTTCTCGTGTCGTGTCTAATTCGCGCAGTACTAACCTTTTTTCCGTGTAACGCAATGGCATGGCTGCGCTGGTTACATGCCCCAAGTTGACACTGACGGTTCCGCCTTCTTGTAGGCTGCATGCGTGTCGATGCTGCTCCCGATATTCGTAGGATGGCAGTGGACACTTGTCAAACTCAGCTGTAGCACTTTTTCCATTGACGAAAACGTTGAATCGAAGTTCACTGCTGTTGGAATGGATGTTGGTGGTACGAAAGCGCTTCCTTCGTGGTCGACGAGAAACGGTGCGTCGGCAAAGCCACTGATAACCTGCTCAAGCAGAAGAAATTCCGTGTAACGCAACGGCATGGCTGCGCTGGTTACATGCCCCAAGATGACACTGACGGTTCCGCCTTCTTGTAGGCTGCATACGTGTCGATGCGGCTCCCGATGTTCGTAGGATGGCAGTGGACACTTGTCAAACTCAGCTGTAGCACTTTTTTCCATTGACGAAAACGTTGAATCGAAGTTCACTGCTGTTGGAATGGAAGTTGCTGGTACGAAAGCGCTTCCTTCGTGGTCGACGAGAAGCGGTGCGTCGGCAAAGCCACTGATAACCTGCAGAAGCAGAAGAAATTCCGTGTAACGCAACGGCATGGCTGCGCCGGTGACACGCCCCAAGTTGACACTGACGGTTCCGCCTTCTTGTAGACTGCATACGTGTCGATGCGGCTCCCGATGTTCGTAGGATGGCAGTGGACACTTGTCAAACTCAGCTGTAGCACTTTTTCCATTGACGAAAACGTTGAATCGAAGTTCACTGCTGTTGTAATGGATGTTGCTGGTACAAAAGCGCTTCCTTCGTGGTCGACGAGAAGCGGTGCGTCTGCAAAGCCACTGATAACCTGCTCAAGCAGAAGAAATTCCGTGTAACGCAACGGCATAGCTGCGCTGGTTACACGCCCCAAGTTGACACTGACGGTTCCGCCTTCTTGTAGGCTGCATACGTGTCGATGCGGCTCCCGATGTTCGTAGGATGGCAGTGGACACTTGTCAAACTCAGCTGTAGCACTTTTTCCATTGACGAAAACGTTGAATCGAAGTTCACTGCTGTTGGAATGGATGTTGCTTTTACGAAAGCACTTCCTTCGTGGTCGACGAGAAGCGGTGCGTCGGCAAAGCCACTGATAACCTGCTCAAGCAGAAGAAATTTCGTCTAACGCAACGGCATGGCTGCGCTGGTTACACGCCCCAAGTTGACACTGACGGTTCCGCCTTCTTGTAGGCTGCATACGTGTCGATGCGGCTCCCGATGTTCGTAGGATGGCAGTGGACATTTGTCAAACTCAGCTGTAGCACTTTCTCCATTGACGAAAACGTTGAATTGAAGTTCAACGCTGTCAGGAATGGAAGTTGCTGGTACGAAAGCGCTTCCTTCGTGGTCGACGAGAAGCGGTGCGTCGGCAAAGCCACTGATAACCTGCTCAAGCAGAAGAAATTCCGTGTAACGCAACGGCATGGCTGCGCTGGTTACACGCCCCAAGTTGACACTGACGGTTCCGCCTTCTTGTAGGCTGCATACGTGTCGATGCGGCTCCCGATGTTCGTAGGATGGCAGTGGACACTTGTCAAACTCAGCTGTAGCACTTTTTCCATTGACGAAAACGTTGAATCGAAGTTCACTGCTGTTGGAATGGATGTTGGTGGTACGAAAGCGCTTCCTTCGTGGTCGACGAGAAACGGTGCGTCGGCAAAGCCACTGATAACCTGCTCAAGCAGAAGACATTCCGTGTAATGCAACGGCATGGCTGCGCTGGTTACATGCCCCAAGTTGACACAGACGGTTCCGCCTTATTGTAGGCTGCATTCGTGCCGATGCGGCTCCCGATGTTCGTAGGATGGCAGTGGACACTTGTAAAACTCAGCTGTAGCACTTCTTCCATTGACGAAAACATTGAACTGAAGTTCAACTTCCGGGAATGGATGATGCTGGTAGGAGAGCGCTTCCTTCGTGGTCGACGAGAAGCGGTGCGTCGGCAAAGCCACTGATAACCTGCACAAGCAGAAGAAATTCCGTGTAACGCAACGGCATGGCTGCGCTGGTTACATGCCCCAAGTTGACACTGACGGTTCCGCCTTCTTGTAGGCTGCATACGTGTCGATGCGGCTCCCGATGTTCGTAGGATGGCAGTGGACACTTGTCAAACTCAGCTGTAGCAATTTGCGCCTGTGTTGTCGTGTTTGTTCCTGTTCTCGTGTCGTGTCTAATTCGCGCAGTACTAACCTTTTTTCCGTGTAACGCAACGGCATGGCTGCGCTGGTTACATGCCCCAAGTTGACACTGACGGTTCCGCCTTCTTGTAGGCTGCATGCGTGTCGATGCTGCTCCCGATATTCGTAGGATGGCAGTGGACACTTGTCAAACTCAGCTGTAGCACTTTTTCCATTGACGAAAACGTTGAATCGAAGTTCACTGCTGTTGGAATGGATGTTGGTGGTACCAAAGCGCTTCCTTCGTGGTCGACGAGAAACGGTGCGTCGGCAAAGCCACTGATAACCTGCTCAAGCAGAAGAAATTCCGTGTAACGCAACGGCATGGCTGCGCTGGTTACATGCCCCAAGATGACACTGACGGTTCCGCCTTCTTGTAGGCTGCATACGTGTCGATGCGGCTCCCGATGTTCGTAGGATGGCAGTGGACACTTGTCAAACTCAGCTGTAGCAATTTGCGCCTGTGTTGTCGCGTTTGTTCCTGTTCTCGTGTCGTGTCTAATTCGCGCAGTATTAACCTTTTTCCGTGTAACGCAACGGCATGGCTGCGCTGGTTAAATGCCCCAAGTTGACACTGACGGTTCCGCCTTTTGTAGGCTGCATGCGTGTCGATGCGGCTCCCGATGTTCGTAGGATGGCAGTGGACACTTGTCAAACTCAGCTGTAGCACTTTTTCCATTGACGAAAACGTTGAATCGAAGTTCACTGCTGTTGGAATGGATGTTGGTGGTACGAAAGCGCTTCCTTCGTGGTCGACGAGAAACGGTGCGTCGGCAAAGCCACTGATAACCTGCTCAAGCAGAAGACATTCCGTGTAATGCAACGGCATGGCTGCGCTGGTTACATGCCCCAAGTTGACACAGACGGTTCCGCCTTATTGTAGGCTGCATACGTGCCGATGCGGCTCCCGATGTTCGTAGGATGGCAGTGGACACTTGTAAAACTCAGCTGTAGCACTTCTTCCATTGACGAAAACATTGAACTGAAGTTCAACTTCCGGGAATGGATGATGCTGGTAGGAGAGCGCTTCCTTCGTGGTCGACGAGAAGCGGTGCGTCGGCAAAGCCACTGATAACCTGCACAAGCAGAAGAAATTCCGTGTAACGCAACGGCATGGCTGCGCTGGTTACATGCCCCAAGTTGACACTGACGGTTCCGCCTTCTTGTAGGCTGCATACGTGTCGATGCGGCTCCCGATGTTCGTAGGATGGCAGTGGACACTTGTCAAACTCAGCTGTAGAAATTTGCGCCTGTGTTGTCGTGTTTGTTCCTGTTCTCGTGTCGTGTCTAATTCGCGCAGTACTAACCTTTTTTCCGTGTAACGCAACGGCATGGCTGCGCTGGTTACATGCCCCAAGATGACACTGACGGTTCCGCCTTCTTGTAGGCTGCATACGTGTCGATGCGGCTCCCGATGTTCGTAGGATGGCAGTGGACACTTGTCAAACTCAGCTGTAGCACTTTTTTCCATTGACGAAAACGTTGAATCGAAGTTCACTGCTGTTGGAATGGAAGTTGCTGGTACGAAAGCGCTTCCTTCGTGGTCGACGAGAAGCGGTGCGTCGGCAAAGCCACTGATAACCTGCAGAAGCAGAAGAAATTCCGTGTAACGCAACGGCATGGCTGCGCCGGTGACACGCCCCAAGTTGACACTGACGGTTCCGCCTTCTTGTAGACTGCATACGTGTCGATGCGGCTCCCGATGTTCGTAGGATGGCAGTGGACACTTGTCAAACTCAGCTGTAGCACTTTTTCCATTGACGAAAACGTTGAATCGAAGTTCACTGCTGTTGGAATGAATGTTGCTGGTACGAAAGCGCTTCCTTCGTGGTCGACGATTAGCGGTGCGTCGGCAAAGCCACTGATAACCAGCTCAAGCAGAAGAAATTCCATGTAACGCAACGGCATGGCTGCGCTGGTTACACGCCCCAACATGACACTGACGGTTCCGCCTTATTGTAGGCTGCATACGTGTCGATGCGGCTCCCGATGTTCGTAGGATGGCAGTGGACACTTGTCAAACTCAGCTGTAGCACTTTTTCCATTGACGAAAACGTTGAATCGAAGTTCACTGGTGTTGTAATGGATGTTGCTGGTACAAAAGCGCTTCCTTCGTGGTCGACGAGAAGTGGTGCGTCTGCAAAGCCACTGATAACCTGCTCAAGCAGAAGAAATTCCGTGTAACGCAACGGCATAGCTGCGCTGGTTACACGCCCCAAGTTGACACTGACGGTTCCGCCTTCTTGTAGGCTGCATACGTGTCGATGCGGCTCCCGATGTTCGTAGGATGGCAGTGGACACTTGTCAAACTCAGCTGTAGCACTTTTTCCATTGACGAAAACGTTGAATCGAAGTTCACTGCTGTTGGAATGGATGTTGCTGGTACGAAAGCGCTTCCTTCGTGGTCGATGAGTAGTGGTGCGTCGGCAAAGCCACTGATAACCTGCTCAAGCAGAAGAAATTCCGTGTAACGCAACGGCATGGCTGCGCTGGCTACACGCCCCAAGTAGACACTGACGGTTCCGCCTTCTTGTAGGCTGCATACGTGTCGATGCGGCTCCCGATGTTCGTAGGATGGCAGTGGACACTTGTCAAACTCAGCTGTAGCACTTTTTCCATTGACGAAAACGTTGAATCGAAGTTCACTGCTGTTGGAATGGATGTTGCTTTTACGAAAGCACTTCCTTCGTGGTCGACGAGAAGCGGTGCGTCGGCAAAGCCACTGATAACCTGCTCAAGCAGAAGAAATTTCGTCTAACGCAACGGCATGGCTGCGCTGGTTACACGCCCCAAGTTGACACTGACGGTTCCGCCTTCTTGTAGGCTGCATACGTGTCGATGCGGCTCCCGATGTTCGTAGGATGGCAGTGGACATTTGTCAAACTCAGCTGTAGCACTTTCTCCATTGACGAAAACGTTGAATTGAAGTTCAACGCTGTCAGGAATGGAAGTTGCTGGTACGAAAGCGCTTCCTTCGTGGTCGACGAGAAGCGGTGCGTCGGCAAAGCCACTGATAACCTGCTCAAGCAGAAGAAATTCCGTGTAACGCAACGGCATGGCTGCGCTGGTTACACGCCCCAAGTTGACACTGACGGTTCCGCCTTCTTGTAGGCTGCATACGTGTCGATGCGGCTCCCGATGTTCGTAGGATGGCAGTGGACACTTGTCAAACTCAGCTGTAGCACTTTTTCCATTGACGAAAACGTTGAATCGAAGTTCACTGCTGTTGGAATGGATGTTGGTGGTACGAAAGCGCTTCCTTCGTGGTCGACGAGAAACGGTGCGTCGGCAAAGCCACTGATAACCTGCTCAAGCAGAAGACATTCCGTGTAATGCAACGGCATGGCTGCGCTGGTTACATGCCCCAAGTTGACACAGACGGTTCCGCCTTATTGTAGGCTGCATTCGTGCCGATGCGGCTCCCGATGTTCGTAGGATGGCAGTGGACACTTGTAAAACTCAGCTGTAGCACTTCTTCCATTGACGAAAACATTGAACTGAAGTTCAACTTCCGGGAATGGATGATGCTGGTAGGAGAGCGCTTCCTTCGTGGTCGACGAGAAGCGGTGCGTCGGCAAAGCCACTGATAACCTGCACAAGCAGAAGAAATTCCGTGTAACGCAACGGCATGGCTGCGCTGGTTACATGCCCCAAGTTGACACTGACGGTTCCGCCTTCTTGTAGGCTGCATACGTGTCGATGCGGCTCCCGATGTTCGTAGGATGGCAGTGGACACTTGTCAAACTCAGCTGTAGCAATTTGCGCCTGTGTTGTCGTGTTTGTTCCTGTTCTCGTGTCGTGTCTAATTCGCGCAGTACTAACCTTTTTTCCGTGTAACGCAACGGCATGGCTGCGCTGGTTACATGCCCCAAGTTGACACTGACGGTTCCGCCTTCTTGTAGGCTGCATGCGTGTCGATGCTGCTCCCGATATTCGTAGGATGGCAGTGGACACTTGTCAAACTCAGCTGTAGCACTTTTTCCATTGACGAAAACGTTGAATCGAAGTTCACTGCTGTTGGAATGGATGTTGGTGGTACCAAAGCGCTTCCTTCGTGGTCGACGAGAAACGGTGCGTCGGCAAAGCCACTGATAACCTGCTCAAGCAGAAGAAATTCCGTGTAACGCAACGGCATGGCTGCGCTGGTTACATGCCCCAAGATGACACTGACGGTTCCGCCTTCTTGTAGGCTGCATACGTGTCGATGCGGCTCCCGATGTTCGTAGGATGGCAGTGGACACTTGTCAAACTCAGCTGTAGCAATTTGCGCCTGTGTTGTCGCGTTTGTTCCTGTTCTCGTGTCGTGTCTAATTCGCGCAGTACTAACCTTTTTCCGTGTAACGCAACGGCATGGCTGCGCTGGTTAAATGCTCCAAGTTGACACTGACGGTTCCGCCTTTTGTAGGCTGCATGCGTGTCGATGCGGCTCCCGATGTTCGTAGGATGGCAGTGGACACTTGTCAAACTCAGCTGTAGCACTTTTTCCATTGACGAAAACGTTGAATCGAAGTTCACTGCTGTTGGAATGGATGTTGGTGGTACGAAAGCGCTTCCTTCGTGGTCGACGAGAAACGGTGCGTCGGCAAAGCCACTGATAACCTGCTCAAGCAGAAGACATTCCGTGTAATGCAACGGCATGGCTGCGCTGGTTACATGCCCCAAGTTGACACAGACGGTTCCGCCTTATTGTAGGCTGCATACGTGCCGATGCGGCTCCCGATGTTCGTAGGATGGCAGTGGACACTTGTAAAACTCAGCTGTAGCACTTTTTCCATTGACGAAAACGTTGAATCGAAGTTCACTGCTGTTGGAATGAATGTTGCTGGTACGAAAGCGCTTCCTTCGTGGTCGACGATTAGCGGTGCGTCGGCAAAGCCACTGATAACCAGCTCAAGCAGAAGAAATTCCATGTAACGCAACGGCATGGCTGCGCTGGTTACACGCCCCAACATGACACTGACGGTTCCGCCTTATTGTAGGCTGCATACGTGTCGATGCGGCTCCCGATGTTCGTAGGATGGCAGTGGACACTTGTCAAACTCAGCTGTAGCACTTTTTCCATTGACGAAAACGTTGAATCGAAGTTCACTGGTGTTGTAATGGATGTTGCTGGTACAAAAGCGCTTCCTTCGTGGTCGACGAGAAGTGGTGCGTCTGCAAAGCCACTGATAACCTGCTCAAGCAGAAGAAATTCCGTGTAACGCAACGGCATAGCTGCGCTGGTTACACGCCCCAAGTTGACACTGACGGTTCCGCCTTCTTGTAGGCTGCATACGTGTCGATGCGGCTCCCGATGTTCGTAGGATGGCAGTGGACACTTGTCAAACTCAGCTGTAGCACTTTTTCCATTGACGAAAACGTTGAATCGAAGTTCACTGCTGTTGGAATGGATGTTGCTGGTACGAAAGCGCTTCCTTCGTGGTCGATGAGTAGTGGTGCGTCGGCAAAGCCACTGATAACCTGCTCAAGCAGAAGAAATTCCGTGTAACGCAACGGCATGGCTGCGCTGGCTACACGCCCCAAGTAGACACTGACGGTTCCGCCTTCTTGTAGGCTGCATACGTGTCGATGCGGCTCCCGATGTTCGTAGGATGGCAGTGGACACTTGTCAAACTCAGCTGTAGCACTTTTTCCATTGACGAAAACGTTGAATCGAAGTTCACTGCTGTTGGAATGGATGTTGCTTTTACGAAAGCACTTCCTTCGTGGTCGACGAGAAGCGGTGCGTCGGCAAAGCCACTGATAACCTGCTCAAGCAGAAGAAATTTCGTCTAACGCAACGGCATGGCTGCGCTGGTTACACGCCCCAAGTTGACACTGACGGTTCCGCCTTCTTGTAGGCTGCATACGTGTCGATGCGGCTCCCGATGTTCGTAGGATGGCAGTGGACATTTGTCAAACTCAGCTGTAGCACTTTCTCCATTGACGAAAACGTTGAATTGAAGTTCAACGCTGTCAGGAATGGAAGTTGCTGGTACGAAAGCGCTTCCTTCGTGGTCGACGAGAAGCGGTGCGTCGGCAAAGCCACTGATAACCTGCTCAAGCAGAAGAAATTCCGTGTAACGCAACGGCATGGCTGCGCTGGTTACACGCCCCAAGTTGACACTGACGGTTCCGCCTTCTTGTAGGCTGCATACGTGTCGATGCGGCTCCCGATGTTCGTAGGATGGCAGTGGACACTTGTCAAACTCAGCTGTAGCACTTTTTCCATTGACGAAAACGTTGAATCGAAGTTCACTGCTGTTGGAATGGATGTTGGTGGTACGAAAGCGCTTCCTTCGTGGTCGACGAGAAACGGTGCGTCGGCAAAGCCACTGATAACCTGCTCAAGCAGAAGACATTCCGTGTAATGCAACGGCATGGCTGCGCTGGTTACATGCCCCAAGTTGACACAGACGGTTCCGCCTTATTGTAGGCTGCATTCGTGCCGATGCGGATCCCGATGTTCGTAGGATGGCAGTGGACACTTGTAAAACTCAGCTGTAGCACTTCTTCCATTGACGAAAACATTGAACTGAAGTTCAACTTCCGGGAATGGATGATGCTGGTAGGAGAGCGCTTCCTTCGTGGTCGACGAGAAGCGGTGCGTCGGCAAAGCCACTGATAACCTGCACAAGCAGAAGAAATTCCGTGTAACGCAACGGCATGGCTGCGCTGGTTACATGCCCCAAGTTGACACTGACGGTTCCGCCTTCTTGTAGGGTGCATACGTGTCGATGCGGCTCCCGATGTTCGTAGGATGGCAGTGGACACTTGTCAAACTCAGCTGTAGCAATTTGCGCCTGTGTTGTCGTGTTTGTTCCTGTTCTCGTGTCGTGTCTAATTCGCGCAGTACTAACCTTTTTTCCGTGTAACGCAACGGCATGGCTGCGCTGGTTACATGCCCCAAGTTGACACTGACGGTTCCGCCTTCTTGTAGGCTGCATGCGTGTCGATGCTGCTCCCGATATTCGTAGGATGGCAGTGGACACTTGTCAAACTCAGCTGTAGCACTTTTTCCATTGACGAAAACGTTGAATCGAAGTTCACTGCTGTTGGAATGGATGTTGGTGGTACCAAAGCGCTTCCTTCGTGGTCGACGAGAAACGGTGCGTCGGCAAAGCCACTGATAACCTGCTCAAGCAGAAGAAATTCCGTGTAACGCAACGGCATGGCTGCGCTGGTTACATGCCCCAAGATGACACTGACGGTTCCGCCTTCTTGTAGGCTGCATACGTGTCGATGCGGCTCCCGATGTTCGTAGGATGGCAGTGGACACTTGTCAAACTCAGCTGTAGCAATTTGCGCCTGTGTTGTCGCGTTTGTTCCTGTTCTCGTGTCGTGTCTAATTCGCGCAGTACTAACCTTTTTCCGTGTAACGCAACGGCATGGCTGCGCTGGTAAATGCCCCAAGTTGACACTGACGGTTCCGCCTTTTGTAGGCTGCATGCGTGTCGATGCGGCTCCCGATGTTCGTAGGATGGCAGTGGACACTTGTCAAACTCAGCTGTAGCACTTTTTCCATTGACGAAAACGTTGAATCGAAGTTCACTGCTGTTGGAATGGATGTTGGTGGTACGAAAGCGCTTCCTTCGTGGTCGACGAGAAACGGTGCGTCGGCAAAGCCACTGATAACCTGCTCAAGCAGAAGACATTCCGTGTAATGCAACGGCATGGCTGCGCTGGTTACATGCCCCAAGTTGACACAGACGGTTCCGCCTTATTGTAGGCTGCATACGTGCCGATGCGGCTCCCGATGTTCGTAGGATGGCAGTGGACACTTGTAAAACTCAGCTGTAGCACTTCTTCCATTGACGAAAACATTGAACTGAAGTTCAACTTCCGGGAATGGATGATGCTGGTAGGAGAGCGCTTCCTTCGTGGTCGACGAGAAGCGGTGCGTCGGCAAAGCCACTGATAACCTGCACAAGCAGAAGAAATTCCGTGTAACGCAACGGCATGGCTGCGCTGGTTACATGCCCCAAGTTGACACTGACGGTTCCGCCTTCTTGTAGGCTGCATACGTGTCGATGCGGCTCCCGATGTTCGTAGGATGGCAGTGGACACTTGTCAAACTCAGCTGTAGAAATTTGCGCCTGTGTTGTCGTGTTTGTTCCTGTTCTCGTGTCGTGTCTAATTCGCGCAGTACTAACCTTTTTTCCGTGTAACGCAACGGCATGGCTGCGCTGGTTACATGCCCCAAGATGACACTGACGGTTCCGCCTTCTTGTAGGCTGCATACGTGTCGATGCGGCTCCCGATGTTCGTAGGATGGCAGTGGACACTTGTCAAACTCAGCTGTAGCACTTTTTTCCATTGACGAAAACGTGGAATCGAAGTTCACTGCTGTTGGAATGGAAGTTGCTGGTACGAAAGCGCTTCCTTCGTGGTCGACGAGAAGCGGTGCGTCGGCAAAGCCACTGATAACCTGCAGAAGCAGAAGAAATTCCGTGTAACGCAACGGCATGGCTGCGCCGGTGACACGCCCCAAGTTGACACTGACGGTTCCGCCTTCTTGTAGACTGCATACGTGTCGATGCGGCTCCCGATGTTCGTAGGATGGCAGTGGACACTTGTCAAACTCAGCTGTAGCACTTTTTCCATTGACGAAAACGTTGAATCGAAGTTCACTGCTGTTGTAATGGATGTTGCTGGTACAAAAGCGCTTCCTTCGTGGTCGACGAGAAGCGGTGCGTCTTCAAAGCCACTGATAACCTGCTCAAGCAGAAGAAATTCCGTGTAACGCAACGGCATAGCTGCGCTGGTTACACGCCCCAAGTTGACACTGACGGTTCCGCCTTCTTGTAGGCTGCATACGTGTTGATGCGGCTCCCGATGTTCGTCGGATGGCAGTGGACACTTGTCAAACTCAGCTGTAGCACTTTTTCCATTGACGAAAACGTTGAATCGAAGTTCACTGCTGTTGGAATGAATGTTGCTGGTACGAAAGCGCTTCCTTCGTGGTCGACGATTAGCGGTGCGTCGGCAAAGCCACTGATCACCAGCTCAAGCAGAAGAAATTCCATGTAACGCAACGGCATGGCTGCGCTGGTTACACGCCCCAACATGACACTGACGGTTCCGCCTTCTTGTAGGCTGCATACGTGTCGATGCGGCTCCCGATGTTCGTAGGATGGCAGTGGACACTTGTCAAACTCAGCTGTAGCACTTTTTCCATTGACGAAAACGTTGAATCGAAGTTCACTGGTGTTGTAATGGATGTTGCTGGTACAAAAGCGCTTCCTTCGTGGTCGACGAGAAGTGGTGCGTCTGCAAAGCCACTGATAACCTTCTCAAGCAGAAGAAATTCCGTGTAACGCAACGGCATAGCTGCGCTGGTTACACGCCCCAAGTTGACACTGACGGTTCCGCCTTCTTGTAGGCTGCATACGTGTCGATGCGGCTCCCGATGTTCGTAGGATGGCAGTGGACACTTGTCAAACTCAGCTGTAGCACTTTTTCCATTGACGAAAACGTTGAATCGAAGTTCACTGCTGTTGGAATGGATGTTGCTGGTACGAAAGCGCTTCCTTCGTGGTCGATGAGTAGCGGTGCGTCGGCAAAGCCACTGATAACCTGCTCAAGCAGAAGAAATTCCGTGTAACGCAAAGGCATGGCTGCGCTGGCTACACGCCCCAAGTAGACACTGACGGTTCCGCCTTCTTGTAGGCTGCATACGTGTCGATGCGGCTCCCGATGTTCGTAGGATGGCAGTGGACACTTGTCAAACTCAGCTGTAGCACTTTTTCCATTGACGAAAACGTTGAATCGAAGTTCACTGCTGTTGGAATGGATGTTGCTTTTACGAAAGCACTTCCTTCGTGGTCGACGAGAAGCGGTGCGTCGGCAAAGCCACTGATAACCTGCTCAAGCAGAAGAAATTTCGTCTAACGCAACGGCATGGCTGCGCTGGTTACACGCCCCAAGTTGACACTGACGGTTCCGCCTTCTTGTAGGCTGCATACGTGTCGATGCGGCTCCCGATGTTCGTAGGATGGCAGTGGACATTTGTCAAACTCAGCTGTAGCACTTTCTCCATTGACGAAAACGTTGAATTGAAGCTCAACGCTGTCAGGAATGGAAGTTGCTGGTACGAAAGCGCTTCCTTCGTGGTCGACGAGAAGCGGTGCGTCGGCAAAGCCACTGATAACCTGCTCAAGCAGAAGAAATTCCGTGTAACGCAACGGCATGGCTGCGCTGGTTACACGCCCCAAGTTGACACTGGCGGTTCCGCCTTCTTGTAGGCTGCATACGTGTCGATGCGCCTCCCGATGTTCGTAGGATGGCAGTGGACACTTGTCAAACTCAGCTGTAGCACTTTTTCCATTGACGAAAACGTTGAATCGAAGTTCACTGCTGTTGGAATGGATGTTGCTTTTACGAAAGCACTTCCTTCGTGGTCGACGAGAAGCGGTGCGTCGGCAAAGCCACTGATAACCTGCTCAAGCAGAAGAAATTTCGTCTAACGCAACGGCATGGCTGCGCTGGTTACACGCCCCAAGTTGACACTGACGGTTCCGCCTTCTTGTAGGCTGCATACCTGCCGATGCGGCTCCCGATGTTCGTAGGATGGCAGTGGACACTTGTAAAACTCAGCTGTAGCACTTCTTCCATTGACGAAAACATTGAACTGAAGTTCAACTTCCGGGAATGGATGATGCTGGTAGGAGAGCGCTTCCTTCGTGGTCGACGAGAAGCGGTGCGTCGGCAAAGCCACTGATAACCTGCACAAGCAGAAGAAATTCCGTGTAACACAACGGCATGGCTGCGCTGGTTACATGCCCCAAGTTGACACTGACGGTTCCGCCTTCTTGTAGGTTGCATACGTGTCGATGCGGCTCCCGATGTTCGTAGGATGGCAGTGGACACTTGTCAATCTCAGCTGTAGCAATTTGCGCCTGTGTTGTCGTGTTTGTTCCTGTTCTCGTGTCGTGTCTAATTCGCGCAGTACTAACCTCTTTTCCGTGTAACGCAACGGCATGGCTGCGCTGGTTACATGCCCCAAGTTGACACTGACGGTTCCGCCTTCTTGTAGGCTGCATGCGTGTCGATGCTGCTCCCGATATTCGTAGGATGGCAGTGGACACTTGTCAAACTCAGCTGTTGCACTTTTTCCATTGACGAAAACGTTGAATCGAAGTTCACTGCTGTTGGAATGGATGTTGGTGGTACGAAAGCGCTTCCTTCGTGGTCGACGAGAAACGGTGCGTCGGCAAAGCCACTGATAACCTGCTCAAGCAGAAGAAATTCCGTGTAACGCAACGGCATGGCTGCGCTGGTTACATGCCCCAAGATGACACTGACGGTTCCGCCTTCTTGTAGGCTGCATACGTGTCGATGCGGCTCCCGATGTTCGTAGGATGGCAGTGGACACTTGTCAAACTCAGCTGTAGCACTTTTTTCCATTGACGAAAACGTTGAATCGAAGTTCACTGCTGTTGGAATGGAAGTTGCTGGTACGAAAGCGCTTCCTTCGTGGTCGACGAAAAGCGGTGCGTCGGCAAAGCCACTGATAACCTGCAGAAGCAGAAGAAATTCCGTGTAACGCAACGGCATGGCTGCGCCGGTGACACGCCCCAAGTTGACACTGACGGTTCCGCCTTCTTGTAGGCTGCATACGTGTCGATGCGGCTCCCGATGTTCGTCGGATGGCAGTGGACACTTGTCAAACTCAGCTGTAGCACTTTTTCCATTCACGAAAACGTTGAATCGAAGTTCACTGCTGTTGGATTGAATGTTGCTGGTACGAAAGCGCTTCCTTCGTGGTCGACGATTAGCGGTGCGTCGGCAAATCCACTGATAACCAGCTCAAGCAGAAGAAATTCCATGTAACGCAACGGCATGGCTGCGCTGGTTACACGCCCCAAGATGACACTGACGGTTCCGCCTTCTTGTAGGCTGCATACGTGTCGATGCGGCTCCCGATGTTCGTAGGATGGCAGTGGACACTTGTCAAACTCAGCTGTAGCACTTTTTCCATTGACGAAAACGTTGAATCGAAGTTCACTGGTGTTGTAATGGATGTTGCTGGTACAAAAGCGCTTCCTTCGTGGTCGACGAGAAGTGGTGCGTCTGCAAAGCCACTGATAACCTGCTCAAGCAGAAGAAATTCCGTGTAACGCAACGGCATAGCTGCGCTGGTTACACGCCCCAAGTTGACACTGACGGTTCCGCCTTCTTGTAGGCTGCATACGTGTCGATGCGGCTCCCGATGTTCGTAGGATGGCAGTGGACACTTGTCAAACTCAGCTGTAGCACTTTTTCCATTGACGAAAACGTTGAATCGAAGTTCACTGCTGTTGGAATGGATGTTGCTGGTACGAAAGCGCTTCCTTCGTGGTCGATGAGTAGCGGTGCGTCGGCAAAGCCACTGATAACCTGCTCAAGCAGAAGAAATTCCGTGTAACGCAACGGCATGGCTGCGCTGGTTACACGCCCCAAGTAGACACTGACGGTTCCGCCTTCTTGTAGGCTGCATACGTGGCGATGCGGCTCCCGATGTTCGTAGGATGGCAGTGGACACTTGTCAAACTCAGCTGTAGCACTTTTTCCATTGACGAAAACGTTGAATCGAAGTTCACTGCTGTTGGAATGGATGTTGCTTTTACGAAAGCACTTCCTTCGTGGTCGACGAGAAGCGGTGCGTCGGCAAAGCCACTGATAACCTGCTCAAGCAGAAGAAATTTCGTCTAACGCAACGGCATGGCTGCGCTGGTTACACGCCCCAAGTTGACACTGACGGTTCCGCCTTCTTGTAGGCTGCATACGTGTCGATGCGGCTCCCGATGTTCGTAGGATGGCAGTGGACATTTGTCAAACTCAGCTGTAGCACTTTCTCCATTGACGAAAACGTTGAATTGAAGTTCAACGCAGTCAGGAATGGAAGTTGCTGGTACGAAAGCGCTTCCTTCGTGGTCGACGAGAAGCGGTGCGTCGGCAAAGCCACTGATAACCTGCTCAAGCAGAAGAAATTCCGTGTAGCGCAACGGCATGGCTGCGCTGGTTACATGCCCCAAGTTGACACTGACGGTTCCGCCTTCTTGTAGGCTGCATACGTGTCGATGCGGCTCCCGATGTTCGTAGGATGGCAGTGGACACTTGTCAAACTCAGCTGTAACACTTTTTTCCATTGACGAAAACGTTGAACTGAAGTTTAACTTCCGGGAATGGATGATGCTGGTAGGAGAACGCTTCCTTCGTGGTCGACGAGAAGCTGTGCGTCGGCAAAGCCACTGATAACCTGCTCAAGCAGAAGAAATTCCGTCTAACGCAACGGCATGGCTGCGCTGGTTACACGCCCCATGTTGACACTGACGGTTCCGCCTTCTTGTAGGCTGCATACGTGTCGATGCGGCTCCCGATGTTCGTAGGATGGCAGTGGACACTTGTCAAACTCAGCTGTAGCACTTTTTCCATTGACGAAAACGTTGAATCCAAGTTCACTGCTGATGGAATGGATGTTGCTGGTACGAAAGCGCTTCCTTCGGGGTCGACGAGAAGCGGTGCGTCGGCAAAGCCACTGATAACCTGCTCAAGCAGAAGAAATTCCATGTAACGCAACCGCATGGCTGCGCTGGTTACACGCCCCAAGATGACACTGACGGTTCCGCCTTCTTGTAGGCTGCATACGTGTCGATGCGGCTCCCGATGTTCGCAGGATGGCAGTGGACACTTGTCAAACTCAGCTGTAGAACTTTTTCCATTGACGAAAACGTTTAACTGAAGTTCAACTTCCGGGAATGGATGATGCTGGTAGGAGAACGCTTCCTTCGTGGTCGACGAGAAGCGGTGCGTCGGCAAAGCCACTGATAACCTGCTCAAGCAGAAGAAATTCCGTCTAACGCAACGGCATGGCTGCGCTGGTTACACGCCCCAAGTTGACACTGACGTTTCCGCCTTCTTGTAGGCTGCATACGTGTCGATGCGGCTCCCGATGTTCGTAGGATGGCAGTGGACACTTGTCAAACTCAGCTGTAGCACTTTTTCCATTGACGAAAACGTTGAATCGAAGTTCACTGCTGTTGGAATGGATGTTGCTTTTACGAAAGCACTTCCTTCGTGGTCGACGAGAAGCGGTGCGTCGGCAAAGCCACTGATAACCTGCTCAAGCAGAAGAAATTTCGTCTAACGCAACGGCATGGCTGCGCTGGTTACACGCCCCAAGTTGACACGGACGGTTCCGCCTTCTTGTAGGCTGCATACGTGTCGATGCGGCTCCCGATGTTCGTAGGATGGCAGTGGACACTTGTCAAACTCAGCTGTAGCACTTTTTCCATTGACGAAAACGTTGAATCGAAGTTCACTGCTGTTGGAATGGATGTTGCTGGTACGAAAGCGCTTCCTTCGTGGTCGATGAGTAGCGGTGCGTCGGCAAAGCCACTGATAACCTGCTCAAGCAGAAGAAATTCCGTGTAACGCAACGGCATGGCTGCGCTGGTTACACGCCCCAAGTAGACACTGACGGTTCCGCCTTCTTGTAGGCTGCATACGTGGCGATGCGGCTCCCGATGTTTGTAGGATGGCAGTGGACACTTGTCAAACTCAGCTGTAGCACTTTTTCCATTGAAGAAGACGTTGAATCGAAGTTCACTGCTGTTGGAATGGATGTTGCTTTTACGAAAGCACTTCCTTCGTGGTCGACGAGAAGCGGCGCGTCGGCAAAGCCACTGATAACTTGCTCAAGCAGAAGAAATTTCGTCTAACGCAACGGCATGGCTGCGCTGGTTACACGCCCCAAGTAGACACTGACGGTTCCGCCTTCTTGTAGGCTGCATACGTGGCGATGCGGCTCCCGATGTTTGTAGGATGGCAGTGGACACTTGTCAAACTCAGCTGTAGCACTTTTTCCATTGAAGAAGACGTTGAATCGAAGTTCACTGCTGTTGGAATGGATGTTGCTTTTACGAAAGCGCTTCCTTCGTGGTCGACGAGAAGCGGTGCGTCGGCAAAGCCACTGATAACCTGCTCAAGCAGAAGAAATTCCGTGTAACGCAACGGCATGGCTGCGCTGGTTACACGCCCCAAGTTGACACTGACGGTTCCGCCTTCTTGTAGGCTGCATACGTGTCGATGCGGCTCCCGATGTTCGTAGGATGGCAGTGGACACTTGTCAAACTCAGCTGTAGCACTTTTTCCATTGACGAAAACGTCGAATCGAAGTTCACAGCTGTTGGAATGAATGTTGCTGGTACGAAAGCGCTTCCTTCGTGGTCGACGATTAGCGGTGTGTCGGCAAAGCCACTGATAACCTGCTCAAGCAGAAGAAATTCCATGTAACGCAACGGCATGGCTGCGCTGGTTACACGCCCCAAGATGACACTGACGATTCCGCCTTCTTGTAGGCTGCATACGTGTCGATGCGGCTCCCGATGTTCGTAGGATGGCAGTGGACACTTGTCAAACTCAGCTGTAGCAATTTGCGCCTGTGTTGTCGTGTTTGTTCCTGTTCTCGTGTCGTGTCTAATTCGCGCAGTACTAACCTTTTTTCCGTGTAACGCAACGGCATGGCTGCGCTGGTTACATGCCCCAAGTTGACACTGACGGTTCCGCCTTCTTGTAGGCTGCATGCGTGTCGATGCTGCTCCCGATATTCGTAGGATGGCAGTGGACACTTGTCAAACTCAGCTGTAGCACTTTTTCCATTGACGAAAACGTTGAATCGAAGTTCACTGCTGTTGGAATGGATGTTGGTGGTACGAAAGCGCTTCCTTCGTGGTCGACGAGAAACGGTGCGTCGGCAAAGCCACTGATAACCTGCTCAAGCAGAAGAAATTCCGTGTAACGCAACGGCATGGCTGCGCTGGTTACATGCCCCAAGATGACACTGACGGTTCCGCCTTCTTGTAGGCTGCATACGTGTCGATGCGGCTCCCGATGTTCGTAGGATGGCAGTGGACACTTGTCAAACTCAGCTGTAGCACTTTTTTCCATTGACGAAAACGTTGAATCGAAGTTCACTGCTGTTGGAATGGAAGTTGCTGGTACGAAAGCGCTTCCTTCGTGGTCGATGAGTAGCGGTGCGTCGGCAAAGCCACTGATAACCTGCTCAAGCAGAAGAAATTCCGTGTAACGCAACGGCATGGCTGCGCTGGTTACACGCCCCAAGTAGACACTGACGGTTCCGCCTTCTTGTAGGCTGCATACGTGGCGATGCGGCTCCCGATGTTCGTAGGATGGCAGTGGACACTTGTCAAACTCAGCTGTAGCACTTTTTCCATTGACGAAGACGTTGAATCGAAGTTCACTGCTGTTGGAATGGATGTTGCTTTTACGAAAGCACTTCCTTCGGGGTCGACGAGAAGCGGCGCGTCGGCAAAGCCACTGATAACCTGCTCAAGCAGAAGAAATTTCGTCTAACGCAACGGCATGGCTGCGCTGGTTACACGCCCCAAGTTGACACTGACGGTTCCGCCTTCTTGTAGGCTGCATACGTGTCGATGCGGCTCCCGATGTTCGTAGGATGGCAGTGGACATTTGTCAAACTCAGCTGTAGCACTTTCTCCATTGACGAAAACGTTGAATTGAAGTTCAACGCAGTCAGGAATGGAAGTTGCTGGTACGAAAGCGCTTCCTTCGTGGTAGACGAGAAGCGGTGCGTCGGCAAAGCCACTGATAACCTGCTCAAGCAGAAGAAATTCCGTGTAACGCAACGGCATGGCTGCGCTGGTTACACGCCCCAAGTTGACACTGACGGTTCCGCCTTCTTGTAGGCTGCATACGTGTCGATGCGGCTCCCGATGTTCGTAGGATGGCAGTGGACACTTGTCAAACTCAGCTGTAGCACTTTTTCCATTGACGAAAACGTTGAATCGAAGTTCACAGCTGTTGGAATGAATGTTGCTGGTACGAAAGCGCTTCCTTCGTGGTCGACGATTAGCGGTGTGTCGGCAAAGCCACTGATAACCTGCTCAAGCAGAAGAAATTCCATGTAACGCAACGGCATGGCTGCGCTGGTTACACGCCCCAAGATGACACTGACGGTTCCGCCTTCTTGTAGGCTGCATACGTGTCGATGCGGCTCCCGATGTTCGTAGGATGGCAGTGGACACTTGTCAAACTCAGCTGTAGCAATTTGCGCCTGTGTTGTCGTGTTTGTTCCTGTTCTCGTGTCGTGTCTAATTCGCGCAGTACTAACCTTTTTTCCGTGTAACGCAACGGCGTGGCTGCGCTGGGTACATGCCCCAAGTTGACACTGACGGTTCCGCCTTCTTGTAGGCTGCATGCGTGTCGATGCTGCTCCCGATATTCGTAGGATGGCAGTGGACACTTGTCAAACTCAGCTGTAGCACTTTTTCCATTGACGAAAACGTTGAATCGAAGTTCACTGCTGTTGGAATGGATGTTGGTGGTACGAAAGCGCTTCCTTCGTGGTCGACGAGAAACGGTGCGTCGGCAAAGCCACTGATAACCTGCTCAAGCAGAAGAAATTCCGTGTAACGCAACGGCATGGCTGCGCTGGTTACATGCCCCAAGATGACACTGACGGTTCCGCCTTCTTGTAGGCTGCATACGTGTCGATGCGGCTCCCGATGTTCGTAGGATGGCAGTGGACACTTGTCAAACTCAGCTGTAGCACTTTTTTCCATTGACGAAAACGTTGAATCGAAGTTCACTGCTGTTGGAATGGAAGTTGCTGGTACGAAAGCGCTTCCTTCGTGGTCGATGAGTAGCGGTGCGTCGGCAAAGCCACTGATAACCTGCTCAAGCAGAAGAAATTCCGTGTAACGCAACGGCATGGCTGCGCTGGTTACACGCCCCAAGTAGACACTGACGGTTCCGCCTTCTTGTAGGCTGCATACGTGGCGATGCGGCTCCCGATGTTCGTAGGATGGCAGTGGACACTTGTCAAACTCAGCTGTAGCACTTTTTCCATTGACGAAGACGTTGAATCGAAGTTCACTGCTGTTGGAATGGATGTTGCTTTTACGAAAGCACTTCCTTCGGGGTCGACGAGAAGCGGCGCGTCGGCAAAGCCACTGATAACCTGCTCAAGCAGAAGAAATTTCGTCTAACGCAACGGCATGGCTGCGCTGGTTACACGCCCCAAGCTGACACTGACGGTTCCGCCTTCTTGTAGGCTGCATACGTGTCGATGCGGCTCCCGATGTTCGTAGGATGGCAGTGGACATTTGTCAAACTCAGCTGTAGCACTTTCTCCATTGACGAAAACGTTGAATTGAAGTTCAACGCAGTCAGGAATGGAAGTTGCTGGTACGAAAGCGCTTCCTTCGTGGTAGACGAGAAGCGGTGCGTCGGCAAAGCCACTGATAACCTGCTCAAGCAGAAGAAATTCCGTGTAACGCAACGGCATGGCTGCGCTGGTTACACGCCCCAAGTTGACACTGACGGTTCCGCCTTCTTGTAGGCTGCATACGTGTCGATGCGGCTCCCGATGTTCGTAGGATGGCAGTGGACACTTGTCAAACTCAGCTGTAGCACTTTTTCCATTGACGAAAACGTTGAATCGAAGTTCACAGCTGTTGGAATGAATGTTGCTGGTACGAAAGCGCTTCCTTCGTGGTCGACGATTAGCGGTGTGTCGGCAAAGCCACTGATAACCTGCTCAAGCAGAAGAAATTCCATGTAACGCAACGGCATGGCTGCGCTGGTTACACGCCCCAAGATGACACTGACGGTTCCGCCTTCTTGTAGGCTGCATACGTGTCGATGCGGCTCCCGATGTTCGTAGGATGGCAGTGGACACTTGTCAAACTCAGCTGTAGCAATTTGCGCCTGTGTTGTCGTGTTTGTTCCTGTTCTCGTGTCGTGTCTAATTCGCGCAGTACTAACCTTTTTTCCGTGTAACGCAACGGCGTGGCTGCGCTGGGTACATGCCCCAAGTTGACACTGACGGTTCCGCCTTCTTGTAGGCTGCATGCGTGTCGATGCTGCTCCCGATATTCGTAGGATGGCAGTGGACACTTGTCAAACTCAGCTGTAGCACTTTTTCCATTGACGAAAACGTTGAATCGAAGTTCACTGCTGTTGGAATGGAAGTTGCTGGTACGAAAGCGCTTCCTTCGTGGTCGACGAGAAGCGGTGCGTCGGCAAAGCCACTGATAACCTGCAGAAGCAGAAGAAATTCCGTGTAACGCAACGGCATGGCTGCGCCGGTGACACGCCCCAAGTTGACACTGACGGTTCCGCCTTCTTGTAGACTGCATACGTGTCGATGCGGCTCCCGATGTTCGTAGGATGGCAGTGGACACTTGTCAAACTCAGCTGTAGCACTTTTTCCATTGACGAAAACGTTGAATCGAAGTTCACTGCTGTTGTAATGGATGTTGCTGGTACAAAAGCGCTTCCTTCGTGGTCGACGAGAAGCGGTGCGTCTGCAAAGCCACTGATAACCTGCTCAAGCAGAAGAAATTCCGTGTAACGCAACGGCATAGCTGCGCTGGTTACACGCCCCAAGTTGACACTGACGGTTCCGCCTTCTTGTAGGCTGCATACGTGTCGATGCGGCTCCCGATGTTCGTCGGATGGCAGTGGACACTTGTCAAACTCAGCTGTAGCACTTTTTCCATTGACGAAAACGTTGAATCGAAGTTCACTGCTGTTGGAATGAATGTTGCTGGTACGAAAGCGCTTCCTTCGTGGTCGACGATTAGCGGTGCGTCGGCAAAGCCACTGATAACCAGCTCAAGCAGAAGAAATTCCATGTAACGCAACGGCATGGCTGCGCTGGTTACACGCCCCAAGATGACACTGACGGTTCCGCCTTCTTGTAGGCTGCATACGTGTCGATGCGGCTCCCGATGTTCGTAGGATGGCAGTGGACACTTGTCAAACTCAGCTGTAGCACTTTTTCCATTGACGAAAACGTTGAATCGAAGTTCACTGGTGTTGTAATGGATGTTGCTGGTACAAAAGCGCTTCCATCGTGGTCGACGAGAAGTGGTGCGTCTGCAAAGCCACTGATAACCTGCTCAAGCAGAAGAAATTCCGTGTAACGCAACGGCATAGCTGCGCTGGTTACACGCCCCAAGTTGACACTGACGGTTCCGCCTTCTTGTAGGCTGCATACGTGTCGATACGGCTCCCGATGTTCGTAGGATGGCAGTGGACACTTGTCAAACTCAGCTGTAGCACTTTTTCCATTGACGAAAACGTTGAATCGAAGTTCACTGCTGTTGGAATGGATGTTGCTGGTACGAAAGCGCTTCCTTCGTGGTCGATGGGTAGCGGTGCGTCGGCAAAGCCACTGATAACCTGCTCAAGCAGAAGAAATTCCGTGTAACGCAACGGCATGGCTGCGCTGGTTACACGCCCCAAGTAGACACTGACGGTTCCGCCTTCTTGTAGGCTGCATACGTGGCGATGCGGCTCCCGATGTTCGTAGGATGGCAGTGGACACTTGTCAAACTCAGCTGTAGCACTTTTTCCATTGACGAAGACGTTGAATCGAAGTTCACTGCTGTTGGAATGGATGTTGCTTTTACGAAAGCACTTCCTTCGTGGTCGACGAGAAGCGGTGCGTCGGCAAAGCCACTGATAACCTGCTCAAGCAGAAGAAATTTCGTCTAACGCAACGGCATGGCTGCGCTGGTTACACGCCCCAAGTTGACACTGACGGTTCCGCCTTCTTGTAGGCTGCATACGTGTCGATGCGGCTCCCGATGTTCGTAGGATGGCAGTGGACACTTGTCAAACTCAGCTGTAGCACTTTTTCCATTGACGAAAACGTTGAATCGAAGTTCACTGCTGTTGGAATGGATGTTGCTGGTACGAAAGCGCTTCCTTCGTGGTCGATGAGTAGCGGTGCGTCGGCAAAGCCACTGATAACCTGCTCAAGCAGAAGAAATTCCGTGTAACGCAACGGCATGGCTGCGCTGGTTACACGCCCCAAGTAGACACTGACGGTTCCGCCTTCTTGTAGGCTGCATACGTGTCGATGCGGCTCCCGATGTTCGTAGGATGGCAGTGGACACTTGTCAAACTCAGCTGTAGCACTTTTTCCATTGACGAAAACGTTGAATCGAAGTTCACTGCTGTTGGAATGAATGTTGCTGGTAGGAGAACGCTTCCTTCGTGGTCGACGAGAAGCGGTGCGTCGGCAAAGCCACTGATAACCTGCTCAAGCAGAAGAAATTCCGTGTAACGCAGCGGCATGGCTGCGCTGGTTACACGCCCCAAGTAGACACTGACGGTTCCGCCTTCTTGTAGGCTGCATACGTGGCGATGCGGCTCCCGATGTTCGTAGGATGGCAGTGGACACTTGTCAAACTCAGCTGTAGCACTTTTTCCATTGACGAAGACGTTGAATCGAAGTTCACTGCTGTTGGAATGGATGTTGCTTTTACGAAAGCACTTCCTTCGTGGTCGACGAGAAGCGATGCGTCGGCAAAGCCACTGATAACCTGCTCAAGCAGAAGAAATTTCGTCTAACGCAACGGCATGGCTGCGCTGGTTACACGCCCCAAGTTGACACTGACGGTTCCGCCTTCTTGTAGGCTGCATACGTGTCGATGCGGCTCCCGATGTTCGTAGGATGGCAGTGGACACTTGTCAAACTCAGCTGTAGCACTTTTTCCATTGACGAAAACGTTGAATCGAAGTTCACTGCTGTTGGAATGGATGTTGCTGGTACGAAAGCGCTTCCTTCGTGGTCGATGAGTAGCGGTGCGTCGGCAAAGCCACTGATAACCTGCTCAAGCAGAAGAAATTCCGTGTAACGCAACGGCATGGCTGCGCTGGTTACACGCCCCAAGTAGACACTGACGGTTCCGCCTTCTTGTAGGCTGCATACGTGTCGATGCGGCTCCCGATGTTCGTAGGATGGCAGTGGACACTTGTCAAACTCAGCTGTAGCACTTTTTCCATTGACGAAAACGTTGAATCGAAGTTCACTGCTGTTGGAATGGATGTTGCTTTTACGAAAGCACTTCCTTCGTGGTCGACGAGAAGCGGTGCGTCGGCAAAGCCACTGATAACCTGCTCAAGCAGAAGAAATTTCGTCTAACGCAACGGCATGGCTGCGCTGGTTACACGCCCCAAGTTGACACTGACGGTTCCGCCTTCTTGTAGGCTGCATACGTGTCGATGTGGCTCCCGATGTTCGTAGGATGGCAGTGGACACTTGTCAAACTCAGCTGTAGCACTTTTTCCATTGACGAAAACGTTGAATCGAAGTTCACTGCTGTTGAAATGGATGTTGCTGGTACGAAAGCGCTTCCTTCGTGGTCGATGAGTAGCGGTGCGTCGGCAAAGCCACTGATAACCTGCTCAAGCAGAAGAAATTCCGTGTAACGCAACGGCATGGCTGCGCTGGTTACACGCCCCAAGTAGACACTGACGGTTCCGCCTTCTTGTAGGCTGCATACGTGGCGATGCGGCTCCCGATGTTCGTAGGATGGCAGTGGACACTTGTCAAACTCAACTGTAGCACTTTTTCCATTGACGAAGACGTTGAATCGAAGTTCACTGCTGTTGGAATGGATGTTGCTTTTACGAAAGCACTTCCTTCGTGGTCGACGAGAAGCGGCGCGTCGGCAAAGCCACTGATAACCTGCTCAAGCAGAAGAAATTTCATCTAACGCAACGGCATGGCTGCGCTGGTTACACGCCCCAAGTTGACACTGACGGTTCCGCCTTCTTGTAGGCTGCATACGTGTCGATGCGGCTCCCGATGTTCGTAGGATGGCAGTGGACATTTGTCAAACTCAGCTGTAGCACTTTCTCCATTGACGAAAACGTTGAATTGAAGTTCAACGCAGTCAGGAATGGAAGTTGCTGGTACGAAAGCGCTTCCTTCGTGGTCGACGAGAAGCGGTGCGTCGGCAAAGCCACTGATAACCTGCTCAAGCAGAAGAAATTCCGTGTAACGCAACGGCATGGCTGCGCTGGTTACACGCCCCAAGTTGACACTGACGGTTCCGCCTTCTTGTAGGCTGCATACGTGTCGATGCGGCTCCCGATGTTCGTAGGATGGCAGTGGACACTTGTCAAACTCAGCTGTAGCACTTTTTCCATTGACGAAAACGTTGAATCGAAGTTCACAGCTGTTGGAATGAGTGTTGCTGGTACGAAAGCGCTTCCTTCGTGGTCGACGATTAGCGGTGTGTCGGCAAAGCCACTGATAACCTGCTCAAGCAGAAGAAATTCCATGTAACGCAACGGCATGGCTGCGCTGGTTACACGCCCCAAGATGACACTGACGGTTCCGCCTTCTTGTAGGCTGCATACGTGTCGATGCGGCTCCCGATGTTCGTAGGATGGCAGTGGACACTTGTCAAACTCAGCTGTAGCAATTTGCGCCTGTGTTGTCGTGTTTGTTCCTGTTCTCGTGTCGTGTCTAATTCGCGCAGTACTAACCTTTTTTCCGTGTAACGCAACGGCATGGCTGCGCTGGTTACAAGCCCCAAGTTGACACTGACGGTTCCGCCTTCTTGTAGGCTGCATGCGTGTCGATGCTGCTCCCGATATTCGTAGGATGGCAGTGGACACTTGTCAAACTCAGCTGTAGCACTTTTTCCATTGACGAAAACGTTGAATCGAAGTTCACTGCTGTTGGAATGGATGTTGGTGGTACGAAAGCGCTTCCTTCGTGGTCGACGAGAAACGGTGCGTCGGCAAAGCCACTGATAACCTGCTCAAGCAGAAGAAATTCCGTGTAACGCAACGGCATGGCTGCGCTGGTTACATGCCCCAAGATGACACTGACGGTTCCGCCTTCTTGTAGGCTGCATACGTGTCGATGCGGCTCCCGATGTTCGTAGGATGGCAGTGGACACTTGTCAAACTCAGCTGTAGCACTTTTTTCCATTGACGAAAACGTTGAATCGAAGTTCACTGCTGTTGGAATGGAAGTTGCTGGTACGAAAGCGCTTCCTTCGTGGTCGACGAGAAGCGGTGCGTCGGCAAAGCCACTGATAACCTGCAGAAGCAGAAGAAATTCCGTGTAACGCAACAGCATGGCTGCGCCGGTGACACGCCCCAAGTTGACACTGACGGTTCCGCCTTCTTGTAGACTGCATACGTGTCGATGCGGCTCACGATGTTCGTAGGATGGCAGTGGACACTTGTCAAACTCAGCTGTAGCACTTTTTCCATTGACGAAAACGTTGAATCGAAGTTCACTGCTGTTGTAATGGATGTTGCTGGTACAAAAGCGCTTCCTTCGTGGTCGACGAGAAGCGGTGCGTCTGCAAAGCCACTGATAACCTGCTCAAGCAGAAGAAATTCCGTGTAACGCAACGGCATAGCTGCGCTGGTTACACGCCCCAAGTTGACACTGACGGTTCCGCCTTCTTGTAGGCTGCATACGTGTCGATGCGGCTCCCGATGTTCGTCGGATGGCAGTGGACACTTGTCAAACTCAGCTGTAGCACTTTTTCCATTGACGAAAACGTTGAATCGAAGTTCACTGCTGTTGGAATGAATGTTGCTGGTACGAAAGCGCTTCCTTCGTGGTCGACGATTAGCGGTGCGTCGGCAAAGCCACTGATAACCAGCTCAAGCAGAAGAAATTCCATGTAACGCAACGGCATGGCTGCGCTGGTTACACGCCCCAAGATGACACTGACGGTTCCGCCTTCTTGTAGGCTGCATACGTGTCGATGCGGCTCCCGATGTTCGTAGGATGGCAGTGGACACTTGTCAAACTCAGCTGTAGCACTTTTTCCATTGACGAAAACGTTGAATCGAAGTTCACTGGTGTTGTAATGGATGTTGCTGGTACAAAAGCGCTTCCTTCGTGGTCGACGAGAAGTGGTGCGTCTGCAAAGCCACTGATAACCTGCTCAAGCAGAAGAAATTCCGTGTAACGCAACGGCATAGCTGCGCTGGTTACACGCCCCAAGTTGACACTGACGGTTCCGCCTTCTTGTAGGCTGCATACGTGTCGATACGGCTCCCGATGTTCGTAGGATGGCAGTGGACACTTGTCAAACTCAGCTGTAGCACTTTTTCCATTGACGAAAACGTTGAATCGAAGTTCACTGCTGTTGGAATGGATGTTGCTGGTACGAAAGCGCTTCCTTCGTGGTCGATGGGTAGCGGTGCGTCGGCAAAGCCACTGATAACCTGCTCAAGCAGAAGAAATTCCGTGTAACGCAACGGCATGGCTGCGCTGGTTACACGCCCCAAGTAGACACTGACGGTTCCGCCTTCTTGTAGGCTGCATACGTGTCGATGCGGCTCCCGATGTTCGTAGGATGGCAGTGGACATTTGTCAAACTCAGCTGTAGCACTTTCTCCATTGACGAAAACGTTGAATTGAAGTTCAACGCAGTCAGGAATGGAAGTTGCTGGTACGAAAGCGCTTCCTTCGTGGTCGACGAGAAGCGGTGCGTCGGCAAAGCCACTGATAACCTGCTCAAGCAGAAGAAATTCCGTGTAACGCAACGGCATGGCTGCGCTGGTTACACGCCCCAAGTTGACACTGACGGTTCCGCCTTCTTGTAGGCTGCATACGTGTCGATGCGGCTCCCGATGTTCGTAGGATGGCAGTGGACACTTGTCAAACTCAGCTGTAGCACTTTTTCCATTGACGAAAACGTTGAATCGAAGTTCACTGCTGTTGGAATGAATGTTGCTGGTACGAAAGCGCTTCCTTCGTGGTCGACGATTAGCGGTGTGTCGGCAAAGCCACTGATAACCTGCTCAAGCAGAAGAAATTCCATGTAACGCAACGGCATGGCTGCGCTGGTTACACGCCCCAAGATGACACTGACGGTTCCGCCTTCTTGTAGGCTGCATACGTGTCGATGCGGCTCCCGATGTTCGTAGGATGGCAGTGGACACTTGTCAAACTCAGCTGTAGCACTTTTTCCATTGACGAAAACGTTGAATCGAAGTTCACTGCTGTTGGAATGAATGTTGCTGGTACGAAAGCGCTTCCTTCGTGGTCGACGATTAGCGGTGTGTCGGCAAAGCAACTGATAACCTGCTCAAGCAGAAGAAATTCCATGTAACGCAACCGCATGGCTGCGATGGTTACACGCCCCAAGATGACACTGACGGTTCCGCCTTCTTGTAGGCTGCATACGTGTCGATGCGGCTCCCGATGTTCGCAGGATGGCAGTGGACACTTGTCAAACTCAGCTGTAGAACTTTTTCCATTGACGAAAACGTTGAATCGAAGTTCACTGCTGTTGGAATGGATGTTGCTGGTACGAAAGCGCTTCCTTCGTGGTCGACGAGAAGAGGTGCGTCAGCAAAGCCACTGATAACCTGCTCAAGCAGAAGAAATTCCATGTAACGCAACCGCGTGGCTGCGCTGGTTACACGTCCCAAGATGACACTGACGGTTCCGCCTTCTTGTAGGCTGCATACGTGTCGATGCGGCTCCCGATGTTCGCAGGATGGCGGTGGACACTTGTAAAACGCAGCTGTAGCACTTGTTCCATTGACGAAAACGTTTAACTGAAGTTCAACTTCCGGGAATGGATGATGCTGGTAGGAGAACGCTTCCTTCGTGGTCGACGAGAAGCGGTGCGTCGGCAAAGCCACTGATAACCTGCTCAAGCAGAAGAAATTCTGTGTAACGCAACGGCATGGCTGCGCTGGTTACACGCCCCAAGTAGACACTGACGGTTCCGCGTTCTTGTAGGCTTCATACGTGTCGATGCGGCTCCCGATGTTCCTAGGATGGCAGTGGACACTTGTCAAACTCAGCTGTAGCACTTTTTCCATTGACGAAAACGTTGAATCGAATTTCACTGCTGTTGGAATGGATGTTGCTGGTACGAAAGCGCTTCCTTCGGGGTCGACGAGAAGCGGTGCGTCGGCAAAGCCACTGATAACCTGCTCAAGCAGAAGAAATTCCGTGTAACGCAACGGCATAGCTGCGCTGGTTACTCGCCCCAAGTTGACACTGACGGTTCCGCCTTCTTGTAGGCTGCATACGTGTCGATGCGGCTCCCGATGTTCGTCGGATGGCAGTGGACACTTGTCAAACTCAGCTGTAGCACTTTTTCCATTGACGAAAACGTTGAATCGAAGTTCACTGCTGTTGGAATGAATGTTGCTGGTACGAAAGCGCTTCCTTCGTGGTCGACGATTAGCGGTGCGTCGGCAAAGCCACTGATAACCAGCTCAAGCAGAAGAAATTCCATGTAACGCAACGGCATGGCTGCGCTGGTTACACGCCCCAAGATGACACTGACGGTTCCGCCTTCTTGTAGGCTGCATACGTGTCGATGCGGCTCCCGATGTTCGTAGGATGGCAGTGGACACTTGCAAACTCAGCTGTAGCACTTTTTCCATTGACGAAAACGTTGAATCGAAGTTCACTGCTGTTGGAATGGATGTTGCTGGTACGAAAGCGCTTCCTTCGTGGTCGACGAGAAGTGGTGCGTCTGCAAAGCCACTGATAACCTGCTCAAGCAGAAGAAATTCCGTGTAACGCAACGGCATAGCTGCGCTGGTTACACGCCCCAAGTTGACACTGACGGTTCCGCCTTCTTGTAGGCTGCATACGTGTCGATGCGGCTCCCGATGTTCGTAGGATGGCAGTGGACACTTGTCAAACTCAGCTGTAGCACTTTTTCCATTGACGAAAACGTTGAATCGAAGTTCACTGCTGTTGGAATGGATGTTGCTGGTACGAAAGCGCTTCCTTCGTGGTCGATGAGTAGCGGTGCGTCGGCAAAGCCACTGATAACCTGCTCAAGCAGAAGAAATTCCGTGTAACGCAACGGCATGGCTGCGCTGGTTACACGCCCCAAGTAGACACTGACGGTTCCGCCTTCTTGTAGGCTGCATACGTGGCGATGCGGATCCCGATGTTCGTAGGATGGCAGTGGACACTTGTCAAACTCAGCTGTAGCACTTTTTCCATTGACGAAAACGTTGAATCGAAGTTCACTGCTGTTGGAATGGATGTTGCTTTTACGAAAGCACTTCCTTCGTGGTCGACGAGAAGCGGTGCGTCGGCAAAGCCACTGATAACCTGCTCAAGCAGAAGAAATTTCGTCTAACGCAACGGCATGGCTGTGCTGGTTACACGCCCCAAGTAGACACTGACGGTTCCGCCTTCTTGTAGGCTGCATACGTGTCGATGCGGCTCCCGATGTTCGTAGGATGGCAGTGGACATTTGTCAAACTCAGCTGTAGCACTTTCTCCATTGACGAAAACGTTGAATTGAAGTTCAACGCAGTCAGGAATGGAAGTTGCTGGTACGAAAGCGCTTCCTTCGTGGTCGACGAGAAGCGGTGCGTCGGCAAAGCCACTGATAACCTGCTCAAGCAGAAGAAATTCCGTGTAACGCAACGGCATGGCTGCGCTGGTTACACGCCCCAAGTTGACACTGACGGTTCCGCCTTCTTGTAGGCTGCATACGTGTCGATGCGGCTCCCGATGTTCGTAGGATGGCAGTGGACACTTGTCAAACTCAGCTGTAGCACTTTTTCCATTGACGAAAACGTTGAATCGAAGTTCACTGCTGTTGGAATGAATGTTGCTGGTACGAAAGCGCTTCCTTCGTGGTCGACGATTAGCGGTGTGTTGGCAAAGCCACTGATAACCTGCTCAAGCAGAAGAAATTCCATGTAACGCAACGGCATGGCTGCGCTGGTTACACGCCCCAAGATGACACTGACGGTTCCGCCTTCTTGTAGGCTGCATACGTGTCGATGCGGCTCCCGATGTTCGTAGGATGGCAGTGGACACTTGTCAAACTCAGCTGTAGCACTTTTTCCATTGACGAAAACGTTGAATCGACGTTCACTGCTGTTGAAATGGATGTTGCTGGTACGAAAGCGCTTCCTTCGGGGTCGACGAGAAGCGGTGCGTCGGCAAAGCCACTGATAACCTGCTCAAGCAGAAGAAATTCCATGTAACGCAACCGCATGGCTGCGCTGGTTACACGCCCCAAGATGACACTGACGGTTCCGCCTTCTTGTAGGCTGCATACGTGTCGATGCGGCTCCCGATGTTCGTAGGATGGCAGTGGACACTTGTCAAACTCAGCTGTAGAACTTTTTCCATTGACGAAATCGTTGTATCGAAGTTCACTGCTGTTGGAATGGATGTTGCTGGTACGAAAGCGCTTCCTTCGTGTTCGACGAGAAGAGGTGCGTCAGCAAAGCCACTGATAACCTGCTCAAGGAGAAGAAATTCTGTGTAACGCAACGACATGTCTGCACTGGTTACATGCCCCAAGTTGACACTGACGGTTCCGCCTTCTTGTAGGCTGCATACGTGTCGATGCGGCTCCCGATGTTCGTAGGATGGCAGTGGACACTTGTCAAACTCAGCTGTAACACTTTTTTCCATTGACGAAAACGTTTAACTGAAGTTTAACTTCCGGGAATGGATGATGCTGGTAGGAGAACGCTTCCTTCGTGGTCGACGAGAAGCTGTGCGTCGGCAAAGCCACTGATAACCTGCTCAAGCAGAAGAAATTCCGTCTAACGCAACGGCATGGCTGCGCTGGTTACACGCCCCAAGTTGACACTGACGGTTCCGCCTTCTTGTAGGCTGCATACGTGTCGATGCGGCTCCCGATGTTCGTAGGATGGCAGTGGACACTTGTCAAACTCAGCTGTAGCACTTTTTCCATTGACGAAAACGTTGAATCCAAGTTCACTGCTGTTGGAATGGATGTTGCTGGTACGAAAGCGCTTCCTTCGGGGTCGACGAGAAGCGGTGCGTCGGCAAAGCCACTGATAACCTGCTCAAGCAGAAGAAATTCCATGTAACGCAACCGCATGGCTGCGCTGGTTACACGCCCCAAGATGACACTGACGGTTCCGCCTTCTTGT
The DNA here is from genome assembly GCF_052857255.1 of Amblyomma americanum. Lineage (NCBI taxonomy): Eukaryota > Metazoa > Arthropoda > Arachnida > Ixodida > Ixodidae > Amblyomma > Amblyomma americanum. Next base: position 12,009,435 of record NC_135500.1, read on the forward strand.
AGGCTGCATACGTGTCGATGCGGCTCCCGATGTTCGCAGGATGGCAGTGGACACTTGTCAAACTCAGCTGTAGAACTTTTTCCATTGACGAAAACGTTGAATCGAAGTTCACTGCTGTTGGAATGGATGTTGCTGGTACGAAAGCGCTTCCTTCGTGGTCGACGAGAAGAGGTGCGTCAGCAAAGCCACTGATAACCTGCTCAAGCAGAAGAAATTCCGTCTAACGCAACGGCATGGCTGCGCTGGTTACACGCCCCAAGTTGACACTGACGGTTCCGCCTTCTTGTAGGCTGCATACGTGTCGATGCGGCTCCCGATGTTCGTAGGATGGCAGTGGACACTTGTCAAACTCAGCTGTAGCACTTTTTCCATTGACGAAAACGTTGAATCGAAGTTCACTGCTGTTGGAATGGATGTTGCTGGTACGAAAGCGCTTCCTTCGTGGTCGATGAGTAGCGGTGCGTCGGCAAAGCCACTGATAACCTGCTCAAGCAGAAGAAATTCCGTGTAACGCAACGGCATGGCTGCGCTGGTTACACGCCCCAAGTAGACACTGACGGTTCCGCCTTCTTGTAGGCTGCATACGTGTCGATGCGGCTCCCGATGTTCGTAGGATGGCAGTGGACACTTGTCAAACTCAGCTGTAGCACTTTTTCCATTGACGAAAACGTTGAATCGAAGTTCACTGCTGTTGGAATGGATGTTGCTTTTACGAAAGCACTTCCTTCGTGGTCGACGAGAAGCGGTGCGTCGGCAAAGCCACTGATAACCTGCTCAAGCAGAAGAAATTTCGTCTAACGCAACGGCATGGCTGCGCTGGTTACACGCCCCAAGTTGACACTGACGGTTCCGCCTTCTTGTAGGCTGCATACGTGTCGATGCGGCTCCCGATGTTCGTAGGATGGCAGTGGACATTTGTCAAACTCAGCTGTAGCACTTTCTCCATTGACGAAAACGTTGAATTGAAGTTCAACGCTGTCAGGAATGGAAGTTGCTGGTACGAAAGCGCTTCCTTCGTGGTCGACGAGAAGCGGTGCGTCGGCAAAGCCACTGATAACCTGCTCAAGCAGAAGAAATTCCGTGTAACGCAACGGCATGGCTGCGCTGGTTACACGCCCCAAGTTGACACTGACGGTTCCGCCTTCTTGTAGGCTGCATACTTGTCGATGCGGCTCCCGATGTTCGTAGGATGGCAGTGGACACTTGTCAAACTCAGCTGTAGCACTTTTTCCATTGACGAAAACGTTGAATCGAAGTTCACTGCTGTTGGAATGGATGTTGCTTTTACGAAAGCGCTTCCTTCGTGGTCGACGAGAAGCGGTGCGTCGGCAAAGCCACTGATAACCTGCTCAAGCAGAAGAAATTTCGTCTAACGCAACGGCATGGCTGCGCTGGTTACACGCCCCAAGTTGACACTGACGGTTCCGCCTTCTTGTAGGCTGCATACGTGCCGATGCGGCTCCCGATGTTCGTAGGATGGCAGTGGACACTTGTAAAACTCAGCTGTAGCACTTCTTCCATTGACGAAAACATTGAACTGAAGTTCAACTTCCGGGAATGGATGATGCTGGTAGGAGAGCGCTTCCTTCGTGGTCGACGAGAAGCGGTGCGTCTGCAAAGCCACTGATAACCTGCTCAAGCAGAAGAAATTTCGTCTAACACAACGGCATGGCTGCGCTGGTTACATGCCCCAAGTTGACACTGACGGTTCCGCCTTCTTGTAGGCTGCATACGTGTCGATGCGGCTCCCGATGTTCGTAGGATGGCAGTGGACACTTGTCAAACTCAGCTGTAGCAATTTGCGCCTGTGTTGTCGTGTTTGTTCCTGTTCTCGTGTCGTGTCTAATTCGCGCAGTACTAACCTTTTTTCCGTGTAACGCAACGGCATGGCTGCGCTGGTTACATGCCCCAAGTTGACACTGACGGTTCCGCCTTCTTGTAGGCTGCATGCGTGTCGATGCTGCTCCCGATATTCGTAGGATGGCAGTGGACACTTGTCAAACTCAGCTGTAGCACTTTTTCCATTGACGAAAACGTTGAATCGAAGTTCACTGCTGTTGGAATGGATGTTGGTGGTACGAAAGCGCTTCCTTCGTGGTCGACGAGAAACGGTGCGTCGGCAAAGCCACTGATAACCTGCTCAAGCAGAAGAAATTCCGTGTAACGCAACGGCATGGTTGCGCTGGTTACATGCCCCAAGATGACACTGACGGTTCCGCCTTCTTGTAGGCTGCATACGTGTCGATGCGGCTCCCGATGTTCGTAGGATGGCAGTGGACACTTGTCAAACTCAGCTGTAGCACTTTTTCCATTGACGAAAACGTTGAATCGAAGTTCACTGCTGTTGGAATGGAAGTTGCTGGTACGAAACGCTTCCTTCGTGGTCGACGAGAAGCGGTGCGTCGGCAAAGCCACTGATAACCTGCAGAAGCAGAAGAAATTCCGTGTAACGCAACGGCATGGCTGCGCCGGTGACACGCCCCAAGTTGACACTGACGGTTCCGCCTTCTTGTAGACTGCATACGTGTCGATGCGGCTCCCGATGTTCGTAGGATGGCAGTGGACACTTGTCAAACTCAGCTGTAGCACTTTTTCCATTGACGCAAACGTTGAATCGAAGTTCACTGCTGTTGTAATGGATGTTGCTGGTACAAAAGCGCTTCCTTCGTGGTCGACGAGAAGCGGTGCGTCTGCAAAGCCACTGATAACCTGCTCAAGCAGAAGAAATTCCGTGTAACGCAACGGCATAGCTGCGCTGGTTACACGCCCCAAGTTGACACTGACGGTTCCGCCTTCTTGTAGGCTGCATACGTGTCGATGCGGCTCCCGATGTTCGTCGGATGGCAGTGGACACTTGTCAAACTCAGCTGTAGCACTTTTTCCATTGACGAAAACGTTGAATCGAAGTTCACTGCTGTTGGAATGAATGTTGCTGGTACGAAAGCGCTTCCTTCGTGGTCGACGATTAGCGGTGCGTCGGCAAAGCCACTGATAACCAGCTCAAGCAGAAGAAATTCCATGTAACGCAACGGCATGGCTGCGCTGGTTACACGCCCCAAGATGACACTGACGGTTCCGCCTTCTTGTAGGCTGCATACGTGTCGATGCGGCTCCCGATGTTCGTAGGATGGCAGTGGACACTTGTCAAACTCAGCTGTAGCACTTTTTCCATTGACGAAAACGTTGAATCGACGTTCACTGCTGTTGGAATGGATGTTGCTGGTACGAAAGCGCTTCCTTCGGGGTCGACGAGAAGCGGTGCGTCGGCAAAGCCACTGATAACCTGCTCAAGCAGAAGAAATTCCATGTAACGCAACCGCATGGCTGCGCTGGTTACACGCCCCAAGATGACACTGACGGTTCCGCCTTCTTGTAGGCTGCATACGTGTCGGTGCGGCTCCCGATGTTCGTAGGATGGCAGTGGACACTTGTCAAACTCAGCTGTAGAACTTTTTCCATTGACGAAATCGTTGTATCGAAGTTCACTGCTGTTGGAATGGATGTTGCTGGTACGAAAGCGCTTCCTTCGTGTTCGACGAGAAGAGGTGCGTCAGCAAAGCCACTGATAACCTGCTCAAGGAGAAGAAATTCCGTGTAACGCAACGACATGTCTGCACTGGTTACATGCCCCAAGTTGACACTGACGGTTCCGCCTTCTTGTAGGCTGCATACGTGTCGATGCGGCTCCCGATGTTCGTAGGATGGCAGTGGACACTTGTCAAACTCAGCTGTAACACTTTTTTCCATTGACGAAAACGTTTAACTGAAGTGTAACTTCCGGGAATGGATGATGCTGGTAGGAGAACGCTTCCTTCGTGGTCGACGAGAAGCTGTGCGTCGGCAAAGCCACTGATAACCTGCTCAAGCAGAAGAAATTCCATCTAACGCAACGGCATGGCTGCGCTGGTTACACGCCCCAAGTTGACACTGACGGTTCCGCCTTCTTGTAGGCTGCATACGTGTCGATGCGGCTCCCGATGTTCGTAGGATGGCAGTGGACACTTGTCAAACTCAGCTGTAGCACTTTTTCCATTGATGAAAACGTTGAATCCAAGTTCACTGCTGTTGGAATGGATGTTGCTGGTACGAAAGCGCTTCCTTCGGGGTCGACGAGAAGCGGTGCGTCGGCAAAGCCACTGATAACCTGCTCAAGCAGAAGAAATTCCATGTAACGCAACCGCATGGCTGCGCTGGTTACACGCCCCAAGATGACTCTGACGGTTCCGCCTTCTTGTAGGCTGCATACGTGTCGATGCGGCTCCCGATGTTCGCAGGATGGCAGTGGACACTTGTCAAACTCAGCTGTAGAACTTTTTCCATTGACGAAAACGTTGAATCGAAGTTCACTGCTGTTGGAATGGATGTTGCTGGTACGAAAGCGCTTCCTTCGTGGTCGACGAGAAGAGGTGCGTCAGCAAAGCCACTGATAACCTGCTCAAGCAGAAGAAATTCCATGTAACGCAACCGCATGGCTGCGCTGGTTACACGTCCCAAGATGACACTGACGGTTCCGCCTTCTTGTAGGCTGCATACGTGTCGATGCGGCTCCCGATGTTCGCAGGATGGCGGTGAACACTTGTAAAACGCAGCTGTAGCACTTGTTCCATTGACGAAAACGTTTAACTGAAGTTCAACTTCCGGGAATGGATGATGCTGGTAGGAGAACGCTTCCTTCGTGGTCGACGAGAAGCGGTGCGTCGGCAAAGCCACTGATAACCTGCTCAAGCAGAAGAAATTCCGTCTAACGCAACGGCATGGCTGCGCTGGTTACACGCCCCAAGTTGACACTGACGGTTCCGCCTTCTTGTAGGCTGCATACGTGTCGATGCGGCTCCCGATGTTCGTAGGATGGCAGTGGACACTTGTCAAACTCAGCTGTAGCACTTTTTCCATTGACGAAAACGTTGAATCGAAGTTCACTGGTGTTGTAATGGATGTTGCTGGTACAAAAGCGCTTCCTTCGTGGTCGACGAGAAGTGGTGCGTCTGCAAAGCCACTGATAACCTGCTCAAGCAGAAGAAATTCCGTGTAACGCAACGGCATAGCTGCGCTGGTTACACGCCCCAAGTTGACACTGACGGTTCCGCCTTCTTGTAGGCTGCATACGTGTCGATGCGGCTCCCGATGTTCGTAGGATGGCAGTGGACACTTGTCAAACTCAGCTGTAGCACTTTTTCCATTGACGAAAACGTTGAATCGAAGTTCACTGCTGTTGGAATGGATGTTGCTGGTACGAAAGCGCTTCCTTCGTGGTCGATGAGTAGCGGTGCGTCGGCAAAGCCACTGATAACCTGCACAAGCAGAAGAAATTCCGTGTAACGCAACGTCATGGCTGCGCTGGTTACACGCCCCAAGTAGACACTGACGGTTCCGCCTTCTTGTAGGCTGCATACGTGTCGATGCGGCTCCCGATGTTCGCAGGATGGTGGTGAACACTTGTAAAACGCAGCTGTAGCACTTGTTCCATTGACGAAAACGTTTAACTGAAGTTCAACTTCCGGGAATGGATGATGCTGGTAGGAGAACGCTTCCTTCGTGGTCGACGAGAAGCGGTGCGTCGGCAAAGCCACTGATAACCTGCTCAAGCAGAAGAAATTCCGCCTAACGCAACGGCATGGCTGCGCTGGTTACACGCCCCAAGTTGACACTGACGGTTCCGCCTTCTTGTAGGCTGCATACGTGTCGATGCGGCTCCCGATGTTCGTAGGATGGCAGTGGACACTTGTCAAACTCAGCTGTAGCACTTTTTCCATTGACGAAAACGTTGAATCGAAGTTCACTGGTGTTGTAATGGATGTTGCTGGTACAAAAGCGCTTCCTTCGTGGTCGACGAGAAGTGGTGCGTCTGCAAAGCCACTGATAACCTGCTCAAGCAGAAGAAATTCCGTGTAACGCAACGGCATAGCTGCGCTGGTTACACGCCCCAAGTTGACACTGACGGTTCCGCCTTCTTGTAGGCTGCATACGTGTCGATGCGGCTCCCGATGTTCGTAGGATGGCAGTGGACACTTGTCAAACTCAGCTGTAGCACTTTTTCCATTGACGAAAACGTTGAATCGAAGTTCACTGCTGTTGGAATGGATGTTGCTGGTACGAAAGCGCTTCCTTCGTGGTCGATGAGTAGCGGTGCGTCGGCAAAGCCACTGATAACCTGCACAAGCAGAAGAAATTCCGTGTAACGCAACGGCGTGGCTGCGCTGGTTACACGCCCCAAGTAGACACTGACGGTTCCGCCTTCTTGTAGGCTGCATACGTGTCGATGCGGCTCCCGATGTTCGTAGGATGGCAGTGGACACTTGTCAAACTCAGCTGTAGCACTTTTTCCATTGACGAAAACGTTGAATCGAAGTTCACTGCTGTTGGAATGGATGTTGCTTTTACGAAAGCACTTCCTTCGTGGTCGACGAGAAGCGGTGCGTCGGCAAAGCCACTGATAACCTGCTCAAGCAGAAGAAATTTCGTCTAACGCAACGGCATGGCTGCGCTGGTTACACGCCCCAAGTTGACACTGACGGTTCCGCCTTCTTGTAGGCTGCATACTTGTCGATGCGGCTCCCGATGTTCGTAGGATGGCAGTGGACATTTGTCAAACTCAGCTGTAGCACTTTCTCCATTGACGAAAACGTTGAATTGAAGTTCAACGCTGTCAGGAATGGAAGTTGCTGGTACGAAAGCGCTTCCTTCGTGGTCGACGAGAAGCGGTGCGTCGGCAAAGCCACTGATAACCTGCTCAAGCAGAAGAAATTCCGTGTAACGCAACGGCATGGCTGCGCTGGTTACACGCCCCAAGTTGACACTGACGGTTCCGCCTTCTTGTAGGCTGCATACTTGTCGATGCGGCTCCCGATGTTCGTAGGATGGCAGTGGACACTTGTCAAACTCAGCTGTAGCACTTTTTCCATTGACGAAAACGTTGAATCGAAGTTCACTGCTGTTGGAATGGATGTTGCTTTTACGAAAGCGCTTCCTTCGTGGTCGACGAGAAGCGGTGCGTCGGCAAAGCCACTGATAACCTGCTCAAGCAGAAGAAATTTCGTCTAACGCAACGGCATGGCTGCGCTGGTTACACGCCCCAAGTTGACACTGACGGTTCCGCCTTCTTGTAGGCTGCATACGTGCCGATGCGGCTCCCGATGTTCGTAGGATGGCAGTGGACACTTGTAAAACTCAGCTGTAGCACTTCTTCCATTGACGAAAACATTGAACTGAAGTTCAACTTCCGGGAATGGATGATGCTGGTAGGAGAGCGCTTCCTTCGTGGTCGACGAGAAGCGGTGCGTCTGCAAAGCCACTGATAACCTGCTCAAGCAGAAGAAATTTCGTCTAACACAACGGCATGGCTGCGCTGGTTACATGCCCCAAGTTGACACTGACGGTTCCGCCTTCTTGTAGGCTGCATACGTGTCGATGCGGCTCCCGATGTTCGTAGGATGGCAGTGGACACTTGTCAAACTCAGCTGTAGCAATTTGCGCCTGTGTTGTCGTGTTTGTTCCTGTTCTCGTGTCGTGTCTAATTCGCGCAGTACTAACCTTTTTTCCGTGTAACGCAACGGCATGGCTGCGCTGGTTACATGCCCCAAGTTGACACCGACGGTTCCGCCTTCTTGTAGGCTGCATGCGTGTCGATGCTGCTCCCGATATTCGTAGGATGGCAGTGGACACTTGTCAAACTCAGCTGTAGCACTTTTTCCATTGACGAAAACGTTGAATCGAAGTTCACTGCTGTTGGAATGGATGTTGGTGGTACGAAAGCGCTTCCTTCGTGGTCGACGAGAAACGGTGCGTCGGCAAAGCCACTGATAACCTGCTCAAGCAGAAGAAATTCCGTGTAACGCAACGGCATGGTTGCGCTGGTTACATGCCCCAAGATGACACTGACGGTTCCGTCTTCTTGTAGGCTGCATACGTGTCGATGCGGCTCCCGATGTTCGTAGGATGGCAGTGGACACTTGTCAAACTCAGCTGTAGCACTTTTTCCATTGACGAAAACGTTGAATCGAAGTTCACTGCTGTTGGAATGGAAGTTGCTGGTACGAAACGCTTCCTTCGTGGTCGACGAGAAGCGGTGCGTCGGCAAAGCCACTGATAACCTGCAGAAGCAGAAGAAATTCCGTGTAACGCAACGGCATGGCTGCGCCGGTGACACGCCCCAAGTTGACACTGACGGTTCCGCCTTCTTGTAGACTGCATACGTGTCGATGCGGCTCCCGATGTTCGTAGGATGGCAGTGGACACTTGTCAAACTCAGCTGTAGCACTTTTTCCATTGACGCAAACGTTGAATCGAAGTTCACTGCTGTTGTAATGGATGTTGCTGGTACAAAAGCGCTTCCTTCGTGGTCGACGAGAAGCGGTGCGTCTGCAAAGCCACTGATAACCTGCTCAAGCAGAAGAAATTCCGTGTAACGCAACGGCATAGCTGCGCTGGTTACACGCCCCAAGTTGACACTGACGGTTCCGCCTTCTTGTAGGCTGCATACGTGTCGATGCGGCTCCCGATGTTCGTCGGATGGCAGTGGACACTTGTCAAACTCAGCTGTAGCACTTTTTCCATTGACGAAAACGTTGAATCGAAGTTCACTGCTGTTGGAATGAATGTTGCTGGTACGAAAGCGCTTCCTTCGTGGTCGACGATTAGCGGTGCGTCGGCAAAGCCACTGATAACCAGCTCAAGCAGAAGAAATTCCATGTAACGCAACGGCATGGCTGCGCTGGTTACACGCCCCAAGATGACACTGACGGTTCCGCCTTCTTGTAGGCTGCATACGTGTCGATGCGGCTCCCGATGTTCGTAGGATGGCAGTGGACACTTGTCAAACTCAGCTGTAGCACTTTTTCCATTGACGAAAACGTTGAATCGACGTTCACTGCTGTTGGAATGGATGTTGCTGGTACGAAAGCGCTTCCTTCGGGGTCGACGAGAAGCGGTGCGTCGGCAAAGCCACTGATAACCTGCTCAAGCAGAAGAAATTCCATGTAACGCAACCGCATGGCTGCGCTGGTTACACGCCCCAAGATGACACTGACGGTTCCGCCTTCTTGTAGGCTGCATACGTGTCGGTGCGGCTCCCGATGTTCGTAGGATGGCAGTGGACACTTGTCAAACTCAGCTGTAGAACTTTTTCCATTGACGAAATCGTTGTATCGAAGTTCACTGCTGTTGGAATGGATGTTGCTGGTACGAAAGCGCTTCCTTCGTGTTCGACGAGAAGAGGTGCGTCAGCAAAGCCACTGATAACCTGCTCAAGGAGAAGAAATTCCGTGTAACGCAACGACATGTCTGCACTGGTTACATGCCCCAAGTTGACACTGACGGTTCCGCCTTCTTGTAGGCTGCATACGTGTCGATGCGGCTCCCGATGTTCGTAGGATGGCAGTGGACACTTGTCAAACTCAGCTGTAACACTTTTTTCCATTGACGAAAACGTTTAACTGAAGTGTAACTTCCGGGAATGGATGATGCTGGTAGGAGAACGCTTCCTTCGTGGTCGACGAGAAGCTGTGCGTCGGCAAAGCCACTGATAACCTGCTCAAGCAGAAGAAATTCCATCTAACGCAACGGCATGGCTGCGCTGGTTACACGCCCCAAGTTGACACTGACGGTTCCGCCTTCTTGTAGGCTGCATACGTGTCGATGCGGCTCCCGATGTTCGTAGGATGGCAGTGGACACTTGTCAAACTCAGCTGTAGCACTTTTTCCATTGATGAAAACGTTGAATCCAAGTTCACTGCTGTTGGAATGGATGTTGCTGGTACGAAAGCGCTTCCTTCGGGGTCGACGAGAAGCGGTGCGTCGGCAAAGCCACTGATAACCTGCTCAAGCAGAAGAAATTCCATGTAACGCAACCGCATGGCTGCGCTGGTTACACGCCCCAAGATGACTCTGACGGTTCCGCCTTCTTGTAGGCTGCATACGTGTCGATGCGGCTCCCGATGTTCGCAGGATGGCAGTGGACACTTGTCAAACTCAGCTGTAGAACTTTTTCCATTGACGAAAACGTTGAATCGAAGTTCACTGCTGTTGGAATGGATGTTGCTGGTACGAAAGCGCTTCCTTCGTGGTCGACGAGAAGAGGTGCGTCAGCAAAGCCACTGATAACCTGCTCAAGCAGAAGAAATTCCATGTAACGCAACCGCATGGCTGCGCTGGTTACACGTCCCAAGATGACACTGACGGTTCCGCCTTCTTGTAGGCTGCATACGTGTCGATGCGGCTCCCGATGTTCGCAGGATGGCGGTGAACACTTGTAAAACGCAGCTGTAGCACTTGTTCCATTGACGAAAACGTTTAACTGAAGTTCAACTTCCGGGAATGGATGATGCTGGTAGGAGAACGCTTCCTTCGTGGTCGACGAGAAGCGGTGCGTCGGCAAAGCCACTGATAACCTGCTCAAGCAGAAGAAATTCCGTCTAACGCAACGGCATGGCTGCGCTGGTTACACGCCCCAAGTTGACACTGACGGTTCCGCCTTCTTGTAGGCTGCATACGTGTCGATGCGGCTCCCGATGTTCGTAGGATGGCAGTGGACACTTGTCAAACTCAGCTGTAGCACTTTTTCCATTGACGAAAACGTTGAATCGAAGTTCACTGGTGTTGTAATGGATGTTGCTGGTACAAAAGCGCTTCCTTCGTGGTCGACGAGAAGTGGTGCGTCTGCAAAGCCACTGATAACCTGCTCAAGCAGAAGAAATTCCGTGTAACGCAACGGCATAGCTGCGCTGGTTACACGCCCCAAGTTGACACTGACGGTTCCGCCTTCTTGTAGGCTGCATACGTGTCGATGCGGCTCCCGATGTTCGTAGGATGGCAGTGGACACTTGTCAAACTCAGCTGTAGCACTTTTTCCATTGACGAAAACGTTGAATCGAAGTTCACTGCTGTTGGAATGGATGTTGCTGGTACGAAAGCGCTTCCTTCGTGGTCGATGAGTAGCGGTGCGTCGGCAAAGCCACTGATAACCTGCACAAGCAGAAGAAATTCCGTGTAACGCAACGTCATGGCTGCGCTGGTTACACGCCCCAAGTAGACACTGACGGTTCCGCCTTCTTGTAGGCTGCATACGTGTCGATGCGGCTCCCGATGTTCGCAGGATGGTGGTGAACACTTGTAAAACGCAGCTGTAGCACTTGTTCCATTGACGAAAACGTTTAACTGAAGTTCAACTTCCGGGAATGGATGATGCTGGTAGGAGAACGCTTCCTTCGTGGTCGACGAGAAGCGGTGCGTCGGCAAAGCCACTGATAACCTGCTCAAGCAGAAGAAATTCCGCCTAACGCAACGGCATGGCTGCGCTGGTTACACGCCCCAAGTTGACACTGACGGTTCCGCCTTCTTGTAGGCTGCATACGTGTCGATGCGGCTCCCGATGTTCGTAGGATGGCAGTGGACACTTGTCAAACTCAGCTGTAGCACTTTTTCCATTGACGAAAACGTTGAATCGAAGTTCACTGGTGTTGTAATGGATGTTGCTGGTACAAAAGCGCTTCCTTCGTGGTCGACGAGAAGTGGTGCGTCTGCAAAGCCACTGATAACCTGCTCAAGCAGAAGAAATTCCGTGTAACGCAACGGCATAGCTGCGCTGGTTACACGCCCCAAGTTGACACTGACGGTTCCGCCTTCTTGTAGGCTGCATACGTGTCGATGCGGCTCCCGATGTTCGTAGGATGGCAGTGGACACTTGTCAAACTCAGCTGTAGCACTTTTTCCATTGACGAAAACGTTGAATCGAAGTTCACTGCTGTTGGAATGGATGTTGCTGGTACGAAAGCGCTTCCTTCGTGGTCGATGAGTAGCGGTGCGTCGGCAAAGCCACTGATAACCTGCACAAGCAGAAGAAATTCCGTGTAACGCAACGGCGTGGCTGCGCTGGTTACACGCCCCAAGTAGACACTGACGGTTCCGCCTTCTTGTAGGCTGCATACGTGTCGATGCGGCTCCCGATGTTCGTAGGATGGCAGTGGACACTTGTCAAACTCAGCTGTAGCACTTTTTCCATTGACGAAAACGTTGAATCGAAGTTCACTGCTGTTGGAATGGATGTTGCTTTTACGAAAGCACTTCCTTCGTGGTCGACGAGAAGCGGTGCGTCGGCAAAGCCACTGATAACCTGCTCAAGCAGAAGAAATTTCGTCTAACGCAACGGCATGGCTGCGCTGGTTACACGCCCCAAGTTGACACTGACGGTTCCGCCTTCTTGTAGGCTGCATACTTGTCGATGCGGCTCCCGATGTTCGTAGGATGGCAGTGGACATTTGTCAAACTCAGCTGTAGCACTTTCTCCATTGACGAAAACGTTGAATTGAAGTTCAACGCTGTCAGGAATGGAAGTTGCTGGTACGAAAGCGCTTCCTTCGTGGTCGACGAGAAGCGGTGCGTCGGCAAAGCCACTGATAACCTGCTCAAGCAGAAGAAATTCCGTGTAACGCAACGGCATGGCTGCGCTGGTTACACGCCCCAAGTTGACACTGACGGTTCCGCCTTCTTGTAGGCTGCATACGTGTCGATGCGGCTCCCGATGTTCGTAGGATGGCAGTGGACACTTGTCAAACTCAGCTGTAGCACTTTTTCCATTGACGAAAACGTTGAATCGAAGTTCACTGCTGTTGGAATGGATGTTGCTTTTACGAAAGCACTTCCTTCGTGGTCGACGAGAAGCGGTGCGTCGGCAAAGCCACTGATAACCTGCTCAAACAGAAGAAATTTCGTCTAACGCAACGGCATGGCTGCGCTGGTTATACGCCCCAAGTTGACACTGACGGTTCCGCCTTCTTGTAGGCTGCATACGTGTCGATGCGGCTCCCGATGTTCGTAGGATGGCAGTGGACATTTGTCAAACTCAGCTGTAGCACTTTCTCCATTGACGAAAACGTTGAATTGAAGTTCAACGCTGTCAGGAATGGAAGTTGCTGGTACGAAAGCGCTTCCTTCGTGGTCGACGAGAAGCGGTGCGTCGGCAAAGCCACTGATAACCTGCTCAAGCAGAAGAAATTCCGTGTAACGCAACGGCATGGCTGCGCTGGTTACACGCCCCAAGTTGACACTGACGGTTCCGCCTTCTTGTAGGCTGCATACGTGTCGATGCGGCTCCCGATGTTCGTAGGATGGCAGTGGACACTTGTCAAACTCAGCTGTAGCACTTTTTCCATTGACGAAAACGTTGAATCGAAGTTCACTGCTGTTGGAATGGATGTTGCTTTTACGAAAGCACTTCCTTCGTGGTCGACGAGAAGCGGTGCGTCGGCAAAGCCACTGATAACCTGCTCAAGCAGAAGAAATTTCGTCTAACGCAACGGCATGGCTGCGCTGGTTACACGCCCCAAGTTGACACTGACGGTTCCGCCTTCTTGTAGGCTGCATACGTGCCGATGCGGCTCCCGATGTTCGTAGGATGGCAGTGGACACTTGTAAAACTCAGCTGTAGCACTTCTTCCATTGACGAAAACATTGAACTGAAGTTCAACTTCCGGGAATGGATGATGCTGGTAGGAGAGCGCTTCCTTCGTGGTCGACGAGAAGCGGTGCGTCGGCAAAGCCACTGATAACCTGCACAAGCAGAAGAAATTCCGTGTAACACAACGGCATGGCTGCGCTGGTTACATGCCCCAAGTTGACACTGACGGTTCCGCCTTCTTGTAGGCTGCATACGTGTCGATGCGGCTCCCGATGTTCGTAGGATGGCAGTGGACACTTGTCAAACTCAGCTGTAGCACTTTTTCCATTGACGAAAACGTTGAATCGAAGTTCACTGCTGTTGGAATGGATGTTGCTGGTACGAAAGCGCTTCCTTCGTGGTCGATGAGTAGCGGTGCGTCGGCAAAGCCACTGATAACCTGCACAAGCAGAAGAAATTCCGTGTAACGCAACGGCGTGGCTGCGCTGGTTACACGCCCCAAGTAGACACTGACGGTTCCGCCTTCTTGTAGGCTGCATACGTGTCGATGCGGCTCCCGATGTTCGTAGGATGGCAGTGGACACTTGTCAAACTCAGCTGTAGCACTTTTTCCATTGACGAAAACGTTGAATCGAAGTTCACTGCTGTTGGAATGGATGTTGCTTTTACGAAAGCACTTCCTTCGTGGTCGACGAGAAGCGGTGCGTCGGCAAAGCCACTGATAACCTGCTCAAGCAGAAGAAATTTCGTCTAACGCAACGGCATGGCTGCGCTGGTTACACGCCCCAAGTTGACACTGACGGTTCCGCCTTCTTGTAGGCTGCATACTTGTCGATGCGGCTCCCGATGTTCGTAGGATGGCAGTGGACATTTGTCAAACTCAGCTGTAGCACTTTCTCCATTGACGAAAACGTTGAATTGAAGTTCAACGCTGTCAGGAATGGAAGTTGCTGGTACGAAAGCGCTTCCTTCGTGGTCGACGAGAAGCGGTGCGTCGGCAAAGCCACTGATAACCTGCTCAAGCAGAAGAAATTCCGTGTAACGCAACGGCATGGCTGCGCTGGTTACACGCCCCAAGTTGACACTGACGGTTCCGCCTTCTTGTAGGCTGCATACGTGTCGATGCGGCTCCCGATGTTCGTAGGATGGCAGTGGACACTTGTCAAACTCAGCTGTAGCACTTTTTCCATTGACGAAAACGTTGAATCGAAGTTCACTGCTGTTGGAATGGATGTTGCTTTTACGAAAGCACTTCCTTCGTGGTCGACGAGAAGCGGTGCGTCGGCAAAGCCACTGATAACCTGCTCAAGCAGAAGAAATTTCGTCTAACGCAACGGCATGGCTGCGCTGGTTATACGCCCCAAGTTGACACTGACGGTTCCGCCTTCTTGTAGGCTGCATACGTGTCGATGCGGCTCCCGATGTTCGTAGGATGGCAGTGGACATTTGTCAAACTCAGCTGTAGCACTTTCTCCATTGACGAAAACGTTGAATTGAAGTTCAACGCTGTCAGGAATGGAAGTTGCTGGTACGAAAGCGCTTCCTTCGTGGTCGACGAGAAGCGGTGCGTCGGCAAAGCCACTGATAACCTGCTCAAGCAGAAGAAATTCCGTGTAACGCAACGGCATGGCTGCGCTGGTTACACGCCCCAAGTTGACACTGACGGTTCCGCCTTCTTGTAGGCTGCATACGTGTCGATGCGGCTCCCGATGTTCGTAGGATGGCAGTGGACACTTGTCAAACTCAGCTGTAGCACTTTTTCCATTGACGAAAACGTTGAATCGAAGTTCACTGCTGTTGGAATGGATGTTGCTTTTACGAAAGCACTTCCTTCGTGGTCGACGAGAAGCGGTGCGTCGGCAAAGCCACTGATAACCTGCTCAAGCAGATGAAATTTCGTCTAACGCAACGGCATGGCTGCGCTGGTTACACGCCCCAAGTTGACACTGACGGTTCCGCCTTCTTGTAGGCTGCATACGTGCCGATGCGGCTCCCGATGTTCGTAGGATGGCAGTGGACACTTGTAAAACTCAGCTGTAGCACTTCTTCCATTGACGAAAACATTGAACTGAAGTTCAACTTCCGGGAATGGATGATGCTGGTAGGAGAGCGCTTCCTTCGTGGTCGACGAGAAGCGGTGCGTCGGCAAAGCCACTGATAACCTGCACAAGCAGAAGAAATTCCGTGTAACACAACGGCATGGCTGCGCTGGTTACATGCCCCAAGTTGACACTGACGGTTCCGCCTTCTTGTAGGCTGCATACGTGTCGATGCGGCTCCCGATGTTCGTAGGATGGCAGTGGACACTTGTCAAACTCAGCTGTAGCAATTTGCGCCTGTGTTGTCGTGTTTGTTCCTGTTCTCGTGTCGTGTCTAATTCGCGCAGTACTAACCTTTTTTCCGTGTAACGCAACGGCATGGCTGCGCTGGTTACATGCCCCAAGTTGACACTGACGGTTCCGCCTTCTTGTAGGCTGCATGCGTGTCGATGCTGCTCCCGATATTCGTAGGATGGCAGTGGACACTTGTCAAACTCAGCTGTAGCACTTTTTCCATTGACGAAAACGTTGAATCGAAGTTCACTGCTGTTGGAATGGATGTTGGTGGTACGAAAGCGCTTCCTTCGTGGTCGACGAGAAACGGTGCGTCGGCAAAGCCACTGATAACCTGCTCAAGCAGAAGAAATTCCGTGTAACGCAACGGCATGGCTGCGCTGGTTACATGCCCCAAGATGACACTGACGGTTCCGCCTTCTTGTAGGCTGCATACGTGTCGATGCGGCTCCCGATGTTCGTAGGATGGCAGTGGACACTTGTCAAACTCAGCTGTAGCACTTTTTTCCATTGACGAAAACGTTGAATCGAAGTTCACTGCTGTTGGAATGGAAGTTGCTGGTACGAAACGCTTCCTTCGTGGTCGACGAGAAGCGGTGCGTCGGCAAAGCCACTGATAACCTGCAGAAGCAGAAGAAATTCCGTGTAACGCAACGGCATGGCTGCGCCGGTGACACGCCCCAAGTTGACACTGACGGTTCCGCCTTCTTGTAGACTGCATACGTGTCGATGCGGCTCCCGATGTTCGTAGGATGGCAGTGGACACTTGTCAAACTCAGCTGTAGCACTTTTTCCATTGACGCAAACGTTGAATCGAAGTTCACTGCTGTTGTAATGGATGTTGCTGGTACAAAAGCGCTTCCTTCGTGGTCGACGAGAAGCGGTGCGTCTGCAAAGCCACTGATAACCTGCTCAAGCAGAAGAAATTCCGTGTAACGCAACGGCATAGCTGCGCTGGTTACACGCCCCAAGTTGACACTGACGGTTCCGCCTTCTTGTAGGCTGCATACGTGTCGATGCGGCTCCCGATGTTCGTCGGATGGCAGTGGACACTTGTCAAACTCAGCTGTAGCACTTTTTCCATTGACGAAAACGTTGAATCGAAGTTCACTGCTGTTGGAATGAATGTTGCTGGTACGAAAGCGCTTCCTTCGTGGTCGACGATTAGCGGTGCGTCGGCAAAGCCACTGATAACCAGCTCAAGCAGAAGAAATTCCATGTAACGCAACGGCATGGCTGCGCTGGTTACACGCCCCAAGATGACACTGACGGTTCCGCCTTCTTGTAGGCTGCATACGTGTCGATGCGGCTCCCGATGTTCGTAGGATGGCAGTGGACACTTGTCAAACTCAGCTGTAGCACTTTTTCCATTGACGAAAACGTTGAATCGACGTTCACTGCTGTTGGAATGGATGTTGCTGGTACGAAAGCGCTTCCTTCGGGGTCGACGAGAAGCGGTGCGTCGGCAAAGCCACTGATAACCTGCTCAAGCAGAAGAAATTCCATGTAACGCAACCGCATGGCTGCGCTGGTTACACGCCCCAAGATGACACTGACGGTTCCGCCTTCTTGTAGGCTGCATACGTGTCGATGCGGCTCCCGATGTTCGTAGGATGGCAGTGGACACTTGTCAAACTCAGCTGTAGAACTTTTTCCATTGACGAAATCGTTGTATCGAAGTTCACTGCTGTTGGAATGGATGTTGCTGGTACGAAAGCGCTTCCTTCGTGTTCGACGAGAAGAGGTGCGTCAGCAAAGCCACTGATAACCTGCTCAAGGAGAAGAAATTCCGTGTAACGCAACGACATGTCTGCACTGGTTACATGCCCCAAGTTGACACTGACGGTTCCGCCTTCTTGTAGGCTGCATACGTGTCGATGCGGCTCCCGATGTTCGTAGGATGGCAGTGGACACTTGTCAAACTCAGCTGTAACACTTTTTTCCATTGACGAAAACGTTTAACTGAAGTTTAACTTCCGGGAATGGATGATGCTGGTAGGAGAACGCTTCCTTCGTGGTCGACGAGAAGCTGTGCGTCGGCAAAGCCACTGATAACCTGCTCAAGCAGAAGAAATTCCGTCTAACGCAACGGCATGGCTGCGCTGGTTACACGCCCCAAGTTGACACTGACGGTTCCGCCTTCTTGTAGGCTGCATACGTGTCGATGCGGCTCCCGATGTTCGTAGGATGGCAGTGGACACTTGTCAAACTCAGCTGTAGCACTTTTTCCATTGACGAAAACGTTGAATCCAAGTTCACTGCTGTTGGAATGGATGTTGCTGGTACGAAAGCGCTTCCTTCGGGGTCGACGAGAAGCGGTGCGTCGGCAAAGCCACTGATAACCTGCTCAAGCAGAAGAAATTCCATGTAACGCAACCGCATGGCTGCGCTGGTTACACGCCCCAAGATGACACTGACGGTTCCGCCTTCTTGTAGGCTGCATACGTGTCGATGCGGCTCCCGATGTTCGCAGGATGGCAGTGGACACTTGTCAAACTCAGCTGTAGAACTTTTTCCATTGACGAAAACGTTGAATCGAAGTTCACTGCTGTTGGAATGGATGTTGCTGGTACGAAAGCGCTTCCTTCGTGGTCGACGAGAAGAGGTGCGTCAGCAAAGCCACTGATAACCTGCTCAAGCAGAAGAAATTCCGTGTAACGCAACGGCATAGCTGCGCTGGTTACACGCCCCAAGTTGACACTGACGGTTCCGCCTTCTTGTAGGCTGCATACGTGTCGATGCGGCTCCCGATGTTCGTAGGATGGCAGTGGACACTTGTCAAACTCAGCTGTAGCACTTTTTCCATTGACGAAAACGTTGAATCGAAGTTCACTGCTGTTGGAATGGATGTTGCTGGTACGAAAGCGCTTCCTTCGTGGTCGATGAGTAGCGGTGCGTCGGCAAAGCCACTGATAACCTGCACAAGCAGAAGAAATTCCGTGTAACGCAACGGCATGGCTGCGCTGGTTACACGCCCCAAGTAGACACTGACGGTTCCGCCTTCTTGTAGGCTGCATACGTGTCGATGCGGCTCCCGATGTTCGCAGGATGGCGGTGAACACTTGTAAAACGCAGCTGTAGCACTTGTTCCATTGACGAAAACGTTTAACTGAAGTTCAACTTCCGGGAATGGATGATGCTGGTAGGAGAACGCTTCCTTCGTGGTCGACGAGAAGCGGTGCGTCGGCAAAGCCACTGATAACCTGCTCAAGCAGAAGAAATTCCGTCTAACGCAACGGCATGGCTGCGCTGGTTACACGCCCCAAGTTGACACTGACGGTTCCGCCTTCTTGTAGGCTGCATACGTGTCGATGCGGCTCCCGATGTTCGTAGGATGGCAGTGGACACTTGTCAAACTCAGCTGTAGCACTTTTTCCATTGACGAAAACGTTGAATCGAAGTTCACTGGTGTTGTAATGGATGTTGCTGGTACAAAAGCGCTTCCTTCGTGGTCGACGAGAAGTGGTGCGTCTGCAAAGCCACTGATAACCTGCTCAAGCAGAAGAAATTCCGTGTAACGCAACGGCATAGCTGCGCT
This sequence comes from Amblyomma americanum, assembly GCF_052857255.1. Taxonomy (NCBI): domain Eukaryota; kingdom Metazoa; phylum Arthropoda; class Arachnida; order Ixodida; family Ixodidae; genus Amblyomma; species Amblyomma americanum. The sequence continues at coordinate 12,028,696 of NC_135500.1, forward strand.
GGTTACACGCCCCAAGTTGACACTGACGGTTCCGCCTTCTTGTAGGCTGCATACGTGTCGATGCGGCTCCCGATGTTCGTAGGATGGCAGTGGACACTTGTCAAACTCAGCTGTAGCACTTTTTCCATTGACGAAAACGTTGAATCGAAGTTCACTGCTGTTGGAATGGATGTTGCTGGTACGAAAGCGCTTCCTTCGTGGTCGATGAGTAGCGGTGCGTCGGCAAAGCCACTGATAACCTGCACAAGCAGAAGAAATTCCGTGTAACGCAACGGCGTGGCTGCGCTGGTTACACGCCCCAAGTAGACACTGACGGTTCCGCCTTCTTGTAGGCTGCATACGTGTCGATGCGGCTCCCGATGTTCGTAGGATGGCAGTGGACACTTGTCAAACTCAGCTGTAGCACTTTTTCCATTGACGAAAACGTTGAATCGAAGTTCACTGCTGTTGGAATGGATGTTGCTTTTACGAAAGCACTTCCTTCGTGGTCGACGAGAAGCGGTGCGTCGGCAAAGCCACTGATAACCTGCTCAAGCAGAAGAAATTTCGTCTAACGCAACGGCATGGCTGCTCTGGTTACACGCCCCAAGTTGACACTGACGGTTCCGCCTTCTTGTAGGCTGCATACGTGTCGATGCGGCTCCCGATGTTCGTAGGATGGCAGTGGACATTTGTCAAACTCAGCTGTAGCACTTTCTCCATTGACGAAAACGTTGAATTGAAGTTCAAAGCTGTCAGGAATGGAAGTTGCTGGTACGAAAGCGCTTCCTTCGTGGTCGACGAGAAGCGGTGCGTCGGCAAAGCCACTGATAACCTGCTCAAGCAGAAGAAATTCCGTGTAACGCAACGGCATGGCTGCGCTGGTTACACGCCCCAAGTTGACACTGACGGTTCCGCCTTCTTGTAGGCTGCATACGTGTCGATGCGGCTCCCGATGTTCGTAGGATGGCAGTGGACACTTGTCGAACTCAGCTGTAGCACTTTTTCCATTGACGAAAACGTTGAATCGAAGTTCACTGCTGTTGGAATGGATGTTGCTTTTACGAAAGCACTTCCTTCGTGGTCGACGAGAAGCGGTGCGTCGGCAAAGCCACTGATAACCTGCTCAAGCAGAAGAAATTTCGTCTAACGCAACGGCATGGCTGCGCTGGTTATACGCCCCAAGTTGACACTGACGGTTCCGCCTTCTTGTAGGCTGCATACGTGTCGATGCGGCTCCCGATGTTCGTAGGATGGCAGTGGACATTTGTCAAACTCAGCTGTAGCACTTTCTCCATTGACGAAAACGTTGAATTGAAGTTCAACGCTGTCAGGAATGGAAGTTGCTGGTACGAAAGCGCTTCCTTCGTGGTCGACGAGAAGCGGTGCGTCGGCAAAGCCACTGATAACCTGCTCAAGCAGAAGAAATTCCGTGTAACGCAACGGCATGGCTGCGCTGGTTACACGCCCCAAGTTGACACTGACGGTTCCGCCTTCTTGTAGGCTGCATACGTGTCGATGCGGCTCCCGATGTTCGTAGGATGGCAGTGGACACTTGTCAAACTCAGCTGTAGCACTTTTTCCATTGACGAAAACGTTGAATCGAAGTTCACTGCTGTTGGAATGGATGTTGCTTTTACGAAAGCACTTCCTTCGTGGTCGACGAGAAGCGGTGCGTCGGCAAAGCCACTGATAACCTGCTCAAGCAGAAGAAATTTCGTCTAACGCAACGGCATGGCTGCGCTGGTTATACGCCCCAAGTTGACACTGACGGTTCCGCCTTCTTGTAGGCTGCATACGTGTCGATGCGGCTCCCGATGTTCGTAGGATGGCAGTGGACATTTGTCAAACTCAGCTGTAGCACTTTCTCCATTGACGAAAACGTTGAATTGAAGTTCAACGCTGTCAGGAATGGAAGTTGCTGGTACGAAAGCGCTTCCTTCGTGGTCGACGAGAAGCGGTGCGTCGGCAAAGCCACTGATAACCTGCTCAAGCAGAAGAAATTCCGTGTAACGCAACGGCATGGCTGCGCTGGTTACACGCCCCAAGTTGACACTGACGGTTCCGCCTTCTTGTAGGCTGCATACGTGTCGATGCGGCTCCCGATGTTCGTAGGATGGCAGTGGACACTTGTCAAACTCAGCTGTAGCACTTTTTCCATTGACGAAAACGTTGAATCGAAGTTCACTGCTGTTGGAATGGATGTTGCTTTTACGAAAGCACTTCCTTCGTGGTCGACGAGAAGCGGTGCGTCGGCAAAGCCACTGATAACCTGCTCAAGCAGATGAAATTTCGTCTAACGCAACGGCATGGCTGCGCTGGTTACACGCCCCAAGTTGACACTGACGGTTCCGCCTTCTTGTAGGCTGCATACGTGCCGATGCGGCTCCCGATGTTCGTAGGATGGCAGTGGACACTTGTAAAACTCAGCTGTAGCACTTCTTCCATTGACGAAAACATTGAACTGAAGTTCAACTTCCGGGAATGGATGATGCTGGTAGGAGAGCGCTTCCTTCGTGGTCGACGAGAAGCGGTGCGTCGGCAAAGCCACTGATAACCTGCACAAGCAGAAGAAATTCCGTGTAACACAACGGCATGGCTGCGCTGGTTACATGCCCCAAGTTGACACTGACGGTTCCGCCTTCTTGTAGGCTGCATACGTGTCGATGCGGCTCCCGATGTTCGTAGGATGGCAGTGGACACTTGTCAAACTCAGCTGTAGCAATTTGCGCCTGTGTTGTCGTGTTTGTTCCTGTTCTCGTGTCGTGTCTAATTCGCGCAGTACTAACCTTTTTTCCGTGTAACGCAACGGCATGGCTGCGCTGGTTACATGCCCCAAGTTGACACTGACGGTTCCGCCTTCTTGTAGGCTGCATGCGTGTCGATGCTGCTCCCGATATTCGTAGGATGGCAGTGGACACTTGTCAAACTCAGCTGTAGCACTTTTTCCATTGACGAAAACGTTGAATCGAAGTTCACTGCTGTTGGAATGGATGTTGGTGGTACGAAAGCGCTTCCTTCGTGGTCGACGAGAAACGGTGCGTCGGCAAAGCCACTGATAACCTGCTCAAGCAGAAGAAATTCCGTGTAACGCAACGGCATGGCTGCGCTGGTTACATGCCCCAAGATGACACTGACGGTTCCGCCTTCTTGTAGGCTGCATACGTGTCGATGCGGCTCCCGATGTTCGTAGGATGGCAGTGGACACTTGTCAAACTCAGCTGTAGCACTTTTTTCCATTGACGAAAACGTTGAATCGAAGTTCACTGCTGTTGGAATGGAAGTTGCTGGTACGAAACGCTTCCTTCGTGGTCGACGAGAAGCGGTGCGTCGGCAAAGCCACTGATAACCTGCAGAAGCAGAAGAAATTCCGTGTAACGCAACGGCATGGCTGCGCCGGTGACACGCCCCAAGTTGACACTGACGGTTCCGCCTTCTTGTAGACTGCATACGTGTCGATGCGGCTCCCGATGTTCGTAGGATGGCAGTGGACACTTGTCAAACTCAGCTGTAGCACTTTTTCCATTGACGCAAACGTTGAATCGAAGTTCACTGCTGTTGTAATGGATGTTGCTGGTACAAAAGCGCTTCCTTCGTGGTCGACGAGAAGCGGTGCGTCTGCAAAGCCACTGATAACCTGCTCAAGCAGAAGAAATTCCGTGTAACGCAACGGCATAGCTGCGCTGGTTACACGCCCCAAGTTGACACTGACGGTTCCGCCTTCTTGTAGGCTGCATACGTGTCGATGCGGCTCCCGATGTTCGTCGGATGGCAGTGGACACTTGTCAAACTCAGCTGTAGCACTTTTTCCATTGACGAAAACGTTGAATCGAAGTTCACTGCTGTTGGAATGAATGTTGCTGGTACGAAAGCGCTTCCTTCGTGGTCGACGATTAGCGGTGCGTCGGCAAAGCCACTGATAACCAGCTCAAGCAGAAGAAATTCCATGTAACGCAACGGCATGGCTGCGCTGGTTACACGCCCCAAGATGACACTGACGGTTCCGCCTTCTTGTAGGCTGCATACGTGTCGATGCGGCTCCCGATGTTCGTAGGATGGCAGTGGACACTTGTCAAACTCAGCTGTAGCACTTTTTCCATTGACGAAAACGTTGAATCGACGTTCACTGCTGTTGGAATGGATGTTGCTGGTACGAAAGCGCTTCCTTCGGGGTCGACGAGAAGCGGTGCGTCGGCAAAGCCACTGATAACCTGCTCAAGCAGAAGAAATTCCATGTAACGCAACCGCATGGCTGCGCTGGTTACACGCCCCAAGATGACACTGACGGTTCCGCCTTCTTGTAGGCTGCATACGTGTCGATGCGGCTCCCGATGTTCGTAGGATGGCAGTGGACACTTGTCAAACTCAGCTGTAGAACTTTTTCCATTGACGAAATCGTTGTATCGAAGTTCACTGCTGTTGGAATGGATGTTGCTGGTACGAAAGCGCTTCCTTCGTGTTCGACGAGAAGAGGTGCGTCAGCAAAGCCACTGATAACCTGCTCAAGGAGAAGAAATTCCGTGTAACGCAACGACATGTCTGCACTGGTTACATGCCCCAAGTTGACACTGACGGTTCCGCCTTCTTGTAGGCTGCATACGTGTCGATGCGGCTCCCGATGTTCGTAGGATGGCAGTGGACACTTGTCAAACTCAGCTGTAACACTTTTTTCCATTGACGAAAACGTTTAACTGAAGTTTAACTTCCGGGAATGGATGATGCTGGTAGGAGAACGCTTCCTTCGTGGTCGACGAGAAGCTGTGCGTCGGCAAAGCCACTGATAACCTGCTCAAGCAGAAGAAATTCCGTCTAACGCAACGGCATGGCTGCGCTGGTTACACGCCCCAAGTTGACACTGACGGTTCCGCCTTCTTGTAGGCTGCATACGTGTCGATGCGGCTCCCGATGTTCGTAGGATGGCAGTGGACACTTGTCAAACTCAGCTGTAGCACTTTTTCCATTGACGAAAACGTTGAATCCAAGTTCACTGCTGTTGGAATGGATGTTGCTGGTACGAAAGCGCTTCCTTCGGGGTCGACGAGAAGCGGTGCGTCGGCAAAGCCACTGATAACCTGCTCAAGCAGAAGAAATTCCATGTAACGCAACCGCATGGCTGCGCTGGTTACACGCCCCAAGATGACACTGACGGTTCCGCCTTCTTGTAGGCTGCATACGTGTCGATGCGGCTCCCGATGTTCGCAGGATGGCAGTGGACACTTGTCAAACTCAGCTGTAGAACTTTTTCCATTGACGAAAACGTTGAATCGAAGTTCACTGCTGTTGGAATGGATGTTGCTGGTACGAAAGCGCTTCCTTCGTGGTCGACGAGAAGAGGTGCGTCAGCAAAGCCACTGATAACCTGCTCAAGCAGAAGAAATTCCATGTAACGCAACCGCATGGCTGCGCTGGTTACACGTCCCAAGATGACACTGACGGTTCCGCCTTCTTGTAGGCTGCATACGTGTCGATGCGGCTCCCGATGTTCGCAGGATGGCGGTGAACACTTGTAAAACGCAGCTGTAGCACTTGTTCCATTGACGAAAACGTTTAACTGAAGTTCAACTTCCGGGAATGGATGATGCTGGTAGGAGAACGCTTCCTTCCTGGTCGACGAGAAGCGGTGCGTCGGCAAAGCCACTGATAACCTGCTCAAGCAGAAGAAATTCCGTCTAACGCAACGGCATGGCTGCGCTGGTTACACGCCCCAAGTTGACACTGACGGTTCCGCCTTCTTGTAGGCTGCATACGTGTCGATGCGGCTCCCGATGTTCGTAGGATGGCAGTGGACACTTGTCAAACTCAGCTGTAGCACTTTTTCCATTGACGAAAACGTTGAATCGAAGTTCACTGGTGTTGTAATGGATGTTGCTGGTACAAAAGCGCTTCCTTCGTGGTCGACGAGAAGTGGTGCGTCTGCAAAGCCACTGATAACCTGCTCAAGCAGAAGAAATTCCGTGTAACGCAACGGCATAGCTGCGCTGGTTACACGCCCCAAGTTGACACTGACGGTTCCGCCTTCTTGTAGGCTGCATACGTGTCGATGCGGCTCCCGATGTTCGTAGGATGGCAGTGGACACTTGTCAAACTCAGCTGTAGCACTTTTTCCATTGACGAAAACGTTGAATCGAAGTTCACTGCTGTTGGAATGGATGTTGCTGGTACGAAAGCGCTTCCTTCGTGGTCGATGAGTAGCGGTGCGTCGGCAAAGCCACTGATAACCTGCACAAGCAGAAGAAATTCCGTGTAACGCAACGGCATGGCTGCGCTGGTTACACGCCCCAAGTAGACACTGACGGTTCCGCCTTCTTGTAGGCTGCATACGTGTCGATGCGGCTCCCGATGTTCGCAGGATGGCGGTGAACACTTGTAAAACGCAGCTGTAGCACTTGTTCCATTGACGAAAACGTTTAACTGAAGTTCAACTTCCGGGAATGGATGATGCTGGTAGGAGAACGCTTCCTTCGTGGTCGACGAGAAGCGGTGCGTCGGCAAAGCCACTGATAACCTGCTCAAGCAGAAGAAATTCCGTCTAACGCAACGGCATGGCTGCGCTGGTTACACGCCCCAAGTTGACACTGACGGTTCCGCCTTCTTGTAGGCTGCATACGTGTCGATGCGGCTCCCGATGTTCGTAGGATGGCAGTGGACACTTGTCAAACTCAGCTGTAGCACTTTTTCCATTGACGAAAACGTTGAATCGAAGTTCACTGGTGTTGTAATGGATGTTGCTGGTACAAAAGCGCTTCCTTCGTGGTCGACGAGAAGTGGTGCGTCTGCAAAGCCACTGATAACCTGCTCAAGCAGAAGAAATTCCGTGTAACGCAACGGCATAGCTGCGCTGGTTACACGCCCCAAGTTGACACTGACGGTTCCGCCTTCTTGTAGGCTGCATACGTGTCGATGCGGCTCCCGATGTTCGTAGGATGGCAGTGGACACTTGTCAAACTCAGCTGTAGCACTTTTTCCATTGACGAAAACGTTGAATCGAAGTTCACTGCTGTTGGAATGGATGTTGCTGGTACGAAAGCGCTTCCTTCGTGGTCGATGAGTAGCGGTGCGTCGGCAAAGCCACTGATAACCTGCACAAGCAGAAGAAATTCCGTGTAACGCAACGGCGTGGCTGCGCTGGTTACACGCCCCAAGTAGACACTGACGGTTCCGCCTTCTTGTAGGCTGCATACGTGTCGATGCGGCTCCCGATGTTCGTAGGATGGCAGTGGACACTTGTCAAACTCAGCTGTAGCACTTTTTCCATTGACGAAAACGTTGAATCGAAGTTCACTGCTGTTGGAATGGATGTTGCTTTTACGAAAGCACTTCCTTCGTGGTCGACGAGAAGCGGTGCGTCGGCAAAGCCAGTGATAACCTGCTCAAGCAGAAGAAATTTCGTCTAACGCAACGGCATGGCTGCTCTGGTTACACGCCCCAAGTTGACACTGACGGTTCCGCCTTCTTGTAGGCTGCATACGTGTCGATGCGGCTCCCGATGTTCGTAGGATGGCAGTGGACATTTGTCAAACTCAGCTGTAGCACTTTCTCCATTGACGAAAACGTTGAATTGAAGTTCAAAGCTGTCAGGAATGGAAGTTGCTGGTACGAAAGCGCTTCCTTCGTGGTCGACGAGAAGCGGTGCGTCGGCAAAGCCACTGATAACCTGCTCAAGCAGAAGAAATTCCGTGTAACGCAACGGCATGGCTGCGCTGGTTACACGCCCCAAGTTGACACTGACGGTTCCGCCTTCTTGTAGGCTGCATACGTGTCGATGCGGCTCCCGATGTTCGTAGGATGGCAGTGGACACTTGTCGAACTCAGCTGTAGCACTTTTTCCATTGACGAAAACGTTGAATCGAAGTTCACTGCTGTTGGAATGGATGTTGCTTTTACGAAAGCACTTCCTTCGTGGTCGACGAGAAGCGGTGCGTCGGCAAAGCCACTGATAACCTGCTCAAGCAGAAGAAATTTCGTCTAACGCAACGGCATGGCTGCGCTGGTTATACGCCCCAAGTTGACACTGACGGTTCCGCCTTCTTGTAGGCTGCATACGTGTCGATGCGGCTCCCGATGTTCGTAGGATGGCAGTGGACATTTGTCAAACTCAGCTGTAGCACTTTCTCCATTGACGAAAACGTTGAATTGAAGTTCAACGCTGTCAGGAATGGAAGTTGCTGGTACGAAAGCGCTTCCTTCGTGGTCGACGAGAAGCGGTGCGTCGGCAAAGCCACTGATAACCTGCTCAAGCAGAAGAAATTCCGTGTAACGCAACGGCATGGCTGCGCTGGTTACACGCCCCAAGTTGACACTGACGGTTCCGCCTTCTTGTAGGCTGCATACGTGTCGATGCGGCTCCCGATGTTCGTAGGATGGCAGTGGACACTTGTCAAACTCAGCTGTAGCACTTTTTCCATTGACGAAAACGTTGAATCGAAGTTCACTGCTGTTGGAATGGATGTTGCTTTTACGAAAGCACTTCCTTCGTGGTCGACGAGAAGCGGTGCGTCGGCAAAGCCACTGATAACCTGCTCAAGCAGAAGAAATTTCGTCTAACGCAAGGGCATGGCTGCGCTGGTTACACGCCCCAAGTTGACACTGACGGTTCCGCCTTCTTGTAGGCTGCATACGTGCCGATGCGGCTCCCGATGTTCGTAGGATGGCAGTGGACACTTGTAAAACTCAGCTGTAGCACTTCTTCCATTGACGAAAACATTGAACTGAAGTTCAACTTCCGGGAATGGATGATGCTGGTAGGAGAGCGCTTCCTTCGTGGTCGACGAGAAGCGGTGCGTCGGCAAAGCCACTGATAACCTGCACAAGCAGAAGAAATTCCGTGTAACACAACGGCATGGCTGCGCTGGTTACATGCCCCAAGTTGACACTGACGGTTCCGCCTTCTTGTAGGCTGCATACGTGTCGATGCGGCTCCCGATGTTCGTAGGATGGCAGTGGACACTTGTCAAACTCAGCTGTAGCAATTTGCGCCTGTGTTGTCGTGTTTGTTCCTGTTCTCGTGTCGTGTCTAATTCGCGCAGTACTAACCTTTTTTCCGTGTAACGCAACGGCATGGCTGCGCTGGTTACATGCCCCAAGTTGACACTGACGGTTCCGCCTTCTTGTAGGCTGCATGCGTGTCGATGCTGCTCCCGATATTCGTAGGATGGCAGTGGACACTTGTCAAACTCAGCTGTAGCACTTTTTCCATTGACGAAAACGTTGAATCGAAGTTCACTGCTGTTGGAATGGATGTTGGTGGTACGAAAGCGCTTCCTTCGTGGTCGACGAGAAACGGTGCGTCGGCAAAGCCACTGATAACCTGCTCAAGCAGAAGAAATTCCGTGTAACGCAACGGCATGGCTGCGCTGGTTACATGCCCCAAGATGACACTGACGGTTCCGCCTTCTTGTAGGCTGCATACGTGTCGATGCGGCTCCCGATGTTCGTAGGATGGCAGTGGACACTTGTCAAACTCAGCTGTAGCACTTTTTTCCATTGACGAAAACGTTGAATCGAAGTTCACTGCTGTTGGAATGGAAGTTGCTGGTACGAAACGCTTCCTTCGTGGTCGACGAGAAGCGGTGCTTCGGCAAAGCCACTGATAACCTGCAGAAGCAGAAGAAATTCCGTGTAACGCAACGGCATGGCTGCGCCGGTGACACGCCCCAAGTTGACACTGACGGTTCCGCCTTCTTGTAGACTGCATACGTGTCGATGCGGCTCCCGATGTTCGTAGGATGGCAGTGGACACTTGTCAAACTCAGCTGTAGCACTTTTTCCATTGACGCAAACGTTGAATCGAAGTTCACTGCTGTTGTAATGGATGTTGCTGGTACAAAAGCGCTTCCTTCGTGGTCGACGAGAAGCGGTGCGTCTGCAAAGCCACTGATAACCTGCTCAAGCAGAAGAAATTCCGTGTAACGCAACGGCATAGCTGCGCTGGTTACACGCCCCAAGTTGACACTGACGGTTCCGCCTTCTTGTAGGCTGCATACGTGTCGATGCGGCTCCCGATGTTCGTCGGATGGCAGTGGACACTTGTCAAACTCAGCTGTAGCACTTTTTCCATTGACGAAAACGTTGAATCGAAGTTCACTGCTGTTGGAATGAATGTTGCTGGTACGAAAGCGCTTCCTTCGTGGTCGACGATTAGCGGTGCGTCGGCAAAGCCACTGATAACCAGCTCAACCAGAAGAAATTCCATGTAACGCAACGGCATGGCTGCGCTGGTTACACGCCCCAAGATGACACTGACGGTTCCGCCTTCTTGTAGGCTGCATACGTGTCGATGCGGCTCCCGATGTTCGTAGGATGGCAGTGGACACTTGTCAAACTCAGCTGTAGCACTTTTTCCATTGACGAAAACGTTGAATCGACGTTCACTGCTGTTGGAATGGATGTTGCTGGTACGAAAGCGCTTCCTTCGGGGTCGACGAGAAGCGGTGCGTCGGCAAAGCCACTGATAACCTGCTCAAGCAGAAGAAATTCCATGTAACGCAACCGCATGGCTGCGCTGGTTACACGCCCCAAGATGACACTGACGGTTCCGCCTTCTTGTAGGCTGCATACGTGTCGATGCGGCTCCCGATGTTCGTAGGATGGCAGTGGACACTTGTCAAACTCAGCTGTAGAACTTTTTCCATTGACGAAATCGTTGTATCGAAGTTCACTGCTGTTGGAATGGATGTTGCTGGTACGAAAGCGCTTCCTTCGTGTTCGACGAGAAGAGGTGCGTCAGCAAAGCCACTGATAACCTGCTCAAGGAGAAGAAATTCCGTGTAACGCAACGACATGTCTGCACTGGTTACATGCCCCAAGTTGACACTGACGGTTCCGCCTTCTTGTAGGCTGCATACGTGTCGATGCGGCTCCCGATGTTCGTAGGATGGCAGTGGACACTTGTCAAACTCAGCTGTAACACTTTTTTCTATTGACGAAAACGTTTAACTGAAGTTTAACTTCCGGGAATGGATGATGCTGGTAGGAGAACGCTTCCTTCGTGGTCGACGAGAAGCTGTGCGTCGGCAAAGCCACTGATAACCTGCTCAAGCAGAAGAAATTCCGTCTAACGCAACGGCATGGCTGCGCTGGTTACACGCCCCAAGTTGACACTGACGGTTCCGCCTTCTTGTAGGCTGCATACGTGTCGATGCGGCTCCCGATGTTCGTAGGATGGCAGTGGACACTTGTCAAACTCAGCTGTAGCACTTTTTCCATTGACGAAAACGTTGAATCCAAGTTCACTGCTGTTGGAATGGATGTTGCTGGTACGAAAGCGCTTCCTTCGGGGTCGACGAGAAGCGGTGCGTCGGCAAAGCCACTGATAACCTGCTCAAGCAGAAGAAATTCCATGTAACGCAACCGCATGGCTGCGCTGGTTACACGCCCCAAGATGACACTGACGGTTCCGCCTTCTTGTAGGCTGCATACGTGTCGATGCGGCTCCCGATGTTCGCAGGATGGCAGTGGACACTTGTCAAACTCAGCTGTAGAACTTTTTCCATTGACGAAAACGTTGAATCGAAGTTCACTGCTGTTGGAATGGATGTTGCTGGTACGAAAGCGCTTCCTTCGTGGTCGACGAGAAGAGGTGCGTCAGCAAAGCCACTGATAACCTGCTCAAGCAGAAGAAATTCCATGTAACGCAACCGCATGGCTGCGCTGGTTACACGTCCCAAGATGACACTGACGGTTCCGCCTTCTTGTAGGCTGCATACGTGTCGATGCGGCTCCCGATGTTCGCAGGATGGCGGTGAACACTTGTAAAACGCAGCTGTAGCACTTGTTCCATTGACGAAAACGTTTAACTGAAGTTCAACTTCCGGGAATGGATGATGCTGGTAGGAGAACGCTTCCTTCGTGGTCGACGAGAAGCGGTGCGTCGGCATAGCCACTGATAACCTGCTCAAGCAGAAGAAATTCCGTCTAACGCAACGGCATGGCTGCGCTGGTTACACGCCCCAAGTTGACACTGACGGTTCCGCCTTCTTGTAGGCTGCATACGTGTCGATGCGGCTCCCGATGTTCGTAGGATGGCAGTGGACACTTGTCAAACTCAGCTGTAGCACTTTTTCCATTGACGAAAACGTTGAATCGAAGTTCACTGGTGTTGTAATGGATGTTGCTGGTACAAAAGCGCTTCCTTCGTGGTCGACGAGAAGTGGTGCGTCTGCAAAGCCACTGATAACCTGCTCAAGCAGAAGAAATTCCGTGTAACGCAACGGCATAGCTGCGCTGGTTACACGCCCCAAGTTGACACTGACGGTTCCGCCTTCTTGTAGGCTGCATACGTGTCGATGCGGCTCCCGATGTTCGTAGGATGGCAGTGGACACTTGTCAAACTCAGCTGTAGCACTTTTTCCATTGACGAAAACGTTGAATCGAAGTTCACTGCTGTTGGAATGGATGTTGCTGGTACGAAAGCGCTTCCTTCGTGGTCGATGAGTAGCGGTGCGTCGGCAAAGCCACTGATAACCTGCACAAGCAGAAGAAATTCCGTGTAACGCAACGGCGTGGCTGCGCTGGTTACACGCCCCAAGTAGACACTGACGGTTCCGCCTTCTTGTAGGCTGCATACGTGTCGATGCGGCTCCCGATGTTCGTAGGATGGCAGTGGACACTTGTCAAACTCAGCTGTAGCACTTTTTCCATTGACGAAAACGTTGAATCGAAGTTCACTGCTGTTGGAATGGATGTTGCTTTTACGAAAGCACTTCCTTCGTGGTCGACGAGAAGCGGTGCGTCGGCAAAGCCACTGATAACCTGCTCAAGCAGAAGAAATTTCGTCTAACGCAACGGCATGGCTGCGCTGGTTACACGCCCCAAGTTGACACTGACGGTTCCGCCTTCTTGTAGGCTGCATACGTGTCGATGCGGCTCCCGATGTTCGTAGGATGGCAGTGGACATTTGTCAAACTCAGCTGTAGCACTTTCTCCATTGACGAAAACGTTGAATTGAAGTTCAAAGCTGTCAGGAATGGAAGTTGCTGGTACGAAAGCGCTTCCTTCGTGGTCGACTAGAAGCGGTGCGTCGGCAAAGCCACTGATAACCTGCTCAAGCAGAAGAAATTCCGTGTAACGCAACGGCATGGCTGCGCTGGTTACACGCCCCAAGTTGACACTGACGGTTCCGCCTTCTTGTAGGCTGCATACGTGTCGATGCGGCTCCCGATGTTCGTAGGATGGCAGTGGACACTTGTCAAACTCAGCTGTAGCACTTTTTCCATTGACGAAAACGTTGAATCGAAGTTCACTGCTGTTGGAATGGATGTTGCTTTTACGAAAGCACTTCCTTCGTGGTCGACGAGAAGCGGTGCGTCGGCAAAGCCACTGATAACCTGCTCAAGCAGAAGAAATTTCGTCTAACGCAACGGCATGGCTGCGCTGGTTATACGCCCCAAGTTGACACTGACGGTTCCGCCTTCTTGTAGGCTGCATACGTGTCGATGCGGCTCCCGATGTTCGTAGGATGGCAGTGGACATTTGTCAAACTCAGCTGTAGCACTTTCTCCATTGACGAAAACGTTGAATTGAAGTTCAACGGTGTCAGGAATGGAAGTTGCTGGTACGAAAGCGCTTCCTTCGTGGTCGACGAGAAGCGGTGCGTCGGCAAAGCCACTGATAACCTGCTCAAGCAGAAGAAATTCCGTGTAACGCAACGGCATGGCTGCGCTGGTTACACGCCCCAAGTTGACACTGACGGTTCCGCCTTCTTGTAGGCTGCATACGTGTCGATGCGGCTCCCGATGTTCGTAGGATGGCAGTGGACACTTGTCAAACTCAGCTGTAGCACTTTTTCCATTGACGAAAACGTTGAATCGAAGTTCACTGCTGTTGGAATGGATGTTGCTTTTACGAAAGCACTTCCTTCGTGGTCGACGAGAAGCGGTGCGTCGGCAAAGCCACTGATAACCTGCTCAAGCAGAAGAAATTTCGTCTAACGCAACGGCATGGCTGCGCTGGTTACACGCCCCAAGTTGACACTGACGGTTCCGCCTTCTTGTAGGCTGCATACGTGCCGATGCGGCTCCCGATGTTCGTAGGATGGCAGTGGACACTTGTAAAACTCAGCTGTAGCACTTCTTCCATTCACGAAAACATTGAACTGAAGTTCAACTTCCGGGAATGGATGATGCTGGTAGGAGAGCGCTTCCTTCGTGGTCGACGAGAAGCGGTGCGTCGGCAAAGCCACTGATAACCTGCACAAGCAGAAGAAATTCCGTGTAACACAACGGCATGGCTGCGCTGGTTACATGCCCCAAGTTGACACTGACGGTTCCGCCTTCTTGTAGGCTGCATACGTGTCGATGCGGCTCCCGATGTTCGTAGGATGGCAGTGGACACTTGTCAAACTCAGCTGTAGCAATTTGCGCCTGTGTTGTCGTGTTTGTTCCTGTTCTCGTGTCGTGTCTAATTCGCGCAGTACTAACCTTTTTTCCGTGTAACGCAACGGCATGGCTGCGCTGGTTACATGCCCCAAGTTGACACTGACGGTTCCGCCTTGTAGGCTGCATGCGTGTCGATGCTGCTCCCGATATTCGTAGGATGGCAGTGGACACTTGTCAAACTCAGCTGTAGCACTTTTTCCATTGACGAAAACGTTGAATCGAAGTTCACTGCTGTTGGAATGGATGTTGGTGGTACGAAAGCGCTTCCTTCGTGGTCGACGAGAAACGGTGCGTCGGCAAAGCCACTGATAACCTGCTCAAGCAGAAGAAATTCCGTGTAACGCAACGGCATGGCTGCGCTGGTTACATGCCCCAATATGACACTGACGGTTCCGCCTTCTTGTAGGCTGCATACGTGTCGATGCGGCTCCCGATGTTCGTAGGATGGCAGTGGACACTTGTCAAACTCAGCTGTAGCACTTTTTTCCATTGACGAAAACGTTGAATCGAAGTTCACTGCTGTTGGAATGGAAGTTGCTGGTACGAAACGCTTCCTTCGTGGTCGACGAGAAGCGGTGCGTCGGCAAAGCCACTGATAACCTGCAGAAGCAGAAGAAATTCCGTGTAACGCAACGGCATGGCTGCGCCGGTGACACGCCCCAAGTTGACACTGACGGTTCCGCCTTCTTGTAGACTGCATACGTGCCGATGCGGCTCCCGATGTTCGTAGGATGGCAGTGGACACTTGTCAAACTCAGCTGTAGCACTTTTTCCATTGACGCAAACGTTGAATCGAAGTTCACTGCTGTTGTAATGGATGTTGCTGGTACAAAAGCGCTTCCTTCGTGGTCGACGAGAAGCGGTGCGTCTGCAAAGCCACTGATAACCTGCTCAAGCAGAAGAAATTCCGTGTAACGCAACGGCATAGCTGCGCTGGTTACACGCCCCAAGTTGACACTGACGGTTCCGCCTTCTTGTAGGCTGCATACGTGTCGATGCGGCTCCCGATGTTCGTCGGATGGCAGTGGACACTTGTCAAACTCAGCTGTAGCACTTTTTCCATTGACGAAAACGTTGAATCGAAGTTCACTGCTGTTGGAATGAATGTTGCTGGTACGAAAGCGCTTCCTTCGTGGTCGACGATTAGCGGTGCGTCGGCAAAGCCACTGATAACCAGCTCAAGCAGAAGAAATTCCATGTAACGCAACGGCATGGCTGCGCTGGTTACACGCCCCAAGATGACACTGACGGTTCCGCCTTCTTGTAGGCTGCATACGTGTCGATGCGGCTCCCGATGTTCGCAGGATGGCAGTGGACACTTGTCAAACTCAGCTGTAGAACTTTTTCCATTGACGAAAACGTTGAATCGAAGTTCACTGCTGTTGGAATGGGTGTTGCTGGTACGAAAGCGCTTCCTTCGTGTTCGACGAGAAGAGGTGCGTCAGCAAAGCCACTGATAACCTGCTCAAGGAGAAGAAATTCCGTGTAACGCAACGACATGTCTGCACTGGTTACATGCCCCAAGTTGACACTGACGGTTCCGCCTTCTTGTAGGCTGCATACGTGTCGATGCGGCTCCCGATGTTCGTAGGATGGCAGTGGACACTTGTCAAACTCAGCTGTAACACTTTTTTCTATTGACGAAAACGTTTAACTGAAGTTTAACTTCCGGGAATGGATGATGCTGGTAGGAGAACGCTTCCTTCGTGGTCGACGAGAAGCTGTGCGTCGGCAAAGCCACTGATAACCTGCTCAAGCAGAAGAAATTCCGTCTAACGCAACGGCATGGCTGCGCTGGTTACACGCCCCAAGTTGACACTGACGGTTCCGCCTTCTTGTAGGCTGCATACGTGTCGATGCGGCTCCCGATGTTCGTAGGATGGCAGTGGACACTTGTCAAACTCAGCTGTAGCACTTTTTCCATTGACGAAAACGTTGAATCCAAGTTCACTGCTGTTGGAATGGATGTTGCTGGTACGAAAGCGCTTCCTTCGGGGTCGACGAGAAGCGGTGCGTCGGCAAAGCCACTGATAACCTGCTCAAGCAGAAGAAATTCCATGTAACGCAACCGCATGGCTGCGCTGGTTACACGCCCCAAGATGACACTGACGGTTCCGCCTTCTTGTAGGCTGCATACGTGTCGATGCGGCTCCCGATGTTCGCAGGATGGCAGTGGACACTTGTCAAACTCAGCTGTAGAACTTTTTCCATTGACGAAAACGTTGAATCGAAGTTCACTGCTGTTGGAATGGATGTTGCTGGTACGAAAGCGCTTCCTTCGTGGTCGACGAGAAGAGGTGCGTCAGCAAAGCCACTGATAACCTGCTCAAGCAGAAGAAATTCCATGTAACGCAACCGCATGGCTGCGCTGGTTACACGTCCCAAGATGACACTGACGGTTCCGCCTTCTTGTAGGCTGCATACGTGTCGATGCGGCTCCCGATGTTCGCAGGATGGCGGTGAACACTTGTAAAACGCAGCTGTAGCACTTGTTCCATTGACGAAAACGTTTAACTGAAGTTCAACTTCAGGGAATGGATGATGCTGGTAGGAGAACGCTTCCTTCGTGGTCGACGAGAAGCGGTGCGTCGGCAAAGCCACTGATAACCTGCTCAAGCAGAAGAAATTCCGTCTAACGCAACGGCATGGCTGCGCTGGTTACACGCCCCAAGTTGACACTGACGGTTCCGCCTTCTTGTAGGCTGCATACGTGTCGATGCGGCTCCCGATGTTCGTAGGATGGCAGTGGACACTTGTCAAACTCAGCTGTAGCACTTTTTCCATTGACGAAAACGTTGAATCGAAGTTCACTGGTGTTGTAATGGATGTTGCTGGTACAAAAGCGCTTCCTTCGTGGTCGACGAGAAGTGGTGCGTCGGCAAAGCCACTGATAACCTGCTCAAGCAGAAGAAATTCCGTGTAACGCAACGGCATAGCTGCGCTGGTTACACGCCCCAAGTTGACACTGACGGTTCCGCCTTCTTGTAGGCTGCATACGTGTCGATGCGGCTCCCGATGTTCGTAGGATGGCAGTGGACACTTGTCAAACTCAGCTGTAGCACTTTTTCCATTGACGAAAACGTTGAATCGAAGTTCACTGCTGTTGGAATGGATGTTGCTGGTACGAAAGCGCTTCCTTCGTGGTCGATGAGTAGCGGTGCGTCGGCAAAGCCACTGATAACCTGCACAAGCAGAAGAAATTCCGTGTAACGCAACGGCATGGCTGCGCTGGTTACACGCCCCAAGTAGACACTGACGGTTCCGCCTTCTTGTAGGCTGCATACGTGTCGATGCGGCTCCCGATGTTCGTAGGATGGCAGTGGACACTTGTCAAACTCAGCTGTAGCACTTTTTCCATTGACGAAAACGTTGAATCGAAGTTCACTGCTGTTGGAATGGATGTTGCTTTTACGAAAGCACTTCCTTCGTGGTCGACGAGAAGCGGTGCGTCGGCAAAGCCACTGATAACCTGCTCAAGCAGAAGAAATTTCGTCTAACGCAACGGCATGGCTGCGCTGGTTACACGCCCCAAGTTGACACTGACGGTTCCGCCTTCTTGTAGGCTGCATACGTGTCGATGCGGCTCCCGATGTTCGTAGGATGGCAGTGGACATTTGTCAAACTCAGCTGTAGCACTTTCTCCATTGACGAAAACGTTGAATTGAAGTTCAACGCTGTCAGGAATGGAAGTTGCTGGTACGAAAGCGCTTCCTTCGTGGTCGACGAGAAGCGGTGCGTCGGCAAAGCCACTGATAACCTGCTCAAGCAGAAGAAATTCCGTGTAACGCAACGGCATGGCTGCGCTGGTTACACGCCCCAAGTTGACACTGACGGTTCCGCCTTCTTGTAGGCTGCATACGTGTCGATGCGGCTCCCGATGTTCGTAGGATGGCAGTGGACACTTGTCAAACTCAGCTGTAGCACTTTTTCCATTGACGAAAACGTTGAATCGAAGTTCACTGCTGTTGGAATGGATGTTGCTTTTACGAAAGCACTTCCTTCGTGGTCGACGAGAAGCGGTGCGTCGGCAAAGCCACTGATAACCTGCTCAAGCAGAAGAAATTTCGTCTAACGCAACGGCATGGCTGCGCTGGTTACACGCCCCAAGTTGACACTGACGGTTCCGCCTTCTTGTAGGCTGCATACGTGCCGATGCGGCTCCCGATGTTCGTAGGATGGCAGTGGACACTTGTAAAACTCAGCTGTAGCACTTCTTCCCTTGACGAAAACATTGAACTGAAGTTCAACTTCCGGGAATGGATGATGCTGGTAGGAGAGCGCTTCCTTCGTGGTCGACGAGAAGCGGTGCGTCGGCAAAGCCACTGATAACCTGCACAAGCAGAAGAAATTCCGTGTAACACAACGGCATGGCTGCGCTGGTTACATGCCCCAAGTAGACACTGACGGTTCCGCCTTCTTGTAGGCTGCATACGTGTCGATGCGGCTCCCGATGTTCGTAGGATGGCAGTGGACACTTGTCAAATTCAGCTGTAGCAATTTGCGCCTGTGTTGTCGTGTTTGTTCCTGTTCTCGTGTCGTGTCTAATTCGCGCAGTACTAACCTTTTTTCCGTGTAACGCAAAGGCATGGCTGCGCTGGTTACATGCCCCAAGTTGACACTGACGGTTCCGCCTTCTTGTAGGCTGCATGCGTGTCGATGCTGCTCCCGATATTCGTAGGATGGCAGTGGACACTTGTCAAACTCAGCTGTAGCACTTTTTCCATTGACGAAAACGTTGAATCGAAGTTCACTGCTGTTGGAATGGATGTTGGTGGTACGAAAGCGCTTCCTTCGTGGTCGACGAGAAACGGTGCGTCGGCAAAGCCACTGATAACCTGCTCAAGCAGAAGAAATTCCGTGTAACGCAACGGCATGGCTGCGCTGGTTACATGCCCCAAGATGACACTGACGGTTCCGCCTTCTTGTAGGCTGCATACGTGTCGATGCGGCTCCCGATGTTCGTAGGATGGCAGTGGACACTTGTCAAACTCAGCTGTAGCACTTTTTTCCATTGACGAAAACGTTGAATCGAAGTTCACTGCTGTTGGAATGGAAGTTGCTGGTACGAAAGCGCTTCCTTCGTGGTCGACGAGAAGCGGTGCGTCGGCAAAGCCACTGATAACCTGCAGAAGCAGAAGAAATTCCGTGTAACGCAACGGCATGGCTGCGCCGGTGACACGCCCCAAGTTGACACTGACGGTTCCGCCTTCTTGTAGACTGCATACGTGTTGATGCGGCTCCCGATGTTCGTAGGATGGCAGTGGACACTTGTCAAACTCAGCTGTAGCACTTTTTCCATTGACGCAAACGTTAAATCGAAGTTCACTGCTGTTGTAATGGATGTTGCTGGTACAAAAGCGCTTCCTTCGTGGTCGACGAGAAGCGGTGCGTCTGCAAAGCCACTGATAACCTGCTCAAGCAGAAGAAATTCCGTGTAACGCAACGGCATAGCTGCGCTGGTTACACGCCCCAAGTTGACACTGACGGTTCCGCCTTCTTGTAGGCTGCATACGTGTCGATGCGGCTCCCGATGTTCGTCGGATGGCAGTGGACACTTGTCAAACTCAGCTGTAGCACTTTTTCCATTGACGAAAACGTTGAATCGAAGTTCACTGCTGTTGGAATGAATGTTGCTGGTACGAAACCGCTTCCTTCGTGGTCGACGATTAGCGGTGCGTCGGCAAAGCCACTGATAACCAGCTCAAGCAGAAGAAATTCCATGTAACGCAACGGCATGGCTGCGCTGGTTACACGCCCCAAGATGACACTGACGGTTCCGCCTTCTTGTAGGCTGCATACGTGTCGATGCGGCTCCCGATGTTCGTAGGATGGCAGTGGACACTTGTCAAACTCAGCTGTAGCACTTTTTCCATTGACGAAAACGTTGAATCGAAGTTCACTGCTGTTGGAATGGATGTTGCTGGTACGAAAGCGCTTCCTTCGTGGTCGATGAGTAGCGGTGCGTCGGCAAAGCCACTGATAACCTGCTCAAGCAGAAGAAATTCCGTGTAACGCAACGGCATGGCTGCGCTGGTTACACGCCCCAAGTAGACACTGACGGTTCCGCCTTCTTGTAGGCTGCATACGTGGCGATGCGGCTCCCGATGTTCGTAGGATGGCAGTGGACACTTGTCAAACTCAGCTGTAGCACTTTTTCCATTGACGAAAACGTTGAATCGAAGTTCACTGCTGTTGGAATGGATGTTGCTTTTACGAAAGCACTTCCTTCGTGGTCGACGAGAAGCGGTGCGTCGGCAAAGCCACTGATAACCTGCTCAAGCAGAAGAAATTCCGTGTAACGCAACGGCATGGCTGCGCTGGTTACACGCCCCAAGTTGACACTGACGGTTCCGCCTTCTTGTAGGCTGCATACGTGTCGATGCGGCTCCCGATGTTCGTAGGATGGCAGTGGACATTTGTCAAACTCAGCTGTAGCACTTTCTCCATTGACGAAAACGTTGAATTGAAGTTCAACGCAGTCAGGAATGGAAGTTGCTGGTACGAAAGCGCTTCCTTCGTGGTCGACGATCGACGAGAAGCGGTGCGTCGGCAAAGCCACTGATAACCTGCTCAAGCAGAAGAAATTGCGTGTAACGCAACGGCATGGCTGCGCTGGTTACACGCCCCAAGTTGACACTGACGGTTCCGCCTTCTTGTAGGCTGCATACGTGTCGATGCGGCTCCCGATGTTCGTAGGATGGCAGTGGACACTTGTCAAACTCAGCTGTAGCACTTTTTCCATTGACGAAAACGTTGAATCGAAGTTCACTGCTGTTGGAATGAATGTTGCTGGTACGAAAGCGCTTCCTTCGTGGTCGACGATTAGCGGTGTGTCGGCAAAGCCACTGATAACCTGCTCAAGCAGAAGAAATTCCATGTAACGCAACGGCATGGCTGCGCTGGTTACACGCCCCAAGATGACACTGACGGTTCCGCCTTCTTGTAGGCTGCATACGTGTCGATGCGGCTCCCGATGTTCGTAGGATGGCAGTGGACACTTGTCAAACTCAGCTGTAGCACTTTTTCCATTGACGAAAACGTTGAATCGAAGTTCACTGCTGTTGGAATGGATGTTGCTTTTACGAAAGCACTTCCTTCGTGGTCGACGAGAAGCGGTGCGTCGGCAAAGCCACTGATAACCTGCTCAAGCAGAAGAAATTTCGTCTAACGCAACGGCATGGCTGCGCTGGTTACACGCCCCAAGTTGACACTGACGGTTCCGCCTTCTTGTAGGCTGCATACGTGTCGATGCGGCTCCCGATGTTCGTAGGATGGCAGTGGACATTTGTCAAACTCAGCTGTAGCACTTTCTCCATTGACGAAAACGTTGAATTGAAGTTCAACGCAGTCAGGAATGGAAGTTGCTGGTACGAAAGCGCTTCCTTCGTGGTCGACGAGAAGCGGTGCGTCGGCAAAGCCACTGATAACCTGCTGAAGCAGAAGAAATTCCGTGTAACGCAACGGCATGGCTGCGCTGGTTACACGCCCCAAGTTGACACTGACGGTTCCGCCTTCTTGTAGGCTGCATACGTGTCGATGCGGCTCCCGATGTTCGTAGGATGGCAGTGGACACTTGTCAAACTCAGCTGTAGCACTTTTTCCATTGACGAAAACGTTGAATCGAAGTTCACTGCTGTTGGAATGAATGTTGCTGGTACGAAAGCGCTTCCTTCGTGGTCCACGATTAGCGGTGTGTCGGCAAAGCCACTGATAACCTGCTCAAGCAGAAGAAATTCCATGTAACGCTACGGCATGGCTGCGCTGGTTACACGCCCCAAGATGACACTGACGGTTCCGCCTTCTTGTAGGCTGCATACGTGTCGATGCGGCTCCCGATGTTCGTAGGATGGCAGTGGACACTTGTCAAACTCAGCTGTAGCACTTTTTCCATTGACGAAAACGTTGAATCGAAGTTCACTGCTGTTGGAATGGATGTTGCTGGTACGAAAGCGCTTCCTTCGGGGTCGACGAGAAGCGGTGCGTCGGCAAAGCCACTGATAACCTGCTCAAGCAGAAGAAATTCCATGTAACGCAACCGCATGGCTGCGCTGGTTACACGCCCCAAGATGACACTGACGGTTCCGCCTTCTTGTAGGCTGCATACGTGTCGATGCGGCTCCCGATGTTCGTAGGATGGCAGTGGACACTTGTCAAACTCAGCTGTAGAACTTTTTCCATTGACGAAATCGTTGTATCGAAGTTCACTGCTGTTGGAATGGATGTTGCTGGTACGAAAGCGCTTCCTTCGTGTTCGACGAGAAGAGGTGCGTCAGCAAAGCCACTGATAACCTGCTCAAGGAGAAGAAATTCCGTGTAACGCAACGACATGTCTGCACTGGTTACATGCCCCAAGTTGACACTGACGGTTCCGCCTTCTTGTAGGCTGCATACGTGTCGATGCGGCTCCCGATGTTCGTAGGATGGCAGTGGACACTTGTCAAACTCAGCTGTAACACTTTTTTCCATTGACGAAAACGTTGAACTGAAGTTTAACTTCCGGGAATGGATGATGCTGGTAGGAGAACGCTTCCTTCGTGGTCGACGAGAAGTTGTGCGTCGGCAAAGCCACTGATAACCTGCTCAAGCAGAAGAAATTCCGTCTAACGCAACGGCATGGCTGCGCTGGTTACACGCCCCAAGTTGACACTGACGGTTCCGCCTTCTTGTAGGCTGCATACGTGTCGATGCGGCTCCCGATGTTCGTAGGATGGCAGTGGACACTTGTCAAACTCAGCTGTAGCACTTTTTCCATTGACGAAAACGTTGAATCCAAGTTCACTGCTGATGGAATGGATGTTGCTGGTACGAAAGCGCTTCCTTCGGGGTCGACGAGAAGCGGTGCGTCGGCAAAGCCACTGATAACCTGCTCAAGCAGAAGAAATTCCATGTAACGCAACCGCATGGCTGCGCTGGTTACACGCCCCAAGATGACACTGACGGTTCCGCCTTCTTGTAGGCTGCATACGTGTCGATGCGGCTCCCGATGTTCGCAGGATGGCAGTGGACACTTGTCAAACTCAGCTGTAGAACTTTTTCCATTGACGAAAACGTTGAATCGAAGTTCACTGCTGTTGGAATGGATGTTGCTGGTACGAAAGCGCTTCCTTCGTGGTCGACGAGAAGAGGTGCGTCAGCAAAGCCACTGATAACCTGCTCAAGCAGAAGAAATTCCATGTAACGCAACCGCATGGCTGCGCTGGTTACACGTCCCAAGATGACACTGACGGTTCCGCCTTCTTGTAGGCTGCATACGTGTCGATGCGGCTCCCGATGTTCGCAGGATGGCGATGGACACTTGTAAAACGCAGCTGTAGCACTTGTTCCATTGACGAAAACGTTTAACTGAAGTTCAACTTCCGGGAATGGATGATGCTGGTAGGAGAACGCTTCCTTCGTGGTCGACGAGAAGCGGTGCGTCGGCAAAGCCACTGATAACCTGCTCAAGCAGAAGAAATTCCGTCTAACGCAACGGCATGGCTGCGCTGGTTACACGCCCCAAGTTGACACTGACGTTTCCGCCTTCTTGTAGGCTGCATACGTGTCGATGCGGCTCCCGATGTTCGTAGGATGGCAGTGGACACTTGTCAAACTCAGCTGTAGCACTTTTTCCATTGACGAAAACGTTGAATCGAAGTTCACTGGTGTTGTAATGGATGTTGCTGGTACAAAAGCGCTTCCTTCGTGGTCGACGAGAAGTGGTGCGTCTGCAAAGCCACTGATAACCTGCTCAAGCAGAAGAAATTCCGTGTAACGCAACGGCATAGCTGCGCTGGTTACACGCCCCAAGTTGACACTGACGGTTCCGCCTTCTTGTAGGCTGCATACGTGTCGATGCGGCTCCCGATGTTCGTAGGATGGCAGTGGACACTGGTCAAACTCAGCTGTAGCACTTTTTCCATTGACGAAAACGTTGAATCGAAGTTCACTGCTGTTGGAATGGATGTTGCTTTTACGAAAGCACTTCCTTCGTGGTCGACGAGAAGCGGTGCGTCGGCAAAGCCACTGATAACCTGCTTAAGCAGAAGAAATTTCGTCTAACGCAACGGCATGGCTGCGCTGGTTACACGCCCCAAGTTGACACTGACGGTTCCGCCTTCTTGTAGGCTGCATACGTGTCGATGCGGCTCCTGATGTTCGTAGGATGGCAGTGGACACTTGTCAAACTCAGCTGTAGCACTTTTTCCATTGACGAAAACGTTGAATCGAAGTTCACTGCTGTTGGAATGGATGTTGCTGGTACGAAAGCGCTTCCTTCGTGGTCGATGAGTAGCGGTGCGTCGGCAAAGCCACTGATAACCTGCTCAAGCAGAAGAAATTCCGTGTAACGCAACGGCATGGCTGCGCTGGTTACACGCCCCAAGTAGACACTGACGGTTCCGCCTTCTTGTAGGCTGCATACGTGGCGATGCGGCTCCCGATGTTCGTAGGATGGCAGTGGACACTTGTCAAACTCAGCTGTAGCACTTTTTCCATTGACGAAGACGTTGAATCGAAGTTCACTGCTGTTGGAATGGATGTTGCTTTTACGAAAGCACTTCCTTCGTGGTCGACGAGAAGCGGCGCGTCGGCAAAGCCACTGATAACCTGCTCAAGCAGAAGAAATTTCGTCTAACGCAACGGCATGGCTGCGCTGGTTACACGCCCCAAGTTGACACTGACGGTTCCGCCTTCTTGTAGGCTGCATACGTGTCGATGCGGCTCCCGATGTTCGTAGGATGGCAGTGGACATTTGTCAAACTCAGCTGTAGCACTTTCTCCATTGACGAAAACGTTGAATTGAAGTTCAACGCAGTCAGGAATGGAAGTTGCTGGTACGAAAGCGCTTCCTTCGTGGTCGACGAGAAGCGGTGCGTCGGCAAAGCCACTGATAACCTGCTCAAGCAGAAGAAATTCCGTGTAACGCAACGGCATGGCTGCGCTGGTTACACGCCCCAAGTTGACACTGACGGTTCCGCCTTCTTGTAGGCTGCATACGTGTCGATGCGGCTCCCGATGTTCGTAGGATGGCAGTGGACACTTGTCAAACTCAGCTGTAGCACTTTTTCCATTGACGAAAACGTTGAATCGAAGTTCACAGCTGTTGGAATGAATGTTGCTGGTACGAAAGCGCTTCCTTCGTGGTCGACGATTAGCGGTGTGTCGGCAAAGCCACTGATAACCTGCTCAAGCAGAAGAAATTCCATGTAACGCAACGGCATGGCTGCGCTGGTTACACGCCCCAAGATGACACTGACGGTTCCGCCTTCTTGTAGGCTGCATACGTGTCGATGCGGCTCCCGATGTTCGTAGGATGGCAGTGGACACTTGTCAAACTCAGCTGTAGCAATTTGCGCCTGTGTTGTCGTGTTTGTTCCTGTTCTCGTGTCGTGTCTAATTCGCGCAGTACTAACCTTTTTTCCGTGTAACGCAACGGCATGGCTGCGCTGGTTACATGCCCCAAGTTGACACTGACGGTTCCGCCTTGTAGGCTGCATGCGTGTCGATGCTGCTCCCGATATTCGTAGGATGGCAGTGGACACTTGTCAAACTCAGCTGTAGCACTTTTTCCATTGACGAAAACGTTGAATCGAAGTTCACTGCTGTTGGAATGGATGTTGGTGGTACGAAAGCGCTTCCTTCGTGGTCGACGAGAAACGGTGCGTCGGCAAAGCCACTGATAACCTGCTCAAGCAGAAGAAATTCCGTGTAACGCAACGGCATGGCTGCGCTGGTTACATGCCCCAAGATGACACTGACGGTTCCGCCTTCTTGTAGGCTGCATACGTGTCGATGCGGCTCCCGATGTTCGTAGGATGGCAGTGGACACTTGTCAAACTCAGCTGTAGCACTTTTTTCCATTGACGAAAACGTTGAATCGAAGTTCACTGCTGTTGGAATGGAAGTTACTGGTACGAAAGCGCTTCCTTCGTGGTCGATGAGTAGCGGTGCGTCGGCAAAGCCACTGATAACCTGCTCAAGCAGAAGAAATTCCGTGTAACGCAACGGCATGGCTGCGCTGGTTACACGCCCCAAGTAGACACTGACGGTTCCGCCTTCTTGTAGGCTGCATACGTGGCGATGCGGCTCCCGATGTTCGTAGGATGGCAGTGGACACTTGTCAAACTCAGCTGTAGCACTTTTTCCATTGACGAAGACGTTGAATCGAAGTTCACTGCTTTTGGAATGGATGTTGCTTTTACGAAAGCACTTCCTTCGTGGTCGACGAGAAGCGGCGCGTCGGCAAAGCCACTGATAACCTGCTCAAGCAGAAGAAATTTCGTCTAACGCAACGGCATGGCTGCGCTGGTTACACGCCCCAAGTTGACACTGACGGTTCCGCCTTCTTGTAGGCTGCATACGTGTCGATGCGGCTCCCGATGTTCGTAGGATGGCAGTGGACATTTGTCAAACTCAGCTGTAGCACTTTCTCCATTGACGAAAACGTTGAATTGAAGTTCAACGCAGTCAGGAATGGAAGTTGCTGGTACGAAGGCGCTTCCTTCGTGGTCGACGAGAAGCGGTGCGTCGGCAAAGCCACTGATAACCTGCAGAAGCAGAAGAAATTCCGTGTAACGCAACGGCATGGCTGCGCTGGTTACACGCCCCAAGTTGACACTGACGGTTCCGCCTTCTTGTAGGCTGCATACGTGTCGATGCGGCTCCCGATGTTCGTAGAATGGCAGTGGACACTTGTCAAACTCAGCTGTAGCACTTTTTCCATTGACGAAAACGTTGAATCGAAGTTCACAGCTGTTGGAATGAATGTTGCTGGTACGAAAGCGCTTCCTTCGTGGTCGACGATTAGCGGTGTGTCGGCAAAGCCACTGATAACCTGCTCAAGCAGAAGAAATTCCATGTAACACAACGGCATGGCTGCGCTGGTTACACGCCCCAAGATGACACTGACGGTTCCGCCTTCTTGTAGGCTGCATACGTGTCGATGCGGCTCCCGATGTTCGTAGGATGGCAGTGGACACTTGTCAAACTCAGCTGTAGCAATTTGCGCCTGTGTTGTCGTGTTTGTTCCTGTTCTCCTGTCGTGTCTAATTCGCGCAGTACTAACCTTTTTTCCGTGTAACGCAACGGCATGGCTGCGCTAGTTACATGCCCCAAGTTGACACTGACGGTTCCGCCTTCTTGTAGGCTGCATGCGTGTCGATGCTGCTCCCGATATTCGTAGGATGGCAGTGGACACTTGTCAAACTCAGCTGTAGCACTTTTTCCATTGACGAAAACGTTGAATCGAAGTTCACTGCTGTTGGAATGGATGTTGGTGGTACGAAAGCGCTTCCTTCGTGGTCGACGAGAAACGGTGCGTCGGCAAAGCCACTGATAACCTGCTCAAGCAGAAGAAATTCCGTGTAACGCAACGGCATGGCTGCGCTGGTTACATGCCCCAAGATGACACTGACGGTTCCGCCTTCTTGTAGGCTGCATACGTGTCGATGCGGCTCCCGATGTTCGTAGGATGGCAGTGGACACTTGTCAAACTCAGCTGTAGCACTTTTTTCCATTGACGAAAACGTTGAATCGAAGTTCACTGCTGTTGGAATGGAAGTTGCTGGTACGAAAGCGCTTCCTTCGTGGTCGATGAGTAGCGGTGCGTCGGCAAAGCCACTGATAACCTGCTCAAGCAGAAGAAATTCCGTGTAACGCAACGGCATGGCTGCGCTGGTTACACGCCCCAAGTAGACACTGACGGTTCCGCCTTCTTGTAGGCTGCATACGTGGCGATGCGGCTCCCGATGTTCGTAGGATGGCAGTGGACACTTGTCAAACTCAGCTGTAGCACTTTTTCCATTGACGAAGACGTTGAATCGAAGTTCACTGCTTTTGGAATGGATGTTGCTTTTACGAAAGCACTTCCTTCGTGGTCGACGAGAAGCGGCGCGTCGGCAAAGCCACTGATAACCTGCTCAAGCAGAAGAAATTTCGTCTAACGCAACGGCATGGCTGCGCTGGTTACACGCCCCAAGTTGACACTGACGGTTCCGCCTTCTTGTAGGCTGCATACGTGTCGATGCGGCTCCCGATGTTCGTAGGATGGCAGTGGACATTTGTCAAACTCAGCTGTAGCACTTTCTCCATTGACGAAAACGTTGAATTGAAGTTCAACGCAGTCAGGAATGGAAGTTGCTGGTACGAAAGCGCTTCCTTCGTGGTCGACGAGAAGCGGTGCGTCGGCAAAGCCACTGATAACCTGCTCAAGCAGAAGAAATTCCGTGTAACGCAACGGCATGGCTGCGCTGGTTACACGCCCCAAGTTGACACTGACGGTTCCGCCTTCTTGTAGGCTGCATACGTGTCGATGCGGCTCCCGATGTTCGTAGGATGGCAGTGGACACTTGTCAAACTCAGCTGTAGCACTTTTTCCATTGACGAAAACGTTGAATCGAAGTTCACAGCTGTTGGAATGAATGTTGCTGGTACGAAAGCGCTTCCTTCGTGGTCGACGATTAGCGGTGTGTCGGCAAAGCCACTGATAACCTGCTCAAGCAGAAGAAATTCCATGTAACGCAACGGCATGGCTGCGCTGGTTACACGCCCCAAGATGACACTGACGGTTCCGCCTTCTTGTAGGCTGCATACGTGTCGATGCGGCTCCCGATGTTCGTAGGATGGCAGTGGACACTTGTCAAACTCAGCTGTAGCAATTTGCGCCTGTGTTGTCGTGTTTGTTCCTGTTCTCGTGTCGTGTCTAATTCGCGCAGTACTAACCTTTTTTCCGTGTAACGCAACGGCATGGCTGCGCTGGTTACATGCCCCAAGTTGACACTGACGGTTCCGCCTTCTTGTAGGCTGCATACGTGTCGATGCGGCTCCCGATGTTCGTAGGATGGCAGTGGACACTTGTCAAACTCAGCTGTAGCACTTTTTTCCATTGACGAAAACGTTGAATCGAAGTTCACTGCTGTTGGAATGGAAGTTACTGGTACGAAAGCGCTTCCTTCGTGGTCGATGAGTAGCGGTGCGTCGGCAAAGCCACTGATAACCTGCTCAAGCAGAAGAAATTCCGTGTAACGCAACGGCATGGCTGCGCTGGTTACACGCCCCAAGTAGACACTGACGGTTCCGCCTTCTTGTAGGCTGCATACGTGGCGATGCGGCTCCCGATGTTCGTAGGATGGCAGTGGACACTTGTCAAACTCAGCTGTAGCACTTTTTCCATTGACGAAGACGTTGAATCGAAGTTCACTGCTTTTGGAATGGATGTTGCTTTTACGAAAGCACTTCCTTCGTGGTCGACGAGAAGCGGCGCGTCGGCAAAGCCACTGATAACCTGCTCAAGCAGAAGAAATTTCGTCTAACGCAACGGCATGGCTGCGCTGGTTACACGCCCCAAGTTGACACTGACGGTTCCGCCTTCTTGTAGGCTGCATACGTGTCGATGCGGCTCCCGATGTTCGTAGGATGGCAGTGGACATTTGTCAAACTCAGCTGTAGCACTTTCTCCATTGACGAAAACGTTGAATTGAAGTTCAACGCAGTCAGGAATGGAAGTTGCTGGTACGAAGGCGCTTCCTTCGTGGTCGACGAGAAGCGGTGCGTCGGCAAAGCCACTGATAACCTGCAGAAGCAGAAGAAATTCCGTGTAACGCAACGGCATGGCTGCGCTGGTTACACGCCCCAAGTTGACACTGACGGTTCCGCCTTCTTGTAGGCTGCATACGTGTCGATGCGGCTCCCGATGTTCGTAGAATGGCAGTGGACACTTGTCAAACTCAGCTGTAGCACTTTTTCCATTGACGAAAACGTTGAATCGAAGTTCACAGCTGTTGGAATGAATGTTGCTGGTACGAAAGCGCTTCCTTCGTGGTCGACGATTAGCGGTGTGTCGGCAAAGCCACTGATAACCTGCTCAAGCAGAAGAAATTCCATGTAACACAACGGCATGGCTGCGCTGGTTACACGCCCCAAGATGACACTGACGGTTCCGCCTTCTTGTAGGCTGCATACGTGTCGATGCGGCTCCCGATGTTCGTAGGATGGCAGTGGACACTTGTCAAACTCAGCTGTAGCAATTTGCGCCTGTGTTGTCGTGTTTGTTCCTGTTCTCCTGTCGTGTCTAATTCGCGCAGTACTAACCTTTTTTCCGTGTAACGCAACGGCATGGCTGCGCTGGTTACATGCCCCAAGTTGACACTGACGGTTCCGCCTTTTTGTAGGCTGCATGCGTGTCGATGCTGCTCCCGATATTCGTAGGATGGCAGTGGACACTTGTCAAACTCAGCTGTAGCACTTTTTCCATTGACGAAAACGTTGAATCGAAGTTCACTGCTGTTGGAATGGATGTTGGTGGTACGAAAGCGCTTCCTTCGTGGTCGACGAGAAACGGTGCGTCGGCAAAGCCACTGATAACCTGCTCAAGCAGAAGAAATTCCGTGTAACGCAACGGCATGGCTGCGCTGGTTACATGCCCCAAGATGACACTGACGGTTCCGCCTTCTTGTAGGCTGCATACGTGTCGATGCGGCTCCCGATGTTCGTAGGATGGCAGTGGACACTTGTCAAACTCAGCTGTAGCACTTTTTTCCATTGACGAAAACGTTGAATCGAAGTTCACTGCTGTTGGAATGGAAGTTGCTGGTACGAAAGCGCTTCCTTCGTGGTCGATGAGTAGCGGTGCGTCGGCAAAGCCACTGATAACCTGCTCAAGCAGAAGAAATTCCGTGTAACGCAACGGCATGGCTGCGCTGGTTACACGCCCCAAGTAGACACTGACGGTTCCGCCTTCTTGTAGGCTGCATACGTGGCGATGCGGCTCCCGATGTTCGTAGGATGGCAGTGGACACTTGTCAAACTCAGCTGTAGCACTTTTTCCATTGACGAAGACGTTGAATCGAAGTTCACTGCTTTTGGAATGGATGTTGCTTTTACGAAAGCACTTCCTTCGTGGTCGACGAGAAGCGGCGCGTCGGCAAAGCCACTGATAACCTGCTCAAGCAGAAGAAATTTCGTCTAACGCAACGGCATGGCTGCGCTGGTTACACGCCCCAAGTTGACACTGACGGTTCCGCCTTCTTGTAGGCTGCATACGTGTCGATGCGGCTCCCGATGTTCGTAGGATGGCAGTGGACATTTTTTGTCAAACTCAGCTGTAGCACTTTCTCCATTGACGAAAACGTTGAATTGAAGTTCAACGCAGTCAGGAATGGAAGTTGCTGGTACGAAAGCGCTTCCTTCGTGGTCGACGAGAAGCGGTGCGTCGGCAAAGCCACTGATAACCTGCTCAAGAAGAAGAAATTCCGTGTAACGCAACGGCATGGCTGCGCTGGTTACACGCCCCAAGTTGACACTGACGGTTCCGCCTTCTTGTAGGCTGCATACGTGTCGATGCGGCTCCCGATGTTCGTAGGATGGCAGTGGACACTTGTCAAACTCAGCTGTAGCACTTTTTCCATTGACGAAAACGTTGAATCGAAGTTCACAGCTGTTGGAATGAATGTTGCTGGTACGAAAGCGCTTCCTTCGTGGTCGACGATTAGCGGTGTGTCGGCAAAGCCACTGATAACCTGCTCAAGCAGAAGAAATTCCATGTAACGCAACGGCATGGCTGCGCTGGTTACACGCCCCAAGATGACACTGACGGTTCCGCCTTCTTGTAGGCTGCATACGTGTCGATGCGGCTCCCGATGTTCGTAGGATGGCAGTGGACACTTGTCAAACTCAGCTGTAGCAATTTGCGCCTGTGTTGTCGTGTTTGTTCCTGTTCTCGTGTCGTGTCTAATTCGCGCAGTACTAACCTTTTTTCCGTGTAACGCAACGGCATGGCTGCGCTGGTTACATGCTCCAAGTTGACACTGACGGTTCCGCCTTCTTGTAGGCTGCATGCGTGTCGATGCTGCTCCCGATATTCGTAGGATGGCAGTGGACACTTGTCAAACTCAGCTGTAGCACTTTTTCCATTGACGAAAACGTTGAATCGAAGTTCACTGCTGTTGGAATGGATGTTGGTGGTACGAAAGCGCTTCCTTCGTGGTCGACGAGAAACGGTGCGTCAGCAAAGCCACTGATAACCTGCTCAAGCAGAAGAAATTCCGCGTAACGCAACAGCATGGCTGCGCTGGTTACATGCCCCAAGATGACACTGACGGTTCCGCCTTCTTGTAGGCTGCATACGTGTCGATGCGGCTCCCGATGTTCGTAGGATGGCAGTGGACACTTGTCAAACTCAGCTGTAGCACTTTTTTCCATTGACGAAAACGTTGAATCGAAGTTCACTGCTGTTGGAATGGAAGTTGCTGGTACGAAAGCGCTTCCTTCGTGGTCGACGAGAAGCGGTGCGTCGGCAAAGCCACTGATAACCTGCAGAAGCAGAAGAAATTCCGTGTAACGCAACGGCATGGCTGCGCCGGTGACACGCCCCAAGTTGACACTGACGGTTCCGCCTTCTTGTAGACTGCATACGTGTCGATGCGGCTCCCGATGTTCGTAGGATGGCAGTGGACACTTGTCAAACTCAGCTGTAGCACTTTTTCCATTGACGAAAACGTTGAATCGAAGTTCACTGCTGTTGTAATGGATGTTGCTGGTACAAAAGCGCTTCCTTCGTGGTCGACGAGAAGCGGTGCGTCTGCAAAGCCACTGATAACCTGCTCAAGCAGAAGAAATTCCGTGTAACGCAACGGCATAGCTGCGCTGGTTACACGCCCCAAGTTGACACTGACGGTTCCGCCTTCTTGTAGGCTGCATATGTGTCGATGCGGCTCCCGATGTTCGTCGGATGGCAGTGGACACTTGTCAAACTCAGCTGTAGCACTTTTTCCATTGACGAAAACGTTGAATCGAAGTTCACTGCTGTTGGAATGAATGTTGCTGGTACGAAAGCGCTTCCTTCGTGGTCGACGATTAGCGGTGCGTCGGCAAAGCCACTGATAACCAGCTCAAGCAGAAGAAATTCCATGTAACGCAACGGCATGGCTGCGCTGGTTACACGCCCCAAGATGACACTGACGGTTCCGCCTTGTAGGCTGCATACGTGTCGATGCGGCTCCCGATGTTCGTAGGATGGCAGTGGACACTTGTCAAACTCAGCTGTAGCACTTTTTCCATTGACGAAAACGTTGAATCGAAGTTCACTGCTGTTGGAATGGATGTTGCTGGTACGAAAGCGCTTCCTTCGTGGTCGATGGGTAGCGGTGCGTCGGCAAAGCCACTGATAACCTGCTCAAGCAGAAGAAATTCCGTGTAACGCAACGGCATGGCTGCGCTGGTTACACGCCCCAAGTAGACACTGACGGTTCCGCCTTCTTGTTGGCTGCATACGTGGCGATGCGGCTCCCGATGTTCGTAGGATGGCAGTGGACACTTGTCAAACTCAGCTGTAGCACTTTTTCCATTGACGAAAACGTTGAATCGAAGTTCACTGCTGTTGGAATGGATGTTGCTGGTACGAAAGCGCTTCCTTCGTGGTCGATGGGTAGCGGTGCGTCGGCAAAGCCACTGATAACCTGCTCAAGCAGAAGAAATTCCGTGTAACGCAACGGCATGGCTGCGCTGGTTACACGCCCCAAGTAGACACTGACGGTTCCGCCTTCTTGTAGGCTGCATACGTGGCGATGCGGCTCCCGATGTTCGTAGGATGGCAGTAGACACTTGTCAAACTCAGCTGTAGCACTTTTTCCATTGACGAAGACGTTGAATCGAAGTTCACTGCTGTTGGAATGGATGTTGCTTTTACGAAAGCACTTCCTTCGTGGTCGACGAGAAGCGGTGCGTCGGCAAAGCCACTGATAACCTGCTCAAGCAGAAGAAATTTCGTCTAACGCAACGGCATGGCTGCGCTGGTTACACGCCCCAAGTTGACACTGACGGTTCCGCCTTCTTGTAGGCTGCATACGTGTCGATGCGGCTCCCGATGTTCGTAGGATGGCAGTGGACACTTGTCAAACTCAGCTGTAGCACTTTTTCCATTGACGAAAACGTTGAATCGAAGTTCACTGCTGTTGGAATGGATGTTGCTGGTACGAAAGCGCTTCCTTCGTGGTCGATGAGTAGCGGTGCGTCGGCAAAGCCACTGATAACCTGCTCAAGCAGAAGAAATTCCGTGTAACGCAACGGCATGGCTGCGCTGGTTACACGCCCCAAGTAGACACTGACGGTTCCGCCTTCTTGTAGGCTGCATACGTGGCGATGCGGCTCCCGATGTTCGTAGGATGGCAGTGGACACTTGTCAAACTCAGCTGTAGCACTTTTTCCATTGACGAAGACGTTGAATCGAAGTTCTCTGCTGTTGGAATGGATGTTGCTTTTACGAAAGCACTTCCTTCGTGGTCGACGAGAAGCGGCGCGTCGGCAAAGCCACTGATAACCTGCTCAAGCAGAAGAAATTTCGTCTAACGCAACGGCATGGCTGCGCTGGTTACACGCCCCAAGTTGACACTGACGGTTCCGCCTTCTTGTAGGCTGCATACGTGTCGATGCGGCTCCCGATGTTCGTAGGATGGCAGTGGACATTTGTCAAACTCAGCTGTAGCACTTTCTCCATTGACGAAAACGTTGAATTGAAGTTCAACGCAGTCAGGAATGGAAGTTGCTGGTACGAAAGCGCTTCCTTCGTGGTCGACGAGAAGCGGTGCGTCGGCAAAGCCACTGATAACCTGCTCAAGCAGAAGAAATTCCGTGTAACGCAACGGCATGGCTGCGCTGGTTACACGCCCCAAGTTGACACTGACGGTTCCGCCTTCTTGTAGGCTGCATACGTGTCGATGCGGCTCCCGATGTTCGTAGGATGGCAGTGGACACTTGTCAAACTCAGCTGTAGCACTTTTTCCATTGACGAAAACGTTGAATCGAAGTTCACAGCTGTTGGAATGAATGTTGCTGGTACGAAAGCGCTTCCTTCGTGGTCGACGATTAGCGGTGTGTCGGCAAAGCCACTGATAACCTGCTCAAGCAGAAGAAATTCCATGTAACGCAACGGCATGGCTGCGCTGGTTACACGCCCCAAGATGACACTGACGGTTCCGCCTTCTTGTAGGCTGCATACGTGTCGATGCGGCTCCCGATGTTCGTAGGATGGCAGTGGACACTTGTCAAACTCAGCTGTAGCAATTTGCGCCTGTGTTGTCGTGTTTGTTCCTGTTCTCGTGTCGTGTCTAATTCGCGCAGTACTAACCTTTTTTCCGTGTAACGCAACGGCATGGCTGCGCTGGTTACATGCCCCAAGTTGACACTGACGGTTCCGCCTTCTTGTAGGCTGCATGCGTGTCGATGCTGCTCCCGATATTCGTAGGATGGCAGTGGACACTTGTCAAACTCAGCTGTAGCACTTTTTCCATTGACGAAAACGTTGAATCGAAGTTCACTGCTGTTGGAATGGATGTTGGTGGTACGAAAGCGCTTCCTTCGTGGTCGACGAGAAACGGTGCGTCGGCAAAGCCACTGATAACCTGCTCAAGCAGAAGAAATTCCGTGTAACGCAACGGCATGGCTGCGCTGGTTACATGCCCCAAGATGACACTGACGGTTCCGCCTTCTTGTAGGCTGCATACGTGTCGATGCGGCTCCCGATGTTCGTAGGATGGCAGTGGACACTTGTCAAACTCAGCTGTAGCACTTTTTTCCATTGACGAAAACGTTGAATCGAAGTTCACTGCTGTTGGAATGGAAGTTGCTGGTACGAAAGCGCTTCCTTCGTGGTCGACGAGAAGCGGTGCGTCGGCAAAGCCACTGATAACCTGCAGAAGCAGAAGAAATTC
Source organism: Amblyomma americanum (assembly GCF_052857255.1). Taxonomy (NCBI): domain Eukaryota; kingdom Metazoa; phylum Arthropoda; class Arachnida; order Ixodida; family Ixodidae; genus Amblyomma; species Amblyomma americanum. The sequence goes on from NC_135500.1 coordinate 12,064,730, forward strand.
CGTGTAACGCAACGGCATGGCTGCGCCGGTGACACGCCCCAAGTTGACACTGACGGTTCCGCCTTCTTGTAGACTGCATACGTGTCGATGCGGCTCCCGATGTTCGTAGGATGGCAGTGGACACTTGTCAAACTCAGCTGTAGCACTTTTTCCATTGACGAAAACGTTGAATCGAAGTTCACTGCTGTTGTAATGGATGTTGCTGGTACAAAAGCGCTTCCTTCGTGGTCGACGAGAAGCGGTGCGTCTGCAAAGCCACTGATAACCTGCTCAAGCAGAAGAAATTCCGTGTAACGCAACGGCATAGCTGCGCTGGTTACACGCCCCAAGTTGACACTGACGGTTCCGCCTTCTTGTAGGCTGCATACGTGTCGATGCGGCTCCCGATGTTCGTCGGATGGCAGTGGACACTTGTCAAACTCAGCTGTAGCACTTTTTCCATTGACGAAAACGTTGAATCGAAGTTCACTGCTGTTGGAATGAATGTTGCTGGTACGAAAGCGCTTCCTTCGTGGTCGACGATTAGCGGTGCGTCGGCAAAGCCACTGATAACCAGCTCAAGCAGAAGAAATTCCATGTAACGCAACGGCATGGCTGCGCTGGTTACACGCCCCAAGATGACACTGACGGTTCCGCCTTCTTGTAGGCTGCATACGTGTCGATGCGGCTCCCAAAGTTCGTAGGATGGCAGTGGACACTTGTCAAACTCAGCTGTAGCACTTTTTCCATTGACGAAAACGTTGAATCGAAGTTCACTGGTGTTGTAATGGATGTTGCTGGTACAAAAGCGCTTCCTTCGTGGTCGACGAGAAGTGGTGCGTCTGCAAAGCCACTGATAACCTGCTCAAGCAGAAGAAATTCCGTGTAACGCAACGGCATAGCTGCGCTGGTTACACGCCCCAAGTTGACACTGACGGTTCCGCCTTCTTGTAGGCTGCATACGTGTCGATACGGCTCCCGATGTTCGTAGGATGGCAGTGGACACTTGTCAAACTCAGCTGTAGCACTTTTTCCATTGACGAAAACGTTGAATCGAAGTTCACTGCTGTTGGAATGGATGTTGCTGGTACGAAAGCGCTTCCTTCGTGGTCGATGGGTAGCGGTGCGTCGGCAAAGCCACTGATAACCTGCTCAAGCAGAAGAAATTCCGTGTAACGCAACGGCATGGCTGCGCTGGTTACACGCCCCAAGTAGACAATGACGGTTCCGCCTTCTTGTAGGCTGCATACGTGGCGATGCGGCTCCCGATGTTCGTAGGATGGCAGTGGACACTTGTCAAACTCAGCTGTAGCACTTTTTCCATTGACGAAGACGTTGAATCGAAGTTCACTGCTGTTGGAATGGATGTTGCTTTTACGAAAGCACTTCCTTCGTGGTCGACGAGAAGCGGTGCGTCGGCAAAGCCACTGATAACCTGCTCAAGCAGAAGAAATTTCGTCTAACGCAACGGCATGGCTGCGCTGGTTACACGCCCCAAGTTGACACTGACGGTTCCGCCTTCTTGTAGGCTGCATACGTGTCGATGCGGCTCCCGATGTTCGTAGGATGGCAGTGGACATTTGTCAAACTCAGCTGTAGCACTTTCTCCATTGACGAAAACGTTGAATTGAAGTTCAACGCAGTCAGGAATGGAAGTTGCTGGTACGAAAGCGCTTCCTTCGTGGTCGACGAGAAGCGGTGCGTCGGCAAAGCGACTGATAACCTGCTCAAGCAGAAGAAATTCCGTGTAACGCAACGGCATGGCTGCGCTGGTTACACGCCCCAAGTTGACACTGACGGTTCCGCCTTCTTGTAGGCTGCATACGTGTCGATGCGGCTCCCGATGTTCGTAGGATGGCAGTGGACACTTGTCAAACTCAGCTGTAGCACTTTTTCCATTGACGAAAACGTTGAATCGAAGTTCACTGCTGTTGGAATGAATGTTGCTGGTACGAAAGCGCTTCCTTCGTGGTCGACGATTAGCGGTGTGTCGGCAAAGCCACTGATAACCTGCTCAAGCAGAAGAAATTCCATGTAACGCAACGGCATGGCTGCGCTGCTTACACGCCCCAAGATGACACTGACGGTTCCGCCTTCTTGTAGGCTGCATACGTGTCGATGCGGCTCCCGATGTTCGTAGGATGGCAGTGGACACTTGTCAAACTCAGCTGTAGCACTTTTTCCATTGACGAAAACGTTGAATCGAAGTTCACTGCTGTTGGAATGAATGTTGCTGGTACGAAAGCGCTTCCTTCGTGGTCGACGATTAGCGGTGTGTCGGCAAAGCCACTGATAACCTGCTCAAGCAGAAGAAATTCCATGTAACGCAACCGCATGGCTGCGCTGGTTACACGCCCCAAGATGACACTGACGGTTCCGCCTTCTTGTAGGCTGCATACGTGTCGATGCGGCTCCCGATGTTCGCAGGATGGCGGTGGACACTTGTAAAACGCAGCTGTAGCACTTGTTCCATTGACGAAAACGTTTAACTGAAGTTCAACTTCCGGGAATGGATGATGCTGGCAGGAGAACGCTTCCTTCGTGGTCGACGAGAAGCGGTGCGTCGGCAAAGCCACTGATAACCTGCTCAAGCAGAAGAAATTCCGTCTAACGCAACGGCATGGCTGCGCTGGTTACACGCCCCAAGTTTACACTGACGGTTCCGCCTTCTTGTAGGCTGCATACGTGTCGATGCGGCTCCCGATGTTCGTAGGATGGCAGTGGACATTTGTCAAACTCAGCTCTAGCACTTTCTCCATTGACGAAAACGTTGAATTCAAGTTCAACGCTGTCAGGAATGGAAGTTGCTGGTACGAAAGCGCTTCCTTCGTGGTCGACGAGAAGCGGTGCGTCGGCAAAGCCACTGATAACCTGCTCAAGCAGAAGAAATTCTGTGTAACGCAACGGCATGGCTGCGCTGGTTACACGCCCCAAGTAGACACTGACGGTTCCGCGTTCTTGTAGGCTTCATACGTGTCGATGCGGCTCCCGATGTTCGTCGGATGGCAGTGGACACTTGTCAAACTCAGCTGTAGCACTTTTTCCATTGACGAAAACGTTGAATCGAAGTTCACTGCTGTTGGAATGAATGTTGCTGGTACGAAAGCGCTTCCTTCGTGGTCGACGATTAGCGGTGCGTCGGCAAAGCCACTGATAACCAGCTCAAGCAGAAGAAATTCCATGTAACGCAACGGCATGGCTGCGCTGGTTACACGCCCCAAGATGACACTGACGGTTCCGCCTTCTTGTAGGCTGCATACGTGTCGATGCGGCTCCCGATGTTCGTAGGATGGCAGTGGACACTTGTCAAACTCAGCTGTAGCACTTTTTCCATTGACGAAAACGTTGAATCGAAGTTCACTGGTGTTGTAATGGATGTTGCTGGTACAAAAGCGCTTCCTTCGTGGTCGACGAGAAGTGGTGCGTCTGCAAAGCCACTGATAACCTGCTCAAGCAGAAGACATTCCGTGTAACGCAACGGCATAGCTGCGCTGGTTACACGCCCCAAGTTGACACTGACGGTTCCGCCTTCTTGTAGGCTGCATACGTGTCGATGCGGCTCCCGAGTTTCGTAGGATGGCAGTGGACACTTGTCAAACTCAGCTGTAGCACTTTTTCCATTGACGAAAACGTTGAATCGAAGTTCACTGGTGTTGTAATGGATGTTGCTGGTACAAAAGCGCTTCCTTCGTGGTCGACGAGAAGTGGTGCGTCTGCAAAGCCACTGATAACCTGCTCAAGCAGAAGAAATTCCGTGTAACGCAACGGCATAGCTGCGCTGGTTACACGCCCCAAGTTGACACTGACGGTTCCGCCTTCTTGTAGGCTGCATACGTGCCGATGCGGCTCCCGATGTTCGTAGGATGGCAGTGGACACTTGTAAAACTCAGCTGTAGCACTTCTTCCATTGACGAAAACATTGAACTGAAGTTCAACTTCCGGGAATGGATGATGCTGGTAGGAGAGCGCTTCCTTCGTGGTCGACGAGAAGCGGTGCGTCGGCAAAGCCACTGATAACCTGCACAAGCAGAAGAAATTCCGTGTAACACAACGGCATGGCTGCGCTGGTTACATGCCCCAAGTTGACACTGACGGTTCCGCCTTCTTGTAGGCTGCATACGTGTCGATGCGGCTCCCGATGTTCGTAGGATGGCAGTGGACACTTGTCAAACTCAGCTGTAGCAATTTGCGCCTGTGTTGTCGTGTTTGTTCCTGTTCTCGTGTCGTGTCTAATTCGCGCAGTACTAACCTTTTTTCCGTGTAACGCAACGGCATGGCTGCGCTGGTTACATGCCCCAAGTTGACACTGACGGTTCCGCCTTCTTGTAGGCTGCATGCGTGTCGATGCTGCTCCCGATATTCGTAGGATGGCAGTGGACACTTGTCAAACTCAGCTGTAGCACTTTTTTCCATTGACGAAAACGTTGAATCGAAGTTCACTGCTGTTGGAATGGAAGTTGCTGGTACGAAAGCGCTTCCTTCGTGGTCGACGAGAAGCGGTGCGTCGGCAAAGCCACTGATAACCTGCAGAAGCAGAAGAAATTCCGTGTAACGCAACGGCATGGCTGCGCCGGTGACACGACCCAAGTTGACACTGACGGTTCCGCCTTCTTGTAGGCTGCATACGTGTCGATGCGGCTCCCGATGTTCGTAGGATGGCAGTGGACACTTGTCAAACTCAGCTGTAGCACTTTTTCCATTGACGAAAACGTTGAATCGAAGTTCACTGCTGTTGGAATGGATGTTGCTGGTACGAAAGCGCTTCCTTCGTGGTCGATGAGTAGCGGTGCGTCGGCAAAGCCACTGATAACCTGCTCAAGCAGAAGAAATTCCGTGTAACGCAACGGCATGGCTGCGCTGGTTACACGCCCCAAGTAGACACTGACGGTTCCGCCTTCTTGTAGGCTGCATACGTGGCGATGCGGATCCCGATGTTCGTAGGATGGCAGTGGACACTTGTCAAACTCAGCTGTAGCACTTTTTCCATTGACGAAAACGTTGAATCGAAGTTCACTGCTGTTGGAATGGATGTTGCTGGTACGAAAGCGCTTCCTTCGTGGTCGATGAGTAGCGGTGCGTCGGCAAAGCCACTGATAACCTGCTCAAGCAGAAGAAATTCCGTGTAACGCAACGGCATGGCTGCGCTGGTTACACGCCCCAAGTAGACACTGACGGTTCCGCCTTCTTGTAGGCTGCATACGTGGCGATGCGGATCCCGATGTTCGTAGGATGGCAGTGGACACTTGTCAAACTCAGCTGTAGCACTTTTTCCATTGACGAAAACGTTGAATCGAAGTTCACTGCTGTTGGAATGGATGTTGCTTTTACGAAAGCGCTTCCTTCGTGTTCGACGAGAAGAGGTGCGTCAGCAAAGCCACTGATAACCTGCTCAAGGAGAACAAATTCCGTGTAACGCAACGACATGTCTGCACTGGTTACATGCCCCAAGTTGACACTGACGGTTCCGCCTTCTTGTAGGCTGCATACGTGTCGATGCGGCTCCCGATGTTCGTAGGATGGCAGTGGACACTTGTCAAACTCAGCTGTAACACTTTTTTCCATTGACGAAAACGTTTAACTGAAGTTTAACTTCCGGGAATGGATGATGCTGGTAGGAGAACGCTTCCTTCGTGGTCGACCAGAAGCTGTGCGTCGGCAAAGCCACTGATAACCTGCTCAAGCAGAAGAAATTCCGTCTAACGCAACGGCATGGCTGCGCTGGTTACACGCCCCAAGTTGACACTGACGGTTCCGCCTTCTTGTAGGCTGCATACGTGTCGATGCGGCTCCCGATGTTCGTAGGATGGCAGTGGACACTTGTCAAACTCAGTTGTAGCACTTTTTCCATTCACGAAAACGTTGAATCCAAGTTCACTGCTGTTGGAATGGATGTTGCTGGTACGAAAGCGCTTCCTTCGGGGTCGCCGAGAAGCGGTGCGTCGGCAAAGCCACTGGTAACCTGCTCAAGCAGAAGAAATTCCATGTAACGCAACCGCATGGCTGCGCTGGTTACACGCCCCAAGATGACACTGACGGTTCCGCCTTCTTGTAGGCTGCATACGTGTCGATGCGGCTCCCGATGTTCGCAGGATGGCAGTGGACACTTGTCAAACTCAGCTGTAGAACTTTTTCCATTGACGAAAACGTTGAATCGAAGTTCACTGCTGTTGGAATGGATGATGCTGGTAGGAGAACGCTTCCTTCGTGGTCGACGAGAAGCGGTGCGTCGGCAAAGCCACTGATAACCTGCTCAAGCAGAAGAAATTCCGTCTAACGCAACGGCATGGCTGCGCTGGTTACACGCCCCAAGTTGACACTGACGGTTCCGCCTTCTTGTAGGCTGCATACGTGTCGATGCGGCTCCCGATGTTCGTAGGATGGCAGTGGACACTTGTCAAACTCAGCTGTAGCACTTTTTCCATTGGCGAAAACGTTGAATCGAAGTTCACTGGTGTTGTAATGGATGTTGCTGGTACAAAAGCGCTTCCTTCGTGGTCGACGAGAAGTGGTGCGTCTGCAAAGCCACTGGTAACCTGCTCAAGCAGAAGAAATTCCGTGTAACGCAACGGCATGGCTGCGCTGGTTACACGCCCCAAGTAGACACTGACGGTTCCGCCTTCTTGTAGGCTGCATACGTGTCGATGCGGCTCCCGATGTTCGTAGGATGGCAGTGGACACTTGTCAAACTCAGCTGTAGCACTTTTTCCATTGACGAAAACGTTGAATTGAAGTTCACTGCTGTTGGAATGGATGTTGCTTTTACGAAAGCACTTCCTTCGTGGTCGACGAGAAGCGGTGCGTCGGCAAAGCCACTGATAACCTGCTCAAGCAGAAGAAATTTCGTCTAACGCAACGGCATGGCTGCGCTGGTTACACGCCCCAAGTTGACACTGACGGTTCCGCCTTCTTGTAGGCTGCATACGTGTCGATGCGGCTCCCGATGTTCGTAGGATGGCAGTGGACATTTGTCAAACTCAGCTGTAGCACTTTCTCCATTGACGAAAACGTTGAATTGAAGTTCAACGCTGTCAGGAATGGAAGTTGCTGGTACGAAAGCGCTTCCTTCGTGGTCGACGAGAAGCGGTGCGTCGGCAAAGCCACTGATAACCTGCTCAAGCAGAAGAAATTCCGTGTAACGCAACGGCATGGCTGCGCTGGTTACACGCCCCAAGTTGACACTGACGGTTCCGCCTTCTTGTAGGCTGCATACGTGTCGATGCGGCTCCCGATGTTCGTAGAATGGCAGTGGACACTTGTAAAACTCAGCTGTAGCACTTTTTCCATTGACGAAAACGTTGAATCGAAGTTCACTGCTGTTGGAATGGATGTTGCTTTTACGAAAGCACTTCCTTCGTGGTCGACGAGAAGCGGTGCGTCGGCAAAGCCACTGATAACCTGCTCAAGCAGAAGAAATTTCGTCTAACGCAACGGCATGGCTGCGCTGGTTACACGCCCCAAGTTGACACTGACGGTTCCGCCTTCTTGTAGGCTGCATACGTGCCGATGCGGCTTCCGATGTTCGTAGGATGGCAGTGGACACTTGTAAAACTCAGCTGTAGCACTTCTTCCATTGACGAAAACATTGAACTGAAGTTCAACTTCCGGGAATGGATGATGCTGGTAGGAGAGCGCTTCCTTCGTGGTCGACGAGAAGCGGTGCGTCGGCAAAGCCACTGATAACCTGCACAAGCAGAAGAAATTCCGTGTAACACAACGGCATGGCTGCGCTGGTTACATGCCCCAAGTTGACACTGACGGTTCCGCCTTCTTGTAGGCTGCATACGTGTCGATGCGGCTCCCGATGTTCGTAGGATGGCAGTGGACACTTGTCAAACTCAGCTGTAGCAATTTGCGCCTGTGTTGTCGTGTTTGTTCCTGTTCTCGTGTCGTGTCTAATTCGCGCAGTACTAACCTTTTTTCCGTGTAACGCAACGGCATGGCTGCGCTGGTTACATGCCCCAAGTTGACACTGACGGTTCCGCCTTCTTGTAGGCTGCATGCGTGTCGATGCTGCTCCCGATATTCGTAGGATGGCAGTGGACACTTGTCAAACTCAGCTGTAGCACTTTTTCCATTGACGAAAACGTTGAATCGAAGTTCACTGCTGTTGGAATGGATGTTGGTGGTACGAAAGCGCTTCCTTCGTGGTCGACGAGAAACGGTGCGTCGGCAAAGCCACTGATAACCTGCTCAAGCAGAAGAAATTCCGTGTAACGCAACGGCATGGCTGCGCTGGTTACATGCCCCAAGATGACACTGACGGTTCCGCCTTCTTGTAGGCTGCATACGTGTCGATGCGGCTCCCGATGTTCGTAGGATGGCAGTGGACACTTGTCAAACTCAGCTGTAGCACTTTTTCCATTGACGAAAACGTTGAATCGAAGTTCACTGCTGTTGGAATGGAAGGTGCTGGTACGAAAGCGCTTCCTTCGTGGTCGACGAGAAGCGGTGCGTCGGCAAAGCCACTGATAACCTGCAGAAGCAGAAGAAATTCCGTGTAAAGCAACGGCATGGCTGCGCCGGTGACACGCCCCAAGTTGACACTGACGGTTCCGCCTTCTTGTAGACTGCATACGTGTCGATGCGGCTCCCGATGTTCGTAGGATGGCAGTGGACACTTGTCAAACTCAGCTGTAGCACTTTTTCCATTGACGCAAACGTTGAATTGAAGTTCACTGCTGTTGTAATGGATGTTGCTGGTACAAAAGCGCTTCCTTCGTGGTCGACGAGAAGCGGTGCGTCTGCAAAGCCACTGATACCCTGCTCAAGCAGAAGAAATTCCGTGTAACGCAACGGCATAGCTGCGCTGGTTACACGCCCCAAGTTGACACTGACGGTTCCGCCTTCTTGTAGGCTGCATACGTGTCGATGCGGCTCCCGATGTTCGTCGGATGGCAGTGGACACTTGTCAAACTCAGCTGCAGCACTTTTTCCATTGACGAAAACGTTGAATCGAAGTTCACTGCTGTTGGAATGAATGTTGCTGGTACGAAAGCGCTTCCTTCGTGGTCGACGATTAGCGGTGCGTCGGCAAAGCCACTGATAACCAGCTCAAGCAGAAGAAATTCCATGTAACGCAACGGCATGGCTGCGCTGGTTACACGCCCCAAGATGACACTGACGGTTCCGCCTTCTTGTAGGCTGCATACGTGTCGATGCGGCTCCCGATGTTCGTAGGATGGCAGTGGACACTTGTCAAACTCAGCTGTAGCACTTTTTCCATTGACGAAAACGTTGAATCGACGTTCACTGCTGTTGGAATGGATGTTGCTGGTACGAAAGCGCTTCCTTCGGGGTCGACGAGAAGCGGTGCGTCGGCAAAGCCACTGATAACCTGCTCAAGCAGAAGAAATTCCATGTAACGCAACCGCATGGCTGCGCTGGTTACACGCCCCAAGATGACACTGACGGTTCCGCCTTCTTGTAGGCTGCATACGTGTCGATGCGGCTCCCGATGTTCGTAGGATGGCAGTGGACACTTGTCAAACTCAGCTGTAGAACTTTTTCCATTGACGAAATCGTTGTATCGAAGTTCACTGCTGTTGGAATGGATGTTGCTGGTACGAAAGCGCTTCCTTCGTGTTCGACGAGAAGAGGTGCGTCAGCAAAGCCACTGATAACCTGCTCAAGGAGAAGAAATTCCGTGTAACGCAACGACATGTCTGCACTGGTTACATGCCCCAAGTTGACACTGACGGTTCCGCCTTCTTGTAGGCTACATACGTGTCGATGCGGCTCCCGATGTTCGTAGGATGGCAGTGGACACTTGTCAAACTCAGCTGTAACACTTTTTTCCATTGACGAAAACGTTTAACTGAAGTTTAACTTCCGGGAATGGATGATGCTGGTAGGAGAACGCTTCCTTCGTGGTCGACGAGAAGCTGTGCGTCGGCAAAGCCACTGATAACCTGCTCAAGCAGAAGAAATTCCGTCTAACGCAACGGCATGGCTGCGCTGGTTACACGCCCCAAGTTGACACTGACGGTTCCGCCTTCTTGTAGGCTGCATACGTGTCGATGCGGCTCCCGATGTTCGTAGGATGGCAGTGGACACTTGTCAAACTCAGCTGTAGCACTTTTTCCATTGACGAAAACGTTGAATCCAAGTTCACTGCTGTTGGAATGGATGTTGCTGGTACGAAAGCGCTTCCTTCGGGGTCGACGAGAAGCGGTGCGTCGGCAAAGCCACTGATAACCTGCTCAAGCAGAAGAAATTCCATGTAACGCAACCGCATGGCTGCGCTGGTTACACGCCCCAAGATGACACTGACGGTTCCGCCTTCTTGTAGGCTGCATACGTGTCGATGCGGCTCCCGATGTTCGCAGGATGGCAGTGGACACTTGTCAAACTCAGCTGTAGAACTTTTTCCATTGACGAAAACGTTGAATCGAAGTTCACTGCTGTTGGAATGGATGTTGCTGGTACGAAAGCGCTTCCTTCGTGGTCGACGAGAAGAGGTGCGTCAGCAAAGCCACTGATAACCTGCTCAAGCAGAAGAAATTCCATGTAACGCAACCGCATGGCTGCGCTGGTTACACGTCCCAAGATGACACTGACGGTTCCGCCTTCTTGTAGGCTGCATACGTGTCGATGCGGCTCCCGATGTTCGCAGGATGGCGGTGAACACTTGTAAAACGCAGCTGTAGCACTTGTTCCATTGACGAAAACGTTTAACTGAAGTTCAACTTCCGGGAATGGATGATGCTGGTAGGAGAACGCTTCCTTCGTGGTCGACGAGAAGCGGTGCGTCGGCAAAGCCACTGATAACCTGCTCAAGCAGAAGAAATTCCGTGTAACGCAACGGCATAGCTGCGCTGGTTACACGCCCCAAGTTGACACTGACGGTTCCGCCTTCTTGTAGGCTGCATACGTGTCGATGCGGCTCCCGATGTTCGTAGGATGGCAGTGGACACTTGTCAAACTCAGCTGTAGCACTTTTTCCATTGACGAAAACGTTGAATCGAAGTTCACTGCTGTTGGAATGGATGTTGCTGGTACGAAAGCGCTTCCTTCGTGGTCGATGAGTAGCGGTGCGTCGGCAAAGCCACTGATAACCTGCTCAAGCAGAAGAAATTCCGTGTAACGCAACGGCATGGCTGCGCTGGTTACACGCCCCAAGTAGACACTGACGGTTCCGCCTTCTTGTAGGCTGCATACGTGTCGATGCGGCTCCCGATGTTCGTAGGATGGCAGTGGACACTTGTCAAACTCAGCTGTAGCACTTTTTCCATTGACGAAAACGTTGAATCGAAGTTCACTGCTGTTGGAATGGATGTTGCTTTTACGAAAGCGCTTCCTTCGTGGTCGACGAGAAGCGGTGCGTCGGCAAAGCCACTGATAACCTGCTCAAGCAGAAGAAATTTCGTCTAACGCAACGGCATGGCTGCGCTGGTTACACGCCCCAAGTTGACACTGACGGTTCCGCCTTCTTGTAGGCTGCATACGTGTCGATGCGGCTCCCGATGTTCGTAGGATGGCAGTGGACACTTGTCAAACTCAGCTGTAGCACTTTTTCCATTGACGAAAACGTTGAATCGACGTTCACTGCTGTTGGAATGGATGTTGCTGGTACGAAAGCGCTTCCTTCGGGGACGACGAGAAGCGGTGCGTCGGCAAAGCCACTGATAACCTGCTCAAGCAGAAGAAATTCCATGTAACGCAACCGCATGGCTGCGCTGGTTACACGCCCCAAGATGACACTGACGGTTCCGCCTTCTTGTAGGCTGCATACGTGTCGATGCGGCTCCCGATGTTCGTAGGATGGCAGTGGACACTTGTCAAACTCAGCTGTAGCACTTTTTCCATTGACGAAAACGTTGAATCGAAGTTCACTGCTGTTGGAATGGATGTTGCTTTTACGAAAGCACTTCCTTCGTGGTCGATGAGAAGCGGTGCGTCGGCAAAGCCACTGATAACCTGCTCAAGCAGAAGAAATTTCGTCTAACGCAACGGCATGGCTGCGCTGGTTACACGCCCCAAGTTGACACTGACGGTTCCGCCTTCTTGTAGGCTGCATACGTGCCGATGCGGCTCCCGATGTTCGTAGGATGGCAGTGGACACTTGTAAAACTCAGCTGTAGCACTTCTTCCATTGACGAAAACATTGAACTGAAGTTCAACTTCCGGGAATGGATGATGCTGGTAGGAGAGCGCTTCCTTCGTGGTCGACGAGAAGCGGTGCGTCGGCAAAGCCACTGATAACCTGCACAAGCAGAAGAAATTCCGTGTAACACAACGGCATGGCTGCGCTGGTTACATGCCCCAAGTTGACACTGACGGTTCCGCCTTCTTGTAGGCTGCATACGTGTCGATGCGGCTCCCGATGTTCGTAGGATGGCAGTGGACACTTGTCAAACTCAGCTGTAGCAATTTGCGCCTGTGTTGTCGTGTTTGTTCCTGTTCTCGTGTCGTGTCTAATTCGCGCAGTACTAACCTTTTTTCCGTGTAACGCAACGGCATGGCTGCGCTGGTTACATGCCCCAAGTTGACACTGACGGTTCCGCCTTCTTGTAGGCTGCATGCGTGTCGATGCTGCTCCCGATATTCGTAGGATGGCAGTGGACACTTGTCAAACTCAGCTGTAGCACTTTTTCCATTGACGAAAACGTTGAATCGAAGTTCACTGCTGTTGGAATGGATGTTGGTGGTACGAAAGCGCTTCCTTCGTGGTCGACGAGAAACGGTGCGTCGGCAAAGCCACTGATAACCTGCTCAAGCAGAAGAAATTCCGTGTAACGCAACGGCATGGCTGCGCTGGTTACATGCCCCAAGATGACACTGACGGTTCCGCCTTCTTGTAGGCTGCATACGTGTCGATGCGGCTCCCGATGTTCGTAGGATGGCAGTGGACACTTGTCAAACTCAGCTGTAGCACTTTTTTCCATTGACGAAAACGTTGAATCGAAGTTCACTGCTGTTGGAATGGAAGTTGCTGGTACGAAAGCGCTTCCTTCGTGGTCGACGAGAAGCGGTGCGTCGGCAAAGCCACTGATAACCTGCAGAAGCAGAAGAAATTCCGTGTAACGCAACGGCATGGCTGCGCCGGTGACACGCCCCAAGTTGACACTGACGGTTCCGCCTTCTTGTAGACTGCATACGTGTCGATGCGGCTCCCGATGTTCGTAGGATGGCAGTGGACACTTGTCAAACTCAGCTGTAGCACTTTTTCCATTGACGCAAACGTTGAATCGAAGTTCACTGCTGTTGTAATGGATGTTGCTGGTACAAAAGCGCTTCCTTCGTGGTCGACGAGAAGCGGTGCGTCTGCAAAGCCACTGATAACCTGCTCAAGCAGAAGAAATTCCGTGTAACGCAACGGCATAGCTGCGCTGGTTACACGCCCCAAGTTGACACTGACGGTTCCGCCTTCTTGTAGGCTGCATACGTGTCGATGCGGCTCCCGATGTTCGTCGGATGGCAGTGGACACTTGTCAAACTCAGCTGTAGCACTTTTTCCATTGACGAAAACGTTGAATCGAAGTTCACTGCTGTTGGAATGAATGTTGCTGGTACGAAAGCGCTTCCTTCGTGGTCGACGATTAGCGGTGCGTCGGCAAAGCCACTGATAACCAGCTCAAGCAGAAGAAATTCCATGTAACGCAACGGCATGGCTGCGCTGGTTACACGCCCCAAGATGACACTGACGGTTCCGCCTTCTTGTAGGCTGCATACGTGTCGATGCGGCTCCCGATGTTCGTAGGATGGCAGTGGACACTTGTCAAACTCAGCTGTAGCACTTTTTCCATTGACGAAAACGTTGAATCGAAGTTCACTGCTGTTGGAATGGATGTTGCTGGTACGAAAGCGCTTCCTTCGTGGTCGATGAGTAGCGGTGCGTCGGCAAAGCCACTGATAACCTGCTCAAGCAGAAGAAATTCCGTGTAACGCAACGGCATGGCTGCGCTGGTTACACGCCCCAAGTAGACACTGACGGTTCCGCCTTCTTGTAGGCTGCATACGTGGCGATGCGGCTCCCGATGTTCGTAGGATGGCAGTGGACACTTGTCAAACTCAGCTGTAGCACTTTTTCCATTGACGAAAACGTTGAATCGAAGTTCACTGCTGTTGGAATGGATGTTGCTTTTACGAAAGCACTTCCTTCGTGGTCGACGAGAAGCGGTGCGTCGGCAAAGCCACTGATAACCTGCTCAAGCAGAAGAAATTTCGTCTAACGCAACGGCATGGCTGCGCTGGTTACACGCCCCAAGTTGACACTGACGGTTCCGCCTTCTTGTAGGCTGCATACGTGTCGATGCGGCTCCCGATGTTCGTAGGATGGCAGTGGACATTTGTCAAACTCAGCTGTAGCACTTTCTCCATTGACGAAAACGTTGAATTGAAGTTTAACGCAGTCAGGAATGGAAGTTGCTGGTACGAAAGCGCTTCCTTCGTGGTCGACGATCGACGAGAAGCGGTGCGTCGGCAAAGCCACTGATAACCTGCTCAAGCAGAAGAAATTGCGTGTAACGCAACGGCATGGCTGCGCTGGTTACACGCCCCAAGTTGACACTGACGGTTCCGCCTTCTTGTAGGCTGCATACGTGTCGATGCGGCTCCCGATGTTCGTAGGATGGCAGTGGACACTTGTCAAACTCAGCTGTAGCACTTTTTCCATTGACGAAAACGTTGAATCGAAGTTCACTGCTGTTGGAATGAATGTTGCTGGTACGAAAGCGCTTCCTTCGTGGTCGACGATTAGCGGTGTGTCGGCAAAGCCACTGATAACCTGCTCAAGCAGAAGAAATTCCATGTAACGCAACGGCATGGCTGCGCTGGTTACACGCCCCAAGATGACACTGACGGTTCCGCCTTCTTGTAGGCTGCATACGTGTCGATGCGGCTCCCGATGTTCGTAGGATGGCAGTGGACACTTGTCAAACTCAGCTGTAGCACTTTTTCCATTGACGAAAACGTTGAATCGAAGTTCACTGCTGTTGGAATGAATGTTGCTGGTACGAAAGCGCTTCCTTCGTGGTCGACGATTAGCGGTGTGTCGGCAAAGCCACTGATAACCTGCTCAAGCAGAAGAAATTCCATGTAACGCAACCGCATGGCTGCGCTGGTTACACGTCCCAAGATGACACTGACGGTTCCGCCTTCTTGTAGGCTGCATACGTGTCGATGCGGCTCCCGATGTTCGCAGGATGGCGGTGGACACTTGTAAAACGCAGCTGTAGCACTTGTTCCATTGACGAAAACGTTTAACTGAAGTTCAACTTCCGGGAATGGATGATGCTGGTAGGAGAACGCTTCCTTCGTGGTCGACGAGAAGCGGTGCGTCGGCAAAGCCACTGATAACCTGCTCAAGCAGAAGAAATTCCGTCTAACGCAACGGCATGGCTGCGCTGGTTACACGCCCCAAGTTGACACTGACGGTTCCGCCTTCTTGTAGGCTGCATACGTGTCGATGCGGCTCCCGATGTTCGTAGGATGGCGGTGGACATTTGTCAAACTCAGCTCTAGCACTTTCTCCATTGACGAAAACGTTGAATTCAAGTTCAACGCTGTCAGGAATGGAAGTTGCTGGTACGAAAGCGCTTCCTTCGTGGTCGACGAGAAGCGGTGCGTCGGCAAAGCCACTGATAACCTGCTCAAGCAGAAGAAATTCTGTGTAACGCAACGGCATGGCTGCGCTGGTTACACGCCCCAAGTAGACACTGACGGTTCCGCGTTCTTGTAGGCTTCATACGTGTCGATGCGGCTCCCGATTTTCGTAGGATGGCAGTGGACACTTGTCAAACTCAGCTGTAGCACTTTTTCCATTGACGAAAACGTTGAATCGAAGTTCACTGCTGTTGGAATGGATGTTGCTGGTACGAAAGCGCTTCCTTCGGGGTCGACGAGAAGCGGTGCGTCGGCAAAGCCACTGATAACCTGCTCAAGCAGAAGAAATTCCATGTAACGCAACCGCATGGCTGCGCTGGTTACATGCCTCAAGATGACACTGACGGTTCCGCCTTCTTGTAGGCTGCATACGTGTCGATGCGGCTCCCGATGTTCGTAGGATGGCAGTGGACACTTGTCAAACTCAGCTGTAGAACTTTTTCCATTGACGAAATCGTTGAATCGAAGTTCACTGCTGTTGGAATGGATGTTGCTGGTACGAAAGCGCTTCCTTCGTGGTCGACGAGAAGAGGTGCGTCAGCAAAGCCACTGATAACCTGCTCAAGGAGAAGAAATTCCGTCTAACGCAACGACATGGCTGCACTGGTTACATGCCCCAAGTTGACACTGACGGTTCCGCCTTCTTGTAGGCTGCATACGTGTCGATGCGGCTCCCGATGTTCGTAGGATGGCAGTGGACACTTGTCAAACTCAGCTGTAACAATTTTTTCCATTGACGAAAACGTTTAACTGAAGTTCAACTTCCGGGAATGGATGATGCTGGTAGGAGAACGCTTCCTTCGTGGTCGACGAGAAGCGGTGCGTCGGCAAAGCCACTGATAACCTGCTCAAGCAGAAGAAATTCCGTGTAACGCAACGGCATGGCTGCGCTGGTTACATGCCCCAAGATGACACTGACGGTTCCGCCTTCTTGTAGGCTGCATACGTGTCGATGCGGCTCCCGATGTTCGTAGGATGGCAGTGGACACTTGTCAAACTCAGCTGTAGCACTTTTTTCCATTGACGAAAACGTTGAATCGAAGTTCACTGCTGTTGGAATGGAAGTTGCTGGTACGAAAGCGCTTCCTTCGTGGTCGACGAGAAGCGGTGCGTCGGCAAAGCCACTGATAACCTGCAGAAGCAGAAGAAATTCCGTGTAACGCAACGGCATGGCTGCGCCGGTGACACGCCCCAAGTTGACACTGACGGTTCCGCCTTCTTGTAGACTGCATACGTGTCGATGCGGCTCCCGATGTTCGTAGGATGGCAGTGGACACTTGTCAAACTCAGCTGTAGCACTTTTTCCATTGACGCAAACGTTGAATCGAAGTTCACTGCTGTTGTAATGGATGTTGCTGGTACAAAAGCGCTTCCTTCGTGGTCGACGAGAAGCGGTGCGTCTGCAAGGCCACTGATAACCTGCTCAAGCAGAAGAAATTCCGTGTAACGCAACGGCATAGCTGCGCTGGTTACACGCCCCAAGTTGACACTGACGGTTCCGCCTTCTTGTAGGCTGCATACGTGTCGATGCGGCTCCCGATGTTCGTCGGATGGCAGTGGACACTTGTCAAACTCAGCTGTAGCACTTTTTCCATTGACGAAAACGTTGAATCGAAGTTCACTGCTGTTGGAATGAATGTTGCTGGTACGAAAGCGCTTCCTTCGTGGTCGACGATTAGCGGTGCGTCGGCAAAGCCACTGATAACCAGCTCAAGCAGAAGAAATTCCATGTAACGCAACGGCATGGCTGCGCTGGTTACACGCCCCAAGATGACACTGACGGTTCCGCCTTCTTGTAGGCTGCATACGTGTCGATGCGGCTCCCGATGTTCGTAGGATGGCAGTGGACACTTGTCAAACTCAGCTGTAGCACTTTTTCCATTGACGAAAACGTTGAATCGAAGTTCACTGCTGTTGGAATGGATGTTGCTGGTACGAAAGCGCTTCCTTCGTGGTCGATGAGTAGCGGTGCGTCGGCAAAGCCACTGATAACCTGCTCAAGCAGAAGAAATTCCGTGTAACGCAACGGCATGGCTGCGCTGGTTACACGCCCCAAGTAGACACTGACGGTTCCGCCTTCTTGTAGGCTGCATACGTGGCGATGCGGCTCCCGATGTTCGTAGGATGGCAGTGGACACTTGTCAAACTCAGCTGTAGCACTTTTTCCATTGACGAAAACGTTGAATCGAAGTTCACTGCTGTTGGAATGGATGTTGCTTTTACGAAAGCACTTCCTTCGTGGTCGACGAGAAGCGGTGCGTCGGCAAAGCCACTGATAACCTGCTCAAGCAGAAGAAATTTCGTCTAACGCAACGGCATGGCTGCGCTGGTTACACGCCCCAAGTTGACACTGACGGTTCCGCCTTCTTGTAGGCTGCATACGTGTCGATGCGGCTCCCGATGTTCGTAGGATGGCAGTGGACATTTGTCAAACTCAGCTGTAGCACTTTCTCCATTGACGAAAACGTTGAATTGAAGTTCAACGCAGTCAGGAATGGAAGTTGCTGGTACGAAAGCGCTTCCTTCGTGGTCGACGATCGACGAGAAGCGGTGCGTCGGCAAAGCCACTGATAACCTGCTCAAGCAGAAGAAATTGCGTGTAACGCAACGGCATGGCTGCGCTGTTTACACGCCCCAAGTTGACACTGACGGTTCCGCCTTCTTGTAGGCTGCATACGTGTCGATGCGGCTCCCGATGTTCGTAGGATGGCAGTGGACACTTGTCAAACTCAGCTGTAGCACTTTTTCCATTGACGAAAACGTTGAATCGAAGTTCACTGCTGTTGGAATGAATGTTGCTGGTACGAAAGCGCTTCCTTCGTGGTCGACGATTAGCGGTGTGTCGGCAAAGCCACTGATAACCTGCTCAAGCAGAAGAAATTCCATGTAACGCAACGGCATGGCTGCGCTGGTTACACGCCCCAAGATGACACTGACGGTTCCGCCTTCTTGTAGGCTGCATACGTGTCGATGCGGCTCCCGATGTTCGTAGGATGGCAGTGGACACTTGTCAAACTCAGCTGTAGCACTTTTTCCATTGACGAAAACGTTGAATCGAAGTTCACTGCTGTTGGAATGAATGTTGCTGGTACGAAAGCGCTTCCTTCGTGGTCGACGATTAGCGGTGTGTCGGCAAAGCCACTGATAACCTGCTCAAGCAGAAGAAATTCCATGTAACGCAACCGCATGGCTGCGCTGGTTACACGTCCCAAGATGACACTGACGGTTCCGCCTTCTTGTAGGCTGCATACGTGTCGATGCGGCTCCCGATGTTCGCAGGATGGCGGTGGACACTTGTAAAACGCAGCTGTAGCGCTTGTTCCATTGACGAAAACGTTTAACTGAAGTTCAACTTCCGGGAATGGATGATGCTGGTAGGAGAACGCTTCCTTCGTGGTCGACGAGAAGCGGTGCGTCGGCAAAGCCACTGATAACCTGCTCAAGCAGAAGAAATTCCGTCTAACGCAACGGCATGGCTGCGCTGGTTACACGCCCCAAGTTGACACTGACGGTTCCGCCTTCTTGTAGGCTGCATACGTGTCGATGCGGCTCCCGATGTTCGTAGGATGGCAGTGGACATTTGTCAAACTCAGCTCTAGCACTTTCTCCATTGACGAAAACGTTGAATTCAAGTTCAACGCTGTCAGGAATGGAAGTTGCTGGTACGAAAGCGCTTCCTTCGTGGTCGACGAGAAGCGGTGCGTCGGCAAAGCCACTGATAACCTGCTCAAGCAGAAGAAATTCTGTGTAACGCAACGGCATGGCTGCGCTGGTTACACGCCCCAAGTAGACACTGACGGTTCCGCGTTCTTGTAGGCTTCATACGTGTCGATGCGGCTCCCGATTTTCGTAGGATGGCAGTGGACACTTGTCAAACTCAGCTGTAGCACTTTTTCCATTGACGAAAACGTTGAATCGAAGTTCACTGCTGTTGGAATGGATGTTGCTGGTACGAAAGCGCTTCCTTCGGGGTCGACGAGAAGCGGTGCGTCGGCAAAGCCACTGATAACCTGCTCAAGCAGAAGAAATTCCATGTAACGCAACCGCATGGCTGCGCTGGTTACATGCCTCAAGATGACACTGACGGTTCCGCCTTCTTGTAGGCTGCATACGTGTCGATGCGGCTCCCGATGTTCGTAGGATGGCAGTGGACACTTGTCAAACTCAGCTGTAGAACTTTTTCCATTGACGAAATCGTTGAATCGAAGTTCACTGCTGTTGGAATGGATGTTGCTGGTACGAAAGCGCTTCCTTCGTGGTCGACGAGAAGAGGTGCGTCAGCAAAGCCACTGATAACCTGCTCAAGGAGAAGAAATTCCGTCTAACGCAACGACATGGCTGCACTGGTTACATGCCCCAAGTTGACACTGACGGTTCCGCCTTCTTGTAGGCTGCATACGTGTCGATGCGGCTCCCGATGTTCGTAGGATGGCAGTGGACACTTGTCAAACTCAGCTGTAACAATTTTTTCCATTGACGAAAACGTTTAACTGAAGTTCAACTTCCGGGAATGGATGATGCTGGTAGGAGAACGCTTCCTTCGTGGTCGACGAGAAGCGGTGCGTCGGCAAAGCCACTGATAACCTGCTCAAGCAGAAGAATTTCCGTCTAACGCAACGGAATGGCTGCGCTGGTTACACGCCCCAAGTTGACACTGACGGTTCCGCCTTCTTGTAGGCTGCATACGTGTCGATGCGGCTCCCGATGTTCGTAGGATGGCAGTGGACACTTGTCAAACTCAGCTGTAGCACTTTTTCCATTGACGAAAACGTTGAATCGAAGTTCACTGCTGTTGGAATGGATGTTGCTGGTACGAAAGCGCTTCCTTCGGGGTCGACGAGAAGCGGTGCGTCGGCAAAGCCACTGATAACCTGCTCAAGCAGAAGAAATTCCATGTAACGCAACCGCATGGCTGCGCTGGTTACACGCCCCAAGATGACACTGACGGTTCCGCCTTCTTGTAGGCTGCATACGTGTCGATGCGGCTCCCGATGTTCGCAGGATGGCAGTGGACACTTGTCAAACTCAGCTGTAGAACTTTTTCCATTGACGAAAACGTTGAATCGAAGTTCACTGCTGTTGGAATGGATGTTGCTGGTACGAAAGCGCTTCCTTCGTGGTCGACGAGAAGAGGTGCGTCAGCAAAGCCACTGATAACCTGCTCAAGGAGAAGAAATTCCGTGTAACGCAACGACATGGCTGCACTGGTTACATGCCCCAAGTTGACACTGACGGTTCCGCCTTCTTGTAGGCTGCATACGTGTCGATGCGGCTCCCGATGTTCGCAGGATGGCGGTGGACACTTGTAAAACTCAGCTGTAGCACTTGTTCCATTGACGAAAACGTTTAACTGAAGTTCAACTTCCGGGAATGGATGATGCTGGTAGGAGAACGCTTCCTTCGTGGTCGACGAGAAGCGGTGCGTCGGCAAAGCCACTGATAACCTGCTCAAGCAGAAGAAATACCGTCTAACGCAACGGCATGGCTGCGCTGGTTACACGCCCCAAGATGACACTGACGGTTCCGCCTTCTTGTAGGCTGCATACGTGTCGATGCGGCTCCCGATGTTCGTAGGATGGCAGTGGACACTTGTCAAACTCAGCTGTAGCACTTTTTCCATTGACGAAAACGTTGAATCGAAGTTCACTGCTGTTGGAATGAATGTTGCTGGTACGAAAGCGCTTCCTTCGTGGTCGACGATTAGCGGTGTGTCGGCAAAGCCACTGATAACCTGCTCAAGCAGAAGAAATTCCATGTAACGCAACCGCATGGCTGCGCTGGTTACACGCCCCAAGATGACACTGACGGTTCCGCCTTCTTGTAGGCTGCATACGTGTCGATGCGGCTCCCGATGTTCGTCGGATGGCAGTGGACACTTGTCAAACTCAGCTGTAGCACTTTTTCCATTGACAAAAACGTTGAATCGAAGTTCACTGCTGTTGGAATGAATGTTGCTGGTACGAAAGCGCTTCCTTCGTGGTCGACGATTAGCGGTGCGTCGGCAAAGCCACTGATAACCAGCTCAAGCAGAAGAAATTCCATGTAACGCAACGGCATGGCTGCGCTGGTTACACGCCCCAAGATGACACTGACGGTTCCGCCTTCTTGTAGGCTGCATACGTGTCGATGCGGCTCCCGATGTTCGTAGGATGGCAGTGGACACTTGTCAAACTCAGCTGTAGCACTTTTTCCATTGACGAAAACGTTGAATCGAAGTTCACTGGTGTTGTAATGGATGTTGCTGGTACAAAAGCGCTTCCTTCGTGGTCGACGAGAAGTGGTGCGTCTGCAAAGCCACTGATAACCTGCTCAAGCAGAAGACATTCCGTGTAACGCAACGGCATAGCTGCGCTGGTTACACGCCCCAAGTTGACACTGACGGTTCCGCCTTCTTGTAGGCTGCATACGTGTCGATGCGGCTCCCGAGTTTCGTAGGATGGCAGTGGACACTTGTCAAACTCAGCTGTAGCACTTTTTCCATTGACGAAAACGTTGAATCGAAGTTCACTGGTGTTGTAATGGATGTTGCTGGTACAAAAGCGCTTCCTTCGTGGTCGACGAGAAGTGGTGCGTCTGCAAAGCCACTGATAACCTGCTCAAGCAGAAGAAATTCCGTGTAACGCAACGGCATAGCTGCGCTGGTTACACGCCCCAAGTTGACACTGACGGTTCCGCCTTCTTGTAGGCTGCATACGTGCCGATGCGGCTCCCGATGTTCGTAGGATGGCAGTGGACACTTGTAAAACTCAGCTGTAGCATTTCTTCCATTGACGAAAACATTGAACTGAAGTTCAACTTCCGGGAATGGATGATGCTGGTAGGAGAGCGCTTCCTTCGTGGTCGACGAGAAGCGGTGCGTCGGCAAAGCCACTGATAACCTGCACAAGCAGAAGAAATTCCGTGTAACACAACGGCATGGCTGCGCTGGTTACATGCCCCAAGTTGACACTGACGGTTCCGCCTTCTTGTAGGCTGCATACGTGTCGATGCGGCTCCCGATGTTCGTAGGATGGCAGTGGACACTTGTCAAACTCAGCTGTAGCAATTTGCGCCTGTGTTGTCGTGTTTGTTCCTGTTCTCGTGTCGTGTCTAATTCGCGCAGTACTAACCTTTTTTCCGTGTAACGCAACGGCATGGCTGCGCTGGTTACATGCCCCAAGTTGACACTGACGGTTCCGCCTTCTTGTAGGCTGCATGCGTGTCGATGCTGCTCCCGATATTCGTAGGATGGCAGTGGACACTTGTCAAACTCAGCTGTAGCACTTTTTTCCATTGACGAAAACGTTGAATCGAAGTTCACTGCTGTTGGAATGGAAGTTGCTGGTACGAAAGCGCTTCCTTCGTGGTCGACGAGAAGCGGTGCGTCGGCAAAGCCACTGATAACCTGCAGAAGCAGAAGAAATTCCGTGTAACGCAACGGCATGGCTGCGCCGGTGACACGACCCAAGTTGACACTGACGGTTCCGCCTTCTTGTAGGCTGCATACGTGTCGATGCGGCTCCCGATGTTCGTAGGATGGCAGTGGACACTTGTCAAACTCAGCTGTAGCACTTTTTCCATTGACGAAAACGTTGAATCGAAGTTCACTGCTGTTGGAATGGATGTTGCTGGTACGAAAGCGCTTCCTTCGTGGTCGATGAGTAGCGGTGCGTCGGCAAAGCCACTGATAACCTGCTCAAGCAGAAGAAATTCCGTGTAACGCAACGGCATGGCTGCGCTGGTTACACGCCCCAAGTAGACACTGACGGTTCCGCCTTCTTGTAGGCTGCATACGTGGCGATGCGGATCCCGATGTTCGTAGGATGGCAGTGGACACTTGTCAAACTCAGCTGTAGCACTTTTTCCATTGACGAAAACGTTGAATCGAAGTTCACTGCTGTTGGAATGGATGTTGCTGGTACGAAAGCGCTTCCTTCGTGGTCGATGAGTAGCGGTGCGTCGGCAAAGCCACTGATAACCTGCTCAAGCAGAAGAAATTCCGTGTAACGCAACGGCATGGCTGCGCTGGTTACACGCCCCAAGTAGACACTGACGGTTCCGCCTTCTTGTAGGCTGCATACGTGGCGATGCGGATCCCGATGTTCGTAGGATGGCAGTGGACACTTGTCAAACTCAGCTGTAGCACTTTTTCCATTGACGAAAACGTTGAATCGAAGTTCACTGCTGTTGGAATGGATGTTGCTTTTACGAAAGCGCTTCCTTCGTGTTCGACGAGAAGAGGTGCGTCAGCAAAGCCACTGATAACCTGCTCAAGGAGAACAAATTCCGTGTAACGCAACGACATGTCTGCACTGGTTACATGCCCCAAGTTGACACTGACGGTTCCGCCTTCTTGTAGGCTGCATACGTGTCGATGCGGCTCCCGATGTTCGTAGGATGGCAGTGGACACTTGTCAAACTCAGCTGTAACACTTTTTTCCATTGACGAAAACGTTTAACTGAAGTTTAACTTCCGGGAATGGATGATGCTGGTAGGAGAACGCTTCCTTCGTGGTCGACGAGAAGCTGTGCGTCGGCAAAGCCACTGATAACCTGCTCAAGCAGAAGAAATTCCGTCTAACGCAACGGCATGGCTGCGCTGGTTACACGCCCCAAGTTGACACTGATGGTTCCGCCTTCTTGTAGGCTGCATACGTGTCGATGCGGCTCCCGATGTTCGTAGGATGGCAGTGGACACTTGTCAAACTCAGTTGTAGCACTTTTTCCATTCACGAAAACGTTGAATCCAAGTTCACTGCTGTTGGAATGGATGTTGCTGGTACGAAAGCGCTTCCTTCGGGGTCGCCGAGAAGCGGTGCGTCGGCAAAGCCACTGGTAACCTGCTCAAGCAGAAGAAATTCCATGTAACGCAACCGCATGGCTGCGCTGGTTACACGCCCCAAGATGACACTGACGGTTCCGCCTTCTTGTAGGCTGCATACGTGTCGATGCGGCT
This sequence comes from Amblyomma americanum, assembly GCF_052857255.1. Classification (NCBI taxonomy): domain Eukaryota; kingdom Metazoa; phylum Arthropoda; class Arachnida; order Ixodida; family Ixodidae; genus Amblyomma; species Amblyomma americanum. The sequence continues at coordinate 12,089,247 of NC_135500.1, forward strand.
CCCGATGTTCGCAGGATGGCAGTGGACACTTGTCAAACTCAGCTGTAGAACTTTTTCCATTGACGAAAACGTTGAATCGAAGTTCACTGCTGTTGGAATGGATGATGCTGGTAGGAGAACGCTTCCTTCGTGGTCGACGAGAAGCGGTGCGTCGGCAAAGCCACTGATAACCTGCTCAAGCAGAAGAAATTCCGTCTAACGCAACGGCATGGCTGCGCTGGTTACACGCCCCAAGTTGACACTGACGGTTCCGCCTTCTTGTAGGCTGCATACGTGTCGATGCGGCTCCCGATGTTCGTAGGATGGCAGTGGACACTTGTCAAACTCAGCTGTAGCACTTTTTCCATTGACGAAAACGTTGAATCGAAGTTCACTGGTGTTGTAATGGATGTTGCTGGTACAAAAGCGCTTCCTTCGTGGTCGACGAGAAGTGGTGCGTCTGCAAAGCCACTGATAACCTGCTCAAGCAGAAGAAATTCCGTGTAACGCAACGGCATAGCTGCGCTGGTTGCACGCCCCAAGTTGACACTGACGGTTCCGCCTTCTTGTAGGCTGCATACGTGTCGATGCGGCTCCCGATGTTCGTAGGATGGCAGTGGACACTTGTCAAACTCAGCTGTAGCACTTTTTCCATTGACGAAAACGTTGAATCGAAGTTCACTGCTGTTGGAATGGATGTTGCTGGTACGAAAGCGCTTCCTTCGTGGTCGATGAGTAGCGGTGCGTCGGCAAAGCCGCTGATAACCTGCTCAAGCAGAAGAAATTCCGTGTAACGCAACGGCATGGCTGCGCTGGTTACACGCCCCAAGTAGACACTGACGGTTCCGCCTTCTTGTAGGCTGCATACGTGTCGATGCGGCTCCCGATGTTCGTAGGATGGCAGTGGACACTTGTCAAACTCAGCTGTAGCACTTTTTCCATTGACGAAAACGTTGAATTGAAGTTCACTGCTGTTGGAATGGATGTTGCTTTTACGAAAGCACTTCCTTCGTGGTCGACGAGAAGCGGTGCGTCGGCAAAGCCACTGATAACCTGCTCAAGCAGAAGAAATTTCGTCTAACGCAACGGCATGGCTGCGCTGGTTACACGCCCCAAGTTGACACTGACGGTTCCGCCTTCTTGTAGGCTGCATACGTGTCGATGCGGCTCCCGATGTTCGTAGGATGGCAGTGGACATTTGTCAAACTCAGCTGTAGCACTTTCTCCATTGACGAAAACGTTGAATTGAAGTTCAACGCTGTCAGGAATGGAAGTTGCTGGTACGAAAGCGCTTCCTTCGTGGTCGACGAGAAGCGGTGCGTCGGCAAAGCCTCTGATAACCTGCTCAAGCAGAAGAAATTCCGTGTAACGCAACGGCATGGCTGCGCTGGTTACACGCCCCAAGTTGACACTGACGGTTCCGCCTTCTTGTAGGCTGCATACGTGTCGATGCGGCTCCCGATGTTCGTAGAATGGCAGTGGACACTTGTCAAACTCAGCTGTAGCACTTTTTCCATTGACGAAAACGTTGAATCGAAGTTCACTGCTGTTGGAATGGATGTTGCTTTTACGAAAGCACTTCCTTCGTGGTCGACGAGAAGCGGTGCGTCGGCAAAGCCACTGATAACCTGCTCAAGCAGAAGAAATTTCGTCTAACGCAACGGCATGGCTGCGCTGGTTACACGCCCCAAGTTGACACTGACGGTTCCGCCTTCTTGTAGGCTGCATACGTGCCGATGCGGCTTCCGATGTTCGTAGGATGGCAGTGGACACTTGTAAAACTCAGCTGTAGCACTTCTTCCATTGACGAAAACATTGAACTGAAGTTCAACTTCCGGGAATGGATGATGCTGGTAGGAGAGCGCTTCCTTCGTGGTCGACGAGAAGCGGTGCGTCGGCAAAGCCACTGATAACCTGCACAAGCAGAAGAAATTCTGTGTAACACAACGGCATGGCTGCGCTGGTTACATGCCCCAAGTTGACACTGACGGTTCCGCCTTCTTGTAGGCTGCATACGTGTCGATGCGGCTCCCGATGTTCGTAGGATGGCAGTGGACACTTGTCAAACTCAGCTGTAGCAATTTGCGCCTGTGTTGTCGTGTTTGTTCCTGTTCTCGTGTCGTGTCTAATTCGCGCAGTACTAACCTTTTTTCCGTGTAACGCAACGGCATGGCTGCGCTGGTTACATGCCCCAAGTTGACACTGACGGTTCCGCCTTCTTGTAGGCTGCATGCGTGTCGATGCTGCTCCCGATATTCGTAGGATGGCAGTGGACACTTGTCAAACTCAGCTGTAGCACTTTTTCCATTGACGAAAACGTTGAATCGAAGTTCACTGCTGTTGGAATGGATGTTGGTGGTACGAAAGCGCTTCCTTCGTGGTCGACGAGAAACGGTGCGTCGGCAAAGCCACTGATAACCTGCTCAAGCAGAAGAAATTCCGTGTAACGCAACGGCATGGCTGCGCTGGTTACATGCCCCAAGATGACACTGACGGTTCCGCCTTCTTGTAGGCTGCATACGTGTCGATGCGGCTCCCGATGTTCGTAGGATGGCAGTGGACACTTGTCAAACTCAGCTGTAGCACTTTTTTCCATTGACGAAAACGTTGAATCGAAGTTCACTGCTGTTGGAATGGAAGGTGCTGGTACGAAAGCGCTTCCTTCGTGGTCGACGAGAAGCGGTGCGTCGGCAAAGCCACTGATAACCTGCAGAAGCAGAAGAAATTCCGTGTAAAGCAACGGCATGGCTGCGCCGGTGACACGCCCCAAGTTGACACTGACGGTTCCGCCTTCTTGTAGACTGCATACGTGTCGATGCGGCTCCCGATGTTCGTAGGATGGCAGTGGACACTTGTCAAACTCAGCTGTAGCACTTTTTCCATTGACGCAAACGTTGAATTGAAGTTCACTGCTGTTGTAATGGATGTTGCTGGTACAAAAGCGCTTCCTTCGTGGTCGACGAGAAGCGGTGCGTCTGCAAAGCCACTGATAACCTGCTCAAGCAGAAGAAATTCCGTGTAACGCAACGGCATAGCTGCGCTGGTTACACGCCCCAAGTTGACACTGACGGTTCCGCCTTCTTGTAGGCTGCATACGTGTCGATGCGGCTCCCGATGTTCGTCGGATGGCAGTGGACACTTGTCAAACTCAGCTGCAGCACTTTTTCTATTGACGAAAACGTTGAATCGAAGTTCACTGCTGTTGGAATGAATGTTGCTGGTACGAAAGCGCTTCCTTCGTGGTCGACGATTAGCGGTGCGTCGGCAAAGCCACTGATAACCAGCTCAAGCAGAAGAAATTCCATGTAACGCAACGGCATGGCTGCGCTGGTTACACGCCCCAAGATGACACTGACGGTTCCGCCTTCTTGTAGGCTGCATACGTGTCGATGCGGCTCCCGATGTTCGTAGGATGGCAGTGGACACTTGTCAAACTCAGCTGTAGCACTTTTTCCATTGACGAAAACGTTGAATCGACGTTCACTGCTGTTGGAATGGATGTTGCTGGTACGAAAGCGCTTCCTTCGGGGTCGACGAGAAGCGGTGCGTCGGCAAAGCCACTGATAACCTGCTCAAGCAGAAGAAATTCCATGTAACGCAACCGCATGGCTGCGCTGGTTACACGCCCCAAGATGACACTGACGGTTCCGCCTTCTTGTAGGCTGCATACGTGTCGATGCGGCTCCCGATGTTCGTAGGATGGCAGTGGACACTTGTCAAACTCAGCTGTAGAACTTTTTCCATTGACGAAATCGTTGTATCGAAGTTCACTGCTGTTGGAATGGATGTTGCTGGTACGAAAGCGCTTCCTTCGTGTTCGACGAGAAGAGGTGCGTCAGCAAAGCCACTGATAACCTGCTCAAGGAGAAGAAATTCCGTGTAACGCAACGACATGTCTGCACTGGTTACATGCCCCAAGTTGACACTGACGGTTCCGCCTTCTTGTAGGCTACATACGTGTCGATGCGGCTCCCGATGTTCGTAGGATGGCAGTGGACACTTGTCAAACTCAGCTGTAACACTTTTTTCCATTGACGAAAACGTTTAACTGAAGTTTAACTTCCGGGAATGGATGATGCTGGTAGGAGAACGCTTCCTTCGTGGTCGACGAGAAGATGTGCGTCGGCAAAGCCACTGATAACCTGCTCAAGCAGAAGAAATTCCGTCTAACGCAACGGCATGGCTGCGCTGGTTACACGCCCCAAGTTGACACTGACGGTTCCGCCTTCTTGTAGGCTGCATACGTGTCGATGCGGCTCCCGATGTTCGTAGGATGGCAGTGGACACTTGTCAAACTCAGCTGTAGCACTTTTTCCATTGACGAAAACGTTGAATCCAAGTTCACTGCTGTTGGAATGGATGTTGCTGGTACGAAAGCGCTTCCTTCGGGGTCGACGAGAAGCGGTGCGTCGGCAAAGCCACTGATAACCTGCTCAAGCAGAAGAAATTCCATGTAACGCAACCGCATGGCTGCGCTGGTTACACGCCCCAAGATGACACTGACGGTTCCGCCTTCTTGTAGGCTGCATACGTGTCGATGCGGCTCCCGATGTTCGCAGGATGGCAGTGGACACTTGTCAAACTCAGCTGTAGAACTTTTTCCATTGACGAAAACGTTGAATCGAAGTTCACTGCTGTTGGAATGGATGTTGCTGGTACGAAAGCGCTTCCTTCGTGGTCGACGAGAAGAGGTGCGTCAGCAAAGCCACTGATAACCTGCTCAAGCAGAAGAAATTCCATGTAACGCAACCGCATGGCTGCGCTGGTTACACGTCCCAAGATGACACTGACGGTTCCGCCTTCTTGTAGGCTGCATACGTGTCGATGCGGCTCCCGATGTTCGCAGGATGGCGGTGAACACTTGTAAAACGCAGCTGTAGCACTTGTTCCATTGACGAAAACGTTTAACTGAAGTTCAACTTCCGGGAATGGATGATGCTGGTAGGAGAACGCTTCCTTCGTGGTCGACGAGAAGCGGTGCGTCGGCAAAGCCACTGATAACCTGCTCAAGCAGAAGAAATTCCGTCTAACGCAACGGCATGGCTGCGCTGGTTACACGCCCCAAGTTGACACTGACGGTTCCGCCTTCTTGTAGGCTGCATACGTGTCGATTCGGCTCCCGATGTTCGTAGGATGGCAGTGGACACTTGTCAAACTCAGCTGTAGCACTTTTTCCATTGACGAAAACGTTGAATCGAATTTCACTGGTGTTGTAATGGATTTTGCTGGTACAAAAGCGCTTCCTTCGTGGTCGACGAGAAGTGGTGCGTCTGCAAAGCCACTGATAACCTGCTCAAGCAGAAGAAATTCCGTGTAACGCAACGGCATAGCTGCGCTGGTTACACGCCCCAAGTTGACACTGACGGTTCCGCCTTCTTGTAGGCTGCATACGTGTCGATGCGGCTCCCGATGTTCGTAGGATGGCAGTGGACACTTGTCAAACTCAGCTGTAGCACTTTTTCCATTGACGAAAACGTTGAATCGAAGTTCACTGCTGTTGGAATGGATGTTGCTGGTTCGAAAGCGCTTCCTTCGTGGTCGATGAGTAGCGGTGCGTCGGCAAAGCCACTGATAACCTGCTCAAGCAGAAGAAATTCCGTGTAACGCAACGGCATGGCTGCGCTGGTTACACGCCCCAAGTAGACACTGACGGTTCCGCCTTCTTGTAGGCTGCATACGTGTCGATGCGGCTCCCGATGTTCGTAGGATGGCAGTGGACACTTGTCAAACTCAGCTGTAGCACTTTTTCCATTGACGAAAACGTTGAATCGAAGTTCACTGCTGTTGGAATGGATGTTGCTTTTACGAAAGCGCTTCCTTCGTGGTCGACGAGAAGCGGTGCGTCGGCAAAGCCACTGATAACCTGCTCAAGCAGAAGAAATTTCGTCTAACGCAACGGCATGGCTGCGCTGGTTACACGCCCCAAGTTGACACTGACGGTTCCGCCTTCTTGTAGGCTGCATACGTGTCGATGCGGCTCCCGATGTTCGTAGGATGGCAGTGGACACTTGTCAAACTCAGCTGTAGCACTTTTTCCATTGACGAAAACGTTGAATCGACGTTCACTGCTGTTGGAATGGATGTTGCTGGTACGAAAGCGCTTCCTTCGGGGTCGACGAGAAGCGGTGCGTCGGCAAAGCCACTGATAACCTGCTCAAGCAGAAGAAATTCCATGTAACGCAACCGCATGGCTGCGCTGGTTACACGCCCCAAGATGACACTGACGGTTCCGCCTTCTTGTAGGCTGCATACGTGTCGATGCGGCTCCCGATGTTCGTAGGATGGCAGTGGACACTTGTCAAACTCAGCTGTAGCACTTTTTCCATTGACGAAAACGTTGAATCGAAGTTCACTGCTGTTGGAATGGATGTTGCTTTTACGAAAGCACTTCCTTCGTGGTCGATGAGAAGCGGTGCGTCGGCAAAGCCACTGATAACCTGCTCAAGCAGAAGAAATTTCGTCTAATGCAACGGCATGGCTGCGCTGGTTACACGCCCCAAGTTGACACTGACGGTTCCGCCTTCTTGTAGGCTGCATACGTGCCGATGCGGCTCCCGATGTTCGTAGGATGGCAGTGGACACTTGTAAAACTCAGCTGTAGCACTTCTTCCATTGACGAAAACATTGAACTGAAGTTCAACTTCCGGGAATGGATGATGCTGGTAGGAGAGCGCTTCCTTCGTGGTCGACGAGAAGCGGTGCGTCGGCAAAGCCACTGATAACCTGCACAAGCAGAAGAAATTCCGTGTAACACAACGGCATGGCTGCGCTGGTTACATGCCCCAAGTTGACACTGACGGTTCCGCCTTCTTGTAGGCTGCATACGTGTCGATGCGGCTCCCGATGTTCGTAGGATGGCAGTGGACACTTGTCAAACTCAGCTGTAGCAATTTGCGCCTGTGTTGTCGTGTTTGTTCCTGTTCTCGTGTCGTGTCTAATTCGCGCAGTACTAACCTTTTTTCCGTGTAACGCAACGGCATGGCTGCGCTGGTTACATGCCCCAAGTTGACACTGACGGTTCCGCCTTCTTGTAGGCTGCATGCGTGTCGATGCTGCTCCCGATATTCGTAGGATGGCAGTGGACACTTGTCAAACTCAGCTGTAGCACTTTTTCCATTGACGAAAACGTTGAATCGAAGTTCACTGCTGTTGGAATGGATGTTGGTGGTACGAAAGCGCTTCCTTCGTGGTCGACGAGAAACGGTGCGTCGGCAAAGCCACTGATAACCTGCTCAAACAGAAGAAATTCCGTGTAACGCAACGGCATGGCTGCGCTGGTTACATGCCCCAAGATGACACTGACGGTTCCGCCTTCTTGTAGGCTGCATACGTGTCGATGCGGCTCCCGATGTTCGTAGGATGGCAGTGGACACTTGTCAAACTCAGCTGTAGCACTTTTTTCCATTGACGAAAACGTTGAATCGAAGTTCACTGCTGTTGGAATGGAAGTTGCTGGTACGAAAGCGCTTCCTTCGTGGTCGACGAGAAGCGGTGCGTCGGCAAAGCCACTGATAACCTGCAGAAGCAGAAGAAATTCCGTGTAACGCAACGGCATGGCTGCGCCGGTGACACGCCCCAAGTTGACACTGACGGTTCCGCCTTCTTGTAGACTGCATACGTGTCGATGCGGCTCCCGATGTTCGTAGGATGGCAGTGGACACTTGTCAAACTCAGCTGTAGCACTTTTTCCATTGACGCAAACGTTGAATCGAAGTTCACTGCTGTTGTAATGGATGTTGCTGGTACAAAAGCGCTTCCTTCGTGGTCGACGAGAAGCGGTGCGTCTGCAAAGCCACTGATAACCTGCTCAAGCAGAAGAAATTCCGTGTAACGCAACGGCATAGCTGCGCTGGTTGCACGCCCCAAGTTGACACTGACGGTTCCGCCTTCTTGTAGGCTGCATACGTGTCGATGCGGCTCCCGATGTTCGTCGGATGGCAGTGGACACTTGTCAAACTCAGCTGTAGCACTTTTTCCATTGACGAAAACGTTGAATCGAAGTTCACTGCTGTTGGAATGAATGTTGCTGGTACGAAAGCGCTTCCTTCGTGGTCGACGATTAGCGGTGCGTCGGCAAAGCCACTGATAACCAGCTCAAGCAGAAGAAATTCCATGTAACGCAACGGCATGGCTGCGCTGGTTACACGCCCCAAGATGACACTGACGGTTCCGCCTTCTTGTAGGCTGCATACGTGTCGATGCGGCTCCCGATGTTCGTAGGATGGCAGTGGACACTTGTCAAACTCAGCTGTAGCACTTTTTCCATTGACGAAAACGTTGAATCGAAGTTCACTGCTGTTGGAATGGATGTTGCTGGTACGAAAGCGCTTCCTTCGTGGTCGATGAGTAGCGGTGCGTCGGCAAAGCCACTGATAACCTGCTCAAGCAGAAGAAATTCCGTGTAACGCAACGGCATGGCTGCGCTGGTTACACGCCCCAAGTAGACACTGACGGTTCCGCCTTCTTGTAGGCTGCATACGTGGCGATGCGGCTCCCGATGTTCGTAGGATGGCAGTGGACACTTGTCAAACTCAGCTGTAGCACTTTTTCCATTGACGAAAACGTTGAATCGAAGTTCACTGCTGTTGGAATGGATGTTGCTTTTACGAAAGCACTTCCTTCGTGGTCGACGAGAAGCGGTGCGTCGGCAAAGCCACTGATAACCTGCTCAAGCAGAAGAAATTTCGTCTAACGCAACGGCATGGCTGCGCTGGTTACACGCCCCAAGTTGACACTGACGGTTCCGCCTTCTTGTAGGCTGCATACGTGTCGATGCGGCTCCCGATGTTCGTAGGATGGCAGTGGACATTTGTCAAACTCAGCTGTAGCACTTTCTCCATTGACGAAAACGTTGAATTGAAGTTCAACGCAGTCAGGAATGGAAGTTGCTGGTACGAAAGCGCTTCCTTCGTGGTCGACGATCGACGAGAAGCGGTGCGTCGGCAAAGCCACTGATAACCTGCTCAAGCAGAAGAAATTGCGTGTAACGCAACGGCATGGCTGCGCTGGTTACACGCCCCAAGTTGACACTGACGGTTCCGCCTTCTTGTAGGCTGCATACGTGTCGATGCGGCTCCCGATGTTCGTAGGATGGCAGTGGACACTTGTCAAACTCAGCTGTAGCACTTTTTCCATTGACGAAAACGTTGAATCGAAGTTCACTGCTGTTGGAATGAATGTTGCTGGTACGAAAGCGCTTCCTTCGTGGTCGACGATTAGCGGTGTGTCGGCAAAGCCACTGATAACCTGCTCAAGCAGAAGAAATTCCATGTAACGCAACGGCATGGCTGCGCTGGTTACACGCCCCAAGATGACACTGACGGTTCCGCCTTCTTGTAGGCTGCATACGTGTCGATGCGGCTCCCGATGTTCGTAGGATGGCAGTGGACACTTGTCAAACTCAGCTGTAGCACTTTTTCCATTGACGAAAACGTTGAATCGAAGTTCACTGCTGTTGGAATGGAAGTTGCTGGTACGAAAGCGCTTCCTTCGTGGTCGACGAGAAGCGGTGCGTCGGCAAAGCCACTGATAACCTGCAGAAGCAGAAGAAATTCCGTGTAACGCAACGGCATGGCTGCGCCGGTGACACGCCCCAAGTTGACACTGACGGTTCCGCCTTCTTGTAGACTGCATACGTGTCGATGCGGCTCCCGATGTTCGTAGGATGGCAGTGGACACTTGTCAAACTCAGCTGTAGCACTTTTTCCATTGACGCAAACGTTGAATCGAAGTTCACTGCTGTTGTAATGGATGTTGCTGGTACAAAAGCGCTTCCTTCGTGGTCGACGAGAAGCGGTGCGTCTGCAAAGCCACTGATAACCTGCTCAAGCAGAAGAAATTCCGTGTAACGCAACGGCATAGCTGCGCTGGTTACACGCCCCAAGTTGACACTGACGGTTCCGCCTTCTTGTAGGCTGCATACGTGTCGATGCGGCTCCCGATGTTCGTCGGATGGCAGTGGACACTTGTCAAACTCAGCTGTAGCACTTTTTCCATTGACGAAAACGTTGAATCGAAGTTCACTGCTGTTGGAATGAATGTTGCTGGTACGAAAGCGCTTCCTTCGTGGTCGACGATTAGCGGTGCGTCGGCAAAGCCACTGATAACCAGCTCAAGCAGAAGAAATTCCATGTAACGCAACGGCATGGCTGCGCTGGTTACACGCCCCAAGATGACACTGACGGTTCCGCCTTCTTGTAGGCTGCATACGTGTCGATGCGGCTCCCGATGTTCGTAGGATGGCAGTGGACACTTGTCAAACTCAGCTGTAGCACTTTTTCCATTGACGAAAACGTTGAATCGAAGTTCACTGCTGTTGGAATGGATGTTGCTGGTACGAAAGCGCTTCCTTCGTGGTCGATGAGTAGCGGTGCGTCGGCAAAGCCACTGATAACCTGCTCAAGCAGAAGAAATTCCGTGTAACGCAACGGCATGGCTGCGCTGGTTACACGCCCCAAGTAGACACTGACGGTTCCGCCTTCTTGTAGGCTGCATACGTGGCGATGCGGCTCCCGATGTTCGTAGGATGGCAGTGGACACTTGTCAAACTCAGCTGTAGCACTTTTTCCATTGACGAAAACGTTGAATCGAAGTTCACTGCTGTTGGAATGGATGTTGCTTTTACGAAAGCACTTCCTTCGTGGTCGACGAGAAGCGGTGCGTCGGCAAAGCCACTGATAACCTGCTCAAGCAGAAGAAATTTCGTCTAACGCAACGGCATGGCTGCGCTGGTTACACGCCCCAAGTTGACACTGACGGTTCCGCCTTCTTGTAGGCTGCATACGTGTCGATGCGGCTCCCGATGTTCGTAGGATGGCAGTGGACATTTGTCAAACTCAGCTGTAGCACTTTCTCCATTGACGAAAACGTTGAATTGAAGTTCAACGCAGTCAGGAATGGAAGTTGCTGGTACGAAAGCGCTTCCTTCGTGGTCGACGATCGACGAGAAGCGGTGCGTCGGCAAAGCCACTGATAACCTGCTCAAGCAGAAGAAATTGCGTGTAACGCAACGGCATGGCTGCGCTGGTTACACGCCCCAAGTTGACACTGACGGTTCCGCCTTCTTGTAGGCTGCATACGTGTCGATGCGGCTCCCGATGTTCGTAGGATGGCAGTGGACACTTGTCAAACTCAGCTGTAGCACTTTTTCCATTGACGAAAACGTTGAATCGAAGTTCACTGCTGTTGGAATGAATGTTGCTGGTACGAAAGCGCTTCCTTCGTGGTCGACGATTAGCGGTGTGTCGGCAAAGCCACTGATAACCTGCTCAAGCAGAAGAAATTCCATGTAACGCAACGGCATGGCTGCGCTGGTTACACGCCCGAAGATGACACTGACGGTTCCGCCTTCTTGTAGGCTGCATACGTGTCGATGCGGCTCCCGATGTTCGTAGGATGGCAGTGGACACTTGTCAAACTCAGCTGTAGCACTTTTTCCATTGACGAAAACGTTGAATCGAAGTTCACTGCTGTTGGAATGAATGTTGCTGGTACGAAAGCGCTTCCTTCGTGGTCGACGATTAGCGGTGTGTCGGCAAAGCCACTGATAACCTGCTCAAGCAGAAGAAATTCCATGTAACGCAACCGCATGGCTGCGCTGGTTACACGTCCCAAGATGACACTGACGGTTCCGCCTTCTTGTAGGCTGCATACGTGTCGATGCGGCTCCCGATGTTCGCAGGATGGCGGTGGACACTTGTAAAACGCAGCTGTAGCACTTGTTCCATTGACGAAAACGTTTAACTGAAGTTCAACTTCCGGGAATGGATGATGCTGGTAGGAGAACGCTTCCTTCGTGGTCGACGAGAAGCGGTGCGTCGGCAAAGCCACTGATAACCTGCTCAAGCAGAAGAAATTCCGTCTAACGCAACGGCATGGCTGCGCTGGTTACACGCCCCAAGTTGACACTGACGGTTCCGCCTTCTTGTAGGCTGCATACGTGTCGATGCGGCTCCCGATGTTCGTAGGATGGCAGTGGACATTTGTCAAACTCAGCTCTAGCACTTTCTCCATTGACGAAAACGTTGAATTCAAGTTCAACGCTGTCAGGAATGGAAGTTGCTGGTACGAAAGCGCTTCCTTCGTGGTCGACGAGAAGCGGTGCGTCGGCAAAGCCACTGATAACCTGCTCAAGCAGAAGAAATTCTGTGTAACGCAACGGCATGGCTGCGCTGGTTACACGCCCCAAGTAGACACTGACGGTTCCGCGTTCTTGTAGGCTTCATACGTGTCGATGCGGCTCCCGATTTTCGTAGGATGGCAGTGGACACTTGTCAAACTCAGCTGTAGCACTTTTTCCATTGACGAAAACGTTGAATCGAAGTTCACTGCTGTTGGAATGGATGTTGCTGGTACGAAAGCGCTTCCTTCGGGGTCGACGAGAAGCGGTGCGTCGGCAAAGCCACTGATAACCTGCTCAAGCAGAAGAAATTCCATGTAACGCAACCGCATTGCTGCGCTGGTTACATGCCTCAAGATGACACTGACGGTTCCGCCTTCTTGTAGGCTGCATACGTGTCGATGCGGCTCCCGATGTTCGTAGGATGGCAGTGGACACTTGTCAAACTCAGCTGTAGAACTTTTTCCATTGACGAAATCGTTGAATCGAAGTTCACTGCTGTTGGAATGGATGTTGCTGGTACGAAAGCGCTTCCTTCGTGGTCGACGAGAAGAGGTGCGTCAGCAAAGCCACTGATAACCTGCTCAAGGAGAAGAAATTCCGTCTAACGCAACGACATGGCTGCACTGGTTACATGCCCCAAGTTGACACTGACGGTTCCGCCTTCTTGTAGGCTGCATACGTGTCGATGCGGCTCCCGATGTTCGTAGGATGGCAGTGGACACTTGTCAAACTCAGCTGTAACACTTTTTTCCATTGACGAAAACGTTTAACTGAAGTTCAACTTCCGGGAATGGATGATGCTGGTAGGAGAACGCTTCCTTCGTGGTCGACGAGAAGCGGTGCGTCGGCAAAGCCACTGATAACCTGCTCAAGCAGAAGAAATTCCGTCTAACGCAACGGCATGGCTGCGCTGGTTACACGCCCCAAGTTGACACTGACGGTTCCGCCTTCTTGTAGGCTGCATACGTGTCGATGCGGCTCCCGATGTTCGTAGGATGGCAGTGGACACTTGCCAAACTCAGCTGTAGCACTTTTTCCATTGACGAAAACGTTGAATCGAAGTTCACTGCTGTTGGAATGGATGTTGCTGGTACGAAAGCGCTTCCTTCGGGGTCGACGAGAAGCGGTGCGTCGGCAAAGCCACTGATAACCTGCTCAAGCAGAAGAAATTCCATGTAACGCAACCGCATGGCTGCGCTGGTTACACGCCCCAAGATGACACTGACGGTTCCGCCTTCTTGTAGGCTGCATACGTGTCGATGCGGCTCCCGATGTTCGCAGGATGGCAGTGGACACTTGTCAAACTCAGCTGTAGAACTTGTTCCATTGACGAAAACGTTTAACTGAAGTTGAACTTCCGGGAATGGATGATGCTGGTAGGAGAACGCTTCCTTCGTGGTCGACGAGAAGCGGTGCGTCGGCAAAGCCACTGATAACCTGCTCAAGCAGAAGAAATTCCGTCTAACGCAACGGCATGGCTGCGCTGGTTACACGCCCCAAGTTGACACTGACGGTTCCGCCTTCTTGTAGGCTGCATGCGTGTCGATGCGGCTCCCGATGTTCGTAGGATGGCAGTGGACATTTGTCAAACTCAGCTGTAGCACTTTCTCCATTGACGAAAACGTTGAATTGAAGTTCAACGCTGTCAGGAATGGAAGTTGCTGGTACGAAAGCGCTTCCTTCGTGGTCGACGAGAAGCGGTGCGTCGGCAAAGCCACTGATAACCTGCTCAAGCAGAAGAAATTCTGTGTAACGCAACGGCATGGCTGCGCTTGTTACACGCCCCAAGTAGACACTGACGGTTCCGCGTTCTTGTAGGCTGCATACGTGTCGATGCGGCTCCCGATGTTCGTAGGATGGCAGTGGACACTTGTCAAACTCAGCTGTAGCACTTTTTCCATTGACGAAAACGTTGAATCGAAGTTCACTGCTGTTGGAATGGATGTTGCTGGTACGAAAGCGCTTCCTTCGGGGTCGACGAGAAGCGGTGCGTCGGCAAAGCCACTGATAACCTGCTCAAGGAGAAGAAATTCCATGTAACGCAACCGCATGGCTGCGCTGGTTACACGCCCCAAGATGACACTGACGGTTCCGCCTTCTTGTAGGCTGCATACGTGTCGATGCGGCTCCCGATGTTCGTAGGATGGCAGTGGACACTTGTCAAACTCAGCTGTAGAACTTTTTCCATTGACGAAATCGTTGAATCGAAGTTCACTGCTGTTGGAATGGATGTTGCTGGTACGAAAGCGCTTCCTTCGTGGTCGACGAGAAGAGGTGCGTCAGCAAAGCCACTGATAACCTGCTCAAGGAGAAGAAATTCCGTGTAACGCAACGACATGGCTGCTCTGGTTACATGCCCCAAGTTGACACTGACGGTTCCGCCTTCTTGTAGGCTGCATACGTGTCGATGCGGCTCCCGATGTTCGTAGGATGGCAGTGGACACTTGTCAAACTCAGCTGTAACACTTTTTTCCATTGACGAAAACGTTTAACTGAAGTTCAACTTCCGGGAATGGATGATGCTGGTAGGAGAACGCTTCCTTCGTGGTCGACGAGAAGCGGTGCGTCGGCAAAGCCACTGATAACCTGCTCAAGCAGAAGAAATTCCGTCTAACGCAACGGCATGGCTGCGCTGGTTACACGCCCCAAGTTGACACTGACGGTTCCGCCTTCTTGTAGGCTGCATACGTGTCGATGCGGCTCCCGATGTTCGTAGGATGGCAGTGGACACTTGCCAAACTCAGCTGTAGCACTTTTTCCATTGACGAAAACGTTGAATCGAAGTTCACTGCTGTTGGAATGGATGTTGCTGGTACGAAAGCGCTTCCTTCGGGGTCGACGAGAAGCGGTGCGTCGGCAAAGCCACTGATAACCTGCTCAAGCAGAAGAAATTCCATGTAACGCAACCGCATGGCTGCGCTGGTTACACGCCCCAAGATGACACTGACGGTTCCGCCTTCTTGTAGGCTGCATACGTGTCGATGCGGCTCCCGATGTTCGTAGGATGGCAGTGGACACTTGTCAAACTCAGCTGTAGAACTTTTTCCATTGACGAAAACGTTGAATCGAAGTTCACTGCTGTTGGAATGGATGTTGCTGGTAAGAAAGCGCTTCCTTCGTGGTCGACGAGAAGAGGTGCGTCAGCAAAGCCACTGATAACCTGCTCAAGGAGAAGAAATTCCGTGTAACGCAACGACATGGCTGCACTGGTTACATGCCCCAAGTTGACACTGACGGTTCCGCCTTCTTGTAGGCTGCATACGTGTCGATGCGGCTCCCGATGTTCGCAGGATGGCGGTGGACACTTGTAAAACTCAGCTGTAGCACTTGTTCCATTGACGAAAACGTTTAACTGAAGTTCAACTTCCGGGAATGGATGATGCTGGTAGGAGAACGCTTCCTTCGTGGTCGACGAGAAGCGGTGCGTCGGCAAAGCCACTGATAACCTGCTCAAGCAGAAGAAATACCGTCTAACGCAACGGCATGGCTGCGCTGGTTACACGCCCCAAGATGACACTGACGGTTCCGCCTTCTTGTAGGCTGCATACGTGTCGATGCGGCTCCCGATGTTCGTAGGATGGCAGTGGACACTTGTCAAACTCAGCTGTAGCACTTTTTCCATTGACGAAAACGTTGAATCGAAGT
Organism: Amblyomma americanum; assembly: GCF_052857255.1. Taxonomy (NCBI): domain Eukaryota; kingdom Metazoa; phylum Arthropoda; class Arachnida; order Ixodida; family Ixodidae; genus Amblyomma; species Amblyomma americanum. The sequence continues at coordinate 12,104,992 of NC_135500.1, forward strand.
TCACTGCTGTTGGAATGAATGTTGCTGGTACGAAAGCGCTTCCTTCGTGGTCGACGATTAGCGGTGTGTCGGCAAAGCCACTGATAACCTGCTCAAGCAGAAGAAATTCCATGTAACGCAACCGCATGGCTGCGCTGGTTACACGCCCCAAGATGACACTGACGGTTCCGCCTTCTTGTAGGCTGCATACGTGTCGATGCGGCTCCCGATGTTCGCAGGATGGCAGTGGACACTTGTCAAACTCAGCTGTAGAACTTTTTCCATTGACGAAAACGTTGGATCGAAGTTCACTGCTGTTGGAATGGATGTTGCTGGTACGAAAGCGCTTCCTTCGTGGTCGACGAGAAGAGGTGCGTCAGCAAAGCCACTGATAACCTGCTCAAGCAGAAGAAATTCCATGTAACGCAACCGCATGGCTGCGCTGGTTACACGTCCCAAGATGACACTGACGGTTCCGCCTTCTTGTAGGCTGCATACGTGTCGATGCGGCTCCCGATGTTCGCAGGATGGCGGTGGACACTTGTAAAACGCAGCTGTAGCACTTGTTCCATTGACGAAAACGTTTAACTGAAGTTCAACTTCCGGGAATGGATGATGCTGGTAGGAGAACGCTTCCTTCGGGGTCGACGAGAAGCGGTGCGTCGGCAAAGCCACTGATAACCTGCTCAAGCAGAAGAAATTCCGTCTAACGCAACGGCATGGCTGCGCTGGTTACACGCCCCAAGTAGACACTGACGGTTCCGCCTTCTTGTAGGCTGCATACGTGTCGATGCGGCTCCCGATGTTCGTAGGATGGCAGTGGACATTTGTCAAACTCAGCTCTAGCACTTTCTCCATTGACGAAAACGTTGAATTCAAGTTCAACGCTGTCAGGAATGGAAGTTGCTGGTACGAAAGCGCTTCCTTCGTGGTCGACGAGAAGCGGTGCGTCGGCAAAGCCACTGATAACCTGCTCAAGCAGAAGAAATTCTGTGTAACGCAACGGCATGGCTGCGCTGGTTACACGCCCCAAGTAGACACTGACGGTTCCGCGTTCTTGTAGGCTTCATACGTGTCGATGCGGCTCCCGATGTTCGTAGGATGGCAGTGGACACTTGTCAAACTCAGCTGTAGCACTTTTTCCATTGACGAAAACGTTGAATCGAAGTTCACTGCTGTTGGAATGGAAGTTGCTGGTACGAAAGCGCTTCCTTCGGGGTCGACGAGAAGCGGTGCGTCGGCAAAGCCACTGATAACCTGCTCAAGCAGAAGAAATTCCATGTAACGCAACCGCATGGCTGCGCTGGTTACATGCCTCAAGATGACACTGACGGTTCCGCCTTCTTGTAGGCTGCATACGTGTCGATGCGGCTCCCGATGTTCGTAGGATGGCAGTGGACACTTGTCAAACTCAGCTGTAGCACTTTTTCCATTGACGAAAACGTTGAATCGAAGTTCACTGCTGTTGTAATGGATGTTGCTGGTACAAAAGCGCTTCCCTCGTGGTCGACGAGAAGCGGTGCGTCTGCAAAGCCACTGATAACCTGCTCAAGCAGAAGAAATTCCGTGTAACGCAACGGCATAGCTGCGCTGGCTACACGCCCCAAGTTGACACTGACGGTTCCGCCTTCTTGTAGGCTGCATACGTGTCGATGCGGCTTCCGATGTTCGTAGGATGGCAGTGGACACTTGTCAAACTCAGCTGTAGCACTTTCCATTGACGAAAACGTTGAATCGAAGTTCACTGCTGTTGGAATGGATGATGCTGGTAGGAGAGCGCTTCCTTCGTGGTCGACGAGAAGCGGTGCGTCGGCAAAGCCACTGATAACCTGCAGAAGCAGAAGAAATTCCGTGTAACGCAACTGCATGGCTGCGCTGGTTACATGCCCCAAGTTGACACTGACGGTTCCGCCTTCTTGTAGGCTGCATACGTGTCGATGCGGCTCCCGATGTTCGTAGGATGGCAGTGGACACTTGTCAAACTCAGCTGTAGCACTTTTTCCATTGACGAAAACGTTGAATCGAAGTTCACTGCTGTTGGAATGGATGTTGCTGGTACGAAAGCGCTTCCTTCGTGGTCGATGAGTAGCGGTGCGTCGGCAAAGCCACTGATAACGTGCTCAAGCAGAAGAAATTCCGTGTAACGCAACGGCATGGCTGCGCTGGTTACACGCCCCAAGTAGACACTGACGGTTCCGCCTTCTTGTAGGCTGCATACGTGGCGATGCGGCTCCCGATGTTCGTAGGATGGCAGTGGACACTTGTCAAACTCAGCTGTAGCACTTTTTCCATTGACGAAAACGTTGAATCGAAGTTCACTGCTATTGGAATGGATGTTGCTTTTACGAAAGCACTTCCTTCGTGGTCGACGAGAAGCGGTGCGTCGGCAAAGCCACTGATAACCTGCTCAAGCAGAAGAAATTTCGTCTAACGCAACGGCATGGCTGCGCTGGTTACACGCCCCAAGTTGACACTGACGGTTCCGCCTTCTTGTAGGCTGCATACGTGTCGATGCGGCTCCCGATGTTCGTAGGATGGCAGTGGACATTTGTCAAACTCAGCTGTAGCACTTTCTCCATTGACGAAAACGTTGAATTGAAGTTCAACGCAGTCAGGAATGGAAGTTGCTGGTACGAAAGCGCTTCCTTCGTGGTCGACGAGAAGCGGTGCGTCGGCAAAGCCACTGATAACCTGCTCAAGCAGAAGAAATTCCGTGTAACGCAACGGCATGGCTGCGCTGGTCACACGCCCCAAGTTGACACTGACGGTTCCGCCTTCTTGTAGGCTGCATACGTGTCGATGCGGCTCCCGATGTTCGTAGGATGGCAGTGGACACTTGTCAAACTCAGCTGTAGCACTTTTTCCATTGACGAAAACGTTGAATCGAAGTTCACTGCTGTTGGAATGAATGTTGCTGGTACGAAAGCGCTTCCTTCGTGGTCGACGATTAGCGGTGTGTCGGCAAAGCCACTGATAACCTGCTCAAGCAGAAGAAATTCCATGTAACGCAACCCCATGGCTGCGCTGGTTACACGCCCCAAGATGACACTGACGGTTCCGCCTTCTTGTAGGCTGCATACGTGTCGATGCGGCTCCCGATGTTCGCAGGATGGCAGTGGACACTTGTCAAACTCAGCTGTAGAACTTTTTCCATTGACGAAAACGTTGAATCGAAGTTCACTGCTGTTGGAATGGATGTTGCTGGTACGAAAGCGCTTCCTTCGTGGTCGACGAGAAGAGGTGCGTCAGCAAAGCCACTGATAACCTGCTCAAGCAGAAGAAATTCCATGTAACGCAACCGAATGGCTGCGCTGGTTACACGTCCCAAGATGACACTGACGGTTCCGCCTTCTTGTAGGCTGCATACGTGTCGATGCAGCTCCCGATGTTCGCAGGATGGCGGTGGACACTTGTAAAACGCAGCTGTAGCACTTGTTCCATTGACGAAAACGTTTAACCGAAGTTCAACTTCCGGGAATGGATGATGCTGGTAGGAGAACGCTTCCTTCGTGGTCGACGAGAAGCGGTGCGTCGGCAAAGCCACTGATAACCTGCTCAAGCAGAAGAAATTCCGTCTAACGCAACGGCATGGCTGCGCTGGTTACACGCCCCAAGTTGACACTGACGGTTCCGCCTTCTTGTAGGCTGCATACGTGTCGATGCGGCTCCCGATGTTCGTAGGATGGCAGTGGACATTTGTCAAACTCAGCTCTAGCACTTTCTCCATTGACGAAAACGTTGAATTCAAGTTCAACGCTGTCAGGAATGGAAGTTGCTGGTACGAAAGCGCTTCCTTCGTGGTCGACGAGAAGCGGTGCGTCGGCAAAGCCACTGATAACCTGCTCAAGCAGAAGAAATTCTGTGTAACGCAACGGCATGGCTGCGCTGGTTACACGCCCCAAGTAGACACTGACGGTTCCGCGTTCTTGTAGGCTTCATACGTGTCGATGCGGCTCCCGATGTTCGTAGGATGGCAGTGGACACTTGTCAAACTCAGCTGTAGCACTTTTTCCATTGACGAAAACGTTGAATCGAAGTTCACTGCTGTTGGAATGGATGTTGCTGGTACGAAAGCGCTTCCTTCGGGGTCGACGAGAAGCGGTGCGTCGGCAAAGCCACTGATAACCTGCTCAAGCAGAAGAAATTCCATGTAACGCAACCGCATGCCTGCGCTGGTTACATGCCTCAAGATGACACTGACGGTTCCGCCTTCTTGTAGGCTGCATACGTGTCGATGCGGCTCCCGATGTTCGTAGGATGGCAGTGGACACTTGTCAAACTCAGCTGTAGAACTTTTTCCATTGACGAAATCGTTGAATCGAAGTTCACTGCTCTTGGAATGGATGTTGCTGGTACGAAAGCGCTTCCTTCGTGGTCGACGAGAAGAGGTGCGTCAGCAAAGCCACTGATAACCTGCTCAAGGAGAAGAAATTCCGTGTAACGCAACGACATGGCTGCACTGGTTACATGCCCCAAGTTGACACTGACGGTTCCGCCTTCTTGTAGGCTGCATACGTGTCGATGCGGCTCCCGATGTTCGCAGGATGGCGGTGGACACTTGTAAAACTCAGCTGTAGCACTTGTTCCATTGACGAAAACGTTTAACTGAAGTTCAACTTCCGGGAATGGATGATGCTGGTAGGAGAACGCTTCCTTCGTGGTCGACGAGAAGCGGTGCGTCGGCAAAGCCACTGATAACCTGCTCAAGCAGAAGAAATTCCGTCTAACGCAACGGCATGGCTGCGCTGGTTACACGCCCCAAGTTGACACTGACGGTTCCGCCTTCTTGTAGGCTGCATACGTGTCGATGCGGCTCCCGATGTTCGTAGGATGGCAGTGGACATTTGTCAAACTCAGCTGTAGCACTTTCTCCATTGACGAAAACGTTGAATTGAAGTTCAACGCTGTCAGGAATGGAAGTTGCTGGTACGAAAGCGCTTCCTTCGTGGTCGACGAGAAGCGGTGCGTCGGCAAAGCCACTGATAACCTGCTCAAGCAGAAGATATTCCGTGTAACGCAACGGCATGGCTGCGCTGGTTTCACGCCCCAAGTTGACACTGACGGTTCCGCCTTCTTGTAGGTTGCATACGTGTCGATGCGGCTCCCGATGTTCGTAGGATGGCAGTGGACACTTGTCAAACTCAGCTGTAACACTTTTTTCCATTTACGAAAACGTTGAATCGAAGTTCACTGCTGTTGGAATGGAAGTTGCTGGTACGAAATCGCTTCCTTTGTGGTCGACGAGAAGCGGTGCGTCGGCAAAGCCACTGATAACCTGCAGAAGCAGAAGAAATTCCCTGTAACGCAACGGCATGGCTGCGACGGTGACACGCCCCAAGTTGACACTGACGGTTCCGCCTTCTTGTAGACTGCATACGTGTCGATGCGGCTCCCGATGTTCGTAGGATGGCAGTGGACACTTGTCAAACTCAGCTGTAGCACTTTTTCCATTGACGAAAACGTTGAATCGAAGTTCACTGCTGTTGTAATGGATGTTGCTGGTACAAAAGCGCTTCCCTCGTGGTCGACGAGAAGCGGTGCGTCTGCAAAGCCACTGATAACCTGCTCAAGCAGAAGAAATTCCGTGTAACGCAACGGCATAGCTGCGCTGGCTACACGCCCCAAGTTGACACTGACGGTTCCGCCTTCTTGTAGGCTGCATACGTGTCGATGCGGCTTCCGATGTTCGTAGGATGGCAGTGGACACTTGTCAAACTCAGCTGTAGCACTTTCCATTGACGAAAACGTTGAATCGAAGTTCACTGCTGTTGGAATGGATGATGCTGGTAGGAGAGCGCTTCCTTCGTGGTCGACGAGAAGCGGTGCGTCGGCAAAGCCACTGATAACCTGCAGAAGCAGAAGAAATTCCGTGTAACGCAACTGCATGGCTGCGCTGGTTACATGCCCCAAGTTGACACTGACGGTTCCGCCTTCTTGTAGGCTGCATGCGTGTCGATGCTGCTCCCGATGTTCGTAGGATGGCAGTGGACACTTGTAAAACTCAGCTGTAGCACTTGTTCCATTGACGAAAACGTTGAACGGAAGTTCAACTTCCGGGAATGGATGATGCTGGTAGGAGAGCGCTTCCTTCGTGGTCGACGAGAAGCGGTGCGTCGGCAAAGCCACTGATAACCTGCACAAGGAGAAGAAATTCCGTGTAACGCAACGGCATGGCTGCGCCGGTTCACGCCCCAAGTTGACACTGACGGTTCCGCCTTCTTGTAGGCTGCATACGTGTCGATGCGGCTCCCGATGTTCGTAGGATGGCAGTGGACATCTGTCAAACTCAGCTGTAGCAATTTGCGCCTGTGTTGTCGTGTTTGTTCCTGTTCTCGTGTCGTGTTTAATTCTCGCAGTACTAACCTTTTTTCCGTGTAACGGAACGGCATTGCTGCGCCGGTGACACGCCCCATGTTGACACTGACGGTTCCGCCTTCTTGTAGGCTGCATACGTGTCGATGCGGCTCCCGGTGTTCGTAGGATGGCAGTGGACATTTGTCAAACTCAGCTGTAGGAATTTGCGCCTGTGTTGTCGTGTTTGTTCCTGTTCTCGTGTCGTGTCTAATTCGCGCAGTACTAATCTTTTTTCCGTGTAACGGAACGGCATTGCTGCGCCGGTGACACGCCCCAAGTTGACACTGACGGTTCCGCCTTCTTGTATTCTGCATACGTGTCGATGCGGCTCCCGATGTTCGTAGGATGGCAGTGGACACTTGTCAAACTCAGCTGTAGCACTTTCTCCATTGACGAAAACGTTGAGTTGAAGTTCAACGCTGTCGGGAATGGATGATGCTGGTAGGAGAGCGCTTCCTTCGTGGTCGACGAGAAGCGGTGCGTCGGCAAAGCTACTAATAACCTGCACAAGCAGAAGAAATTCCGTGTAACGCAACGGCATGGCTGCGCCGGCTACGCCTCTTCACCGCATAGAACAACATTACTGATACTGTGGTTAGACGAAAGGTAGATTTCTTGTTCTGAAGTGAGGTTTGCACTTCAGGCAAGCATCGGAACTTTGTGTAGTCGAACAGTATTCGTGGGAAAATATTTTCTTAACGCTCCCGGGGCAGCACATGCCCAAGTGAGCTTGTTCGGTGTGGTTCTGTCGCAATCAGTCATTCTTGTCAGCGCCATGACAGGCGTAAGCACCAGCATAAGAGCTTGTGAGACGCCGACCTGTAAATGAACGGAACGATCTGGTGTTTAAACCATCCGCGACGCAGCAGCACCACGTCGTGGCACCTGACCCTTGTGACCGTCAGAGGCTCATGCCCGCTTGTTTCCGATGTGATGTCTTGCTTCTATTGGATTTAATTAGTGTAATTTCTCCATTAACTCCAGCGACAAGCGTAGACCAGCCACAATGCTGGCGATGCGCCTTCATGCGAGCGACGCACCAACGCGCATGCGGGCTGCGTTCAGCGCCAGCGCGACTCGGGTTACTGGCCGCAGCTGTGCACTTAGCACCTTCACGTGCGCTCCGCCTGCCATGCCAGCTGGTCGTCCCTCCAGGACTTGTGATACGCCTGCCATGCCAGCTGGTCGTCCCTCCTCCTGGTCCATGCGAGACAGCACGTCGGATACCCTTGTTTTGAAGCAAAAAGCTTCACTACGCCAGGTTGTCGAGCCGTCAGCAAGTTTGACCTTGAATGTAGCTATAGAGGTCAAACAAAGAAATCACGCGTCTCATATATCTCGGTGGACACCCGAATCGCGCCCTTATAAGTCAAGGAAAGTGAAATAAAGCTGGTTTTAAGGAAAGGAAATGACGCCTGTCTCACATATCTCGGTGGACACCCGAACCGCGCCGGAAGGAAAGGAAAGTGAAATGAAAGTTGGTTTTAAGAAATTGAAGTTACGCCTGTTGCACATATCTCGGTGGACACCCGAACTGCGCTGTAAACGAGAGAAAATGAAAGTTGGTTTTAAGAAAAGGAAATGACGCCTGTCTCGCATTGCGCCATTTCCTTTCTCCAAAAAAGCAATTCCTTTTTCAATTTGGCTTTCTGAAGTTATCTGCAATTTATGCGCGTCGTTTGGAACCGGATTTGGTTCCATATCTACGCATACAACGAGCAATAATACAGTAGTAAATATCACCGAAGCTATAATAAATATATACTGTCTTGTGTGAGAGGGCCTTAATTTAATGTTGTTTCGAAGAAAGCAAGATGTTTAACAAATAAAAAAAATCTGGAAACAGGCATTCGCTCGACCATGAACGTAGCCAGGGAGATGCAGCTTTTCGCTTTCGACCAGGCTTGAGCAGAGCTAAACCACCAGCATTTTTTTCTTCTCTGGGCTGCCCCGCACCAAAGCGGGTCTGTTCGAACTACGAAAACAAAAGCGATCTCGTTTATAGCATGCCATCCACCGAATTTCACGCGATATCTTCTTTAGCTCCGGCCCTAAAATGCACGACAGCGAACGACGGACCACTGAAGTTATCTGGCCATAAGTGTCGTGGCATGCCAGGTGGCGTGTTCTGCGGTGAAGAGGCGTTGAAAGACGACGCAACTTGCGGCACGAGAGCTCAATTTCAAAAATTCTTTTTTTGCTTTACCTCGATAAAAAAACCTCGATAAAACTTTCAGGGTTGAAAGGCAATAAACTGTTCTACGTAACCCGCTATTGTTTGTAGTTTTACTTATTTTTACTTTTTGGGTTACAAAACGCGGTTTTTGCAAATGTAGTATAATTTTTTACTTCGATATACGCAGTTTCATCACCTGTAACATTGGTTATATGCACTAGGCATCTGGGGAAACAAAACGGCTATTTGCGAATTTCCGAGAGCAAGCTGATATCTAAAAAAAACGACAAATATGGTATATTTTCGATTTAAAAAATTTAAATCGATAATGCTGCATGCTCCTAATTGTATCGGAAGCCAGAATCTGTGTAAATTTCAATGAAAAGAATTGTGAAGTGTTTTCTAAAATTTTTGATTTTTTTATTAATTATTAATTATGAATTATTTGATTAATTCTCGCCTTTTATAAATATTCAAACAACCCTCACCTCACGAAAAAAAATTTTTCGGCAAAACTATTTCTGGCTTTCGTTATGCACATTAGGATAAGTTTACGTGAACTTTTTTGAACAAATTTAGGATGATCGAGCGCAACGTCTGGGACGTTTGGCGTGGAATGACCTTTTTATGCCATCCATAAATAGTTTACGCGTCAAAACTTTCTCTTATAACTGCTCGAAAAGCTTGTATTCGTGCTTAATACAACGAAACAAGCTGTTTTAAGTTTTCTTTTTCCACACACTGTTGAACTGCGGAATAACTTATATGGTTCTCTGCGTTCATTCTAGAACTGCCTAACCATCTTGACAATGTTGTATTGTGCTTTGCAACCCACCCCTGCTTTGTCTCTAACAAGAGAAAGCAGTATTTGTAAATAATATATGAAATCAAGTGGTAGATGAATGCACAGAATAAAATCAGCCTCTACACATAGTCTTCATAGATTAAGAGAAAGCATTTGACTCTCGAAAACTCAGCAGGCATTACGACCTCATAAGCCATATGTGAAAATACTGGAAGATGTATATATAACAGCTGCAAGGTCACCGTAGTCCTCTGTCGAGTAAGCAATAAAACTGCAATAAGGAAGGGTGATAGGCAAAGAGACATATCTCGCCAATGCTGTTTAGCGCCTGTTTACAGAAGGCATTCAGATGCCTGGATTGGGAACAGTTGGTAATAAGAGTTAATGGAGAATACATAAGTAATATGCGATTCGCTGATGACATTGTCTTGATAAGTCACTCAGGAGTTGAATTGCAAATCATGATCAGTGACTTAGAAAGGCAAAGCAGGACGGTGCGTATAAAATTTAATACGCAGAAAACTGAAGTAAAGTTCAGTAGTCTCGGGAGGGAACAACAGTTTGCGATTGGAAACGAGGCGGTGGAAGTGGTAAAGGAACACGTCTTTATAGGGCAAGTAGTGGCCGCAGAGCCGGATCAGGAGAGTGAAATAATAACTGATGAATAAGAGTGTAGTCAAACGCATATTTCAAGTTCTCTCAGATGAATGGTACTTTACCAATATCGCTCAAGGGAAAAGTATACAACAACTGTATCTTACCGGTACTCACCCATGGGGTAGAAATGTGGGGGCTGACGAAAAGGGTTCAGCTTAAGCTAAGGACAACGCAGCGAGCTACGGGAGGAAAAACGATAGGTGTAACGTTAAGAGACAGGAAGATGGCACAGTGTGCCAGCGAATAAACGCGGGTTAATGACTGCGTAGTCGAAATCAAGAGGAAGCAATGGGCATTTGCAGGGCATTTAATGAGAAGGCAAGAGGACCGATGGCCTTTAGCGGTAGAGGAATTGGTTCTAAAAGAACGCAAGCGCTACACGGGGCAACAGAAAGTTAGGTGGGCGGATTGATTGAAGTTTACGGGGGGCCGCAGCTGGCACAGGACAGTGTAAGGCATGGGAGAGGTCTGTCTTGCAGTGGGCGCAGTTGGGCTGATAGTGATGGTGGTAAATCAGACTCGTCAAGATGTGCCCGCGGAAGTCACTGCACTGGGAAGGGATATTTTAATCTGCAACAGCTGGGCACTTCAATATCTGCAGTCGTTAAATTGGTTGTTAATTCAATGCCAATAGCATTTGCCTACACTAACCCTAGTGAACCAGGTTTGTTGAATCCGTCTCATTTCTTGAGGGGATGCCACCTTCCTGGTCATATGCCGCTCAGGAATTTGTACACAGGTTCCAAATGGGACCGGGTTCTTGCACTGGAAGAAAGGATTAGTCGTAAGCTGTGATTAATTTTTGCACTAGAGAAGAAAACTGCGAGAGTGAGCCGTCCTGTTCGAGGCCTTAATTAATTAAATAATTAATTAACTAATTATTAATTAATCAATTCATTTTCATTACAGAATACTGCAGACCGAATCGGTCTAAGCAGGAGAGGGTACATACATTTGTTAGTAAGCACTATGCCTTAAGATCAGCAACAATGGTGAAGTTACAATTTACACAAGAAAGTATAATAACAAAAATAAACAAGGTTACAATGCAAATACACTTTGTGAGAGTACATGCCCATAAGATCAGCAACAATGGTGAAGTTACAATTTACACAAGAAAGTATAATAACAAAAATAAACAAGGTTACAATGCAAATACACTTTGTGAGAGTACATGCCCCAAACACAGGCACATAAACAAAGAAGCACGCTATGCACTGTTAATAAATAAGCATTATTTTAATCAGTCAGATATATAGGCTCTGAAAAGGTTGAAGAAACGAGAGGTGAACAACCTCGCACGAGCTGAGCAGTCTCGTTCAACTCAAGAAAGGGCTTTGTTCACTCGAACTTTGCGTTTGCACAGCCGCCGACACGTTTTGGTAGCGAGTTAGGCATTGTGCCACGAGGCCCCTGCGGATGCCGTTTCCCCTCCCGTGACCTACGTTAAAGGCACGCCGAGAGCGTTTCGGCGATTTTGCAGATCCGGTGGAGCCACCCAGGCTTGCTGTCCGGTGCACGTCGTCTCGCTGCCACCTGCTGCGACGGAGCGGTTTGTATCCTGTTCGCCGCATTGGTCCGGGGCAGCTGTGGCGAGACCAGTTAGCAGTCACCTCCGGCTGCTGCTGCCCTGGCGACTACTGCAGAATTCTGGCCTGCAGCTTTCCCACCGGCCTTCTATTCGTGGGCCTGCGGACACGGTAGTCCGCGGTCCATGCGAGTCGTCCCAGCGGAGACCTTCACGCCGCCTTCGGAATACCGCGGAAGTCTGCGTGGACGCTGTCGGCGTGACCTCCGCTGCAAGACGTGCCTCAAGGACATGAAGACCAGGAGACTCCTCCATAGCATGTACTTTCAGGCGCGTGGGTCTATTTAAGGTTGGGGAGATGTGGGGACCTGCCCTGCAGCCCCCTGAGTTTGCTTTCCCGCGAGGCACCGTGCAGCGGCAGTCTCACCTCGAGACTGAGCGCATTCCCTTGTCAGTTACATTAACTGGCAAGACAGGGCGCCAGCATCGCTGCGCGGGAGACTGCTAAAGCCCGCGCGCGGTAGAGGGGCATGGGGGGCTTCGGCTGGGATCGTCGGCGCGGGCGGACGTGTCGCTCGCGGCTCCGCTCTTCTCCGGCGGGGCGAGGAAGCGACGGAGAGACAGGCTCCCGTACTCGTCCCGTCCGGCCTTCGGAGCATCCCTTGCCCTAGCGCGGGCGAACATTCGCTCGGAACCTTGCTGGTGAGTCGGACGACCTCGATTCATTAGCGTACCTTGTTGCTAGCTGGCGTTATTGTTTCTGTAGCAATAAATGCCTGTTTGTGTCAGCCAATGTGTCGTTCCTTTGTTCCCTCAGAGCAAGGCCCGCCGTGGTCGGCGAGCGCTCGGTAGCGTACGCGATCACGGGGTGGGGTCCGGGCGGCTCTAGGCACTCCAAGATTGTTAAAAGGGCTATAGCGTCGCATTGCCTTGAGTCTTCTCACAAGAAATCGTGCCCGCATCAGTTGCAAGACAGCTTTCACAATCAGATGGGCCGACTTTCGGCGGCTGGGTTCCCCTGCTCTGTGTTGGTTGCTGTTTGCGAGACCCACCTCCAGAAACTAAAACACGGAACCCGAATAAAGTCCGAAGAAGATCGTGCCAGGACACAAAAGCCGCTAGTTGTGCCTTATTTACACAAGACCTCGCACAACTTGAGGAAAGTGGCCAACAGGTATGGCGTGAGTGTCGTTTTTTCGGCTCCCAACAAGCTGGGAAAGTTGTGCCCCCGAATCGCCAGCTCTAGGAAGCGGGGTTGCCAGATAAAGCACGACACTCCGTTTATCAAGTGTTCCGTAGGAGTGGTCTACGCTATCCCCTTAACATGTGGGAAGTTTTATGTTGGTCAAACTGACCGCTGCATCAATGAGCGCTTGGGGGACCATGCCCGAAATTTGTCCGACTTAAAAGACAAGTACGCACATTTGGTTGCGCACGTAATGAGCTGCGACGGGTGCGAGGCGATTTTGGATGAGACGAAGGTTCTTGGCAAGACCACAGATAAGACGGCGCGTGTTAGTCTGGAGGCTTTATACATCAAGAAATATGGCGGTAGGTGCATCACTACTCCTTCTTGATCTCTTTTTGATTCAGAGTATCAATTTTTAGATTCAGTTATCATGTAACTTTTTCTTGTATGATTTTTTGGCTGCCTGCCTGTTTTTTGCGAAGCGATGTTCCCTTTGTTCACCTTCTCCTCCTTGTCACCCTTCTCTCCCCTTTAAGCTTCACCGTATATAAACTGCATCCTGCTTCAATAAAAAAGTCAGTTGTGAGTTAGCGCTTGTGTCTCGTCTGTTCTGTCTTTGTGGTTGCATGTTTTTGCGCTAGGTTTTCTCTAAATCAAGTATGCACCAACTAGCCCAAAAAGAGGTGTTAAAGAACCGTGTCAGCCGCGATTGAGTGGGGAGAACGTACTTATCTCCCCATTCAAACCCCACACAGCGGAATGCAGCGATAGCGAAAGCTACACCGAATTTTCGCCATCTTTGTCTGGTCGTCTGAATGGGAGCGCTGCAGCCGGACCAACCTGTTCCGACGGGTTCAAGACGGCGGGCTGGGACTGGGCCATTTGTTTTTGAGACAGCTGGTCAATCGTTTTTTGTTTCTTCGGGACACAAGAGACCCGTTTTTGCGTACCGTATGCCAAGTTAGGCTGCGGCATCTGCTTCCAGAGTACATAGTCGGAACTGCTGACGTTTACAGTAGGGTCACCGGTTTTTACCGGGAAATCGTAGCCAGTGTAAGGTTTCTTTCCGCGCGGTTTTCAAATGACTTTCTGTCGACTGTGAAACGAAAGAAACTGTACCGTGCTTTGTGCGATGTAGTTTTCCCGGTGCCCTTGTACAGGGCCTTGTATAGTGGAGGCCAAGGCAAAGATGTTTTAAAGAGAGTTAAAAACATGCAGGTGCCATCAGGAACCAAAACCTTCTTTTTTAAGCTGCACACCGGAACCTTACCGGTTAAAAAATTTTTAGAGGGAAGGGAAATATTTTTACCCTGGGGTTCTCACTGTTTAATTTGCAGAAAGCCTGAAACAATAGACCATGTATTTTTACACTGTTGGGAAGGGGTTTATTTTTGGGATGTATTACAGCGAACCTTAAAGAAAGAATTTCCACTAGACCCGTATGGCATCCGTTACTTATGTGTTGAAAATGAGGATGGGGTGCCTTATGATTTAATAATGCTGACAGGCCTCCACTGTATATGGCGCTCGAGAATGGCAGGCTTTCATTGTGACAGAGACGCAAGACCTGCCCGAATCTACTTTCGAGAAAGTATGGACATGTTTCTGGCCATTCAGAAGGCCGCATCGGAGCCTCCGGAGTGGCTCTCAAGACTAGAGCCACTCTGTACACTGCGTGAATTTTAAGTTGACGAAGCCAGACTCATGCTGGCTGACTTCGAGTCGGGTGTACATAGCGTTTGTCTTTTGTTGATTGTTATGTGCAATTTTCTGTGTCAAAGCCAGGCAATAAAGAAAAAAAAAGATAGCGTAGAGATAGAGCATCCGCCTCGCGTGCAAGAGGATAGGGGTTCGAATCTCGGTGCCGCGCAATTCACTGGATTACACAAAAAACCCCTGTGTGTCGACGGAATTGCACAACCAGGCCTGGGGTGCGACCTGAGCTCGGTGACCAGAACCGACAAACGCACTCCCTCACAAAGTACTACACCCTGGTGTAGTACTTGGCCACAACCTCCTATGATCAAACCAATTAACCCTCGGCCCTCAGTCCCCAGCGGTTGCGGAGCAACTGGCCAAGGCTGCGGTCAGACCTGTGACGCAGCGGAGGGTGCTAAGAATCTCTGGCTCCGGACAGGCCGCCACTGGAATCTGAACCTGGCAACGCTTAACGCTAGAACCTTATCCAGTGAGGCTTGCCTACTAGTGCTGTTCGAGGAACTAGCGGGCATTAAATGGGATGTCATAGGGCTCAGTGAAGTTAGGAGGGCAGGTGAGGCGTACACAGCACTAAATGACGGACAAATACTGTGCTATCGCGCATTAGCGGATAGACGAGAACTAGGGGCAGGCTACCACATTAATCAGAATATAGCTGGCAACGTAGAGGACCTCTATAGTATTAACTAGAGAGTGGCAGCTATTGTCATTAGGCTCAATAGGAGGTACAAGCTGAAGGTGGTGCAGGCCTACGCACCTACATCCATCCATGATGACCAGGCCGTCGAAAGTTTCTATGAAGACATGGAATCGACAATGAACAAAGTAAAATCACAGTAGACTACTGATGGGCGACCTCAATGCGAAGGTGGGCAAGAAGCAGGCTGGCGACCAGGCTGTTGGCGACTATGGGATAGGCTCTAGGAATAGCAGGGGAGAGTTATTTGTAGAATTTGCAGATAGAAATAATTTACGGATCATGAATACCTTCTGCAAACGAGAGAACAGGAAGTGGGCCCGGAAGAGCCCCAATGGTGAGACTAAAAATGAAATCGACGTCATACTATTCGCTCATCCTGGCATCGCTCAGGATGTGGACGTCCTCGGAAAGGTGCGCTGTAGCGATTACAGAATGGTAAGGTCTGGAATCAGCTTAGACCTGAGAAGGGAACGGAAGAAGCTAGTGAAGCAGAAGTCCATTAACGAGTTAGCGATAAGAGGGAAAATAGAGGAATTCAGGATATCGCTGCAGGAAAGATATTCAGCCTTAACTGAGGAAGACGATCTTAATGCCCATACAATGAACGATAATCTGACAGCTATCATTACGGAGTGCGCAGTAGAAGTAGGCGGTAGGACGGCTCGACAGAATACCGGCAAGCTATATCAGGAGACGAAAGATCTGATTAAGAAACGCCAAAGCATGAGGGCGTCTAACCCTACAAGACAGGATAGAACTAGCAGAGCTATCGAAGCTAATAAATAAGCGCGAGGTAGCCGACATAAGGAAGGTCAATATGGAGAGGATCGAGCATGCTCTGAAGAACGGAGGTAGCCTGAAAGCGGTGAAGAGGAAACTAGGCATTGGTAAAAATCAGATGTAAGCGCTAAGAGACAAGGAGGGCAATGTCATTAGCAATATGGATAAGATGGTTAAAGTATCCGAAGAGTTCTACACAAATCTATACAGTAGTGAATGTAATCAGGGCGTTAATGAGAGAGACAGTAGCGCACAGCAATGCGTCATCCCGCCAGTAACGAAAGAGAAAATGAAGAAAGCCTTAGGAGCAATGCAAAGGGGAAAAGCAGTTGGTGAAGATCAGGTAACAGCAGATCTGTTGAAGTACGGAGGGGAAATTGTGCTAAAAAAAGCTAGCCACCCTGTATACGCAATGCATTATCACCTAGGCCGTACCAGAAGCTTGGGTAAACGCTAACATTGTCATAATTCGTAAGAAAGGAGACACCAAGGACTCGAAAAGTTACAGGCCTATCAGCTTACTGTCCGTTGCCTACAAGGTATTTACTAACGTAATCGCTGATAGAGTCAGGGAAACCAGACTTTAATCAACCAGATGATCAGGCAGGCTTTCGTAAAGGGTATTCAACAATAGATTATTTTAACGCTATCAATCAGGTGGTAGAGAAATGCGCTGAATATAACCAACCCCTGTATATAAACCTTATTGATTACGAGAAAGCATTCGACTCTGTGGAAACCTCAGCTGTCATACAGGCATTGCGGAATCAGGGTGTATAAGAGCCTTATGTGAAAATACTGGAAGATATCTATAGCAACTGCACAGCTACCATAGGCCTCCATAAAGCCAGCAATAAAATTCCAATAAGGAAGCGTGTCAAGCAGGGAGACACGATATCGCCAATGCTTTTCGCAGCCTTTTTACAGCACGTATTCAGAGGCCTGGACTGGGAGCAGTTGGGGATAAGATTTAGTGGAGAATCTGCGGTTCGCTGATGACATTGCCTTGCTAAGTCACTCACGCGAACTGCAAAACATGCTGAATGAGTTATATAGGCAGAGCAGAACGGTGGCTTTAGTAAGGCAGAAACTTGGGCTAGTTGGATATTGTTTGAACTCATATTTTCTAGCGCTTAGTAAACACAAGGGACAAGAACACAAATACACAGGACGTACGCTAGTCTTCAACTGTCGTTTATTCGAAAAAAAAAACATTCAATATAAGACATCTGAATTGCTGATATTCACACACGCGCAGTAGCAAAGCCACGTTCAAGAACAACAATTCTTTTTTTTATAGAATAACAGATGGGGTGCTGACACATTTTGAACCTTCTTTATTAATGCACATAGCTTCGAAAATTTCCCGTTCCGATTGTGTGTTTAGTGTTCCTAGAATGCTTGTTTCATGCAAGATTGGTGTGCAGGGTACAGGGTCAGGGTCGCCAGGGTACCGTTCGATGAGGCAGCGTCTGCAGTGCACCGCGAGATTCCCCCCGCCGATATGAATTCTGTTGCTAAGCGGTGCTCTCTCAGCCTTTCATTAACGCATCTTCCTGATTGCCCAATATAAGCCTTGCCACAAGTGAGCGGGATTTTATAGACAACACCGATTTTGCATGGTACGAACTTCCTTTGGTGGTTCGTAGTGCACATTGGCTTCCTTGCCTCGCTGTTCACGAGTGGGCACAAGCGCTCTAGTTTCTTCGGGGCAGTCAAAACAAGATCGATGCCACACTTTTTCGCCACGTTTTTGAAACGGTGCGACATGTTGTGAACATACGGCATAGCCACAAGCTGAGTCCGCCGCTGTGGATCGTCACGGTTTTGTTGCCTTCCAGTTCTCTTCCTTCAACAGCTTTTCCGCAACAGATGTCAGAGTTTCCCCTGGAAACCCGGCGTTCTCTAGGCGAAGCTTTTGCAGTTTCACTTTCTGTGATGCAATGCTCGCACGACTTATTGAGAGCAGCGCGGAAGACATTCATGGCAATACCCCTTTTTACAAGTTTCGAGTGCGCCGATTGATAACTGAGAATTTCTTTTTTTGTTCTCGGCTGATACATCCAGCAAACACGTGCCTTTTCAAACCTAATGCATATATCAAGGAACTGCAGCCTCTCGTCGTTTGGGATTTCTGTTTTAAAGGCTAGACCCATGCTACAGGAATTAAAAACATCAAGTACATTTTTCACCACATCGTTCGGTTTGTCAGAATGTGTTAGATTCATTACTACAAGGTAGTCATCAACATATCTAAAAATGCGTTTAACTTTGTCAGTGTTAATCCGCGCGACAATGCGTTGGTCAATGTATGCTAAAAAGACAGAACTAGGAACGGGGGCGATGCAGGACCCGATGCAAATGCCATCCTTCTGTACATATTCTGCACCTTCATGCTTTATGACAGTCGATGACAGGTAAAATGAAACAAGGTTTAAAAAGCTTTCAATTGACATGCCAGTAAAATTCTGAAATGACAAAGGGTTTCCACTTTCAATACAGTCGCGCAACGCAATCAAGATTTCCCCCTGCGGCATCGAGTATAAAAGCTCTTTTACATCTACTGAAAAGGCAAAATTAACGTGCCTAGAATCTTCGTGGTTCTTACGATAGTCCACTACTTCATTAGAATTACTAACCAGAAACGGGTCCTCAGTTTTCAAGAGACTTAATTTCTCTTGCAAGAATCTAGAAAGGACGCCTTGCCATGACCCTTTCTCCGTTACAATTGTCCTCAGTGGCACATCCTCCATGTGTTTTCGCGGAGAAGAAAACGCTTAATCCCACTTCCTTACTGGCACCTATCTTTTTGCCTAAATTTTCCAGTCCCTTCTCTTTACATAACCTTAATGCCTGTTTTTTCGCCTTCTGGCTGGTCACCATCGGAGATACAAAGTTCTTACTTCACGCCATTTTTACCTTTTCATTGTACACACTGTTTTACATGAACACAAATCCTCCCTCCTTATCCGCTACTAGAAGCTTCAGATTGTTAGTTCTTAGATACTGAATAGCATCTTTGACGGGTTCACTCACACTTTTCTGAGCTCTTTTTTGCCTCATAAGGCAATCGAGGCCTTCGGAAATGCATCATCCCTTGTCATCGTCCTGTGCTTTGCTGGAAATCCTTCTCACTACTGACAGTTGCTCGACAAAAGTCATCTTGGGCTCCGTGCAGAACTTGGGACCGTAGTTTAGGACCTTTTCCACTTCCCTGGGTACCGACGTACCGAGGCACAACACTTGCCCTTGCTGGCATCCCTTCTTTTGTAGGCGTCTCTTCCATTCACATAGTTGTGATACACATTTTCCCCAAAGGTACTCCGTCTTAGTAGATGCTTCACGGTTCCACAATTTGAATACATCTTCTCTTACCCCGGGGTATAAATCCTTTGTTGTCGCTTGCAATCGTGGTATACCTTGCAGGTGACGTACTTGCCTCCACAGTTCCCCTCGCATGATCTTCATAATCCTAACAGCATGTCTTGCAGAAGCAGTTGCCGGGTAAAAGAAGGAAGAAACCTCCGAAGGATAATCCGATTCTTAAGCGCAAACGAGCACATTCTTGCGCGGCACGTTGCTACGGCGATGTAGTTGGTGATCACAGCTGAAAAATTCTGAGGTAGGAGAGGATGAAAGAAAGGGCCCATTGTACTAGAAATTATATTTAGTAAGGCAGTAACTTGGGCTAGTTGGATATTGTTTGAACTCATATTTTCGAGCGCTTAGTGAACACAAGGGACAAGAACACAAATACACAGGACGTACGCTAGTCTTGAACTGTAGTTTATTCGAAAAAACATTCAATATAAGACATCTCAATTGCTGATATTCACACACGCGCAGTAGCAACGCCACGTTTCAACAACAACAATTCTTTTTTTGATAGATAAACAGATGGGGTGCTGACACATTTTGAACCTTCTTTATTAATGCACATAGCTTCGAAAATTTCCCGTTCCGATTGTGTGTTTAGTGTTCCTAGAATGCTTGTTTCATGCAAGATTGGTGTGCAGGGTACAGGGTCAGGGTCGCCAGGGTACCGTTCGATGAGGCAGCGTCTGCAGTGCACCGCGAGATTCCCTCTCTCCGATCCATGGGCCAGATCCCACTGCGGTTCCGTCCGGGAACCAGTTCCTTTCGCCTCCTCTCATTGGCCGTCCGTCGTCACGTCCGGCGTGACGAAAAACTTCCGGAGGCGGCTCCGCGTTTTTCGTCTACGTCACGGGGTGTGGCCACGGCGCCGAAAGGAACCGTTTCGCCGGCCGGCACAAGAACCGCGGCGAGTAGGTCCGTTTCGCGGGAACCGCTGCTGCACGCTTGTAAACAAACATGGCGGCGCCCATGACCCCGTATCTTTTCGCGGCTCTTTGCGGCCGCACTGGGCAGAGAAGACCCAGAAACAGGGAAGATGCCTTCGATCTGCCGGAGTGAGTGAGTGAAAACTTTTATTGATCCATTCAATAGATTCGCGGATTCGAAAGCTCCGTCGTCTTCGTTCTTGGCGCTGGTGATCGGTGTCTTCTCTTCAGCATGGGTGGGCCCCTATTCCAGGGCTCCACTGAACCGTGCTGCATCGCCCGCGTGCCTCACTAAGGCCCGTTGGGCCGTGAGCTCGCTGCTGGTGAGACGGCTCTCCCATTGCTCCGCACTCGGGTGTTCGTGTTTGTGGAATGGTTTGTTGCGTTCGCACTCCCAAGTAATGTGATAAAGTGTGGGTGTGACTCCGCACCACGGGCAGGTGGCCCTGTATTGTGATGGGAACATTTTGTTGAGTATGTGTAGGTTGGAGAAGGTGTTTGTCTGTAGTCTACGCCAGATGGTGGCCTCCACCTTTGTCAGAGCTTTGTGTGGTGGTGGATATTTGATTCTGATCCCCCTGTGTAAGTTTAAAAGTTCTGCGTATCCCCCCTCGCAGGCT
The DNA here is from genome assembly GCF_052857255.1 of Amblyomma americanum. Lineage (NCBI taxonomy): Eukaryota > Metazoa > Arthropoda > Arachnida > Ixodida > Ixodidae > Amblyomma > Amblyomma americanum. The sequence continues at coordinate 12,125,800 of NC_135500.1, forward strand.
TGCAGATGGAACACCGGGGCGTTAGACTGTCCTGCTCGGATTGCTTCGCCTCGAGCTAGGCTGTCTGCCCTTTCGTTTCCCTCTATCCCTGCGTGGCCTGGGATCCAAGTCAGATTGTGCCTGGGTTTGTTTAACTCGGTAGGGGCCACCCCGCTGAATATCCTGAGGGCCGTTTTGCTAATTCTGCCCTTCGTGTAGTTTTTGCACGTTTCTTTCGAATCTGTTAGAATATTTAGGGGGCGGCCGGTCCTATAGCCTTCTGCTGCCGCCAGCGCGACGGCATTTTCCTCGGCCTCCGCTGCGCAAGCGACTTTCGCCGTGACGCTCGTCACTAGGTTTCCTTCGTTGTCTACTACCACCATTGTGGCTCTTTGTTCTGCTCCGCATGGATAGACGGCAGCGTCTGTGTAGACAGTGTTGTCTTTTGGGGCTAGCGTTCGTTGGACGTATTCTGCCCTAGCCTTGCGTCGGTTTGCGTGGAGATTAGGGTCTATGTTCTTTGGCATAGGCCCTATGTTAAAGGATTTTCTGAGGTGGTCCGGAACCTCCGCGTATCTATCGACTAGTCCGCGCGTGTCCCGACCCAGCATTTTCAGGAGCGCCTGTCCTGCGGGGGTGCCTCCGAGTGCACCCAGCAGCGCTTTCGCGAGTTCGCTGAAGGTGTTGCTGACGCCCAACTGCAGGAGTTTCTCGCTGGACGTGTTTCTGGGTAGGTGGAGGGCTGTCTTGTAAGCCTTTCTGAGGATGGTGTCGGCTTGCTCTCTTTCCGCCTTGGTGGTTGCGTGGTACGGCAAGGAGTACGTGACTCGGCTGACGATGAGGCTGTTGACGAGTTTGAGGGTGTCTTCCTCTCTCATTCCGTGTTTTTTCTGGGAGACTCGGTTGATCATACGGCCCACCTGTTCCGCTGCCTTGCTTAGCAGGTTGATGGTGTGACTGCACTTGCGGCTGCTTTGCAGCCACATTCCCAAAATTCTAATCATGTTCTTCTCGGGGATGTGTTGTCCCTCGAGGGTGACTTCTAGTGTTGCCTGGGTGGGACGTTTGCCAGTTCCTAGGAGTTCCGATTTTTCCATCGAGCATCGTAGGCCCCGTTCTTTGGTGTAGTTTTCCACGCAGGTGGCAGCCTCTTGCAGCCTCTCTTGCTTTTCACCGAGTGATCCCTGAGTGGTCCAGATTGTGACGTCGTCGGCGTACATCGCGTGCTGGATACCATGTATCTTCTTTAGTCTCAAGGGTGGAAACTTGGGCGAGTCGGTAACGATGACCCATGGTATATGGGGAGCGCAAAAACGGCACAAGGGACAAAGAAAGACGGACAACACAGGCGCTAACTTCCGACTGAAAGAAACCTAGGCGACCAAAACGAACGTGGACCGTGAGGGGAACCAGGCGCATGCGCTCGGAAAGATAAAGAAAACGATAAAGAAAACCAGGTGAACGAGGAACAACGGACATGCGCGACTCAGTTAATCTTTAAGAAGGCCAGCTCTCTTTTCGACAGGGAGATAGACGGCTTGCTGACACATTTGTCTTGCAAGGCAGCGATGCGAGCTGCTTCTATAATCTCGCGAGTTAACTGATCCCGGTGTCTGGCGACGATCCAGCACTTGTCCAGATATGGCACACAACCACATTCCTTACAGTGTACAGCCAGATTGCTGCCAGTAAATGTTCTCAAATTATTATTGTGTTCGCGAAGTCTCTCATTTAAGCACCGACCAGACTGACCAACATACCGCTTGCCACAAGAGAGAGGGATGTCGTAAACAATGCCTTCAGTGCATTTCACGAATTTCTGTCTGTGCTTAATGGTGCACTGCATCTTTTGGGGACGTTTATCGGCGGGCAAAGTTTTTTTGGAAAGCGCTCTTAGTTCGTCAGGGGCAGAAAAAACAACACGAACATTATAGCTTTTGTTCCAATTTTCTTGAGGTTATGGGACAGGCAATGGATGTAAGGAATAACAGCAATTTTCCCCTTCTTTCTTTCTGAGGGCCCGGACGGTAGTAGACTTTCCTGGCGCTTCTTCTTCAGTATTCGTTCGGCGACAGAAACACAAATATCAGCTGGGTAGCCTGCTTCATGGAACCTTGCGATTTGTTCGTGAAAGCTCTCGCTTATGAGATGGGGGCATGACTTTTATAGAGCGTTGTTCAAGCATAAATTAATAATGCCTCTTTAAACGAGTTTTGAATGGGCAGATGTGTAGGGAAGTAAAGGTGACTCGTTAAAAAAGAGCGCTATCCAAAAAAACTTTGCCCGCCGATAAACATCCCCAAATGATGCAGTGCACCATTAAGCACAGACAGAAATTCGTGAAATGCACTGAAGGCATTGTTTACGACATCCCTCTCTCTTGTGGCAAGCGGTATGTTGGTCAGTCTGGTAGGAGCTTAAATGAGAGACTTCGCGAACACAATCATTAATTTGAGAACATTTACTGGCAGCAATCTGGCTTTACCTTGTATGGAATATGGTTGTGTGCCATACCTGGACAAGTGCTCGATCGTCGCCAGACACCGGAATCAGTTAACTCGCGAGATTATAGAAGCAGCTCGCATCGCTGCCTTGCAAGACAAATGTGTCAGCAAGCCGTCTATCTCCCTGTCGAAAAGAGAGCTGGCCTTCTTAAAGATTAACTGAGTCGCGCATGTCCGTTGTTCCTCGTTCACCTGGTTTTCTTTATCGTTTTCTTTATCTTTCCGAGCGCATGCGCCTGGTTCCCCTCACGGTCCACGTTCGTTTTGGTCGCCTAGGTTTCTTTCAGTCGGAAGTTAGCGCCTGTGTTGTCCGTCTTTCTTTGTCCCTTGTGCCGTTTTTGCGCTCCCCATATACCATGGTTCTTTAGTCTGTTTGCTAAGCCGATCATTGCCACGTTGAAGAGGACGGGCGATATGACGGATCCTTGGGGTGTGCCTTTGCAGGGGGTGTGAAAGACGTCGCTTCTCAGCTCGCCCAGGCCCACTGTTGCTGTTCTGTTGCTTAGGAAGTCCCTGATGTAGTCGTGGGTTCTCTTCCCGCAGTTGGTATTGTTTATGCCCTCCATGATGGCCGCGTGGCTCACGTTGTCAAATGCCCCTTTTATGTCGAGGGCCATGACCACGTTTTCGCCCGCTTTTGGCATCGTCTCGAGCACTTCCTCCTTGAGTTGGAGTAGCACGTCTTGTGTAGAGAGGTTGGCCCTGAATCCAAACATACTGTCCGGGTACAGTTGCTCTTTCTCCAGGTAAGATTGAATTCGTCTGGTGATTACTTTCCCGTAGAGTTTTCCCAGGCACGACGTGAGGGATATTGGCCTGAGGTTCTCAATTTGCAGCTTCTTGCCTGGCTTCGGAATCATTACGACGACGGCATGTTTCCATTCCGCCGGAACTCTTCCTTCTTGCCAGAGTGGGCTCGGTAGCTGTGCCATGGTACAGCCTCCTCATCCACTGATATTCGCTATTCAGGTGCTCGTGCCTACCTTCGCAAACGTCTTGCCAGCACTCTTCAACTTTTCGTGGGTCGTCCTACCAGAGCTGGAAATGCCATTCTACAACGGGAACAACCGAGCCTTTGCTTTGGGCGCCTCGGAAGCGTCGATAAAAGCCGCGCCCCCTCACTGGATCCTCGACACCGGATGGAAAGCGCAAGAGGCAGCGACAACATTGTTCCTGCCAGCGTATAAGAAGCACCGTTTCCCGCCTGCGCTTTGTGGGCTCGGTAGCTGTGCCATGAGACAGCCTCCTCATCCACTGATTTTCGCTATGCAAGTCAGTAAACCATATTGCCTTTTTGGTAAAAAAAACTAGTAACTACTGTCTGCTACAGCTGCCGAGCCTGCAGTGTTGCATTTTTGTTGCTGATGAATGTTTTGGTGTTATAAAATCCCTCCTGCTCTTGTCGGGCGATATTGAGACGAACCATGGTCCTGATAAATTGGACCGTATTCTTGCTAAACTGGAGATATTGTCAACTGGTCAAGACCAAATAATCACCGATGTACAGGACCTTAAGCGTCAGATGCGTTCTATTGACGTAACAATTTCTGATTTGAGTAAGCGCGTAGCTGACCTAGAAAGTGTTTTCCAGGGTTTCTCTACTCTCAAAACCGATCTACAATCTGCCCAATCTGTCTCCGCTAAGACTGCTGCTCTTGTTACTAACCTTGAAGCTCAGTTAGATGACACCGAAAATAGGTCACGCCGTAACAATTTTATATTCTATGGCCTTTCGGATTCTAATTCGCGCGAAACGCTCGTCGAATCGGAAGAATTAATAATCCACCATTGTCATGACAAATTACAGATAACCTTGAACACAAGTCAAATTGAGCGTGCACATCGTTTGGGCCGCTATGAGGAAGGCCGTGGACGGCCGATTATAGTAAAATTTTTGTCCTCTAAAACAAAAGAATCTATCCTCTCAGAGGGGCACAAGTTGAAGGGCACTGATTTTAGCTTTAGCATCGGAGAAGATTTTTCCCTTCCTGTTCGAAAAGCACGCAAACACCTTGTCGCGTTTGCAAAAGCAGAAACCGGACCGTTCTCCCTGCGGTACAAGACACGTTTTCTCGGAAAAAACGCTACACCTTTGATGCTGCCACAGAAACGGTTACAGAAATAGCATAGCGCTTATCTCGCCACCGTCACAAATCTAATATTTGCTATACCCCCCCTAGAGACAATATTTGTCTGTCGGTTATCTTTACCAATATACGCAGCCTGCTTTCAAAGACCGATCTTCTGTCCAGCCTCGTGTCTTCAACGGGCAGCAACTGCTCGTTTTGACAGACATGGCTGACTGATAGTATAAGGGACGCTGAAGTTCTTTGCAACTTACCAAACTTTAATCTTTTCCGTGCTGATCGCACTAGCTCTCGAGGGGGTGGCGTCCTTATTGCTACAAGCAATCAGTTACAGTGTTCCCACATCAACATCACATCAGACCTCCAAATACTATGGCTCCTTTGCCGAGCCACACCAGTATTTATATTAATTGGAGTTTGTTACAGACCCCTCATAATAGTCCCGAATTCCCCCGTAAACTGCAGAACATTTTAAACGAACTTAAAACTAGACACCCTAAGGCACACATCCTCCTTTTTGGAGATTTCAACTATCCTGGCATAAATTGGTCTAATCCTCATCAACCTGTTTTAGACAGGATGAATCCAGTGAATTTATGGACGTCTGCCTAAGCTTCAACCTAGCGCAACTAGTAACACAGCCTACACGCATCGCCGGAGATACTGCTAACATTCTTGACCTCATACTATCTAGCTACCCCGACAGCCTCAACGCTATCACTTACCTCCGTGAAATCAGCGATCATAAAGTTATTCATGCATGCTTTAACTTCTATCCAATGACAAAAGAAACTTCCCAAAAAACAATTTCTCTTTACAACAAAGGAAACTATGAGGCCTTCAACGCGGAATTGGAGGCCTTTTTTCCACCTTATCAGGAATCATTTGACGAACAAGACATCCACACAAACTGGTCAGTGTTTAAACACAAAATGAATGAATTGACTAACAAATATATCCCCCAAATGCAGCTTCCGCGCTAACCACCACAAACCATGGTTCACCAAGACTCTTGGAAGATTAGAAAATAAAAAGAAGCGCCTCTTCAGAAGTGCCAAACTGAGCAGAGCAGACTGCGCATGGGAAAAAATATTACGGGGCTGAAAAGGCGTATTTGGTCGCACTAAAAAACGCTAAACGTTCCTTTTATCATATCGACTTGCCAAATATACTTACAAATAACCCGACTAAATTCTGGCAGCTTTTAAATCCCCAATCTTCGCGCGTTGTTACCCTGATTGACAATTCTGGACGTGTTATTTCGGACGTTGAGTGCACTAACATATTTAATTCTGCCTTCGCATCTGTGTTCACTAAAGAACAAGAACCACCACCCCTCATGACAACCAATGACCCCACAACTGCAATGCCAACCGTTACGTTCGCAGAAACCGGCATATCCCTTCTAATAGATAAATTAAAACTTTCTTCATCCACCGGAATTGATGGAATTAACACAAAAGTCCTAAAGAACACTCGCCATGCATCTGCCAAGTTCTTATGCTTACTGTTCGCGCAGTCCATTTCAACGGGTATCATACCTCACGACTGGAAAGTGGGGAAGGTCGTTCCAGTCCACAAGTCGGGTAAAAAAGATTCGCCACTTAACTACCGCCCCATATCACTAACCAGCATACCCCGCAAGCTCATGGAACACGTCATTTACTCTTTAACAATGCAGTTTCTGGACTCAAATAATTTCTGCCATTCATCACAAAACGGATTTCGTAAAGGATATTCCTGTGAAACTCAATTAGCTATCTTCGTTCATGACCTGCATGCCAACCTTGACGCTAACCTCCAAACCGACGCAATCTTCCTCGACTTTGCTAAGGCTTTTGACAAGGTACCCCACAACCGCCTATTTCTGAAACTTTCCTGCCTAAGCTTGCATCCTGACATACTAGCATGGATAAAAGAATTTTTGGCTCACCGTTCCCAGTCAGTCGTCGTTAATAGTCAAATGTCTAACTTATTACCAGTTTCCTTAGGGGTGCCCCAAGGATCCGTCCTAGGGCCTCTTTTGTTTCTAATTTATATTACGACCTACCTCAGAAATTAGATTGCCATATTCGGATGTTTGCCGACGATTGCGTTATTTACAAAACAGTTACTGACTCCGTTAACCAGCAACCCCTACAAGATAACCTAAATCTGGTGCAAAACTGGTGCAACGACTGGCTAATGACACTTAATATAAACAAATGCAAGTATATATCTTTCCACCGTCGCAGTAATCCTCTCCTGTTCGCCTACTCTATCTCTAACGTTCCTATCGACCCTGTCCAATCATATAAATATCTCCGTGTTCATCTTAGTCATGACCTCACATGGAATAGCCATATCGCGAACATTATTTCATCTGCTAACAAAACGCTTGGCTTCTTGAAGCGTAATCTCCACTCTGCCCCCCAGCATACTAAGCTACTCGCATACAAATCACTAGCTTGATCAAAATTAGAATATGCATCGCCCATCTGGTCTCCGAAACAAGTATACCTTACTAACTCACTTGAATCAGTTCAAAATAGGGCAACTAGATTCATTCATTCCTCATACTCTTTTGATATCAGCATATCAGCTCTGAAATCGCAGTTCAATCTACCTACTCTTGCACTTCGTCGCCACATTGCTAGTTTATCCCTATTTCATAAATTCTTTTATTCCGAGCTATCACAGGAACCCTATATCTGCCCTCCCCCACCACGCTTTTCTCTTCGCACCGGACATCAGCAGCAGGTATCTCGGCCACGAGCACGCACAACAACTTTTTCTTCATCATTCTTTCCCCGGACTGCTAGCGACTGGAACGGCCTTCCCCATGAACTTGCTGCCACCACATGCCAAACTATGTTTCTTAACCAAATTACGCGTTTGCTTGCATCACGATAATCATTTTTTTGTATAACTCGTTCAATTTTTGTGTACTTTTTCTGTTGTTAATCTATATGTGTCCCACCCCTTATGTAATACCCTCACACGAGGGTCTTTAAGGAAATAAAGTGAAGTGAAGTGAAGTGAAGGTATTTGGTTAGTTGGTCGATTGCATCGTCGCTGAGATTTAGGATCAGGGAGTTCCGGATCTTGTCTGCTCCTGCTGCCGTATTTTTCGTTGCCGATCTGATCGCTTCTACTACTTCTTCCCTCGTGATGGGTCTGTCCATAGCGGGGTTGTCTTCCCCGCGGTATTCTTCTTTGTAGTTTTCGACCTGATCTCTGCCGTAGCATTTGATCTTGACTTCTAATAGTTGTTCGTCCGTCCCTTGGTACTGGTGGGCTAGCCGCTGTATAGCCTTGCTGCCTTCTGACTTGTTTTTGCTCGGATCCAGGAGAACTTTGAGGATCTACCACGTCCTAGCTGTGCTGAGGGTGCCGCTCAGCGAATTGCTGAATTTCTGTCATCCCTGTCTGGCCAGCTGGTTCGCGTACTCCTCCGTCTGCCTGGTGATGTCCGCAATTTTCTTTTTGAGTTTTCTGTTGAGTTTCTGTCTCTCCCACCGCTTGGTGAGTCCGCGTCTTGCCTCCCATAGCTTGAGGAGCCGCTTGTCCACCTCGGGTGTTTGCTCTGTTCTGTCGACTTCTTTAGTGTAAAGGTCCTGGATTTGCCTTAGTTGTTGGCTCCAGTCCTCTGCTGAGCTGATGGTGTTTCCCTCGAGCTGTCTGCAGTGCGCTCTGAAGGCGTCCCAATCTGTCAGCCGGGCCGTGCCAAACTTCCTCCGGACGTTTTCCGCCGTGAGGCTGATTCTTAGGATGTGATGGTCGCTGCCAAGGTTCTCGAGCAGGTTCTCCCACTCCGCGTTCTTGGCGCCCCTTACAAAGCTTAGGTCAGGACACGTGTCTGGACTCACGCTATTTCCCTGTCTAGTTGGTTGGTTTTCGTAGGTTAGCAGCTCTCAACCCGCGTTTTCTGCCGCCGTGCATATGCCGCGCCCCTTTTTGTCCTCTTTAGGGTAGCCCCACCTTGGACTCTTGGCGTTGAAATCGCCTGCTATCACTAGGGTGTTCTGTCCAGCCATCTTTTTTGCCTCCGCGAAGAGCCTAATGAAGTCTCCTTTGGTTTGCCTAGGCGGGCTGTATAGGTTAATGATAAAGGTGCTTTTAGCTTTCCTTTTCTTTTTGGGTATTATTTCCGTAATTACGTGTTCGATCTGGGTGTCCTCAATTGCTTTGTGTGTTATGGCTACTACTTGGTTACTTATAAGGGTTGCCGTACGGCCGCTCTCCTGACATGTGTAGCCCCTGAGTGTAGGTGTGGTGTTAGTTTCTTGTAACATGATTACGTCTGGTGGGGTTGTTTTGGTGTGAATAAACTGCTGTAGAAGGCCCTGCTTACGCTTGTACCCCCTACAGTTCCACTGCCAAATTTCTAATTGTTGTTGTTTGCGTTCTCCCATGTTTGGTTATTGTTGGGTGTGCTTGATGTGCCGAACCTACGTTCGTTAAATAGTCTGTCTCTAGCGTCGTAAGTGGTTCGTTGGGTGTTTTGGTTCTTAACGTAATTTCTGAAGCTCTGCTCTTGCAAGGCAAACTTTTTTTTAGTCTGTTGTATTTCGTTTTGCATTTGCTGCATTTGCTCAAGTATTTGAGTCATGAAGGTTTCTATTTTGTCGTTGGGATTGCTCCCCTCACTGTTGTTTCGTTGCGTCTCCATAGGAGGAGGGGTTGCCGGAGTAAGATTTCCGCCGCCATTTCAGGATGAGTAAAGCGCTGGTGCGTAGGCTGTGTGCTGGTCTTGAGGGCGAAATCAGGGCAAAGGGGCCGACCGGACTGCCGACAGAAGCGAAAGTTCTCTGCCTGCTTCGGTTTTTTGCAACCGGGAGCTTTCAGACTTCTGTCGGCAGTGAGGTGACAATTCAATTCTCGCAATCCTCAATGAGCCGCTGCATCAGCGCAGTAGCGCTAGCTGTAACTCGCGACGTAGGCAAGCGAAAAGGGTGGGTAACCTTTACGTCCACGCCACCGGAAAAACAGCAGGCAGTGGCAGAACTTTTGCACCGCGGCCGAATTCCTGGTGTTGGCTGCATCGATGGAACCCTCGTTGCCATCAGTCAGCCCAAAGGCCTCAGCCCTGGTGAAACACAGGCATTCATGACCAGAAAGGGCTACTACGCCCTAAATTAACACGATGTTGGTAAGTACTACAAGTCTGTCAACTCGTTAAAACAAAATCATAATTTGCGAATTTCAGCCGCCTGCGTGGGTTTCGTGGTTTTTTATGCTTAAATTTTAATGCACTCAAAATCGGAGTGAGGAAACGTCATTTACATTGTCGGGTAGCATGTTAACGATACTTATGAGGAACAAATTCTGCCGAGGTGTCCGCATTATTTTCTCTATATATTGCATTCTGCGTCGCAATACAGTTATTGTGGCCCTGCATAAAAACAGTTAAAATTGATATATATATATATATATATATATATATATATATATATATATATATATAGAGAGAGAGAGAGAGAGAGAGAGAGAGTTTCCCCTTCCAGTGGCGATGAGAGGAAACTACTTGATGATGAAATCGGGGTTTCTTGATGACCCGGTGGTTCTGCTCGCAAACATTCACATTACTCAAGGAAAGCAGAAGGTTAACTATTTATTTACAACATCGGTAAAAAAAACGAGAAGAAACAAAGCAAGGAGAAAACTATTTACATGACTAAATCGTGGATCAGACGAATTCAGCCCCCGCTCAACCAAGAGCGCTTGGTTTTAAACCCTCTGTCTCCGCCCTTAGCGGGGACAGCAACCAATAAGATAACGACCCATCTCGCCAATCAGTGGTTAGGGAAAGGAAAATAAGGTCCGCCCACTGATCAGAGATTGGGGAAAACTTCTGATTAAAACATTTGGGAAGGAGGTTTCAAATAACCACACAAACAACACAAATGCGACTTCCGTTCCCCACGCCACCCACGGCACCACAGATGCTAGAAGCATGTGCCGACGAGGCGATGACTCAGGTTGTTGACAGCAACAAAGAGAACACAGTCGTTAAGGGAGTAATCCGTTTCCTGGTCACCCAGCACTCGGTCCCCACTCAGCTGTATCTCTCTAGCATCGCCGAAGTCTCGTCACCCCTTGACGACGCACACATGTCGACAGCTGTATCTGGTTAGGCTTTTTCAAGGCGGATTATGCCCGAGGCGGCGCGGGTAAACAAGGACGTCCGCTGCAAGACGGAGGAAGTAGGGACCAGACGGCTCCCTTTGATGCGGCACGCGGCGCCGACACTGGCGCGGCCTTTCTCAGCCTTCGTTCTAAGAACGGTCAGCGAACTCCACACCTCCCAACCAAGAATGTCACGCGGACACTTGCTGTCAGTGTGACATAAAAGTTCAGTCACAATTTGCCGGAACACAAAAAAAAAATCACACAACCGTGCACACACACACGCATATTGTGGTTAATTCAATCCGCACACAGGGGTAGAACACCAGTCTGCACATTCCAGAACTTGCCATGTCCGTTCTCTGAAGGCTAACTGCCAAACTAGCCTTCACTTCCCCCCGTGACTACCGCAGTAAGCTAACTAGTTACTTGCGCATGCAAACATTGAGCACTCGGAGAGCTCGCATGCTTTAAACTCTTCAGCCGCGCCCGGCTGGGACGCTGTCTCACTGGTGCCGACCGGTCACAAAAAAGGACAACTCCCGCACCCCCTTTGCAAGCGCCTCTGCGTTCCAGTAATAAAACTACAAAGGCCCGGTAGCGTGGTGATTTTCGAACGGTCCGGCCGTGCAATGACTCTGAAATAGCGCCCTTGACTGTCTACCGTCTACACCATCTACCGACAGAAAAGAGAAACATGTACCAAAAGAAACGTCAAAATAGTTTTTTACTCCACTGTCTTGCACGTACTGCGATTTCTTATTAAATATTATGTACTACCATTTATTTGTAATATTTGATTTCTTTTTAAAACAACCTATTTTTTAGTGTACGGCCCCCGAAAAAGCCAGGCAGTCGTGGGCCGGGCTCCCGTGAGGTCGGGCGCTCGCCGATTGGCCGTTGGCTTCCCCTTCTTTCTCCTCCCGTACTTCGCTGTCGTCATTTTGACGTCACTCCGAAAAGGAACGGTTCGGAAACAGAACCGAAGTGGAATATGGCCCCATGGATTCTGTTCATCGAACGGTACCCTGACGACCCTGACCCTGTACCCTGCACACCAATCTTGCATGAAATAAGCATTCTAGGAACACTAAAAACGCAATCGGAACGGGAAATTTTCGAAGCTATGTGCATTGATAAAGAAGGTTCAAAATGTGTCAGCACCCCATCTGTTCATCTATCAAAAAAAGAATTGTTCTTGAAACGTGGCGTTGCTACTGCGCGTGTGTGAATATCATCAACTGAGATGTCTTATGTTGAATGTTTTTTCGAATAAACGACAGCTGAAGACTAGCGTACGTCCTGTGTATTTGTGTTCTTGTTCTTTGTGTTCATAAGCGCTAGAAAATATGAGTTCAGGTGGCTTTAAAAATTTTAAGGCAGAAAACCAAAGTAATGTTCAACAGCCTAGCAGGGAACAGCAGTTCACAATTGAAAGCAAGCTTAAAAGAATACGTGTACTTAGGGCAGGTAGTGACAACTGATCCGGATCATGAGAGGGAAATAACTAGAAGGATAAGAATGGGGTGGAGCGCATATGGCAGGTTCTCTCAGATCATGAATAGCAGTTTACCGATATCCCTCAAGAGAAAAGTGACCAACAGCTGTATATTGCCGGTATTCACCTACGGGGCAGAAACGTGGAGGCTAACGAAAAGGGTTCAGCTTATGTTAAGGACAACGCAGCGAGCCATGGAAAGAAAAAATGATAGGTGTAACGTTAAGAGACCGGAAGCGGGCAGAGTGGGTGAGGGAACAAACGTGGGTTAATGAAATGAAATGAAAAATCTTTATTTGCCATCAAATACAGATGGGGAGATTGTAGAAAAAAAGCTGTCCTTGGACAGCTTGACGGGTCCACAATCCCTTATTTTGGCAGAGTGGCGGCAACACGTAACATATTCTTGATATGCAAACATATACATACATATTTAATATGATACAGACTTAGTACTCGTAAACGAAAACAACAGAAAACAAAAAGAACAGAAAACAACAGCGGAACTCACTTCTACAAATCCAAACGAAAGCAACAGCAAGGCTAGATAACATTACATAGAAACCAAATACATCTGCCGGAGGTCCTTTTAGGTTGCCGTGAAGAGGTCAAAACGGACAGAATTATAATAATTCAAAAGCGTTGGTATTGTGTACTTAAGGCACTGTTTCCCGTAACTTGAACGTGACATTGGTACTGACCAATCCTCGAAGTGTCTTGTAAGGTAACTTGGAGTTGTGTCTTGTAATTGGGATAGGTTACGTATATTGTTGATATTCCTGTGGATTTCTTGTTTATATACATGGCTTAAGCGATATCTATAGAGATTGTGAGCTGGAATTACACCAGAGTTGCTAAAAAAAGTTGAGGTGGAAGCAGTATAAGAAGCATTATATGCGTGTCGGAGATACTTTTTCTGTAACAGGTGGATGTGTTCTATATTATTGGATTTTGTGTTTCCCCATACTAATTGACAATAGTTCAAGTGTGACTGAAAGAGTGAATGATAAAGCAAACGTTTGATGCGTGTGGGAAGGATATACGTTAAACGACCTATTACACCAGTTATTTGACTTATTTTGCTGAGAACATGCTTGACGTGATTATCCCAGGACATATTTCCGGAAAAGGTGACACCCAGACATTTGAAATTCTCGACTAAAGCGATGCATCGTGAGTTTATTATTATATCTTGATGCTGAGAAATGTGCTTGTTTTTCGGCCTGAATATAATCGCTTTTGTTTTGCTTTCATTTACCTGCATTGCATTTACTCTCGACCATTCCTCTAAGGATTTCATTGCACTGTTACATTGTTCAACAAGAAGATTAATATCATTCCCAGCAAAAAAAATACTAGTGTCATCTGCATGAATAATAAATTTTGCTTTAGGGTTAATAGTGACGATATCATTCAGATAGAGATTAAAAAGTAAAGGTCCTAAAATACTTCCCTGCGGCACTCCACAACTAACAGCTTTAGCTTTCGATGTAAAGGCACCTATTTTCACAACTTCAGTTCTATTGGATAGGTAGGATTTCTTAAGAGCTAGTGCCTGTCCTCGTATTCCATACTTACTTAATTTTTCCAGCAAAATGTTATGGTTAACTAAATCGAAGGCTTTAGAAAAGTCCACAAAAATGCCAACAACTATTGCTTTGTTTTCAAACGCCGTTAATATATATTCTTTCTGCTCTAGCAACGCTAATTCAACTGATTTGTTTTTACGGAAACCGAACTCGTGTGGTGTTAACAGATTATGTTTTTCAATGAAATTTGCCATCCTCGAATACAAGACTTTTTCAAACAGCTTTGAAAAGATCGCTAAAATAGATACCGGCCTGTAATTTCCCAGCTCATTACAATCTCCTCTTTTGTACAGAACAGTAACTTTTGCGCACTGCATTCTCGCTGGGAAAGTTGCTGATTCTAAACACATATTAAAAATGTGGGTGAGGATGGGAGCAATAATATCAATTACATGTTTGATTGGGCGTACTTGAATACCATCGATGTCACAACTGCTAGAGTTCTTTAAGTATAACGGACATGATTTCATCCACTGTTACGGGTTGAAGGTACACTGTGTTGTTAATTTAAGTGGAAACGTATTTGCTAGTATGAGAGGATATAGAGGGAGCAGAAGCGATACTAGTGAAAAAATTGTTAAAAGCATCAGCTAGTTCTGCACCGGATAATTCTTTTCCGTCAACTTGTAATTTCAATCAAGGCTTATGCGAGTGACCACGATTAAGGATGGTGTTCACTGTTTTGACGGCACTCAATATCCAACAAAGATGAATAATATGCTGATCGTGCATTTCGCAACTTCTTTGTTAGCTTATTACGATGCTTTTTAAATTGGACAAGATCATCTGCTGATCGCGTATGAAGGAAATGTTGATATAGCTTGTCCCTCGTTTTAATTTCACTCCGTAATTCAGGTGTAAGCCATGGTTTGCGTGTTCTTTTACTTTTTTGCGTGTTCTTGACGGGAAACTCTTGTGGTATAGTTGGGTCAGTATATCCATAAACTTATCGTACGCTTCACTGGCATTTGTGAGATTACCGATCGTGCCCCATTCCACTGACAACAGGGCGTCACGAAAGGAATTCAGTGTTGTGTCTTTATTAGTTGCTACATTATTGGTGGGGATTTTTTTCTTATTGACCTGCTTGATTCTACGCACAAGAATACTGGCAAATGATCGCTGATAGAACATGACAAAACTCCAGATTTAACATTCGGCCCCAAGGAATTGGTAATAAATAAATCCAGAGTGGACTGGCCTTCAGGTGTAATCCTGGTTGATGTGTCAATTAAGTTAGCAAAACCATTCGATAATATGATCATATTGAAAGCATTTGATGATGGACTGTTCACACTCATGTCGACGTTAAAATTTCCACCAGCTATTAGAGGTTTAGAGTTATGATTTTGAACCACATAAGCCAGGAACTGATCATAGAACTGTAGAAACGCAGGCAAATCACCATTCGGTGGTCGATAGCACACAGAAAATACATGTCTAGCAGTGCACAGGGTCAGCATTTCATAGTCTGGTGAAAGCACTGTGTAAGAATCAATGATCTGACATTCTACATCCTTTGTGATCAGCAATGACACTCCGCCCCCTCGAGAGTCCGACCGGTTTAGATAGTGGGTATTATAATCAGGCAACCTAAAAATATCACATTCATTAGTGCTCCATATCTCTGTTAACATAATAACCGAAAATTGAAAAGAGGAACCAGTAAATAACTCCTCCAGGGATGACACCTTATTTCTGACAGAACGCGTGTTCATGTGGATACATTTTAAGGGAGATGCGGGAAATGTTGCGACAATTTCATCTACATCATCAGGCAAGTAAAAATTCACTTCGTTATGCCACCTTCTTTTGTTGCAAAAAAAAAAACGCACCCTTTAAAGGTCGTCCAGCTCTCCCTTATCCCTGACGTGAATTGCACTAGCTCCGTCGGCCTTTCGAACAAGGACCTTACCGTTCACGTACCAAACAAACTTATAGCCTTTTTCTTTTGCTGCTTCCTTTGCCGACCGTAGAAGGTCCCTGTTATGCCGAGTCAAGTTTTCTTGAAAGAAAATTGCAGGGGTTTCATTCCGCAGGGCGTTTTTTTTCTTAAGCCATGTGTCCCTGGTTCCCTGCTTAGTGAAACGGACAAGAATTCCCTGCACGTTTTCAATTCAATCAATCAATTTATTTAGCATTTCTTTCAATACAGAAATAAATGCAAGGATAAGAACAAAAAGCTGCTTCTCGAGCAGCTTGACAACGGTTCTTACCCCTTGTTTTCTCTTGACAACGGATAACAGCAGAAATAATACAAAGCTGCGATTAAAAATTGTACGAAGAGCATGCAGTATAGATAGAAATTGTAAACACAAAATATATAGAAACACAAAATACATAATATACATAGTAATTCCATACACAAAATGCCGCATATTAGTAAAAAGTAATAATACCGGTTCAATGTAACTGACAGACATGGATTCAATAAGACGAATACTAATACTTAATCACCAATATTTTGCACACTGAAGAACATCTAACGGCGAAATTGACATATGGCTATACAGGACTACAAACATTTCCTGCTACATTTGCAGGCATAGAAGCGCAGACCACAGTTTTACGACACACAGCTGTAATGCAGCCACCATTGAAAGTACGTGTACAAAAGGCTGCAATAATAAAACAAGATTTCAAAACATTGATGTTACCTTCCTAAATTGTAAGTGAACAAACGCTTAAGGTGTTGTTTCGATAGTGTGTGGATGTCCGTGTTTGAATTATGATAGTTGTTAAGTAAAGTAGGCATAATGTATTGTAGTCTGTTCTGACCATGATTCGTGCGGGAAAATGGCACCAACCATACTTCTCTTGATCTTATATTGTACGGTACCTCGGGTGGTTTTGTTAAATTGCATAATCGTAGAACGTTGTCCTGCCTAGCGGGCAGCCGATGCACGGCTGCAACGTCAGCCTCTTCAAGCTGAGGTATCTGGAGCTTATCAGCTACCTCATTTAGACAGCATATGAGTTTTTCACCCTCCACAACAGGGATTCCATGGACAAGGTTCAGTCGCCTACTTCGGAACTCAAGGTCATTCACCTGACGTTGAAGTTCGGATTCAACGGCTACATGCACTGTCTCTATTTCCTCCAGTTCTGCCACTCTTTTTCTTAACCCTTTGATTTCAGTATCTTGATTAGAAATCTTTTTTTTGAAATTCATCGAATTTCTGCGACAGAAACTGAACTGCCTCTTCCATGCTGTTTACTTTTTCAACTAGAGCTGGCAGGCGCTCAAGTTTTTCGTTGATTGACGCAAGAACTAAGCTTACATCAGTGTCATCCTCACTGCGGCTAGACCGCGAGCCTGCGCTCTTACATGTCACGCATTTCCAGGCCTTCTTAGCTACCTTAGATTTATAGGTTTTTTCTTGCAAACCAGCACATTTCCCGAAGTGGTACATATATGAACACTCACTACATTTCACAGCCCCTTCATCCTGCACAGGCAGCTGACATGATAAACAAATGTCAGACATAGCACAGAAGAATG
Organism: Amblyomma americanum; assembly: GCF_052857255.1. Taxonomy (NCBI): domain Eukaryota; kingdom Metazoa; phylum Arthropoda; class Arachnida; order Ixodida; family Ixodidae; genus Amblyomma; species Amblyomma americanum. The sequence continues at coordinate 12,143,067 of NC_135500.1, forward strand.
AAGAAACAAACGAAAATGAAAACCAAAAGCGAGAAAGTTCCACAAGGCAACTGTTATGCAACTGTTATGCAATCCTATTGCATAATTTTATGGCATTGGCAGTAGTGGCAGCAGCGACAGCGTAAAAGAACCATTGAAATGCAAAAGAAAGCTCAGGATTACTAACCTGCAACAGCAGAGTACAAATGTTAGGCGTGCTTCCAGATGCTGCCGCCGCTGCCAAAAGACCGCCGACCGGGAAACGCCCCGCAATTTACAGGCTGCGATGCGTTGAACGGCGCTTGCGCAGACGGTATCCTCGCAGTCGTGAATCCAGAAGCAGAATGCAGCCTATCGCCCGGATTTCGCCGCAGGAACACTTACGATAAGGATGGCCGCCGGAAAATTGTGCTTCTGACGATGCCCCAGTAGGGTCGAATGCAGCACGGCTTGAATGCGGCAACTGCAACAGCAAAGTACAAATGTTAGGCGTGCTTCCAGATGCTGCCGCCGCTGCCAATGAAATCCTAGTCGAAATTATGAGGAAGAAATGGGCTTGGGCAGGGCATGTGATGCGAAGGCAAGACAACCGCTGGTCCTTAAAGGCAACGGAGTGGATTACAAGAGAAGGCAAGCGTAGCAGGGGGGTGTGGGTCCCAATATTATGCTGGCGTATTGAAGAGTAGATCTGGCGATTCATTTGTACGCTTGAAGTCTAAGCACGCTTGAAGAATGGCCTAATTGATGTTTTGAGAAGCACGGCTTTTTCCTTGCAGAGGAGCAGATGTTGGAGATATGGGATGACCATTTAAGATCAGATGTTAAAGACACGCCCAGGTGTCTGTATTCTTCCACTTGACTAATTATGTTGTCCCCAATGCCGTACGTAAATTTCATTTTGTTGATCTTGACGAGCAATGCTCTGTATATGCCACAGGTGGTGCTGTGGCTGGTCCGGGAGTACCTGTCGAGCCGGGGTTATGACTACACGCTGAGCACACTCGCCTGTGAGTCGGGCGTCGGCCCAGAGCCTCTCGCTGCCCGGGACGTGGCCGAGCTGCTGCATGTTCCCGCCGCCACCGAGGGGGGGCCCCTGCTGGAGGGCATTGTGGCGACGCACCTGGCTGACCCGCACGGTGAGCTGGCTGCTCAACTCACTCAGGGAGAATGCCGTTTTGCACAAACCACACTTTACGCCCGCAGTCATGTTTATGTAAACGCCAGTAATGGACATCTGTGAAAAATTTTGTTTACTTATGCCTCATAGTTGCTGAAAAAGGTACACAAACATCCAAAAATGTTGTTTTGCAAAAAACGCCGCTAAATTTAATGAAAGCTGTTTTATTAACCAAAACTCCAATTGACAGAAGTAGAGTTTAAACAAAAGAGCTACAGAACGGGCCCTAGTGGATAAAAGATGTTCTACGAACAAGGCCAAATTCTAAACCGAAACCAAAACCTCAGTTTCTGATAAAAAAATTTCAGAGTATTGAATTTTTGCAAATATCCGAAACGAAGAGACCACTTCTTAAGGGTACACAGAGCAAAAGACGAAGGCGGAAGGCAGAGGAAACACAGGATAGCGCTGACTCACAACAGAAGGATTGATCACAGGAACCAAGATAATGTAAGGAAAACGCGGCCAATAAGAAAACAACCAAAAGCACTTGTTGCTGTGTGGTGTCAAGGTATAGAACCTCTCTGTCATGCAGGAATACAGACGGCTTGCTGACACTCAACTTTGTTTTTCTTCATGTGAAATGCTTCCATAATCTCTCGTGTTAATCGGGCCCAGTGTCTGAACAATGCATCGCCATAATGCAATAATGGAAGCAAGAATTTCAGTCTCTGAAGTGGCCAACTAGATTAGTATATTTATCTGCATTCAATGCATGCACCTGTTTTTTTAGACGCGTGTTAATGCAACGCCTGAACATGACGCCTGAACGCCCAAATTTAATATTTTAATCTCCATAAATGCTCGTTTGCAGCCGATGATGTCGCAACGTAGCGGCCTTTTCCGGCAGCGGAAATGAGGTGGCATGGGCGCTGGCTTTCTGATTAGTTCTGTCCAGGCATACAGTTTCTTACTATTAACTAGAGGGAAAGGTGGCGGCGCTGCGCCTCAGCCACCATGGGCGCTCAAAGCATCATGGGGCGGTGAACCACTTGGTGCGGGAGAGTCAGTTTTTTTTTGGGGAACATAGAGTGGCGTTACGGAGATGTCCCATTTCGTCCGCGGCGCGCCCCGCGTGCAGACGACTTTGGCGCGAACGCAGTGCGCAAAAGCCATAGTAGCGAAAACGCAACAGCACACGACGCCAATAAAAGATTTTCTCTTCCTAGGTGCCATGAAAAAACCTCTTAAAGTGTTGAAGCGACAAGATAAAAAAACACATTTATTTTTAAAAGTGCGCCTCTTAAGCACGAAATATTGGCTTTTGTGGTCTGCAATACTTTGCCAACAGGAGAGCAATCCAGCGCTTATTTTGGGCAAACTTTGCATTTACATGCTTTTCTGCTTGTTTGTAAGACGAAAAGCGCGAAAAAAAAACACGAACGCAAAGAAAGACGAAGGACAAGCGCTAACTTCCAACTTATGTTTATTAGAAACATCGAAAGATATATAGGCACATGAAAGGGGGAAGACAAACTAACAATGACAGCAGCATACAAAAAGTCATGTCACTCATACCCGCTCAGATACATCATCTCCTTTTTTGAAAGGCCGATTGACGGCGTGCTTACGCAACCACTGCCCGTCCTATCAATCTCTAGCGCCTCTGATATCTCCCTTGTGATTTGCGAAGGATGCCGGTCGATAATTACAGATTGTGGGAAGTCCGCAGCACAATGGCCGCCACCCTCATATTCACAGTCACGGCAGTGAATTGCCAAAGTTTCCCGCATTTGTTTCACATTGTTGGCATGTTCTCGGAAACGCTCGTTCACGCATCGTCTACTCTGACCGATGTAAAAACGGCCGCATGTCAGTGGTATCTTATGAACTATGCCTTCAGTACAATCAACTTACCTGTTCGCATGTCGTATCCTGCAGCCTGAATCTTGTTCTCCCGATGGGTTCGTCAGCCTACAGAGCCTGCTCAGTTTGTGAGGTGCTGAAAGCACCACGTTGATATTCATTCTCCGGGCAATCTTCTTGAGATTGTGGGACAAAGTGTGAATATACGGCAAGACAACGACACCCTTTTCATCTGGTTTTTCTTTTTCAACTTTGCCACTGTCATCCTTTTGCTTCTTGATGATGCCCTCCGCCACAGCACAAAGTAGATGGGGGGGATAGCCGCTCGCCCTTAGGCGATCAATCTGCCTCCAGAAACTATCTCCAACTAAGCGGATGCAGTACTTTTCTAGGGCATTGGACAGGCAGGTTTTCACAATTCCTCTTTTTACAAGCTTCGTGTGCGCCGAAGCAAAAGATAGCAGCGCTTTCTTACCTCGCGGCTCGTATACCCAGCACACATGCGAATCTGAGCAAACAAGCCTGAGGTCCAAGAACCTAAGGGACGACCCATCGGGAACCTCGTGGGGTAAAACAAGCGGCTTTAGGCCAGCCTCAAAAATGGCTAATGTGCGTGCTACTTCCTCTTCAAAGCCGGGATAGTTCACATTTAAATATACTAAAAAGTCACCTACATACCGAAAGGTTCGTAAGACTTTTGAGTCTGCAAGGGAGTCGGCCAAGGCCCTGTCAAGTTGCGCTACAAATATATCACTCAAAATAGGAGCGATGCTTGGCCCTATGCAAATTCCTTCTTTTTGTATGAAGACGTCATCGCACCATGTTACAGCCGGGGACTGTAGATATATAGAACGCATTTCCAGGAACCCGCCTACACTGACACCAGCTGAGTTTTGAAATATGACAGCCCCAAACTTAACATTGCACTCCTAGACAGGCTGCAGTAGGCCTTCGTGCGGTAGAGAATAAAACGGGTCTTTTATGTCAATAGAAAAAACTTTGCAGCACATCCCACTCTGGCTAAATGTGGTCGAATAACCATGATGCTGTGGGTGTGGAGCCTTGTGATTGGTTGTTGTTGGCTGTGTCAATAAAACTGTGGGGAATGGGCGTGGGCCCGACTTTTTCAAGTGGCAGTCTTCAGTGGCCCTGTCCGGTGCGCGGACGCCTGGCCTTGCCTGGCCGACTTGGAAGGTGTAAGTGCACCACACCACATATGGCGACGAGGAAAACCGAGTGAGTGACGTTTGCTTCGACTGGCCCCGCGTCTTCGCTGCTCCGCTCCTCCGTCTTCTGAAACCTTGTTCCCGCGCCCGGTTCGTCTGCACTGCCGTCGTTCAAAGTTTTGCAGGCGCTGTCGGCCGGGGGTAGGCACCGGAACGCAAAGCGGCTCTCGTTGGAGCGGAGGGACAACGCCAACATTTTAACTATGAAGAAACCAGTCAAGCGTCCGCAGTCGCCGTCACAAGCACTTCCGCAGTCTCCGGTATTAATTGTAGCGGCTTCATCGGCCGAGCACTGCACTGAAGCAACGATCACAGATGAATATACACATTTCGTCAAGAGCTTGGACCTGCTGTTTGCAGACACAACCGATTTCATCGTCGGGAGACATCATTTCTTCAGGAGGCTTCAACTGCCGGGTGGGCCATTTACCCAGTATGTAGCGGCAGTTAAACGCTGACGTGCGACTTTGCTTCGACGTTCGACGAGCGCGTCGGAGATCAGATCATCGAAGGAGTAGCAAACCCAGCTTTTCGCGAACGTTTTTTCAAAGCAGGCCGACCACTTACGTCTACCAAGGCAGAAGAAATTGGCAAAGCTTTAGAAGCCGTACAATTAGCAAATGCATCAGGGAACGCCGGTTCATCGCGTCGGCGAACCTACAATGGAAACTCCGACGTTCGAAGAGCAAGCAACTTCGGGACTTGGAGTGCCCGCTCGTGAGCAAGATGGCGTACGGCACAGCTACACAGCGTCGGATTTCCACCATGGCGGCCGAGGAAGAAGCAGCCAAGATGGACGGCGCCCGCAGTTCGAGTGAGGAAGCCAGCATTGGAAGTCGTCGACCGTTTTGCTACCGTTGTGGCTCTTCCAAACATGGTGGAAACGCAAGAAACTGTCCAGCCTAGAATCGACGTTGCAATAATTGTGCGGAAATTGGACACTTCGCGGTAGATTTCCGCTTACAGCATCAATCCTCAGGACTTGGCTCGTCGCAGGCACCGGTTTCCACCTTGGAGGATGTACATATGCCGAATATGTACATCCTGAATATGTTAACTACCGCCCCATCTCGTTAACAAGTGTGCCATGCAAAACCATGGAACATGTCATTTATTCCCATGTAATGAATTTTCTTGGCTATTAATTTTTTTAATCCTGCCCAACATGGCTTCCGTAAGAACCTATCCTGCGACACACAATTAGCTTTTTTCATCCATGACTTGCATGTGAACCTTGACTGTAACCTACAAGCTGACGCAATATTCCTGGACTTCGCGAAAGCTTTTGACAAAGTACCTCACAAACGCTTGCTACTAAAACTTTCATGGTTAAACCTTCATCCTAACATATTGCAGTGGATAAGCGAATTCCTTGCTAACCGCACCCAGTATGTTTACGTTAACGACCAAGCCTCTAGTTCTCTTCCCGTAACATCAGGTGTACCGCAAGGATCAGTCCTTGGCCCGCTAATATTCTTAATATACATTAATGACCTACCAACGCATGTTTCTTGTAACGTCCGTATTTTTGCCGATGACTGTGTCATCTATCGCACGATGAATAACGCCTTTGATCAGTTTGCCCTCCAGAATGACTTAATCAGCATACAGGACTGGTGTAACCAATGGCTCATGGAACTAAACCTCGATAAATGTAAACTCGTGTCATTTAACCGAAAACGTAATCCTCTCCTCTTCCCGTATAAAATCTCGCACGTGTACGGTAGAATTAACTCAGACTTAGAAATACCACTGGGTAACATTCTGCAATGATCTAACCTGGAACGCGGATGTGACAAAAGTCATATCATCCGCTAGCAGAAGCCTTGGATTCTTAAAACGACACCTACGCCATGCGCCACAAAACGTAAAATTACTTGCCGTTCTAAATTAGAATACGCCTCTGCTATGTGGAGCCCTAACCAAAATTATCTAACAAATTCCTTAGACTCAGTACATAGTCGAGCCACAAGATTCATATATTCGTGCTATTCATATAATGTCAGTATATCGTCATTAAAAGCAGAGGCAGGCTTAACATCTCTAGCTTGTAGACGTCGTATCACTAGTATGTGCTTGTTTCATAAATTTTATTACAGCTCACTTCGTCATTCGCCGTACATCAATCCGCCGGCACGCATTTCCCCCCGCATTGGTCATCCCCTTCAAGTTGCTCGGCCTCGTACGCGCACTGCTACATTTGCATCGTCATTCTTTCCACGATCAGCCATGGACTGGAACAGCCTTCCACACATCGCCGCAGTCACCTGTCCATCAAACTTTGTGAATTGTTTAGAGACTATATTTAACAGCGAATAATTCATGTATCTTACGTGTTTTCTTTGTTTATTAAATCTGTTTTATACATGCAACCCACCCCTTATGTAACACCCCCAATCCCGGGGCCTTTAAGGTAATAAAGTGAAGTGAAGTGAAATTATCCGCATATTCTGGGCATAGAATTGCCACAAAATAAGTAAGAGATAATAGTTACCGTAAACTTTCAAGGGAGCCCAGTCCCTCTACTTATCGACACTGGCGCTGCTGTCTCTCTTGTGAACAATGCTGATTTTCGGAAATATTTTGCTCGCTTCTGCACCTCGTCGTCAACACTAGCTCTTCGAGACTACTCCGGCAAGTTGATTTCCGCTCTGGGCATCTTCGAAGCTGACGTATACAGTACAACGATACTCAAGCATCGTTGACTTTTCTTGTCACTCGATACGAATTTTCGTTGCTTGGCCTTGACGCAAACCGCAAATCAATGAGATCAGGTCAACCCTCACTTGTATTCATGCCACTTTTCATCCGTTCGAGCCTTGTTTCCAAGTGAGCTCGGCTTTGTCAAGGACGAACACACGTTCCTCCCGTCAGTGCGAAGCTGAGACGCCTTCCGCTGACAACAGGTCTCCGACGTGCCTGGATTGCGAACACATCATCGAACGCGTCGACGCATCGGAGTGGGTGGTCGTAAAGAAGGATGGCTCCCTTCGCCTGTGTATGGACTGGCGGGAGCCCAACAAAGCCATCGACGGCTACACACTTCCGCATATGGAGGAACTTTTGTACTTGCTCGCAGCAGCTACGTGGTTCTCAAAGCTGGACTTGGCTTGAGCATAACATGAAGTGAGACTAACAGAAACAAGTCATGAGTGTATCAGATTTAAAAGAGTGTTTTGGATTAGCTTCCGCCCCAGCTACATTTAAAAAGCTTATGTGACACGTGTTGAAGCGTTGTACGGGCGTAGTGGGCTATTTGGATGCCATTTTGGTGTGGGGACGGACTAAGTCGGAGCACGATCGCAACTTGCAGGATGTGCTGTCTCGCATTTCCAAAGCGGGAATGAAACTGAATCAGAAATGTTTTTTTTTGTAGTAATGGAACTCACATTTTTATCGAGCGGATCAGTCAGCGACACATATCGCGTGTCTCTTACTGCCCAAAGTGGGCTCAGCGTTTATTCAGCACTGGTTGTGTACCAGATATGCAGAGGAAGAGGACGCCCTTTCCACATGGGGACTTGCCGCGAACACAGTGCGCGCCACACGCAGCGCTGATAGTGATACAGATTACGATACATCCCCCTTTGGAAACAAAAAAAAAAATCGCATGACAAGGATAACTTTTTAGCTTTGGAAAATAGTGAAATCAAAATATATTTGGGCATCAAAACCACATCAAAGATCAGTGCACTTAATATAGTCACGGCACTTGTTCATAGTTCTCGTCACAAATTAAGCGCCGAGGTGGTCGACGTTGTCTTGTAGTCCTTCCTGGAGCCACCGCCTGCTGTGGACGTATCGGCAGAGTGCTCGCTGTGCAGTCTTGGTTTCGCGCCGCATCCGGGTCGTGTTGCGTGCACGCAGGGGCAGCGCATTCTTGAAAACAGTCTTCGTCGTCCTGGTGGGGACCGCGTGGGCGGAAAGATTCTTCAGTCATGACTACATATGACCTTGGTTGACCAGACGACCGGAGAACCTGAGCCTTTTTTTGTCCATGCGCCGTCTTTTATTCTGACTGTGTCGCCGTCATTGAGTGGTTCGAGTGGCCCTCTTGAGTAGTCTTTTTGCTGGCGTTTGTCAACACGTTGGCTTTGTCCGACCTGAACGGCTGGGAGTTGTTCGCAGCGGACGTCCTTGTGATATTTCGGCTGGTGCCCGGCCGCATACCAGTGCAGTTGACCTGTAGGCGAGAAGACCAAGTCGAAAGTCCTGTTTAGCTTTACTCGTTTTCTTCAAGATTCTCTTGACTACTTGTACCCCCCTTTTCGGCGAGCCCGTTGGAGCGGGGACAATACGGGCTGGCAGTTACGTGCTTAAAATCGTAGACCCGTGAAAAAATTGCTAATTGGCTACTGGAAAACTGAGGTCCGTTGTCAGAGCATACCTCTACAAGTATGCCATATCTGGAAAATATGGCACTTGCTGCATCCACAATACTTTTTGCTGAAGTGTCTGCGAGCTGTCGGACTTGGGCAAAATTTGACAGACCATCGTAAATGCATAAATATGACCTACCTGCGTGGCTGAAAATGTCCATGCCGACGCGGTACCATGGTTGGTCTGGAACCGGGCGCATAATCGAAGGCTCCTGTGGCAACTTGTATGCGTATTTTTTACATACAGGACGTGCCTGTACAAACGTCTCGATATTTGTGTTCATACCTGGCCAGAATACCAGGCGCCGTGCCCTTTCTTTGCATTTTTTAATTCCTATGTGGCCTTGAACTCTTGCAGCATATCGCGTCTCATACTGGCCGGAATGACAATCTTGCACCCTTTCACGAGGACCCGTTTTACTTCCGATAGCTCAGTAGCAGAAGACTTCAACGGCCCTTCAATTGGTTCCCCGTTCTGCAGGTGCTCTAGAACAGCGGCTGGCTGTGCGTCGTCCCGTGTCTCGGAAGGCAGTTTGTCCCACGTGGTTTCACTGACGCGAGAATCGGCCACACTCACTGCGTGCACTTCGACGTCGTCGTCGGTGTGATCTGCTGCGCCCGTGACGGAAGCCCTTGACAGCATGTCCGGCAGCAAAAGTTCTTTTTCCTGGAACATAGCGTACGGAAATGTCATAACATAACAGACAAAAAAAACCGCTGTAATCTGGGTGGCATGTCACCGATCGCCTTTTGGGAGAGAAATTAACGGACGATAGTCTGCCTCAACGACAACCTGCCGCCCATACACGAAATGGTTGAATCTTTCGCAGCCGAAAACGATGGCCATTGCTTCCTTTTCAATTTGTGAATAGCGTTGCTGCGTCTCTGTAAGCACTCGGGAGGCGTAAGCAACCGGCTTCCATGTGCCGCTGCGATGCTGCAGCAGGGCAGCACCAATTCCGTTTTTGATGCATCGCAAGATACCTTGGTTTCTTTATCAGGGCCAAACACTGATAGCAAGGGCTGCCTGCTAAGGTTGTCGCACAGCACTCTCCACTCTTTTTCGTGATTTGCTAACCATTCGAAAACGTCTTTTTTTTAGCAAGCTTCTAAGAAGCGTTGTCCTTTCCACGAGCGCTGGAAGAAATTTTCCGAAATAGTTCACGACACCCAGCATGCGTTGAACAGCTAGCTTATCGCTCGGTGGTGGCATAGGCAGCATGCACTCGACAAGGGACGAGCTTAGACAGATTCCCTCTTCGTTTATCACGCCACCGAGGAATTCAGTTTGTTGAATGCCAAATGCACACTTTGCTGGATTGAACGTTAGCCCCGCACATTCTGCCGCTTCTAGCACTGTTCTGACACGTTGGTCGTGCTCTTGCCGGGATTTGCCCCCACACGAGTATGTCATCGGATTATACCCTAACGCCAGGAAGCGCGTCAAAAATTTAATTTGGGGTTTGCTGGAATACTTCGGACGCTGATGATATTCGAAAGGGCAGTCACAAAAACGAACAGCGGCCAAAGGGCGTTGCGAAAGTGCGTATTCTAGAAGTTTCCTCATCTAAGGGAATTTGGTGAAATCCTGCGTTTGCGTCTAGGCGAGTGAATACCTTTGCGCCGGCCTCGGCCTCTATGTCCTCCCGCCTCGGCATTGCGTAGTAGTGCTCGCGCTTGAGGCACTCATCTTCCTGGGGTCCATGCATACTCGCAGTTTCCCGTCCTTCTTTCGTACGATAACAAGAGGACTCACGTAGTCTGTTGGCTTTCTCAATTATTCCGGCTTGCTCCTTGCGTGCCAACTCGTCTCGAAGTGGCTCTTCTAAGGCCAGGGGTACTCGGCCTGGTCTGTGAACCATTGGCACGGCGTCCTTGCGAAACACCATGTGGTAGACGCGTTTTACGCAGCCGGTGCCAGTGACGAAAGTTGACGGCCACTTCTTCAGAGCTGTTCCGCGACACGCTGTTCATTCGTGAAATCAGTCCCAGGTGTTCACTCGCCTCAAGACCTAGGATGGCTTGGCGCCCTTTTAGTGCCACGAAAAAGCTCAATATGGCAACGCGATCGTTTAGAACGACTTTTGTACGCATGTTGCCAATGTGCTTGATTACATCTCCGCCATAGGAGCGTGAAGTAGCACTGCCAGGGTACAGGGGCGGCTGTGGGTTCATTTTGCTGTATATTCCATAAGGCAGCAAATTTGCTTGCGATCCGGTGTCAACTTTTAAATGAACTGCCAAGTTTTTGATTAGGATTTGCACCATCCAGTCATGTTTGCTTGACAAGTTTCTTGCGGATACGTCGAGTATCTCGAAATCATCTGCGCCGCAGCTCGCCAACTATTGCCGTCGCTTTACAACACCTGGCGGAGGGTTTTTTTCGCTGACATCTCTGGCAAGTTCGGCCAAATGCCGGGCAGCTTCTTGGGGCGTGTGCTCCGCCGCAATTTCGGCACACATAAAGTGTCTGTTGTTCTCGGACTTTGCTGCTTGCGCTAGCCTTGTCGATTGGATGCACTTGGTGCTCTTGGCTCCACACTTGCTGGTGAGTTCCTGCTGTTTCAGCTGCTTTACAGGCTTGTTCTGCTTGCTGCTAAGTCAAGTTGTTGTCAGCGAGGAGCTTTTCACGCACCCTGTCGTCATGCATCCCGAATACTATTTGGTCCCTCACCATGAATTCCGTGAAAGCGCCAAAGTTACAAGCACGTGCTTGATTTTCCAGGTCTCGCAGGAAATCGCCAGCAGCTTGGGTTCTTTTCCTGAATATATACCGCTCGTGCACCTCATTCGTCTGCGTAATGCAACACTAATCAGTTTTTTTTCACCACTGTGGCATAGTCGTCGTTCTTCTCGCCTTCTGCAGACGTGAAGGTGCTAAAGACTTCAATAGCCTCTGCGCCGGCGACGCCTAAAAGCAGCGCCGTTTTCTTAGACTCAGATCGAGGCTTTTCGGCAACCTCTGAAGCACACAAGAAAATTTGAAACCTTTGTTTGAAGAGCTGCCAGTTCTTTCGCAGGTCGCCTGTTGTACAAAGCGGATCCGGTGGTTTGAAGAAATCCATTTTGCTCTACTGTATCCTTCGTCTTCATGCGTTGTGCAAGCAGTGCATTGCCGAGCTAACACCACTTCTGACACCATGTATCGAGCGGATCAGTCAACAACACATCATGTGTCACTTGCTGGCCAAAGTGGGCTCAACGTTTTTTCAGCACTGGTTTTATGCCAGATATGCAGAGGAAGGGGACGCCCTTTCCACATGGGGGCGTATCTTGCTACGAACACAGTGCGCGCCACACACAGCCCTGATAGTGATACAGATTACGATACAACATTTTTGGGACACGACCTGTCGGCCCAGGGTATTTCTCCCATGTAATCAAAAGTCAAAGCAATAATTGATACACCTCCCCCTAAGAACGTAAAGTCGCTGCAGTCATTCCTAGGTCTAGCCGGCTACTGCGCTAAGTTCCTGCATCATTGTGCAGATTTAGTGGAACCGTTGCGGGAAATGCTAGGACAAGGTTGATCATTTGAATGGGCGTTGGAAGCTCAGAAGAATTTTGTTCAACTTCAATCAACTTTATTCAGCATTTTTTGTCCTGAAGAACAGAAAAAAAAATGCTGGGGTAGGAGCAAAAAGCCACAAACTCAGTAGCTTGACGAGGCTCCCACCCCTAATTGACAAGGCCAACAGACTGTCACGTTATTACACACACACACACACACACACACACACACACACACACACACACACACACACACACACACACACACACACACACACACACACACACACACACACACACACACACACACACACACACACACACACACACACACACACACACACACACACACACACACACACACACACACACACACACACACACACACACACACACACACACACACACACACACACACACACACACACACACACACACACACACACACACACACACACACACACACACACACACACACACACACACACACACACACACACACACACACACACACACACACACACACACACACACACACACACACACACACACACACACACACACACACACACACACACACACACACACACACACACACACACACACACACACACACACACACACACACACACACACACACACACACACACACACACACACACACACACACACACACACACACACACACACACACACACACACACACACACACACACACACACACACACACACACACACACACACACACACACACACACACACACACACACACACACACACACACACACACACACACACACACACACACACACACACACACACACACACACACACACACACACACACACACACACACACACACACACACACACACACACACACACACACACACACACACACACACACACACACACACACACACACACACACACACACACACACACACACACACACACACACACACACACACACACACACACACACACACACACATGCAGGACTTAGAACCAGCGAAAAAAAGTATGCAATGGAATGTGCAGTAAGACAGGTGCTATATCTGAAATAGTTTTGATGTGAGAAATGAACATGTATCTGTGTTAACTCGTCGCAGACTATTTATACATATGAAGATTACAATTCAATGCACAGAAAATGAAGGAAACATATCTAGCAGGAAAACAAGAAAATCGCGTCAACAGCTCCAAAGGGTCAAATATAATCGGGTGTATACAAGTTCACATAATAGAAGCAGGAAAATAGACGATGATAAAAAGATACAATACATCCGCAATACAAAAACAGTTTGTGTCGGAGAAACATAATTAAACTCATATGTCTTCAAGAATAAGGTATTTCTGCCACTTGTATTTGCTGAGGTTATGTATATCTATATTTTTATTTTGTAGGAAATTCAAATATGTAGGCATGTGGTACTGCAGCATGTGCCGACCCTGATTAGTGCGGGAAGAAGGTATAGACCAGTGTTCTCTGTTTCTGAATATGTAGGGCACTTCTAAAGGTCGATGTAAATTACATAAGTTGAGGAAAGTTTCGTTGTTAGTTTGAACACTGTGTTTGTACTTCATAATGAGGTTAAGTTTATGTATGTGGTGTATGGGGAGTACATTAAACGAAGCAAAAAGTTCTCTTGTATGGGCGTCATATGAGGCATTTGCTACATGACGAATTGCTTTCTTTTGTAATAGAATCAATTTGGTAAGGTTGGATTGAGTTGTGTCCGTCCATACAAGACTGCAGTAGTTAATATGGGGAGCGAAAATTGAATTATAAAGGATTAACTTAATTTTAGTCGGAAGCATCGTTCTAAACTTACACAGTACGCCACAAGCTCTTGCCAGGTTTCCCGCCACGCGTTCCACGTGGGCATTCCAGTTTAGATGTTGAATGAACGTCACACCCAATGTTTTTATTTCTTTAACGACTTTTATTTGTTCGGAACCGAGTTTTATGTCGATATCCCGACTGATAACCTTTTGTACAGGAGTAAATAATATGGCTCTTGTTTTAGCAACGTTAATTTGTAAACTATTTATTTGAGTCCATTGAGAGAATTTTTCAAGTGTAACATTTGCGAAATCAGTGAGTTCTTCAATACTGGCTGACTGGAAAAAAATGCTTGTGTCGTCTGCATAAATGATGTAAGATGCAAGTGTGCTGGTGTTTACTATATCATTTATGTAAATATTAAATAAAACCGGTCCGAGTATACTGCCTTGCGGCACACCTGAAGTGACATTTAATAGGGAAGAGTGAGCTTTGTTAATCACGACGCATTGTTTACGGTGGTTTAAATATGACTTGAGAAGGTTACCAGAAACTCCTCGAAATCCATAATGCTCTAACTTTGTAGATAAAATTTTGTGGTCAATTCTGTCAAATGCTTTCGAGAAATCGATCAGAATACCTAGGGTCATTTTGTTATTTTCAAACCCTCTAAGTATTAATTCCTTCTGCGTCAACAAAGCTAATTCAGTGGACATACCTCGACGGAACCCAAATTGCTGTGGAGATAAAAGCTTGTGCTTATCACAGAAACTGGTGATTCGCTTGCATATTATTTTTTCTAGACCTTTGGAAAAAACGGGTAACACTGAGATCGGTCGATAATTTGAAAAGTTATTTTGATCGCCTGATTTATATATCACTCCTACTCTTGCACACTGCATAATATCTGGAAAGGTACCAGTATGTAAACACGTATTGTAAATGTGACAAAGAGCTGGAGTCAGCAGGTCTAAGACGTATTTAACGGGTTTAATTTCAAGATCATCAATGTCCCGGGCTTTACTATTCTTTAAGGACATAAAGGTAGAGTAAATTTCTTCATCAGTAGTCGGTTCAAAAAAGGCAGATTTAGGATTGGGTGCACCTAAATATTTTTTAATTTCAGCGCTGTCTTGTATAAGTGTTCCCGAGGAAATATTTGTAAAGTATTTGTTAAACTCGTCCGCTAGGTCCTTCCCTTCTAGTGTTTTAGCATTTACTGTTAGTTGAAGTACTTGATTGTTGCGTGTGCCAGTATTCAATATTTTGTTAAGTTCGCGCCATAGAACATCAGTCTGACTAGTTGAATTGTTAAATAAGTTTTCAAAATACGCATTTTTCGTTTTACGCAAAGTGGTTGTGACAGAATTTCTGTATTTTTTGAAAGCTGCGAGGTCATCTAAGCTCCTTGTCTTCACGAACTTTGCGTATAGTTGTTCCTTTCTCTTAATCATTTTAAAGCACTCATCTGTCATCCAAGGCTTGCGTAACTTTTTAGATTTGTTTACATTTTTCAGCCTAAAACATGTGTGATAGCATGACTTAAATAATGAGAGAAATATTTCATATGCTTGCTGAGCATTTTGGCACGCAAAAACCGGACTCCATTTTATACTGCTTATTTCATTCCTAAACACCTCTAGGGTCCTGGAACTTATATCTCTGACAGTGTACGAATCGGAGTGGCTAATCTTTCTCTTAAGAAATGTATTACATTTGTAGATCATGTATATAGGAAAGTGATCACTTAGTCCCGTAATTATTCGGCCCGACTTAACACAGTCACTCATATTATTAGTCACAAATACATCTAAAAGGCTCTCTGAATGATCGGTGATTCGTGTTGGCTCTGTTATGACATTGCCACAAGATAAAGAAGTAAGCAAAATTTGAAATTCACGCGAGGCAGCAGTGTTACCCAACAGATTAATGTTACAGTCACCACCTATAATGATTTGCAGCTTATTTGTAATTGTGAAATTCAAGAGCGTTTCTAAAAACTTAAAAAAAGCGGTTTATGTTCCCATTAGGTGGTCGGTAAATGACAGCAAACAACTTATTTTCACTTTGAGTTGTTATAACCTCGTAATCAGCATTAATTTCAGAAAAGTCTGGCTGTACAGCACATGCGAATTGTTTTGATACCAGCTGTAGTACATCGCCACCACGTCGGTGGGACCTATTCAGAAAAAAACTCTCGTATCCCGGGAGATTCAAAACATCAGCTGTAGAAGAATACCACGTTTCGGTAACCATAATAACTTGAAACTTGAAACGGAATTCGGCAAGAAAAATAACCAGTTCGTCGTTTTTCTTTCGCGCACTTTGGGCGTTGCAATGCAGACTCTGATATAACTGTTGCCAGAAGGACAGGTAACATCGTTAGGAGCAGCCATCAAAAATAATCAGACAAGTACAAAAAGAGCAGGCCGTAGGCACTCAGGGAGAGGCGGTTGCATTGGGAGAGGCGGTTGCGCTGCGCATCTTATCCAGGTCGGGCTCACAATCAATTCGGATAACTCGGGACGTTTCCGTTTTCCGTGCGTAAACCCTGCCGTTCTTTACCCATGCGTAACGCCAGCCCACCTCCCGTTTCCTGCCAATTGTCATCCCAAGCAACTTTTTCATTTTTGGGCACAGATGCTCATTAACAAAGACAGACTGTTTCTCTGAGAAACCTAGTTCATCTGCACCGAACCGAATTCTCCGTGCTTTCTGAAGAATGGCATCGCGCTTAGCGCGGTTGTTGAATGCTACTACAATGTTGTTGTTTCTATTCGTGTTTTGCTGCGGCCTTTCTTCGACAGTATCGTCGTCGCCGTCTTTCTGGTCAGCGGCAGTGCTTCGCACAGGCACCCGGTGGCAGATTTCAACATCTTCTTGCGTTATAGATTCGCCAAGTGCGTCACCAAGCCTGCCAAGAACATCTATCAAATTTTCGTTTTCGTTCTCAGTAATGCCTTTAATCTCAAGGTTTTTTTTCCTCGAGTACTGATCCTGTGCGGTGATCCGCACCGAGTTTTCATTTGCCATCTTTTTTAGTTGTTCAAGTTCTTTGATAAGCTCCTCATTTGTCACTTTCAGAGCGGCATTCTCTTTTTTCAGATCAGCACAGTCTCTACGAAAGTCCTCGACATCTTTGTTCATGTGCTCTAGACTAGCCTTCAGTTCCCTTATTTCTTTGCGCATTTCACGCTTGAAATCAGCTATCTCAGTTCCCATGATGAACAACAAACACGTTTACACTGGTCGTAGGTAATAGCAACTGGCAATAGCAACTGGCAGCAGAAGCAACGGGAAAGACTTAGAAATAGTAATGCAACAAAGTTGCGAGAATTCCAACCTGCGAAACAAGCAGAAAATGAGCGTGTGCTCGGTCCGCTGCGTCCGCTGCCAAGTGTCTCTCGAAGCCGCTGCGTCGTCCTTTTCACAGCCTCGGGTGAAGACGATGGTCACGTGGTCAGACGTAGGGGGCGTCTCTGGCGTCCAGCACAGTCGCACCAGTTCGTCAGTATCAGCTGTTTTGTTTCCCGCTGGCTTGCACTTGATATGAGGCGTATGTGTTCACGTGCGCCTGCGAAACAAGCAGAAAATGAGCGTGTGCTCGGTCCGCTGCGTCCGCTGCCAAGGCGCGCTTGGCATGCAAGCCTGTTATGAAAATGTTCAACCCAGAATAGTCACCGCAGACGCCTCAGATTTTGGGTTAGGAGCTGTACTACAGCAGAAAGAAGGGTCGCACCTTCATACCATTGCTTTTGCATCACGATCTCTGTCGCCGGCTGAGAGAAAATATTCACTTAGTGAACGTGAGGCACTAGCCTGTTTGTTTGCTTGTGAAAAGTGGCATGCATATCTGTGGGGTAGACGCTGTACACTCATAACCGATCATCAGGCATTAGTTGCCTCGCTTTCCGCCGGCGATTCGGGTCGCCGACCACTACGCATCTCTCGCTGGACAGCTTGGTTGCTGTACTACAATTTCCAAGTAGAGAACTGCAAGGGCGCTCAAAGTAATGTTGCCGACGCTTTGTCGAGGCTGCCCGTAGAAGAAAATTCTGGCAATCAGGAAGAAGAAATCGTTTCTCTGCTAGCACCAGTGGTCGACAAGGCAACTGTACAAAGCCTCTGATGTTACCCTGCAAAATGTGATCAGTCAGCTTAACAAGGGCTGGTTGCACAAGAAGGCTCTGTCAGCCCATCTCTTGCCATTATTCCATATGCAAGAGGAATTATCCTTCGTAGATGGTCTGCTAATGCGCGCAGATCGCGTGGTAATTCCTGAAGTAATTCATCCCACTTTCCTAAAATTGACTCATGAATCCCATCCAGGCATACTCCGCACTAAAGAACTCTTAAGAGAACGCTAATGGTGGCCACAACTAGATAAACAAGTAGATGAATGCATAAAACACTCTCTCATATGCCAAGCGGCTGACAAGTCAGCTAAGCTGTCCTTCACACCTCTCCAGCCAGTTCCTTGGCCGGATCGCCACTGGCAGAAGTTAGCGATGGACATTGTGGGCCTTTGAACATTCCGCCGAGTCCAACGTGTGCCATGGAATCGAAAGTCAAAGCAATAATTGATACACATACCCTAAAAGCGTAAAGTCGCTGCAGTCATTCCTAGGTCTAGCTGGCTACCACGCCAAGTTACTGCATCATTGTGCAGATTTAGTGGAACCGTTGCGGGAAATGCTGCGACAAGGTTGATCATTTGAATGGGCGTTGGAAGCTCAGAAGAGTTTTGTTCAACTTCAGGCGCGCTTGGCATGCAAACCTGTTATGCAAATGTTCAACCCAGAATAGTCACCGCAGACGCCTCAGATGTTGGTTTAGGAGCTGTACTACAGCAGGGAGGGTTTCCCAGAGTCGCTCGTTACAGACAATGGCCGCAATTTGTTTTGAGGCAATATCGAAGACTTCCTAAAAGAGAGAGGCAGACAGCATCTACGGTTGTCAAATTACTACGCTCATGCAAATGGCCTTATTGAAAGGTTCATCAGAGTTGTGAAGGAGGCCATTCACATAGCTCAGCTCGAAGGAGAACCCATTAAACAATCTCTCCTTCAACATCTAGGGTCGTACTACTGTCGTGTCACCCGCAGTCCTGCTCCATGGCCGGCAACCGCGCTCGAAACTCGACATGAGCTGTATTTCCTCCCATAATTCGTAGCAAAGCACCTGGACAGCGCCTAGAATTTTCGCTACAGCAGCGTCTCTGGAACACGCATCTTCGGAGCAAACAGACATGTGACGTAGGGTTGAAAATAAGCGGCAAAAAATGAAAAAGTACGTCTATAGGTGCAGAGGCGCAAAACCAACTACCGTACAAGTCGGTGACACAGTGAAGGTGCGATCATTCAGAGCAGGTCCATCCTAATACATTGGACTTTTCGAAGTTGAGCGACAGCTTGGTCCAAAAGCACTTTCTTACTTAGTGATGGTAAGGTCTAGAATGCTTCTAAACTGGTCCGGGCACTGCCCCCTTCAGAAAATATTCCAAGCCCGCCAGGCATAGATCATTCCTACACAGGCTTAGCCCGCCATTTCGACTGCTCAACTTGATGTGAACCGTCACATGCTGCTGAGAATGCAATGACAGCATCTCGAAATAAGTCTCGAGCTGAAACAAGTGCAGCAATGCCTGAAAACGTGTCGCCTACTGTTACTGATGTCCTGAATAACACTTCGTGCAGCGAGGGGGGGAAGATTTCAGGTTGTCAAAGTCAGCCGAAAGTGGCCACACCGCAGAGCGCGAACCGTCCACCTCTTTTAGCAGTGGAATCGAATCAACAGAGGACAGCAGCTTCTTTAGTTTCCCTGAGCAGAGCACTGCCGTGACTTCCAGCTCGCACAGCTGCAGCGGGCTCCCAGTGCGTCAGCGGAAACCGCCCGGATGGACCGTATAGACTACCAGATGTAGTTCTGGAGCGAACGATAGCACAACTGTTTTTCTTCGACTATAGTCTCGACTGAGCCGTCCGAGGCCGATGGACCAGTCGTGGAGACTTTATAAAGCGGGTAATTGAATGAGTACCCCCTGTATCGCTGTGATTTTTACTAACTTTCCTTTCTTTGTACGGGTTCATGTTTTTGCATTCAGTGCGCAATGATGTTCTGTGATAGGTTGTGTATAATGATGAATCTCAATGGATTTTATCCGTTACGGCGGATGAACAAATCTTGTGTTGCTGCCGGGGGAGGCTGATCGAATGCCGTAACCATGGCCTCTGTATAAGGGTTGTGCCTTCTTTTGTCACGTATAATGTTTGCTGTTTCGCTGCACACCTTACGAGGCGGGTGTTTTTCGCGCATATATACTGAACATTTAGTCGTAGGGGGAGGTGATGCTATGTGGTGCCCTCTAGTGTCGACACATCAATTCAGGGAAACTTTTAAGACTTGAATGCGCCACTTAGCGAATTCTGCGAATGTGGTCGAATAACCATGATGCTGTGGGCGTGGAGCCTTGTGATTGGTTGTTGTTCGCTGTCGCAATAAAACTGTAGGGAATGGGCGCGAGCCCGACTTTTTCCCGCTCAGAACTCTGAAGTGGCGTTCATGGTGTAAGTGCGTAAGGTGTAAGTGCGCCACACCACTGAGGCCGGCTACGTTTTTGGGCTCAAGCATCGAGCTGCACCGATCGAGACTGCAGAGGCACGGGTTGAAGACGGGCGCTTTTTTCGTGGTTTCACTGAAGAAATGACCTCTCCACACTCTGAGCGGGAGCTGCAGAAGGATCCACTGATGATTGCTTAGTGTTAACGAGCACATCTGCTACATCATGGCCTGCGAGATGCACTCTGTGACAGTTTCCACCAAACGGTTATGGCCTTTGCCATAGCCTTTCTACCGCGGCAGCGATAGCATCTTACAAACTAGAATCCACCACAGTAGTCTGCCGCGCTGCCACACTCGGGTAATCGTAAGTCCGTTCCTTCACAATCGCCGTGGCCTCGCGCCTAGAGCACCGGCGCTTACCTAGAACCTCCAACACCTGTACCTCCTCAGCCCTCGCAGGAATAGGTTGCAGAGTGGCTACCGTTGCACAAGTAGCACGTCTCATCCTTTGCACAACTCTCTTGGCGGTCATGGCTTTCACAATACGCACAGCACCTTGAGCTGGATTTACAGGCGCTCGCACAGTCACCAAATCTCCAGCTATTATGGCATTGCAGCGGCCTTGAGGCATACTGGTCACACTAAATACCAGGGGCCACACCTTCAACTCGGATGGACATGCGGTGCCGGAAAAAGTGGCATTAACTGTTTCCGTCGGAATCTTTACTGCCTCAACCACCCGGATGCAACAGTGTACTGAAATCACTGCAGGGCAAAGTTTTTTTAGCGTCTCCGTAGGACTGAGCCGCGAGTCAACACCCCGCACTAATGAGTGGGCGTGGGAGCAGCTACGTGATGCAGCTCTTCAATTTCGTCCGTTTATTTGCCCAGGTTACTTCATGTCTACAGCTTGGCGCCTTGTATACTTCGGAAGCCGGGGAATGCAACGACTCGCCAACACGTTTCGTCAGCCATCACTGTGCAGACTTTGACCACCACTGGCAACCCTGCTGGATTGCTTCCGCGTGGATCAGGGCATCCGGATCGACTATGTCATCAACACTCGTCGATAAGAACTGCTGGCGTGCTCCGGAACTGTTCAGTGGGCGTGAGAGCAGCTACGTGATGCAGCTCTTCAATTTCGTCCGTTTATTTGCCCAGGTTACTTCATGTCTACAGCTTGGCGCCTTGTATACTTCGGAAGCCGGGGAATGCAACGACTCGCCAACACGTTTCGTCAGCCATCACGGTGCAGACTTTGACCACCACTGGCAACCCTGCTGGATTGCTTCCGCGTGGATCAGGGCATCCGGATCGACTATGTCATCAACACTCGTCGTCGATAAGAACTGCTGGCGTGCTCCGGAACTGTTCAGTGGGCGTGAGAGCAGCTACGTGATGCAGCTCTTCAATTTCGTCCGTTTATTTGCCCAGGTTACTTCATGTCTACAGCTTGGCGCCTTGTATACTTCGGAAGGACGGGAATGCAACGACTCGCCAACACGTTTCGTCAGCCATCACGGTGCAGACTTTGACCACCACTGGCAACCCTGCTGGATTGCTTCCGCGTGGATCAGGGCATCCGGATCGACTATGTCATCAACACTCGTCGTCGATAAGAACTGCTGGCGTGCTCCGGAATTGTTCAGTGGGCGTGAGAGCAGCTACGTGATGCAGCTCTTCAATTTCGTCCGTTTATTTGCCCAGGTTACTTCATGTCTACAGCTTGGCGCCTTGTATACTTCGGAAGGACGGGAATGCAACGACTCGCCAACACGTTTCGTCAGCCATCACGGCGCAGACTTTGACCACCACTGGCAACCCTGCTGGATTGCTTCCGCGTGGATCAGGGCATCCTGATCGACTATGTCATCAACACTCGTCGTCGATAAGAACTGCTGGCGTGCTCCGGAACTGTTCAGTGGGCGTGGGAGCAGCTACGTGATGCAGCTCTTCAATTTCGTCCGTTTATTTGCCCAGGTTACTTCATGTCTACAGCTTGGCGCCTTGTATACTTCGGAAGGACGGGATTGCAACGACTCGCCAACACGTTTCGTCAGCCATCACGGTGCAGACTTTGACCACCACTGGCAACCCTGCTGGATTGCTTCCGCGTGGATCAGGGCATCCTGATCGACTATGTCATCAACACTCGGCGTCGATAAGAACTGCTGGCGTGCTCCGGAACTGTTCAGTGGGCGTGAGAGCAGCTACGTGATGCAGCTCTTTAATTTCGTCCGTTTATTTGCCCAGGTTACTTCATGTCTACAGCTTGGCGCCTTGTATACTTTGGAGGGACGGGAATGCAACGACTCGCCAACACGTTTCGTCAGCCATCACGGTGCAGACTTTGACCACCACTGGCAACCCTGCTGGATTGCTTCCGCTTGGATCAGGACATCCGGATCGACTATGCCATCAACACTCGTCGTCGATAAGAACTGCTGGCGTGCTCCGGAACTGTTCAGTGGGCGTGGGAGCAGCTACGTGATGCAGCTCTTCAATTTCGTCCGTTTATTTGCCCAGGTTACTTCATGTCTACAGCTTGCCGCCTTGTATACTTCGGAAGGACGGGAATGCAACGACTCGCCAACACGTTTCGTCAGCCATCACGGTGCAGACTTTGACCACCACTGGCAACCCTGCTGGATTGCTTCCGCGTGGATCAGGGCATCCGGATCGACTATGTCATCAACACTCGTCGTCGATAAGAACTGCTGGCGTGCTCCGGAATTGTTCAGTGGGCGTGAGAGCAGCTACGTGATGCAGCTCTTCAATTTCGTCCGTTTATTTTCCCAGGTTACTTCATGTCTACAGCTTGGCGCCTTGTATACTTCGGAAGGACGGGAATGCAACGACTCGCCAACACGTTTCGTCAGCCATCACGGTGCAGACTTTGACCACCACTGGCAACCCTGCTGGATTGCTTCCGCTTGGATCAGGGCATCCGGATCGACTATGTCATCAACACTCGTCGTCGATAAGAACTGCTGGCGTGCTCCGGAACTGTTCAGTGGGCGTGGGAGCAGCTACGTGATGCAGCTCTTCAATTTCGTCCGTTTATTTGCCCAGGTTACTTCATGTCTACAGCTTGGCGCCTTGTATACTTCGGAAGCCGGGGAATGCAACGACTCGCCAACACGTTTCGTCAGCCATCACAGTGCAGACTTTGACCACCACTGGCAAGCCTGCTGGATTGCTTCCGCGTGGATCAGGGCATCCGGATCGACTATGTCATCAACACTCGTCGTCGATAAGAACTGCTGGCGTGCTCCGGAACTGTTCAGTGGGCGTGGGAGCAGCTACGTGATGCAGCGCTTCAATTTCGCCCGTTTCTTTGCCCAGGTTACTTCATGTCTACAGCTTGGCGCCTTGTATACTCCGGAAGCACGGGAATGCAACAACTCGCCAACACGTTTCGTCAGCTTTCACGGGGCAGACTTTCACCGCCACTGGCAACCCTGTTGGATCGCTTCCGCGTGGATCAAGGCATCCGGATCGACTATGTCATCAACACCCGTCGTCGATAAGAACTGCTGGCGTGCTCCGGAACTGTTCAGTGGGCGTGGAAGCAGCTACGTGATGCAGCTCTTCAATTTCGGCCATTTCTTTGCCCAGGTTACTTCATTACTACAGCTTGGCGCCTTGTATACTTCGGAAGCACGGGAATGCAACGACTCACCAACACGTTTCGTCAGCCACGGTGCAGACTTTGACCACCACTGGCAATCCTGCTGGATCGCTTCCGCGTGAATCAAGGCATCATGATCGACTATGTCATCAACATTCGTCGTCGATAAGAACTGCTGGCGTGCTCCGGAACTGTTCGGTGGGCGTGGGAGCAGCTACATGATGCAGCTCTTCAATTTCGCCCGTTTCTTTGCCCAGGTTACTTCATGTCTACAGCTTGGCGCTTTGTATACTTCGGAAGCACGGGAATGCAACGACTCGCCAACAGGTTTCGTCAGCTTTCACGGTACAGACTTTGACCGCCACTGGCAATCCTGCTGGATTGCTTCCGCGTTGATCAAGGCATCCGGATCGACTATCTCATCAACGCTCGTCGTCGATAAGAACTGCTGGCGTGCTCCGGAACTGTTCAGTGGGCGTGGGAGCAGCTACGTGATGCAGCTCTTCAATTTCGTCCGTTTATTTGCCCAGGTTACTTCATGTCTACAGCTTGGCGGCTTGTATACTTCGGAAGCCGGGGAATGCAACGACTCGCCAACACGTTTCGTCAGCCATCACAGTGCAGACTTTGACCACCACCACTGGCAAGCCTGCTGGATTGCTTCCGCGTGGATCAGGGCATCCGGATCGACTATGTCATCAACACTCGTCGTCGATAAGAACTGCTGGCGTGCTCCGGAACTGTTCAGTGGGCGTGGGAGCAGCTACGTGATGCAGCTCTTCAATTTCGGCCATTTCTTTGCCCAGGTTACTTCATTACTACAGCTTGGCGCCTTGTATACTTCGGAAGCACGGGAATGCAACGACTCACCAACACGTTTCGTCAGCCACGGTGCAGACTTTGACCACCACTGGCAATCCTGCTGGATCGCTTCCGCGTGAATCAAGGCATCATGATCGACTATGTCATCAACATTCGTCGTCGATAAGAACTGCTGGCGTGCTCCGGAACTGTTCAGTGGGCGTGAGAGCAGCTACGTGATGCAGCTCTTTAATTTCGTCCGTTTATTTGCCCAGGTTACTTCATGTCTACAGCTTGGCGCCTTGTATACTTTGGAGGGACGGGAATGCAACGACTCGCCAACACGTTTCGTCAGCCATCACGGTGCAGACTTTGACCACCACTGGCAACCCTGCTGGATTGCTTCCGCTTGGATCAGGACATCCGGATCGACTATGCCATCAACACTCGTCGTCGATAAGAACTGCTGGCGTGCTCCGGAACTGTTCAGTGGGCGTGGGAGCAGCTACGTGATGCAGCTCTTCAATTTCGTCCGTTTATTTGCCCAGGTTACTTCATGTCTCCAGCTCGGCGCCTTGTATACTTCGGAAGCACGGGAATGCAACGACTCCCCAACACGTTTCGTCAGCTTTCGCAGTGAAGACTTTGATCACCACTGGCAAGCCTGCTGGATCGCTTCCGCGTGGATCAAGGCATCCGGATCGACTATGTCATCAACACTCGTCGTCGATAAGAACTGCTGGCGTGCTCCGGAACTGTTCAGTGGGCGTGGGAGCAGCTACGTGATGCGGCTTTTCTATTTCGTCCGTTTCTTTGCCCAGGTCAGTCATGACTCTTGTCTTTACGCGAGTAAATCGGACAATGCCTGCTTGTTGCTGTTCCCACGCCCGGGAAAACTGTTGTCTTTGCTATGTGAGTGTGTCGTTGTTGTTAAAGAGCTGCTTCTGCTGTCCGCTGATGTGGAAGAAAGCCCAGAACTGCGATGCAGTACCCGTTCCCACGATGCAGGAGATGACGGCGATGCACAGCAGAAACAGCTAAGTGATATATTTGGGTTGCTACAGGATATGAATATTCGAACCGCCAAATTGGAGAAAGACCAAATCGACTTAATCAATACTGTTAATGAAATCAAGAGAAGTCAGGAGGCAATTCAGAATCATTTATCTGATATTGATAGTAGGCTAACTGTGGTCGAAAAGAAGACAGCAACCAGTGAATCTTTGCAGGAGTGCCAACGACTACGATGTTTTGCTGATAGCCTAGCTAGTGAAAATTCGAATTTGAGGGCTAATCAGGCGGAACTAGAAGATAGGCAGCGCCGTGATAATCTTCTAGAAGTTTTATGGCCTTTCTGACGCCAAATCTGAGTCCTGGAATGAGGCTGAAGAAAGACTTGTGAATGTACTTTCATCTGCCTTGAATTTGCCACCGTCGGAACTATGTACTGAACAGGCTCATAGACTTAGAGCCTTTTCTGAAGATAAAAGCAGGCGAGTTATTGCGAAGTTCTCATCTTTTAAAATAAGGCAAAAAATTTTCTTCTCAAGTTCTAAACTGAAAGGTAATGATATTAGTGTAAGTGAAGATTATTCTCTCATGACTCGGCAGGCGCGGAAAAAACTCGTTGAATTTGGTATCGTTCAAAAGTCTAAATTCAAACTGCGCTATAATTAGCTTTACATGAGCGGTAGGTGTTACTGTTACGACCACCTTAACGGCAGCGTTTCTGAAGTTCGTGGTATTGGATGCCTTTCATCCGAATCGTCCGCAGATTAACGATGCGTGAGGGGTAGTGGGCACCAGTCACTGTCCAATCGCTCATTATCGTTTTTCTATACTAATATTAGAAGTGTTCTGCCTAAACGGGATGAGCTTCGTGCGACTATCGACGCATGTGATACCAACATCGTTTGCCTTACTGAAACGTGGCTTTCAGATAAAGTTGATAGCTCGGAAATCTTTCATTGCCACAAGCATTTTACCACTTATCGGTACGACAGGGGCGACAGAAACGGTGGTGGTGTTTTGATAGCTGTTGCCGACACACGTTTTTCTTCTCCTGTTCATGTTGTTACCAGATTAAAGTAGAACTTAATTGGGTTGAACTGCGGACGCGCGTGAAAAAATTGATTTTGGGCGTTTGCTATCGCCCTCCCTCGTACAGTGCCACTTTCGTTGAAGAACTTCATGATGCTGTTTGCGCGATTACCGTTCGCTTTCCAAATGTTCCTATTCTTTTGGTAGGAGACTTCAACTTTCCAACTATTATTTGGTCCAATGTACGTTCTTATGCCGACCCTTTCCTGAACAGGCTCATAGACTTAGAGCCTTTTCTGAAGATAAAAGCAGGCGAGTTATTGCGAAGTTCTCATCTTTTAAAATAAGGCAAAAAATTTTCTTCTCAAGTTCTAAACTGAAAGGTAATGGTATTAGTGTAAGTGAAGATTATTCTCTCATGACTCGGCAGGCGCGGAAAAAACTCGTTGAATTTGGTATCGTTCAAAAGTCTAAATTCAAACTGCGCTATAATTAGCTTTACATGAACGGTAGGTGTTACTGTTACGACCAGCTTAACGGCAGCGTTTCTGAAGTTCGTGGTATTGGATCCCTTTCATCCGAATCGTCCGCAGATTAACGATGCGTGAGGGGTAGTGGGTTGAACTGCGGACGCGCGTGAAAAAATTGATTTTGGGCGTTTGCTATCGCCCTCCCTCGTACAGTGCCACTTTCGTTGAAGAACTTCATGATGCTGTTTGCGCGATTACCGTTCGCTTTCCAAATGTTCCTATTCTTTTGGTAGGAGACTTCAACTTTCCAACTATTATTTGGTCCAATGTACGTTCTTATGCCGACCCTTTTTCCACGGAGTGCGATGGTTTTTTGCGCTTGTGTGCCGACTTTAATCTCTCCCGTTTTGTTACTAAGCCTACCCGCGTTACATCTTCATTGTCCAACTTGTTAGACCTTGTTCTTACCACGTCGCCTGATCTTGTTGCTCCAATATCTTGTTTGCCTGGCTTAAGTGATCATTGTATGCTTCATTTTTCATTGAACGTCGTGTCAACACGCCAAAATAACAATTCTAAATACATCCGTGACTACGAAAATGCCAACTTTGAGGCCATAAATCATGAACTCGCTGCTTTTATCCATGTATACTTACCGTATTTTCACGAGCGTCCAATCGAAATTAACTGGAACCTTTTTAAGCAGAAAATTGTGTCCCTGACAGATTCTTATGTGCCCCCTGAGAAAAGTATTAACTAACAAACGTTAGTCCTGGTTTAGTTCTTCACTAAAAAGGCTATCAAACAAAAAGAAACGTTTGTTTCGTTCCGCCAAACTGTGGGATGCTTATCACTTCGCTGCGTCTGAATATAAGTCAGCACTAAAACAAGCTGAAGTCATTTTTGAAGCCAAAAGCTTCACTAGGCTCGTCAACACCGGGCTTCGCGTGAGCCACGCTACAGATTTGCCACAGCAGCGCATGCGCGAAACCGAGTGACGTCACGCGGAGCGCAGGTGGTCGCTGCTGTCGCAGCCGTCGTAGCCACCGCGCGCTGACTCCGTCGTCTGACCGTGAAACCGAGTGACGTCACGCGGAGCACAAGTGGCCGTTGCTGCCGCAGCCGCCGCCGCGCGCTGCCTCCGTCGCCTGACCTTTCGCCATGGAAGGAGGAGAAGAAGACCCAGAGGTGGTAGCGTGGAAGTTGGCTCAAAGGCAGCGAAGATATGAAAAGTGCAAGGCTAGACAAGCGGCTGAAACGCCAGAATCATGAGAGGCACGCCTTGCTAAACGGCGGCAAAAGGACGCTGACTTGCGCCTTTTGGCTGCGTCAATTGAGAGTGGCAAGGTGAGCGAAGACTGTACTTCGGGAGACGTCGAGCGGTTTCGAAGAAAGAATGAAAAGGCCAGAGTTAAACGAGCAACCGAAACACCCTAGCAACGAGAGGAGCGTCCCGTTAAACGACGACGACAAGACGCTCAAAAGCGGCTCTTAGCCGCGTCTGCTACCAGTGTTAGCAGCCAACAGAGTGAAGACGACGACGCTATGTGGAAGAAGAGGTAAAGACTCGCCGCTACACAGACTACATGTTGAAACTCGGTGAAAGTGCCAGCGCGACCATGGTCTTCGCGACAGACTTTGGGACAACCCGTTCGGCCATGTGTGTGACGTTTGTGAAAGACTATGGAATTTGCGGGATCTTAGACGATTGTAAAAGCTTTGTATACCTAAGACAACACGTTTTTGAAAAGCTAGAAAGGTATACCAAAATTGTAACCCTACGTATGAAACCTTAAGCTAAACCACGAGCACCGCCACGAAGCTTTTCGCTTCGAGATACCCAGGCTTAAAACTTTAGCTAAGCCTCAGCCCAGCTTTCTTAGTCATACTCTTCCGTCGATGCTATTAAATAATCCCAAAGAATTTTGGAACGTGGTTAAGAAAACTGATCCATCTGCAATTAATCTTAAAACTTTAGACGATCAAGGAATTCCCAGTGAAATGTGTGCTGATGTCCTTAATGATGTGGTTACAGCTTCTGTCACTAACTATTTAATTACAGCAGTTCCTCATTACCCACCCCACGACTTCTTGATTATGAATCCCATTATAATGGATTCGGTTGGCATCGAAAAAATAATTGACCAGCTGAAGACTTCATCATCATGCGGAGTGGATAGCATAAACTCGAAAATTTTGAAAAATATTAAAGTGTATAGTGCTGTTACTCTTGCTGAACTCTTTCAACAATCTGTGTCTGGCTGTGTTCCTAGCGACAGGAAGGTGGGCAAGGTGGTTCTTCTGCACAAGGCTTGTGTAAAACATTCTCCTAATAATTATCAGCCCATTTCACTTCTTAGCATCCCTTGTAAGGTCATGGAACATGTCATCTGCTCTCACCTTGCCAATTTTCTTGAGTCAAATTCTTTTTTTCACTCATTGCCAACACGGGTTTCGTAAATTATTCTCATGCGAGACGAAACTTCTATGCTTTACACAGGATCTTCATTTCATTCTTGACCGGGGTTCAATAGCTGACTGTATATTCCTCGATTTCTCTAAAGCCTTTGACAAAGTTTCTCACCAATTACTACTTTTAAAATTAAATAATCTCAATCTCGACCCGAGCATCATCTCGTGGCTTCAGTCTTTCCTCACTAATCGTTTTCAATACATGACTGAAATAAATCCAACTCTCGTTCCTCTCCAGTGGGCGCAGGCGTTCGTGTTCTGTCCTAGGGCCGCTACTTTTTCTCATTTATATTAATGACTTGCCTAACGACATTGCTTCTTCCGTATGTTATTTTGCCAACGATTGCGTTATTGACCGTGAAATTAACAGTGACTCTGACACTTCTGTCCTTCGATCGGATATTAGCCAAGTTTCAGAATGGTGCAAATTATGGCACATGGAACTTAACATTATAAGTGTAAACATTTGCGTGTTTCTCGACGTAACACTGGAATAGCCACTGACGACCTTGATAATATTCCTCTTGAAACTGTGTCTTCGTATAAGTACCTTGGTGTGCACATAACTTCTAATATTTCTTGGAATCTGCACTTGCAATTTATTACTAACAATGCTAACCGCATGTTGGGGTACCTGCATAGAAACTTCTCCCTTTCTTCTACTTCAATATAATTGCTCCTTTATAAAACACTTGTTCGGCCTAAATTGGAATATGCAGCATCTGTCTGGGATCCTGACCTGTCATCATTAGCTACTGAAATCGAATCTGTTCAAAACCGTGCGTCACGTTTCATATTTTCCAATTATCACCGTATCTCTAGTGTTGCTGCTATGAAAAGTACCTTATCATTGCCACCTCTATCACTCCGCAGAAAAATTTCGCGCTTATGCCTATTTCATAAGATCTATTACTACAATTCTGTCCTTAAGAGCCGGCTACTAAATACTCCTGCATATGCTTCAGGCCGCATTGATCATCTTCGTAAAGTAGGTGTTACGTCATGCCATACTAAACACTCTTTATTTCTGGAGGCTGTGCGTTACAAAAGACGTTCACAGGAAAAAAGACAACAGGAAAGAAGCGCAACTTTCAACTTAAATGACGACAAAAGAAGCCAGGCGCACTTATATATCACCTGTTATCCAGAGATAAGCTGCATGAGAGAGCGTCAACCTAATCACCAAACACGAGAAAGAGCAAAGGGGCATTTTTCAGTGAGATTAAAAACCTATGAAGGTGAACATATCAACACGTGCCGAGGCATGGGCTAACAACAATGCATTACAACATGAGAATACAGATCTGCATGAAAGATGTTAATGAAAAGGAAGTGCGAAACAACATGAAAATATGAATAACAAAAAATTCTGACAAAGGAAACAAGGGAGACGGGGGAAAAAAACCGTGTAAAGGGCGGCAGAAAAAGTTAAAGGCACATTAAAAATTCTAAAACCAACTAAAACACATAGGAGCGAATGGTTTGAGAGATTAGATATAACCACCTAAAAAGAATAGTTCATTCCTAGAAAGGTTAATAGGTGGCGTGCTAACGCACTTGTCTTTTCTTAGGTCAATGAAAAAAGCCTCAATTACTTCTCTCAATCTTGTCTGGGGCCTTAGCTAGAAACTTTGTTTCATTAAACTTGGGGTAGCAGTTTCTGCAATTGTTGCAGTGTAACGGAAGGTTACCTCCAGATCTGTTCTTCAGGGTGACGTCGTGCTTGCGGGCGCGCTCATTAAAACATTTCCCGGTTTGCCCCACATACACTTTGCTGCACGTCAGGGGGATCTCGTACACAACATTGGCAGTGCATTGGGTGTATACAGTTTGATGGTTGATATTACAGACATTCTTAACAAGCTTATTGGTCACCATCGGACATAATTTTGCAAGTTTGCAGGGAGCCGAAAAAACCAGCTTAACCCCGTGACGAGACGCAACTTTCTTCAAATTGTGCGAGAGACTGTGCAGGTAAGGCATTACCTGCACTGGTTTCTGTTCGGTGGTTTTAGCTTGGTCTGAATTTTTTATCTTTTTCAAAAGGTTTTCAGACATGCCGGTGACCAGGTGGGCTGGGTAACCTGCAGATAAAATCCGGTCAATCTGGGACTGGAAGCTTTCCCCTATATTGTGGGCGCATGATTTTTCTAATGCGGATTTCATGCAAAGGGATACTATGCCACGCTTGACCAGCTTGGAGTGGGCACTGTCATAATTCAAAAGTGGTTTCTTTGAGCGCGGCTGATAAGCCCAACACACATGCGCATTTGTAAATATAAGTTGAAGGTCCAGAAACTGGAGTCGATCATTTTCTGCCCGTTCATGCGTGAATTTTAGGCCCCTCGATAAAGAACCAAAGACCGTGAGAAAGTCGTGGCCTAGTGGTCTGGGCGTCCGCCTCGGCTGCGGGAGGTGGTTGGTTCGAAATCCACCGCCGGACACCCACCAGTAAAAATGGGTGCAAGCCACCCCCGGCCCGGCGCCCGGCTTCAGGGGTGTGTGCTTGGAGGAGGCTTCGCAAACCCCGCTGCACCCCTTCGGGGGCAAACCCAGTTTCGAACAACTCAGCCTGCAAAGGTGGTTCGTGTTTCACTCCCCAGTGAAGAGTTCGACTCAAGACTCGTACGCTCTAACCAGCGTCAGGTTCAATCACTATGGTCCTTCGTCAGAAGCGATTCAGAGTATCACTACGGTCATGGGCTAGTCCGGCTTTTCGGCTGTCCGACTTTTTGAAAAAAAAAAACCGAAGCGGTGGCCTTGTGGTAGATCATCCGCCTCGCATTCGGGAGGTTCTGGGTTCGATCTCCAGTGCCGCCGGGTACTCACCGGTTTTTAATGGGTACAAGATTTCCCCCGGCCTGCTGCTCGGCTCTTCTGGGTGAGATGCTTGGGAAAAGGGTCTTGACCACAGTTGCTGTGATGGATCAGCGATAAGTTCCGCCCTCAACAACGTTAAATCCGCCTCGTGCGGTAGAAGCCCATTTGTGGCCCTTTTTTATCTCACAAAGTCGGACAGCCGAAAAGCCGGACTAGCCCATGACCGTAGTGATACTCTGAACCGCTTCTGACGAAGGACCATAGTGCTTGAACCTGACGCTGGTTAGAGCTTACGAGTCTTGAGTCGAACTCTTCACTGGGGAGTGAAACACGAACCACCTTTGCAGGCTGAGTTATTCGAAACTGGGTTTGCCCCCGAAGGGGCGCAGCGGGGTTTGCGAAGCCTCCTCCAAGCACACACCCCTGAAGCCGGGCGCCGGGCCGGGGGTGGCTTGCACCCATTTTTACCAGTGGGTGTCCGGCGGTGGGTTTCGAACCAACTACCTCCCGCAGCCGAGGCGGACACCCAGACCACTAGGCCACGACTTTCTCACGGCCTTTGGTTCTTTATCGAGGGGCCTAAAATTTCACGCATGAACGGGCAGAAAATGATCGACTACAGTTTCTGGACCTTCAACTTATACTTACAAATGCGCGTGTGTGTTGGGCTTATCAGCCGCGCTCAAAGAAACCACTTTTGAATTATGACAGTGCCCACTCCAAGCTGGTCAAGCGTGGCATAGTATCCCTTTGCATGAAAACCACATCAGAAAAATCATGCGCCCACAATATAGGGGAAAGCTTCCAGTCCCAGATTGACCGGATTTTATCTGCAGGTTACCCAGCCCACCTGGTCACCGGCATGTCTGAAAACCTCTTGAAAAAGGTAAAAAATTCAAACCAAGCTAAACACGACACAGAACAGAAACCTGTGCAGGTAGTGCCTTACCTGCACAGCCTCTCGCACAATTTGAAGAAAGTTGCGTCTCGTCAAGGGGTTAAGCTGGTTTTTTCGGCTCGCTGCAAACTTGCAAAATTATGTCCGATGGTGACCAAGAAGCTTGTTAAGAAGGTCTGTAATATCAAACATCAAACTGTATACACCCAATGCACTGCCAATGTTGTGTACGAGATCCCCCTGACGTGTGGCAAAGTGTATGTGGGGCAAACCGGGAAATGTTTTAATGAGCGCGCTCGCAAGCAAACGTCACCCTGAAGAACAGATCTGGAGGTAACCTTCCGTTACACTGTAACAATTGCAAAAACTGCTACCACAAGTTTAATGAAACAAAGTTTCTAGCTAAGGCCCCAGACAAGACTAAGAGAGAAGTAATTGAGGCTTTTTTCATTGACCTAAGAAAAGACAAGTGCGTTAGCGCGCCATCTATTAACCTTTCTAGGAATGAACTATCCTATTGGGGTGGTTATATCTATTCTCTCAAAATATTCGCTCCTATGTGTTTTAGTTGGTTTTAGAATTTTTAATGTGCCTTTAACTTTTTCTGCCGCCCTTTACACGGTTTTTTCCCCGTCTCCCTTGTTTCCTTTGCTTGTCAGAATTTTTTGTTATTCATATTTTCATGTTGTGTCGCACTTTTTCATTAACATCTTTCATGCAGATCTGTATTCTCATGTTGTAATGCATTGTTGTTAGCACATACCTAGGCACGTGCTGATATGTTCACCTTCATAGGTTTTTAATCTCACGGAAAAATGCCCCTTTGCTCTTTCTCGTGTTTGTTGATTAGGTTGACGCTCTATCATGCAGCATATCTCTGGATAACAGGTGATATATATGTGCGCCTGGCTTCTTTGGTCGTCATTAAAGTTGAAAGTTGCGCTTCTTTCCTGTTGTCTCCTTTTTCCTGTGAACGTCTTTTTTAGCGCACAGCATCCAGAAATGAATATGTACCAACTAGCCCGTCAGAAAGTCTTATTAAAAACACGCTTTAAGCCGCTGCGGTGGCTCAGTGGTTATGGCGCTCGGCTGCTGACCCGAAAGACGCGGGTTCGATCCCGGCTGTGGCGGTCGAATTTCGATGGAGGTGAAATTCTTGAGGCCCGTGTACTGTGCGATGTCAGTGCACGTTAAAGGACCCCAGGTGGTCGAAAGTTCCGGAGACCTTCACTACGGCGTCCCTCATTGCCTGAGTTGCTTTGAGACGTTAAACCCCTATAAACCGTAAACTAAACACGCTTTTTCTTCTTTTGTCCCCGACACTTCTGACAGTTGGAACCACCTTCCTAGGCACATTGTCGATATTTCTAATCCAAGTTCTTTTAATAAAAGACTGCCATATGTAATCTTTATTTGTAGATTTTAGTCAGTTTTATTTTGCGTTCGTTTTCGTTGTCTTATTGCTGTCTGCCGGAAATGTTATCTTTGTTGGGAATTGTTGTTTTCCCCCCCTTTGCCTCCTCTTGCCTTATTTTGTGTTGTTTTGTTTATTTTTCGCCGCGTATTCATTTCTTCTATTTTGTTTCTCTGCTGCACTGTAACTGACCTAATGTATGTCCTTCCCACTCCCCTCTAATGCCTTCGGGCCCTGAGGGTATTTGAATAAATAAATAAATAAATAAATAAATAAATCCTTTAGAGCACGACAAGTGCTGGTGAATAAACGAGCTCACCAAGTGGCTTCCAAAGGAGGTACACTTCAATAAATCCGTGATGGAAGCGTGGTCTGGCGACCTGCACGAAATGGCTCCTTTGCCGACCTGCCGGACACCACTTACCTTCATGAAGAGAGGTTAAATCGCCTGCAACAGAGCCTGGACCGCATCCGGGTTATTCAACTTTATGATACCTCTGTGAAGGGCCGCATACGGGAGGCCCAGGCATTGCTGAAAAGAACTAACCCGGCGACCAGTGCCCACGACATTTTGCCTGCCTTCAAATTTCTCGACCCAGACATTTCGGCGAAGACGGTGGGGGGGAATGCGGTGGGCGATGCAGAAAACAGACGTGCAAAGACAGCCAGACAGCTAAATAGGAAAGGCTGCGCGCGGTGCCGAACGCAACCGCAGTCTTCCCCCCCCACGCCCCCCCCCCCACCGGCGCGCGCAGACGCGTTCGTTTGTGCGTTGGTGTGTGTATAGGCCGACGGGCGACCTTACTAGCAGCGGACACGACGGGCTGCGTAACGGCTCGAGGTGGCGGAGGAGGTCGGCGGCTGGCACCGGACGGGCTGCCAGCAGAGGAGGCGAGACTGACTGCAGAGAAGCGTTGCCCTCCGAGGGACACCTGATCCCTTTCGACCCATGCATCCCCAACGAGGCAATCGGCCTTCCCGTCGTAACGGCCGCGGGTTCCTAGAAGTTTGGCGGGTGCCCTTGGTCGGCTGTGTGAGCAGCGACGACGAAGAACCGTTGGGCGAAGATTACCCAGAGAGAGAGAGAGAGAGAAAGGAAATCTCCGGAGAGACGCGGCGGGGGCAGCGGAGACAAAGAAGTGGAGTCGAGCAGAGACGGGCGAGGCGAACGTACGCAAGATGCGCTGGTCTATAGTCAGCGAAGCCGGACCTCAGCGTCCGTAGCAAACGGACCGCCAGCCGAAACGCTCAAGAGCCCTGTGGCCTCGACCCGTCACAGCACCGCCAGCCGAGAGACGCCGGGAAGAGAGGCAGACCACGGGAGAGCCGAAGCAGCCGCGGCCCGCCGACGCGAGAAGATTGGAGTGGAGCCCCGATCTACCGGAGCGACAACCAGAGACTCGTAAAAGCCAGCAGTGAGCGGACTACCAGTTTCGCCTTCAGGCAGAGAAACAAATAATGTTTTTTCCGGGTTACCGCCTTGTTGGCTCAGTTCTCCTCGATTCAGCAGGACCCGTAGATAGCAACAAAATTGGTTGCTTTGTGACTGACACCCCCCCCCCCCACCCCCCACCCCCGAAAGGCGG
The DNA here is from genome assembly GCF_052857255.1 of Amblyomma americanum. Lineage (NCBI taxonomy): Eukaryota > Metazoa > Arthropoda > Arachnida > Ixodida > Ixodidae > Amblyomma > Amblyomma americanum. Next base: position 12,179,622 of record NC_135500.1, read on the forward strand.
GCACGTCACACTTCGATCCAAAGGGACTAGAGCAACAGGAATGCGGCTGATGCCACCTTAGAGAAGACGTCAGCTAAACTCGGATGGAGATGGGGGGTCCGTTTGGGCGCTACACGTTTCAGGAGGAAGATGAGGCGTAGACGAACTTCTTGGCAGAAACGTATGGCTGGGCTTATTTACAAGCTACTTACACATCGATCATGGTAGTCGCTACCATCAAGGACGATCAGGAGCGTCTGGCCAGAGCTCGCCCCTATGAAACTCTCTCCTGCCTGACCGTCTTAATTCGCGCTACTCGTAGCGGCTCCTCGTTCTTCCGAACGGGGCCAGCGGAAAGCTTGGCCCTGTCCGTACTGTCGCGACTCCGTCTCTCCACCAAGAGCCCCAGCCCAAGTCTCTACTTTTGGAGCCGAAACGCCTCTTTAAATCAGTTTCTCCAGCATTCTGGGGACAATTTTAGTGACCAATCAGAAATGAGCTTCTTAGAGCGAATCGGAGTATTCTCTCTTGAATTGAACGGACCAATGACACGCTGGTGCACAAGAGCTTGTTGGCTCGCGAGGACCACCTGCATTCCAAGAAGTCGATCGCGCCTTTCTGCTTTTCCACAACCTCAGAAAACAACACTGACAAGACAGCAAAATACATAAAAGCGCGACTTCCACCAGCCGTGCCTCAAAACACAGATACAGGGTGGCATCTGAGCCACTGTCACATATATTAAGGAGCCTTAATTAAATTTTAAAGGAAAGAGTAGTGAAGAAGACGACGTGAATTAACCGAAGAATAAAGAAGAGGAAGAAGCATTCGGTGAGGTGGCGAGAGATGATTGGTGGAGAGGAGAAGACGACGACAAGGCTTACGTGGACTAACACCGAGGCTATAAAAGGGCGAGTGAGAGCGAGGCACTGGGGGAACAGCAGAGAAGCGGAGGCTCCGGAGGGTCAGGGACACATCGGCTGGAAGAGAGCGACGCCGGCTACTGCTCCGGTGAGCTCGCGTTCTACGACATCGCACCGTGGACTTCCTGCCGTGCCTGAGCCCGTTCGGGGAAGTCGACGGAGGGCGCTACCACCCGCTAGGGCCAGGGGTATCTCCAGCGCTGTTGCCACCCATCCAGGTGGTGCCCACAGAGCCTACAACACCGGCATCACCTCCACGGGCGCTTGGACCTGGAGCTTGTACGACGCAGCCAGCGACGCCAGCCCAAGCGCGTCGAACGCCGCCAGCGATGCTAGCCCAAGCACGTCGAACGGCGCCTCGACGCCGGATACTGGATCCTTGCAACGCTGCAGCCACACCGAACCAAACGCGAGCACGAACGTCGAACGCTAGTAGTAGACGCTGATAGCAGTGTGCCCGGGTCGTGTGTATTTATAGTATTTGTGTTTTGTGTTTTGTTAGTTTTGTGTCCTAGTGTGTGTGTCACGTAGGCTGTATTACATGTGCGTTTGTGTGGTTACACCTGTCGCCTAGTCCGTTCTTTCGGTCCGAGTCTTCTCCGGGGAGATCCGTCGCAAAGATAAGTGGTGAGCCTGTGCCAGGATTCATTTCCTTTTTTTCTTCTTGCTTTGTCTCGGTTCTTTCCAATCTCTCGACGCCAGAAAGTATGGATTTGGCAAAAACGTTAGAACTTGCGCTCAAGCTGGGGTTAAGCAAAGAAGAGGCGATGCGTCTCTATGACGAGGAGGCAAAGAGGCAGAGAGAGGAGGCAGATAGGCAGAGCGAGGAAAGGGCGCAAGCACGCGCAGACGCTCGTGAAGCAGAACGCGAGGCGAAAAGAGCTCGCGAGGCAGAAGAGCGAGAAGAGAAAAGAGCTCGTGAAGAAGAAGAGCGCGAGGCGAAAAGAGCTCGCGAGGCGGAAGAGAGGGAAGAGAAAAGAGCTCGCGAGGCAGAACAGGAGAAGAGAACGATAGAACGGGAGAAGGAGTTTATTTTGTGGAAACAGGCGCATGTCGCTGGAGGATATGAGGAGATCACGGACAACGATCAGCGTTCCTCAGCGGGTACAGAATCTCCTAGACCGGCTAGAGTGTGTCCAAGGAAGCTGATGGCTCCTTTCGATGACAAAAGAGATGATCTGGACGCATATCTGCAATGATTCGAGCGGATAGCTTTGGGGCAAGGCTGGGAGCGCAGTGAATGGGCCACGGCATTGAGCATGCGTTTAGTCGGAGAGGCGCTGAATGTCTTTGGAAGGATGCCCGCTGCTGATTCCATGGACTACGAGAAAGTCAAAAAGGCGCTCCTCCAAAGATTCAGGCTTACGGCAGAGTGTTTTCGTGAGAGATTTCGCACCGCGAAACCTGAGGATTCGGAAACCGCTAAGCAGTTTTCATGCAGGCTATCCAACTATTTTGATAGGTGGCTTAATATGTCAAACACAGAAAAGAGTTTTGAAGGTGTGCGTGACAAGCTGGTCACAGAGCAATTTTTAGCGTGTTGCAGCTCAAAGCTGGCGCTATTCCTGAAAGAAAGAAAGTTGTGTTCGCTGGAAGAGTTCGCCGACACTGCAGACCAATTCCTCGAGGCTCAAAGGTTAAGAAGTTTGGGTAAGGCAAAGGAGGAAACCCAAAAGATCTTAGAGACAGATGCGGCAAAACCAAGATCATATGGCGGTGCATCTAAGGCGCCAGTAAGGTGTTTTCTCTGCGGCAAGGTGGGACACCGTGCAGCTGACTGTCGGACTAGTAGCGCTGCCCAGAAAACACAGGTTGTGTGTCAATGTCAAGGTTGTAAGAGGAGGGGTCATACTCTGAATGAGTGCCGATACAGAACTCAGGACCGAGCTGGATGCGTTGTCGACTCTAGGGTAGAACTTGTCACGCCACCCGAAGTTCCACAACTGAAAAGAGAGCAAACGCCGCTGGAGAATCAGGCAGTGAGTGGAACACCCAATTCGAAAGCAGCAATGCCGGTGGTGGTTGGGCAAATAGGGGACCGTCCTATATTGGTGCTTAGAGACAGCGGAGCCAACACAGTCTTGATTCGGAGAAGCCTGGTGAAGGACGAGGATCTTACAGGGGAAGCATCGGCCGTCACTCTGGTAGACAGCACAGTAAGGTACCTTCCTGAAGCCAGGATTCTAGTGTCCACGCCATATTATACTGGGCAGGTAGTGGCAAAATGCGTAGACCAACCCATCTACGATCTCATCTTGGGAAACATTACGGGTGCAAGAAGCGTTGAAGACCCCGATACCGAGTGGAGGATGCTCGACGGTGAAGAACATCCAAAGGAGGAAAGGCATGCGACAGCTCAGATGGGTGCAGTCAGTTTTTCGTCGGCAGTGGAGACATTGGATTGGAGCAAACTTTATTTGTGCCTGCTGTTGGGTGCTCGCGCGCCCCGACGAGGGCCTACGTCGTCTACGAGGTTGCCGTTACTCGGCGCGGGACTCCGCTCGCCGTTGCCGGCTCGCTGGGTCCCTGCCTTTCGAGCGCCCCGAGGACCTGCTGGACGGCCCATAGCTGTTGGTCTTGGTCGTTGCTCTTCGCGCCTGTCTCCAGCCGCGGCGGGATTGTTCTTGATCTTGCTTCCTTTGGATTTTTGATGCAGTCCCACAAGATGTGCGTGTGATCTGCCGTCTCCCTCCGGCAGACTCTACACGTATCGGTCGGGTAGGTCTCGGGGTACATGCGATGCATCAGTCCCGGGCTCGGTAGCGATCCGGTCTGGAGCTGTCTCAGTAGTACCGCCTCCGCTCGACTCAGCCTCGGGTGCGGGGGTGGGAGAATCCTGCGAGCCAGGCGGTAGGCCTTCGTGATTTCGCTGTAGTCCGTCATGCGGTCCTTGGCTCCGAACCACGCCGGAAGGTGTGTTGCCGGGGCGCGGTTGGTTAGCGCTCGCGCCGCTGCGTGTGCCGTCTCATTGTGGTTCTCACTACGTCCCGACGCGTCGCCCGCGTGCGCCGGAAACCACTTGACTCTTACTCTTCTGTCTTGCAGTTTGGTCGCTCGTAGTACGCGCTCAGCCTCCCTGCAGACTTGGCCTTTGGCGAAGTTTCGCACCGCCTGTATCGAGTGGAGACAAGAGCTAAAGCGACAGCCCGAGCAACGCAGCGTCCGCTCTCTACTTCTGTTACGATGTGTCTGAGCTTAACACCGGGCGAAACTGCAATTAAGCAAAAAGAAGACCCGAGCTTGAAGGCCTGCTTCGAAAGAGTCGGGGAAAAGGTGAAAAGAAAGAAGAGTCGGACGTCATTCGAGTATCAATTGGTAAATGGTCTTTTGCACAGGGAATGCATATTTAGTTCAGGAAGGCGGGTCCAACAGCTGGTGTTACCAAGAGATATGCGAGAGACCGTGCTACGCTTAGGGCATGACGCCATTATGGCCGGACACCAGGGTGTTCAAAAAACGGTGTCTAGGATCACCGAGGAGTTTTTTTGGCTTGGTGTTCAGAGTGACGTTAAGCGCTTTGTCCGCTCATGTGATGTGTGCCAGCGTACAGTTCCGAAGGGAAGAGTTGGTCCCGTACCTCTGGGCAAGATGCCAGCCATCGACCTACCGTTTCAGCGAGTGGCGATTGACATTGTGGAGCCAATCTCTCCAGTATCCGCCAAAGGCAATAGATATGTGCTTACTCTGGTTGACTTGGCCACTCGTTATCCTGACGCTATTCCACTGAGAACTATTGACAGTATCCAAGTGGCGGAGGGTCTCGTGGAAACGTTTTCGCGTTATGGGTTCCCGAGGGAATTATTGAGTGACCGGGGCTCGAATTTCACATCGGAACTAATGAAGGAGGTTAACCGCCTTTTGTCAGTAAGGCAATTACTGACAACGCCTTACCATCCCATGTGTAATGGGCTTGTAGAGCGGTTCAACGGCACCCTCAAAAACATGATCAAGAAAATGTGCCGGGAGAGACCTACTGATTGGGATAGATATCTCCCAGCTCTTTTGTTCGCTTACCGTGAAGTACCGCAAACGAGTCTTGGTTTCTCGCCCTTCGAGATGTTGTATGGGAGAACCGTTAGAGGTCCACTTACAATACTCAAGGAGGTGTGGGCTAATAAGGAGATTGCATCAGATCTCAAGACAACATACACATACGTTCTTGAGTTGCGGGACAAGTTGGAAGAAACATGCAGGCTTGCACATTAAGGCCTGGAAAGGGCGCGCGAACGCTATAAGGGCTACTATGACAAGAGAGCCACTCACAGGAATTTGAATCCGGGGGACAAGGTTCTCATCCTGCTACCCACGGATTATAATAAGTTACTGATGCAGTGGAAGGGCCCTTACCTTGTGACGCAGAAGAAAAACGACATGGATTATGAGTTAGTGATAAATAACACCAAGAAGGTTTTCCATGCAAACATGTTGAAAAAGTATGAAGAAAAAGTTCCCATACAGTGCGCCCCCAAGGTAGTATGCTCGGTAGTTGCCGAGGAGACAGATGATGTTGTCGAGATGCCCACATGCAGTGGGAAGAAAACGGTAGGTTGGGATAAGGTGCTAATAAACCCGAATTTGAATGTAGCCCGAAGCTCACATATAAAGGCCCTACTCCAAAGCAAAAAGGGTGTGTTTTCAGATGTGCCGGGCAAAACGGATGTCATATGTTGCAGACTAGATCTCTCTACAGATAGACCAAATCAGCATGAAGCAATACCCACTACCTTTAGCAGTTCAAGAATCAATAGAAAAGGAGGTGCGGGATATGTTGAAGCTTGGTGGGATTGAGAGATCGTGGTCAGCATACAATGCGCCTCTCGTGGTTGTCAGAAAACCCGATGGTACTAACCGACTGTGTGTAGATTTTCGTCGGCTAAACGACATCATAGTACCCGATGCAGAACCCATACCAAGAGCGGACGTGGTGTTCGCTAAGGTGGCTCACAAAAGGTTTTTTCTAAATTTGACTTAGCTAAAGGGTATTGGCAAATACCAATCGAAGATTCTTCTAAAGCGAAGACTGCCTTTTCGTGGCTCGGCGGGTTTATTCCAGTTTAAATTCATGCCTTTTGGTTTGAAGACAGCGTCTGCAATATTCACGAAGCTGATGAGGAAGGTTTTAGATGGGCTCCAAAATGTAGAACACTATATTGATGACATCCTGGTGGCAACAGATACGTGGGAAGAGCATGTAATTACTCTGGAAAAACTATTTGATAGAATTCAGCAAGCCAGGTTGACCATAAAACCGGCAAAATGTGAGGTGGGCTTTGAAGTCATTTCTTTTCTCGGACACAAGCTGGGGATGGGCCGTATCGCGACGAAAGGTGACATCTTGGACAAAATACAGCATGCCCAGACACCGACGACCAAGAAAGAGGTACAGTCGTTCCTGGGTCTGATGGGACACTACAGGGACTTTATTCTCGATTATGCTCACATAGCCGACCCGCTTGTCGAACTAACTAAGAAGGGGGCAAGCAATAAGCTGAATTGGACTGCTGAACATGAAAATGCATTCGTGATGTTAAAAGGGTGTATGGCAAAACCGCCCGTTCTGCTTGCTCCGAATCTGGGTAAAGAGTTTGTGCTTCGCACTGATGCGTCAGACCGAGCTTTAGGAGCCGTACTCTTGCAAGAAGAGAATCGCGTGCTACATCCGGCATTTTTTTGCAAGCAAGAGATTATCGGCTAGTGAACGCAACTACTCCACTGTTGAAGAGGAATGTTTGGCGGTGGTGTGGGCGGTAAAGACATTCCACATTTATCTTTATGGGCGACATTTCAGGATTCACAGATCATCAACTGCTTGAATACTTAACAAAGGCCAAAATGAACAATAGTAAAGTTATGAGATGGAGTTTGGCCTTGCAAGAATACTCATTTCAGGTGGAATATATTAAAGGCAGAGATAACGTTGGAGCGGACTTTATGAGTAGAGCCAACTGAACAGCTCTACGTATCTCTGGGATGTATCTTGTTGTTGTTGCTGTGTTAATCTACGTATCTCTGGGATTTATCTTGTTGTTGTTGCTGCTGCTGTTGTTGGTGTTATGTGATCATACAAGGGAGTGGGTTGTGAACACGAACATGTTTATTAAGGACTCTGTACGGACGGCGGTAGTGGTGTGTTAGTGTTCTAAAAACGCAGTTTGGTGTGCTGTGTTAGTGGTGTACGTTTGGGGTGTACTGGACATCTGCGGTGCGGTGTGTGCTGGGTCCAGAATCGCCACAGAAGGTAGTCGGTTGGCTGGATGGCTTGGAGATGAGGATGACGTGAGCAGTTTTTCATGGAAAAACTCTTGAGAGAGGGGGCCCTTGTCACATATATTAAGGAGCCTAAATTAAATTTTAAAGGAAAGAGTTGTGAAGAAGACGACGTGAATTAATCGAAGAATAAAGAAGAGGAAGAAGAAGCATTAGGTGAGGTGGAGAGAGATGATTGATGGAGAAGAGAAGACGACGACAAGGCTTACGTGGACTAACACCGAGGCTATAAAAGGGCGAGTGAGCGCGATACACTGGGAGGAACAGCAGAGAAGCGGAGGCTCCGGCGGGTCAGGGACACATCGGCTGGAAGAGAGCGACGCCGGCTACTGCTCCGGTGAGATCGCGTTCTACGACATCGCATCGTGGACTTCCTGCCGTGCCTGAGCCCGTTCCGGGGAGTCGACGGAGGGCGCTACCACCTGCTACGGCCAGGGGTATCTCCAGCGCTGTTGCCACCCATCCGAATGGTGCCCCCAAAACCAACAACACCGGCATCACCTCCACGGGCGCTTGGACCTGGAGCTTGTACGACGCAGTCAGCGATGCCAGCCCAAGCACGTCGAACGCCGCCTCGACGCCGGATACTGGATTCATGCAACGGCGCAGCCCCACCGAACCAAACGTGAGCACGAACGCCGAACGCTAGTAGTAGACGCTGATAGCAGTGTGCTCGGGTCGTGTGTATTTATAGTATTTGTGTTTTGTGTTAGTTTTGTTAGTTTTGTGTTCTAGTGTGTGTGTCACGTAGACTGTATTAAATGTGCGTTTGTGTGGGTACACCCGTCGCCTAGTCCGTTCTTTCGGTCCGAGTGTTCTCCGGGGAGATCCGTGACAGCCACGCTGGCCAGAAGCAGAGCAAACACAGCTCAGTAACCGCCATCCAGCAGAGCGACCGTCCGCACGTGCACCCAGTGGGTGGCCTTCCACGCGAGGCTCATTCCTCAAGCGTCCTCGGAGCTTTCTTCGACACCGCGCTCGAAACGCCACAAAGCTGGCCCCAGACAATGCGCCGGGGTGCGAGGCGCGCACGCACTGTCCACAGAGCGGGTACCATTCCGGCGCCCCTCGCTGCCGTCACTGGTTGTACTTTTTAGCTCGGCAGCCCTCTGCCAGCATCATTTGTAATGTTTGTTTTAGAACGGCCGGGCGACCGTCACCTGGATGGGGACCGCGCGACGAGCCGCTTAGAAAATCTGAAGACAGGGACCAAGCCAGCGGCGCCCGGCGTGAAATGTGGATAGCCCCGCGGTCCTCAAACTCAACTGCGTTCAGGGGATGTTGGTCTGCGGGGAGGCTGGTCGAACACGGGGAGTTCCCCTGGCCAGGAGGGGCCGTCAACATCTGCCCTAATAACCAGCAAACACCCTGCAAGGCGAAAAACGAGCGAACAATCACAAGTTGGAAAGGCGAACAGTCACCGCCAAGTCACAGCCTTCTCAGGAGTGTACGCAGAAGCCTAGCCTCACCGTCATTATCAGCCGTACTGCGCCCGCTGCAGGAGAAAGGTCTATAACATATCTCCCCAATTAACCCTGTATTGTGCCGTCTGTGACCACACTATCCTCGCAAACTTCTTTAGCTCATCCGCCCACCTAACTTTCTGCCGCCCCCTGGAGCACTTCCCTTCCCTTGGAATTCAGTCTGTTACCCTTAATAACCATCAATTATCTTGCTTTTGTATTACGTGCCCTGCCCAAGCTCATTTCTTCCCCTTGATTTCGACTAGGATGTCAGTAACTAGTGTTTGATTCCTGACCCACTCTGCCCTCTTCCTTCTTAACTTTACACCTATCATTTTTCTTTCCACAGCTCGCTGCGTGCTCCTCAATTTAAGTTGAACCTTTTTCGTTAGCCTCCATGTTTCTTCCTGACAGGTGAGCACTGGTAAGATACAGCTGTTTGCCAATATCCCTCAACAGCAGTTTACCAATATGCCTCATGAGAAAGGTATATATAATACTTTTCTCTTTAGGATATTGGTAAACGGCCATTCATGATCTCAGAGAGCCTGCCAAATGTGGTCCATACTCTTAATCGTCTAGTTATTTCACTCTCCTGTTCAGGATCAGCGGTCACTACCTGCCCTAAGCAGACGTATTACGTTACCAATTCCAGCACCTCGCTATCAATTGTAAACTGCTGTTCCCTTCCGAGACAGTTGAACATTACAGTGGGTTTCTCCTTATTACTTTTTTGGATCCACTGTACTACTCTGCCAGTCTAACTCATTGATCATGCTTTGTAGTTCATTTCCTGAGAGACTTAGCAAGGCAATATGTCATGAGCGAATCGCAGATTACTTATGTATGCTTCATTAACTCTTATCCCCAACTGTTCCCAATAGGCCTCGAAACACCTCCCTGTAAACAGGCGGTGAATAGCACTGGCTAGATCGTGTCTGCCTGCCTGACACGCTTTCCTATTGAAAATTTATTGCTTGCTTTATGAAGGACGATGGCAGTTGTGTTCCCGCTATAGATATTGCTATGGTACGCAGTCGCAAGGTGAAGAGGACGTCGTTCTGTCGCGGTGCTGTTGACGACGACGGTGCTGGGCTGAATTGGCTTTTGTGTGCTCGTTGATGGCGGCCTGTCGCGCCTGCTGCTGAGGTAACCCCCGCAATATTTGGCAGAGATGGCACTGCGCGAGCTGCGCTGAAGACGTGATCCTCTGCATCGACTTTTTAACGGCCCGCGCGGCGCTAATTGATTGTTCCACTGGCCTTCTTCGTTTGGACTTGCCGCTCTGCTCTGAGAGCGCCGATACCAAGCTGCCCCGCTTACGTGCCGCTGAATTTACTCGCCTGTCGCGCGGTGCTGCCGTCTAAGTTTCATTGTCCCCGGCTCGCCCCATTCCTGATGGTGCCTACGTCGCTTGCCCAAGCCGGGACGTTGTCCTTCAGCTTAACGTCATCCTTCCGCACCGTTCTGACCGTCACCGGCAACCGCATCTAACTTCCGATTCTGAACTTCTGCCTCTGTGCTCAAGTTTTACCCTGTGGCATCACAGCTGAGCCTCAGTCTGGTCTCCATGAACTTCCCCGCTCGGCTGCTTCACGTCCGGACTGTAATTCTGCAATGGTCGCGGCGGATTTTCCACCCGACCACGCCAGCGCCCTCTACGCCCTTTTAGTTTCCTACAGTGACGTCTTTGATTTAGGGAATCGTTCTCTCGGCCAAACTACCGTCGTGATCCCTCGCATCAATACGGCCCTATCGGAGCCTTGTCGCGTCTTCCTTCCTGGGCGCCATGTCATCCAAACAGGGGTGTACGATATGCTGGCGAACAACATTTTCGAGTCTTCTAGCAGGCCTTGGCCATTCCCTGTGGTTTTGGTCAACAACAAAGATGGCAATTGCCTCTGCTATGTCGACTATCGCAATCTTAATCACATAACAAAGAAAGATGTCTATCCTCTTCAGAGAACTGATTGCGCCCTCGACTGCGTGCATGCTGCCAGCTATTTTTCTTCTATTGATCTGCGTTCAGGCTACTGGCAAATTGCTGTTGACTAACGGGCTCGTGAGTAGACCGCCTCTGTCACCTCCGATGGCCTGTACCAATTCAGTGATGTCTTTCGGTCTCTGCAACGCTCCTGCCACCTTAGAGCGCACGATGGACTCGCTCCTGCTTGGCTTCAATTGGACGATGTGCTTGTGCTGCCAAGTTGACATTGTAATGTTATCCTCCACGTTAGAAAGCCACCTGCACCGTCTTTCTAGTATCCTTGCCGTCTTCCGCCGTGCAGAACTCCAACAAGAAAGCCACCTGCACCGTCTTTCTAGTATCCTTGCCGTCTTCCGCCGTGCAGAACTCCAACAAAACTCTAAGAAGTGCAGCTTTAGCCAGCGCTAAATTAAGGTCCTCGGCCACTTGGTTGATGCTTATGGTGTCAAGCCCGACCCTGACAAGGTTCGTGGCGTTCGCGAGTTCGCCGCCCCCCGTTACTCAAGCGGTGCGCGCAGTTTCCACTGGCTTTGCTCGTATTTTCGCCGGTTTATCCCTTACCTTGCCGACATGGCCCGTCCCCTTAAAGGGACACTGAGGAGAAATTGAAGTTGGCTTGTATCGATAGAATACCAGCTCCTGATCACAAAACGCCGCTCTTACTGAAAACAAAGCTCTTGTAAGGTAGAAAATAGCAAGAGCCAAAATACAGGTATCGCCCCCACAGGCCAATCTCGCAAGTACAAGCGTGGTGACGCCATAGGACAAGAGACGCCACCTTGGAGGAATTTTCCATCCTACTTGGTTTCGCGAATCTCTGAGGCTGACAAAGGTAGGTTGCGCAGATCAATATTGAAGTAAGTTTTGTTTTAAAACCAAAAGTGCACTTTTATCACACAAGCAAAGCAGGCAAAAGACAACCTGAATGTTGGAAGCAAAGAAAACGGATGCTTGGCGGCGCCACAGGCAGCCAGGAGAGTTTCAATTTGTTATGGCGCTTCGCGTCTACGAGCTTTGCGTGCCCCGTGGTTTTGTTTTTGACGCGCTTCGATTTACAAGCGCCGAACAGGAGAGGAACTCCAATTGCCGCTTCAAGTGCTAGTTAACCTTTTGAAGGAGCCTGTTAAGGCTTGTCAGATGATCGCCACGGTCGATGAAAAGCTATGATGGCACGATGGTCGGTGATCGTACAAGGCAGCACTTGTGTATTCGCACGCCTGCCCGGCGAAACATTCCCGGCTGTGCCAGTCAACTTCAAACTACTTAACGGAAATCGTTTATTAGGGACAGGAGACAAGGTAGAAGGCAGTTCAGAAAAATTGCTGATGGCCTAGCTCTGTTAGGCCAGGATATACCTAGCGAAAGCGCGGAGATTTCTGCATCAGAAGAGTGCATTCACTAGATGCGCCCTTATTGACGGCTTTAACTTGAGCCGTCGTGGCGCAGCGCTAGCGTTTCCGCCTCAAATGCCGAAGGCCCTGGCTCGATTCCGAACCTCGGCACAGGACTTATTTTCTTTTATTTAGTGAGTGGGCGGGGGGCTTCAGTGGCTCCCATGGATGCCGCCGCTGAATACGTTGGTTAGCGGTTAAGCGCAGGCTCTGTTAAGGCGCGTTTATGCTGCGGCGAGGCGCGCGCGCGCGCGCCCTGCACGGCGAAGTCACGTCGGTCAAAGCGAGACCCTCTATACTCCAACTGCGCTTGACCGCCGACGCGTTCGGCGGCTTCAGCGCACTCTGACCGCATTGGCGGGGAGATTGGAGCATGCATCTATTTCGCGCCGAGTGCGCCAGCCGCCGCCGGCCCGGCCAGACTGATTTAGCTCCGCGGCGAGGTGCGCGTTATATTCAATAGCTGCGGCAGTTCGGCGGAGCTGTTCTTTTCGAGCTCGGCTATTTTAATCCATTCACAGTACATATGTGAAGGTACATGCAAGTTGGCGAGAGAGCCAGATCCAGTGGACCCGTTGGATCTAGCGGAAGCCGTTGAAGCGTCGTGCGCCGTCTTTGGTTTCAAGCCGCCGACTTTAAACGCGACCGCCCTCGAGCACCCATTTGTTTTTTTTGTGGCAAAAAATAAATAAATAACTTGGCCCTTGCAACCGTGGGAGACCTCGACGCTGCCTGCTGCGCTGTGCAATCGCTCCGTTCAAGGAACCACAATCCGTTGGCCCCAAAGCCCCGGCCAGCCTCCGATGGGCGCAACGCACCCCTCGCGACTCCCCGCACTGGGGTTATGATATTTAGTTTGCAACGTCTGCTCTCTGAGGAAGGGTGAAACCACCCGCCGGCGCCTAACCTAACCGTGCTCCCTCAAAAGCATCGCACGCTCTGTGGTGCTGAGGTCGCTGAAATGCAGGCCAGAGTTTTTGCGAGAACTACGTCGTCGGGTTCGGGAACGGGATCCATCGTAACGCTGGCAAGACGCCGGTGCAAACGTAAACGAAGCGACGGTGGCGACCCCCGATAGATGCTTTCAACGTGCGGCGGCGGTAGCTTTCATTTCGGCAGCTGCTAGACCGCACCGCTAGCGGCCAGAAATCACGGAGTCTCCGTTTATGTCATGTTTCACGTCACTCCGTTCTGTGTCGTCATAAGAGTTCTCCGTGTCGTCATAAGAGTTCTCGAGTTTGAGTCGGAGCGGCGGGAAAAAAGTTTTCAACTTCGAATCCAAATTTCCTTGAAATAAATGCATTTTTCGCTCCAGGACAAGCATCAACAAAGCCGTGAAATGCCGAACTATCAGATATTGCTAACAAAAAAATTTTGATAAGGTTCTCCTCAGTGTCCCTTTAACACTGTCGTGAGGAAGAATGTGCCTTTCTCTTGGGGTCTTGACCAAGCTCGCCTCTTCGCAGCACTTGTGGCTATCACTGCTCCACTTATGCTGGCCCATTTCAACTCTTCTACGGAACTTCGCACCGACGCCAGTGGCCATGGTATTGGCGCCATCCTTGCGCAGCGCCTGCACGAACTGTGACGTGCGATTGGCTGCGCCAGCAGCCTGCTATCTCCCTCCGAACGTGACTACGGAGCGGAGGTGCATCGCTCTTATTTGGATGTTAACGAAATTAGGAAATAGTTTGGGAGGACCTTCTGCGTAGTTACCATGCCTTGTTGGCTGTCGTCTCTTAAAACCCTACTGGGTGGATGGACTTTACGCTTGCAGAAATACACAATTACTGTTCTATACCAGTTTGGCTGACCTAACCGAGACGCTGACTGTTTATTTATTTATTTATTTACACAGTACTGCTAGCCTCTAGGTGAGGCTGTAAGCAGGAGCGGGAGAAGAAAAAAAGAAAAAAACATAAGTGACATGCGCAAAACGAATCAAGGCACAACACGCTGCCTTCAACAAATGAGATGCACTCACATATATGAAGGAAAGTTGCGTGCAGAAACCCCCCCCCCCCCCAAAAAAAAAAAAAATCTCAAGAACACTTCGTAATCATCAATTACTATCTGACCGCATTCTGACAGCATTCATAAATGCTTCAGTAGTAGGGCACTCTACAATGCTGGCCGGAAGCCGGTTCCACTCACGGACAGTTTTCGGAAAAAAAGAGTTAGCGAAGGTTTGAGTGTGGCAGGAATAATCTTTAAGTTTTTTGCTGTGATGCGATCGGGTGGTTCGTCGGTGTACAGGCTCTATGTAATCGTGTTTTCTCATACCTAGTTTATCATGAAACAGCAAGTGCATGTATTTTAATCGATCATACTGACGCCGTTTTTGTAAATTGTCTAAACCTGCCTTTTTTACTAGAGTACTCGCGGAAGTGCGCCAGCTATATGATCGGTATATAAACCTAGCTGCTTTCTTTTGTACAGATTCGAGCTTGTCTATGTTGCCATGAGTGTGCGGGTCCCAAACAATTGATCCATATTCTAGAACTGGTCGAACTAAGGTTTTATATGCTATTAGTTTAACTTCGTTTGTACATTGTCGCAGAGTTCTTCTTAAATAACCTAATTTCCGCATGGCCCTCTTCACAATATCCTATATATGTTCATTCCACCTTAGATCCGATGTTATGATTATGCCTAGGTATTTATAGTTGTTTACCACTGCGAGAGTGCTGCTGCCTATGGAATATAAGAATTTTAATGGCTGCCTTTTGCGTGTTACGGTCATCGCAACAGATTTTTTTGTGTTTATTGACATCTGCCAGTCTGAGCACCAGGTTGCAATCCTTGCTAAGGCACTATTAAGTAGAGCCTGATCGCTGGAGTTGTGAATTTCGTGATAGATTATGCAGTCATCGGCGTATAGCTTGATTTTAACGGGTAGGTTATGAACTATGTCGTTAATAAATATTAAAAAGAATAAGGGCCCGAGAGCAGATCCCTGCGGTATACCGGACTTGACAGGCGCAGGAGCAGAGCACACGTGATCTATTCTGACGCATTGGGATCGGCCACATAGGTAAGCTTCGATCCATGCAAGAAGAGAATTGTTTTTCAGCAGCGGTTCTAGTTTTGAAAGAAGTTTAGGGTGAGAGACGCGATCAAAAGCCTTTTCAAAATCAAGAAATATAATGCCGATTTGGCTTTGAATGTCAATGGCTGTTGCGAAATCGTGAGTTAGCTCCAGGAGTGCTGTTACTGTGGAGAGTCCTTTTCGGAACCCATGTTGCCTGCTGTCGATTAGATTATTATGTTCAACAAATGTCGAGATATGATTAAAAATAATGTGCTCAAGAACCTTGGAACATGTACACAATAATGATATTGGCCTATAAGACGAAAGTAATGATGAATTATCTGCTTTGGGTATCGGCACGATTTTACTGCATTTCCAATCAAAGGGGATTTCTGCTTTAGTCAAAAAAAGATTGAACATAATACATAAATATTTACTGCACCACTCGGCATACCTAACAAGGAAAGCATTGGGTATACCATCAGCACCTGGTGACTTTTTGTTGTCGATATTCAGCAGTAACGACAGAAGGCCCTGTTCAGAAACAATAACATTATTAATTGGCAGACAATGTAACACTAAGTCGGGATGTGGTTTCTTAAAATCGTTTGTGAATACTGAACAGAAAAATTGATTAAAAGGAGATGCCACTTGCGGTTGTGACGTTATTGTTTCGCCATTTGTACACAATTTGTATGTTATTTTCTTTTTAGGAGACAAATGCCGATAGAACTTTTCTGGCGCGGTGAGCAGAAAGCTCTTCATGGTGACGTTGAAATAGTAGTCCTTGTTCCTTTTTATGCATTCCTTTACCTGCGTACGTAGCACACAGAGCTTATTTTTGTTGGCCGCTGAAGGAGAAAGCCGGGTTTGCTTTCTTAACTTTTTTGTTTTTCGCTCTAGCCGAATAACTTCTTTAGTCATCCAAGGACTAGTACTTCGTACTCGTTTCGTCAAAGCCGGCACAAAATCATTCATGCATTTCATAACAAGACTCTTGAAAAAGCACCACAGAGCATCAACAGAGCAATCGGTAGATTCACTTAAAGCAACAAAATCTGAGAACGAACTGTCCAACAAATCTAAGATAGCAACGTCGTTGGCACGTGCGAATTGCGGGACTACGCGTATGTCTTTGTTTTTCTTAGCAGCAGGAGCGCATGCGATATTCAGCGATACCATCTTATGGTCAGATATGCCATCGTAGACATGCGTAACCGGATTTCGGCAAAGCAGGCTGCTGCTCACGAGGAAAAGATCTAAAATTGATTTAGCGTCTTTTTGTATGCGGGTGGGTTCTTTAACTAGTTGAGTAAAGTTGTGAAAAAAGATTAAATCTACAAATGGCTCAGAAATGACAGATAGTGGTTCAGGAAATTCACTGTCCCACTTGATGGAAGGCATATTAAAATCTCCAGCAAGTACTGTGTTGCAAGTAGCAATGTTACTAGAGCATAGGAATTCATTCAGTGCTTCAAAAAATGTGCTGTTGCTATCTGGCGGCCGGTAGAATGTACCTACAATCAAGGTAAATTCGGTTAAAGAAACCTTTAGCAGTATGCATTCGATATCGGGTATGTCGGGAAGACTGGTTACATGTAATGACTCTCGGAAAATAATTGCTACGCCACCGTTGCTACGCTACGCTACGCTACGTTACTCCAGATTCCAATTGCTACGCTACGTTACTCCAGATTCCAACAACCGCGATACCGATGATTGCGTTTTGCCCGTATTGGACTTTCTACACATGGAGACGAACAGCACCGTGATACACCTCAGCGCCCCATAATCGGCCGCCTCCGCTGCGACCATTCCGATCGTGCTCTGACCCTTTTCGTGCTGCATCACGATACCGACGCAATATGCACCCAGATGGCGCTGACCTCTTGCTCGTCGTCCCGAGCCATCTCCGCTCCACAGTATTTGTTCACCTTCTTGATGTTCCTACTGCGGGGCACCTCGGCGTGTCACGCACGTACGACAGCATGCGCCGGCGGTCCTTCTGGCCTGGCCTTTTTTGCCGCTCTTTCCGCGGTACGTTGCTGCCTGCGATCAATGTCAGCGCCGGAAACGCCCCCGATTCCGCCTAGTGGCCAGCTTCAGCCCATCGAAATTCCGACTGCCTCGATCTGCTTGGGCTTTTTCCCGCATCAACTTCTGGGAACAAATGGATTGCCGTGGCGACAGTTGTGAAAATGGTTATACTTGACAAACGTGCGTCTGATATTGGAATATGGTTGTTCTGCGTGGGATCCTTACTCGAAGCAGAATATAAATGAGCTTGAGCGAGTGCAGAAACGTGCGACCCGTTTCGTGTCAGGCGATTATGGTTTCAGATAAAGCACTGTAACAATTCGGAATGATTTGCGCTGGCCAGTACTTGAACACAGGAGGAAATATCTCAGATTGTGCCTTTTTTATAACTGGCATTGGCAGGGACATTAAACCACCAACATATGTGTCTGCTCGAACCGATCACTCAGTGGAAGTCCGGGGATAGGCGTAAGATCAACATTTTCAAATATACTTTTATTCAGAAAACAATCCACGACTGGAGTGATTTACTCGAACATATCGCTACTGCCCCTGCCTCATCTTTCTCTACTGACTTGTAGTATTTCATGTCTAACCATTCTTTGTGATGAAGACGTCTGTTGTTGTTGTTGTTTGCCTATCAAAAGATGGCACATACTCACACTGGAGGATCGGCCAAGAATCGGGTGGCTGTTCACCTGAACGTAGTTAATAAAAAGGAAAAGCACGTGGGAGCGCAACACCGGTGAATTCTTCCTCATGAACAGAAAAAGGATGAGAGTTTTGAATTCTAAATATAAGACGTCTGGTGCAGATTGGTCTTTTCTTTCTCTTTAGTTTTGGCGGATATTATTATGTCACGCAGACCGTGCGTATGAAATATAGCTAATGGTATCCTATTCCTTTCATAGATGTTTCAAGCGAAGTGTTGTTGGCCTGTCACTGACCGCGGTGTATGTATCTATGTACGGATCCCTATTGATTCCCATTTTTTTGTGTACTCCCCCATACAATAATGCCCATTAGGGCGCTGCAGGTTCAGTAAATAAATAATTACATAAATAAATAGATTATACGACCCGGTATGCTGTAACGCGCGCTTTCCCAACTAGCTGTGCCTCCGGTGTCGCCGACTTTCTTCTCCATGACGTCGTCCTGCTTCATGGCGCTCCTCTTCAACTGCTTACGGATCGAGGCCCCTGCTTTCTTTCTGAAGTAGTTCACGACCTCCTCCGCTCATGCTCGACCCATCACAGGTCCACGACGGTCTACCATCCCCCAAACAAACGGCCTTACAGAGCGTCTGAACCGCACCCTGACGGACATGCTTTCCGGGACGTCAGTTTACCTTTTGTGACGTTTGCCTGCAATTCCTCACTCCATGACATCAACGGATACTTCTTGTACCTGTTCTTTGGTCGCAACCTGCTGCTACCCTTTCACAGCTTACTGCCTGATGAGCCTTCTACTAGCAGCTACGCTTGTGACGCCATTGCCCGTGCTGACGCCGGCCGCCAAATCGTTCGGGATCATCTCGTCGCTTCTCAGACGGCTCAAAAACGTTGTTACGACCTTTATCGGCCACTGCCCTCCCGGCTCCCTGGTACTCCTCTGGCTCCCTGCAGGCCGTGTGGGCCTGTGTGAAAAGCTACTGCCTCGTTACGTCGGTCCTTCCCGCGTCTTGAGGCAACTGAGCGATGTGACCTATGAACTCACGCCGCAGAACCCCACGTCTCCTCCCGCGGCCCCCTCCACACAGCTTGTGCACATCGCCAGTCTTAAACCCCACCACTCGAACCCAACACCTTACGGCGCCCCTTTCGCGGGCGGAGGGAGGTAGTGTTACGGTACACAGTCGCGAACTGAAGACGCTCGCTGGGCAGTTGACGACGACGAGGACGCTGCAGCTAGTGCTTGGTGACGGTTTTTGGTGTGCCTCCTGTCTGCGGCCTGTAGCGTCTGCTGGTGAGCTAACTCCCGTAATAGTATTCTTTATAACTTTGCATACGCGGCTTGTCAGGCAGAGGCGGCGAAAAGAGTCGAGAAGAGATTTACACGGTTTCAAGGCAGGGATCACACAAGCAGCCTTCCATGCTTGGTGCATAAACCTCCTTGACACATAGGTCGTTAAATATCTGTAGAAGTACCGTTTGAGTCTACGGTGTTTAAGCATGCTCTACGTAATGACATCAAGACCAGCAGCAGTCTTTGGACGGCAAGATGCAATGCACTTTAACTTCCCCGATTGTGCCCTCATATTCCAACTGAACATGTCGAGCATGAAAGCAAGCGCTTACTTTTTTGTTGTGCATCTGCGACTGATTTCACAAATTCCTTGGGGTCTACCTAAGCGCTTGGACGAGAAATAAGCTGACAAAACTCGTCAGCGAGCATTGTTTCTTGAGCAGCCAGAGCGGTTGCAAGCGCTCGGAAAGGGTTATTCTGCCTGACAGGCCCACATAGAGCTCGGATTCTCATCCAGATCCTTGGCAGTGACGTCTCGGGGGTCAGTGTGCCGCAGAAGTCAAGCGAGCGCTTTCTGCCGAAATTCTGCAGACGCCTACGCAGGACAGAGTGTACCTTTTGAGTTGCACGATATGACTCTAAAAAGCGACTTCGTTGATAAGCCCTCTCCACGCTGAGTCATTCGTATTCTCCGTAAGTGCTAGTGAATTCTCCATGTATATGTCTTCCTTGGTGCAGGACCTCATGTTGTCTTGTAACAGCGAGTTGAAACCACACGTCATTGTCCGAGCTAACTTGCTGAGATGTGTTGAAATGAAAACCCTTCCAGTTGGCACCTTCCAGTTGGCACTCGGCGCCCTCCTCCCTCACAGCACAAGCGAGGGTGTTTTCCGAGTATGGGATGGAGGAGAAGGAGGAAAAACTTCATTAAAGTGAAGGGGAGTTGGGCAAGCTTATGGGTGGGGCCCTCATTCCAGGGCTGCACTGGCTTGAGCTGCCCTGCGGACCTGTTGTATGAGGGCCCGTTGGTCCTCCAGGTTATCGCTAGTCAGCAGCGCCTCCCATCGCTCAAAAGACGCGTTTTCCGCATCCCCACGAAATGTGGAAGAGTGTAGGGTGGGCCTGGCACCAGTGACAGCTGTCGGAATATAATGTTGGGTGTATGAGATGGAGTCTATGGAGGTTTGGAAATGTGTTGGTCTGTATCTGCCGCCAATAGACGGCATCTGGGGTGTCTAATTTCCCATGAGGTAGAGGAAAGTGTCTCCTTTGAAGACGCTGAAACTCGAGGTGTTCGTTATACCTAGAAGGTAGAGGGGTAAAGGCGATCACGGTTTATGGCCCCGCTCGGTTGATGATGCCTCGAGCTAGAGCATGTGCCCTCTCATTTCCCTCCAGTCCCTCGTGGCATGGGGTCCAGGTGATTTGGTGGTGCCTGGTGAGGGGTGTAGTACCCATGAGCCGACTTACGGGCTTGGGAACTCGGCCTCTCAGGAAGTTTCGACACGCGTGTTGCGAGTCTGTGATCACATGAGCGCTTTGGCCTTGGGACTCGTAATGCCAAATGGCAATGGCCGCGGCGGTGGTCTCCGCGGCCGCTGGTGTTTCAGCTCTTACAGAAGCAGTGAATAGAGTGGAGAAGCGGTGGTCGACTGCCGCCACTGCGTACTTGTCATGTTCCGGGTATTCTGCGGCGTCAACTTAAACCACGTTCGAGGAATTGGCTAGGCGTCGGCGTAGGTAGGATACTCGCGCTCGTCGTCTGCCTGTGTGAACGTCTTTAAGCATATGTTTCGGTATCGGGACCGCGCTGATGTATTTCCTGTGTTGTTTTTCAAGAGAGGATTGAGCATCTAGTGCGCGGATGCCCGCAACTGTGCCTACTCAACGTAGGATAGCTCGTCCAGCTTGGGTGGTCTGAGGTCTTGGTGCACATTTGCATAGGATCCCTCATAGCCCCGATTTTAAGTGATCTTTATCTATCTGGACTGGACAGAGAAGCGAACAGCCGTTTTCAAGGAACGAAAGTTATAAAGATCTTTCGCTTTGTTGATGACTTTCTTGTGATCTTGGATTGTAACCAGAGTACTTTCCATGTCGAAGTTTCTAAGACCCTGACTGTATTCTCCGAGTGCCTATCAGCTTTAACTCTAACCCATGAATTGCCGAGCAATGGCTTTGAGATTTTTAGAACTAGGACTCAATTTCACACTGGATCACGTCTGCTGGTCTTATGAGCCAAGGGGAACAAAGCCAATTCTCCCGTTTGATTCAGCCCACTCGAAGTTGGTTAAAAGGAATGTGGTTCAAGGAATTTGCAGAAGTGCCCTTACAAAATCCTGTGTTCGCAAAATAGAAACAAGTTTTTTAGCCCAAGCAGGAAGACTAGAAAACGCAAGCTACTACCCTCCTAAGCTTTTAGCCTCTGTGGCAGAAGCTATCTTCAAAAAATCAAAAGAGCAACATGGCTCAGGCCCTAAGACAGATAAGCCTAGCAGGAACAAAGTAGCGGTTATGCCTTACTTGCACCGCATTTCGCATAATATCAGGAAAACTGGAAAAAGAGGTGGCGTTGAAGTTGTATTCAGTGCTCCTAAACGTCTGTGTCAAATGTGTAACCGAGTAAATTCAACAAGGGAAAAAGTAGAAACGTGCACCGTCCGACACCAGCAGCGTTTTGTCCAGTGTTCAGACTCAGTAGTGTACTCCATTCATGTGCCATGTGGAAAGAGGTATATCGGGCAGACACGTCGCTGCTTAAATGAAAGGCTGAAAGAGAATAACGATAATGTCAGTGTTCAAAGCCGGCACATTGGAATTCATTGTCGCGACTGTAAAGTTTTAGAAACAGGCTGTTCACCTGGATTTGAAACAACGCAACTTTTAGCGAAGTACAGAAGCGCACTGGTTCGTGAAATCATTGAGGCAGGAAAAATACAAGCGCTAAAGGAACAATGCATTAGCAAACCTTCAATTTTATTATGTGATAAATAACTTCCCTATTTGTCACAGAGTTCTGGATTTTAGTCATGCTTCTCTGCCTTCTTTCCCAGCTCTTGGCTTTTTGTAGGTTTTTGTGTAAAGTTTGTCTACTTTCCCTTCTCGTCTTATGATCGCAACATCACACTTGGTTTTCATGGTACCTTTTAGTGTTTTTAGTGTTTCTAACTTTTTGCCGTGTTATTTGTTGGCCCTTCAACCTTTTATTATGTTTACAAGTTTTTCCCTTCCGGACCGTGTTCCTATCGCCCAGTTTTTGCCGGGTTCTTGTTGGCTGTTCTTCTTGGTAACCCTTTGGTGCTTGCGCCTGAATGAATGGCAGATAACAGTTGTGCAGGCAAACTTAATTCGCCTGTCGCGTCTTTAACTCTGTGATATCATTTGACTCATGTTTATCACTTTGAAAATTGGTTCTTGTCTAGCCTTCTATGTCATGGAGCCTGATAAAGGCTTTATATATATATATGTACTTCCTGCTTCTCCTGAAATAAAAGTTGTTATTTCAGCGCTTCTGCCTACGTCGTCCTTCTTCTACTCTGTCCGTTGTTTTTGTGCGCTAGTCCTTCGGACTTCATGGATAACCAACTAGCCCAACAGCAAGCGTTGCTAAAGTTCACCCCTTATGATGATGTCAACTTGCTGCTGCTAAGTACCAGTGCTTGCACTAACCGAAGAGTGTCTTCTCGCATTCTTTGGTGATGCTTGGTAATGCGGCTGGTCATGCGAGCTATCTGGTTTGCGGTGGTTTTGAGAGTCTTGATTGTGTGGGTAACACGGAGGTTGCTTAGTATCCAAAGACCAAGAATGCGGTTTAGGTTAACCTGATGGCTTGTCCCTCGATCGTGAGGTTGATGGGACCTGGAGAGACGCGTCTCGGGCCATGTACTGGTATGACCTCTGATTTCTCCGGGGCGCAGTGGAGGCCGCTTTGCTAGGCGAACTCCTCGACGATCTAGGCTGCTGATTGCAGGGTGGTTTCTTTTTGGCCCAGGGAACCCTTTGTGGCCCATATAGTTATATCATCCGCGTATATGGTAAAGCCGACATTTGGAAGTGCTTGTAGCGCACGCGATAGCCTAAGCATTGCAATGTTGAAAAGCAGGGACGAAATAATAGCTCCCTCGAGGTATGCCTTTGTGTGGCATATCTTTGACGTCGAAGCGGGTCTGTCCGATGCCTATTGTGGCCGTGCGGCCCGTTAGGAACGCATGCACGTAAGCGAAGACCTTTTCTCCGCCGTTAAGGTCATTTATGGCTTGAAGGATCGCCTCGTGGGGTATGTTGTCGAAGGCGCCCTTTAAATCTAAGGCCAAGATGAGATGTTCTTGACCTCTGGGGATGTTGGTAAGCACTTCTAGCAGGAGCAGGAAGGCGTCTTGGGCCGAAATCTCTGGCCTGAACCCAACCATAGTAGGGGGAAGGGATCATTGTCTTCATTATAATTTTGGAGGCAGGTGTGGATGACCCGTTCATAGAGTTTTCCTAAACATGATGTTAGGGAGATGGGCCGGAGAGGGAAGGAAGTAAAGTTTTTGTTTAGGTAAAGTTCAAGTTTATTGTTATTGCATGTACAAGAAACGGGCTTACATATTATATACAGCATCAGGAGGTCCCAGAGTGAGAAGCTGCCAGGGGGACCTCCTATCATTAGTGGGTACATAAGAGTATTAGAGCAGCAAGTAGAGAGCGAACAAACAAAACAAAAGAAAAAGAAAAAGGCGTCAAGAATTACAATTCATAGGGAACAAGTGCAAATAAATAGAAGACAATTAGATATATGCTAAAACAGCGTTATACAGTAATAGCACTATAAATAATCATAAGCAGGAATATCTAGTAATCTGTAATAAAAATTTGGCTCTTCTGCATATTACGAACAAAGAAAAATACAAAGTGTTTTACAGAAACATGAAGCCTAACGATACAATAACAGAAATAATGTAAAGAAAATTTAATAAATGTATTTATGACAAATGAAAAGATGGTTCTGCTAACAGTATTCTTTTCATATTGTGTTTAAAAAACTGCAATGAAAGAGATGACCTAATATTAACAGGGATGCGATTCCAAAGTGAAATACCATAGAAACGAAGTGTAAATTTACCATAGTTAGATCTGATTTTAAGTAATAGAAGATTATAGCGTTCTGAAAACCTAGTATTATTTTTGTTCACGAGGTTATCAAAAGGAAGACTGTCTAAGGTTTATTTCACGATGAAAGAGACGAAATGTAATGAGTGATAACATATGATAGAACAGCTGTTGAATGGGTAAAACGTTAAGACGTTGATAGATAGGTAAAAAATGGCAGCGGAATGAGCTAAAGGTAATTAGTTTTATTGCCTGATTTTGAAGACGTTGAAGTGACGGCTGCTTGCCGTGCTTGGGAATGGTGATAATATCGGCATGACGCCAATCCTGAGGTACAATGCCCATCTCCCAGAGTTCATCATTGAATCAGTCAGTGATGGCATTGATATGCGCATGACTGAGGTTACGAATAATAGCGTTTCTGATTTTATCCGCTCCAGGAGCGGTGTTGCGCTGCAATTCACGGGCTGCGGTTTGCACCTCGGCAGTTGTTATTGGGGCATCAAGTGTGGGGTTTGGTAGCCGTTGTAGGTGGTTGGACAGGGTGGTATTGGAGTGTCGCCAATGTAGCGCGTCCACAAAGCCTCCGTGAGTTCCTTGTCGGTCCCATAGAATTGTTGAGCTATTGTTTGGAGTGTACGATTTGTGGCCGATTTAGCTTTGTCGGGTTTGATGAGACTGCGGAGGATCGACCAAGTTTGAGCAGTACTGAGGGTTCCTTTCAAGGCGGCACAGAACTGTACCCAATTTTGTTGAGCAAGTTGGGTGGAATATTGCTGAGCTTCTCCGTGATGAAGGCAATGCGCAGGCGGAGTTGTTTCTTGAGTCTCTGCTGCTTCGAACGTGTTATGAGTTTATTTCTTGTCTCCCACAAACGTAGCAGTTGTCGATCGAGTTCCGCAGTCGCGGCCGTGCGTTTTATGGTTTGAGTAGCAGAAGCATGAGTATCTCGTATGTGTCGTGTCCACTCTGCAATGCTCGTGATCCTTCCTTCGAGTGGGGGGAATTTTAAAAATTCTTCCCAATTAGTGATCTTCGTATCCCCAATGTAACGTATGAGCTTGGGAGTGGAGGTTGCTGTACTCAGGATGTAATGATCACTCCCAAGGGTCTCACCGAGGTTGGTCCATGTGACGTTATTAGCGTTCTTTGCAAAATATAGATGAGGAGTGGTGTCTCTGCATACGCTGTTGCCAATTCTGGTAGGTGTCGTAAAGTCCGTGGCTAGCCTGAGGCCTTCCCTGTCTGCTGCTTCCAGCAGGGAGGTGCCTTTTCTGGTTTCCTTTGTATACCCCGAGGCTTTATGGGGTGCGTTCAGGCCGCCTAATACTGCAAGCTGGTTTTGGCCTGCTATTCGAGCACAGTACTTTTACAAACTGTTCTTGTTGTGCACGAGGTGAGCTATATAGGTTGAATATAAAGGTGCTTTGTTTTCCCCGCTTTTGTGCGAGGACTTATAGTAATATTGTTACGGTACGCAGTCGCCAAGCGAAGACGACGTTGTTGTGTCGCTGAGTAGTCGACGAAGATGCTGCCGCTAGTGCTTGTGTGCTTACTAAGGAGAAGAAGAAGAGGAAGTGCTTGTGTGA
This sequence comes from Amblyomma americanum, assembly GCF_052857255.1. NCBI lineage: Eukaryota > Metazoa > Arthropoda > Arachnida > Ixodida > Ixodidae > Amblyomma > Amblyomma americanum. Next base: position 12,205,345 of record NC_135500.1, read on the forward strand.
CCCGTTTCGTGGTTTGTCTTCTGTGTACGGCGTATCGTGTCTGCTGCTGAAATAACCTCGTAATATTTGGTGGAGGTTGTGCTGGGTACTACACCACGCCCTGGACCTCCGCAGCAGTCATCACGTTGAATCCATCGCTATGCCGTCCAACGCACCTCCGGCCACAGCGTCAACCCCAGCGCCGACCGTGGTCGTGGCACAGCCTCGCGACCCGGGCACCTTTTGTGGCACCGATGACGTCGATGTTGAAGACTGGCTAGCCATGTATGAGCGTGTGAGTAAGCACAACCCATGGGACGCGACCCTCATGCTTACAAACGTCATCTTCTACTTGGCGGGCACGGCGCGCGTCCGGTTAGAGACGCGTGAGGAAGAACACCTGCAAGCAGAAGCTCCGCGACTTATTTGGCAAGCCAATTGCACGCAAGCTCGCCGCTAAGAAAGACCTCGCTTCTCGAGCTCAGTCATCGACCGATTCTTACATCTCTTACATCCAGGACGTCCTCGCTCTTTGCCGTAAGGTAGACAGCGCCACGTCAGAGACCGACAAGGTGGGCCACATCCTCAAGGGGATCGCCGATGACGCTTTTAACTTGCTACTATGCAAAGACTGCGCAACGGTCGACTCTGTCCTTCAGGTATGCCGGCAGTTTGAGCAAGCCAAACACCGCCGAATTGCTCCCCGTTTCGACCGCCTTCCGAACACGGCGGTGACATCCTCCTGCGAAGACCTGCCAACACTGCAACAGCCGTGCCATCCTGCCAACTTAACCAGAATTGCGCGGAGGGAACTGGAGGCTATGACTCTCATCGCCTTCACCCCTCAGCCGCCTGACGCCACCATTGCCCTGATCCAGGCCGTTGTTCGGCAGGAGTTCGCGAACGTAGGTCTAAATTCTGGCCTAAGCTCTGCGTCGCCCTGTACACCAACCAGCGCTCCATTGATTGCCGCTGCTTCACCGACTCCGGCCATTCCACCGCGTTATCGCTACAGGAATCCTGCGGACTGGAGAACCTCAGACGACCGGCCTACCTGCTCGCGTGTCGGCCACATTTCCCGCCACTGCCGCAGCCGTTGGTTTTCCCCACCTCACTCTACTAATTATGATCGTCGTATGGACTACAGACCTCGTTCTGATTACGATCGTCCTGCTGACTACGGACCGCGCCAGATGTCTCCCCGTCCCGAGTTTTCACACGCCAACGACACTCCGACTCCACGCAGGTACAGCCGCTCGCCTTCACCTCAGATCCGTCGCTCCCGTTCGCCGCAACTTCAACGCCCGTCCACTCCGCCCTTACCTGGCTCTCATTCGGAAAACTAACCAATGCAACTCCCGGAGGTGACGCTGCATTGACGACACGGCCCGAAAATCCTCTCCTGACTCCCGCTCCTCGCCGCAACCTTCTCGATATCTGCGTGGACGGTGCACCAGTTAAGGCTCTGATTGACACTGGCGCTCAAATTTCTGTCTTGAGCTCTTCCTTTCGCCGTCGTTTGAAGAAGGTTGTGACACCCGCCGTTTCCTCAGCCGTTCGTGTCGCCGACGGCGGTGCTGCTGCCGTCGTTGGAAAGTGCACTGCGCGTGTTTGCATTGCCGGGCGTACTACAGCCGTCCTGTTCACTGTGCTCGACCACTGCCCCACGATGTGATCCTCGGCATCGACTTTTTAACAACCCACGCGACGCTAATTGATTGCTGCACTGGCCTTCTTCGTTTGGACCTGCCGCTCTGCTCTGAAAGCGCCGATTACAAGCCGTCCCGCTTACGTGCCGCTGAATTTATTCGCCTGCCGCGCGATTCTGCAGTCTATGTTCCAATGTCCCCGGTTCTCCCCGTTCCTAATGGTGCCTATGTCACTTGTTCAATCAAGGACGTTGTCCTTAATTCAGCGAAATGTCATCCTTCCATACACCGTCCTGACCGTCATCGGTAACCGCACCTACCTTCCGATTCTCAACTTCAGCCTCTCTACTCCGGTTTTACCCTGTGGAATCGCACTCGCTGAACTATTTCCTTTGGCCGAATGCACAGCTTCTGCCATCGCAGCTGAGCCTCAGACTTGTCTCCCTGATCCCCGCTCGGCAGCTTCACGTCCAGACCTTATTTCTGCAATGATCGCGGCGGATTTGCCATTTGACCACGCCAGCGCGCTCACCACCCTGTTAGTTTCCTGCAGTGACGGCTTCGATTTTGGGAATCGTCCTCTCGGCCAAACTACCGTCGTGACCCATCACATAAATACGGGCGATGCCAGCCCCATACACAGAAGGCCCTATCGTGTCTCCCTTCCTGAGCGCCATGTCATTCAGACGGAGGTGGACAAGATGCTGGCGAACAGCATTATCGAGCCTTCTAGCAGTCCGTGGGCATCTCCTGTTGTGTTGGTTAAAAAGAAAGATGGCAGTTGGCGCTTCTGTGTCGTCTATCGCCATCTTAATCAAATAACAAAGAAAGACGTCTATCCTTTTCCGAGAATTGATGACCCCCTCGACTGCCTACACGGCGCAAGCTATTTTTCTTCTATTGATCTCCGCTCCGGCTACTGGCAAGTTGCTGTTGACGAACGGGATTGTGAGAAGTCAGCCTTTGTCACCCCCGATGGCCTGTACCAATTCAAGGTCATGCTTTTTGGCCTCTGCAACGCTCTTGCCACCTTTGAGCGTATGATGGACTCGCTCCTGCGTGGATTCAAATGGACGACGTGCTTGTGCTACCTGGATGACATTGTCGTTTTCTCCCCCACTTTCGAAAGCCACCTACACCGTCTTTCTACTATCCTTTCCGTCTTCCGCCGCGGCGGCCTCCAACTCAACTCCAAGAAGTGCAGCTTCGGCCAGCGCCAAATCAAGGTCCTCGGCCACTTGGTCGATGCTTCTGGTGTTAAGCCCGACCCTGACAAAGTTTGTGCCGTCCGCGAGTTCCCCACCCACCGTTCCTCGAGCGATGTGCGCAGTTTCCTCGGGCTCTGCTCGTATTTCCGCCGTTTTATCCCCAACTTCGCCGACACGGCCCGTCCCCTTACTTCCCTCCTGAAGATGTGCCGTTCTCCTGGGGCCTTGACCAAGCTAGCGCCTTCACCGCACTTGTTGCGGCCCTCACTGCTCCACCTGTGCTGGCCCATTTCCACCCTTCTGCGCCTATACGGAACTTCGCACCGACGCCAGTGGCCATGGTATTGGGGCCATCCTTGCGCAGCGCCAGCACGACCACTATCGTGTCATTACTTACGCCAGCCGCCTGCTATCTCCGTCTGAACGTAACTATTCCATCAGTGAGCTGGAGTGCCTTGCACTTGTTTGGGCGTTAACAAAATTCCTCCCTTATTTGTTTGGGCGGCCCTTCTGCGTCGTTACGGACTACCATGCCTTGTGTTGGCTCTCCTCTCTCAAAGACACCACAGTCCGACCGGGTCGCTGTGCCTTGCGCTTGCAGGAATACACATTTACTGTTGTTTACAAGTCCGGCCAGTTGCGCCAAGACGCTGACTGTTTGTCCCGCCATCCTGTCGATCCTCCTGATTCCCACAACCATGATACCGACGATTGTGTTTTGTCCGTCTCGGACTTTCTACACATAGACGACGAGCAGTGCCGTGATCCATCTCTGCGCCCTATAATCGACCGCCTCCGAAGCGGCACTTCCGATCCTGACCTGAGCTTGTTCGTGCTGCAGCACGATATTCTCTACCGTCGAAATATGCACCTTGATGGCGCCGACCTCTTGCTCGTCGTCCCGACGCATCTCCGCCCCACGGCCCTTGCCCAGCTTCAGGACGCACCTACTGCAGGGCACCTCGGCGTGTCCCGCACGTACGACAGCGTGCCCCGGCGGTTCTTCTGGCCTGGCCTTTACTGCTCTGTCCGCGGTTACGTTGCTGCCTGCGATCAATGTCAGCGCCGGAAAACGCCCCTGCTCCCGCCTAGTGGCCCGCTTCAGCCCATCGACATTCCGACTGAGTCATTTTTCCGTGTTGGTCACGATCTGCTCGGGCCTTTTCCCACATCAACTTCCGGGAACAAGTGGATTGCCGTTGCGTCCGATTACAGTACCCGGTACGCTATCACGCGCGCTATCCCAGCCAGCTGTGCCTCCGATGTCGCCGACTTTCTCCTCCATGACGTCGTCTTGCTTCATGGCGCTCCACGCCATCTGCTTACAGACCGAGGCCCCGGCTTTGTTTCTAAAGTGGTTCACGACCTTCTCCGCTCCTGCTCCACCCATCACAAGTTCACCACGGCCTACCATATCCCCAAACTAACGGCCTTACTGAGTGACTTAACCGCACCCTGACGGACATGCTGTCCATGTATGTCTCCGACCACCATCGTGACTGGGACGTCAGTTTACCCTTCGTGACGTTCGCCTACAATTCCTCACGCCATGATACCACCGGATACTCCCCCTTCTACCTGCTTTTTGGCCGCGACCCGTTGCTACCCTTTGTGAGCTTACTGCCTTCTGACCCTTCTACTAGCAGTTATGCTTGTGACGCCATTGCCCGTGCTGACGCCGCCCGCCAAATCGCTAGGGATCGTCTCCACGCTTCTCAGACCGCTCAGAAACGTTACGACCTTCATCATCGTGACGTCCATTACCCTCCCGGCTCCCTGGTACTGCTCTGGCTCCCTGCACGCCGTGTGGGACTGTGTGAGCAGCTCCTGCCTCGTTACGTCAGTCCTTACCGCGTCTTGAGGCACCTGAGCAATGTGACCTATGATCTCACGCCGCTGCACCCCCACTCTCCTTCCGTGCCCCCTCCACACAGCTTGTGCACGTCGCCCATCTTAAACCCTACCACACTCACCCACCCCCCTAGGCCTCTCCGGGTCTGTGCCTTCCTCCGCGGGGCGGAGGGGGGGGGGTGTAGTGTTACGGTACGCAGTCGCCAAGCGAAGACGACGTTGTTGTGTCGCTGAGTAGTCGACGAAGACGAACACGCTGCCGCTGGTGCTTGTGTGCTTACTAAGGAGAAGTGCTTGTGTGACCCGTTTAGTGGTGTCGTCTGTGTACGGCATACCGTGTCTGCTGCTGAACTAACGTCGTAATAATATGTGGTTAATCCCGGTAACTGAGGTGGAGTGGGCCACAGAGGCTATGGATTTTGATACATACTCTGCGACGCGTGGGGAATCCGGATTAAAAATTCTGTAGTAGCCTCTTATGGTGGCGGATTGCGTTCCTATTTCTTGAAAGCAGATGACGTCGGGTGGAGCAAGCGAGGTCTGAATGAAGAGTTGCAACGAGGGTCCTTTTTAATGGAACGATCGACAGTTCCACTGCCATATTTCCAATTGATTTGGGATGTCTCGAGAGGTGCCATCGAGGCTGCTTTCTGCGTCACTGACGTCGTTTATGTTGTTGATGCGCCTGTATACCTTGGCTCTTGGGTTTTTATGTCGTCCACTCTCTCGCGTGGGCCGTGTTCCAGGACGCGGACGCTGCGTTGGAGCTCAGCTACGGCCTGCCCTACCTCTGTACTGGTCTGCGTCTGAGCTTGCTTCTGGGTGAAAAACTGTTGTTGCTGGGTGACGAGCGTTTTAATTGCAGCTTGTAAGCTTGCAAGACTAGTGAGTTCTGTCGGGGATGCCACTACTTGCGCATTGGGTCTTACTGCCCTAGTTTGAGTCCCTGGTGTTTGTTGTTGTGCTGACTGCGCGGGTTGTTGTGCTTCTAGGCGCTGAAGGCGCCGATTTATGTCATTGACTTGTTCTCTAACGTGTGTGTTGTCTTTTTTCTAGTTGTGAACATTTAGAGCAGGTGTTTGAGGGGTGAGAGACGCTTAAAGCTGGCCAGCTGACCTGATAATGGATGTTGGGTGGTGTCTTTTTCATTGATTTCTTGTGGCTCTTCTTCCCGGTAGACGTTGACGGGATGGAGGATCGGTCCTCTGGTTGGTGTAGGTCCGCCCTAGATCTCGAGTGCGAACGTGATCTCGACCGGGAGCGCGATGAGGTTTCTTGATCCCAGCGGAACCACGTGACCCGTAGGTTGGGGGGATTGTCGGCTCTGCTGAGATGTTGAGATGATTTGGTCTGCCTTTGTGGATTCTGCTTTGTCCCTTGCAAGTTCCCCGTCTTATTAGGGAGGAAGGGATTCTTTTGGCTGCGTCGAGTGTCGGACTTAAGGCGCCTTTGGCATTCCTGGGACCTCGCGTTCTGGGCCTCTCCGCAGGCTGCGCAGCGTGGGGAGCAGGTATGGAGTTCACCTTGATCCCTCGTGCCACAGTTGCGGCAGATCTTGAGGTCTGGTGTTGGGCACACCGGTGTCCGATGCTTTGGCATATATACCTGGCAGACTCTTCGGGTGAGTTAGGTTTGTAGGCGTAGCATGCCGTTTCTCTCCCGTAGTAAAAGACCCAACGGGGAGGTGTCGGCGAGCTGAACGTGATGACCGTGTCGTTGATTTACCGAGCATGCGGGCTTGCAGGATTTCAACTCCTTGGGTTCGAACTCTGAGATGGGCCATGAGCTCGTCCGCCGGGGTGTTGGGTCCCAGTCCATGTATGACTCCTCTCGATACTCCGTCTGGTGCCGCCACGTATGTGTTGACGAGGTATTTCACGTTTTCAAGCGTTATATGGGTGATTTTCCTTAGTATTTCGGCTACCTCTTGGTGAGCGGTGCTAATTATAATGATGTTAGAGCCCGGCCTCACACGAACCAGGAATTTAGAATCTTCTACTTGATTTTCACAGGCTGGAGATAAAGCTCGGGATATTTGGTGGTTGGTAAAACTCTTGACCAGGAGGCCTTTCTTCGGCCGTATTACGATTTTGAAGTCGTTCTTCGGAAGAGGCGGAAGCTTGCGTAGTTTTATTGACAATGGGTTTGGCTTTTGCTTGACGAGCGAAGGCGATGGTAGGGTGTTAGTAGGCGCGAGCGTGGTACCCGCAACCAGGACTTGCTGACCTTTAGCGAGGCGGCGTTTCGTGCGATTGTAGAGGTTTAGCGTCCAGTTTTAGTAAGGGTTCTTCGGCGGCGTCCCCAGCGTTGGTCCCTTTCCCTTCGAGGAGGTGGAATGTCCTGGATTTACATTTCGGCTGAGTCATGACTTCTTCCGGCAGCGGCAGGCAGCGAGCACAGCCCGCTGGGGCCTGGCTGGGAAGCGATGCAGTTATCCATGTGACATGACGCGCTGCCTCGCCGTGCGCCGCCAGAGCGGCGTTAGGCTTAGCGCATCGGCGCCGCCTCGGATGTCTTCAAAGGCAGCTTGTGCAAAAATAAGGGGCACTCACGGCCAACGAAGTTCTCGAAGAGGTCCAGGGAGTGGTTAGCCAAGCCTGAAGTTAAGATTTCGGGAGCTTGGATGAGGTAACTCTGCAAAAAGGCAGAAAGTTGACGGAGCCCATATGGAGCGCGTCCGCTCCGCTCGGCTCCTCAGCTTTCCTCCACAAGTATGGAATATTGGTCGCTCCTCGGAGTTTCAATGTCTGTTGCCCAGCCCACATCAGATGCAAGGTCCGAAGTACAAGCTGTACAACTGAAATATCGGAAGTCACGCTGGAAGGTGGAGCCTTTGTTATGCGCACAAGTTACATTTCTTAGCAGAACACTCAGCAATCTTTCCAGGGGCATCGCAGTGATCACTACCACAAGCATTATTGTGAGCGTTCAGGTCTTCACATGTCAGCAAATATTAGCCCGAGATTTTGAAGATAGATACGAGGAATCAATCGAAAGGCGACTAGAGTCTTGCACGTAAATACTTAAAACAGTAACACACAGAAGAGTTAACTTCTGGCCTAGTTGGTGATCAGACATAATAAAAAGATTTTTGCGCCAAGACAACACACACAAGAAAAGACGAGAGAAACTGAAAGCCCTAAGGACGCCACAAAGTGAAAAGGAGACACACATGACAGCGTGTGTGTCTACTTTTCACTTTATCCCGTCCTTTGCGCTTTGAATTTCTCTCGTCATGCACCAACTGGCCCGGCTGATTTCCCTCTTGGACACACAAGAAAGGCCACACCACGGGCGCTCAGTTCAACTGTTTAATGAGGGTGAAAGCACTCGACATATATAGCCCTCCAAATCCAGCGCGCGTGCGCACACGTACAAGGCACTTCAAGTAAAAAGTCTTATCAGAGCAGGCGAGAAAGAAACTTCAGCTCAGCCTCGTAAAGGAAAACCGATGTGTCACTTACGCAGTCGGTACCAGCTCGCGTGAAACGCGAGAAATGTTTTATTTATTTTTTCAGAATACCTTCATCGCCAGAAGGCATTATTGTACGGGGGGTTTAGTACATGGTGGTCACACAGCGGAAAAAGTTCGCCATATTGCACGTGAATACACCAGTGAAGAACGACCAACACTAAAATAAAAAAACGCCCGAAAACATAGAGTGCAATAAAAATGTAGAACAATAAAAGGAAATACACAAGAACAGCTCACACAGTAGTATAGGCTAAAATATTATAAGGCCTCAAAATATATGATAAAAACTCAATGAATAAGGCTCTCAATAGAATTTTCAATATCAGGCGCATCCATCACTTCATTCGGGAGCTGGTTGCAGTCACTAATCGTGTGAGGAAAAAATGAATAATTAAACACATTAATACGGCACTGATAAGGTCTAATTTTGTTAACATTGTCCCACCTGAAGGAGACGTAATGTGGCTCCATTATGTAGGCTGTTTTGTCAATAACTTTTGTTCCTGTATACATTGTGAGGGGATTTTAATCTTAGTATTTTCCTGCGTGACGCGAGTGTTTTCCAAACCAATCCTTCGAATAATACGGATCCCCTAACTAAAATTATAATTTCCTGCTACAAATCGCGCTGCTTGTTTATGGACACGTTCTATTTTAGCTATGAAGTTTTTTTGTGTATGTATCTCAGGTTACGCATGCATATTATAAAATAGACCTAATGCTAGTTATATACAAGATTCCTTTCAGTGATGACGGAGACTGCTTAAAATTTCGCTGGAAAATAGCTTTGGCGGTAACTAAGTCAATGTGATTGGACCAGTCAAGCGTTTCAGTAAACGTAACTCCGAGGTACTAACATGTTCTGTGTTTTGAATTTCAATATTATTTACGTTATATGCACTGGAATGTTTTTATTTTTCTTGGTAAAGTACACATGATAACACTTACGGGTATTAAGAGTCATCTGTCACCGGTTACACCAGACAGCTACTTTATCTAGGTCACCCTGCAAAGCAGATATATCGGCAAGGCATTTAACGGAACGATACACATGACGCAGTCGTCGGCATAAAGTCTAACGTTACATTTAAGATCCTCGACTATATAATTAATATAAGGAGAACTCTAGTTTGGGCTAGTTGGTTCATGATTCACAAAGAAAACAGCGCGAAATACGGAGACTAAAGAGAAACAAACACCACAGGACCAGCGCCAACTTACAGCTGAAATTTATTTCGCGTAAACCCTGCCTTTTTGTAAGCCAACACGCCGTAACAACTGTGCAATCCCGCATTTGCAAAGTCATGAAGCCAACGCACGCCGTACAACAGATCACTGAAAGGGATCTAAGACATGAAGCACGATAAGTAACCACGTATCATATTGTAACGAATAGTACACCAAAAGCACTTGGGGACCAAGGAGCTACACAGCCGGTAGAGCGAGCACGAGCAGGAAGAAGATTTTCTTCGTCCTCTGCTTCTATCGCCTGAGTTCCCTTCGTCCTCCTCTTCTATCACCTGTGTCATTGCTCCCTCCCCTGCAGCATCGCCCCGATGCGGCCATCGTGCGCTAGAGTGACGAGCAGAAAGCGAGCGTGCTAGGGTGAGGCACGAGGATCACAACATAGAACAGGGCACAGCGGTCAGCCTCAAGTTCAATCGGGTGGTCGGTCGTGGTACGGCTTCATACGAACGACGTGCACAACGTCGGTAAGCTTGCGTCTGTGGGATGAGCTGGCTTGGGTGGCGGGTTGAACTTCGTAGGTGACGTCGCTAATGCGGCGGAGGACACGGTATGGGCCGAAGTATCGACGGAGTAATTTTTCAGACAGCCCGCGGTGACGAACGGGCGTCCAAATCCACACTTAGTCGCCTGGCTCGTAGGCAACGAAGCGCCGTCCCTGGTTGTAGCGGCCAGCGTCTAGTTGCTGTTGACGGTGTATGCGCTGCCTTGCAAGTTGCCGCGCTGCTTCCGCACGCTGCACAAAAGTGGCGATGTCGAGGTCAGGGTCACTCTCGCAGTGGGCGTCAACAGGCAGCATAGCATCCAGCGTAGTAGTAACTCGACGGCCGAAGACAAGCTGGAAGGGAGTGAGCCGCGTTGTCTCCTGCAGTGCCGTATTGTAAGCGAATGTAGCGTATGGCAGAATTTGGTCCCAGGTTTTATGCTCTATATCCACGTACATGGAAAGCATGTCGGCCAGAGTTCTGTTGAGCCGTTCCACCAAGCCATTGGTCTGCGGGTGGTACGCCGTCGCACGTCTATGGCTGGTGTGCGTCAGTTTCAGCACAGCCTGGGTTAGGCGGGCTGTGAAAGCTGCCCCACGGTCAGTAATAATGACCGCAGGGGCGCCATGACGCAGGACGATGCTGTGGACAAAAAACTCGGCTACTTCGGCAGCAGTTCCGCTCGCAAGCGACGTGGTCTCAGCATAACGTGTCAAGTAGTCCGTCGCAACAGCGATCCACCGTTTTCCAGTGGATGACTTCGGGAAGGGGCCAAGGAGATCCATTCCAGCTCCTTGTAGCTCCATGGTCCCCGAGTGCTTTTGGTGTACTATTCGTTACAAATCTGGTGGAGGTGCTGGGTACGCTTCCAGACCCGCGCAGCCCACCTGTGATCAGGGATCTCACCCCGGTCCACCAGCGCCGCGGCCGCCGCCTGCGAGGAGAGTCCCCAGAGTTCGGACCCCTTCCGGCAGCCACCAGGACGACACAGCCTCGGACGTCGGAGGAGCCAGCTGCCATGTCAACTGAGAGTAGGCTCCCAGCTCACATCCTGTGCCAGCAGCCATGAACACCCCCGTCTTTTCATGGCGACGTGTTCGAGGACGCCGAGGACTGGCTCGAGACATTCGAGCGTGTCTCCCGTTACAACGGGTGGAGCGATGAGCGGAAGCTCCACAACGTGTATTTCGCTCTCGAAGAGTCGGCGCGGACATGGTTCGAAAACCATGAGGCTTCGTTTCCATCCTGGGAGGCCTTCTGCCGCAACCTGCTCGCCACTTTTCCAAACGCCGACCGCCGGGAGCGAGCTGAAGCTGCGCTACACTCGTGCAACCAGCGCCCGAACGAGAGTGTCCGCATGTTCTTTGAGGACATGACTCGCCTTTTCAAGCGCGCGGACCCCTCTATGTCGGAAGACAAGAAGCTTCGCCATTTAATGTGTGGTGTCAAGCAGGAGCTATTCGCGGGACTCGTGCGCAGCCCACCGCGCACTGTGGCCGAGTTTCTCAGCGAGGCGGCCACCATGGAGAAGACTCTACAGCAACGAGCCCGCCAATACAATCCTGACGTCAACGCCTTCGGGCCAGACACCTGTTCTATGCATCTCGGAAGCGCCCCGGACGACTTACGCGAACTCATCCGTTCCGTCGTCCGGGAGGAACTCCAAGCCCTTCGGACGCCTTCTAACATGCCATCCTTCGCGTCGCTGACTGACGTCGTCCGCGACGAGGGGCGCCTCGCAGCCCAACAACAAGCATCTGAGGTACCCCTCCAGCTTGACGCAAGACCCACGTACGCGTCTGTACTCCGTCAAGCTCCGACGTCGGGCTACACCATCAATGCCGCGGCTCCATCAGTGCGGCCACCGGGTCCCCCTCGTGACCCCGCTCTGCCAGCCTACGAGCGGACGCGTAAGAGTCAAGTGTGGCGGGCCCCAGACCGTCGGCCCCTCTGTTATCATTGTGGCGAGGCGGGTCACCTCTATAGGGCGTGCCCGTACCGCCGCGTGGGCCTGCGGGGTTTCTCCCCGGACGACCCCTGCCCTCGCAATGGCGAAAGGCCACTTGAGATAGCCTCTCACCTATTGGAGCGGCAGAATCTCGTCACATCCGGTCGCCGCGGGTCTCGATCACCGTCCCCAATGCGCTACCGTTCTCCAAGTCCCCGCGGAGCGCAAAGCTATTCCGGACGCCGTTCGCCCAGCCCACGCCGGAAAAACTAATGCCGGCGGCCTCCGGAGGCAAGGCCGCTGCTGTAGGGAAATGTGAAGATCCTCCGCCACCATCACGCCGATACGCCATTTCGCTAGGGGCAGGTAGCGACAGCATCCGACACGCTATTTCCGATTTGTACGTAACAATTGATGGAGTCGACGTCTCCGCCTTACTCGACACCGGTGTCGATTACTCCGTAATGAGCCGTGCCCTCGCCCAAGAATTAAAGTTTTGACGCAATGGTCTGGGCCGAGCATTCGTACTGCTGGGAGTCACCTGATTACCCCTGCTGGCAAGTGTACTGCAAGGGTCGGCATCCGTGGTTTTCTGTACGTCTGTGAATTCGTGGTACGGTCCGAGTGTTCGAGGGACTTGATCCTGGGCCTCGACTTTCTGCAGACGAACGGCGCTGTCATTGATCTGAACGAAGCCCGGATCACGTTCTCGACGAAACAGGCCGTGGCGCATACCGACAGAGATCCGGGAATCAACGCTCTGCGTATAGTTGACGATGACGTGATGGTGCCACCACGGTATAGCGTCCTGGTTCTCGTGAGACATGACTTGTTCCACGATTACGAGGGTATCGCGGATAGCCACCTCCCGCTGCTGCTCGCGAAGGGAATAGCCGTCGCTCGAGGCCTCGTCCAGTTGCATAACGGTTGTACTAGTGTCCTACTCACGAACTTCGCCAACGAGGTTCAGCACCTCGCCAGGGACACGGCTGTTGCCTTACTTCACGAAGTTACTGTGTTGCCTGATTTATGCGCCGTCGGGGCCAGCCCTCAAGACGAGGCCGCACCATGCCACGCCCTGCAGACCGTGAAAATCAACCCGGACTTGACACCTGAGCAGAAGAATCTCCTGTCTGCTCTTCTAGCAGATTTTGCAGATTGCTTCGCCACCAGCTCCAGGGTCGGTCGTACGCCTGTCGCCAAGCATCGCATCATCACAGACGAGGCCACGCCGCTTGTATGCCAGCGCCCATACCGTGTTTCTCCTAAGGAACGCGAAGCCATTAAAACGCAAGTCGATGAAATGCTTGCAGACGATGTTATTCAGCCGTCAACAAGCCCATGGGCGTCGCCCGTGGTCCTCGTCAAAAAGAAAGACGGCACCTTGAGATTCTGTGTTGATTACCGGAAACTAAACAACGTGACCAAAAAGGACGTTTATCCGCTTCCCAGGAATGACGATGCCCTCGACCGATTACGTGACGCTTCAAATGAAATCAAATCAAAGGTTTATTTGCACTTCATACAAAGAAATGCAGGGCACAGGGACAAAAAAGCTTGTCAGAAGACAGCTTGACAGGGCCCCTGCGCCCTTACAAATTGCTGGCGTACAGTGCAACAAAAAGCATCACTAAGGACTGAAATAACATGACATAATTACCACAATCAAAACGAAATTAGGTACACAAAAGAACTGCTACAAAGATTTAGTTGTTTTGACCTTGAGGAGTGATCAGTTGCATACACATTTATTAAAAATTCAACAGATACGTCTTAAGTTCGGCCGATTTCATGCTGTATATGTTTACATTTTTTGAGATTAACTCATTTAGAAGCCTGCTTATACGATTTTCAATGCTGTTCCACCCCTGACTCGTCCTAGAAAACGGAACCAACCATGATTCCTGGTTCCGAAGAGAATATTGCACGTCAGGAGGCCGTTTCAGATTAAGCAGTGATAGATATGCCTTATTATTGAATTTCAGGCATGTCTTATATCGCGTTATCAGTCGGTAGCTGTACAAGTTAGTGAACGGTAAAACGTTGTACGCTTGAAAAAGAGGCATTGATGGTGCGTCCCAAGAAACTCCCGCAACTTGCCGGAGAGCTTTTTTCTGTAATATGTGGATTCTATTAATATTTACCTTTGATGTTGTACTCCAAACTAAAGAGCAGTAGTCTATTTGGGATGAAAAAAGGCAATTATATACCTGAAGTTTAAGCCTTGCAGGTAAGACATGACGGCAGTTACACAGTACTCCAACTACTTTCGCCAAATTAGCAACGACATAGTTCACATGCGAGTTCCATACCAAATGTTCATTAAATATGACACCGAGCACCTTAGTCTCTGGTACAAGTGCAATCTTGTCTGACCCAATATAGAGGTCAAATCTGCAACTTATGCGTTTTTGGGCCACAGTAAAAAGGATTGCCTTAGTTTTTTTAGTGTTAATATGCAGTGAGTTTGCTTGGCTCCAATGGTGTAACGCCTCAAGGGTGGCATTGGCTGCATCATGAAGATCGTCAAGGCTGTCAGACTTTATAAATACGCTCGTGTCGTCTGCATAGATAATGAAGGAAGCATGGTCTGTGATGTTTACAATATCATTTATATATAAATTGAATAACAAAGGTCCTAAGACACTACCTTGTGGAACACCGGCTTTCAGGAATTTCGGAGTAGAATAGTCCTCATTTATTACGACGGATTGTTGCCTGTTTGTGAGATAAGATTTCAGGAGATTTATTGATACTCCCCGAAAACCACAGTGTTCTAGTTTCGCTAAAAGTGTTTCGTGATTCAAAGAGTCAAAGGCTTTTGAGAAGTCTACAAAAATACCAATAATTAGCTCCTTTGCTTCTAAAGATTTTATTATGATTTCCTTTTGTGTTAATAAAGCAAGTTCAGTCGACATTCCTTTTCGAAAACCAAACTGGCATGGGGATATTAAACTGTGTTTTTCGCAAAAGGAATTCATTCTAGTGCAAATAATTTTTTCTAGTCCTTTGGAAAAGGCAGGGAGGACCGAAATTGGCCTATAATTTGAAAAGTTGTTCTTATCACCTGATTTGTATATCACTACGACCTTTGCACGCTTCATGTCTTCTGGAAATACGCCGGATGTCATGGACAGGTTAAAAATGTGGGCAAGAACCGACAAAATGTGTTCTAAAACGAACTTCACTGGTTTTATTTTGAGACCGTCAATGTCTCTAGCTTTACTGTTTTTTAATCCGAGAAACGCTGCGCAAATTTCACTATATGTCGTTGGAGAGAAGAAAACGCTGTCTTTGTTGGAGGCGCATAAGTACGGAAGGTAGGACATATTATGTTTGCTATCTGCTAGGTTAACAAAATAGGAATTAAAGGCATCTGCTAGAGGCTTTCATGTCAGAGTATTGCCGTCGCACTGTATTTCTAGAATTGGTTTGCTGGATTTACTTCGATTTAAGAGCAGGTTTAACGTGCTCCACAATTCGTCAGCATGAGCAAATTGAGCTCTTGCGAACAGATTGTTGAAGTACGCACGCTTGGCATTTCGGAGAACGTTTGTGAGAGTATTTCTAAATTTTTAAACTGAACCAGGTCTTCTTTTTTTCTAGATTTGATAAATTTGGCGTACATGTGGGTTTTCTTGCGTATCATTTCAAGGCACTCGCGCGTAATCCATGGCTTACGTATCTTTTTGCATTTTTTTATTCTTTTCAGTGGAAAAGACTTTGAATATATGTCAGTGAAAATTGACATAAACTTCCTGTAAGCGTCATTTACGCAGTTGCAATTGTATACCGGTGTCCAGTCTGCCATAGAAAGCTCGTACTTAAATTTGTCAAGAGTATTTGGGGTTATATCTTGTATAAAGAAAGTGTCTCAAGCGGCCAGTGTTTTTTTGGTGCAGTTTGTTTTCCAGAACATGTATATCGGTGAATGGTCGCTAAGAGAAGTCTCTATAACACCACACTCTGTATCTACGTAGCATTGAGTTATGAACATGTCAATGAGGCTCTCAGAGTCTGTTGTAATACGTGTCGGTTCGGTAATGACATTTCTGAAGTTATTTGATTCCAGTAACAACAATAATTCACTAGATGGGCTTCCTTTCTGTAGTATATTGATGTTCAGATCACCTCCTATAACAAGTGCCAGTTTGTTTTCATTCGCATAACTTAAAAGTTTTTCCATAAATTGGAAGAAGCTGCCTTCGTAGCCACATGGAGGACGATAAAGAACAACGAACAAACTATTTCCACAGTGCACCGATAAGGCTTCATAGTTTACACACGAAATACTAAAAGCTGGAGATATGCTTGCTGAATGGGAATTTTCAATCAGCATCGCCACACCACCACCGCGTCTGTTCTGCCTGTTTAGGAAAAAACTCGAATACCCCGGCAGGTTTAGCACATCGTACTCGGATGTATACCAGGTTTCTGTCATCATCAGGACGTGGAACCTAAAAGATAAAGCTGATAGAAAGGCTATCAGTTCGTCGTGCTTATTCTTCGCTGACTGCATGTTGCAGTGAAAAAAACTGATGTGCTTACCAACTCCGGGGTAGACGAAATCTTGTTGCTTAATCATTGCAATTCTTTAAGCAATGAGATAAATACATTGATACATGACTGGAGTTCAGGCATCTTATGAGCACACTTATGGTAGTCTCGGGACAGCGTGTGGCAACGTTGGAAAGCAAGATGTACTGAGAAGAAAAAAAGTACTACAGCGCTTATTTCGGTGCAAAGAACAAAGGCTCCAGTGTCAATGCATGTATCAAAAAATGCACATTGTTTGCTTGGCTTGATAACGTAAAACAAGTGGTCGCAAGTATACACGTACAATTGAAAATGGGAAGAATGGGCACAGCACTGACAATGCTTATCAAGAGTCGAAGTTGGTGTCAGATAAAAGGTCAGGAGTAAAACAGCTAGGTGTGTTTTACAATTCACTCTGTTGTAGGTCGCGTCGCTGGCGACTTTGGTACACAAGACAAAGAAAAGAAAGCTTCAGGAGGAACTTACAATCTTATCTACGTCAGCTGAGCTGGTAATCCTGATTGACGGAAGTTGGTCACTTTCTCGAGCGTAAATTTTGCCATTACGCACCCACACATACTTCCAATGTGCTTCACGTTTGCGCGCCGTGCGAGGCCCAGGAGCCGTTTCAATTCTGGGCAAAGATGTTCATTCACGAATACCAGCTCTTCTGTTTCGAAACCGAGGTCAGAGCAGTTTAGCCTCAGACGCCGACACTTTTCCAGAAGGCTGCCTCGCAGTTGCCTACGGGCGAACTGAACGATTATGTTTGTCTTGTCAGAGTTCATGATCGGCACGCGGTGAATGACTTCAATGTCAGCAGGAAGCACAGGTACATGAACTTTTTCACCAATTTTTGCGACCAATTCGTGAAGGTTCTCTTCTGCTTTGCGTGGAATGCCCTTTATTTCCACGTTCTTGATTCGAGAATATTGCTCTACTCCAAGGATCCTATCCTTGTGCGTTTTCACCTTACGAGCTAGTTCTTCGCACATCGTCTCTAGTTTAGTATTAGCAACTTTCAGCTCCTTGTTTTCAGCTTTAATTTCCTCGTATTCCGCACTCATGAAGCTTAAACTCTGTTTTATTTCTCTCATTTCCTTCCTAAGTTCTCTTTCACAGCTCTCCTTAAAATCTTTCGACTCCGCTCGTAGCTCACGTTTCACTTCGTTAACCAATGCAGCTATTTCTTTAGACACCATGGTTCAGGAACAAAATCACAAATTGGCAGCAGTGGCAGCAGAAAAAAAAAGAAGAAGAAGCTCGAAATTCGCACAAACCTGCGTGTAAGGGGGCGTACTGTAAGTTCGATCGGAGCCTCTTGCTGCCACTGCCGCCAAATGCCGGTTTCCGGTGATGCTCGATGTTTTATACCGACGCTGCGATGAAGGGACCAATGGCAGGTGATTCTAGGCAGTCACGAGGCAACCCGTGAAAAGTGCGTCGTGTGTCCGGCGCAGATATGGCACCGTGATATGGCACAGTAGATCTTGAATACCCACAGCCAGCTTCAGTTGAAAGTCGTGTTGCCGGGAATCCTGCGTGTAAGGGGGCGTACTGTAAGTTCGATCGGAGCCTCTTGCTGCCACTGCCGCCAAATGCCGGTTTCCGGTGATGCTCGATGTTTTATACCGACGCTGCGATGAAGGGACCAATGGCAGGTGATTCTAGGCAGTCACGAGGCAACCCGTGAAAAGTGCGTCGTGTGTCCGGCGCAGATATGGCACCGTGATATGGTACAGTAGATCTTGAACACCCACAGCCAGCTTCAGTTGAAAGTCGTGTTGCCGGGAATCCTGCGTGTAAGGGGGCGTACTGTAAGTTCGATCGGAGCCTCTTGCTGCCACTGCCGCCAGGTTCTTCTCCTCATTAGATCTCAAAAGCGGATACTGGCAGATAGAGGTGGACCAGAGAGACCGAGAGAAGGCGGCTTTCGTGACTCCAGATGGTTTATACGAGTTCAAGGTGCTCCCGTTTGGTCTTTGCTCGGCGTCGGCCACGTTCCAGCGTATGATGGACACCGTTTTATCCGGTCTGAAGTGGCAGTCTTGCTTGGTGTACTTGGACGACGTCGTCATTTTCTCGCCTACCTTCGATCAACACTTGGGCCGGCTGCGCAACTAACGATCAAGCCCGAGAAATGTCATTTTGGTTTCAAGGAACTTCGCTTCCTTGGCCATGTTGTCAGCGCACAAGGCGTCCTCCCGGACCCCTACAAGACTGCTGCCGTCTCCAGTTTTCCGCGCCCAACCGACAAGAAGGCACTTCGACGTTTTCTGGGCCTCTGTTCTTACTACCGACGCTTTGTGCCCGATTTCTCCAGAATAGCTGACCCGTTGACAGCACTGACTAGAGACGAAATACCCTTTCTGTGGGGAAGCGACCAAGAAGAAGCTTTTCAGGAGCTCCGCAACCGTCTACACAGCCCCCCGATACTCGCCCATTTCGATGAAGACGCCGCCACCGACATACACACCGATGCCAGCAATGTTGGCCTTGGGGCGGTACTTATCCAGTGCATACTGAAGAAGTTGGCGCGGAAAAACGAGGACAAGCGAGACAAACAAAGACGAGCGCTTACGCGAGCCGAACACTTTCGCGATCGAAGGCGAACTATTCGACGACAGAGAAAGAATGCCTTGCGGTGATCTGGGCCATCAGCAAGTTTCGTCCATACCTGTACGGACGACCCTTCCGTGTTGTCAGCGACCATCACTCGTTATGCTGGCTGGCAAGCCTTAAAGATCCGTCTGGCCGGTTGGCTAGGTGGAGCCTCCGTTTGCAAGAGTACGACGTGACTGTCGTTTACAAGTCGGGCCGGCAGCACCAAGATGCGGATTGCTTATCACGCGCGCCCGTGGACCACGCTCCGCAAGAAATCACCGAAGATCTTCCTTTCATTTGTGCTCTTAGCCCATCCCATGTGGCTCAGCTTCAACGAACGGACCCGGAGCTAGCGCCGCTCATCGAGCACCTGGAAGGTCACAGTGGTCGGGTTCCGCGTATTTTTCGTCGTGGCCTGCAATCCTTCACCATGCGAAATGGCGTTCTCTACAAGCGCAACTTTGGAAAGTCCACCGAAACATTTTTACTCGTGGTGCCCACCCAGTTACGACCTGACATCTTGAGCGCTTGTCACGACGAGCCGTCCGCCGGCCACTTGGGAGTCAGTCGCACGCTGTCAAGGATTCGGGAGAAGTACTATTGGCCCAAATTACTTCCATCAGTGCAGACCTACGTGCGAACCTGCCGCGACTGCCAACGCCGGAAGTCTCCACCCATGAAACCAGCCGGATTTCTTCAGCCAATAGCGCCACCGAAGATCCCTTTTCAACAATATTTTATCATGGCCATCCGGAAGAAAAACTCAAAGGACGTGAAGAAAAATATAACAGCTCTACACAAGAACGAAAATCAAACAATCATGACCACAGTCCCTTAAAAACCGAAAGCTATACAACCGCATGAGGAGTGATACCAGATGACACAACAAGAAACGTGGAAAAAACGTGCAGAATGAATATTTAAGACCAAAGCCGCGTCAAAGGTAGAAAAGGCGAAAGGCAAGATGAGTGCAAAAACCTTTAACCAGAACTGGACAACCAGCAACCATATGAATGATATCCGATGACCAACAAGAAACATGGAAAAAAAGTGAAATAAGTGAAAAACAGGCTCGGACTAAAGCCTGCGTCAAAGGCATAAAATGCGAACAGGAATCGGCGCAAACAACGGCGCATCGTCAGAAAGAATAGCACCCAATGCCGAAGGGAGTGCACAACAAAACGTTAAACTTACAAAAATCTTTCTAGCAAAGTGAACTCCAATGCCGAAGGGAGTGCACAACAAAACGTTAAACTTACAAAAATCTTTCTAGCAAAGTGAACTCCAATGCCGAAGGGAGTGCACGACAAAACGTTAAACTTACAAAAATCTTTCTAGCAAAGTGAACTCCAATGCCGAAGGGAGTGCACAACAAAACGTTAAACTTACAAAAATCTTTCTAGCAAAGTGAACTCCAATGCCGAAGGGAGTGCACGACAAAACGTTAAACTTACAAAAATTTTTCTAGCAAAGTGAACTCCTCGTCGCAAAGCGTCAGATGTGTCAGCAAGCCATTCATTACGCTTAGCGACGAGGAGTTCACTTTGCTGAGTTCACTAACGTGAGGGAGGAAAGGTGTGAGGATGTGAGGGAGGGCAAGGTGCACCATCTGAGGACAAGGATGGAGGCTGGAACCGTACAACGGGCTAACATTTTTTGTCTGTGCAGCCCGTTATGAATTCACGTGTTGAGAGTGCGAGTTCTTATGGCGAAGGTTGCCGGGGAAGACACAGTTTCTGCACTCTGGAGGTACACTAGGTGCTTTCTCCGTCGCCTTACAAATAAAACAAAAAAGGAAGCACGTACGAAGAGCCACAGCTAGCCTTCAAAAGAAAAGGAAAAAGGCAAGGGATTTAGCGATTACCCTAACTTCATTTATATATTTATTTCAGATACCCTCATGGCCCACAAAGCATTATTAAGGGGAGTGGTACACACATTTAAATAAATTTGTTACAAAAGGAGACAATGCATGCAGTAAAAAAAATTACCGGAACAAATACATAATTCAAGACCCGGAACATGAAATGAGGTCAAAAATATACAAATACGAAGAAACGGTAAATCACACAAAGAAAAGTGATGCAAATTGCAAAACGCCACCATTAGTACAAATATTAACACAGCAAGACTGGGTAAAAAAAAAGAATGCGCACGTTTACAAGGAAGCAGGAAATGGAACCAAATCTTTGGTAAGCAATAATGTGTTGATAATTTCTTCTCAAATTCATCAAAGTCATTGGTAAGTGCAATATCTCGTGGTAGGTGGCCCCAGTCCATCGATGTTTTGTGAATGAATTCATGCAGGATGTTGTATGGCACTGTGGAACACCAACCTTGCATGGATGATCTAAACGGGATGAAACATGTGTTGGCGGCGTGAGTAATGTACCTTTAAGGGTGGAATTCATGTGGCAAATTAAAAAAAAAACAGACACAGGCGTGATATTTTCCTGCGCAGTGAGAGAGGGGTTAGTGACAATGTTTTTCATTTCTGTGACGCTGGACAAGCGATCATAGTTACGGACGATGAAACGTGCTGCTCTGTTCAGTACGGCTTCGACGGTGCCGATAAGAGAGTTAGTGAAAGGGTCCCGTACTGAGTTAGAAAGTTAGGTTTGACGTTATAATGACGCGGAGGTATTTGTATGATATTACCGGTGTTAGCAGGGAAGAACAAATAGTGTAGGGAGCGGGGCGCGAATCGGCGCTACGCGAAAAGCATGGATGATATAAGCGCCAAATGCTGCATTTTAGGCGACCCGTTTGATATTCAAGTGGCCTGATTAATGTTTTATTTTAAGTGACAGCCCACTGCAGTGGAAAGCCGGCATCACACCTGGAAGAGACACTGAAGAAATAAAATAAAAAACTTTACAGCTGGAGGAACGGGATTCGATGTTGCGGCAGCACGAACAGACCAGTTCCGCTGCTTCTGACCACTGCGCCAGTGCCAAAGCTTTTTTTTAACATGGCATTTATTATGCTCAAAATATCTTATATTTACATGAAGTTTTTACAAAGCTTTTAGGAAACGCCACGAAAGACATCTAAAAAAGACAGAGCACTAGACGGGAGATAAGGCTGAGCACATCACCAAGAGGGAGTGCCACTCCGGTTTAAAGTCAGTCGGCCCATACACTTCCTTCACATAAACATTCATTTGGCATTTCTTAACATCGTGCCTGTTCGAACTGGCAGGCTGTTGGCTGTTATTGTTGTTGTTTTTACCCTCATACAGTGGCACATGCCCACATAGGGGATCGGCCGAGAATTGGGGGTACAGAGAGTTTAATATTTCCTGGACGAAAATAAAATGAATGCTGAGGAAGGAAGAAGTAAACAAAAAGGAATTGAGAAATGAAACGGGAAAGGCATAACGCACGCAGGAGATCGAGACTGATGTTTATAGCCGAGTGGTTAAATGATAATGATAATAGTAAGAATAAAAATAATATTGAAAAAAAACACTAAAGTTAACAAGGTAGCCAATTTGATTTCAATCAAAAATTTTGGACGGCGGTAAAAACAGACTTGTGGCTGTACCCAAGTATGGTGGCTTCAAACGAAAATATGAATGGGTTGCTCAAAAAAAGGCCAAGCTGTTGTAGGGGTTTCTCTAAAAACCGTCTTCTCATCATGGTGTACTGGCAACAAAACAACAAAAATGGTCTATGGTTTCGTGCCCACCACACAATACGCAGACGGGATTAAGCGCCAGCCCATACCTGTGCAAATAAAAATTTAAGGGTGGGATCCGGCAGCGGAGCCTTGATAAAGATACCTCAAGCTGCCGTGAATGGCATGATTGCCTGCTCAACGAATACCTCCGGTGCAGGTAATCATCATATCTTAAAAGAGATTCAGTTGTCATTCTTAACAAATTCTGTCGCCGGAACCTCGCTGCTGTGATGTACGCTGTAGCCGGAACGATAGGTAGCACGAGGCCATTCAGGGACGCCTTCGCCAGGCAGTCCGAAACTTCATTGGCTGTCACGCCGCTATGACCTGGCACCCATATCATGTGAACAAGGCTGAAACGCTGATGGAGTAATGAATGGAAGGTGTTCAGGATTGGTGAATCCACAGCCGACTCAAGGGACGAACACAAAGAAAGAGAAAGTGTAATGACAGCCACTGAAGAGAAAACTGGCCCTAATTTTCGAATAGCAAGCACCACCGCCAGAAACTCCGCTTGGAAAATTGGGGTGTAGTCGGGAAGCCGCACCAAGAAAAAGCGCCCCTGCCTTTTCATCACATTGTGAGGCATCAGTAGCTATCGTTAAGCTAATAGGTATGCTTTGTGAATGGTCTTCTAATAAACCATTTAAAATGAGGGTGGTAAATGTTTAGCGTTTTTCGGCGAAGTGTCATCACAGGCAATTTCTACAAAGGACCCACTGTTTTTTGTCGGCAGGATGTTATACAAAAGAACATTTAAAAGATCAAATTTTGTACCATAACTACCTGCGGGGTATGAAGCCAGTGGACTACAAAAAAGGAAGTCGGCTGGCAACAAAAAAACAGACAAGGAGCGGTGTAAATCAGATTCATATATCATTAGGTACGTCTGAACAGTTAGGAATTGAAATGTAGATAATAAAGGAGGTATACGGGCTTCAAGATGAAGCACGTTATTGGCCACAAATTTGGGAAGGCCAATGCACAACCGAAGTGCTTCCCGCTCCAAAAGAACGAGCGGGCGAATTTTGTAAGCAGCCATACCAGAAAACAGCACAGATCCTAATTCTAAAATTGGTCGGACATACAAAACTTTTAGTAAGGCAGAAACTTGGGCTAGTTTTAATTCCTGTAGCATGGGTCTAGCCTTTAAAACAGAAATCCCAAACGACGAGAGGCTGCAGTTCCTTGATATATGTATTAGGTTTGAAAAGGCACGTGTTTGCTGGATGTATCAGCCGAGAACAAAAAAAGAAATTCTCAGTTATCAATCCGCGCACTCTAAACTTGTAAAAAGGGGTATTGCCATGAATGCCTTCCGCGCTGCTCTCAATAAGTCGTGCGAGCATTGCATCACAGAAAGTGTGAGACTGCAAAAGCTTCGCCTAGAGAACGCCTGGTTTCCAGAGGAAACTCTGACATCTGATGCGGAAAAGCTGCTGAAGGAGTGAGAACTGGGAAGCAACATAACCGTGACGATCCCCAGCGGCGGACTCAGCTTGTGGCTACGCCGTATGTTCACAACATGTCGCACCGTCTAAAAAAGGTGGCGAAAAAGTGTGGCATCGATCTTGTTTTGACTGCCCCGAAGAAACTAGTGCGCTTGTGCCCACTCGTGAACAGCGAGGCAAGGAAGCCAATGTGCACTAAGAACCGCCAAAGGAAGTTCGTACCATGCAAAATGGGTGTTGTCTATAAAATCCCGCTCACTTGTGGCAAGGCTTATATCGGGCAATCAGGAAGATGCGTTAATGAAAGGCTGAGAGAGCACCGCTTGGCAACAGAATCCATATCGGCGGGGGGGAATCTCGCGGTGCACTGCAAACGCTGTCTGATCGAACGGTACCCTGGCGACCCTGACCCTGTACCCTGCACACCAATCTTGCATGAAACAAGCATTCTAGGAACACTAAAAACGCAATCGGAACGGGAAATTATCGAAGCTATGTGCATTGATAAAGAAGGTTCAAAATGTGTCAGCACCCCATCTGTTTATCTATCAAAAAAAGAATTGTTCTTGAAACGTGGCGTTGCTACTGCGCATGTGTGAATATCAGCAATTGAGATGTCTTATATTGAATGTTTTTTCGATTAAACGACAGATGAAGACTAGCGTACGTCCTGTGTATTTGTGTTCTTGTCCCTTGTGTTCACTAAGCGCTAGAAAATAGAAGTTGATACAAAACATAAGTCAGCAAAAGTGCATCTCTCCGCATTCCAGACCGGGGATTACTTAACCTGCGCAACATGCCCACAGCACGAGCCCCTTTCGCTGCAACATGGCCAGTGTGAGAGCGCCATGTGAGGCTGACATAGATGACACCAAGATATTTTAATGAGAGAACTTGAGGAATATTTTGTTTTTGTTAAATGAGAGACAGATGAACAGCATCTTTAATTTGAAAAACAAGTACAGCACTCTTTTTTGCATTTAAGGTGAGACGTAAGTCACATAACCAACTTTCAAGCAAATTCAGGTATGATTGCAGGCACACATAGAGAGATTGAATGTCAGCTGCAGCAGTGAAAAATGCAATGTCGTCCGCATAGACATACGTGCGAATATGTTGATGGCTGGGAATAGAGCTCATTAGAATATTAAAGAGCACAGGCGACAGGACTGCCCCTTGTGGAACACCTTTGGATTGTTTATATTTTCCAGAATTGATACCATTTAGTATGCAAAAAAATAACTGCTTTTCAAGAAACGCAGATATCCACGCAAGGAAGTAATTCGGAAACCGCAGAATATGTAATCTTTGCAATAATATGTAGTGTTCTACGCTATTATTAAGCTTTGGCTACATCTAATGCCACCAACGCAGCATGCATTTTTTGGTGCCGCACAAGAAGAATACGACTCTCAAGATCGGTGTGAGCATTCCATATGGAACATTTTGGGCGGAAGCCAATTTGACAGGGACTAAGGATATTATTGCGGTCCACAATCTCCGAAACACGCAGGAGTATGACCCTTTCAATTAACTTCACCACGTTTGATGTCAATTAAATGGGTCTAATATTATTCAGAGAATAGCCACCACCATTATTTTTAGGTAAAGGGATCACTTTGGCAATTTTTCACTCAGCAGGTATTAATGCATGTTTGAAAATATTATTCAGCTGCAATAAGAAGGTAGGGGACTCCTCAAAGAGGATCCTTAACATTTTTCATGTTACCCTATCAGCAGCAGACGGTAACCTTAACGCTATCGGGGAAAGCTCGGGAAGGGTAATAGGGGGGACATGCTGAAACTTGTCCACTGACGCTACAAACGCGGAGCGCAAAGGAAGTGCAGATGAGAAACGCTGCTCTAATCCTTTGGCAATTTGGCAATTGTCTCAACTGTTTCTATTGCTTCTTGAGGGGTCAAAAGACATGAGGGTGAAATTTCTGAAACCAGAATATTTTTCCGCGATCTTAAGAATCCGAAAAGTGCGCGACGATTTCCTGATTTTGTTAGGAAATAAAAATGCTTGGATTCATAATTTTCTTTCGCTTGTGAGATTGTGCGACTCATCGGGCAGCGGTGGCGGCGGTAGGAACAACCGCAAAGTGTTCAAGCGGCGTTTTTTTTTTACTTCGCAGATAACTGCAACGCGTACGATCTTCAGTTCAGCTACGCTGAGTGTATCTGGAAAAGATACACCCCCTACCGGCCAGCACTTTCAATCTACGCCCCCTCCTGATTCATAAAGCCTGGAAGAGCGTCAACTTCTTCACTCATCGGGCAGCGGTGGCGGCGGTAGGAACAACCGCAGAGTGTTCAAGCGGCGTTTGTTTTTTTTTGACTTCGCAGATAACTGCAACGCGTACGATCTTCAGTTCAGCTACGCTGAGTGTATCTGGAAAAGATACACCCCCTACCGGCCAGCACTTTCAATCTACGCCCCCTCCTGATTCATAAAGCCTGGAAGAGCGTCAACTTCTTCACTCATCGGGCAGCGGTGGCGGCGGTAGGAACAACCGCAGAGTGTTCAAGCGGCGTTTTTTTTTTACTTCGCAGATAACTGCAACGCGTACGATCTTCAGTTCAGCTACGCTGAGTGTATCTGGAAAAGATACACCCCCTACCGGCCAGCACTTTCAATCTACGCCCCCTCCTGATTCATAAAGCCTGGAAGAGCGTCAACTTCTTCACTCATCGGGCAGCGGTGGCGGCGGTAGGAACAACCGCAAAGTGTTCAAGCGGCGTTTTTTTTTTTGACTTCGCAGATAACTGCAACGCGTACGATCTTCAGTTCAGCTACGCTGAGTGTATCTGGAAAAGATACACCCCCTACCGGCCAGCACTTTCAATCTACGCCCCCTCCTGATTCATAAAGCCTGGAAGAGCGTCAACTTCTTCACTCATCGGGCAGCGGTGGCGGCGGTAGGAACAACCGCAAAGTGTTCAAGCGGCGTTTTTTTTTTTTTGACTTCGCAGATAACTGCACCGCGTACGATCTTCAGTTCAGCTACGCTGAGTGTATCTGGAAAAGCTACACCCCCTACCGGCCAGCACTTTCAATCTACGCCCCCTCCTGATTCATAAAGCCTGGAAGAGCGTCAACTTCTTCACTCATCGAGCAGCGGTGGCGGCGGTAGGAACAACCGCAAAGTGTTCAAGCGGCGTTTTTTTTTGACTTCGCAGATAACTGCAACGCGTACGATCTTCAGTTCAGCTACGCTGAGTGTATCTGGAAAAGATACACCCCCTACCGGCCAGCACTTTCAATCTACGCCCCCTCCTGATTCATAAAGCCTGGAAGAGCGTCAACTTCTTCACTCATCGGTCAGCGGTGGCGGCGGTAGGAACAACCGCAGAGTGTTCAAGCGGCGTTTTTTTTTTACTTCGCAGATAACTGCAACGCGTACGATCTTCAGTTCAGCTACGCTGAGTGTATCTGGAAAAGATACACTCCCTACCGGCCAGCACTTTCAATCTACGCCCCCTCCTGATTCATAAAGCCTGGAAGAGCGTCAACTTCTTCACTCATCGGGCAGCGGTGGCGGCGGTAGGAACAACCGCAAAGTGTTCAAGCGGCGTTTTTTTTTTGACTTCGCAGATAACTGCAACGCGTACGATCTTCAGTTCAGCTACGCTGAGTGTATCTGGAAAAGATACACCCCCTACCGGCCAGCACTTTCAATCTACGCCCCCTCCTGATTCATAAAGCCTGGAAGAGCGTCAACTTCTTCACTCATCGGGCAGCGGTGGTGGCGGTAGGAACAACCGCAAAGTGTTCAAGCGGCGTTTTTTTTTTTTGACTTCGCAGATAACTGCAACGCGTACGATCTTCAGTTCAGCTACGCTGAGTGTATCTGGAAAAGATACACCCCCTACCGGCCAGCACTTTCAATCTACGCCCCCTCCTGATTCATAAAGCCTGGAAGAGCGTCAACTTCTTCACTCATCGGGCAGCGGTGGCGGCGGTAGGAACAACCGCAGAGTGTTCAAGCGGCGTTTTTTTTTTTTTGACTTCGCAGATAACTGCAACGCATACGATCTTCAGTTCAGCTACGCTGGGTGCATCTGGAAAAGATACACCCCCTACCGGCCAGCACTTTCAATCTACACCCCCTCCTGATTCATAAAGCCTGGAAGAGCGTCAACTTCTTCACTCATCGGGCAGCGGTGGCGGCGGTAGGAACAACCGCAAAGTGTTCAAGCGGCGTTTTTTTTTTTTGACTTCGCAGATAACTGCAACGCGTACGATCTTCAGTTCAGCTACGCTGGGTGCATCTGGAAAAGATACACCCCCTACCGGCCAGCACTTTCAATCTACGCCCCCTCCTGATTCATAAAGCCTGGAAGAGCGTCAACTTCTTCACTCATCGGGCAGCGGTGGCGGCGGTAGGAACAACCGCAGAGTGTTCAAGTGGCGTTTTTTTTTTGTCTTCGCCGGTTAGTTTTTCTGCTACTTGATTCCATTTTTCTGCTTACCTGCCGTTGCTGCTGCTGCCCCTGCACTAGTGTCCAGCTCTGTGTGTGAAATGCCACTCGAGAATGATGATCTCTGCTCTGCTTGTTATGAGACTATTGAAGAAGGTGAAGACTGTGTGACATGTGCCGATTGTTGCCAAAAATATCATGTTGGAAAGTGTGCCGGAGTTGGGGAACGGGTTTTTAAAAGTAAAGACGCTAAAACAAGAAAAGCTCTGAAATGCTTGACATGCCGTACACCAGCGTCTCGCTCCAATGACAGTAGCGCATCTCAGAGTAATCAGACTCCTGTTGGTTTAAGCAAGCAGCTTAGTGACATCAGTAAATCACTTGCATACCTTACAGCAAAAGTAAATGACTTGAGACAACTTTGACGGAAACTGTTTCAAACATCGAAAGGTCCCTTCAACACATGTCTGACACCTACGACAAACTACTAGAAACATCGGAGAGGCATGAAAGGGAAATTGAATTGCTTCGCAACAGAGTTGACATCATTGAGAAAAACCACGACAGACTTGAAATTGAAAACTTCGCCAAGAACTGAACGACCTAAATCAGTACAGTAGACGTCAAAATATGGAAATTCATAGACTGCCTGTGACCGATGGTGAAAAGCTGCTGGACAAAGTTAACGACCTTGCGAGGAAACTTGAGTTGCCCTCTATTGCAGAAACCGACATTGAAGGGCTACATCGTCTTCCTTGCGAGGCGGACAGAGTCCCTGTAGTTCTAATCCGTTTTTCCAGACGATCTACGAAGGCAGACTGGTTCGCGAAGCGAAAAGAATGTGATAACGACGTCAGGTTTTTTGATCACCTGACCCCTTTCAACAAGAAACTAATGTGGCTCGCTAAAAAGAAAGCTAAAGAAATGAACTATGAGTTTGTCTGGTCGAGGGAAGGAAAGGTGTTTGCTCGGAAACAGCCAGGCGCACGGGTTATCAGGATCGCTTGCGAGGAAGACGTCGACAAAATAATTTAATTGCATTAAGCTGAGAGGTTGCGCAGTGAAGTTGCTCAAAAATGGCATACTTCACTTCTGAGTCATTCAACGAAATGTTGAAGAGTAATGCCTACAATTCTCGTAGCACTTTGTCTTTTTATCATTTAAATTCCCAGAGCCTAAAAAACAGAGGCGAAGAAGTAGAAGCAGAATTACACAAACTTAACATTCATTTTGACTTCATTGCATTTACAGAAACATGGTTTCATACAAATTCAGATGTTATTCAGCTTGGTGACTACAAACCAATTTCAGTTTTTAAAGACGGCAGGTGTGGTGGTGATGTGTCTCTATATGTCCGGAACCACTTATCTTTTGACAATGTGCCAGACTATTCCCTCGTGCACAATGACTTTGAAGCAGTATGCATACTTTTTCATAACATTATCATAATGGCACTGTATCGCCCGCCTCAAGGGGATGTGGACAACTTTTTTCGATGGATTGAGTCCTTCCTGAAGCTAGCAAACCTTAATAAGTGGCGCATTATTGTAATTGGGGATTTTAACATTAACTTTATGGAAGATATTGCTTCAAAGATCACATTAAGTGAAATATTTCTTTCTAATGGTTGCGAGAATACTATTGATTTACCCACGCGCATATCAAAATACTCCGAAACACTAATTGATCTATGTTTTACAAGTATTCCGGCAAACAGAACTACATCAGGTGTTTTTTCATCAGGGATCAGCGATCATCTGCCCATCTTTTCACTTGTTTCAGAGAAAAAGAATCCTGACGGTGTTTTTCGCGTGCGGAGAATTTATGATAATAATAATATTACCCGATTTTGTAACTTGATGTCGTCTACTAATTGGATCGAAGTATATCATGAAACAGACCCTACACAAGCGTATGAAGTATTTATTGAAAAACTGCTAAAACTTTACGATGCAGCCTTCCCCATTATGACTATAAAAAAGCCTAGAAAGGCAAGGAAAGAATTGATAACAAGTGCTCTCCTGAAACGGATTGATGAAAAGAATGAAATGTTTTCTCGTTTTCTAAGAACTAGAAACCCGGAGGATTTAATTGAGTTTAAGAAGTTCCGAAGCAGACTAAATATGGATTTAAAGAAGGCGAAGTCTTTATTTTATAAAAACAGGTTTTCGGCAGTCTCGCACAACCCTAAATTGATCTGGCAAGGTATCAATGCAATCATAGGGGATAAGAAAAAGGATCTTCTCTGCGAACTACGAATTAATGGAGTCAATTACACGGGAGTTATTAACGATCATTTCATAGTAGCTGGAGCTCATCACGGGGCTGCTCATTCTTATGCAACTAGAACAGTAGAGTCACACATGCTTTCCGGAAGTAATGCTTCCATATTTCTGTCGCCCACTTCAATAGATGAAGTAGAATCCATCATAAATTCTCTTAGGAACACTTGTTCACCTGGTGATGACGAAATAGCCGTTTTTCCGATTAAATGTGTTGTTAGAAATATCGCTGGCCCTCTCGCACTATCTGTAATAGAATGCTGCTCACAGGAGTCTTTCCTGAAAAACTCAAAGTTGCGCTTGTTACAGTGGTCTTCAAAGGGGGAAAGAAAAATGACCCGAATAATTATCGCCCCATTTCAGTGCTGCCACTGTTTTCAAAAGTAGCTGAGCGTATACTTTTCCAGCGAGTTTATAGCTTCCTCCAAGCTAAAAATTTAACTTGCGCAGAGCAGTATGGCTTTCAGCAAGGTAAATCAACCCAAACAGCACTATTAGACATAAAAAAACTGTTTAATTCAGAATTTTTAAAATATACTTTACACTGTTGGAATATTTCTTGATTTTTGTAAGGCTTTTGATTCGGTTAAGCATTCAATATTACTTAAAAAGTTATAGATATACGGAATTCGTGGAATTGCCAATAAACTATTTGAGAGTTATTTAAGTTCACGGAGGCAATACACGAAATTACACGATATAAAACCTGAATTTGGTTTAGTAAACTTTGGCGTCTCCCAAGGTTCTATTCTAGGGCCCCTTTTGTTCATTGTGTACATCAATGATATTGTTAATATTCTTTTAACTACTAATATTGTATTGTATGCCGATGACACAAACGTGTTCTTTTCAGTCACTAACCTACAAACACTTGAGCAGCAATCAAATGTCTGGCTGAAAGAGTTAATGATCTGGCTCTCTATTAATCAACTTGAATTGAATGTTAACAAAACGAAATTCATGCTTTTCCACCCGAAAAATAAGCCAGTAGATCACCACATCTCACTTCACTTTAATAACCTAAGAATTGAAGAAGTGCATAGCATTCGGTTTCTTGGTGTGTATTTCCGCAGTGATCTAGGGTGGAGTGATCATGTGAACAACATCCGATTGAAAATTGCGAGATCGTTATGTGTGATTTACCGATTAAGACACCTTTTACCAATGCAGGTTAGAAAACAATCATATTTTGCTTTGGTGCACTCTCATCTAGTATATTGCAATCTAGTATGGGGTACCTGCAATAAAACTGATTCACATAAATTATTTGCCCTTCAGAAAAGAGCCTTACGTAGCTTATGTATAAATCCAACTGATGAAACAAACCTCTTCAAAACTTTTCATGCACGCAGTTTCCTTGACTGTTACAACTTCAGCTTAGCGATTCACATGTTTTATAAAACTAAGGAGGATTTCACTTCTTTCCAGAATATGCACTTTTCTAGAAACATTAAATATGAATTGCGCGTGGTTTCCCTATCTGCTACAAGATCCAGAACGAATTATGGAACACAAAGTGTAACTAACCAAATTGCAGCCTTATGTAATGCGCACCCATCTTTAGTGACAATGGCTCAAGAAACTACGAGCTCTATTGCCTTTAAGAAAAAATTGAAGTTGCTCTTTCCTGTTTTGTAATTTTGCGATTACTTGAGTCTAGTTGGTACTGATTCTTTTTTTGTTGTCTGTATATTTATACTCCAGTGCCTGTTATCAAATTTTCTAATTATTTTCGTTTTTTAGTTATTATCTGTGTTGTATTTATGATTAGACAGTTCGGACGTAACGATGTCATGTTTTTGTTTTTTTAACATTATAGTAATGTCTTTCTCTCTTTTCTCGTGATCAGGTTTGATACCCTTAAGTGTGCTGTTCTTTTCTTGAAAATGATTGTTTTTTTGTAAACATGATTTGCCGTCTAGTCACCAGTGTCCAGATGTGTAAGCCGGGGTGTAGGCCTCGTCAGGAGGCACACCCTGTCTTCCTCCTTTTGCATCTCCCCGGGGGCATATTGTAATATGGCCGAATAAACTTTCAAACTTTCAAACTTTCAAAAGAAGGCGCAATGAACTTATAATCGTGCCAATTTTTTGGGCACTGATTGTGTAGGAGCTCCTTCCATGCAGCCTTTCTGCGTCTGCAATCCTGTGAGCAATCTGCATTCCACCATCTAGCTGAAGTGTTCCCTCTTGATGTGCGTACCAAAAATTTGGACTTCTTTCGGCATTCCTCAATAGCCAAGCATATGCCTTTTGCTGTATGCTCTTCAGCAGAATGAACTGCTGAAGCAAGAGTGGAGCGCAAAGAGGACTGAAACTGGTCATAGTTTATATATGACCTCAACTAGAGCACGCTGGAGTTAAGCAGCAATTAACATCAAAAACGATAGGTATGTGATCGCTAGATGTTCCACAATCCACAGTCGACCAATTGAGTTCAGGAACACAAGGGCTGGTGAAAGTTAAATCTAACACAGATCGAATATGTGGGCGGAGAAATGTGGCCGAACCCGAATTCATACACGAAAGGTTGTTATCAGTAACCCAATCCCAAAGGCGCTTACTACAGAAATCTGTCTTAAAGCCCCATGACACATGATGTGAAATAAAGTCGCCGGCCAAGAGAACTGGCTTCTGACAATTAAGGAGCAGAAGATCTAGCAGCCTGGTATCCTGCACAGCGCAAGGAAAATAAACATTTACTAATGAAAGATTAGGGGCCATGCTTTTATTTCTGAGGGGCAGGCAGTACCCGCAAAATTGGCAATAACCGTTTCCGTTGGCACCCGCTCATTGTTCACCTCCCGGCTACAGCGATACACCGCAACAACACCCGCTTCAGAGAGAAGGTCGAGGGTCTCAACTGGAGACAAGCAAGAGTCCGCACCGCGAACCAAACCTTTTTGTGCAGGACAGATGAGATGGAATGAAGCATTTTACCGAAAGAGACCCAAAAGAAGAGCAGTTTAGAGGATTCTTTACGCACGACAGGTCTGGTGAACGGCACAGAATCCCGCCACGCCCAAATTGCCTTACCTTAGTGATTGCCTCATAAAGGGAAGTGGCCGCCTGGAGAGTAGCACGAACAGGCCCTGCATTGTTAATTTTGATAGCACCACCATCCTTTGGCACCAGCGCCACAGGAATGCTGCGGACACCGGAGCGTTGAAATGCTTCCAGAGGCATCTCATGAGGCGGTAGGGAAGCCGACCAGGGGGAGCTTATTCCCTGTCCGGAAGTCTGCGTAGACATTACCTGAAATTTACAAACTCACCGCGTTCATTATCCACACAAGAAAAAAGGTGTAAAGGCACAGGGGAAGAAGGAAAACAGGAACAGCCACCCAATACTTAGCCAATCCCTCGTCTTCTCTTAGCTGCAAAAGGACTCGCAACGTCGTTGTCTTCGTCACCTACCCACGTTCACGCTTGTTGAACTGCTAGTCTATCGCGCTGTAGTTTGAAAACCTGGTCTTCATCATGTTCCATCCGTGTGCATGGACCTAACCTAACCTCACCTAACCTAACCTGACCTAACTTAACATAAGCTAACCTAACCTAACCTAAGACGAGTATGCAGCGAGCCGCACGAAATTCCAGGAGATTAGAAGCAGTGAAATTCACGTAGAAGACCAAATACTGTCGGAGTGTCATCATCATCATCAGCCTGACTACGCTCACTGCAGGGCCTCTCCCATACCTCCTGTGCCAGCTGCAGCCCACCTAACTTTTGCCGCCCCCTGCTATGTTTGCCTTGTCTTGGATTCCAGACCGTTACCCTTAAAGGGACCCGTCGCGGTGGCTCAGTGGTTAGGGCGCTCGGCTACTGATCCGGAGTTAACGGGTTCGAACCCGACCGCGGCGGCTGCGTTTTTATGGAGGCAAAACGCTAAGGCGCCCGTGTGCTGTGCGATGTCAGTGCGCGTTAAAGATCCCCAGGTGGTCGAAATTAATCCGTAGCCCTCCACTACGGCACCTCTTTCTTCCTTTCTTCTTTCACTCCCTCCTTTATCCCTTCCCTTACGGCTGATATATGAGACAGATACTGCGCCATTTCCTTTCCCCAAAAAACCAAACCAGTCCCTTAAAGGGGCTGTGAAAGGGGGTCTCAACAAAGATGCGATGTGCCTAGCATGCTAAAGGACGCCGCTTCACAAATATTTTCCAGCAAGAATTTTTTAGATGCGTTTTGTGGAAGCTGAGTTATCTGTATATTAATAAATGGTTTTGAGGGGAAAGGAAATGGTGCAGTATCTGTCTCATATATCGGCGGACACCTGAACCCGGCCGTAATTGAAGGGATAAGGGTGGGCTCGCGCAGGAAGTATGTATAAATGTGGCTGAATTCCTCGCAGTAAATAAGTTGCAAGTCCAGCGGCGTTGTGTGTGTGTGTGTGTGTGTGTGCCTCCTTGTTCTTGTCCTGCGTCTGTTTCGCTGGTTCCACCATTAGCGCTATTACTATGTCTTCGCAATCTAAACGCCAACGAGCCGAGCTTTCTGCCTTAAATTTTTAAAGCCACTGTTCTGCTCTGCCTATATAACTCATTGAGCATGTTTTGCAGTTCGCGTGAGTGACTTAGCAAGGCAATGTCATCAGCGAATCGCAGATTCTCCACTTACTCTTATCCCCAACGGCTCCTAATCCAGGCCTCTGAATACCTGCTGTAAACAGGCGGCGAAAAGCATTGGCGATATGGTGTCTCCCTGCCTGACACCCTTACTTATTGGAATTTTACTGCTGACTTTTTGGAGTACTATGGTAGCTGTGCAGTGGCTATAGATATCTTCCAGTATTTTTACATAAGGCTCTTCAGCAACCTGATTCCGCAATGCCTCTATGTCAGCTGAGGTTTCCACAGAGTCGAATGCTTTCTTGTAATCAATGAAGGCTATATATATATAGGGGTCGGTTATATTCAGCGCATTTCTCTATCACCTTATTTGATAGTGTGAATATGATCTATTGTGGAATACTCTTTAAGAAAGCCTGCCTGATCATTTGGTTGATTAAAGTCTAAGGTTGCCCTAACTCTATTAGCGATTACCTTAGTAAACAAAAACTGCTGTTGGGGCTAGTTGGAAATGCTTCCTTGAGGGTATTGGTAAGCGCTAGCAAGATGCAGAAAGGGACGAACGCACAGGACATGTTTCTCCAGATAATAAATAGTTGTTAGAAGGGCTTCGTGCTGTGTGTTCGTCCCTTTCTGCATTCTGCTAGCGCTTCCCCTCTGGGAAGTACTATCGCGATAGAAAGAAACGCGAACGCGGCGCCTACGCGCTCCGCTGTTCGATTTTCTTGTGATCGCGCTCTTACCTGGGTGGTAAAAAAAATCACGTTAGAGTCGTCATAGATTGCATCACGGAAAACTGTAGTGTATTTCTGCTACCACCGAAGTACAGTCCGCGTCACCCTCGTGTAGAGCGCTCTAGCAGTGCGTACCTGGTAACAGAAACAAATTACAGAGCAGCCCTGATTTCTCGCCAAAGTGGTCGTGTCTACTTTGTTTGCGGGTTTATCTGGCACTATTTCAGCTAAAGGGCTGCCTCTGGAACCTAGTGGCTGCTACAATATCTGGTTTTGTTTGCACGGAAGTGCACCGTCCGAGCGCTGTACACAAGGTTGACGCAGACTGTATAAGCGTGATGAAAAGAAAGGCGCCTAGGATCCGCTCTGTTCGCGTTTGCTTCCATCGCCCTTGTATTTTTGTAAATACCTTACAGGCAACGAACATAGCTGATTGGTTTGTAATTTTTCAAGTCCCTGATGTCATCGAGTAATGGTAATTAACTGACCTGCAAACTTTCCTTGTTCTGAGTCTATTCTGTGCTTAGTCCTTATTGTAAATGTCGTGGTAAATGCTACTGCATTGTTTTCTGAATATTCTTGGTGTATGTTAGTTTTTACACGCATACACAACAACCCGCTGACTCATTTCAGCAGTGCATACAGATGACAATTAAATGTTATAAGTGCAGGGCACATGTATGCATGGAGCGCCTGCCTGAGGTAAAACAGAGTGATATTTTGGGGATCAACTCCTAACTGTCATTTTTGTCTCATGTATTAGCTCAGACAACAAACACACATGTACACGCACACATACAACAGTATAAGCATCTAGTCTCTCTTCCGATAGTGCCTTGAGGGCTGGTCTTGTACGTTTATTACTCAGAAATATCGCCAGAGGTTGCCGAATATTTTTTTAATTTTATTTATTTTCAGATACTGCAGACCATACATATACATGGCCCAGGCAGGAGGGGCATCCGCGGCAAAAACATGAGTACACATATAACAAGCATACAGCTGTTCAGAAACAAATTTCACACAAAAAATTCATAACGAGCGAACTACAATTAACAGCGCAAAAATTGACGCTCCAGTTCTTTAACAAAGTCACAGGCTGCGAAAGTGTGCGAAGGCAGGGAATTCCATTCACTGGTAGTCCTGGGAAAAAAACTATGCTTATAGGTATTGGTTCGTGCAAAAATTGGGGCCAAGGAGTGAGGGTGTGTGTGTCGAGTTTTCCTGGTGCAATGTGGCTTAACACAGTCTGGCATGTTTAACCTCAGCGTACCTGAGACGCAGTTGTGCAAAAAAGCGAGCCGACTAATTTTTCGACGGGATTCCAATGTTCCTATACTATGTTGCCGCATCAATAAGGAAGGAGAATCGTGCCTTTTATATTTGCTAAAAATAAACCGGACAGCCTTTCTTTGGACTCGCTCGAGCTGCAATATGTCCTTCTTATTGTGCGGATCCCATACAATGGAGGCATATTCGAGTTTGGCTCTAATGCAGGCATTATAAGCTAATAGCTTAACTTCGACAGGTGCACCTTTAAGTTTCCTCTTTAGGGACCACAGCTTACTAATAGCGGAAGAACAAATGGCGGATATGTGCGGAGACCAAGTTAGTTTATTTGTTAGCGTCACACCAAGATATTTATGCGTGTCTACTTCTGTTATAATATTGTTGTTAAGCAAGTAAGAATAGGTGCTGATATTTTTCTTCCTTGTAACTCGCAACAGAACTGTTTTTTGTGCATTTAGTTGCATTCCCCATCGAATGCACCACTCATGAATAGCCTCTAAGTTTGCTTGTAATATTGTATGGTCATTTGGTGCTGTGATGTTCTTAAAAAGCACACAATCATCCGCGAACAATCGGATAGCAACGCCACCATGAACGACATCAGACAAATCATTGATGTATATCAAAAACAATAGCGGCCCCAAGACGCTGCCTTGGGGGACACCAGAAGTCACAGAAAGCGTTTTTGACGAGAAATTCATAATTTCAACGAACTGCTGCCTATCTCTAAGGTACGCCCTTATCCACTGCAAAACGCAGGAAGGAAGACCAGTGCATTCCAATTTGTACAGCAACTTTCCATGCGGCACTTTATCGAAGGCTTTCGAAAAGTCTAAAAACAGCGCATCCAGCTGGCCATTCATGTCAAGAGCTTGTGCGAAATCATGAACAGTACAAACAAGTTGGGTAACAGTTGACATGTGCTTCCTAAAACCGTGCTGATACTGTGATAGAAAGTTGCGGCTTTCTAGGAAATCTCTGATGTAGGTGGCAATGACGTGTTCAAAGAGCTTACAGCACGTACTCGTGATTGAAATGGGGCGGTAATTTGACACAGATAAACGATCACCATTTTTGTAAATGGGAACCACACGTGCTTTCCTCCAGTCATGTGGTATTTCTCCTGTGGCAAGTGATAAGTTGAAGATATCTGTTAAGAATGGAGATAGTTGTTCCGCGTACCGTCGCAGAAAAGAATTCGGTATATCGTCAGGACCAGAAGGTTTTTTAGCATCGAGTTTTAAAAGCATAGCTGTGACCCCTTCCCTAGAAACCACGAGATCATCCGCGCCTGCTGAGTGTGTACTGTGAACCCTGAATTCTTCTGCGGCAGTGAATACACTCTGGAAGTAACCGTTGAAATGTTCGGCGATTTCAGGGGGATCAGATATTGTTGCATCTCCGATTTTAATTTTCTTAATTTCCTTTTTGCTTCCATTTAGGTGACGCCAGAATTTTCTGGCATCGCTCTTTATGAAGGCAGTAAGACGATGACCAAAGTAATTACTTCTAGATTCCCTAACCTTTGCCAATAACTCTTGCCTTAGTTCATGGAAGCGTGTAGTTGTCGTGTTGTGGTGCCTCCTTAGTCGCTTCATCTTACGTTTGGTATGGATAATGTCACGGGTAATCCAGGGAGGGAAGTGTCGGCTACGAAGATTCCTTGAGGGTACATAGTTATTAACACAAAATTTGATGGCGCCGCAAAACTTTTTCCAGGAAATTTCAACATTATTGACCACGTTGTCAAACTGGATATCCAAGTAGTCAATGATTGTAACATCATCAGCCCTGGAAAAATCTTTTACTACTCTTTGTATTTTTTTCTGCCTAGTGTGGTTTTGCGATAGCCACCTCAAAAATACCAACTTGTGGTCAGAAATTCCTTCTTCTACTGAAACCTCAGAACTATGAAAGAACTCAGTGGTGAATAAAAGATCGAGAATCGCAGTGCCACGAGTGAATTCACGAACACGCTGTTCTAAGTTCAAATAAAACATCATATCTAGCACTGCATCTGCTGATCTAGAAATTCCATAATTCAAGGAGCTCTAGTGAATCGATGGTAGGTTAAAATCCCCCGTGATGACAACATTCCTTCCGCCAAACCCTTGGAGGTGGTCGTATAAATGGTCCAAGAAAAAGTCATCAGCGTCCGGAGCACGATATACCGCACACAGAAAAAAATTCACTCCGAAAAGGCAAAGTTTCAACAAGAGACTTTCGTGCGCAGCAATTTGTTCACAGACAGTAACATCAACATATTCCTTCGTAACAACTGCTACACCGCCACCACGTGCGCCTCTATCACGCCGATACAGGTGATACCCCGGTGGTACGATTTCATCATCATTTATATCGTCGTGCAGCCAAGTCTCAGTGATCACGCAAATATGGGGATCGTACGAAATCAGAAGTGTCTCCAAAGCGTCTGTTTTATTTGCTATGCTTCTAGCGTTCAAAGAAACCATGCGTAACTCACTCAACTTTGTTTGCTAGCTATCAGGCAAGGCAACTGCTTTCTTCGGTAGTGCCAGGCGGGACATCGTGTTGTCATCCCATACATAGAAGACGTCGTCAACGCGAAGTTTATCATAAAATAGGTTCACTTTCTTCCCTTCATCTTTTTCGCTCTTGGCGCTTTCCCAGAGAAGCTTCCGCTTTCGGAGCGTCTCTGTGCAGTAGTCATTTTGGACCGACAAGCCTGATCCCTTTAGCTTTCGAGCATTACCTTGAACAGCCTCTTTTTCTCTGTAATCTTCAAAGCGCACACTAATCGGTCTTTTGGGTGAGGGTTTCCCAAATCTGTAAATGCGGCTAATGGACATGCACTTTACATTGAGCTTATCTTCGAATATTTCTTCCATAACCTTACTGCGCAAGGACGATTCTGATTCATCTGAACTGCCTTCAATGCCAAAAACAATAGAAAATATAACTCGAATTTTAAAACGACTGTTAGTGAGGGAGGGTCGGCAATGTGGGAATGTGGGCGAAGGAGGGCCAGCAAATTTTGCGAAGTGAGGGCGAGGGAAGAAACGTAAAAATTAGGACATTTGCCCACCTCTGCCTCCGGGAGCGTACTTGCTTGCGGAAGGGCTTACGGAATCGCTTGTACTTTGCAAAGAGCATGGGAAGGACCAACTGCACCGCTGAATTGGAAGCGTTATTTCCAGATGCTGATACTAACTCAAATGCCGCCGCCGAATGCCCGAGATTAGGATGCTGAACGCGTACCACTGAGGGAACAATGAGACCTGGCTAACTGGTAGTAGCTGAACAGGCCTCGAGCCCGAAGGTGTAGGCAATCGCAGAATTCGAAGCAGTATCTCGCGCTTGACTGCCTGCTCGTTATCGAGCATGGCTTTTCTTCAATGCCGGCGTGTGCGACACAGCTGAAGCCGGATCCTGCACTTGGGTGCCAGAATTCTGCCGAGCAGGCTTCTTTAACGCAGACAAGTATATCTGAAAATTAAAAACCGGCGGTTGTTGATTCTGCACTGAAGTCTGCCGCATGGGACTCACTGAGTTCATATCAGGAAGCGGAACATTTGGGCGAGGTGGTCGTCCATTAATTATTCCAGAAGAAAAAGCAGCACGCTCACCTCCATAGCTGGGCTGCAGTAGTGATTTACGCTTCGTTCATGGCCCTCCGAATATTGGCGCGGACTCGGCACTTGTTCGCCATGTGGCCGAATCGCTGACATTTGAAGCATCGAATCACACGTGCACTTTTTCCAGCAGAGGACGGTTGTCTCTCAACGTCACTGAGTAGAGGGTCCACTGCTGTGTCGTCTTGGCACTGGAACGTTGTCTGGCGGCGAGCTGGAACCACTCTAGCGTCTCTCAAAGACACGAATAGCTGTCAATCACTGTACTGAAGAGGCATTGCAGTAGAACTGAAGAGGCGCATTACGTACTTTTCCTTCGTTCTTTGTGTACGTCTCAGGCATGAAGGCCCTTAGGCCGGCGACATGAGGTAGCACTACTAGAGTCGTCTGTTCGCTCTTAGTGATTTTACTTCCTCTTCGGCGGCTGTCACGATCTTCGTTGTTCGGATTCCTTTGGCCTTCAGACTGGCGAAGCCGTTTCTTCTTGCGTGTGACTAGCCTCGTCATATTCCATATGCTCTGGTTCACTGAACATGTAGACAGATGTGCTCTCATCATACCTGCTTACGGGGCTTCTTCTTCATTCATAACTCTTGGACTAAAGCTCCTGCTGCACCAATTGCCTCTAATGGGGGCTTGAAAATAGGAGGTGCTTGAGAGCCAACTGGTTCCTGGCTGGGGTCAGTTTACCACGGGCGGCATGTAGTTCAGGTCTCGGCCACCGTTGCGGCTGAATAAGGCACACGAAAACAGAAACAAGCACGTCGTGCCTGGCACCCGTCGTTCCGGAATCTCTCCGAACTGCCTCCTGATCACACGAGATCAACTGAGCTCACAAAACGACCAACGGAGCCACAAAAATAGGTCAGAAAGCGTCAGAACAGCATCCGAACAGGGTTCTTTGGACCGTTTGGCTGTGGTGACTTTTCCAACCCTCGCAGATTATTCATCATCATCATCATCATCATCATCAGCCTTACTACACCCACTGCAGGGCAAAGGCCTCTTTCATGTCTCTCCAATTAACCCTGTCATTCACCAGCTGCATCCACCCTTTGCCTGCAAACTTCTTAATCTCATCCGCCCACCTAACCTTCTGCCACCCGCTGCTACGCTTTCTTTCTCTTGGAATCCACTCCGTTAACCTTAAGAACCAGCGGTTATCTTGCCTTCACATTACATGCCCTG
This sequence comes from Amblyomma americanum, assembly GCF_052857255.1. Lineage (NCBI taxonomy): Eukaryota > Metazoa > Arthropoda > Arachnida > Ixodida > Ixodidae > Amblyomma > Amblyomma americanum. The sequence goes on from NC_135500.1 coordinate 12,247,557, forward strand.
CCCAAGCCCATTTCTTCCTCTTGATTTCGACTAGGATGTCATTAACCCGCGTTTGTTCCCTCACCCACTCTGCCGCTTCCGGTCTCTTAACGTTACACCTATCATTTTTCTTTCCATGGCTCGCTGCGTTGTCCTTAACTTAAGCTGAACTCTTTTCTTTAGCTTATAAGCTAACTTAATTGATTATTATTATTATTATTATTATTATTATTATTATTATTATTATTATTATTATTATTATTATTATTATTATTATTATTATTATTATTATTATTATTATTATTATTATTATTATTATTATTATTATAAGCTGTCTACTCTGTGTGCGAATAAATGGCGCACTTGATGATCACCGAGCAGTCACGGTTCGGATGTGTGCAGCAGTCTGTGCCATCACTGCGCCTTTCCTTCCAGTGCCCGAGGAGGCGTCGCAGTTGGAGCAGCTGCGGCACTCTTTAGCGGAGGCCAAACGAGAACTGCGGGCCATCCACGAGCAGCTGAGGGCTTCTGCTCGTCGGAGCTTGCAGGTGAGCCACACAGTTTCCGTGCATATTCGACGGCGAATGCGCCGGCAGGTGGCGAGAGCGTGCCGCCCCTATGGAATTGCCCCATAAATTCGCCATTTTCTTTAAGTACGATATTTAACCCTGTCACCTGTCTGCTTTTTAGCCCCTGATCTTCCAACTGCTCAATGCTAACTTGTACCGCAAATTCATCCCTAAACCGTAGGGCCTAGGGGAGAGTTCCTTCGTCGACAACCGGATGGATACTGCCACATTTGAGTATAATATGTTCAATTGTTCCTGCAGATTTAGCACACAGTGCACATGTGTCATGATCTTGGTTAAATTTCTACATAGTTTTACAGTGTGCTCAGTTTCCATTGAGTCAATACAGTTTTTACCTTCCGCGTTTTTACCTGCTGCTTAGAAAATAAGCTCTTTATTTCTTTCACTGGTTGGTTCCCTAATCCTTTCCCGCTGCGCTCCCAAGTGGCCGCGCAAAGCACACTGGGAAACCGAAGCGCCGCCTCGGTCTCTCCTCCTTGTATCTTCGTCATCGCTGCTTCTCGCTATTTCCTGGCCTTCCTTTTGTGCTCGCTGTAGCTCCACATCGCATGGCACGAGCTGCTTTCTACGGCCAAGGATTACCAGCGAAGCATGGTGAGTAGCAAAAAGGCTGGCGTCCGCCCACTACATGTAGTACAAGTTGAGCCCACTCCACACACCAGGCGGAAATTTGGATCATTTTTGCTCGCAGCGCAACAAGAGCGGGACGAACGACGCTTGTTTGTGTTAGTCGTTTGTTCTTGTTGAGCAAAAATGATGAACACTCGACGCGCATGCACACTGGTCCGTGTCCCAGTGCTGTGCACTGAGCTAACTTCGTAGTTAAAAATTCGTCCTTGTCCGGGGTTTGAGCCCAGAACGAAGTTTCTGAGAGAGCTGTATAGCTTTCCTTTGTAGCCGTATGGCTGCGCTTGGGTGGATGCCAATGAGTAATTACTCCCTTATTGCAAATCTACTCCACCTTGGGGGATTCCCCAGAACATTTGACCAACACTGCTCCCACTTCGAGTTATTGATCAATTCGCTCCCGCCCTGCCATAAGCTTGCCGTCCCGGTTAGCTCAGTTGGTAGAGCGACTGCTCCGGTGAAGCGGTTCTCCCGGTTTCGAGCCCCGGACCAGGACGAATTTGTCTTTAACTACGGAGTTTCTGTGAGAGCTGTATAGCTTTCCTTTGTAGCCGTATGGCTGCGCTTGGGTGGATGCGAGAGTAATTACTCCCTTATTACTAGCTTTGTGTTAGCGTGTCCGGGTTTCTTTTTCCTCTTTTACTGTATGTATATATTTTAACACGACAGCGTTAAGGAGCTCGTGTCGCAGAAAAGCGGGTGTCGTCGGCGTCGGCGTCTTTGGCCGTGAGCGAAAAATGGCGCATCTAGGTGGACACCTGAACCGTGCCGTAAGGGAAGGGATTTTGACGCGACAGCGTTAAGGATTCATTCATTCATTCATTCATTCATTCATTCATTCATTCATTCATTGATTGATTGATTGATTGATTGATTGATCGATCGATCGATTGATTGTTTGATCTATCGATTTTTCCTTTCCTTACGGCGCGATCCAGGTGTCCAGCGAGATATGTGAGACAGGCGTCCTTTCCTTAAATTGTCCAACGGGCCGCACGCCCCGCGGAATGGCCGATGGCGTTCCGTGCACTCCTCGGCAACGCTGCGACACGCTGTCGCGTCTCACTCTTAAAGACGAGGCTTAAGCGTCCTCCAATTTTTTTTCTTTTTCGCGTGTACAAACCTTCAGTTGTTGTCTGTTGGTGTGGCACTTATCTACAGTGGGGGATTAGCCAGGGTGCCTTGTACAGACAAACAATTGTGAACCAATGACACATTCAAGGTAGACGAGGTTGAATTTTACCCTCAGTTTAAAGATAGCGCCTGTCTTGTCTCTTTTTCTGTCTTCTTTGTTGTTTTGCGCTATGATGTATAACTGGAAAGCTCAACGCTTCCATGGAAACTTCGTAGTAGAAGGAGAATTTTTCCTGATCGGAAGACCAGCAGGGATTTTTCTTTCACTGGAGAGAGGCAAAATCTAGGCGGGAATTTTGCTCGCGAAGTCCAGGAGCCGTGCGGCTACTGCGCCCATCCCGGTCCGGGCGATCAACTTTCGCTGCTATTCCAGGCTCTCGATCGATGCACAGTGCTGCCTCCGTTGTTGCTTTGCATGTTTTGGGCGCTACCATTATATTCCGGCAGCCCCGTCTAGTAAGGTCGGTTTGTCCCCGCACCAGGAACATACGCTTCTCCCTCATCAGTGCATGTGCTGATGTTGATAGCTTGTTGGTCTGTGATCATGGTTAAAGGGCAACTTAATAGGTTTTAGAAATTGATGGCCTTAAGGGGTCGAATGTGCAAAACCTGGAAGTAAAGCATGCGAAGGCCACTCATTCTAGCATTTGAAATCGAGACGCCCAGCATGCTTCTCCTCCGCAGCGCACAGATCCGAGGGGGGGGGGGGGATTCAATTAAATTCAATTCAATTCATTTAGTTCACCACATATATACATGGTTGGAGCTCTTGGGCAAAAAGCTGCTAGGGGCAGCTTGACAAGGCCCAAGAGACCATAACAAGGTAGAGCAGTGCAGATACATGATTGCAATATGGCAACAAAACAATATTATACGCAATGTTGTATACAAGGAAAACACGGCTAGTGTATACAATACAAAAACTGACTCTGTATAGAACTGAACATATTACATGTTCAAAAACCAACTATCGTAGGCGACGTAAATATGCAATGAACGCAGTATTTCATAAGGAAACACAATGTGATCAAAAGCTGGATAGACATTTAGGTTTTTACAATGCATTTAGAAATTGTTCCCGCAAGTCGTTTCTTGTGGTTGAATCATGACGTCATCGAAGGTACCATTGCTATTCGAACGCAAAAAGCCAAGGCCACCGAAGGCAAAGGCCTCCTTGCGTTTTTTGGCAGCATCCAACAAGGCACGATAGGGTGTGGTTGGCGGTAGCCGAAATTTAAAATCTTACCTTCCATGACGTCACACCGAGCTTCTCCACACTCCTCTAGTGCTGTGAGGAGAAGCCTGAATTTTAATCCTCGATTGCATCGCAATTTCAAATGCTAGCGCGAAAACACTTGGCATTGTTTGCCTATATAGATTTCAAACCTTGAATAGCGTGGAATTCTCAAGAAGTGCTGCACTTGCTCTTCACGAAACGCAACGCGACACGCGAAAGTATGCGTGCACAGACCCTAGAACTAAAAATGATATTGATAAATTAGAAAAGCTCCGAAACCTAGCTGTCCGTTTGGTTTTATATACTTAGGGCAGAAATTTCAGTGTGTCAGCAGCGCAGAAGTAGTTTTTTTTATTTATTTGTTCCTTTCTGATGCAGAAAGAGGAGCAAGAGCAAAAAGCGAAGCGCCTGACGATGGCTCTTGCCCCGCATACAGTTTGGCACAAACGTTAAACATAGCTTTAAAAAAAGCTTCACACCAAAATCCTGGGGGGGAAATAATAAGGGGAAAAAAAGGTAAATAAATCTTGTAACGAAAAAAATAACAGTATAAGACAAACAATACTTCTTACATGCCGGCACAAAGTACTTGGTACAAAGATGGATATGTTTCACTGCAGAAACCAGATACGTACTTAGGCTGAAATCCTTCTATAATATATATCATGCTAAAACAGGTATTGACCGTGACCATTACTTGTTTCTTCCAGACTATATATCTGCAAGACAGTAGCACAGTTTCAAAGAAAAAGAAATTGAATGCAAAACTGATTTACCAAAACTGTAATTTTTTCCCAAAAGTGTACGTGAATGGAATAAGTTGCCCCAGGAAGTCGTTTCAACAAAATCTAATGAATCGTTTGCCGTATTGCTGTAATTTTATGCTTGTGTTTGTATCAAATTATGCTCCAATGTATTTCCTGCGAATATATTTTTCTTTTTTTCGTGCCATTATGTCGTATGATTATATTGTAACTCCCCCCCCCCCCAACCGTAATGTGAAACAGGCGGTGTGGGTAATGTGATAAATAAATAAGGCGCTGACTAATATTAGATTGATAGCAGTCAGCGCCTTTCCTGTCAACTACTTCGTTTGTCCTCGTTTTTGCAGTGCTGCATTCCTTACCCACATGCTGATTACATCTGCATCTGGGCTTCTGTTTCCACATGCCCACAATTGCGTTCGAGATTGCAAAGAACTGCGCCATCTACATCGGAGTACCTGTGGCGCCAAGGTTTGCTCCTAGCTGCGGAAAAGTGTGCTGTGGTCGTATTCACGCGCCAATCTGTCTTCCGCTACCCGATAGCACCACACGGAGCTGAGATACATTACGCCTCTCACCACAGCTGCTTGGGCATTATCGTTGATCGCGGTCTGTCATGGTCTTCGCTTCGTAGCAGGCATGAAATGGGGTTTAATGGAGTGCTCCTTACTGCTTGTAGGCTACATTCGATACCTCCTCCCAGTACTCTCTAATATGAGCATTCCTGCTTTCGGTCGTTAGAGAGCATTGAAGCACAGGCGTTCAATGCATGCCCTGGATTGGAATACCGATATACTTGTCACTCTAACCACTTTGTGTGTAGTTACGCTTACTTACCTGACACCGTTGTCACCAGCTAACGATCATTCAGAATGAGCGGCCCGACGGTAGTTTTTCAAGTGGCCTCCACTGCCATCAGTCTCAAAAGCCTCATCAGGCTATGCCATTCCATATCATCCCGTCAAGCCACCGTGGGCGATGGCTCAGCCTTCGGTTTGCCTGCATGTTCCTGGAATACTAAAGAAATGCATGGTACCGGTCAGCGCGCACTGAAGGAACTTGCTCTCGTGTACATCTGATCAGAATATCAGAACTACATTTACATATGCACTGGTGGATCTGCGTTACCAATGGCATCGATAGAAGCTCTGGTGATATTTATTTGTTTATTTACTCTCAGGGCCGTTAGGCGTTGCAGGGGAGGGGGAATTACATACAAGTACAAAGCACACAAACCAGCAGTTTAGAAATTCATTATAGTCACAGGTACACAATTATATCTATACGTGCCATTGTAGAAGCACAAGTAAAAGTGCATGCATTAGTAGAGGCAGAAGTTGGTTGTCTCTCACTCGTGCGCGCGGACCACTTAGGATCCGCCGCAGTTTTGCGTCTGCTCCGGAGGTTGTCCTTCGCGGTGCACGTTACAGTTTTGTATAGCAGTGCTGGGTACGCTTCCCGACCTGCGCACTCCGTACGGCTCCACGACGGACCTCACCCCTGTTCACCAGCGACCCAGCTGCCGTATCCGCGGAGAGTCGCCTGAATTTGGGCCCCCGACCGCGAGAACGACGCAGCCTATCTTTTCACGGCGACGTGTTTGAAGACGCTGAGGTACAGTGCTCTAGCTGAGGATTGGCTGGAGACTTTCGAGCGGGTCGCCTGAACGGTTGGAGCGACGAGCGCAAGCAAACAAATGTATATTTTGCTCTGGGATAGTCTGCTCGGATGTGGTTTTCAAACCATTAGACTACCCTTCCCATTTGGGAGACGTTTTGCCGGAGTGTCCTGGATACATTCCCAGCGCCGAGCGCCGGGAGAAGGCCGAAGCTACGCTGCACTCCCGAAATCAGCGCACGAACGAAAGTGGGCGCATGTGCATCGAGGACATGGCCCGTATATTCAAGAGTGCCGACCCCAACATGACGGAGGAGAAGAAGCTTCGCTATCTCATGCGTGGGGAGGAGCTGTTCGCGGGCCTCGTGCGCAGCCCGCTGTTACGACGGGCATCCCAGCCTGTCCTTGCTGTTGGGACTGTGGCATCTCAGCCTGCTGCCACTGCTGCGCAGGGCTGAGCGACGAAACGGAGAGGCAACGGTGAGTCAACGAAACATTTAGGTACAGTATAAACAAGGGTGTTACGTTAACGGCACAGTGGCCAAGAGCACAACGTGCTCGCACAAAGGTACACAGCGATGCGCCGGGAGAGCGACTCTCTCGCTTAAAGCGGCTCTGAAACACCTTCCAAGGAAAGCACATCAACTCGGTCAATCACTGCATTGTATTGTCACGAAATCCTGAGCCAAAAAATACACTTCTACACGCAGCAGAGGACCCAATCACGCGCGAAAGCTGGCGAGCCCTTCCCGGCGACATTTTCATGCTCGCACCCTCCTCCGTCGCTCGCATGTACGTATACATGTTGAGAGATGGCTATTGGTTAGATTCTTTCAGACGTCAGGCAGCTACCAAGGCAGCGGCCAATAAGCCGTGTAGCTCCGGCGGGTCAGGAAGCACTCCCCCGGAGGAGGGGCCGGCGGAGGAGCGCCGACCTTCCAGCGTGCAAAAAGTGACGAGAGGAGAGGAAAAAGCGCGAAGGCGCGGAAATTCGAATTTTGACTTCAGATAACTCATCTTCTACAAAGCGCATTTGAAAATTTCTTGCTGGACAATATTCGTGAAGAGGCGTGCTTTAACATCCCAGCCATACTGGAGCTTTATAAGAGCTCCTTTCAGAGCCCCTTCAGTGTCTCCGTCTGCTCTACCCGTGCGGCGCGGCTCGACCTTTTATAGCCTCTGATGACCATTGCCACAACCAGCCGTTCAAACCCTCAACCAGGTCACGGCGCTGGTCACAGTTCGAATTTGACGAATAGATGAGAAGAGCTCGGCTGTTTGCAGCCGGGAAAGGGCTACCGGCGAAGCCTCCCTTGCGGTTCGAGCCGGCTCTTGCGAGGGAGGAGGATTCCGCTGCGCGTGCCTGGATGAATCACGCTGCAAGCCGCGACATGTCTGAAAATCCGGGCTTGCGTTGCGCAATGGCGGGCGCCCAACCAGCGGAATGCATGCTCGGGCATGACACCACCTCGCACTGTGGCGGAATTTCATGGGATGTCATGGAATGTCATGGGATGCTCACATAAACAAGGTCTGCATCAAGCTCTCTAAATTCATTGGTATCGTCTCTCGCCATAAATATCTTACCTACAAAGACAAAACTTGACCTTTACTATGCATTCTTTTTTTCATACTTAGGGTACTGCTATTTGGTATGGGGAAATACTACAGTGTCCAATTTGCAAAAGCTTTTTCTTCAACAGAAGAAAATGCTACGAGTCATTACAAATTCCTGCTATGACGCCCCAACTCGCCCCATTCGAATAAAATACAAAACAATTCCAGTTCCTAGGTTGTTTGAGTACAGGTTTGCCTGTTTTTATAAAAACTGACTGCAAGAGATGACCCCTTTTTGTCCCGTATTGTGCAGCTGGTGTGACGATTCGTGCACATGCACCGGTGCCACGGCGAGCCGGTCAGTGACTTTTCCTGGAGACGGTTGGCCGCGCCGTCCTGGCGTCGGGTCGCAGCGGAGAGACATGGCCATATTTGGTTGTGGCGGAGAAACATGACCATATATGGTAACCGTCGACGGCCCTGTCGAACGATGCTTGAGTGTCCCCGTCATTATGCACCCCTCGAGAGCCACGGGGGAGTGGACAAAGGCGCGGCCACGGCTGAAGAAAGAAGCAAAGGCTTTAAAAGCGGAAGCCGACGGGAGGAAGGGGGAGAGCGATCGGAGCGAGTGGACGAGAGGGCCGGAGATGGAGCGAGGCAGAAGACTGGGGCTGCGCATTGACCTGAGCCCGGGGTCTAGCCGTCGCTAACGTTCGACCTTCGCCAACGCGCCTCCACGCCTGGCAGCTCATCCAACGACCAGCCGAGAACGAGGGCAGCACAGCCACGAGGAACTCCCAGCCCGGCCGCTGCAGACAACCAGCCATTCATCGAGCCCGTGCCACACCACGCTGACTCAGCCCCGGCGACGACGAGCCCAGCTTCTGTCCCGTAAGCGGCATCGAGCCAGATGCTTTATTTAAATCACTTCAAAATCATTTTGGAGTCGGTGCATCAATCTCCTCATGCCCAGTGTGGACCCAGGGCCATTTTAAGAAACTGGTTCATCACACTGGTACCACACTACACGCCGTATACCACTAGAAACGCTGAAATATTTTCGGTACCCAGATGTAGAACAAACTATGGTTTTGCTATGCTGAAATATATACTACCAAGATGTTTGAACTCTTCTCTTTATAACAATATAAACACAATGTCTTTTCGTGCACTTCGTGAAACTTTTATTGATTAGGTTGTATTAGTACTGAAATACATATGTCGACCGTTTTTTCTTTCCTTGTCATTGTTTAATATATCTAACCCCCTACCTGCATTATAGCACAATCTGTTTTGTTTGAGATGTGAATTGTTATTTGTATGCCGCAAGAACTGCCGCTGCGAAGCCCGTCAAGCGGTTATTATGGACCGCTTTTATTTCGTCACCCACGCTTTCTGTAATGGCAAAAAGCGAAATAAACAAAGTGAAGTGAAATTTCTCACCAAGGTGACCACCATGGAGACGACGCTCCAACAACGGGCCCGCCAGGCACATCAACAGAATGGTGCCCGAATCCTTTTCGTCGCGCCTCGGCGGCAGTGAAGACACCTTCCGCGAGCTTCTTTGCTCTGTTGTCCGGGAGGAACTCCAACGGATCCGTGTGCCCCAGGTTGCGCCTGCGCCGCTGGCAGCGCTGACAGAAGTCGTCAGGCGCGAAGTGCGGTGCAGGTGGCGCAGGCACCTCCTGTCCCCGAAGTGCTGCTCCGGTTCTATGACAGACCCACGTACGCCAGTAGAGTTAGTTCTTGGGCTTGTTGGTATTCTTGATTGAAACTCAGTTATCAGTAAGCGCTGTGTTCGTGCTTCTTCTCTTCCTTCTTCTTTTCTTTGGCTGTGTGCTGTTGCACTGAAAAACTATAAGCTTCAACCACGTACGCATCGGTTGTACGTCGTACGGCTGGCTACGGTCACACTATACCGACGCCAGCCGTGAGCAACATCGGCACTAGTCAGGCAACCGCACCTCGCTATGGTATTACCCCGACATCTCCCGTGAGTAGCATCGCCCCATATTATGCAGCCGCACCTGCTACAGCTGGGCCACGTCTTCGGAAGTCGGATTTGTGGTGCACACCGGGCCGTAGGCCTCTCTGCTACCATTGAGGGGAGGCCGGTCATCTCTACTGGGCTTGTCCGTACCGCCAAGTAGGTCTTCGCGGTTTCCGTCCCGACAAACCTTGTCCTCAGAACGGCGAACGACTGCATGAGATTGCGGAGTATGTCTGGGAGCGCCTGAACCCTATCTACTCTGGAAGGCGCGAGCCCCGTGCACCTTCGCCTCTCCGCTATCGTGCTTCCAGCCCCGGCCGCCAGAGTAGCTCTGCTGGCCGTCGCTCGCCGGGTCCGCGTCGCGAAAACTGACACCAGCGACCTCTGGAGGCAAGGCCATTGATGTCGGGACGATCAGAGGCGGGCAACCTCATGAGGTTTCAACCTCATGAGGTCGACCTCAACCTCAAAAGGCCTCAACCTCACGTCGTGAGGTGAGGTTGAGGGAAGGTCGGAGACAGCTCGAAATTTTGTGAGTGAGGTCAGCAAATCAGACCTCAAGCTCACGCTTGAGTTTGAGGTTGAGTGAGGTTGTCATTCAGTGAGGTCGAAATTTTGAGGTCGAAACTTATTACGGTTTCTGCGTATTGCAATAATGTGTCTGAACGGCGAGGAGCGCTTCTGGACGCACACTGTAGGAAATGTAAGAAAAACGGTAAAGCTGAAAATGATAGCGATTCAGATGAGTTTCTGTGTCAGCCTGCTTTACCAGGAATGCTCTGTTATTGCCAAAAACCGTTGCCAACTCACTCGAAAGATAATAGAGGCTGAAATGATAGACCGGTTGGGTGGGTCCTGCGTGGCCAAGCCATCTACTGCTGTTATTAGTAAGCAGCTGTTATATTTGCACCAACATATGAATGGGTCACCTACGGCGCATGTGTGATAATGGCCTGGTTTTTCAGCAATGAATACTGGTTCGAGTTTCGAAATAAACTGTTGCAAGTCAGCGCTCGTGTGTTTCATGTGTCTACATTGTGTCCTCATCTTTATTTGTGCTGTACATTTCCATCATGGATCACCAACATGCCATACTGCCACCCTAGTGTACAATCGCACACTTAAATAAAATCAATAATGGCATTACGAAACGGAAAAGTATCAATAATTTCAGCAACAGCAAGAGGACTGTGATTCCAGCTGACACAAATTCTAGGTATGAATGAACCGTGAAAACATCTTGTGCTCGAAGCAGGGGTCCAGACTTTGTGGCGGTGATCAATGCGTGCTGAAATATACGATGGTCTTTAATAACTTGTTTTTAAAATAAGGATTATGATAACTGTTGTGAAAAGAACGTAATGAAGCTATTGACCTGCGGTGGGAAAGAAGCGAGAGGGAAAGGTTAGCTTTCCTGGCAGCTACACTACTGGTACGATGACAGACGGAAAGTGTGAAATGAAAACCGCGGTTTTGAACTGATGATTTGCCCGGCAGATGATTCTCAAATTCGTTCTAGGGCGTGCGTGTGGGAAACCACCTCAAGAGTGGCGTATACCTACAGATTCAGAATCGGTGCTGCTAATTTCAGGACGTTTTCTACGCCACATCGCCTTCCAGTCTCTGGCACTGGAAATCACTGAGCTGCTTTCATCTGCTCAAGAAAAAGGTCATCGAATAGTATTTTCAGTGGATCCCTGGACACCGCAAACTCGATGGAAATGAGAGCACCGATGAAAGAGCGCTTTCAGCAATGGGCTCCGTACAGTTGTACAGTTGTGCCTTTCTCAAATCTGGACACCACTTGTCTTGAGTCGTTATGAAGAATGATACGGCAAGGCACTGGGCCCAGACAGGCGCTCGGCTCGGCACATTCGCCTTAAAAAGGCCACATCCGACAATGGAATTTTGCGTACTCATGCATTCTTGGTGCATAGACTCCGTTTAGGCGTCGTTTTCACGCGTAAGCACTTACCAGCGGACTGTTCCACTTGTGGCATAACCGAGACTATGGAGCATGTACTAGTGGTGGGTCCAGCATATGCGCGCGAAATACTGAACGTTGGCCGCTTCCTTGAAGCGCTCAGACTCTCAGAGGACAGCAGCTAGGCCAGGCATGCGGATGTTCTCGCGTTTTTTGAGCGAGACTGGTGGTTGTAATGCCATGAAAATGTGCGTGTAGATATAGTCATCTCTCATCTCACCCGTCATGACTCTCTCTCTTCTCCCCTGAGGTCCCCAGCGCAGAGTAGCAGGCAAGATATATTGCTCTTTCCGGCGGGACCTCTTTGCCCTTCTAATGAATTAACTTATCTCTCTTGATATTTTAGGGGGATAGATTTAGTTGGAATGGGGAGATTAGGAGAAAAGTTTGTCTAATCTACAGTGAACCCACTGTTCCCTATTGAGCCAGCAATAATATTTTGGGTGTCATTTGTGGGCTCCCCGGCGCTGTTCCAGGTTTGCATTTGAAGGACCGGTGTGGGTTTCCGTTCGCTATTTGCCGCTCAGTTGGTGTGGCCTCAAGACATGGCGTCGGCTACTTGGTTGTCGTCTTTGAGGTCGGCGTGAGTCTCTTGAGGATGTTTAACCTCCATTTGTGAAGTTGCGGCAGGGCATTTGGGAGTCCGAGGTGATTTTCAAGGTTTCGTTCCATCTGTTACGTTATTCAGGCATTGTTGGACGATCTGTGTAGGTGGCGAGCTTCCGGTCGACCAGCATAGCCACTATAGCTGGGCTGTTGGAGCAGCTAGCGACGTAGGCGTGGTCGCCAATACTTCTTCGCTGCATTGTTTTAGCTTGGACTGCCCTTTTATAGGTTGGGGTGCATGGATAGGAGCTGGTGGGGGCACTCATTGATAGTGGGAGTGCCTTTTCAGCTGCTCTTTTGTAGGTGGATGTGAGGTGTGTGGGGCACCTGTACCGCGGGCTCTTATGGAAAACGCTGTTTGTCAAGTGCAGGTTCGATACAGGACTGCGTCTAGCAGCAGAAGCGCGATGCGAATTGGACAGAAGTTTCCAGATTACGTGAATCGTGCCTTCCCAACACCTGAATCGTTGCAGTTGAATGGCGTCCTTTTCCTCCTGGGTGACGGGGCTGGTGTTGTATGCATGGGGCACAGAACAGAGGGCAGAACCTGAGCTCAGACTTCACCAAATAAGTAGATGTCAATTGGGGGGCTCATTTAGAAGCTCTGGGCAAGCGCATTTTTCAACAGTCAACATTTTACAAAAGCAAGATTTCATTATAACCATCAATGTAGCAGCTGATCTCTCTTGGCAGGCTTGCATTTTCTTGCTATTTATGTTTTTATTTTTTTGGCAGTCTTTATCCCTCGATGTCAGTGATGTCAAACTTTCAAGAAAATTCTGCTGTGCATCGGAAGGATGTACCATTACCTTCACTATTTCTGTTACAGTACCTTAAAATGTTCCATTTAAAACAAGTGGAATAAAATACTGCAAACGAGTGGGAAAAAGTGATTGCCCAACTTCTGAAATATTTGTGCTTTGTTTAGATGTGTAGTGTTGTTTATTTTTTGTTTCGCCAAAAAAAAGTGGTGTTCACCTTTGTTCTGCTTTTCATCAGTCCCCCACCGCTATGCAGTGCCCTGCTGCGCCCTTAGGGTACTCTGATATACATAAATAAATAAATTGGTGTCCAAGAATCGTGGACTTGCTCTGTGATTTGAACGAAACGGTGATTTGCCTGTAACATGAACTGTCGAGGTTGTGCAGGCTCGCAGCATGTTTGACCAAAGTGGGAACAACCAGGACGGGGCAGAGAAGAGAGCAGTTGTGAGAGCAGCCCAGGCCCCGCATCACCTTTCCGTGCTGACGCAGCTGAGCGACTCAATAGCTGACCTGCTGCACCCGGAGACCAGCACACTGTCGTCGAGCACGAGGTGCGAAAACGGTGATGGGGACCACTCCATGCAACGAAGGAGGGCGCGAAATGTTTGCGAAGTGCATTTCTGGCATTTCATTCGTTGAGTTTTTTGTGGCTTTATTTGCCGCAGATGTGCGCACAATTCTTTCCCTGGCATTCATCCTTTTCTCTGTACACAACCACGAATAAAAGTACAATTGGTAGCTAGGCGAATCTAACAGCAACTACAGCTTCATGGACAGAACACCAAGTGCGTGTTGCTGCTAGAGTTACCGGAGTTCCTGGGCTCGAACCCGACCGCGGCGGCTGCGTTTTTATGGAGGCAAAACGCTAAGGCGCCCGTGTGCTGTGCGATGTCAGTGCACATTAAAGATCCCCAGGTAGTCGAAATTATTCCGGAGCCCTCCACTACGGCACCTCTTCTTTCACTCCCTCCTTTATCCCTTCCCTTATGGCGCGGTTCAGGTGTCCAACGATATTTGAGACAGATACAGCGCCATTTCGTTTCCCCAAAAACCAATTATTATTATTAGCCGCCATTCCTCTGTGCTTGAATACAAGTTTCGGCAGAAAGAGGCCAAAGCACCTTCGCGTGACTGACCGACGCAACGTTTAAATGCTGCTGATTGCCTAAGTCACACGTGAAAAAGAGACCGAACAGTCTCGCTATGCCAGTAACACCAGTTTCTGGGTTCATTCTTAATAAACAGCCGCCGCGGTGGCTCAGTGTGGTGCTCGGCTCCTGACCCGAAAGACGCGGGTTCACTCCCGGCCGCGACGGTCGCATTTCGGTGGACGCGTAATACTAAAGGCCTGTGTGCTGTGGGATGTCAGTGCACTTTAAAGAGCCTTACGTGTTCGAAAGTATTCGAAGCATACCACTATGGCATCCCTTTTAGCCTGAGTCGCTTTGGGAGGTTAAACCCCGTGAAACCAAAAGTAATCGTTCTTAATATATGTATATTTGTGCAGCGCTAAATACCAACTCACAGGTAGACAACGCATACTGTTACTGTCCATTTGTTCGTGTTTTCTTTTTTTAGCTTATTAATTTAGCTTTATTAAGCCTTTATTAAGTTTAGCTAGAGTCGCTGTCATCCATATATGCTAGAGCTGCTTTTTGAACTATTACCCAGTGCTTCCGAGAACCGCTGCAGGGGTTAGGTGTTGCTATTTTCACGCTGCCTTTCCTTTTTCTGCGAATACTTCCTTAGACTGGGAGAACACTGCAGTTTGGCCTCGTGTACTATTGGGAGCATCAAATTTGACTCTCCTCCGTTCCCTCGCAGGTGAAGCACGCTACCTTTAGCACCAGAAGCAAAAGGCACAGCTCAGCTGTCGCAGCTTTCTGACTAAACGTCTGGCGAATTTTTTGAAATGCATTCTTGGCCTCCAAGTTGCCCTTTCCACGACCCTGATTAGGCTTGTTAGGCTGCTTGGATGGCTTTTTAATTAGGGCTTGGAATAAGACGTCGTTGCCAGGGAACATTTCTCAAACATGTGAAAATGCTGAGATGTTTTATTATTGCTAGGTTGAGCCGGCGCCTAGTGCTAAGAAGGCTGTGCATTCTTCGCAGGCTTTTTTGCCAATCCAAGACGCTTCCTCATCGCTCTGTGGTGATTGAAAAACGAGGGCCAAAATATGCTTTCAAGAGGTTGCTTTTTCCTTCCGCTGCTTCGCTTCCCATGTGACTTACCCAGTTATTTGTTTTACATTTTTTGAGAGCCTTGCACACGGCATCTGCTGGCTTTCAGCGCTTTGTTTTCTAGTTTGTGCTCACCCGATTTTGCCCCAATCGCAGCAGCTCGAAGCAGCCGAGGAGCATGAGCAGCTTGTCAGTCCCACCTTCCCTGGGGGCCACCAGGCGCCGACTGCAGCAGCTTGCCCTGCAGACAGAATATCTCCAGGAGAGGCTTCAAGCCCCTAGCCTTGCAGAGGCGGGGTCTCCTCGGCTGGCCGACCAAGTGAGTCATTTAAAAGACGTTGAGCTACCCCGCACGCCAGTGTGGCTCGGTCCGGAAGCGCACGGTTTTGTAGCGATAGCTACATTACGATAGCATTTCGAGCCTTCAGCGTGGTGCCACCGCCACGCTCTCACGTGGTTGGTCATGTGGTGCGGAGCAGGTGCCGGTGGCGCGGCGCCATGGCTGATCACGTGGTTGGTCACGTGACCAAGTTCCACTTGGCCAGCTGTAGCTATCGCGTCACTCCAGGTTTAACCAGAGCTAAACCACCGGCAATTTTTCGTATCACGCTCATTCCATATTACTTTCTACAGCGTGTTAATAAGGCTCGTGCAGAAGGGCACGCAAGACTTGGCGTGAGCTCACTGCACGCAGGACGTGCAGGTCATCGCCAAAGACATGATTAGCGCGAAAAAGCCAGCACAACACGTGCTGGACAGGACCAACGTCAATTTCAAACGAAACTTATTTTGTTCAAAAATACGGTTTTTCACCACACAAGAAATACACACTAGCAGATATAAAGCGGAATGACTCAAGGATAGGATACACCTGCCAAAAACAACGAAAGCAGAGATTAAAACGTGGGCGTTCACCCGTTCAGAAAGCTAATCTTTTCGTCTGAAAGTGACAGGGGCGGCTTGCTGACGCAGGTAAGACTCCTTTGCTTGATAATGTGCGTCTCTATTATTTCTCTTTCTGATCTTTTTTGACTTTCCCATGATTTTTGGAAATCGGAGAACATTTGCAATTTTCACAAACAGTGGCTGCCATAGCCATTTCTTACCAGCATCTTGTACTGCCTCGCTGTATCGTTACAACACTGGTTTGTCTGACCGCAGGTTGGAGGTAATGCGTAGGCAAGATGAGTTTTGCAGTCAGTAACAGAGGCCTTATTCCTGCACTGCCTGGCAAGTCTTGCTTTGTGTAAGGTTACACGTGTTGGCCACCTTCTTAAGACCGCGGATATACGGAATCACGACAGTCAATTGCTTTTCTTTCTTCACCCGACTCTGATCAGCCTTCAACATTGGCTCGAGTTTCTTGAAAAGAGTGTAGCAACCAGCGCTGAGACAGGGACGAAAAACTGGGACGACACACTTAAGGCGCATTAACTGGATTCGTTTCTTGTAACACATTATGCCACGCTGGTGTTAAGCGGCCATTGGTGTTAATGCTCAACAGCGGCGTAGTCCTGGACGCGCGCTTCCACACCACTTCTTTCTTTTTCTAGCGGTCGTCTGCACGAGTGTGCCATATTATTTATCTGCAGCCAAGCGATAAACACGAAGAAAAACTCATGTCATGCACATCTCGTGAGAACATGCGCCGTTCGTGCACTGGACAGCAGAAACGCTAGCTCATCAGACACTGAGGGGCTACTGATGCAGGATTCGACACGCTTCCTGATTTCCAAGGCTTCAAGTATTTCTCTGCGAGAAAAATTACCGATTCGAATATCAATTTTTTTTCTAGCCCTTTAGAAAATATTGGTAAAATGGCAGCAAAGCACTTTCCTTGGAATGCCTTTTGCTGAATCCCAACTGACAATGAGTTAACAGACTATTTTCTTGAGAAAAAAATTACCCATTCGAATATCAATTTTTTTTTCGAGCCTTTTAGAAAATATTGGTAAAATGGCAGCAAAGCACTTTCCTTGGAATGCCTTTTGCTGAATCCCAACTGACAATGAGTTCACAGACTATATTCTTGAGAAAAAAATTACCCATTCAAATATCAATTTTTTTTCCAGCCCTTTAGAAAATATTGGTAAAATGGCAGCAAAGCACTTTCCTTGGAATGCCTTTTGCTGAATCCCAACCGACAATGAGTTAACAGACTATTTTTTTGACAAACAAATTACCCATTCGAATATCAATTTTTTTTCCAGCCCTTTAGAAAATATTGGTAAAATGGCAGCAAAGCACTTTCCGTGGAACGCCTTTTCCTGAATCCAAACGCGTTCATTTAACAGACTATGTTTTAAGAAATATATCCATTTGAATATTAATTGTTTTTTCTAGCCCTTTACAAAGTATTGGTAAAATGGCAGCAAAGCACTTTCCGTGGAATGCCTTTTCCTGAATCCAAACTGGCAATGAGTTAACCGACTATGTTTTTGAGCAAAAATAATCGTTCGCATATTAATTGTTTTAGCCTTTAGAAAATATTGCTGAAATGGCAGCCAAGAACTTTCTGTGGAACGCCTTTTCTTGGATACAAACTGACATTCTGTTAACTATGTTTTCGAGAAAAGTTATCCATTCGAATATTGTTTTTTCTTACCTTTTAGAAAATATTGGTAAAATGGCAGCAAAGCACTTTCTGTGGAACGCCTATTCCTGAATCCAAACTGACATTTAGTTAACAGACTGTTTTTTAAAAAAATATCCATTCAAATATGATTGTTTTTTCTAACCCTTTAGAAAATATTGGTAAAATGGCAGCAAAGCACTTTCTGTGGAACGCCTTTTCCTGAGTCCAAACGGACATTTAGTTAACAGACTATGTTTTTGAGAAAAAATATCCATTCGTATATTCCACAAAGTGGCGAGAGTCCTTAACGTAGGTCATTGTTTTTCTCACTAGTGGGCGAAGGACTTCGTGCAGATCACGGGACAGTTTGTACAGTGGTGAACGCCTGTAGTCTACGATTGGTCGCAGTGGTACACGTGGCTTATGCACTTTTGGAACTCCGTAGATCACGGGAGCCGAGCCGTTGTGGCAAATAAGCTTGTTGTGCAAGTGTTTCTTCTCAGGAGGTACGTACTTAAAAACTTCAGTCAACAGCTTCTACAGTTCCGATTCAATTTTGTTCGTTGGATCGCGGTTGAGTTTCATGTAGGTGTCTCCCTCCTAAAGAAGTGCGGACACATTCGCGATGTAATCGGAACGGTCCAAAACGATGGTGGCATTGCCTTTGTCGGCGGGTAAGATTGCGATTTCGCTCTTAACAGGACACGTGCTCTTTCTTAACAGGACAAGTGGAAATCTTCCGGAGATCTACATTCGGACATTACGCAATTTTAACCGTACTTAATAAGCCACCGTCCTTGCATGCGGCGCTCTATGTGATCACGGGACCCGTACGGGCCCCGAAACGTCGTGTTTCCTTTTTTCGTCGAAACTTTCGGCGAGTGTATGTTTATTTCTACAATGTTTGCCCTCGCCAGACGGTATTCCGTCAAACTCTGGACTATATTACCAGACTATGTTTTCGAAAAAAATTGTCCATTCGAATATTATTTTTTTTCTAGCCCTCTAGAAAACATTGGTAAAATGGCAGCAAAGCACTTTCTGTGGAACGCTTTTTCTTGAATCCATACTGACATTCAGTTAACTATAGTTTTGAGAAAATTTATCGATTCGAATGTTAATTGTTTTTTCAGCCCTTTAGAAAATATTGGTGAAATGACAGCAAAGCACTTTCTTTGGAACGCCTTTTTCTGAATCGAAACTGACATTCAGTTAACGTACTAAACTTTCGAGAAAAATTATTCATTCGAATATTAATTTTTTCCAGCCCTTTAGGAAATATTGGTAAAATATGGCAGCAAAGCACTTTCTGCGGCATGCCTTTTCCTGAATCCAAACTGACATTCAGTTTACAGGCTATGTTCTTGAGAAAAAAATGTTCGTTCGACTATTAATTGTTTTTTCTAGCCCTCTAGATAATATTGGTAAAATGGCAACAAAGCACTTCCACTCCACACAAAGGACTGCCTGGGGAACGCCTTTTCCTGAATCTAAACTGTCATTCAGTTAACAGACTATGTTTTCGAGAACAAATATCCATTCGAATATTAATTGTTTTTGCTAGCCCTTTAGAAAATATTGGTAAAATGGCAGTAAAGCACTTTCCGTGGAACGCCTTTTCCTGAATCCAAACTGACATTCAGTTACCAAGCTATGTTGTTGAGAAAAAAATATCCATTCGAATATTGTTTTTGCTACCCCTTTAGAAAATATTGTTAAAACTGCAGCAAAGCTCTTTCCGTGGAATGCCTTTTCCTGAATCCAAACTGACTTTCAGTTAACAGACTACGTTTTTGAGAAAAAAATATCTATTCGAATATTAATTGTTTTTCTAATCCTTTAGAAAATATTGGTAAAATTGCTTCTGCGGAATGCCTTTTCCTGAATCCAAACTGACATCCAGTTCACCGACTGTGTTTTTGAGAAAAATGATCGTTCGAATATTAATTGGTTTTCTAGCCCTTCAGAAAATATTGATAAAATGGCAGCAAAGCACTTTCTGTGGAACCCCTTTTCCTGAATCCAGAATGACATTTAGTTAACTATGTTTTTGAGAAAATTTATTCATTTCAATAATAATCGTTTTTTGCAGCCTTTTAGAAAATATTGGTAATGTGGCAGCAAAGGACTTTCTGTGGAACCCCTTTTCCTGAATCCAGAATGACATTAGTTAACTATGTTTTTGAGAAAATTTATTCATTTCAATAATAATCGTTTTTTGCAGCCTTTTAGAAAATATTGGTAATGTGGGAGCAAAGGACTTTCTGTGGAACGCCTTTCCTGAATCCAAACTGGCATTCAGTTAACAGACTATGTTTTTGAGAAAAAATATCCATTTGTATAGTAATTGTTTTTTCCAGCCCTTTAGAAAATATTGTTAAAATGGCAGCAATGCACTTTCTGTGGAACGCATTTTCCTGAATCCAGACTGACATTCAGTTAACAGACTATGTTTTGAGAAAATATCCATTTGAATATTAATTGTTTTTGCTGTGGCAGCAACATCTGTGGCAGCAAAATTCTTGTAGTTGCGAGTGAAAACAAAGCGCTGTGTCCCCTCTGTGTCGTTGTTTGTGAGCGCCTGGATTTATCATCATGAACGTATACCAACTAGCTCACTTTTCTGCCCTGCTGCAGCAACTAGAAGGCAGCAAATCTCGCATTGATACTTGTAGTGCCATCTACAATAGCACTGTAGAAACAACCATGTGCCAAAGATGACGTCGCGGTCTAATATGGTAAATAGATATGGACCTATGTGAGTATTACGTCAGTTGACGAAATGGCATCATAGTTTCTGTTTCTCAAACTCAAGGTGGCTGCCATTAAAATTGATTGTGCCCTCCCATCCCTTTCCAAAATGTGACCCTTATCACGTGAACGCTCGCAGTTAACGGGCCAGCAGGGCGCCCGGTTTACCCCATGCGGTGGCGTTAACACACACACACACACACACACACGCACGCACGCACGCACGCACGCACGCGCACACACACACACACACACACACACCGTTTGAGCAGGCGCTGAGGTCGCCATTGGTGACAAAATTGTGGGCCACCCGTATGGCGCAGAGGGTTCGGAGTGGTGGCAAACAAACGAATCGGTGGGATTCGGAACACAAAGTTGTTTGTCGAGTTGAAGCCTGGTATGGGTGAGGGATTCGTACTGGCGACTTTTGCTAATGCGGCGAGTTGGGCGTGTTGGTACATGGTTTTCTGGAAAAGCAGCGCTGAACAGACGAGGACAGAGACGAGGCGACAAGGACGGGCGCTGATCCGTAATGGGGGCGACCTTCGGAGGGCCGTGGCGGGTGAACCAGTAGTCGCCGATGGATGCGGGTGGTACCAAACGAATCGTCGTTTGGTACCACCCGCTTATCCCGTTGGTATATATATATATATATATATATATATATATATATATATATATATATATATATATATATATATATATATATATATATATATATATATATATATATATATATATACCAACGGGAAGAGATATGGCTCTATTCGTTTTTGCGCTGATTTGACCCTTGATTTGATGTAGCCCCACATGAAAAAATCACAAGGAGACAATTCTGGCTAGCGTGGTGGCCACGGCATACTGGGGGACCCTCACCCCATCTACCGACCTGGGAATTCATCTAGCCACTTGCGCAGTTTGGCTGCGTAGTGGGCGGGGGCACCATCTTGCTGGAATGTGCACATCTCTTGGTGCATATGGCAATCCACCAGCTCGGGTAGGAATTATTCGTTCATAAGGCGCAGAAACGACTCAGCAGCGACTGTTTCTTCGCAGAAAAACGGGCCGATCACGCCACACCACACAGCGACGCGTAGGGTGTTCACTGGCCTTGAGTAAACAAATCTGAAATAACGGAACGGCATAACACCATCTGCCGGGCGAGTTGGTTGCGATCGATATGTATCAGCAGTGGCTCAAGCGTATCAACAGCGACTCAATCTCAAGCGACTTTCAGTCAGTGATCTTTCTTGCAAAAAACACCGAATAAGTTGTCAGATTCCTGCATGAGAACAGAACAAAAGCGTTCAATGGCTTCTCCATTGATATAAATGACCTGTTTTATTCCATTCCTCAGGATGCCCTCATAGAATATATTCGTGACACCATCGATAGACACGGTGTGGTGGCCTTCCAAAATGAGTGTGGTGTATCTGCGGACGGCTTCATTGAGTTGCTGTGCGCTTACCTAAAATATACTGTTACTGAGTGGAACGGTTAGACATTCACCGAAAAGCAAGGCATATTTATAGGCATATTTAAAGGACAAGCTCGAGCCTTCAAGCGTTCTCAATATTTTCCGGTACGTTGCTGACTTCTTGGTTCTCTTAGATTACGACACTGAAACATTTAAAACAGAAGCAACTGAAGTCCTCCACGTTTTTTTCGAATACTATATCACCTCTTGAAGTTACCCATGAATTCCCAGAACAAAACTCAATGCAGTTTCTAGAGTTCAAGGCGTTTTTCGGAGAGAACCACGTGTGCTGGTTCTTTGAACAAAGAGCCAGCAAACCCATCCTACCCTACGATTCAGCCCACTCAAAACATGTAAAAAGGAACATCGTGAAGTCAACTTTTAAGAAAGAACTCACAAAATCCTTTGAACACAAGCTGCAAGACCATTTTTCGAATCAAGTGTTGAGGCTGACGCAATCAGGGTACCCGCAATCTCTCCTGTCGTCTGTAGCAAAAAAGTACTTGTAGGTATGAAGCATGAAAGTGAAGCCCAGAATTTTCGTGTTACGTGGTTCATGCAAAGGAGGAGCAGACAAGTTTCCAGGGGCGAAAGCGGCGTTCAAGCCACATGTTCGTCAGTGCGTGGCTGGTCGAGATAAGCCCGGGCGCCACTTGCGGCGCACGCCTTTTATTCGTTTTGCGTGCCTGTGCAATAAGGACTGCGGTGATAAGCCGGACACCACATCCCTCCCCTTTTATTCGTGAAAGACATAAGAGCGCAAACTGGCAACACGAATGTCTTTCACGAATATGCACCGACAAGCCCAGTTGCAAGTACTCCACTTTTATATTGGCTAATTTAACAAGCTAAACTCCAGCTTGATATCTGTCTGGTGGTCGACGGTCTCTAGTCGGGTAGCGACTTGCACCCGCCGTCTGGATCTCGTGCAAAGCTGCAGCACCACTGGTGGTAGGAGTGGAGGATGTCATTGGGTCGACGCTTGGTGGAAGCGCCAGAAACTCGTGTCTCTCCTGATCAGATGCCTCGTGGTCCGGATCCGTGGTCCGCGCGAGCAGCTGGTCCTTGTGGCGACGCCAGGTGAAACTGCCTTTGGGTGTGGTTGCACGAATGGTAAAAGACAAAGGGCCGGACTGCCCCACAACAACACCAGGGGCCCAGTTTGGACTGCCTCGATAATTGCGAGCCATCACTTGGTCACCGACTGCTATGTCATGATCACGATGTGGGCGAGCCACGGATTGCTTGAAGTGATTATATGCAACCCTTCCTCCCACCGCTGGCTTGTCAACATCGAGTCGATTTCGCAGCCATCGCCATAGTAACAAGTTTGCTGGTGACTCACTTGTCACATGGGGCGAGTTGCGGTAGGTAAGCAAAAACTTGTGAAGCCTCAGATGTAATGTGTCCTCTCAGCTAGATTTACGAGGAGCCCTTTTAAGTCTCTGAATAAAACGCTCTGCAAGCCCGTTTGAGCTGGGATGATACGGTGCTGTAAGCACGTGACGACAGCCCAATTGTTTTACAAAAAGCTTGAACTCTTCGGAATTGAACTGCGGGCCGTTATCAGTGACAATGGTTTCTGGGAAACCAAACCGCGCAAACAGCTCTAAATCTGTCAACTGTAGCATCCGACGTAGTCGGGCGCATAACAAACACTTCCGGCCACTCGGAGTGGGCGTCCACGACTACAAGAAACATTACGTGCAAAAAGGGGCCAGCAAAATCTGTGCGCGCTGCCACGGTGCTGTCGGCCAAGGCCAAAGATGCAGGGGCGCTTTGCACAGCTCGCAGCGTTGTTCTTGACAACTTACGCAGGCCTTGACACGATGCTCGAGGTCCGCCTCGACGGACGGCCACCACACGTAGCTGCTCGCCAGTTGCTTGCTGCGCACGATGCCTGGGTGCCCTTTGTGGAGTTCGTCTAGCAGCAAGTTGCGCAACTTCGCCGGCACGATCACTCGTGAGCCCGTTGCGTGTGTAAAACAAAAAACGCTTAAAATCGTTTTCAGTCACAGATGCCGGCCTCCCCACATTTATGAAATACATCACTTTACAAAGCAAGGGGTCCTGAGCTGTTGTTCGAGCAATGTCATGGCTTGAAACTGGCATTGATTGCAACCGCAATGAATAAAAAGTTTCCTCTTTTTCTTGCCTTTCACCATTGATAGCGGCAGGCGCGAACAGAAATCGACTTCAGCATTCTCGCTTGATTTTCTGAAGATAAGCGAATACCGGTAAGCTGACAATGTGACAGCACAGCGCTGCCAACGCGCTGCTGCGATAGTCGGAATGCCGGTTGTTGGGCCCAAGATTGTTTGAAGTGGTTTATGGTCGGCGACTAATGTGAACGAACGACCGTAAACGTAGAAATGAAATTTCCTAACACCAAATATTATAGCTAGGGCCTCTTTCTCAAGTTGGCTGTATTTCTTTTCGGCATCGGTCAAGGTACGTGATGCGAAAGCGATTGGCTTTGTGCTGCCGTCCAAAATATGAGGAAGAACCGCGCCTAAACCATAGTGCGATGTGTCGCATTATAGCTGCAACGGTTTGCACGGGTTGTAGCGCGCCAATGTCGGCGGAGAGGCTAGCAAGCTCTTTATCTTGGTGAACGCTGCCTGGCAACACTCATCCCAGCACCACAGGACGTTTTTACGTAGCAACCTGAAAAATTGCTGCGCCACCGTTGCTAGGTTAGGAAGGAACTTGCCGTAGAAATTGACTCCCAGCAACGACTGCAGCTGCTGGCTGTCTTTAGGGGCTGGAGCCTTGAGGAGTGCGTTAACCTTCTCCGTCGTTGCCGAGATGCCTTGTGCGCTGATTCTGTGTCCGAGGTAGCGAAGGTCCTGTTCGAAAAACAAACACTTGTCTTTCTTGACACGAACGCCTCTTTCAAGAAGTAGTTTTAACACAGCTTCCAGATTGATGAAATGTTCTTCGTCATTTTTACCAGTCACCAGAATGTCGTCTAAGTAGCAGCAAACCCCGTGTAAGCCCTTCAGCATGATGTCAATTATTCTTTGGAGAATCCCAGGTGCGGACGAAATTACAAATGCGAGTCGATTAACAGCAAACGATCCTTTCTGCGTATTCAACGTGAGGTATTGTTTTGATGACTCCGGCATGACCACTTGCTGATAGGCCCGGTTGAGATCAATCTTCGAGAAATGCTTACCTCCCGACAAGGCTGTGAACAGGTCGTCCACCTTCGGTAATGGGTAGCGGTCGACACCAAGACACGGGTTAACGGTCGTGTTGTGGTCGCCGCAAATCCATATGCTACCATCCTGCTTGATTATGGGCCCGCAGGCGTAACCGGTGATATAATTCCCAGCTGTTCGATTTTAGCCAATTCAGCGTCGAAACCTTTTGCAACGCGAATGGAACATTCCTGGCTGTTAGGAATCTCGGCTTCATATCAGGTTTAAGAAAAAGTTCGGCGCGCTGTTCTGTTATCGTGCCTAACTCGTCTTTGAAAAGGGGTTGGTACTTCGCCAGCAATGTGCTGTCTCTTTCTTACGCTGATATGAATAGGACTGTCTGACCTTATAATGTTGTTCAGGTTCCAGATTTTCGCCCACTCCAGCCAGACGGCGTGGAGCCACTCCCGGCTACGTAGAGGTGGCCGCTTGTGGTCTAGGACGTAGAGTGGAATAATTGCAGAATGGTCGCCATGCTGCACCTTGACCGAAGAGAGCCCCAGGGGTCGTATCAGTGCTCCTGTATAGGTACGAATTTAAACTGTAGTAGGCCCCAGTACAACAGAAGGAAAGAGCTGACGGGAGTGCGTCTTTGACATGCGGAAACAGCCGCTCCCGCGTCTAGCTCCATGTTCACCAAGACACCGTCGATGGCCATCTGTACGGTGACAGGGTCGCGCTGAACTGCCGACATGCCGTTTAGACTGAGGGTCGAAGCTTTCCGCGACACAACCGTCAGCATCTTCACATTCTTTTTCATGTGATTTTTCTTAGAAGAAGTCTTACCACTGCTTCGGCAGGCTCTCTGGATATGCCCCTTTTTGTTGCAACTGAAGCAGGTAGTGTCCAAGTGAGGGCATGCTTCACTCGTGTGTTTTCGCGAACCACAGGGAAAGCAGCTTTTGCATGTTTTCTGCGTCTCAGCTTGCACCTTGTGCACGTCGCCGACTGCGGCGTCGGTGCCGCGTGTCTCAGCAGCACTCTTCTTAGCCGTTTCCATTGCAAAAGCCCGCGCCACTGCTTTCTGGAACGTAAGCTTGCTATCTTCCGTGAAAAGCACTCGCTGAAGGTCTTATCATAGCAGGCCGCACACGAAGGGGTCCCGAAGGGACTCGTCAAGGACGCTTCCAAACTCGCACGTCTGCGACAGTTTACGAAGCTCGGCAACATAACTAGATAAGGGCTCGCCTTCTCGTTGACACCTCCGGTGAAACTTGGCCCGTTCTTCAATGACGGACTGCTTCGGGGACAGGTAGTCGCTCAAAACTTTCTTGAGGTCTTCGAAACTCTTCGTAGAAGGCAGTTCTGGAGCAGTAGGTCTTCGGACCGATAATGTTCAAGAAGGCGTGTAACTTGTCGCCGTCGGGTACTCGATTAACAATCAGGAACGTCGTAAGCCGCTCTTCGTACGAAGCCCAATCGCTGGCGGACTCGTCGAAAGGTTCCAGCTGGCCCAGTCGCCCAGCGAAGTGCGTCACTGCTGCCTCGGCCCCAGTCGTGACGACAGTCACAGGCTCTGCACACTGCAAAAAGACAGTCTTCTTCACCGAGTGAATTCCGGAAACACTGGCCTTCCAATCTGAAGAACGATGTCTTCAAATCCAATCCTCGTCGCCAGTTGTTGTGTTACGTGGTTCATGGGAAGGAGCAGACAAGTTTCCGGGGGCGAAACGACGTTTATTGCCACATGTTCGTCTGTGCGTGGCTGGTCGAGATAAGCTTGCGCTCCGGTTGCGGCGCATGCCTTTTATTCGTTTTGCGCGCCTGCGCACTAAGGACTACGGCGATAGGCCGGGCACCACACGGATGATACGCGACAGCAGAACGAATGGGCTGCCGTTCTGCCGTACCTGCACCAAATGTCGCATAATCTGAAAAAAATTTGTAAAAAAGCAGGTGTAGACGTAGTCTTTTCAGCCCTACTGCGCCTATCAAGTCTGTGCAACACAGTTAATAAAAAGAACAAGAACAGTAGCTGTATAACCCAGCACCGAGACCCTATTGTGCCTTGTGTGGAGGGCGTTGTATATTCCATTCCTTTAACTTGCGGTAAGGCTTACATTTTAATTGGTTTGATCATAGAAGTTTGATCATAAATGGTTTGATCATGGATAGGGTTAATTGGAGAGACTTGGGAGAGGCCTTTGCCCTGCAGTGGGTGTAGTAAGGCTGATGATGATGATGATGATGAAGGCTTACATAGGACAAACAGGAAGATTTTTAAATGAAAGGTGAATGGAGCACAAGAACGATTTAACTGGGACACCATTGAAGAACCTGCCCGCCCATTGCCGGGTACGTGACAGCAAAAAGAAATGCGTTCCTCAATTTAAGAAAGCAACCGTCTTGAAAAAACATAAAAACCAACTAACGCGCAAAATCGTTGAAGCAGCCTACATCTCAGGGCTTAAGGAAGGTTGCGTAAGCACCCCATCTATCTCATTATCCCAAAAGGATAATCTCATTATCCCCTATTATCATTATAATTATCCATCTATCTCATTTTCTCACCTTAATTTCTGGTTTTATCTGACTTTTCCTGGTTTTTAGAGGTACACTTCACATGTTGCATTTTCGTTCTAGCCGTGTTAATTGTTGGCGCACATCCTTCGTTTCGCTAATCTTTTTACCGACTTCTCGCCTTCTTATGTTTTTTTAGTAAAATTCGCACTCTCAACTCTGTTTTTTTTTCCATTTTTCCACTTTTTTCCCACTCACTCACACTCAACCCTGTTTTTCCATTCTTTTTTTCCACATGTCATGCGTGCTTCATTTTATGGAATTCATTGTATAGTGTGATTCTTGTTATCTTTTGATGGCTTGGATATCATGTGGGTCCCAGTTCGTTGGATGGATGGATGGATAGATAAGGCTGAACCCTTTAAATCGGGCGGTGGCTCAAGCCACCTAGCCGTAAACTTATGAAATTTTACTCTTGTCTTGATTTTATCCAGCAATCAGATAACTTTCGCTTGGTTACTTCTACCGCTTAAAATCTACTTTCCCTTCACTGTTCTTAAACCCCAATGCCTTGGATAAGTCAGCCCCACTGCTTTCCGCCGTAGGGTGAAGCCCTTTACAGAAAAGCATCAAGTGTTCAGCCCTTTCCTCCTCCTCTCCGCACGCAATGCACAACGTGTCTATCTCGTGGTACCTGACTCTACATGTCTTAGTCCGCAAAACTCCCGTCCTGGCCTCTAACAACAAAGAGCTTCCCCTACAATTATCATAGATATTTTCTTTGGCAATTTCCTTCTTAAAAATCCTCTATGTTCCCAGTGCTAATTTCGTCAGCATCCCTGTTTTCCACAGAGCTCTCTCTATTTCTTTAACCTTTTTCTTAACCGATAATTGCTCATTTGCCCCCCTGTTGCTGTTCAGATATTTGCTTGTAAATTTTATAGTTCGCTTCTCCATTTCATGTCAACATTCCTTATGTACAGGTATCTGAAAACTTTCCTAGCCCACTGCTTTTCCCCATTTTTCTCCGTCGCTCCTCAAATGCTATCTTACTGCTAGTTTCTCTGCTCTCGAACGACGCCCATCCCATATCACCCTGTACTGCCTGATTTGGTGTATTGCCACGTGCTCCCAAAGCTAGCCTCCCTACGCCGCGTTGTTTGATTTCTAACCTTGCTTGAACATCTGGTCTTATGCACAGGACCGCATTACCGAAAGTCAGGCTAGGAACCATCACCCCTTTCCAGATCCCTCTTACCACTTCATACCTATTGTAATTCCACAGTGCCCTATTTTTCGTGACAGCTGCATTCCTACTAGCTTTTTTCATTACATATTTTTCATGCTCTGTCAGATACTCAGCACTGTTATTTATCCACGCCCTAAGATACTTGTATTGATTCAGTACTGCTAGCGTGAACTCCTGTATTCTATGCTCGTCGCCCTCATCATTAAATATCATGATTGCAGATTTTTCTTTAATAAACTTGAAACCTAACCTATCTCCCTCTGTACCACATATGTCTACCAACTTCTGCAAATCTTCCTTCTTGTCAGCCATTAGCACTATATCATCCGCGTATATTAGTCCCGGTAATGACTGTTTAATCCATCCCCCTTGCTTGAAAAATGAAAGGTTGAAGCCTAGTCCGCTGCTCTCTAGCTTGGTCTCCAACCCTTGCAGATACAACATGAACAACAAAGGAGACAGAGGACATCCTTGCCTAAGCCCCCTGTATCTCTGCAGGCCCTGATACATTTTTTTCCTTTTCATAAGCACTCTGTTACCATTATATATATCGTATAAAAGGTTAATTACTCCACCTTTCACATCCAATGTGTCCCGTATGTCCCACAAATACTTTTGAATAACGTTGTCGTATGCTCCCCTAATATCCAGAAATGCTAGCCATAGTATTGTAGAAGAACTTCTTGCTGGGCGAGTTGGTGCATAGCTTTCTTGCATAGCTTTTTTGCGCTCTTTCTGTCGTCCTACTCTTTCCTGTGTTCGTCTCGCAGTGTGCGCAACGCCATACCAAAAATGCTAGCCATAGGGGCCTGTGTTTCTTTTCAGCAATCTCTATACACTGCGTCAATGAAAACGGATTGTCCTCCAGCCTCCTTTGTTTCCGGAACCCATTTTGTGGCTCCCCTAGCACCCCGTCATTCTCCACCCAAGCCTGCAATCTGTCATTTATAATCTGCATCACCATCCTGTAAACCACAGATGTCACAGTTATGGGAATGTAGTTACTTACGTCAGCTTTGTCCCCCTTTCTCTTATATATTATGTTCATTCTACTTAATCGCCATTCATCGGGGACTTTCCCATCCACTATCATTTTATTCACTACCTGTATTAATGTTTGCTTGGATTTTGGTCCTAGCTTCTTTATTAACATAATCGGAATACCATCTTGTCCTGTTGATGTGCCACTAGGAACCTTCTTCTCTGCCCTTTCCCACTCTCCTTGCTGAAGTGAAGCAATTGCAGTAACGGGTCTAGCCTCCTTCGATAAATTATGTGCAACATTTCTTTCTTTAAACTTTTCTGTCACCCTTGTTCCTATGTGTTTCATTGCTTCATCCCCTTCGAGTCGAACATTCAGATACATTAAAATAAACCTTTGTTCTAGCCTAGTCTTATTACTCAATGCATTTAGATGTTTCCAGAATTTTTGAGCTGCTTTTCTATCCTTTTTATTTACTTTTGACATCCATTGGGCACCCTTTCTTCTAATTTTCTAATTAATCAAATAGAATGCTTCTCTTCTACACTTTATGAAGGTATCCCATTTTCTGTCTGCTTCAAGTTCTGGACCCCCCCTTTTGTGTGGATATCTGTGTTCCCTGGACGCTTCCTGACGTTTCTCTATCGCCCTCTTGACCTCCCCATCCCGCCAACTCTTGGGTTTGCGTTTTTTCCTTTTTGGCTTTACTTGCACCTTTACTCGCGTGCTTTACTCGCGACTTTACTGGATCGATGGATGGATGGATGGATGGATGGATGGATGGATGGATGGATGGATGGATGGACGGACGGACGGACGGACGGACGGACGGACGGACGGACGGACGGATGGATGGATGGATGGATGGATGGATGGATGGATGGATGGACGGGTGGGTGGATGGGTGGGTAGGTGGATGGATGGATGGATGGATGGATGGTTGGATGGATGGATGGATGGATGGATGGATGGATGGATGGGTGTATGGATGGGTGGGTGGGTGGGTGGTGGGTGGATGGATGGATGGATGGATGGATGGATGGATGGATGGATGGATGGATGGATGGATGGATGGATGGATGGATGGATGGATGGATGGATTGGTGGATGGATGGATGGAGGGATGGATACGGCTGAACCCTTTAAATTGGGCGGTGGCTCGAACCACCTAGCCATGACGTATGAAATTTTACTCTTGTCTTGATTTTAGCCACCAATCAGATAACCTTCGCTTGGTTACTTCTACCGCTTAAAATCTACTTTCCCTTCACTGTTCTTAAACCCCAATGCCTTGGATAAATCAGCCGCGCTGCTTTCCTCTGTAGGGTGAAGCCATTTACAGAAAAGTATTAAGTGTACAGCCGTTTCCTCCTCCTCTCCGCACGCAACGCACAACGTGTCCATTTCGTGATACCTGACTCTATATGTCTTAGTCCGCAAAACTCCTGTCCTGGCCTCAAACAACAAAGAGCTTCCCCTACATTTATCATAGATATTTTCTTTGGCAATTTCCTGCTTAAAAATCCCGTATGTTCCCAGTGCTGATTCCATCAGCATCCCTTTTTTCCCACAGAGCTCTATCTGTTCCTTTAACTTTTTCTTAACCGATAATTGCTGATTTGCCCCCTACTGCTTTCCAGATATTTGCTTGTCAATTTTCTAGTTTGCTTTCTCCATTTCGTATCAACATTCCGTATGTACAGGTATCTGAAAATTTTTGTAGCCCACTGCTTTTCCCCCATTTTTCTCAATCGCTCCTCAAATGCTATCTTGCTGCTAGCTTGTCTGCTCTCGAATGACGCCCATCCCATATCACCCTGTACCCGCTGATTTGGTGTATTGCCATGTGCACCCAATGCTAGCCTCCCTGCGCCACGTTGCTTAATTTCTAACCTTGTTTGAACATCTGGTCTCATGCACAGGACCGCATTACCGAAAGTCAAGCTAGGAACCATCAACCCTTTACAGATCACTCTTGCCACTTCTTAGCTTTGTAATTCCACAGTGCCCTATTTTTCATGACAGCTGCATTCCTACTAGCTTTATTTATTACATATTTTTAGTGCTCTGTCAGATACTCTGCACCGTTATTTATCCACACCCCAAGATACATGTACTCATCCACTACTTCTAGCGTGGACTCGCGTGCCTTGACCACTCCTCCTGGTGTGCTTTTACTTGTTGTGTGTACATAGCTACGGGATCGGTTATGTTCAAATAAAGGTTGGACGTTCAGCGCTCTTTACTATCTTCTCCTTCTTCTTCCCGTTTTTGTGTTCGCGCTACTGATACATACTGAACAGCATGTAGTGGCAGACCAAAGAACAAGCCTTTATTGCTTGGCGTTACTATCTTTATAAAGACACCGCAAAGGTCAGATGACTGGTTGTGAAATACGAGATTGCGACACGTGTAAACAGTCTTGCTCAGGCTATACATCAGCACGCGCGCTTGATAATACTTTATTCCTGCCACCTAAGCTGCAGTAAGTGAGGCTATCTGGTGGCTTCCGAAGGCGAGTCGAACGACGTGGTGGCTGTAGGTCTTCGGCTTGAGAGCTGACTTCCCGTGCCTCCGTACCTTGATGAGCTTCTGCGTGCTCGGAGCTACACTCGGCTTTGTCGTCGGTCCGGAGTTGGCTGGGCTTGCTAGGTGACGACTTTTGTCGAGCCATGGCCGGTCTACGTGGCGCCGCTGCTGTCCCTCCAATGTGGCCATGCGCCCTCCCGTCGTGGACACCTCTGTCGCCGGCATCCACTTCCGAGCAGACTGAAACTGGCGCAACCATACATGCCTTCCGGGTTGAAACTGGTTTATAGGGGTTTAACGTCCCAAAGCGACTCAGGCTAAGAGGGACGCCGTAGTGAAGGGCTCCGGAAATTTCGACCACCTGAGGTTCCTTAACGTGCAGTGGCGTCGCACAGTACACGGGCCTCTAGAATTTCGCTTCCATCGAAATTTGACCGCTGCGGCCGGGATCGAACCCGAGTCTTTCGGGTCAGCAGCCGAGCGCCATAACCAGTGAGCCACCGCGGCGGCACCCAGGTTGAAATTGTGTTGGTGCTCTCGCAGCTTCTGGAACTGGTTCGCCGGAACCATCATTTCCTGCCACTCCCGTGTCTGAGTGAAGCTGTCAGCCTGGTACGTGGACGGGAGCTCAACAGCAGTTCAGCTGGCGATTTTGCTCCTTCCATTGGTGTCGTTCTATAACGGAATAAAAACTTTATTAGTTGTTCTTGCAATGTACCTGCCGGATACTTTCGCAGCCCTTACTGTCCGCACAGCCCGTTCCGCCAACCCATTTGGCTGAGTACGGTATAGGGCTGCTGTGACGTGTTTCACATGGTTTTCCTGTAAGAAACTGGACAAGGTGGCACTTGAAAACTGTGGTCCGTTATCTGATTCTAAGTAGTATGGCAGGCCAGAACGTGCGAAAGTACCTTGCAGTACTTGAATGGTGGTCTCCGTTGTGGTGGTCTTCAAAGCATTGGCCTCAATCCACTTCGTCTCGGCATCCACCAAAAAAAAAAAAATTCGCAGCCATTGATGGGGCCCCGCAAAATTCATATGCAACCTTTACGTTGGTTTGTTGCTCGCCGGCCATGAAGACTGAACTGCGGCATCCGGCATGGACTAGCACTGTATACATTGAGAGCAACTTTGAACTAACACTTCGGTGTCCCTATCTAGTCCAGGATACCAAAACAACGCCCGTGCTTTATGGCACTGATACCAGGGTCACTGTCGTGCAGCACTTTTAGAATGCATCGTCGCGCCGCACCCGGCAACACTACTATAGTAGGATACAACTTAAAAAAACAGCAGTTAACACTGGGCCACGGTCCGCGGCGTACTGTATTACTCCACTAGCCTATTACAAAAATGAATGAAATTAGGTTTTTAATATTTGACTTTATTAAACAAGCCACTTCCTGTTTTCTCGTTATTATCTTAATTCATAAGAAGGGAGACGCCAAGGACATGAAAAATTACAGGCCGATCAGCTTACTATCCGTTGCCTACAAAGTATTTACTAAGGTAATCGCTAATAGAGTCAGGGCAACGTTAGACTTTAATCAACCAAATGATCCGGCAGGCTTTCGTAAAGGATATTCCACAATATGTCATATTCACACTATAAATCAGGTGATAGAGAAATGCGCAGAATATAACCAACCTCTATATATAGCTTTCATTGATTACGAGAAAGCATTCGACTCAGTGGAAACCTCAGCAGTCATACAGGCATTGCGTAATCAGAGGGTAGAAGAGCCTTATGTCAAAATACTGGAAGATATATATAGCAACTGCACAGCTACTATAGTCCTCCATACAGTCAGCAATAAAATTCCAATACGGAAGGGCGTCAGGCAAGGAGACACGATCTCGCCAATGCTGTTCACCGCATGTTTACAGGAGGTATTTCGAGGCCTGAATTGGGAACAGTTGGGAATAAGAATAAATGGAGAATACCTAAATAATCTGCGATTTGCTGATGACATTGCCTTGCTGAGTCACTCAGGAGGTGAACTGCAGATCATGATCAATGAGTTAGACAGGCAGAGCAGATCGATGGGTCTAAAAATTAACATGCAGAAAACCAAGGTAATGTTCAACAGCCTAGCAAGGGAACAACAGTTCACAATTGGCAGCGAGAGCCTAAAAATTGTGACGGAATACGTCTACTTAGGGCAGGTAGTGACAGCTGATCCGGATCATGAGAGGGAGATAACTAGAAGGATAAGAATGGGGTGGAGCGCATTTGGCAAGTTCTCGCAGATCATGAGTGGCAGTTTACCAATTTCCCTCAAGAGGAAAGTGTACAACAGCATAATCTTACCGGTACTCACCTACGGGGCAGAAACGTGGAGGCTAACGGAAAGAGTTCAGCTTAAGTTAAGGACAACGCAGCGAGCCATGGAAAGAAAAATGATAGGTGTAACGTTAAGAGATCGGAAGCGGGCAGAGTGGGTGAGGGAACAAACGCGGGTTAATGACATCCTAGTCGAAATCAAGAGAAAGAAATGGGCTTGGGCAGGGCATGTAATGCGAAGGCAAGATAACCGCTGGTCCTTAAGGGTAAGGGAGTGGATTCCAAGAGAAAGTAAGCGGAGCAGGGGGCGGCAGAAGGTTAGGTGGGCGGATGAGATTAAGAAGTTTGCAGGCAAAGGGTGGATGCAGCTGGCAAAGGATAGGGTTAATTGGAGAGACATGGGAGAGGCCTTCGCCCTGCAGTGGGTGTAGTAAGGCTGATGGTGATGATGATTAAACAAGCCAGGTATCAAAATTCTACAGCTTATAACTTTTTTCTCATGGTTAGCTTCTTGTTTAGGTGACAAGAGAAGTTTTAACAACGGCCTACATTTTTGTTGTGGAGGAATTCTGTGCGCCGGTCCTGAATGTGGGCCGAGGTTCACTGCAGACTTAAGTTGTATCCGACTATAGATGGCCCCAGATCAGATCGTGGCTGGCCTCAAGCGAGAAAAGTACGGCATCAGGTGTTGCTGTGCTCCAGATAAGTGCCCTGGCCATCCGCGTGAGCCTGAACGTCTTATGTCCGCTAATTACTGAGCGGAAAGGATCATGAAATTTAGGCCCAGTGTATAAAGCACGTATTACACAGGCTCATGCTCTCCTTGGACACCCAAGCCCAGCAGTTGTAGGCGATTGAGAGCGCCTGCATTAGCACTGAGCTTTCCTGGGCAGTACCCGAGATCATAATGGTAAGCAATGCCCACCGTTGAATTCTTGCTGCGGCCATGTGCGGGATCGGCCTCTCCTGGTGAAACAGTCCTCTCAGTGGCTTGTGATCCGTCAAATGTTTCGCCAACAAGTTTCGTTTTCGCTGCGTCACTGCGAACCACATCACATGTACGTTTTGCGACGCGCGTATTTCCAGTAGCGCCATGCCAGCATTCCGACACGCTTCCACTGCAACCGGTTACCGCACTCTACTTTCATGACCAAGGGCCTCCAGTGGCCCCCAAAAGCACGTTAGGCGCAGTGCAGCCTTCTCCAGTGTCGACCACCATTCACGATTGGCCTCGAATACCCTCCTTGGAATGACTGTGATAGTGGACCCTGTATCCACCAGCATATGCGCAGGTTTCGGCCTTCCCCAGATGAAATCCATTTCGAATGACTGTGCGGACTGTAGCTATGAGCCACCAAAGCATAGAGCATTTCTTCTCCACTTCCATGACTGCCGTCTGGCTCCACTCCGTAAATTCCTGAGGGGTCAGCACGACCACTGGAACACATCCTTGACAGGTGTCCCTTCCTGCCGCACTTGTGACACGTCGCTTTCTTGTGTCTTCACACTTCCGAGGCATGGTTCAAGCCACATCTCCCGCATCGAGTGGGCTCTCGCTTGGATCCATGCCTGCGTCGAGACTTATGCCGATTCATCCTGCGCTTCTGTACGAAGTTCGCAAACCCGTTTTCGTCTAAGCTCCTTTCTTGCACTGCCGGACGTTCGTTTCTGTGGTTTCCGCTGCTAGAGAAAAAGCTTCTGCCTCCGTCAAGATCAACTTTTATGACAACATATCTCGTCGAGCTTGTTCATCACTGATTCCGCAGACACTCAGATCCCGCAACATGCGGTCCAAAAAACTTCTGGAAACTGCAATCCTTGGCGAGACGTCTCAGGTCGGTGCTGTAATCCCGGACCTGTTCGCCTTCTGCTTGGTTCCGCATGAAGAAACATAAGTCGCGGCTATCTCATTGGCTTGGGGATCGAAGTGGGTGCCAGGCGCTGTACTCGTAGCTGAGGCTTTTCACTGATTCCGACTGGCACTGGCCTTGAAGCACGCGAACCATGTTGTCATTCAGCGCCGGCACCAGAAGCACACACTTTTTCCCTGCATCGGTCATGCGTGGCCCTCAAAGGAGGCCTCCAAACGAACACGGTAAGTGCTCCAGCTACTGGTTGTGTCGTCGAGCTCGTGTGGTCTGGCAGTCATCATGCAGGCTATCCCATCTTCTTCGCTACTGAAATAACGGAACGTAGCCGGCGGGTAGTGGCAGACGTAAGAATGAGCGTGGATTTCTTGGTGTTACTGGCTTTATAACGAAGCCGCGAAGGTCACATAACTGGTCATGAAATGCCAGAATGCGACACGTGTAAACCGTCTTGATCAAGCTATACATCAGCATGCTTACTTGATAACACTACAAAAACGAGGGTTGTTCTTTGCCCAAAAACAAGTGTTTTTACTCTTTACGTGGCCATGAAGATGAAAAACCGCCTCGTCTCTGAACACCAAGAAGTCAGGGCGTCTATAGTCCGCTGCTGCTCGGATTGGCAGAATGCAGCTCTCTTGGTTTTGTCTGCCGGGATTAGATTTCGACGCATCCGCACTCTATAATGCCACCATCCCCTCTTTCTTAGAGCTCGGCTCACGGTGGTCGAGTGTATTCTAAATTCTAAACATCAGTCCAGCGCGAATGGACGTCATACGAGGATCGCCTTCAAATGCTCCCTCGAGTGCATCGCCGATCTCGTTGTGTGTCTTGCTTCTGTCACTTCTTACCTGCCTCACGACCTACCCGGTTTCTTCAAACTTGCGTCGTCACTTCGAAGCTGCGTAATGAGAGGGTGGTCGACAGCTGAACTTCAACTTGAACTGCTTGCAGACATAGCGCATGGAGACTGTGTAAACCACACTACCGGCTGCTGTGATGTAATTCTGACTTGTGCGCACATGGTCGTGCGCAGCCGTCATAAGGCGGCGCACGTTTGAAGCTTATCACCACATGTCGGTATATAAGCAAGCGGAAAATAAAGACGCGGGTTCTTTGCCCCTCATCTGTCAACTGTCTTGTCTTTGTCTGCTCCTGAGTCGCGCCGTTGCCGTGAGACGACAAGGTGCCGGAAGTGGGATCGCGTTCGTAGGGGCGGTACTGCGGCGCTCGGCCGACAGCGGATTGTGCAACGGATACCCCCGACACCTCCACGTCAACACACGGCGGTACGGCCGCCGCGCTGGCAATTCTTCCGCTGGCAAACTTCAACTTTTACCGGACATTAGAGTGGCCAGAATGGGTTCAGAAGTTCGAAACTACCAATACGCCACAGGTCTTAGCGAAAGGCCAGACGAAGTCCCAGTCCAGATGCTGCTGTACAGCATGGGCAGGCAAGCTAGGAAAAATTTTCGAACTTTTTGTTTCTCCGAAGACGAATCGAAAAGCTACGAGGCTATCTGCTCACTTTGTGGTAACAAAGAACGTTGTGTACGAAAGCGCCTGTTTCCACCGCAGGAAACAGGAGCCCGAGGATTCAGTCGACCAGTTCGTAACCGCTTTACATGTCCTGGCCGACCGCAGCGATTTCGGCACCCTCCGGACTCGTCTGGTACGGGATACGTTCGTCGTCGGACTTGCATATGCCGCACTGTCAGAGTCGCTCCAGATGGATTCCAGTCTCTTTGAGACAGCACTTGCAAAGGCTCGCCTCAAGGAGGCGGTTCGGCGACAACAACGAGAACTACACCCCACCGAGGTGAAGTCCGAAGTTTGGGCTGTAGCTCCAAAGACGATGGCGAGTGCCTCGACTTACGCAAAAGTGACGTTCTCCAACTTAGTGGACACCTGGTTCAGAAGAGTCAGGAGGACTTCCAGCGATGCCGGTTTTGTGGGCGGTCGTACCATCCAAGGTTCAAGTGCTCTGCTCGGGCGATATGGTGTAACAGCTGTAGAGCCAAAGGAAACTTCGCTGTGGTCTGCATGAGCAACCCCCCTCCCCCCAACCATGAGGTAGGCGTTTCTGCTCTACAGTCAGAGCCAGAGAGCTACTGTGTAGGCATGCTTAGTGGTAGAAAGGCTAGGTTTGTTCAGGTAATGATAAATAGAGCGCCGGTTTTTGCTAAGGTCGATTCCGGAGCGGAAGTCTTGGTCGTTCCACTAATTCTCCAGAGTGCCTTCGCGGTTACATCCATAACGCACAGTCTTAATGGGAGCAGGAGGTCAACGCCTCTCCTTGAAGGGGTCTTTTGTGGCAGAGGTCGTCTGGAAGCAGCAAGTCACACAACAGACGCTGTATGGGGTAGAATCTGTGCATACTGCTCTCTTGGGGCTACCAGCCATTGAGGGCCTTGGTGAGGTGAAGTTTGATGTCCTGCGGGATTAAGAATTTGAAACTATGTACTCCCAATTGTTACTTGGTCTTGGCACAGTGTCCGATTAATACACCAGTCGGCTGAAGGCGGGTGCTCACCTTTCGCCATAAGCACACCTCGTTGTGTTCCAATTACATTAAAGGAAGCCGTGAAAGCCAAACTACTCAAAATTGAACGAGTAGGAGTAATTAGAAAAGTTGATAAGCCAACCGAGTGGTGTGCGGGCATCGTGCCAGTGTTCAAGCAGTCAGGCACAGTGCGCATCTGCTTAGATTTAACCCAGCTAAACGAGAGTGTTGCGGGACCGTTTTGTGTTGTCGAAGGTTGATGATGTGTAGGGCGTTCTTGCGGGAGCATCATATTTTTCGAAGTTAGACGCTAACTCAGGCTTTCATCAAATTAAATTGGCCGAGGCGTGTCAGTTGCTCACCACTTTGATTACACTTTTCGGCCGCTACGGTTTCTGCCGGTTACCATTTGGGAAACTTCTGCCCCGGAATATATTCAAAAGCGGATGGGCGAAATATATGATGGTGACGGGGTAGTAAACCTCATGGATGACATTAATTTTTGGTTCATCAAGGACCGAACACGATGAAAGGTTGCACGCAGTCTTAAGGAAGCTTGTTACAACCGGTGTCACTCAATCGGGCGAAATGTTCGTTTGGCGTTCGCGAGGTAGCGCTTTTGGACTACGTTGTTGATTCAACTGGCATCAAACTGCGGACCCTAAGAAAGTACAAGCAATCGAAGAAATGGATGTGTCAGCAGCGGTACCGGATGTGCGCAGGTTTCTGGGCATGGCCAATTATTTGGGAAGGTTTGTTCCAAACTTAGCTGAACTATCTGCGCCGTTCTGTGAACTGCTCGTGAAGGGCAAAGAGTGGCACTGGGGCCAATCGCAGGAGAGAGCGTTTGCTGCTTTGAAACAGTTGGTGTCGTCAGCAAAGTGTGTTGCAAAGTTCGATCCGGCGCTTCCCATAGTCTTATCGGCTGACGCGTCTTCGTTCGGCATCGGAGCAGTGCTGCTTCAAGTGCAGGCAGATGGACAGAAACGGGCTGTGGCTTTTATTTCCCGTGCCTTGACGCCAACTGAGCAGAGGTACGCGCAAATTGAAAAAGAAGCCCTCGCTCTCACCTGGGCGGCCGAACGCCTGGAATGTTACTTAAGAGGGCTTGACTTCCTGTTTGAAACTGATCACCGGGCCATCGTTGCTCTTCTAGGAAAATCGCCAATCGACATGTTACCGCCGAGAATCCAAAGGTGTCATTGAGGCTTATGAGGTTTTCCTTCACCATTGTCTATGTCCCTGGAGAACAGATTGTCACTGCTGATGCCCTTTCTCGGGCACCTTGTTAAGAAATAAGCCCTGTGTTGGGTCATTTGTCGCCTGATGAGGTTAAGTTTTGTTCAAGGCTCCGTCGGTGAAGTTACGTCCTCAGCCCAAGGTCCGGCTGGCGCAACAAGGCTAGGCTACTTGCCAGCAGCTATTGCTCTACTGCCGGAATGGTAGGCCGCGTTTCACAGATGTCAACAGTTGGTTGAGGCCTTTTTGGTCGCACTGAGCACACCTTATAGAATGTGACGGGGTGCTTATGTATGATTACCGCCTAGTCATCCTTCAGGGGATGAGAGCTGAAGTCCTGGCAGCGTGGCATGAAGGCCATCAAGGGATCGTAAGATGTCGCGCTCGAGCTCGCGAATCTGTCTGGTGCCCGGGGATTAGTTCAGAGTTGATTTCGGCAGTGAATAACTGCTTTGAGAGCTCTAAACTGATAGTACATTTTGTACAAAGGGCAGAATCAATGATGCCATTGAAGTCGCTTTCTTTTTTTTGGCAGAAACTTGCAGTTGTGAACTGCTTTTCGCGGTTTCCGGAGGTTGCTTTGCTACAGTCGTCCAATTTTACTGCTGAGCTGAAAAGCTTTTTTGCCAGGCATGGCATACCGGAAACATTGGTGACTGATAATGGCAGCCAATTTTCGTGGCAAGAATTCCAGGAATTTGCAAAAGCGCATTGGTTCACACATGCTACGTCAAGCCCCAGGTATCTTCAATCTAATGGTGCAGTGGAGCGCACAGTTCAAACCATCAAAAGATTGCTAGAAAAGTTAGCAGATCCGTACTTGGCGCTGTTGGCATACAGGAACACTCCAAGCCCCTTGGGCAAAAGCCCTACCGAACTACTCATGAACTGACGTTTACGCTCAACATTACTGCTGCATCCCAGCCGGTTGAAACCTTCAAATCGATCAAAACATAAAAGTGTTCGTCAGGAGAGACGAATTAGTCAGAGAGAAGCAGCGGCGCAACTTCGGCAGCCATCACGTGGCTAGACCGCTTTAACAGTTGCAAGCCGGAAATCGGCTGTGGCTCAAAGATAGTCGGGTCAGTGGTACTGTTTTCAAACGGGCTTCTCAGCCGCGGTCCTACGTCGTCAGGACAGATGCGGGACTGGAACTAGAGAGGAACCGGCATGCATTGATCATGTATAGGTCACAACCTGAGGAGAGCTACGAGCGCTCGGGTGAAGTCCCTGAGCTTCCAGGAACACTGCAAGCTGTAGAAACACGAGAGTAAGCAGTGTCAGGGGAAACTTCCTGGACGGAACATTGTCCCCATTCCTCCACCCTCCCCTTCTACTGCTGCTTCGACTACACCAAACAATAGTATAACGTCTGGGGCTTATGTCACCTGTTATGGCCGCGAAGTAAAGAAGCCGGGACGTAATGGCGTCACTTAACCCGCTACCAAGCCTGGTTTTACGTGCAGGTGCATCTATCGAACATGGCAGACTAATCAAAAATTGCCGTTTGGGCGAGTTGGTGTGACATGAATCGAAAAGACCAGCGCGGAAACAGACAGGGACACAAGAAGAAAAAACACTGAAGACAGGACGAGCGCTGACTAAAAACTCTTTATTGTCGAGGAACGCTCAGCACAATATATGCCAAAACACCACGTGACAGTCAGGGGGCCAAAGATTACAACCTAATCCACAGTCATCGAGGGGCGGCCAACACATGCTTGAACCAGAAGGAAAAACCACAAAATGTGAAAAAAGGGGTGAAACTTTTTGACGTGAGCATATCAAAAGTACCTTAAACAGCAAAAAACCAGTAAAAAAAACACAAGGAAAAAATACACAAGTGCCAAACAACATCGTGGCCAAAGGGCGGTATCAAGAACACTTTAACAAGAACAAAGAGCGAGCCTAAAAGGGCCCAAGCAAGCGAAGCAAAAGCAGAGTCATAAATCTAAAAACAGATAAAACGTCATGCAACCCTACAGATGCCACAAACAACTAAAACCAAATGAAAGCAACCTAAAAGGCAAAAACTTGTCAACGCCAATAAGGTAAGAGGTAAAAAACAGTGTATGTAAAAACACAATTTGGACAATTACCACTTATGAGCCGCACCAAAAAACCTGAGGAGAAGAATGAGCATGGGCTAGCATAGGAAAATTTATGAGCAAACGGGAAGTGGGAGGCGAACACGTAAAATCAGTAATCTTTAGGCATGGTCAAGGAAGCGCATTTCTTTCTCGTGCAGTGAAATTGAGGGCGTGCTTACGCAACTGTCCCCTGCCTTAGCAATAAAGTAGGCCTCAATGACCTCCCTTTCTGTTTTGTTTTTTGATGTTGCTAAGAACCTTGTGTTCTCTAATATATATAGGTTTACACTTGTGGCGAGGCTGGTTGCAGTGGTCTGCTAGATTACTTCCAGACCCTCTATCTACGTTGAGGAAGTGCTCCCTGGCCCTGACATTAAAGCGTCTTCCCGTCTGGCCTATGTCAGGGCCAGGGAGCACTTCCTCAACGTAGATAGAGGGTCTGGAAGTAATCTAGCAGACCACTGCAACCAGCCTCGCCACAAGTGTAAACCTATATTAGAGAACATAAGGCTCTTAGCAACATCAAAAAACAAAACAGAAAGGGAGGTCATTGAGGCTTACTTTACTGCTAAGGCAGGGGACAGTTGCGTAAGCACGCCCTCAATTTCACTGCACGAGAAAGAAATGCGCTTCCTTGACCATGTCTAAAGATTACTGATTTTACGTGTTCGCCTGCCACATCCCGTTTGCTCATAAATTTTCCTATGCTAGCCCGTGCGCATTCTTCTCCTCAGGTTTTTTGGTGCGGCTCATAAGTGGTAATTGTCCAAATTGTGTTTTTACATACAGCCTGTTTTTTTTTACCTGTTACCTTATTGGCATTGACAAGTTTTTGCTTTTTAGGTTTTTTCATTTGGTTTTAGTTGTTTGTGGCATCTGTAGGGTTGCATGACGTTTTATCTGTTTTTAGATTTCTGACTCTGCTTTTGCTTCGCTTGCTTGGGCCCTTTTAGGCTCGCTCTTTGTTGTTGTTAAAGTGTTCTTGACACCGCCCTTTGGCCACGATGTTGTTTGGCACTTGTGTTTTTTTCCTTGTGTTTTTTTCCCTGGGTTTTTTGCTGGTTAAAGTACTTTTGATATGCTCACTTCATAAAGTTTCACCCCTTTTTTCACTTTTTGTGGTTTTTCCTTCTGGTTCAAGCATGTGTTGGCCGCCCCTCGATGACTGTGGATTAGGTTGTAATCTTTGGCCCCCTGACTGTCACGTGGTGTTTTGGCATATATTGTGCTGGGTGTTCCTCGACAATAGAGTTGTTAGTCAGCGCTCGTCCTGTCGTCAGTGTTTTTTCTTCTCGTGTCCCATTCTGTTTCCGCGCTGGTCTTTTCGAATCATGGCAGACTAGCTGCGCTGTGCTATCTTGGCCTTTGCGGTGTATGGTTTGCATTGTTTTCATCTGCTGTTCTTTGTAATGCTTTGTTTTGCTACTGCTTTCGTGGAAAAACAACAAGAGGGGGGGGGGGGGGGGATGTGGTGTCACAAACTTGTGCGCA
Organism: Amblyomma americanum; assembly: GCF_052857255.1. Classification (NCBI taxonomy): domain Eukaryota; kingdom Metazoa; phylum Arthropoda; class Arachnida; order Ixodida; family Ixodidae; genus Amblyomma; species Amblyomma americanum. Next base: position 12,291,288 of record NC_135500.1, read on the forward strand.
CCGGTCATGCCCAATCGTGATAAGGCGGCGCACGTTGGAAGCTTATCACCACATGTCGTTATATAAGCAAGCGGGAAGTAAAGACGAGGGTTTCTTGCCCCTCATCTGTCAACGGGCCTGTCTGTGTCTGCTCCTGAGTCGCGCCGTTGCTTTGATGCGACAGCTGCCACTGCCAAGGAGAAATCCTTGTCGATGTAAATTTGCACAGTGGCGCTCGAAAGACCACAGCAGAACGAAGTAAGGACGTCTGAGACAGCAGAGAAGAATAATAAAATTCAGCGCCACAAGCCATAATGCAAACTTGAAAACACAACTCGCGAAGTCTTCTGTTTGGGTAGAGAGAGCCGCGAAAGCGCTTCACGAGAAAACGGGCAAGATAACTTTTATTGGTAAATCGCCGTCAAGCCGCATAAATGTTTACGGTAGTTTGAAAATGCATTTGCCGAAAAATATTCGCCGTGCTAAAGCAGACGACATGGCCCGAACGGCGCATTCAAAGCTTGCCGCGCGGATTGCAACGCTAGCCTTGGTAGTTTTCGGTCGCGGCGCTTGCCTTCTGCGGTGCCAGATGGCGCCACCACTACCCTTGGGCAGGAAATTTTAATTTTTCAATATCACTCTCTCGATCTCGACACAGATGAACCTGGTTTCACATCACGCGCGGCCAAGCCTGGCGAGTACCATTGTGATTCCTACTACGCAACAAAGGGGACCATCGTCATTCCTACTACGCAACAATGTAGGCCGTAGGTAGCATGGGAACGGCGACCACAGAGCAAAGTGTCTCTTGAACCGCAAGCATCTCCGCACAGGAGGAGGAAGGAGGTTCTGAGAGGCGAAACCTTGACGTTTTGTTCAGGGAAGGCTTGCAAGGACAGTAAACTGCCGTTGTTGTTTCGCAGGCTTGGATGCTTGCGTCAACGTATACAACGATGGAGCCATGCGGCAGATTGGCGTCTTGCTATTTGGTCGCGAAAAGACGATGCCGCGCGGGTAGATGATGGCCGATGTAGTTCAGTTGGTTTATTGTCGCTTAGCTCCACAAAAGGCCAGGGAGGAAGAACTGTCGTGGGCGGCTGTAGAATGGAGTGCGATGAAGCATATGCCCTGAGTGCACACGCTGACTTCAGGCGGCGAGCATCGCGTCGTTGCTGCACCAGCTCACCTAGTGTATTCAGCTGCGCATGTTCTTGGAGCGCCACAATCGGGGTAATGCGGGCAAGGCAAGTTATAACCCTCATTGCCTCTAGATAAACAGTTTCTAGGCCTCAAGGCCATTGAGCCCTCATCAAATGCTGAAATTGGGCTTGGTGAACGAGGCGCGGTTGCACAACCGCCCGCACCAACTGTCGTGCAACATGACAGCGGGATTCGCCTGTTTTAGGAGCAATGCGTCTAATCAGACCCAACGCCTGAATTGCTTGCTTTTTAGCCCGAGCAAGCCAAGCAGTGCCTGTTCCTGACTCGTCTATGGTCAAGCCCAAGATTTTTACGGTCGAACTTTTTTGAATTGGAGTTCCGGAGAGATGGAGATGAATTGCTGTTGCAGCAAATTTACGGCGCCTCCAGCGGTTGGCGACGGACACGAACGTGGTTTTGCTCGCTGAAAGCTCAAAACCAATTGAAGAAGCTTAAGTCGACGTAATATCTATGGCTGATATCAGCCAATATTGTAGGGCTGCTGCTTGAGTCAGGTCGTTGTGAGTGCTCCACACCATTATGCCATCAGCATACAATAAGAACTTAATCTCAGAGACATCATGTAAGCGCCAAGCAAGGGGGATAAAAGCAATATTAAATAATGTTGGCGATAATACCGATCCATGGGGAACGCCGCGAAGAGGCACAAATGATCCGACGGCCTCACCACTGAGGCGTATCGCAAACTCTCGGCCTTCAAGGAAGGATTTAGCAAAATTGCGCACTCTGACTGGGAAATGCAGCATGTCAAGCGATTCCAAGATGGCAGCATGACTGATATTATCGTACGCCTTTTCAACGTCCATGGCCAGTACAGCACGTACATTGTGGCTGCGAGTTGAGACCAGAACTGTTGACGCCAAGGCAGCCAGTCCATCTTCGGTACCTATGGACGTACGAACGCCAATTTGGGCTGGATGGTAGAAACCATGGTTCTCAAGCCATCACGACAGTCCTTGTGGCAAGCATTTTTTCGGTAAGCTTGCACAATGTTGACGTAAGAGATATAGGCCGGAAATTTCCGAGGTCTGTCGGCGGTTTCCCCGGCTTTGGTATGGGGATCACAATAGCCGATTTCCAGGCTGCTGGTACGACTCCTTCTATCAATACCTTGTTAATGGTGGCCAGGAGGTGAAGCAGTACAGCGGAACTTAAGTTCTTGTAAACCTCGTACGGAATGGAGCCCGGACCGGGCGCAGTCTTCCGACGGGCCTCATCTATTGCTGCAAGCACCTCGGGCATGGAAAATGCGCTTGCAATTCCCTCGGCATCGGCTGTAGATGGGAGCTTATCGACATATTCTGGAATGGCAGCCAAGGGGGCTCCTATGACCCTCGGAGGCAACACATCATACTCGGGGAAAAACTTCCACGCTGCCTCTCTGGCGAAATCATCCGGAGCTCATCATCATCATCACCATCAGCCTTACTACACCCACTGCAGGGCAAAGGCTTCTCCCATGTCTCTCCAATTAACCCTGTCCTTTACCAGCTGCATCCACCCTTTGCCTGCAAACTTCTTAATCTCATCCGCCCACCTAACCTTCTGCCGCCCCCTGCTACGCTTACTTTCTCTTGGAATCCACTCCGTTACCCTTAAGGACCAGCAGTTATCTTGCCTTTGCATTACATGCCCTGCCCAAGCCCATTTCTTTCTCTTCATTTCGACTAGGATGTCATTAACCCGTGTTCGTTCCCTCATCCACTCTGCCCGCTTGCGGTCTCTTAACGTTACACCTATCATTTTTCTTTCCATGGCTTGCTGCGTTGTCCTTAACTTAAGCTGAACTCTTTTCGTTAGCCTCCACGTTTCTGCCCCGTATGTGAGTACCGGTAAGATAAAGCTGTTGTACACTTTTCTCTTGAGGGAAATTGGTAAACTGCCACTCATGATCTGCGAGAACTTGCCATATGCGCTCGACCCCATTCTTATCATTCTAGTTATCTCCCTCTCATGATCTGGATCAGCTGTCACTACCTGCCCTAAGTAGACGTATTTCGTCACAACATCCAGGCTCTCGCTGCCAATTGTGAACTGTTGTTCCCTTGCTAGGCTGTTGGACATTACCTTGGTTTTCTGGTTGTTAATTTTTAGACCCATCGTTCTGCTCTGCCTGTCTAACTCATTGATCATGATTTGCAGTTCACCTCCTGAGTAACTCAGCAAGGCAAATATGTCATCAGCGAATCGCAGGTTATTTAGGTATTCTCCATTAATTCTTATTCCGAACTGTTCCATATTCAGGCCTCGGAATACCTCCTGTAAACATGCGGTGAACAGCATTGGCGAGATCATGTCTCCTTGCCTGACGCCCTTCCTTATTGGAATTTTATTGCTGACTTTATGGAGCACTATAGTAGCTGTGCGGTTGCTACATATATCTTCCAGTATTTTTACATAAGGGTCTTCTACCCCCTGATTACGCAATGCCTGTATGACTGCTGAGATTTCCACTGAGTCGAATGCTTTCTCGTAATCAATGAAAGCTATATATAGTAGTTGGTTGTACTCTGCGCATTTTTCTATCACCTGATTGATAGTGTGAATATGATCTATTGTGGAATCTCCTTCATGAAAGCCTGCCTGATCATTTGGTTGATTAAAGTCTAACGTTGCCCTGACTCTATTAGCGATTAACTTAGTAAATACTTTGTAGGCAGCGGATAGTAAGCTCATCGGCCTGTAATTTTTGAAGTCCTTGGCGTCTCTCTTATTATGAATTAAGATAATGTTTGCATTCTTCCAAGCTTCTGGTACAGTCGAGGTCATAAGGCATTGCGTATACAGGGTGGCTAGTTTTTCTAGCACGATGTCCCCTCCATCCTTGAACAGATCTGCTGTTACCTGATCCTCCCCAGCTGCTTTTCCCCTTTTCATTGCTTCTAAGGCTTTCTTTACTTCATCTTTCGTTACTGGCGGGATGACGCATTGCTGTGCACTGCTGTCTTTCATTAACGCTCTGATTACATTGGCTACTGTACAGGTCTGTGTAGAGCTCTTCGGCTACGTTAGCTATCTTATCCATATTGCTAACGACATTGCCCTGCTTGTCTCTTAATGCATACATCTGGTTTTTACCTATGCCTAGTTTCCTCTTCACTGCTTTTAGGCTACCTCCGTTCTTTAGAGCATGCTCGATTCTCTCCATAATAAACTTCATTATGTCGGCTACCTGGCTCTTATTTATTGACTTTGATATCTCTGCTAGTTCTATTCTGTCGGTAGGGTTAGACGCCCTCATGCTTTGGCGCTTCTTAATCAGATCTTTCATCACCTCAGATAGCTTTTCAGTATCCTGTCGAACTGTCCTACCGCCTACTTCTACTGTGCACTTCGTAATTATTGATGTCAGATTATCGTGCATTGTATGAACATCAAGATTGTCTTCCTCAGTTAAAGCCGAATATCTGTTTTGCAGCGCTAGCCTAAACTCGTGTGCTTTCCCTCTTACGGCTAACTGGTTAATGGTCTTCCTCTTCACTAGTTTCTTCCGTTCCCTCTTCAAGTCTAAGCTAATTCGAGATCTGTGTGGTCGCTACAACGCACCTTTCCTGGGACAGCCACATCCTGAATGATGCCAGGTTTAGCGCATAGCATGAAGACGATTTCATTTTTAATTTTACCATTGGGGCTCTTCCAGGTCCACTTCCTGTTTTCTCGTTTGCGGAAGAAGGTATTCATGATCCGTAAATTATTTCTATCCGCGAATTCGACTAATAACTCTCCCCTGCTATTTCTAGAGCCTATCCCATAGTCACCTACCCAAGCAACCACAGATATCCACTGGACGGCTGACGGAGGTCCGTTTCGGATGTTCCGGACGTCCGCTGAACATCCCCAAACAGCCGGTGAACGTCCGTCGGCCGTCCGATGGGATTCCAAAGGTATATGTTTGCATCGCCGTCGGACGTCCGTTTAAGGACGTCCGTTGCCGGATCTTTTTCGAATGTTTGCATATATGGTGCATGGATGCTTTTTTCACTCCCGCGAGGCAATAAAATGGAAAACAGTTTAATGTACCGCTGGCGTATTTTATTGTCCTTGATGTACATAAGGAGAGGAGTGACTTATATTCGTAAAATATCTGACTTCAGGTATGACAAGCTTGGAAAGCACATCCATAATCTTCCCACCCACAGAATTTCTGAAAAGACAAAGCAACAAACATCAGTCTTGTCAAACTCGTGAAAAAACGCAGTAGCCTAAGGAAACATCAACCAATTAACAAAAGTGTTTACAGAGCACTCCTATTACAGATCAGGTCGCCAAGCAAGCATTTTACATCATAATTTATAGCATTTAAATGAATGTAGAAAGAATAAGTATACTCACAATAAAATTTAGGTGTGTAGTATAACTTATATCATACATGTTTTCTTACTGATACTGCTATCACTAGACAATGACACTGTTTTACCAGATAACACCAAAGAAAGCTGAATGGCACTTCATGTACTGAATGTCAACAGTTTCAAATCCAGTGTGACAGGAGTACAAATGCATTTATGTACAAGTCTCGGAGCACAGAGAGTAGCAACAACGCTATCTTCACGTCGCCGCGGAAAAACAGATCACACAGGATATAGTGAAATAGCACTCATTTTTCAACACATAAAACATAACATGAAAAGTAGTAGATGAATGAGGTATAAAAAAACTGCGAAACTGATTATGATGAAAAGATTTTGAGCAAAAATGCACCTGAAACAGATTATCTGTAGCAATGCTAGAAAGTGAACGGGCACAGTATATCACACATTTTGCGCGGCAGGATTGTGATGTTCACGGCTAACAAAGAAGCCATCACCTCGTGCTTTTAACCCCAGTCTCTTACGAACAAATGCTATATGATCCTGTTGCATTGCCCAAAAGTAATTTTCCAGCAGTGTACTACTCACCCTCATAGGCAACCAGCTATGGCATCCACACTAAGGCTTCTTTCATCCAAAGTCGGCGCCGTACGGCATTCCAGCGTTCCAGAAGAGCTCCAGGCGCTTCCTGCGTCTTTCGAATTGCTCAAGTGCCGCACCACTTTTGTCCGCAGACCAAATAAAACCACACTTTCGTAATAAAGATCTAAAGCAGCACCACGTTACACAACAAAATGACAACGGCGCCGCAATGTTGACTGTTGGATTGGATTGGACTGACCGCAAACTGAGATACATGATGACAATGACAGGAGTATTTGGCGGGAGTTTTGAATTTACGAATGCTTTCAATTGCAAGTTTAACAAAGTGGACATGATGTCGCACAATTTCGATAATTTGTAGAGGTATTATAAACTTAAAATTAGTAACTGAGATGCTTCAAAATTGTGCAACACCTGCTTCCACCCTTAAATTATTTTGGGTCATTGGCGGCCCTTGCACTACAGAAAGGATTGTTGAATCGGTCCAATTTACAAACGTATTCACGTGAAACCCTGTAGCTGATGCAAAACATTTCATGGAAGCAGATATTCACTTTGAATTATTGCGATTTCGAGCCAACTTGCCCATAAAATTCACAAAATTTATTTCCGGGATAAGTCTTGATAAAAAGAATACAAAATATATATAAACGGAAGGCGCAATTTTTCTGTGCGAAAAATAAAAAAAACGTCCATACTCATGTCCTGGGAAAATAATCAGCCGTACATACCTCGGACGTGCGCTTCGTCTCTCATGCGGATATACAAAACCGGACACTGTTCGTACGTCCAATGAACGTACGGATAAGTATATCCGAAACCGGATTCTGTTCGTACGTCCGATGGACGTCCAATCTCGTCACAGGACGTTTGGATCTAGTTCAGACGTCCGACGGATATCTGTGGTTGCTTGGGTACCGCGTGGTCGTCAGCCGGCTTCGCACAGCTAACTTAGCCCGGAGCTAAGTTAGCTGTAAAACATGCTGTGGCCGCAGCGTCAGAACGACGGGAACCATGTTTCATTGCACGGACCGTTCGCCAGAGAGCAGCATTCGATGACTTTGTCGAGAACTGCTCACACCACGCATGCCACTGATCGTGTTCATATCTGCGAGCCTTGGCAGTAAGGTAATTCAGCCTTGTCCGTGTTTGCGCAGAAGTCTGGTCTCGGGAAACTGCCATCTCCGCTTGTCGGCGAGCAGCCTACAGGTTGAGCAGACCCACATCCGGCACCGGGCGATTGACGTCAGTCCAGGTGACAGCAGTAGCGCAGTTTGTATGCAGTCCACAAGTAGTGTAAATGATTGCAGAGAGAGATATTCGACGGCGGTGCGAAAGGTGTCCCAATTGACCACAGAACACCTACGGCGGAATCGGCGGGCCCTTAATGGACAGAGATCGATGATGATAGGATGGCGGTGACTACCCCAGCATTCTGGCTCCAGGTGCCACGAGGGAATGCCGGGACCTGACCACGGCCCTCCTGCAGTTCTCATTGGTAACCATGATCCCAAAAGAACTTCTCCGCCTCAACGCCTGCAGTTCCCGCCACTGGACGCCATATCATCCCCAAACGAACAGTGTGGTAGGACGTACTAATCGGACGCTCACCACCAGGCTGGCTATGTACGTCGCTGCAGATCATATGGACTGGGATGGCATCCTCCAATTCATTGCTCATCCATACAACACAGTGCAACATGAGACAACTGGTTACAACCCTTTCTGCCTGCTCTATGCTCGCTCGTCTAGCTCTGTCCTCGACACCATACTGTCATTTTTCATTCATGATGAACTTTCTCTTGCTACCACACTCTGCAGAGCTAAAGAAGCTCGCCAGCTTGTCTGCGTTCGAATTTTATCTGCGCAAGAGCGCTCTAAGAACCGCTATGACGCCCGACACCAACAAGTTTCTTATGTTCCTGGTGACATTGTGTGGTTGTGGACACCTCTACGCAAGCGTGGCCTTTGTCAGGAACTGCTGTCACACTACACTGGACTGTTTGTTGTGTTCGAGTGCATAAGCGACCTGAATTATGTTATAGCATGCCTAACTGCAAGTGGTCGACGGTCACGCCAGTCTCAGGTGGTGCATGTAGCGTGGCTCAAGCGATTTCATCCGAGAGGTTCTATTTAACTCGCCCGACGGGCTTCGTCTACGAGGAGGGAAATGACGCGCGCCTTCGTAGAATATTGACGGAAGAAGAAGGTCAGTGGTCGGACGGATCGGTAGAGGTAGAAGAAGAGAAAGGGTAAAAGAACGCCTGTAGGCTTCGTCGCGGTCCTGCTTCGATCGATCCCTCTGTAAATAAACCCCTGTGTGTACTAAGCATGTAACAGTAATAACAAGATGCAGCTGTACATGCAGAGTGGTCATTAGAGCACTGCAAGTGGCAAGAAATAATCCAGAGCTCTCCATTATGGCAATTTTGTATTGTGCTGGTGAAGTGTGGTACATATATTTTGCTGTACTTTTCTTTTTATCATAACCTCCTTGTCTTCACTCGCCCATTTTGTGAGGGCAACAAGCCACTTTTATTTTCAGATTTGCTCAGAATCCTTCCTAATTTTTTAGGCAGCCCTCTGTAACAACCAACTACTGTGCTTTCATTGCATTTGCATGAACAATTCAGTATATTGCCGCAACATTTGGCAGCTCTATGTTATCACTTAGCGTGCAGTCCAACAAAATCCTTCCAAAGCACCAGGTTTCTGCTGTGAACTTCACTGACAAGCCTGGGAAGGTAGTGCTTGAAATAAGATTGTGACAACCACGTGATGTGTTCAGCTACAAATTCTGCATCATACAAGACCAACTATAACAGTGTTGAGCAGTGACCATAAAAAAAAATGACTGAGATCTCTGCAGTCAAAAGATGGTAAACTGCACTTTAAAATTATATCGATTTTTTCTAGTTTTGGCCAAGTAATACTTTCCTTCGGCATTCTCGCTCACGTCATACGTGTTACTGTTCACAAGCTCTAAGTAATCATTTGTGTAGAGGCACTTGATCTCCAAGATGCTGGTTTCACCAACTAATCCGTCTGGGCTCGCTGACAAAAACGGGTGAGTTTCACTCAGAATGGTGCCACACTGCTTCACTTCAACTTTGCACAGCTTCTCGAACGTCTGTTGAGCAACAGGCTTACACCGCTGCACATTGCTTGCGGCTTTGTTTATCCTAAAGTAAAAAAAAAGGCGTGATGTCCCAAATCTGTCGGGTCATGTTTCTTTTTTTCGTGGCAAGTTGGCGACATTTCATACCGTCAGCCTCAGCTACTGTCCTCCCATAGAGGGCCAGCCTATCGCACGGTCACCTCTGCAAGCTGTAGCCTGGCTGGGTTTTTCAAGCGAGCCCACTGGTCGTAGAAGTGTACACAAGTGCTGCCGGAAGGCTCATCATCCTTATGCGATGTGCGTACAGGTGCACCTGTGCCAACTGCGGGCACATTGCCGGGTATTTTAGCATCGATAGTTAACTGTAGCAAGCTCCTTTTTGCCTAAAGAAGAGGCACTATGTTGGTGGTTCGCATATCTTGCACATACTCTTGTAATGCGGCAGATCAGCACTCTTGGTTTCCACCGACGTCTCTTGTTAACACCTTCTTCATTTTGAACTTCATATTGAACACATATAATGGCATCACATTTCTTTTTGTACCACGATTCCAAGGTGCGCTTCGATCTGTGCACGCTTGTCCAGTAAGGCCCTGCCTGTTGAAAAATTCCATTTTCCACAAGACTGCACCTGCCATCTCAGGAGAGATTACAATTTTTTTTAATCAAGGCCCCCAAAATAGCGGCTCATATAATTTTAATATCTTTGCATTGAACAAAATACTAATGCAGGCCTGCCAAAGAAGGCTTGAGGGGTGGTGCCTGGCAGATGGCTACATAATACTAAAAAATTCGTGATTCGTTGCATTTCAGGGTACAAATACGGGCTTGCAAAAGCCAACAGAGGGTTTGTGAGGCAGTTCCCGGCAGCATGGGAGATGGCAAGTCAAGAGCATACATTATACATCAAAATATATTAAATCTTACTGAAATACAGTTGAGACTAAACAGTAGATGGTGTTGCACATATGAACAATATACTAGCACACAATTTTTGTCATCAGTTGGCACAGTCTCAACGGTTTTGTGCAGATTCTGGATTGATGTTCGTGACACATTCTCCCTTCAAAGAGTTTGTTGCGCAAAGCACCATGGTCTGCCCTTGGTGCAGAGATTGTGGAACAGTGAGGCGGGGCAAGGGTGACAGTCGCCCCCACCCGGCCTCCAACTGCTTGCGCTGTGATCAAATTTCTACAAGTGCCATTTATAGGGTGTTGTAAGAGAAATCGCAGTTGGGCTGAGCTAGTCAGCTGTAAAGTATTTTGTTCAAGTAAACTATACCAGTCATGCCCAAACATAAGTCGTTTATTGACTGACCTGTTTTCATGAGCATCATTGCAGAATGAAGCTGACTATGCACATACTTTTTAACGTAGTCGGTCACTCCTCTTATACATCTCTATAAAGCTGCCCATTTTAATTGAAAGCTTATATGCATTAACAAATGCATCTTTGGACAATGCAATATAGAGAAAAACTAATGTATAAATAAACTAAGGAATAACAACAAATTTAATGTTTTGCCTCCTCCCCCAACTAAAAAGAGGTTCTGGAGTCCCTGCTTGGTGGCATCGCGGGGTGCTATGCGAAACCGCGCCTTTAATAGCCTGTGTGGCTGTAGACTTTTTGCTAAAACAACCGTGCAGTTGCAGGAAGAAAAAAGTACGCTACATGACTTTGTAATGCACAACCAAGCGTGGTATGATCGAGCGTCGTCTGCTTGCGATGGTGCAACAGGTCCCCTTACAAAATAAACATTTTCATCCACTTGATGGATTCACAGCTGCCACACTTTTCCGCTGATTACATTATTATAGGAGTCTAAGCTCTTCAAGGCCTGGACATCTTCTAAATTGCATGCCTTGGATGTCAGCAAGTGATATATGATGTGGTGCTCCTACACAGGTGGCCACAACTTCATGTCGTCCGCCTATTGTGCAGGATCGACCGCCTTGGGATGCGGGAAAACAGGGGGACCTGCGCAAGGAATATAATCAAAACTGTAAAAAAACCATTTGCCGCTAACAGTTGAATCGGCTGCATAGGTCGGCGATAAACAAAAACACATCGCATCGGCTCGTCCACACCGTCGTCTGGAAGAAGCTTTGAAATGCACTAGTTTTGACCGTACTGGCATTTCCATTGTTATATTTCAAGTCTATGCACTTTAAATAGGCCCATTCGTGGTGTGACAGACCTTCACAACAAATTAGTTGCAGCGAGTCACCTTCGGGATGTGCTTCACAGCCTTATTAATGAAAGAATTAGTTCGAGCAACTAAAAACCATGCGCACAAGTTACGTGACTCGCGGCTCTGCAGAATTGCGCTCGAGGGTGATCAAAGACACGACTATATACGCATATGCGCCGCACATATGCGCAGGAGCGTGTTATCACTGTTACCGTTCATTCAATTGCTATCGAATCATACAATACAAAGTTGCCAAAATGTTGTCACCAAGCTTCAAAAATGGAAAATTGGCCGTGGTTTAGCTCTGGTTAACCCTAGTTGAATTGCGAAAGCTTCGTTTCTTCGGCACGTCGTCTACGCAGCGTCTTATTGCAATGCTCTCGAGAACTCAAAGCGGTCTCTTCCGCAGTTGAAGAGTCACTCCGGGACGTGGCACGACTTCTAGACGCATCTTGCTTGTAGCCGCATTGCTGCTCAGCAGGTCAGCGTAGCTTTTTTCGTCCCCGTCTTGGCGCCGGTTGCTACACTCATGTCGAACCAACTGGGCCAACAGCACGTTCTGTTCCTGAGAAGGTTCTCACAGATACTGATGACCAAGTGTACAGGGTACCCAGCTCGACGAATACGCTTGGCTTGGGCATCAAAGCCATGTGCCATCTCATGCTCACAGATTTTTTTCCACTCAAGCGAGTTCCAATTATTCCTTTCTTGGTTAGCTTGTATTGTGCAAGATGGCGAGTTGTACATTGTTAAACTCGGAAAGGAAGTGCGAACCACACAACCACGAAAAGGAGGGAAGGCGACGACACAGGTGCTATTGCATAAGGAGATTTTTTTATTTCACATCGTGGCAAAAGACAACCAACAAATAGCAAAGCCCGTGTGTCCGTGTGACATAGCACTTGCCACATTTCAAGGCCGTGGGATAACCCCAGTTTTACAAGGCACTTACCAAAACTGGTTCTCGGTGTTGCATTCTTTGCAGCTAGATCCTTTTTTTCTGGCCGTGGTTAGTTTTTTAAAGACACACCTTATGAGCTCATCAGGGTAGCCAGCCATTGTCCGCTTATGTAAGTGCTGCGGGGAGCAAGAGATGCTTTAGAGGCCATGAACCCAATGAACCTGCAAAATTTATTTACAAATTATGAAGCACTTGAACAGTGAGCAGGTGACAAAGCTTACCACCGGAAAAGGGACAGTTTGGCTTTTGTGATTGCTTTTGTTGTATTTGTGTGCGCTATGGTGCTGCTGCATTACAGGCATTCAAAGACTTGATTGCAGATATGTAAAAGGCACAGTCATGTCTGAATACCTTTAGAAAGTAAGGTGTAAGGTGTACTCCACCTCAGTAGTTCCTTGTAGTACTACCAAACCCGCCATGAGTGCACAGGCAACGTTCTGACGCTTCAGAATGTAGTGTCAGTATAAAACAGGCGTATGGGCATAAGGGAATGTGTGATTTAAAGTGCGCATGAGTAAAATGCAGTTTCATATCGAGCCTTTGCATACGCTTGTGCTACGTACGCTATTTACCGAGTTTAGCGTGCGTGACTTTTGCCTCTGTTAGATTGTTTCCAAAATGACGGCGCCCTTCTAAGCAGCCTCGGACTGGACAGTGCCGCTTTCAGTAGGTTCACTGGTCGCAAATGGGGCACTGGGCTTTCGCTTCGTTTCTTCTTGCGTATAAGAAAACATGTGAGCAATAAATTTGCTTTAATTTTTTTATTTAGAGTGACGATTCATCCACCTCTAGTCTTAAGAGGAGCGTCGATTTGTTGACAAAAAATGGTTCCCTTTCTAACAACCAGATATCGTGATTAGGTTGAGCTAGGTTGAGCGGCACTGCGGGGGCTGTGCATGAGACCAGAGGTTCAAGCAAGGGTAGAAATCAAACAGCGTGGGGTAGGTAGGCTTGCTTTGGGAGCACATGACAATATAACAAATCAGGGGACACAATGCAGTATGGGATGGTATGTAGAGATCGTTAATATTGTATATACTCTTTGCTTGCCATATCTGTGTACGCCACGAGCAGACGACAGGTCACGGAGGATTACATTTAACGCGCTCTCCTGTTTGGCTGAGGGGGTGCCTGCCTTCCATATTGCTGCAAGGAAGTTATGAGATGCAGTATAGTTGATGCTGGCTTTTACTTTTCTGCAGCTTTGTACTGTGTGCATCCACATTGGTAAATACAGCATAATTGTACTTCACGGTCACACTCCACGTAAGAACAACATACAGTGAAACTCCAGCAGAGCGAATACCAATTTATCAGTTAAACAGTTTCAAGAACGTCATGTCCACCACGCATCTCTTACGGACTTTGGTTTGGTTTCATGGCTTCAGAATGTCATGCTGTCAAAAAGGCTTCAAGTGACTTTATGAAAGCCCAGATCATTTTATTGCTACCCATATTTCAAATTTAATTTATATATCTAGCTCACTTCTTTCAACCCAATTGCTGTTCGTTCACTGTAGCTCGTCAAGGATTTACTTGAACAGTGTCTTGGTATAGGTACTCTGTAATTCATTCATTTTAAGTTTCACTGTGCATGGATGTTAACCAGTGTTGTGTGGATACTGCTGGTGGAGATTGAAAATTGAATTGGTGTTCATTCTCAACACTGGTCTTTAATAAGGGCGATAATGTTTTGTAAGTGAATGTGTGTGATTGCTGTGGAGTAGTGATTGGAGTGGTTGAGAGAGGCGAGTGCCATAAGGCGGGAGTGTCATTTTTCAACAATAGTTGCCACTTCGCACTTAGCGTGAACGCTCATTGTTTACTGTGCTGTTTGTTGAGAATGGCATCTTTGGCACTGAGTGCTGTGTTCCCTTCCTGCTGAAAACTAGTAGACGGTTTGGGTTAGCTTTTTGAGGTGGAAACTGATGTCATTCTGTTGCGGTTTATAATGAAAGCATTCCATTCATAGTGTATTTGTGAATATAATTACTCATGAAAAACAGCGAAATTCTATCCCAGTGCAAGCAGGGACAGGAGAGCAGTGGTGTAGAAATTGAAAATTCAAAGGGTAATAGCCATGTGTATGTCAAGTCGAAGTGTAGGCATAAGGCATGGAGCACAGCTCCAGTGACTGTACAAAGACTATGCGAGTACAAAGCAGTCAAGCTATGTTAACGATCTTCTTGTGTCGTTTGATGTTTTTGTCGTTTTAATGCGGTTGTTTTGCATTTCATGTGAACTTCACTGCAGAGCAAGCCATAACACATGCTTGCACGGCTCCCATGCTTTGTGTTTCAGAGTGGAAGCTCTACTCCCATGAAAAAACAAGACGCTCCGAAGAATGACATTCAAGCGGCGGAGCGGGGGCGTGGCTGTGACGTCATACCATATGATTCGGTGCAGCTGCGGCGCGCGGAGGCGGCGGCGTTCGCTCGCCATCGTAACTGCGCTGAACAGCCCGATTCAACGCTCACCTCGCAGTTGCGCTGAAGCATGTGACTCGCCTTTCATCTGATAAGCTAATAAAAAGCGCAAAGCGTTACTTAACGTTCACATATAGCCATGGAGGAGTCGCGTGCTGGCACCAGTGCTCCGGCTGTGTATTGTAGACGGCTGATTTGATCTGATAATTCTTATGACCAACAACGTCGACAGGGCGCATTGGCAAAGGACAGGGCGAGGACACGTGCCAAGATTGAAGCAGAAACCGAACAAGAACGAGAGGCTCGTCTCACGCTCTGTACACTAGGTTCAGCCGGGTTGCACCCCGGCCCTTATCGTACCATTTTATTATTGTGGACAAAAGAAAAAAAGACGAACCCCACTCAAATTGAACTCTGGCACACTTGCTGTTGTTGCCTATCAGGACTTTAGGAGGCGCAAAATAATAAAAAAAGAATAGTGCAAGAAGCAATATTCGAGAGGAGTGTTGTCAGATGCAGGTGCATCATCATGTACAGTACACGTCCCTATCATGGGCACACTGAAACGTCAGTGGCTTGTTACGAGAGCGTGCAAATCTACTAAAAGGAAAGCACGACAGCCTTTTCAGCTAACTTAGTGCTGGGCTTGTGTGTCTTATTATTTAGTGCTTAGCAGGTTGCTACAACAAGTGTGGCTGGGATAAATATAAAAACTGGTCTGAAGAAAACAGGACAAAGAACTATACAGCTGGCACGCATAGAATAGTGCTTCTACCAGCTGATTGGTACGTGCACCTAAATTTTTATTTAACAGTTTGAATATGGGACTTTAGAAGAGTCAAAAATGATAGATCCAGTGAGTGCTTATTGCGTCCATCACACACTGGACATACAAAACAAGAAGACATGAGTTCCATTAAAAGTAGCTGCTGTGCAAAGTGGTATCGCCTTCAATCATGTGCCATGAACAAAAAAAAACTGATGCATGTGTTGGATTTCTTGTGTAGCTGATGGGGCTCGTCCAGTGAAACTCTATTTGACAGCTGTTTTGTGGTTCAGAGGCTAAAAGTGAAGCTGCAGGTCATTCTTCACAACTGACTGCCAGGAAAGGGTGCAAAATTGATTTCTGAGACGGGCTGCGGAAGGAAGGGTTTGTGCATCAGTTTAGTATGACAGATGCAGTATCACTTTGCAAAGGTCTATACGCTGCCATATGATGGCAGCAGATAATAACCTGTCGATATATCTGTAAAATAAGTCATTAATTTTATCATACCTTTAAATTCCTTACTGTGTGAAGCTGATTTTTTTCTTCAAGATATATCACATATGCGAAGTAACCTAGGAATAAACTCTGTGCAAGACTGATAAAGGGCGCTTAGGAGAGCTTGATCATAAGGTTAAAATCTATGCTCATCTAAATGTCTCCTCTCGAAGTACCAGCGCAAAAAACAGACGGGACACACAAAACAAGAACGCACAACGAGCTTTCAACACATTTATTTCGAGGCGTACACGGCTTTATACCCCGATTGCGAACCGCACGTGACACAGACACGTGACTTCTGCCACAGGTATCAGCACTTCCTCAATAAGCATCGTAAATCCAACAGCTCCAGTTCTTTTTTTCTCATAAGTACAGATGCTCTGCTGATACAATCATCTCCGAGCTTTGCTATCTCGGCCGCCTCAATTATCTCGCGAAACAGCTGCTCGCCGTGCATATCGATCAATTTACATCATGCATACTCAGCCAAGCATGTTTTTAATGGGCAATCTCTGACATGTATTCTAATATGCCTTCGTGCTTGATCGACGTTAATTTTGTGTTGTTTTAGTCTTTCGTTGGCGCATCTGCCGGTCTGACCTGTGCACTCTTTTCCGAATTTCAATGGAAGGGAATGAACAACGCCTTCAGCAGTTTTGTCGAGTGCGTGGACGGTGTGATTAGAATAGCTGGAACTCATAGAAAGAACTGAGCACGTTTTTATTCGTCCTGTTTGGTTTTCAATCAATCTTAATTTCGGTTTGGACATGCAAACTGGGGATGGTGAGAAAAAGCAGTGAATGATACACCGCTTGACGGGCCTCACCACCCTTACAAGTCAGCAGTTGGGACGCGGCAAAAACAACCACTGCTAAAAAGTGAATACAAGTGCGCTTATGAAGAACAAGGTTGACGGAAACAGATATCTTGTAATTGGCAGCAATAATTATTAGCAAGAGACAGTGAGGCTATAACACAGGGTGGCACAGTACACGCAGACACGACATCACTGTAGCACAGATTGCTGAACAAAGCGTTTCCAGATGGCAGACAAAGGCATAATATTCCCTTGGTCACTGAATGAGGTACATATTGAGGAACTTTGGCACAGTATACCTTAACATACAAAATTCATAGTTCTGCATTTTAGTGGTTCAAACCTACACTGCAATCTTATGTCATACGATGAGTGGCGACATGTAGTTGGTACAATTTCAGAAATAAATGATTTGCCCTTTTTTCACTATTGTATAAAAACATGCAAATCTGTAGTCAAATAATGTGTTGACTGGTACAGTATTATAATGTAGGTAAATGTGTCTAGTTGGCGAATCGTACGACCCGTTGACAATTGCACGAAGCGTTATATTTTGCAATGTTTGCAGTTTTAGGACGTTAGATACCGTTGTGTTGCCCCAGACAAGGAAGCAATAGCATAGGCGGGAATATAAAAATGCATAATGCAAAGTAATTTTAGTTTTAATAGGTAAAGTATGCCTGTTGCGCAACGTAATTCCGACGATTCGAGAAAGTGTTGATGCAACGTTCTTAACATGTGCATCCCATGTCATCGTACTGCTGAATGTCACACCCAGTGATCTAAAGTGTCCACGTACTCTATTACACTGCCACTGAGGTATAGCGATGGGCAGCGAAATACTTGATTTCTTTTAGGAAGGAAGAGTACTGCTTTAGTTGTCTGTTCATCTTTAGCGAGTTAACTGATGACCATGTTGCAAGTGATAAAAGCGTATGGTTTGCGGCATCTACTACGGGGTGTACGTCATTGGAAGAAAAGATTAGTGTTGTGTAATCGTCGCGGCTAGAGCGATAGCGGCGGCGCGACGATCGCGAGAGCTGGCTATAAGATAAGCCGCGCTGTTCGGCCACCGGGAATTCCACTACAAGCTGTGATGGAATAAACCACGTTCGGTTTTCCGCCCACCTGGCCTTCGGTTGCTGTCCCCGACAAACACGACATTTGGCGACGAGGATGGGATTCTGACCAGTTCTACAGCAAGCCGACATGGCAACGGATGGTTCGGCAGCGGCGCGAGCAGTGACGCAACTGGTGGGTCGACTGGGACACATCGAGCCCTTCGACGAGTCTACGAGCGACTGGCCGTCGTACGAGGAACGCTTAACGTCGTTTCTTCTGGTCAACCGTATCCCCGAGGACGACAAGGTACACGCTTTTTTGAGTCTCGTAGGCCCAAAGACGTACAGTCTCCTCAAGTCATTGACAGCGCCGGAGTTGCCGTCAGCTAAAAGTTTCGTCGTGTTAAAGAAACTTCTAGGCGACCACTTGTCACCGAAGCCGTCGGTAATTAGTGCACGCGCGAAATTTCACAGGAGAGCGCAACTCGAGACTGAATCGATTTCGGAATATGTTGCACAGTTGCGGAAATTGGCACAGACATGTGAATTTGAATCCGCACTCGATCAGTCGCTGCGAGACCGTTTTGTTTGCGGTTTGCGCAGAGAAGATATACAGCGAGTGTTGTTCACGGAGGATAACAAGCGAACTTTTTAAAAAGCCGTGGAACGAGCCCTAGCCATGGAAGCAGCGAAAAAGAGCGTAGCAGAAGCGCACGCCTTTGATGCGGGCGTTCGGGACGTTCACAAGGTCAGAGCCGTTGGGGAAAGCGATATGACGCAGCGAAATTGCTATCGCTGCGGGTCGGCGAAGCATGCAAGCCGACTGTGTCCGCACATAGCAGCCACCTGTTTCAAATGTGATAAGAAAGGACACATTCAAAGGGTGTGCCAAGCTAACAAGCAGCAAAAGACGAAGGGAGCGCGGCGAAACTCGATGAAGATGTTGGTTCCCGTTCAAGCTTCTGTGAGCATGAAATTATTTCGCCTGGTCTAGCTCCGATAAAAATTTCTGTGCACCTGGAAGGGCGGCCCTTGATCATGGAGCTCGATACAGGGGCTACTGTTTCCGTCATGTCTTTATATCAGTTTCGGCAGATGTATCCCTCAATCAAGGTCATGCCAACGACGCTGAAGCTGCGGACGTTCCAGGGAGCCATAGTTCAGCCTGTTGGAGTCGCTCACGTGGCCGTGCAGTACGGAGAGCAGAGAGCCCAGCTGCCTCTCTAGATCACGAAAGAAAAGGGACTTCCGCTGCTAGGTCGACAATGGTTGCAAGCCATCCGACTCAATTGGAGCAGTATCTTCAAGCTCAACGCTATTTCCAGGTCAGATGGTTCTGCTTGTTCGAGTCAAACTGCCAGACTACGCGCACTTCTAGACAGATACCAGAGTTTGTTTAATGACGGACTGGGAAAAATTTCAGAAGAAAGAGCAGAGTTGTCGCTAAAAGATGGTAGCGTGCCGAAGTTTCTGAAGGCAAAAAGTGTGCCCTTTGCATTACAACCTGCGGTCGAGGCCGAGCTTAATAAGCTGGAAGGCATGGGAGTCATTTCACCAGTTGCGACGAGCAGCTATGCCACACCGGTTGTACCAGTAGTAAAGAAGGACGGTGGCATAAGACTATGCGGTGATTACAAGACCACCCTAAATCCTTGTCTTGAAACTGACCGGTACCCATTAACACTTCTTTTTGGGCGAGTTGGTGCATACTTGATTTGAAGAAAATAGCGCCAGAGCATGCAAACCACGAAAAGACAACGACGAGACACAAAGCGCAAAGGTACCCAAACAAAGGTACCCAAACTGACCGGTACCCACTGCCGAGAGTGGATGAGTCGTTTGCGGCGCTCGCAGGGGGCCAAGAATTTTCTAAGATTGATCTCAACAGAGCCTATCATCAGGTGGTGGTGTCGGAGTCGTCAAGAGAGTACTTGACACTCAATACCCATAAAGGACTTTTTGCGGTAAACAGACTACCGTTCGGGGTTTCATCGGCACCATCCATTTTCCAAAGAATTATGGACACAATGTTGAAAGACCTGAAAGGCGTCAGCTGCTATTTGGATGACGTTCTCATCACTGGAAGGACGGCAGACGAGCATTTTGCAAATCTGGAAGCTGTCCTAAAGCGGTTGACGGAGCGCGGGGTTAGAGTAAAGAAAGAAAAGTGTTCGTTCTTTCAAAAAGAACTGCGCTATCTTGGTCATGTTATCAGCGCAGCAGGTGTCAGCACAACGCCAGAGAAGATAGAAGCCTTGACAAAAGCTCCCGCGCCCACAAGCAAGCAGCAGCTGCAGTCGTTTCTGGGCGTCGTAAATTACTACGGGAAGTTTGTCCCACGATTGTCTACTCTGGCCAGTCCTCTTTACAAACTGCTGCGTCGCGATCATCCATGGCGCTGGGATGCATCGTGCCAAGTGGCGTTCGAGGAAGTCAAAAATGCGCTGGCGTCATCCGCGATACTGGCGCATTACGACCCCGATAAGCTTTTGCAAGTGGCTTGTGACGCTTCCCAGTACGGCGTGGGTGCAGTACTTTCTCATGTTGCGGACGATGGAAGCCCTCACCCGGTCGCTTATGCGTCGCGCACATTAAATGACGCTGAGAAAAAATACAGTCAGCTAGAAAAGGAAGCACTTGCCATCATTTTTGCTGTCAAAAAGTTTCATTTCTACATATATTGAAGATGTTTCACATTGATCACGTATCACAAGCCGTTACATACCATCCTGGGGCAGAAGACAGGCATTCCACCGATCGCGGCAGCACGCTTTCACCGATCGCGGCAGCACGCTTGCAGCGATGGGCCGTCACTTTGTCTGCTTACAACTACTCGCTCGTGTACAAAAAGTCCAGTGACAACGCAGAGGCAGATTATTTTTCAAGGTTCCCTCTCCAGGGCCAGCAAGACGGCACGTCCGAAGGCGAGGAATCATTTTATGCATTGCGCCTGGAGTCGGTGCCCCTATCCGCCAAAGAGATTGCGCGTGCCACATCACGTGATCCCATGCTTAGAAAGGTGCTCCAGTTTACTAGCACAGGTTGGCCATCGTACCTGCGAGATGCAAGTCTAAAGCAATTTTATGCGAAGCATATTAACGTAGGTTTCGGGCCTTCGCGCGACGCCCGGCGGTGGCCACCATTGACCCTGAAGTGGGGTCACGTGACATGACGTCACGTGATGACGTCACACAGGCTGCAGATGGGGCCTCATATCGCGCCGTCGGTCGCCTCCCGGCGGTGGCCACCATTGACCTTCAAGTGACCTTCAAGTAGGTCACGTGACATGACGTCACGTGATGACGTCACACTGGCTGCAGATGGGGCCTCATATCGCGCCGTCGGTCGCCTCCCGGCGGTGGCCACCATTGACCCTGAAGTGAGATCACATGATGTGACGTCACGTGATGACGTCACACCGGCTGCAGATGGGGCCTCATATCGCGCCATCGGATGTCGCCCGGCGGAGGCCTCCACGCTTCGGTTCGCGGCGGCGGCGCCACCATCGCTGCATCACGTGATATGTGACGTCACGCCAGGGATGAAGCGGCGCGCGCCCGCCGTCACGTCAGTCTCTGTGCCCGCAACCGCGCCAGCGTCTTTGCGCCGGGGGTGTATGCGGTCAAGATGCCTCCAAACGCTAAGGACGTTAATAATAGGAATGCAAAACGAAGGCTGCAGCGTGCTACGGAAACCGATGAAGAACGCCTAGCCAAGCGGCTTCGCATCCACTGGGCTTAACCTTGATAAGCCTCCAATTTTTTTTCGACAGACGTTTGCAGATCAGCGTGTGTCAAGGGTGCCTCATGTATGGCATGAGGGTTGTTATCCTGTCTACTTTTCGAGACTCTGTTTTCGACGAACTGCACCAAGGTCATCCTGGAATCGTGCGGAGCAAGGAATTGGCTCGCAGCTACGTCTGGTGGCCGTCAATTGATGCAGATTTGGAGACAAGAGTACGAAGTTATCGAGCGTGCCAGCAACAACGTAAGGATTCATGTAAGGCACCTCTGCATCCTTGGGCATGGCCGACCGCACCATGTAGGCGAATTCACCTGGACTTCGCGGGGCCTTTTCGAGGAACCACATTTCTAGTGGTAGTAGATGCCCACTCGAAGTGGCCAGAGGTGTTCGTCATGCGCAGCACAACGTCCGAACGTACTGTTGCTTGCTTGCGTGAACTTTTCTGCAGATTCGGATTGCCAGAGACGGTAGTGTCCGACAATGGGCCACAACTGGTGTCCGAAGAGTTCAAGGCATTCGTGCGGGACATCGGGGGCAGACATGTCGTGACCGCCCCTTATCACCCAAGCACAAAAGGTTTGGCAGAACGTTTTGTGCAAACATTGAAGTCGGCTCTGCGCAAATCACCCCCAGGTGAATCTGTCGAAGTTACACTTCATAAATTTTTGTTGGCATACCGAAATACGCCTCATCCCACGACAGGAGAGGCACCCGCTAACCTCTTGATGGGTAGAAGACTGCGTACTAAGCTGGATGCAATCAATCCGACGGTGGAAGGGAAGGTGATGCGCAGTCAGTTCACCCAAATGCAACAAAGGAAAAGCAACAGAGACTGTTTTTGCATTAATGACAGTGTTTTAGTTCGACATTACAGAGGCTCGCCGAAGTGGGTTCGTGGAACTGTCCTCAAGAAAACTGGACCAATCTCCTACAAAGTCCTGGTGAGCACGCCCCGAGGCAAGTTCATCTGGCGTCGGCACCTCGACCAACTGCTGGGTAACACAAGCCCTAAGGTGACACCAGGGTCATCCGACGTAGACAACGTGGAGGGGTTCCTGCTTTTCCCTCCAAACCAAACAGGTGACCAGCCAGTATCAGAAGAGCCGGTGCCCTTGCAGCCTCCCGAGGTCCCTCCGGCGCCCGCTCCTACATCCGAGACGTCGGCTCTTGGAAGGCGCTACCCGTCAAGAAATCGCCGTCCACCCGATCGATACGAAGCTGGTTTTTAACTATTGTATAAGCATACAATTGCACCCTCTAAATAAAAGGGGAGGAGTGTTGTGTAATCGTCGCGGCTAGAACGATAGCGGCGGCGCGACGATCGCGAGAGCTGGCTATAAGATAAGCCGCACTGTTCGGCCACCGGGGATTCCACTACAAGCTGTGATGGAATAAACTACGTTCGGTTTTCCGCCCACCTGGCCTTCGGTTGCTGTCCCCGACAAACTCGACAATTAGGCTGGTGTCGTCTGCCTATATAATATATTTTGCATGCTTAATGATGTTAGGGATATATATATATATATATATATATATATATATATATATATATATATATATATATATATATATATATATATATATTGAACAGTAGTGGCCCCAAAACTCTACCCTGAAGGACGCCATTCGAAAGTCTTAGAATCTGTGAATAGGAATGATTAATCACCACATATTGAGACCGTGAACTCATATAAGATTTAATTAGGCTGAGAGCATGCCCGCGTATGCCGTAGTGCTCCAGTTTTGCATAAAGAACATCGTGATTTAAGCAATCAAAGACTTTGCTGAAGTCAACGCAAATACCGAGAGTTAAAAGCTGCGACTCAATATTTTTTAATATGTATCCTTTTTGAACCAGTAGTGCATGCTCCGTAGACCAATTTTCTTTAAAAGAATATTGACAGTCACTTATTACGGAATGTTTATACAGAAAATGTTGAAGACGGATGCAAATTAGCTGTTCTAAACCCTTAGAAAAATACAAAAGTATAGACACTGGTCTATAGTTTCCCAACTTGTTTGCATCGCCTTTTTTTATCGCGGCTACCCTGGCTAGCTGCATGTGGGTAGGGAATTGAGCTGTCATAAGTGCGGTGATATATATATATATATATATATATATATATATATATATATATATATATATATAATAGGAGTGGGCGTGAGAACAGCACCAGGATGCGGCCACCTAATCCGCTCTGCTTCTTCGTCCAGGTTACGGCATGGGCTCTGTTCAGCAATGCGCCGCTATCGTCACCTACCCATGAGATCAGCAAGCTGCCCTGCCACTTCAACGACACTTATGATGCCGCATGCCCGCAAGACAGGCACATTTTCATCGCCGTCCCTCCATCGCAGGAAAGATCCAGATCAACAGCGACATCATTTGCTGCCTATATGAACAGCTGGCGGGCCCCCGGCGCCCTTAGTGGGCGTGAGAACAGCACCAGGATGCGGCCACCTAATCCGCTCTGCTTCTTCGTCCAGGTTACGGCATGGGCTCTGTTCAGCAATGCGCCGCTATCGTCACCTACCCATGAGATCAGCAAGCTGCCCTGCCACTTCAACGACACTTATGATGCCGCAAGACAGGCACATTTTCATCGCCGTCCCTCCATCGCATGAAAGATCCAGATCAACAGGAACATCATTTGCTGCCTATATGAACAGCTGGCGGGCCCCCGGCGCCCTTAGTGGGCGTGAGAACAGCACCAGGATGCGGCCACCTAATCCGCTCTGCTTCTTCGTCCAGGTTACGGCATGGGCTCTGTTCAGCAATGCGCCGCTATCGTCACCTACCCGTGAGGTCAGCAAGCTGCCCTGCCACTTCAACGACACTTGTGATGCCGCATGCCCGCAAGACAGGCACATTTTCATCGCCGTCCCTCCATCGCATGAAAGATCCAGATCAACAGCGACATCATTTGCTGCCTATATGAACAGCTGGCGGGCCCCCGGCGCCCTTAGTGGGCGTGAGAACAGCACCAGGATGCGGCCACCTAATCCGCTCTGCTTCTTCGTCCAGGTTACGGCATGGGCTCTGTTCAGCAATGCGCCGCTATCGTCACCTACCCGTGAGATCAGCAAGCTGCCCTGCCACTTAACGACACTTGTGATGCCGCATGCCCGCAAGACAGGCACATTTTCATCGCCGTCCCTCCATCGCATGAAAGATCCAGATCAACAGCGACATCATTTGCTGCCTATATGAACAGCTGGCGGGCCCCCGGCGCCCTTAGTGGGCGTGAGACCAGCACCAGGATGCGGCCACCTAATCCGCTCTGCTTCTTCGGCCAGGTTACGGCATGGGCTCTGTTCAGCAATGCGCTGCTATCGTCACCTACCCATGAGATCAGCAAGCTGCCCTGCCACTTCAACGACACTTGTGATGCCGCATGCCCGCAAGACAGGCACATTTTCATCGCCGTCCCTCCATCGCATGAAAGATCCAGATCAACAGCGACATCATTTGCTGCTTATATGAACAGCTGGCGAGCCCCCGGCGCCCTTAGTGGGAGTGAGAACAGCACCAGGATGCGGCCACCTAATCCGCTCTGCTTCTTCGTCCAGGTTAGTTCTGTTACTTCCCTGTACGGTAAGAAATCTGACGTGTGCCTGTTGCTGTTCCCACGCCCAGGAGTTTTGCTTTGTGTGTTCAGTGAATTCTTTGATATTGTAAACCAACTGCTGGCGTTGTCCGGGGACGTCGAGCTCAACCCTGGGCCTAACACGAGGCATCAGGTACAGGACTCTCTTCCTGACGTCCAGTCTAAGCAGTTGGAAGATATGTTTGCAATACTGGAGACTTTGAACACGCGAACTGCGAAAATGCAACTGGACCAAAAGGCTTTCATAAAGTCTATTGATGATCTTAAGAAGTCCCAGCTGAAGTTAGAAGAAGATTTGAGCGAAATGAACAAAAGATTAACTAATGTTGAGCGCAAAACTGTTGCCATTCACGAAACCGAGAAGGAAGTACATCCTTTTCAGCAGTTAGTTGACCAACTTTCTAGTGAAAACTCTCAGCTGCGCGCGCGCCTGTCTGAACTTGAAGACAGGCAGCGACGCGATAACCTTCTGTTATATGGCATACCTGACGCGCAGTCAGAGTCCTGGGCTCAGTCAGAAGAAAAGCTAGTCAAGGTTCTTTCATCCTGCTTGGAAATTCCGTCCTCTGAAATTTTGATCGATAGAGCGCACAGGCTCGGTGGGTTCGCATCGGAAAAATGTCGACCAATTATTGCCAAATTTTCATCCTTCAAGGTAAAGCAGAGAATACTGCTTAACTGTTCTAAGCTCAAGGATGAAAAAATTACGCTTAGCGCGGATTTTTCTTTCGCCACCCGTCACGCTAGAAAAAAACTGGTCGAATTTGGCAAATCCCAGCCGCTCACTTTCAAGCTTCGCTTCAATAAGCTTTACATAAAAAATAAATGCTACTCCTACAATCACTCTGATGATTCCGTTCATGAAATCTTAAGCGCCTTCCCGTTGCCAACCGACCGTTCTGAGGACCCTACGAATGATACCCACAGCGGCTCCGCGCCACCGACCGAACTTGCTACCAATTAGCACGTCGCCAGGGACAGTGGAACTAAGTCCCCGGCCATTACCCCACTTTCTTTTTTGTTCACAAATATTCGCAGCATAATACCTAAACGAGATGATCTTTGTTCTGTAATTGATGCTTGCGATGCTGACATTGTATGTCTTACTGAAACCTGGCTATCGGCGAATATAGATAGCGGTGAACTTCTTACCTGTAAAAAGAGATATAACATTTATCGGTGCGACAGGGGTTCTAGATGTGGCGGAGGCGTGCTTGTAGCTGTTGCTGATACTGTTATGTCTTTTCCGATCCATTTTGTAAGCGCGTTGGAACTTGTACTGGTTGAAATTCGCACATGCTCTAGGAAATTGATAGTGGGCGTTTGCTATCGTCCGCCGTCTACCTCCCCCACCTTTGTAAACGATCTTCATGATGTCATTCATATGATTACAGTCCGTTATCCGAGCAGTCCCTTTATCTTACTGGGTGATTTTAATTTCCCCAACATAGTGTGGTCTAATGTGAGTTCTTATTGTGAACCTTTTTCAAGTGAATGCGACATGTTCTTGAATTTGTGCAGTGATTTTAACTTATCCCAGCTTGTAACGCAGGCAACTCGAATTTCACCTACTGCGTCTAATATCCTCGATCTGGTACTCACCACATCGCCTGATTTTTTCCAGCCCATATCATACTTGCCAGGGTTAAGTGATCACCTACTCCTTCATTTTGCTTTGACCTGCGCAGTTCCCCATCAACGTAACCACAGTAAATATATCCATGATTACAAAAAGGCTGATTTTGATGCTATTAACCTTGAACTGTCTGTTTTTCTAGACCATTACTTGCTAAGCTTTCATGATCGTTCGTGAATGCTAACTGGAGCCTGTTTAAAGAAAAAGTTGCTGCGCTCACTGAAAAATATGTTCCACGTTTAGTCATCACCTCTAACCGTCAATCACCATGGTTCACTAAATCGTTAAAACGGCTCTGTAATAAGAAAAAACGCATGTTCCGCTCTGCAAAACTAACCGGTTCCCAAGAACGTTGGACTGCTTATCAGGCCGCGGCCCTTGAATATAAAAGTGCACTGAAGGATGCCAAAGATTTGTTTTTCAATGACACATTACCTTCCCTTTTGATAAATAACCCTAGGCAATTTTGGAGCGTAGTTAACAAAAAAGACAATTCATCCATCAGCCTTAAAGGCTCCAGTGACCAACTAATGCATCCTAATGAATGTGCAAATGTTCTAAACAGTGTATTCGTTTCAGCTTTTTCCAAAAATCAGTGTTCGGTAACCCCTGCATATAACAGTGCTGACTTTTTACCAATGGATTCTATTGTCTTTGATCCTGCCGGAGTGGAAAAAATAGTCGAAAAACAAAAGGTTTTTTCATCATGTGGTGTTGATAACATTAGTTCTAAGTTCTTGATTAAAACCAAAGTATACAGCGCAATAATACTCTCTAACCTATTTCAGCAATCTCTTGAAACAGCATGTATACCTGATGACTGGAAGGTCGGGAAGGTGATTCCCTTGAATAAATCTGGTGATCAACATTCCCCGCATAATTATCGACCCATCTCACTTACCAGCATTCCGTGTAAAATCATGGAGCATGTTATTTACTCTCACCTTGCATCGTTCCTTGATTCTAATGCCTTTTTTACGGACAGTCAACATGGATTTCGGAAGTGGTTTTCTTGCGAAACACAGCTTTTAACCTTCACACATGATCTAAACTCATTCCTCGACAGGGGTTCCGTTGTCGACTGCATATTCCTCGATTTCTCAAAGGCGTTTGACAAGGTCGCTCATCAACTGCTTTTTTTTAAACTTAGTAAACTTAACCTCGACCCTAACGTTCTTAGGTGGCTGCACTCGTTTCTCACTAAACGTTCACAATTTGTCACCGCTAATAATGCTTCTTCCTTCACTTCTCCAGTTGGATCTGGAGTACCACAAGGCTCTGTTCTAGGGCCTCTGCTTTTTCTTATATATATCAATGACTTACCTGACAATCTATGTTCAACAATAAATGTTTTTGCTGATGACTGCGTCATATACCGCGAAATTAACAGTGACTCTGATATAGCTCTTCTTCTATCGGATATTGATCATGCTCTTGAATGGACTAACAAATGGAACATGGAACTAAACATAAAAAAGTGCAAGTACATGCGGGTTTCTCGTCGTAACACCACATTGCCTTCATATCGTCTTAATAATTGCAGCCTTGAGTCTGTGCCTTTTTACAAATATTTAGGTGTCTTCATTTCCCATAATCTTTCTTGGAAAGTACACATAGACTGTGTAAGCAATAACGCTAACCGCATGCTGGGCTACATACGCCGTAACTTTAATCTTTCTTCTAGCTCCGTAAAACTGCTTCTCTACAAGTCGTTGGTTCGTAGTAAACTAGAATATGCTGCATCTATCTGGGACCCCTATCAAGAGACACTAATATACCAACTCGAATCTATAGAGAACCGTGCGGCCCGTTTCATTCTCTCGAATTATCACCGTAACTCTAGTGTCAGTGCCATGAAATCAAGCTTATCACTCCCACTACTGTCGCAACGTAGAAATATATCCCGCCTTTGTCTATTCCATAAGATTTACTACGATAACCCCATCCTTAAGAGAAAATTTATAACGCCACCTTGCTACGTTTCAGCTCGGATCGATCATCGTCATAAAGTTGGCATTCTTTCATGCCAAACAAACCACTTTTACAACTCTTTCATTCCCAGCACATCGGCACAATGGAATCACCTTCCCCGATCGGTCGTCGAAATAAGTGACCATTCTGTGTTTAAATCGACTTTAACTAACTTGATGGTAACATAGTACATGTAATTCTTGCGCCCTGCCGTTTATTCTTTTCAGCTTATGTGGTAGTTAAAACAGACCTGGTCTGCGTGGTATGCTTGTTTGCGTGGTATGCTTACTTTTATGCTTACTTTTATTCTTTGCTCATAATTTCGTGTTAAATGACTGTTAATTTGTTTGATTGTATTTGCTGTAACCTACTGATTTGCGCGAGCCATATTCTTGTTCACATTTTTGTGTTACTTGTTACTGCTGTTCCTTTGTTATTTTGTCTATTGTACCCCACTCCCCTCTGTAATGCCCTCGGGCCCTGAGGGTACTGAAATAAATAAATAAATAAATAAATAACTAAATAAATAACTAAATAAATAAATAAATAAATATTGTCACGGTGTTCGCCACAAGACAGGGACCCAGCAAGAGAGGGCTCGGCAGAACGTCCTTCGGTGGGAGAAAGGGCGGACTTCAACTTCCTTCAATCCGCGCGCCAGCAGCGTCAACGTCTTTTTTGCTTTAGCGCCACCTGGCATTCCTCCCCTCTTAAAATGCACACGCAGATGAGCGCGCGAACACAAGCACACACAAGCACACTGTACCACACAAGAAAGGCTCGATGTATCTGGGGCGTCACCGTGCAAAATACGGCTTCATGCGTAGAACATGCACAATTTCTGAACGGGGTAGTCGACGGCTTCTCTGCTGGGAAAGTGCCGCATCCGATAGTACTTCGTAATTAACGTCGCTGACGCGCCGCAGGAATTTATAAGAACCGAAATAACGGCAAAGTAGTTTTTTGGACACGCCTTGCCGTCGAACAGGTATCCATACCCAAACCTGGTCGCCGGGACTGTAGAAGACTTGTCTGTGCCGGAGGTTGTATCGGTGTGATTCTTTATCTTATTGCTGTGTGATGTGAACACGAGCTAGCTGACGAGCCTGCTCGGCTTCGTGGGCAAACTCCTTAGCGTCAGTAGAAAGCTGGTCATCAGTCGGGCAAGGGAGCATTGCGTCGAGCATCGTCTGAACCTCTCTGCCGTAGAGGAGGCGGAACGGTGTGAAATGGGTCATCTCTTGGACTGCTGTGTTATAGGCGAATGTCAGGTACGGTATGATCATGTCCCAAGTCCTGTGTTGCACATCGACGTACATCGCCAGCATGTTCGTCATGGTCTTATTAAGCCGCTCTGTCAGCCCATTTGCCTGCGGGTGGTAAGCAGTAGTTTTACGGTGGGTCGTACCCCTTAGCTGAAAACTTTCGGCCATCAGCTGGGAATTAAAGGAGGTCCCTCAGTCGGTAATGACGCAGGTCGGGGCGCCGTGCCGAAGGACGATCTGATTCATGAAGAAATCCGCAACCTCGGACGCTGTGCCACGAGGTAAGGCTCTGGCCTCGGCGTATCGAGTGAGGTAGTCTGTGGCAATGATGATGAACCTGTTCCCACCCGAGGACAAAGGGAAAGGGCCCAGAAGGTCCATGCCGGCCTGATCGAAAGGGGCACGTGGTGGTGCAATAGGTAGGAGGAACACCGGAGGCTTGGCGGCCGGGGCCTTACGGCGCTGACATTGCCGACAGCTCCGCGCATAGCGTTTAACAACAGTGGCAAGTTTGGGCCAGTAGAACAGCTGGCGTATTCTGAAAAGCGTGCGAGAGTATCCCAAATGGCCAGAGGATGGTTCGTCGTGGCACGCAGAAAGTATTTCCTCTTGAAATGTTGTCGGCACGACGAGGAGGTACGCTCGCGAACTGGAACCAGGGTTCTTCTCAAACAGCACGCCTTGCGTTGCAGGAAAAACGACAGGTGTCGAGAAAAACTTTTAGGTACGGTGGCCGACTGACCCAGATAATTAATGAGGGGTCGTAACACTGGATCGGCGCGCTGCTGAGTTGACAAATCAGAAGAATCGATTACCCCAAGGAAACACGTCATCGTCCGTGTCGGGTGTAGCGAGTTCGACAGGCGCACGAGAGAGGGTGTCGGCGTCTTGCTTATGTCCGGATTTATAGACAATGGTGACGTCAAACTCCTGTAGGCGAAGGCTCCATCGCGCCAGGCGTCCAGACGGGTCACGCAGGTTGGCCAACCAACACAAGGAGTGATGATCAGTTACCACTTTGAAAGGGCGACCATAAAGATAGGGGCGAAATTTCGCAGCGGCTCAAATAATGGCGAGGCATTCTTTTTCTGTCGTGGAATAGTTAACCTCTGCACGCGACAGAGCGTGGCTTGCATAAGCGATGACTCGTTCAACGCCATCCTGGCGCTGCACAAGAACCGCGCCGAGGCCGATGTTGCTGGCGTCGGTGTGTATTTCAGTGTCACACCGCTCATCAAAATGGCCAAGAACGGGCGGCGTCTGAAGACGCAGGTGGAGCTCGGCGAAAGCCACGTCTTGCTCGCGGGACCAAACAAAAGGTGTGGCGTCGCGGGTGAGGCGAGTCAGCGGTTCTGCGAGGTCAGCGAAATTTTCGATAAAACGCCGGTAGTAACTGCAGAACCCTAGAAAACGCCAAACAGCTTTCTTGTCACGTGGGAGTGGAAATTCCGCAACCGCTGCGAGCTTGTCGGGGTCGGGCTTCACACCGGCGGCGCTGACGACATGGCCGAGAAATTTCAGCTCCTGGTAACCGCAGTGGCATTTCTGGGGCTTCAGTGTGAGGTTAGCTGAACGAATGGCTTCGAGGACCATCCGCGGGCGTTCAAGATGCTGACTAAACGAGTCTTCGAAAACCACCACGTCGTCGAGATAGACTAGGCAACACTGCCATTTAAGACCGGCAAGGACAGTGTCCATCATCCGCTGAAAGGTGGCAGGCGCAGAACAAAGACCGAAAGGTAGAACCTTAAATTCATAAGGACCGTGTGGAATGACAAAGGCCGTTTTCTCACGATCCCGTTCATCGACCTCATTTTGCCAGTAGCCACTTTTTAGGTCGATGGACGAAAAATACCGAGCGCGCCGACGGCGGTCGAGAGAGTCGTCAATACGTGGCAGTGGGTAAACGTCCTTCTTCGTTACTGCGTTCAGCTTCCGGTAGTCGACGCAAAAACGCAGAGTGCCGTCTTTCTTTTTAACGAGGACGACCGGCGAGGAACATGGGCTGTTGGAAGGCTGGATAACGTCATCTTCGAGCATCTCCTTAACTTGGGACTTAATGACTTCGCGCTCTGTAGACGATACGCGATAGGGAAGAAGGAAGGACATGAAGGAACTAGACACCGCAGCGGACACGGGACAGAGAAAGAAGACGACACAGGGCGGTACTTGCAACTAAAATTTTATTTGAAACTTCATGGCTTTATAAAGACAGAGGCACGTGTGATCCTACAATCAAGAAAAAAGGGGGAATGAAAAGCAACAGATAACAAGACCTAACTGACAACAATGCACATGAAAGATATGCGAGTCACAATCTACAGAAATCAGACTTTAAAACGTTATGCAATGCTCATCATGCGAGTCACAATCTACAGATATCAGAAGTGTTAAAAACCGTCGACCGCATGTGGAAGCATGAAAATCACAAGACAAAGAAAGAAAACGTCAAAAGGAAGCAGCCCAAACTGTTACCTGTCAAGGAAACCTAGTTCTTTTTGGAGGATGGAAACCGAAGGCGAACTAACGCATTCATCCGGTTGCGAGCGCAAGATGGCAATGGCCTCCATAATCTCTCTCTCAAGCTGCCCTTTCCTTCTTCCAACAGTCTGGGTCTGGCTAAACTGAGGCCAACAACCCCGAACCCCGACACTTGCGGCAATGAACAGGCAGATTCGAACCCCCCGCCTCCCCCAAGGAACGCGCATGTTCTCTCAAGCGATCATTTAAGCACCTACCGGTTTGTCCAATATAAAAACGCCCACAACTGAGGGGGATCTTGTAGATTACCCCTGTTACATATGCGACACGCCTATTTTCTTCCAAATGTTTCTTGCCGCAAGTTCCTCGAATCGAGTCCCCCTTTCCCACTAGATTGCATAATCTAGAGAGCTTACAGGGTGCCGAAAATACAATGTCGATGCCATATTTGCCATCTCAAAAAGATTTCAGGCAAATATGGCATCGGCATTGTATTTTCGGCACCCTGTAAGCTCTCTAGATTATGCAATCTAGTGGTAAAGGGGGACTCGATTCGAGGAACTTGCGGCAAGAAACATTTGGAAGAAAATAAGCGTGTCGCATGTGTAACAGGGGTAATCTACAAGATCCCCCTCAGTTGTGGGCGTTTTTATATTGGACAAACCGGTAGGTGCTTAAATGATCGCTTGAGAGAACATGCGCGTTCATTGGGGGAAGGCGGGGGGTTCGAATCTGCCTGTTCATTGCCGCAAGTGTCGGGGTTGTTGGCCTCAGTTTAGCCAGACCCAGACTGTTGGAAGAAGGAAAGGGCAGCTTGAGAGAGAGATTATGGAGGCCATTGCCATCTTGCGCTCGCAACCGGATGAATGCGTTAGTTCGCCTTCGGTTTCCATCCTCCAAAAAGAACGGGTTTCCTTGACAGGCAACAGGTTGGGCTGCTTCCTTTTGACGTTTTCTTCCTTTGTCTTGTGGTTTTCATGCTTCCACATGCGGTCGACGGTTTTTAACACTTCTGATATCTGTAGATTGTGACTCGCATGATGAGCATTGCATAACGTTTTAAAGTCTGATTTCTGTAGATTGTGACTCGCATATCTTTCATGTGCATTGTTCTCAGTTAGGTCTTGTTATCTGTTGCTTTTCATTCCCCCTTTTTTCTTGATTGTAGGATCACACGTGCCTCTGTCTTTATAAAGCCATGAAGTTTCAAATAAAATTTTAGTTGCAAGTACCGCCCTGTGTCGTCTTCTTTCTCTGTCCCGTGTCCGCTGCGGTGTCTAGTTCCTTCATGTCTCACCAACTGGCCTACACATCTACCTTCCTATGTTACGCGATAGGGGTGTTGACGGATTGGGTGTACGTCCTCGTACGTCACGATGTGGCGCTTGGCTATGGTAGTTTGACTCACTTTCGACGAGGAGGCGAAACACTCTCTGAATTCGAGCAATTCGAACATGTAGCTGTTCCCGTTGGCAGGTTGACAGCTCGGAGTTACCATCGAGGCTCTCGAGGGGGAAAGGAGGCTGCACTGGTTCTGAGGAGAAGCCCTCGGAAACATCGGAGATGCGTTCCACAAAGGCTACGGAAGTGCCGCGAAAAAGATGTCGATGCTCGTGCGTAAAATTGGTAGCAAGTACCTGTGACTGGCCACTATTAAGATGGATCAGACTGCGGGCCACGGACACGCCTTGCGTAAGCAGGAACGAAAGGTTTGTTTCGGCGATGGCGTCACCGTTCTGAAATGATTCGCACTCAACCGTAATGAAGGCGCTGGTTCGAGGCGGCAGTGTGACAGTGTCCGTAGAAATTCGAAGCGTCTGGCTTGGTTGCGGTGCATTGCTGAGGACGACAGCATTCTCAGTTGAAAACGCGACCTTGTTATCCCGTAGGTCAATAATCGCCCCATATTCACTCAGAAAGTCGACACCTATGATGAGGTCGCGCGAACAGCTACTCAGAACAAGGCAGCAGACGACAAATGTGGACCCCTGGATTTGAACTCGGGCGGTGCACATGTCGAGAGGTGCAATCAGATAACCGCCCGCAGTGCGAAAGTGCGTGGCAGCCCATGGCGTGAGAACCTTTTGAGAATGGTGGCGAGCTGGCTGCTTAGAATCGAATAATCAGCACCAGTATCTGATAACGCTCGAACGTGGTGACCATCCAGTATCACAGGTGTGTCCAAGGAAAGACGCTCGCGAGCTGGAGGCTCCGGAGGGGATGATCGGGCACAGGCGTCGTTGTCTGCAGGCTTTGGCACCGGGAACTGGTCGGCGAGGTGTGTGCTTTCTAAAGGCGTCAGTGCGTCAGAGGGACCGGAGAGCGCAGGCGTCGTAATCGTCGAGGCGCCGTCATGTGTCAGCGGCGATGTGTCGAAGCGAGCGGGTACTGCGGACCTCGAAACCGTCGAAGCGTCGTGTGTGTATATATATATATATATATATATATATATATATATATATATATATATATATATTCGGCAGTTCGGCAGCGGTGTACCTGTGTGCAACGTCTCTAAGTTTCATATCTGCTCTTCGCAGTTTGTTCATCGCGGAAGCCGGGGAAGATTGCTATCAGCCAGCACAGACTGCATCGCCGGGAGCAACGCGAAGCCGAGACTGCCACGCACCAGACATCGGCTGCCAACCGAAAGCCTTGGTTTTGCGACGACAGAGGGCTGTAGGCATCTTCTGCTGCGCTTAAAAGGGATCGCCGATTTCATCCACACGGCAGTTCGGCAGCGGTGTACCTGTGTGCAACGTCTCTAAGTTTCATATCTGCTCTTCGCAGTTTGTTCATCGCGGAAGCCGGGGAAGATTGCTATCAGCCAGCACAGACTGCATCGCCGGGAGCAACGCGAAGCCGAGACTGACATGCCCCAGACATCGGCTGCCAACCGAAAGCCTTGGTTTTGCGACGACAGAGGGCTGCAGGCATCTTCTGCTGTACTTAAAAGGGATCGCCGATTTCATCCACACGGCAGTTCGGCAGCGGTGTACCTGTGTGCAACGTCTCTAAGTTTCATATCTGCTCTTCGCAGTTTGTTCATCGCGGAAGCCGGGGAAGATTGCTATCAGCCAGCACAGACTGCATCGCCGGGAGCAACGCGAAGCCGAGACTGACATGCCCCAGACATCGGCTGCCAACCGAAAGCCTTGGTTTTGCGACGACAGAGGGCTGTAGGCATCTTCTGCTGCGCTTAAAAGGGATCGCCGATTTCATCCACACGGCAGTTCGGCAGCGGTGTACCTGTGTGCAACGTCTCTAAGTTTCATATCTGCTCTTCGCAGTTTGTTCATCGCGGAAGCCGGGGAAGATTGCTATCAGCCAGCACAGACTGCATCGCCGGGAGCAACGCGAAGCCGAGACTGACATGCCCCAGACATCGGCTGCCAACCGAAAGCCTTGGTTTTGCGACGACAGAGGGCTGTAGGCATCTTCTGCTGCGCTTAAAAGGGATCGCCGATTTCATCCACACGGCAGTTCGGCAGCGGTGTACCTGTGTGCAACGTGTCTAAGTTTCATATCTGCTCTTCGCAGTTTGTTCATCGCGGAAGCCGGGGAAGATTGCTATCAGCCAGCACAGACTGCATCGCCGGGAGCAACGCGAAGCCGAGACTGACATGCCCCAGACATCGGCTGCCAACCGAAAGCCTTGGTTTTGCGACGACAGAGGGCTGTAGGCATCTTCTGCTGCGCTTAAAAGGGATCGCCGATTTCATCCACACGGCAGTTCGGCAGCGGTGTACCTGTGTGCAACGTCTCTAAGTTTCATATCTGCTCTTCGCAGTTTGTTCATCGCGGAAGCCGGGGAAGATTGCTATCAGCCAGCACAGACTGCATCGCCGGGAGCAACGCGAAGCGGGGACTGACACGCCCCAGACATCGGCTGCCAACCGAAAGCCTTGGTTTTGCGACGACAGAGGGCTGCAGGCATCTTCTGCTGTGCTTAAAAGAGACCGCCGATTTCATCCACACGGCAGCAGGGTTGCCGTTGGTGGCTACTTTGCGCCAAATTGGCTACTTTTCGACCCCGTCTGGCGATGAAAATTTCACGTTGGCTCCTTGGCTACTTTGAACTTCTATTTTGGCGCATTCACTAGCCATTTTTTTTTGCAATTGCATATACAATAGCAAGCAAGAACAAAGAAGAACAATTATTTTTAAAGCTTTGCTCTCCTCATGGCTGTTCCGGTCGCCTTGACGCGCGCGCGCCATAGCGCGCGCGTCCTGTACGCATATATTCTCTCCGCCGGCGGTGCGCACATAGAGACCAACTAGCAGACGCGGGTGCGCAGACGCACGGACTCTGGGTGATGGGCGCACGTCTTACCTCGAAAACAGAATGCAGTGCGTTTCCATACAGGAAATTCTATCCTCTTGCCAGCCAATAAAAGCAGGTGTCCCCCAAGGCAGCATACTTGGTCCCCTATTATTTAACTTGTACACAAATGATATTACGTGCATTAGTAGCAACGCAGAATACGTAACATATGCAGACGACACGACAATATTTTTTCGCAGTCGTTCCTATCATTCTCTTCAATCCGAAATAAACAGCACTCTGGAAAAACTGACCACCTGGAGCGAAATAAACTCTTTACAGATTAATGCTAATAAAACAAAGGCCATTATTTTCACTACCAGACAAGCAGCCAGCGCTCCAGAGATGACGTTCACTTTAGGCGACGCAGATGTAGAAATCGTAGATTCTGTAAAATGTCTTGGTGTCCACTTTCACAAAAATATGTCCTGGGACACGCACATTGACCACGTTACCACACAGATAGCAAAAGCTGCTGGGGTCATAACTAAATATAAATCGTTCTTACCGACGGCCGTTAAATTACACATTTACAATTCACTTTTCCTTTCACATGTTAACTACTGTCTCTTAGTGTGGGGTAAAACAACACTTGGTAATTTAAATCGCATACATGTCCTACAGAAAAGAGCGATCCGCAGCATAGCAAATGTTCATTATCGTGAACATACATCCGAACTTTTCACTAAATTTGACATTCTTTCCATCCATCATATGTACTCATTCTACCTTGCAAAGCGATATAAGCATGACTCGCTTGAAATTCTCCGTACACTTGCTAACTTGACCCCTCAAACACGACACTACAATACACGCACTAATATAATTTGGAAAATTCCTTACTCACGCTTAAGACTATCTGAACAAATGCTCCGTCATGCCCTACCGACCCTATTAAACCACCTTCATTGTCAAGGAATTAACATAAGCACCATTACCAACAATATGCTTAAGTCCTTTGTAACGCGACAGTGAGCGTGTATGAAATTGTTGTTGTATTTTAGAAATTCTGTTGTAGAATTGGTGTGCTACCGTGGCTGCATTCCTTGTACATACTGACCTTTATTTGTGGCTCTAAAATGAGTATAATATTTTTGTATTGCATATTACACATACTGACTTTTAAACTTTCTAATGTATAAAGATGTATGTTTCTTAATGTTCCACTGTATATGCCTCATAAATAGGGGGCCCGAAGCTCGTCAAGTGGAAACTTCCACTTTTTCTTCGAGCCCTCCTCGTCCTCCGCTAATCTTTTTGTGAGGAAGAAATAAAATTATTGATTGATTGATTGATTGATTGATTGAAGCAAAGCCCGTGAGGACGTTGCGCGCCATCTGGAGAAAATAACGCTAATTCTAGCGCACGGCGAAGCAAAGGCCGCAAGGACGCTGCGCTCCATCTGGAGAAAATAACACTAATCTAGAGTACTTTCTCCGTTAGGGTCATGCATCCGAAACCATGCGTTTAGGTGCAGCCGTGTGCACGGCATGACACCAGAGAGGAACGAGCAGTACAGGTGAAATAACACTTGTGTACCCCAAGGCGACAAAGCTTCTGTTTTTGTGCCTTCGGCTTGCCGACACCGGCGTCTACCATGGGAAAAGACGCAAGAGCAAAGCGCACGTTTCGAGAAGAATGGAGAAAGGACAAAAAACTGAGCGGTAAGCAAAACGGAAACTATTCTTTAAGCGTTTAGTCGCATGCCGCTTAGTAGCTAATATGCATATTACCATGCGTTACAGGATGGATTTCGTCACGTGACGGCGGAACGACTGCTCACTGCAAGTACTGCAATTGCAACATTCGACCCCACTACAGTGATCTGTTGAAGCACGCAGAAACCAAAAAGCACCGCGAGTGCGCAGTAATCCCAAGTTCGCAACAAAAACTGCCGCAGCTTCTAGCGTCTTCGAGTCGAACGTACTATGAAAAGGCTCGCCGAGAGTTAAGGATCGCCTTGTACACTGCAGTGCACACTTCCATAAATGCTGTCGACGAACTTGGTGAGATTCTGCATTCCGAATTCAATGATTTTGATCTGCACAAAACGAAGTGCACGGCTATAATTACGAATGTTCTCTTCCCGTACTTCACGGAAAACATGGACAAACAACTGAACGGCTCCAGCTATTCTCTAATGGTGGATGAATCAACCGATGTATCCACGACAAAGCAACTTTGCATGGTTGTGCGGTTTCTGAGTTTAGAAGAAAACAGGATTGCAACCACCCTTCTTGATCTCGTAGAGCTGTCTGATGGAACGGCAGAAACGCTTCACGACACGGTATTGAAGACGTTGGACAAGCACGGCCTATCGATCAAGAACTGTCTCGGACTCTGCACCGATGGTGCAAATGCCATGTGCGGCAAACACAATTCTCTGTTCAGTCGTCTTAGTGAGGACAACAAAGACTTGATTCTGATCAAATGCTCTTGCCACAGCCTGGACCTTGTGGCATCCAAGTCGATGGAGGCGATTCCTTCTGCGGTTGAGCACTTAGTGCGAGAAACCTACAACTACTTTGCACACAGCAGCTGCCGGCAAGATGCTTATAAGAGACTGTATGCCAGTATGACAGTGGAAGATGAAAGTGCAAATCCACCGCCCAAGATTCTGTCGCTTTCGCAGACGAGATGGCTTGCTATTGCAGACTCTATAGAAAGAATTTTGGCGCAGTACCAGTCTCTCGAAGAGTTTTTTGAGAAAGCAGAAGATCGCAGCTACAACGTGCGCATTTTACGAGAGATGTATCGAGACAGAAAAAATTATGTTTACCTCGTGTTTCTTGCCTCAGTTCTCCGTAACGTTAGGCGAGTGAACAAAATGTTCCAAACAAACACAACTGACCCACTGGTTGTCTTCCAAGAGCTAGAAAATTTGTATTTGGAAATTCTTAGGCGGATTTTGAATCCATCAGTTTTGAGGCACAACACAACGGCAAGTCTGCTGTCGCTAGACCTGGCAAAAATGAAGTAGATTTTCCTGCAACCAGAGGTAGTGGACCTAGGTGACGTCTTCAGAGAGAAGATTTCACTAGTCCCTATTGAAGACCAACGGGCCGTGAGGGAGCGCTGTTTCCAATTCTTGAGGCAAATGGCGATGGGACTGCAGCAGCGACTTCCAAATGCCTCCTCTGCACTTCGAAGACTGTGTGCCATAAATCCCGATGGCATAGAAAGTGCTAAGAGCCGTGAATGCATAATGAAGCTACCGCTGCATTTTTTTGGATGTTCCTCAATCGAACTGGAGTCTGAAATACGCCAGCTGCAGAGTGTTAGCGGTGCACTTGATCGCGCATCATGTTTGACTTTCTGGCACGCAGCGGCATCGTACAAGGACCCTTGCGGCGAATGCCCTTTTCAACACCTGGCGCAAGGAGCACTGAAAATTTTGACCCTTCCAATTTCTAACGC
The DNA here is from genome assembly GCF_052857255.1 of Amblyomma americanum. NCBI lineage: Eukaryota > Metazoa > Arthropoda > Arachnida > Ixodida > Ixodidae > Amblyomma > Amblyomma americanum. Next base: position 12,331,688 of record NC_135500.1, read on the forward strand.
TGATGCAGAGCGCGTGTTCTCTTGCGTGAACTTGACGAAAACAGAGATCCGTAACAAAATGAAGCTGGACTTGCTCATGGCGATTCTGCGAATCAAATTTGGGCTACGACTTCAAGAAAAAACAGCATCATCGTTTGACGTTCCTGCTGAGTTGTTGAATAGAATGTGCCAAAATTACTCCGGCATGAACACTATCTACTCTAGATAAACTACGCGGACTGAACTTTTATTTATTTGCAACGTACCTGATGCTTGAAGGCCAAGCAAGAGAACCAAATTTCCTTGCTCTTTATTTACTCTGTGTTCTTGTGTTGATTCAAAATGATATTATTTATTGTTCATTAATAAAAGTTGCTTATAATAATGGTACTTTTCTACTTGGCTACAAATTTGGCGCCAAGACCTGGTGGCGTGGCTACTTTTGGCTACTTTTAGCCTCAGTTCTGGCTCTTTTTGAAAAATTCTTAACGGCAACCCTGCACGGCAGTTCGGCAGCGGTGTACCTGTGTGCAACGTCTCTAAGTTTCATATCTGCTCTTCGCAGGTAAGCACTGCTCTTTGCTATTCTAAAAAAGCATACCAGTGCACCGCTGCCGAACGCACCTGCCGAATGCACATGTGTCCTAGTCTGTTGCTGGGTCAGTTGCTGTAACTTTTTATCTGCTTTTTCATCGGTGCATTATGCCAGGGGAGACGGCTAAAGCGATTGAGGATTTGCGGCGGGAACTGAGGGCTGAGCTCAGGTCAATCAAAGATAGCTTGCAAGATGTAAAGACACTGAAAGATGACATTCAGAACTTAAAAACACTAAAAGATGACATTCAGAATTTGCTTCAAGAAAATAAAGATCTGAAAGCTGATAATGCGCGACTGTCACGTCGCATCGAGGAGCTGGAGCAATACCAGAGGGGAAATAACCTCGAAATAAAGGGAGTGCCATTTGATGGCGAGCCAGTGACCATAATTAAAAAGATTGGCGCGCTTGTGGATGAAGAACTTACCGATGCTGACGTTGATGCATGCGACAGAGTGCCGACTTCAAGACATGATGAGACAAATATCATCGTTCGTTTTGTCCGACGCACAAAGCGCAACGCTGTCCTTCAGAAGGCCAGGAAAATCAGGATTGACACTAAGAAATTCGGTTTTGAAGACTCGGAGCCAGTCTTTGTGAATGAGCATCTTACCCGTCATGGTAAGCAGCTTCTCGGTGCGGCGACAAAGAAAAAGCGTGAAGTAGGTTGGAAGTTTGTATGGACAAACGGTGGAAAAATCTTTGCTCGGAGGGATGAACGGTCTGCAACATTGCGGATAAACGCTACGACCGATCTGGAAAAAATGTCGCGCGAAACTGAGTGAAAGTGTTTAACCACGTGTCAGAAAGAGCAACAAGCTAAAGTATGGCAGGTTTAAACTCTTCTCATTACTGTACCATAAACGCCTTCAATTCTTTGGCAGAGACTACTCAGAACCAGATGCGAGTGTTCCACTTAAACGTGCGCAGTATAAGAAACAAACAAGAGGAATTACGCGACTTTTTCAATTCACTGTCCGTTCAATTTGATTTGATGCTGTTCACGGAAACGTGGTTAAGAGTACATGAACAACCTCCATTCTTTCAAGACTACGTTTATCAAGGTGCTGTTAGGTTGCATGGAAGGGGCGGTGGCGTAGCCGCGTACATCAAACGACCCATGTCCCATGAAGTTTTTCCTGATTTTTCTGTCGTTAGCAATGATGTTGAATGCCTTACCATACGTGTGGAAAATATTGTAGCAGCCGTTATCTATAGGCCACCCACAGGCAACAAAACAAATTTCTTCGAGTTCCTACATGGTCTACTGCGGCACCTTACATGTACTGGTCTGTCTTTCGTGATAATGGGTGACGTCAACATAGACATGCTATCGCATGATGCCCCTTCAAGACAACTCACAGAATTAGTCACGTCTTACGCATGCGTAAACACTATCGTCGAAGCAACACGAGTCACACCCAATACTACATCTTTGCTTGATGTATGTATTACGAACGTGCACCCACCAAATTGTGCTGCGGGATTGCTAACACTAGGAATTAGTGACCACCTCCCAGCTTTTTGTTTTATCCCTTTTCTGCGTGGTAAACTTAGTCATGAACCAAATAAGATCATCCGCAGAATAAATGATGAGTCGTTGAAACTTTTTCGCGTTCTGACTGCTGCCACTGACTGGGCATGCGTATTAAAAGAAGACGATCCTAACAAGGCGTACAATATTTTTCTTGATAAACTTATGATATGCTATAATCAAGCGTTTCCTATAGAACTGAGTAGGCCAAGGCGTAAAAGAATGCGGAAGCCCTGGATTAACAACTCGTTATTAAAGAAAATAAAAAAAGAACAGTTTGTTTCATACATTTTTAAAAACGCGAGAAGATGCTCTAATTACTTTCAAACAGTATAGAAACAAACTGAGCAATGAAATTAAAAATGCCAAGATAGAATATTATGAACAGGTTTTTGCCAAAATAGGAAAGAGTCCCAGGAAAATATGGAATGAAATAAAAGATCTATCAGGGAAGAAAGAACAATGCACCGTTCTAAAGATAGTCACACCCACAGGAAAACTAACCGGTCTTGAAGCAGCCACTGTCCTCAACGCCTATTTTGCCACGAGTGCAGGGTACGATCAGGACAATGAAAAACAAAACCTCGTTGATAACAGCGTGACAATAGTGAACTCCATGGTACGCGCACCATTGACTCCTTACGAAATCAACAAACTTAATAATGGGATTAGAAATGACGTTGCTTCTGGTTTTGATGAAATTAAGGCAATGCCAATCAAACATGTGTCTGAAATCTTATCGCCCATCATAGCAGACATAGTAAATAAAATGTTTGAGACTAGAATCTTTCCTGACTCGCTCAAAATAGCTCGCATCTGTCCTATTCACAAGGGTGGTGCTGAAGGAGACGTAAGCAACTATAGACCAATCTCGGTCCTGCCTGTTCTATCGAAAATATTTGAAGGAGTCATAAATATAAGATTAGAAAATTTTTTCGCAAAATGTGGGGTAATAAGGGATATGCAGTTCGGATTCCAAAAAGGTAAATCTACAGAGGACGCGCTTCTCAGTATTAAGTATGATATTATACATAACTTTGAGCACAGGTTTTACACGCTAGGATTGTTTGTCGATTTACGGAAAGCTTTTGACTCGGTGTGTCACGATGTGCTACTAATTAAACTCAAAAGATACGGTGTTCGCGGCATGGTCCTTAGACTGATAGAAAGTTACTTAAGCAATAGGCTTCAATATGTAAGCGTCCACCAAGAAACGACTGAAAAAATATTAATTAGACAACGTGTTCCTCAAGGTTTTATTCTTGGACCGTTATTATTCCTGGTCTATATTAACGATCTTTGTACCATCCATAATTCTCCTAAATTAATAATGTACGCAGATGACACGAATATTTTCTTAAATAATAAATAAATAATAAATAATGAATACTTTATTCACTCCAAAGAAACAATACACGACGCGGACGCGCCAAAGCCTCAATTGGGCTTGTAGGGCGCCGTCCGGCAGCAGCAACAAACTCTGTTACCAAATCAATTCTTTGTTTTGTGTACATTAAAACATATGCACTAGAGCTGTTCAAGCTCGGCAATAGCATCTCGTAACTGTCTGCGAGTGTTCAAGTTGAAAACATTATCAGGCATCTCATTGAATATACATGGGATATAATATGACCTCATAGACATACCAAAATGAGTTCGCACTGCAGGGACAATATATCGAGAAACTTTTCTTAATGGCATTGGTTTAACGTTGTGGAACCGAAAGTCAGAGTTCCAGAAATATCTGAGTACAGTGATTTGTTTGAACACAATGTCAAAGGAAGGCAGACCTGAAGAAAGGAATACACTTTGCTGTTTATGGGGTATTGAATAGATGACACTCTTAGCCATATTCTTGAGAATACGGTTTATCCTATTTTTCCATGTTGCAGAACAGTTGAAGAAACAGCACATGCCATATCTCAGCAGAGAATACCCCAATGACTGTGCAATTAAACGTCTTATGGCAAATGGCAGGTAGGCCCTTAGAGCATAGAGCAAGCATGCGACGCCTCTAAGCTTCTTACTGAGGTGTGCCATGTGCGTGTTCCAGGATAAATCACTGTCAAAGTAAATGCCAAGGTATTTCACGGACGGAACACATGTAATGGGGTAGCAAGAACATGCAGTGCAACTGGAGTGCAAAAAAACCGCAGCGTTTTTCGGGACTGGCTTGTGTGCATTTCTAAAGCACACTAGATGAGTTTTTTGGGGGTTTATATCAATCAGGTTACATAGAAACCAATCATATAGTTTAGTAGCGTCCTGTTGTAGTTGACGGAGTGCGCAAGAAAAATCTGTATTAGATGAGATGAGGAGGGTGTCATCTGCATATTGGTAAATCTGTGATGAAGTTATAATGCCGGGGAGGTCATTAACATAGAGATTAAATAAGAGGGGTGATAAGATGGATCCCTGGGGAACACCACTATATAAGTCTATAATTCTGCTTTGCACAGGTCCAAGTTCCACCATTTGAGATCGCTGAGACACATAATTTCTTAGTAACATTCGAAAAGGACCACGAAAACCATAGCAAAACAACTTTTCACAGAGAATATCATGGTGAACAGTATTAAATGCCTTCCTGACATCAAGAAAGAGACCAAATGCCACTTCATTTTTATCAAAACTAGAATGAACGGAATCCGACATCTTTTCTAATAACGTTTGGGTACCAGAACCAGCAACAAATCCGTATTGATGTGGGCTAAGCACGTTATGCCTCAGCAAAAATGCTGACATTGTACATAAGACGTGTTTTTCTAGAATTTGTGATATACACGACATGATAGATATTGGGCGATAATTCGAGATATCATTTCTTTTGCCACCCTTGTAAAGTGGTATAACACGTGCTTGTTTAAGAGAGCATGGTAAGAAGCCACTTTCAATCATATCATTTAGCATAAAAAGAAGGACACACTTCAAGCTTTGGAAGTTTCTGGAAAGGTCGCTGATAAATATTCCATCAATTCCAGCTGATTTGTTATGCCGTAGACTGGAGATTATGCTGAAAAGATCTGGCTCTGTTATGTGTGGAAGAAATGCTGAGTCAATCACAGAAGAAGGAAGTAACGGCGAACGTGATGTGGCACGGGCAATGCGCTGTTCTTTAGAAAAAAAGTTATTAAAATCATTTGCCAAAGAGGATGTCAAGTGACCAAAACTATGCTCGATTGCGTCCTTGACCGGTCTACGCTGACGCCCACGTAGTTCATTCACGATAGCCCAAGTTTTGGCCACGTCATGGTGGCAACTGCGAAACTGGCTAGCATAGTAACGCCTTTTAGAGGACGGAAGAAGAGCGGTTACTTTGTTCCTAGCAGCCCGAAATTCATTTCGTAAGTTTGCATTTTTTGGTGAAGCGCGACATTTTGACCACAGCGCTTCTTTGCATCTAATGGCTGCGAGAATGTCAGCTGTAAGCCAGAAGCATTTATTATTTCGTTTTTTGACAATGATACTTTTTTTGCAGGATTCTTTTAAATTTTTAAGAACCAAAACAAAATTATCGTAGGCGGTATCTTTGTTATTTCGTGATATAAATGAGTTCCAGTCGAAGGATGACACCTTACTGTCAAATAGTTTTCGATCTAGTAAAGTCATAACACACCTGCTATCATTAGGTTTCTGTGCAGAATCGACCTTAGCAAGGTGGCATAGTGTAAAGTAATGATCCGCTAATTTCTTTCGAATGACAGCTGCCATAACATAAGACAAGTCCGACGCGCGTACGTTAACGTGGTCTATGCAAGTTTTACACAAACTGTTATTTACGATCTCTTCTCTAGTAGGATCTGAAAGTAGTGTTTCTATACCATGATCCGCAAGGGCATTTAGGTAGTTTTGCGCAGATGCTTTCTCAGGTTTTAACAGATCAATATTCAAGTCACCCATTATGCATAGGTTACCATGGCTAAACCTTTGCTTACAAACGTCATGCAATGCTGTGATAAAATTAGCCACGTTTCCAGACGGTGGTCGGTATATGATAAGGAGATGACTCGAAATGTTGCTGTACGAAATTTCAAATCCCATTGCCTCTGCAGCGTTGATGGAGATATTGATATTGGAAACCGATAAAGAATCCTTGAAGAAAACAGCAATTCCTCCACCCTTACCCATTTGGCGGGTAAGGAAATGCTCCGTATAACCCGGAAGCTTGAACGTGCAGGTAATATGGTCAGCAATATTTACCTCTGTGGAAGCAAATACGTCTACTACTTGGTAAAGGTCTTGTGCGATTACCAGAAATTGATTCCAATGTTTTCGAATACTTCTAATGTTAATGTGAAGAATTGTAAGAGAACTCAATGAAACTGGATGGAACGATTGGAAACAGACGTCAAAACTTGAAAAAGAAGCCATAGCAGTAATAGTGAATTTCCCTACGTCATTTTGTCAATGTCTGAAAGAGACGCGATTTTGATAACGGAAGCCCCCACTTCTTTTCTGGCGAAAACTTTGCCATTCTTGACCCAGACAAATTTGAAAGATTTTTCCTTTCCTCGGATTCGAGCTTTCCAGAACAGCTCACTGTTCATACGGGTCAAGTTTTCATTGAAGAAAACTGAGGAGAGCTTGTGGGACTCATTTAGCGTTCTAAGTTTGCTTTTTACCTGCAGCCATTTCTCCCGTAGGCTCGGGGACGAAAACCTGACCAATACGACCGGAATCTTCCCTTGTCTCGATGATAGACGGTGCAAGGAGGCTATCTCAGATTGGTTGAAGTCACGCACTTCAAGTGTTTCAGCCATCTGCGCAACTTCAGCCCGCAGGTCTTCCTGTGGCTGAACTGGCAGTCCGCTTATCTCTAGATTGGACAGACGGCTGTACTGTTCACTTTCATTGAGTTCCCACTGAATTCGGTGAATCATCGAAGCCTGTTCGTCAATGGTCCCTTCTAGAAATGCAACCTTTTGCTCAAGCGTCTTTGTTGCCTGCACGGCATCGTTGCAAGTCGCAAGGAGCGTGTCGTATTTGGATGCAAAGAATTCTACTGATGTTTGAACCTCAGTAACTGTCGTTTGCAGGCCTTGAATTGTCATGACAAGCTTATCGAGCTGCGCCGGCAGAGCCAGGAGGCTATCTATGCTTATCTTGAGTTCAGAAACAACCATCAATTTTTCTTCCAACGCAGCCACTTTTTTAAAAACGTCCGATGGTTCTTCAGTTGGCTTATCATTGGGTTTCACGGGAAGTGACTCCCCGCGACACACGCGACATCGCCATTTTTCACGTTTTCCTGGTCCCATGGATGTAAATGTATTCTCGGAAAGACCGGAGCAGTCACCGAGATGGTGCCCAATGCTACATTCGCAGCAAACAATTCGTTTTCCATCTGTAGGTAGAGCCTCATTACAAACCCCACAACGTGCCATTTTGAACAGTCGAGAATAATATTAGCAGGTGTAGCAAAGCACACAATATGACAAGGTACAAATTGCACAGGTTGCAGTCGGCGGCATAACGAGACAAAAGGCTAGTGATGAGTTTTCAGCAATGCTCACCTGTCGTACACAAAGATTGCAGTCAGTTCGCAGCAAAAGGTTGCCGCCGACTGCGAAGGTGAACCAGGTGAACCACGGTTTTATAGCTGTCTAGCGGCAGCAGTGCCGCCTCCAGGAAGCCTGGCAGTGATGGTCCTTCCGGTCACGCTGTCCCGAAGTGGACTGATTTGCTGCGCCGAGCTGTCCAGTTCTTCCACGATATGCGCAGGATAATGGTATCAGGTGGTCGTCGGAAGCAGTTACCTGTCGTACACAAAGATTGCAGTCAGTTCGCAGCAAAAGGTTGCCGCCGACTGCGAAGGTGAACCAGGTGAACCACGGTTTTATAGCTGTCTAGCGGCAGCAGTGCCGCCTCCAGGAAGCCTGGCAGTGATGGTCCTTCCGGTCACGCTGTCCCGAAGTGGACTGATTTGCTGCGCCGAGCTGTCCAGTTCTTCCACGATATGCGCAGGATAATGGTATCAGGTGGTCGTCGGAAGCAGTTACCTGTCGTACACAAAGATTGCAGTCAGTTCGCAGCAAAAGGTTGCCGCCGACTGCGAAGGTGAACCAGGTGAACCACGGTTTTATAGCTGTCTAGCGGCAGCAGTGCCGCCTCCAGGAAGCCTGGCAGTGATGGTCCTTCCGGTCACGCTGTCCCGAAGTGGACTGATTTGCTGCGCCGAGCTGTCCAGTTCTTCCACGATATGCGCAGGATAATGGTATCAGGTGGTCGTCGGAAGCAGTTACCTGTCGTACACAAAGATTGCAGTCAGTTCGCAGCAAAAGGTTGCCGCCGACTGCACGCACCCTTACAGAGCTTCAGGAGATTGTTAATAAATATATGGAGTCACTTTCCGACTGGTTACATGCGAACAGGTTACAGTTGAATACTAATAAAACCAAATATATCATATTCGCTCCAATTAATAAGCCAATGAACAATAATATTCATATTACCTTTCGGGGCACTCAGTTAAAACAAGAGGTGAAGCAAAAATTTCTGGGAGTGTGGTTTCAAGAAGACTTGTCTTGGAACACCCACATTGATAACCTTGCTCTGGAGCTGAGTAGATCGCTCGGCTGCCTATATAAAATAAGTTCACTTATACCTTTGTGGCTTAAAATTTCTCTTTACTATACTCTCTTTTATTCCAGACTTTCCTACTGTATTTTGGTTTGGGGTACCACCTCTAGTAAAAATTACCTGCTAATACTCAAGTTACAGAAGCGCGTACTTCGGTTGCTTGAAAGGTATACAGGACACCCACAAGACTTACCAACAGGTGCACTGTTTGTAAAGTATTCCCTGCTAAGAGCTGATGAAGTCTATTGTTTCAAGTTATTGCAGAATGTACAAAAACATAAACTTCACGTAAGTAGTAGCCCTGTCGAAACACATACGCTCGCCCTTCGGAGGCAAGAGCGCAGAAAGCCTCGAACGCGCACGAATTATGGCAAACAGCATTTAAATTACCAAATTCCGGTGCTTCTAAACAAATTGCCTCATGATGTTAACCTAAAGAAACAAATGAAGAAAAAAACGGTAAAAGCATTGGTTATTGAGAAAGAAATTCGTTACCAGTGACTTCTCTTAAAATCATGTGTAGCGTCTGTAAACCAGTACTGTTTTTTTTCTCTGTGTTTAGGATATCGCCTTTCTTTTTGTCCGTTCTTTTTTTTTCTTCTTTTTTATATGCACATATGTTCTCCGCGATGACTGAGCTTTGCACCTTTGTTAATATTTTATTCTCTTCGTTGTTTATATTTGTGTATAGTCATATGTACTGCATCCTGCAAGACCTAGAAATGTGTAAAGTGGAACAACAAATGTGTGTTTTTTGTAATGCTGTCGAAACTGCATGCGGAGGGAGAGCCTCGTCAGGCCAATAGCCTTTAGCTTTCCCTTCGCTTTTTTCCTTGTATTGGAAAGAAAACCAATAAACAATCACAATCACAATATGTGTGTGTGTGTGTGTGTGTGTGTGTATGTGTGTGTGTGTGTGTGTGTGTGTGTGTGTGTGTGTGTGTGTGTGTGTGTGTGTGTGTGTGTGTGTGTGTGTGTGTGTGTGTGTGTGTGTGTGTGTGTGTGTGTGTGTGTGTGTGTGTGTGTGTGTGTGTGTGTGTGTGTGTGTGTGTGTGTGTGTGTGTGTGTGTGTGTGTGTGTGTGTGGAAGCAGTCAGGGTTGCTCAACGGGCCAGTGAAAACTTGCACAGTTAAAAGGTCACAACTGGTTCGATTATCTAGGTTTATTCACCAATGGTTTCAGACGGTGGACCGTCCTTCATCAGGGTTAAGTCGAATGAATACACAGATGTGCGCATTTACGGTCCTAAATGCAGAGGGAGAGGAGGCACTTTCTCTCTCTCTCTCTGTGTCGGCGTCCACTAAGGGGAAAGGAGAATGGATGTGAAACAAGTAAAAAAAGCTAGTCAAAATACAGAGGTGACAGACATGCAGCAGAGCTGAGAGGGTTGGATTTTCGCCGAGAAGACTTAAGCAAGAAAGGTTTCCTTCTGCGGAAGCGAGAAGTTCGAGCACAAGCTGAAAATAACGAAAACACGAAAAACAAGAAAAGAACAAAAAGGAAAACACCAGAATACACTGAAACAAAACACAAAGGCGCACATAGCATGACCCGCTCCCCAGCGGTGCAGATGTTAAGAACTCTTGTAATGTAATTTACTGTCAGCTGTCAAGACCGCATCATTGCGCCCTGTTCAAGAGGCACCAGTGACCGTTACGAGGGCGGCGTGTCGCCTCAGCGGCGGAAAAGCGGTTGTCCAGACGCCGTGTGGAAACCCGATCCCGCAACTAGCCAGCAGCAACCACCGGCCGTTCGTCAGAGGGCGCCTGCGCCGCGCGTCCCACCGCTGACAATTCCGAGAAGGGGGCTAGGAGGACAAGGAGGAAAAACGGAAACCGGCATGGAGTAAAGAAGAGGGGGGGGGGGGCGCATGGTGAGCAGGATAAAAGGAAAACAAATGGGAAATAACAGACGGGAGCTTCTTTCTCAATTGGAATGGTTTTTGTGGAAGGCAAGATTGCCCAAGTTCTCATTAATGCTGTGGGTTAATGTCCGAAATTTATGTATGAAATACGGTTCCCTTTGTTCTCTTTGGCGGCCGGTTTGAAAACCCGACTGTAGGAGGATGACCGGGATGCTTTCAAATGAGTGCTGTGGCAGACATAGGTGCTTAGAAAAGGGTAGGTTTGGCAGTGTGTGAATGTGGGCCTTGTGGTTGTTGAATCGCAACCTGAACGGAGTTTCTGTCTGGCCGATGTACTGCATGCCGCACACGCCGCAGTGAAGCATGTAGACCATATTTGCACTGTCGCAATTGAGAGTTTCTTTGATTGTGAAAGTAAAGTCAGAGAAGGTACCTTTTGCAATTCCTGTTGTCAGCATGTGACAGCAAACCTTGCAGCGTGGTTTTCGGCAGGGTTGACACCCGGGGTTTGGGTTAGCATTGGGCGATGTTCTGGATTTAACTAAAATATCCTTGAGGTTCTTGCTGCGCCGGTATACCGCTCTTGGTGGCGGCTTAAAAATGCGGGACAGGTGACTGCTTTGCTCGATAATGTTAAAATGTTTTGAGAGGATATTGTTCACGCGTGGCATGTTTGATGAATGTGTGAGACGAGGTTGGTTTGCCTTTCACCTTGCTGGAAGTTTTGGGGACTCAGTATTTTATTTCTGTCTAGACCGCGAGCTTTCCGAATAGCGTCTTCCACGATGGAAGCGGGATATTTTTTCAGTAAGAGATTTGTCTTGAGCATATCCGTCGGTATCTATGAGCCTGAGAGTAAGGTATGCTCGTCTTGCAGTGGTGCGGGTGCCTGCTCTTAAAATGTAAATACTGTGTGCTTTCGGTGGGCTTTCTGTTGAGCGTTGTCTTAAGTACGTTTCCTTTTTTCTGTATTGTCACGTCCAAGAAGTTTATAGATGTTTTGGAGATGCTGTGGGTGAACGATATCGATCGGTGAAATTTGTTGTACTTTCCTATAAATGTTAATAGGCTAGCTTCATCGTGAGGCCAGATGAGGAAGATATCGTCCAGAAAACGCTTGTAGAGGAGTGGCTTCGAAGGTTGAGTGTCCAGAAATTGTGTTTCGAGTGCCACCATGAATATATTGGCGTAGGCAGGTGCCATCTTGGTCCCCATCGCCGTACCGATCACTTGAAGAAAGTGCCTTCCCTCAAATTCAAAGTGGTTGTAATTGAGTACTAAACCCAGAATACTTGCGAGAGTTTCCCCATCCAGGTGAACTGGAGGATCCGTCCGCAGGTATGCATCCACCGCCGCGCGTATGCCGTCTGAGTGGGGGATATTTGTATATAAAGACGTCACGTCCATTGTGACCAATAAGCTCTCATCGGGAAATTCCCGATGAGAGCTAATAACCATATATAACCATAATAACCATATATATATATATATATATATATATATATATATATATATATATATATATATATATATATATATATATATATATATATATATATATATATATATATATGGTTAGGCATAGCGTAATTATGTCAAGAATATATATATATAACTGGTCGGCTGTGTATATTGTGTGCATCAGGATTTCAGGTATCTTTTTATTTTCTGCATACTGCAAAAACTTCAGCTTCGTCCGTTGGTCCAAGGAAGAGGGATGCTTTCAACTTACCGCCTAAAAAATTATAGATGCCAGCATTAAACTGGCTAGGACCTACATCGGAGAAGAATTTATGAAGTGTGTTTTCGAGGTGTGAACCTGAGGTTTCTTTACCATCGATTATTAAAGTTGTTATCTGCATGCCGTGTGTGTTTCTATTTAAGCGTAAGTTTAAGTGCCTCCATTTTTCTTTGGGGTTGCTAGGAAGCTGGTTATCAATTAAGTTGTTATAGTAAGCGACATGGGCGTCCAGATGGGGGGGGGGGGGGGGGTCAAGAGGGGGCGAGTGCACCCCCTGGAAATTTAGACAATTTTTTCGCTCGAGATAAAACGTTGATTAGCACACTCAGGTTCCTCCATTCAGGATTGCGAGCAAACTTTGCACTCTGCACACTATGACGTAATCTTGCTGGTGATGGCAAGGCAGTGAAGGAATGACAGGCTGAATAGCGAACAATTCTGAAAAAAACGCTTGAGGTTTTCTAGCTTGAACTTCGAGATCTACGCAGTATTATCGCCAGAGCTTCCGCTTTCCCATAAATTACCGGCCACATTTACGAAAAAGTCTAGACCGCCACACTTAGTAAGAAAAGTGTGACACCTTCCCGAGGCGTCACATTTGTTTGTAGACACTCCTTACCGAAATGACGAAATTTCGACCACCCCGCCACGCAAGCCAAGCCTATATAAATCCGCCCCTCAAAAAGCTTGTACGCTTGTGGTGCACTGAAAGGCGAGGCCAGTAGTGCCATTATGCGATCCATTTCAACGACCTAAGATAGGACCACATAATTATTTTGGTCCCGGATAAATGCAACCGCAACTAAATTTTGTGTATGGCTACCTATCAAAATAGGATGGTTCATTAAATAAGCTTTTTTATTAATGGAAGAGTGTAATTCGTAGGAGTCTATGCTTTGCTTCATTTTCCGCTTGTGAAAACGATTGTCAAGCGCTTCGGACAAGTTTATACAGTGTAAACACCCAGAGAGCCACACTTCCATGAAAACGGCTGCAGTGCGTCTGCGGTATGATTTGCCGGAGAAAAGGGAAGGAGGCAATGTTTTTTCTCATATATAAAATGTGTTCGAGAGAAGCACCAAAAATGGAGGCCCGCGCGCTTTTTCCGTACTGTAATGGAAACAGGTATAAAGAAACGCCGCAGGTAGGCTTGGGAGAGGACGAGTAAAAAAAAAGCACATGAAAAGGCAAAAGGAAATGACGGCCATAAAACGTAGCCGGCGCTCTTCGAGAACGGGCGCTGGCAAACGCCAGGACGCTCTTAATGAACTAAAGCGGCTGTTTGGGCTTGTTGGTCAGTGAACATGGTTAAAAGAATGCAGCGCGAAAAAAACAAGGACGAACAGAAGTGGACAGGACAGCGACTTAACAGGGAGGCGAGGGGACCTACAACGAGCAGATTCTGCTTCCTAAGCGGCCGCCACACTACAGCCTCAAACCCAGCGCCCGGCCGATAACACAAAGTAAAACCAAATACGCGGTGCAGTATGTTCGTACACCGTGACCAAATAAAAGATACCTCTTTCCTGAAAAGGCATCCGAGCCCTCTCCTGTCCGGAGCCTTCTAATTGACCCCCCCCCCCCCCTCGCATATCGCCGCCGTCATTCTCGCATTGAGTGCTACTGCGACGCGCCTCCTGACTCGAACCCTGAGTGATGGCTGCGTCAATGGCGAAAACTTAGGGGAAAGCGCCGCACGCCAGTGCCGGCGGTGCGCTCAGCCAAAAGAGTAAGAACAGCCCCGCTTCCACGCTTTGGGTCACACCTGCGAAGTGCCGCGTCCAGGCAGGCGTCGTTCAGCCGCTTTCAAACGACGCCATCGTTAGCTCTGCTGAAGGGCGACCTGTTGCAGACATACAGCGGCACCGGCGAGCATGTGTTTCGAGCCGCCTTGAGTTGGGTGTCTGTTTCTTTGATGTCTAGGGAGATAGCGACACGGAGGCATACAGTGCACAGGGCAACTTGTTTTCGCCTTCGTCGCTCGCTATAATCAGGATACGTTCGTACGCCGGCCACCGAACCGGCAACAATTGTGAATGTGCATTTGCCTGAGTGCCCCTCCGGCGTGAGAGGCCTCGCCACAGCGGCGGCAGCGAGTAAATGATTGCGATCATCTTCCCACGAGAGTAGCCGACACGGCCACGTGTTTCCCAGCACGTGATCTTTGTACAATGAGAAACCCTTTGGGTGGATCCTTGGCAGGCTCGTCTCCGGCAGAGTGGCGCAGCTTTATCTTCTGCTGGGTAGGCGTCATACACTAATAAAAATGAATGTAGCCCAAACAAGACTCGGCCTTACAAATACATTCGGAACATTGAATTAATGTTCGACCAAACAAAAAGTAACATTGCTATAAAGAACGTTCATTTGGGCGAGTTGGTATAGATGCATCTTTAGTAAAACAGCGCGAACAACGTAGGACAAGATGAAGGAGGACCCGTCCTGTGTCCTCCTTCATCTTGTCCTACGTTGTTCGCGCTGTTTTACTAAAAATTGCTATAAAGTTTTGGTGCTACCTGGAAAATTCACAAATGGTCATCATCAAAGTCAGGGCACGAGAAAAATGATAGGAGAAAACTTGGAGAGGAAGGGCAAACATATTGCAAGCTAGATGAGGCAATTGCTACCGCTCACTATAAGAATCGGAAGCTACTGCCCGCTACATCTTTACACCGTATCCACTGATATTGATACCATGCAGGACCGAAACATTATAACAATGCTACTTTTTTGCTTTAGTCGAGAGTTAATTTTAAGTTCTGGATGTACTTGTTGTAATGTTTTGGCAGTGTTATATATCTAACGTTTTTGTATAACACTACATAAAGATCAATAAAAAAGAAACGCAACATTCTCGAAAAGCAACCTCCCACGTGCATTCGGGTCCACCAGTAGTGACGGTACACAAGTTGACACTTTTCAGACGAACTACGGGGCGGCATTTGAGGTTCACACACAGCACAGCATGCAAATCATACATCCGCCTCCGAACGGGTACTATCCTGCCAAGCCTATACACTCGTTACCAACGCGTTGCTGGTGAGTAATAGTGACGAATAGGTAATAAAGAAAACTTCCTAACAAAATATTGGCGCTGTGCATAGAATGCATGGCAGGCACAATATTGTCGCGTAGCGAGCTCCGCAGGTTTCGTGCGCCAGTTTTTCCAACAAGCTGAATGTGTTCTTCTCCCCGCGGTGCGACTGTTGCTGTCTTTGTGCTCGCTGCTGTGCGGGGAGCCATTAGAGTGGCTCACACCCCGACATTTGGCAGAGCCGTTTTCTCTCTGGCTCTTTGTAAGCAGGCGTTGTGCGGCCCCCTCCCCGGCTTTGTTCGAATGCTTAGTTAGAGTAAAACGCACTGAGACGCACGGTTAGCGGCCTGCAGGGGGACAATGTCTCCCAAGGCCGTGTCCGAGACACCAGAGCGGGCGCGCCGACCCCCCGTGGTTTCCAGGAGAGTCGCGCGAAGTGATTGCTTCGGGCAGCAAACTGCCCGGCGGACCAGATGCGTCGGAGACGAGCCGCGAGGGCTGAGAGCGCGGACGGCGGGTCGCGTGGTGCACCGACGGGAGGTTTGCGTTCCCTGTGTTTCGGATGTCGTTTTGTGTGTTTGTATCTGTGTGCCAAGCGGAAATGCGCGCGTCTTCGTGTAATTTACGCGGTGCTCTCGAGTAAACAACCTCGTGGGCACCGGCGTGCTATTGGCTGCTTTCGTTTTAAAGAAATCGTTCTCATTGGCCTCGAGAACAGCATTTCCGATTGGTTACTAAATGTGTCCCCAGGATCCTGGGCAAACGTATTTAAGGGGGGGTTTTGGCGCGAGGAACGGTGGAGAGGAACGGCTGCGGTCCTGCTGCTCGGGACCTCTGCTCGGAAGACGTTGCGCGCCCCTTGGTATGACTGACGGCGTTATTATTTACTCCTAGAGCTTTGCATCAGTTTTTTTAGTTTAAATGATGTTTTGCACCCGTTTTAAATAAACCAAGTTAATTCATGCTACCCATCGGCACCTGCTGGTCAACTTCTTCGAGGTGGCGGAGCGACCGTTCCGTCCCGACGTACGCTTCGTTACAAGTGGTGGAGGTTGCGGGGTAGCGACGACCCCGCTCTACTGGAAATGCGCCCCAACCTTAGAAGTGAGCCAAGCCAGACGTTAGCAGACTTCGCTACAATGACGAGCCCTCAATCGAGACCGTCCATCGCCCCGCCGGTATTCAAGGGAACCCCGGAGGAGTCCGCTGCGGAATGGCTGACCTGCTACGAACACGTCGCATCTTTGAACTGCTGGGACAGCGACACTAAGGTAAAGTTCCTTTACCTTGCTCTTGACGGGGACGCGAAGAAGTGGTACACAACGCAACTACTTACCGGTGCGCCAAGTTCGTGGAGTGATTGGGCGGCGAAGCTCAAGGCCTGCTTCAGCAGCCGCCACGCTGCGGAGATCGCCTATCTCCGGCTACAGAATCGGGTGCAGCTTCCTACAGAATCCCCAGAGCAGTACTTCTACGATGTGATGCAGCTGTGCGCTAGGGTCGACCCAAAGATGCCGGAAGAAGACCGATTGCGTCATTTACTGCGGGGCCTCCAACCAGCGACTATGGAGAAAATGATAATTTCCAACCCGACCACCTGCGCAGACTTCTTACAAATACTGCAGCGTCTCAGTCAGGCCACGCTGATGAGTCTTGCTTCTTGGCTGCTGCCGACCCCAGTGAGCAACACCTACCTGCCAACAGGTGCCTGGAATTCGAACATCCATGCAACACCCAACAGCGCTACCACCGAGCCTGTTCCTGCGCCTGGGCAGCCCCACCTACTTCCCGCCTGCACTGCTGCATCCTACCGTCAGCAACAAAGACTCGAAGGTGAGCAAGATTTCAAGGCGATCGCCGCATCCCTTGAGTCATTATCCGGGCGCCTAAAGGCAATTGAAGAAGAAATGTTTCGAAACCGTGTGCCATGGCCACCGAGAACGACGCGTGCCGACGACGGACGACCGCGATGCCACTACTGTAGCCGAAACGGCCACATTTCTCGACAGTGTCGCCAGCGATGGAGAGATGAGGACCGCGAGCAAAGAAATGTACGCGACGAGCAAGCTCCCAACTTGGGAAACGGGAACGGCAGGGCCTAGGTGGTCAGCCCTGCCGACCTGTGTGCGTGATGAGCGAAAACCAGCTCCTCACAGTGCAAGTCGAGGCAAATAACTCGAAGGCCACCCTTATGATTGACACAGGCGCCTCCGTAAACATAATGTCTTCTAAATTCGCTGATAAAATTTGTTTAGAAGTCAAACCAACTGAGAGCACCGCCTTCGTCAAAGGAATCGGTGGAGACTTGTTGTCACCGGCGGGAGAAACAGAAGTACTACTCCAATTCGGATCAGCCGAATTCAGCGTAAAATTAATCGTTCTCAAGGACTGCCCGTACGAATTGTTGGGTGGGCTCCCATTTTGCCGGCAGGCGAACTTGCTCATTGACTTTCGCCAAAAAGAACTCAAGATCGGGAGCGACGTATACCGGCTGCAACTCGACGCTGGCGTGCAATCGCAGACAAACATCGTCACGGCACGAAGTGACGACCAAGTTCGCATCGAGCCTCGTACGGAAGCCATTCTGAGGGTACGCGTTCCGAGAAATGGAATTCAACTCGTCGAGCCGAACTCAACCCTTAGGAGTGGACTGCAGGTTGCGCGGACGGTAATGAACGTGGTCGGCGGGATTGGAATTGTCCGTGTGGCTTATCCTACCTTGTCGCCGATAGTGGTGCATCGCGAGACGAAAATTGGCTGGGCCACATCCCTACATGAGGCGCAACTCGGACTCGCCGTGCCGCACGACCCCTCCACGACGGGGCACTTCGACGTCGAGACTGGGCCACACCTGACGCCATCTGAGAGGGGTGAGCTCTTGTCCCTTATTCAGAAATTCAGTCATCTGTTTACCGGCGAGCACAACCCTATTCAACGCACTCACGTAGCGGAGCATACTATCGACACGGGAAATTCGACACCCATTCGTCAGCACCCGTACCGCCACTCACCGTTCGAGAGAAAAGTAATTCAAACGCAAGTAGAGGAAATGCTTCAGGGTGGAGTGATCAGAGAGTCACACAGCCCCTGGTCGTCGCCTGTCGTTCTCGTAAAGAAGCCGCAGGGAGGTTGGCGTTTCTGCGTCGATTTCCGAAGAGTTAACGCGGTGACCAAGAAAGATGTGCACCCACTGCCGCGGATCGATGACATCCTGGATCTGCTGCAAGGGTCTCGATATTTCACAACACTCGACCTCACCTCAGGCTATTGGCAGGTAGGAATCCGCGAAGAGGACAAGCCGAAGACAGCATTTGCATGCGGCTCTGGTCTATACGAGTTTAATGTCGTTCCTTTCGGCCTCTGCAACGCCCCCGCGAGCTTCCAGAGGATGATAAACAAAGTTTTGAGCGGTCGTCTCTGGAGGGTGTGTCTGGCTTACTTGGATGACATTATCATTTTTTCAAAGACCATGGAAACGCACCTAGAGGACTTGGAGAAGGTGCTTAGCGCTCTAGATGAAGCCAACCTGCGTCTGAAACCTGGAAAATGTAGCTTTGCTCACGAAGAAATTAGATATCTCGGGCACGTGCTGACTGGCGACAACATCAGGCCAGATCCAGAGAAAATAGCCGCAATTGAAAAACTCCAAGCCCCGAAAAACAAGAAAGGTGTACAGAGTTTCCTGGGAATCTGCAATTATTATAGGCGTTTCATCAAAGACTTCTCCCTGATCTCCCGACCTTTGACTAATCTGACAGGAAAAAATGTTTCTTTTGAGTGGGACACGGCATGCGAGGCGGCAATGCAGACGCTCAAAGAAAAACTTACTACAGCGCCAGTTCTGCGTCAATTCCAGCCAGGCAAGACCATCGAAATCCATACGGATGCCTCCGACTACGGTATTGGTGCCGTGCTGGTGCAGAAAGATGACGGTATGGAACATGTTATCGCATACGCCAGTCGTCATCTCAACAACGCCGAGGTTAATTACAGCACAACAGAAAAGGAATGTCTGGCTGTTGTGTACGCCTGTAAGCAGTTCCGGCCGTACATCTTTGGAAGCAACTTCACCGTGGTCACCGACCAGGCCAGCCTCGCATGGCTGATGCACGTCAAAAATCCGAACGGACGCCTCATGCGATGGTCCCTGCTATTACAGGAGTTCGACATGACCCTAAAACACCGCCCCGGTTTGAAGAACGCAAATGCCGACACCCTTTCTCGCCTGCCACACGAGCCGGCACCGGTTAGTGAAGTCAACTTTACACCGCTGCTTGTGCTGGGTCGCGTGGATGTAGGTGGGAAGCAGAGGGAAGACCCTTGGATGAAAGAGATGATACAACATCTCGAGAACCCGAATTCACCCGTTGCCAGAACACTGAGAAGAACGGCACGGTGCTTTCGGATAATCGATGGTGTATTGCACAGGCGGGCAAAGGGATACCAGGAAGACTACAACGCTCTGGTCGTACCAAAAGGCTTGCGGACTGAGGTATTAAGGAGCTGCCACGACGATCTCACGGCAGGCCACCTCGGAGTCAAGCGCACATGGGAGAGGGTACGGAGGCGCTACTTCTGGCCTAAGATGTTCGCACAGGTGACAAACTATGTGCTCTCTTGCCCCGACTGCCAGACGCGGAAAGCCCTACCTGGCAGACCAGTCGGATTTCTCCAGCCTATTCCGCCGGTAGGAAGGCCATTTCAGCAAGTGGGAATGGATTTTTTGGGGCCGTTTACAAAGAGTCACTCCGGGAACCGCTACATCCTCGTGATGACCGATTACCACACGAAGTGGGTTGAAGCAGTAGCATGCCCGGCGGCCACAGCTGCTGAAGCCGCGCAGGGCTTTGTGCGAGAGATCGTCCTACGCCACGGAGCTCCAGACCGCATCATTACGGACCGCGGACAGCACTTTGTCGCTTCCGTAATTGAGGAGATATTTAAAGCCATGGGTACGGACCACGCCAAAACAACAGCGTACCACCCACAAACCAACGGCTTGTGCGAACGTTTCAACCGCACGCTCGCCGACATGCTCAGCATGTATGTCTCCTCTCACCACCGGGACTGGGACGAATTCCTGCCCTATGTCCTTTTCGCCTATAATTCATCGCAGCACGAAACGACAGGATTTTCTCCATTTTACCTTCTTCACGGACAAGAGCCAACACTTCCTGTTGAGGTGGCCCTGGGCTCCACACTGACTGACGGGGGCGGAATGGATGCTCACAAAGTTTTACACCGGCTTCGCCGGGCGCGCGAGGTGGTAGCTCAGCGCGAGAAGGAGCAACAGCAAAAAAACAAAAAAGCATACGATTCCAGGCGACGCAAAGCTGTATTCTACCCTGGAGACCTCGTGTACCTATGGACGCCTTCTCGAGCGAAAGGAAAGACCACCAAACTGCTCCACCGGTACCACGGGCCGTTCCGTCTGCTTCGGAAAGTATCCGAGAACAACTGGGAGGTCGTTGATCGCACCGGCCGCAAGCGAGACGTCGTTAACGTTGAACGTCTGAAGCTCTGCCACACTCGTGTTGGTTCCGATGAGGACGCCGACGACGAGTCAGCAAACAGTGATTGTGGTGTGGATGGTGTGCATGAGTTAGGAGGCAGTGTTCGTGTTTCCGCGAAGCCGAAACAGGCAGTGGCGTCGACAGTGACGAACAACGATCACGAAACCTCCGGTGAAAGTGCGACAGAGGCATACTCCTACTCCGAGTCGGCACATCAGAGTAGCCATGCGGGACCTCAAACTGAGACCGAAGCAGTGAGGACCGATCACGATAGTGAGACTGAGATATATTACAGTGCGGACGAAAGTGTGGATTAATCACCTATGACTGTTCTCCAGAACCCATTTTTTTGTGTGCTTTGTGTGAACATGTACATGTGAACGTTTTGAGTGTGCTATGTAATATTTGACTGCGTTGCCAATATTTTCATGTTTGTACGTATTTTCTCTATCTTGTAATTTGTTTGACCTGCCTGTAATTTGTTTGACCTGATATTAAGTTACTCCCATCTCCGTGCCTTGCTTTAGTATTCCGCTCGTATTTTATTGGGTTTAGTATTGTTGTACCTTCATGTCAAGCTGACCCAATTCCATTTTCGATCTCTGTACTGAGTTATTGGCCTCATTTCGTTGTTTAATTTCTACAGACGAAACTGTAATCGAGTGGAACACTCTTCTTTCGTAGGAGGGAGGTGTCGCGTAGCGAGCTCCGCAGGTTTCGTGCGCCAGTTTTTCCAACAAGCTGAATGTGTTCTTCTCCCCGCGGTGCTACTGTTGCTGTCTTTGTGCTCGCTACTGTGCGGGGAGCCATTAGAGGGGCTCACACCCCGACATTTGGCACAGCCGTTTTCTCTCTGGCTCTTTGTAAGCAGGCGTTGTGCGGCCCCCTCCCCGGCTTTGTTCGAATGCTTAGTTAGAGTAAAACGCACTGAGACGCACGGTTAGCGGCCTGCAGGGGGACAATGTCTCCCAAGGCCGTGTCCGAGACACCAGAGCGGGCGCGCGGACCCCCCGTGGTTTCCAGGAGAGTCGCGCGAAGTGATTGCTTCGGGCAGCAGACTGCCCGGCGGACCAGATGCGTCGGAGACGAGCCGCGAGGGCTGAGAGCGCGGACGGCGGGTCGCGTGGTGCACCGACTGGGAGGTTTGCGTTCCCTGTGTTTCGGATGTCGTTTTGTGTGTTTGTATCTGTGTGCCAAGCGGAAATGCGCGCGTCTTCGTGGAATTTACGCGGTGCTCTCGAGTAAACAACCTCGTGGGCACCGGCGTGCTATTGGCTGCTTTCGTTTTAAAGAAATCGTTCTCATTGGCCTCGAGAACAGCATTTCCGATTGGTTACTAAAAGTGTCCCCAGGATCCTGGGCAAACGTATTTAAGAGGGGGTTTTGGCGCGAGGAACGGTGGAGAGGAACGGCTGCGGTCCTGCTGCTCGGGACCTCTGCTCGGAAGACGTTGCGCGCCCCTTGGTATGACTGACGGCGTTATTATTTACTCCTAGAGCTTTGCAGCAGTTTTTTTTAGTTTAAATGATGTTTTGCACCCGTTTTAAATAAACCAAGTTAATTCATGCTACCCATCGGCACCTGCTGGTCAACTTCTTCGAGGCGGCGGAGCGACCGTTCCGTCCCGACGTACGCTTCGTTACAATATAAGAGATTTAGTTGCAACGTACAGCTAGCCCAATATTATATTTACTGTAGGAACAGTGATAAAAGGTCTGTGACATACATATTGCACTTTTGCTTATATTTATGATTCCAACATTTTAATAAAGTTTAGAGGACTACATTAAAGCAATGTTCATAATGTTTTGGCACAAAATATAACATTGTATGGTAATTTTTACTATATATTAACATTAAATAGTCACCATATCAAAATAATGTCTACTCTCAATGTTGAACTAATGCTTTCTTTATAACATATAATGTTATTTAATAATGTTCAACATTAATGTAACATTCCAATGCGGCAATTAACGTTACTGCCATTATTTTAATTTTCGGTGTGACCCGCGACCAATCCACCTCATATGAACGCTATTGTAATCGAGCGCCCTTTACATGGCGTCATTTCCGTGCGCATATCTCTTGTTTCTCTGAGAGTCTTCTTTACTTTTGCGACCGGGGCCTCGGCGCGGTGGTTCAGCGGGCAGTGCCCTCGACTGCTGAGCCCCAGTAGGCGGGTTCGATCCCGGCCGATGCAGCCGCGTTTCGATGGAGGCGAAATGCAGAAGGCGCCCATGTACTGTGCGATGTCAGTGCACGGTAAAGAGGCCCAGGTGGTCGACATTATCAGGAGCTCTCTTTACTACGTCCCTCATAGCCCGAGTCGTTTTGGGACTCTAAACCCCATAAAAACACACAAAAAAATTTTACGACCGGTGTGGCGAGTGTCTCTTCCCCTCCAACGTCGCGCGGCGTTCCTTTCACCCCCAGATTGCGCACTCGGGGGACATTGCGGCAAGTAAGCCCTTGCACGTGTGCGCGCCTCTGTGTTTGTGCTTCGGTGTTCTTAAGTGGCCGGTTGTCAACGGAGCTGAGAACGACCAAGACAGCGCAGAAGAGAGCGGCGAGCAGTGTGTTTGCGGTTGCTCGACTGTGCGGATGCGCGAGCAAGATCGAGCAAGGCGTATGAAGCTGCGAGCGTGCATTTATCCTTTATATAAGTTTTCGTTGTATATATAGCCAATTTCTGTTTTCAGAGTACGCGTTCAACTGTTTTTCCAATCAATGTGTATATATTTCCTAACACAATCAACCACGAGGAACTCCATAGCCAGCTTTGTCTCGCGCGGTCCCGAATGATGGACATCCGACGCTTCTTCAAGCGTCAGCGGTTGTCTGACGAAGCTTTATCCAACTGCGCCTCTGAAGATTCTGGTGTGACATGTGACAACGGTGTAGCGTTTGACCAGAGTGATGCAAGCTTTCATCACCGGACAGTAGCTGACGTCGTCGACATTATGGAAGGGACACCGCCGACAGTGAGCTCCAGTGACGCAGGAGGCCGAGATGATTCCCTTTCTCCTTTCTTAGGATTGAAGTCCGGAGACAACAGCAAGAAAACAACTAACTTGCCTCAAGAATATGGCTTAGCAGAGTTTCTAGGCAAAGTTAAACTCACTGGCATCTCGGACTTTTTGAAGTTACGTCTTCTTACTAATCCATGGTCGCCAAATGTTACATGCGACTTTAAGAAGGATGTAACACCTGGAAAGAGGCCTTTTCACCACCAATGGCTGAAGATTACACCCCTTGGCTTGCGTACTGAGCGACAGCGAAAGGCGCCCTTTGTCATTTTTGCGTCACTTTTCCTCCGCGTGTTCACTGCGGTACTCAAGGTAGTTTTATCGTGCGCGCTTTGAGTAACTACACAAAAATGCACGAGCGTGCAGGGATCACGTAAAATCCCAATGGCACCAGGAGGCAATGACGGCCTCATAGAACTTTATGGATGTGATGAAAGGCAAGCAGCTACCCGTTGTACAGCAGCTGAACAGAGAACTGCACGAGCAAGTTGAAAGGAAACGTGAGAAAATATTTCCATTAGTTTCCACCATTGTCTTTTATGCGACGCATGACTTGGCAATTCACGGCAAGCAGTCCGATAGTGGAGTCTTCAATGATCTCCTTGACTTTCGGGTAGAAGCTTGAGATACTCGACTTCAAGAGCTCTTCGCTTCTTCTGCTGACAATGCTAAGTACACTTCTGTCCGCGTCCTGAACGAGATCCATCACAATCTGTGGCGACATCCTGAGAGAACAGATAGTTGCCGAAGCTAACACAGCGTTTGCTTTTTCCGTTCTTGCTAAAGAAACTGCAAACAATTCAGGAAAAGAGCAGATGTTTGAATTTGAGTTTATTTCCACAAACAAGGAGATACAGTGGTTGTGCGGGATACAAGGGGAAAAAGCTGCTCAGGGGCAGCTTGACTGGCCCTAAGTACCGTTACAGTGTCTGCAGCAGGGCGGAGAGAAGGCTTATTAATAGACTAGAGTTACACCAAAGGCAAAACAAGAAACCCAAAAAGGCACAATTAAAACAGTAAAAGAAAAAAAAAACAAAAAAAGAAAAAAAACGCCATACACAGGTTATTAAAGAACACAGTCATGCGTACAAAAATATTTCGAACAGGTTTCTTACAGAACAAGTGAGCACGTCGATGTTACATTGAGTAGGGTCATTTAGTAACTTCGGCAACCTGTAGCTTAATATTTGTTGACCATAATTAGTTCGCGGATGAGGAACACACCGAGCCTCCGGAGCTCGAGTAGTGTAGAGGGCTACGCGTTTTGTGAGATTAGCGAGAGAGCAAAGGTTACCTATTCTATTCCTTGTTTCTTTGCGGTAGGATAAAACCAGGCAGTGATTCAATAAGGCGGGAATTGTCAGGGTTCTAAGCTCCCGGAAAAGGGGAGCAGAATGAAAGTCGTGAGGCTTATTGCATATGACGTGGAGAAATTTTTTCTGGATGACAAGTAGTTTGTGAATGTTTGTGCAAGTTGTTGTTCCCCATATAAGACAGCAGTAATTAAGATGACTGAGGAAAAGTGCGTTATATGTTAAGAGTTTCACGGAAAAGGGAAGACATCTGACAGAACGGACTAGACCCAGCACCTGAGACAGTTTACTGGTGAGAAAATTTATATGAGAGTGCCAGGACATATTATGATCAAATTGCAGGCCCATACATTTGAATGTTCGTACAATGATTTTAAAACTATTTAGTAGTATATCACTAGGTAACGCAGTGTTCATGTTTTTCGGTTGAAAGAGTAAGGCTTTAGTTTTAACGGTGTTTATTAACAGGCCGTTTTCAATAGACCACAGATGCAACTTAGAAAGGACGTGGTTAGCATGTAGGGTTAGGTCATCTGGAGATTTGGAGAAGAGAAGTGTGGTATCATCAGCATACATAATGAATGTGGTATTGGGATCAATGTTAGTGAGATCGTTAACGAAAATGTTAAACAATAGAGGACCCAAAATGCTTCCTTGCGGGACACCTACAGCAACATGAAAGACGTTAGATCTGCCATTTACATGCACGAACTGCTTTCTATGACTTTGGTATGATTCACTTAAGTTGAGGGCGATGCCACGAATACCATAGTAAGACAATTTTCAAAGCAGAAGTGTCTATAGGCGTTCGATTTAGTGACAAGGCGGGAGCCGAAGTGTGCGTTCGAGAGCAGTTTTTGGGATTTGTAGAGCTGGAGCAAATAGACTCCGCTTGCATCGCTGCTGCAATCTCGAAGCTTTTGACGAATTCCTGGCTGATTCTTTCGAATCTCGTTGGATAGGGGTACGATGGACGCTCTACAATGGTTGGAAAAGAAGCTGGAGTGAACAAAATAATACAGAAACAGTTCCCGAAGGCGGAATTTTTCTACTGCGCAAGTCACAAACTAAATCTCGTCATCAACGATTTGAGCGACGTCTCTGAAATTCGAATTACAATTGGGATAATCAAACAAACCATAAACTTCTTCCGCGTCAGCGTGCTCCGGAGACAATTGGTGCCCAAGATTCCGATGTTATGTGAGACAAGATGGTCTGCAAAATACAAGTCTATTAGGATCTTCTCTCGGGGCTACGTGGCCATAGTCGAAACACTCGAGGAGCTCGCGTCAACGGAATCATGCTCGAAAGCTGCAACTAGACAACCAACTCACATCCTCTACTGCGCAACAACACGCTCATCTTTCATAGTCCGCTTGCACACTGTAGCGAAGTACAGCGCTCGGCTCGAACCAGTTAGGAACGTTCTGCAAGTTGTATCCATGGGCTTCCATTCTGTGCATGACCACATCACAGAGCTGCAACGTATTTTTCGCGGCCACCGGACAGGCGCTGTAGAGGAGTTCTATGACATCATGAATGCAGCAAGGGAGGCAGGCAATCACTTAAATGCAGTTATATCTGTACCAAGACAAGTCTCTCGTCAGGCCCACCGAGACAACTACGGGATTCAGTCGCCGGAGGGATACTACCGTGTGGCAATATATGTGCCGTACGTGGACTCTGTCACTGCTTCTTTAGCTCGCTGCTTTTCTGAAAGCAATGAGAGGAGCTTCCAACTTCTCCAACTGTATCCATCAAAACTGAAGCACTTGAGCCGTGTTGAGTTCGCTGCCCTCGCCGGAGAACTCCTGTGCTTTTAAGGCATCGATAACTTCAAGGAAGAGGCCATCTCTTGGTACGAGGTGTGGTACAACAAAACTGGGCACCCATCAGAAATAACCTACTGCGAACTTTTACATCAGACCAAGACACTCTTCCCTGGTGTTACAAAAGCCATTGAAGTGGTTCTGGCTTTGCCAGGTACTACCTGTGTGGTCGAACGCTCCTTAAGTACAATGAGGAGTGAAAACCTGGCTACGCTCAACGATGACAAACGACAGCCTGGACGGCCTTTGTATGATGAGTGGGCACCGAGAGCGTGTAATGAATCACAGAAATGCCTTTATCACCGGTGTCATCACGCAATTCGCCCAGAAAAATGCGAGGCGTCTGCAGTTGCTGTTCAAGGAAGACTGGCTGAGTTTCTGTAGTAGCGTGTTTGTGAACAATTGTGCTGTGGGCTGGTCATCAATTCGGATGAGTCGAGAACCCGCATGCAGCAAGACAGTTCTCTTCTCCACAAAGTGATAGTATCTTTTTGCATTTTTTTCTTTCTTTCTTTCTTTATTCTCAGAAACAGTACACAAACTGTTGGTTGGACCCATAGCCTTTACGGCTAGTGAGGGGTCCAAATACAACCCAAGCACAATACTACCGCAGACCGTGTAAAATAAAAAACTTCAAGATTATCACACAATTGATTCCTACATTTCCATGGAAATTAAATAGTGTTTTAAAGATGCTGAAAAGTTATTTTTTTCTTTAACTTCATTCGGGATTTCATTCCACACATGGGCTCCACTGTATACTAGGAGTCTCCGGCCGTACATATTGTAACAAGGTGGTAAATTAAATAATTAATTAATTTTAATTGTTTGTTCGTTAATAAACTACAATGTATCTCTCCAAACCACGCATTAATTTGCTGTTTGTAATTTTTCTTTCATGTGTGTATATTATTTATTTATAAGTAAAATAAATTTACTCCGCAAAGAGTGCCTTTTTGCTGCAAACATACCGCTGCCCCTCCCCCCCCCCTCCGGCGCCAACAATCCCCCCCCCCTTCTGCAAAAAATTCTGCGGATGCCCTTGGTAAGCGGCCTTAGCTATCCTAATTTCTTTATTTAAATGATTGCGCAATGATTTGCACCTGGCTAGTACGTCCGCGTCTCTAGTGCTAATGAATTGTGCAAAAATCTTGTGTTTGTTTTTCACAAGTCGTGTAAGGCAACGGCCCATCCAGGGTTTACGAGCATTCTTGCACGCCGTTATGTCAACCACAGGGAAGTAGTAATTTACAATAAAAGAAAAATTTCAAGGAATTTGTGATAAGCGCCCCCAGCTGTGTTTTTTCTGTATACGGGATCCCAGTTCACTAAAGCAATGCGGCTCCTAAATTGCACAAGCGTTTCTTGAGAAATAAGTCGCCGCCGAGCTTTTGTGCATTTGTCCTCGTATGGATTTGTTTGTCTAGACGCAAGAAAACAGGCAAATGATCACTGATATCTACTGCGTTACGGCCAGAAAAGAGTGAATTATGATTATTTATTACGATAAGGTCTAGTGTGGAAGAACAGGTAGCAGTGATGCGTGTTGGACTACTGATAGCGTTGTGAAGACCCGTCACCTTTAGAAGTGTTGAAAGGTTTTTGCTCTGCTGAACTGACTGTGCTTATATCTATGTTGTAATCTCCCGCTATACAGAAAAAAAAAGTTTCTGTGTTAAAAAAGAATAATTCGCGATCAAATTGGTAAAAAAATGTTGCTTAATTGCCCTGGGGTGGGGGAGGGGGCGGTAAAGAACAAAAAAAGTTTGGCAGGCCGGCTTCACAGTGAGCATTTTGATATCACCATTGCAGAAGCAGTGATCAGATCAGAGTTCACAGACATGCTTGTTTTTCACCAGTGGCGCGAAGCCTCCCCCACGTTTCCTAGTGCGGTTAACATAAAAAAGAGTTATACCCCGGTATTCGCAGAACATCAGTGTCGTGACGATACCACGTTTCGGTTAAACAGATGACATCAAACGATATCGTTAAGTCTGCCAAATAATGAGTCAGTTGATCAACTTGGTTCACAGCAGAATGCATGTTGAAATGAATTAACATGAATGGCTTATTTTCATCTAGGCCAACATGTTTATTAAACTGTGAGGGTGTGTAAAGAGATGTAGTGCTCAATCCATTCTCCAGAGGCAAGAAAGCTAGAACAACTCCTGTGAGATGAGTAATGAGGTCGCATTACGTCATTTTTAGCAAATCATTTTGACTGCTTATCCGAATGATATCAGATTTAAGTCTCTGCTTTGCGCGCGAGTATGCTGCCGTCTTTTATAGACAGGTTCTTCTAAGACGTTTCCTGTTTCCTTGCCATTGCGGCACCAAGAAGATGTTTGTTGTCAGGTGTCACATGTTCATTGACGTAAATGCGTTCAGCAGGACCAGTGAAACCAATGTTAGTAGTTGACAGGGTTGAATTATTTGCTGCCTCAAGAAAGTGGTTTCTCTTCGTAAAGGTCGTGAATCTGACAACTAGATTAATGTCAGTGCTGTTTTTGGTTTTAACGCTATGCACGATGTCAATGTCTGCCAGGTCTAGAGGAATGCTGTTGGTTTGTGCGATTTGCAAGGCTATCTCGGCAGCTCTATCTTTAGCAGTGAGTGGCAAGCCCTTTATCTGCACATTGTTAAAGCGGCTGTATTGCACCATTTGGGCAATTCTCCCTTCAGGCTTAGTGAGCCTCTCTGTTAGGTCCTCTTTTTCCTGCCTTAAGACAGCACATTCCTCCTTTGTCCTCTTTACCTCAGCAGTCAGTTTTCAGTTCTGATAGAGCATTTTTGAAGTCATCAGCAGCGTCAGAACAGAATTTTATGTCACCTAAAAACAGCGCCCTTACACGGGACAGTGAAAAAAGGCACGCACACACACAGCGCTGACGTTTCTACCTGTCAATGCGCTCCTAACCTTGGATGAAGCAAGATTTTGAGGCGGTATAATCATCACTACAAGCGCGAACTGTATGAAGCGTTCATCATAGACAGGAAAGGCGCGACATGCGTTAAAACATTATCGATGGCATTGACAAGAACAGAGATTGAATATCTTGAGTAACCATGACGACATGATGTGACAGAACGAGCTCTTCCTCGCCTTCTTTTGTTTGTTGTTTCTTTTTCTAGTATTTATTGCAATCAATGCAATAAACCTGCAGTTGTGAGTGCTCTGTCTGTGCGTGTCTTCTTTCTCTGTCCCGTGTAAGCGCGCTGTTTTTCTGTGACATCATGTACCAGTTCGCCCGGCAACTATCCTAAATAAAATGTTATGCTCTGGTTCACTGAGCGTATTTCGACGCGCATTTCGCGATTGAGATCTTCAATGGCTTTCAGAAGTGGAAGACGACATCGTCAGCGAAAATCACAAGGCTCAGTCGACAGTGGCAAACAATGGAAAGTTTGGCCCCGTATAGGTAAACACCTCGATGCAGGTGAACTCACGTATGGGGCACAAAGTAGCATGGGAAGCAGTTTCCTGCACAACGTGGGCGTTGGCGGTATGACGCCCTCCAGCACGTGTCATCTTGCGCAGTTCACTGGTGCAGTTGCATCAACCCTGTGGGGCACTAAGTAGCACGGGAAGGAGTTATTTCCTGCACAACGTGCCACCGCCCACTGGATGGCAGATCCGATGAGGGGATGCTTATGAAGCCTAGCCTGGGCAGCACGTGACGTCACAACGGCACCTGTGGCTGGCAGATCTCGTGCGCGTTAGCGGTACGACGCTCTTCAGCACGTGTCTCCTTGCGCTGTTCGCTAGTGCAGTTGCATCAACCCTATGGGGCACAAAAATAGCATGGGAAGCAGTTGGTTTCCTGCCACTGCCGACTGGATGGCAGATCCGATGAGGGGATGCTTATGTAGCCTAGCCTGGGCAGCACGTGACGTCAAAACGGCGCCTGTGGCTGTCAGCTCTCTTGGGCGTTGGCGGTACGACGCTCTCCCGCAGGTGTCTTCTTGAGCAGTTCGCTGGTGCAGCTGCCCTATGGGGCACAAAGTATCATGGGAAGCAATTATTTTCCTGCACAATGTGCCACCGCCGACTTGATGGCAGATCTGACGAGGGGATGCTTATGTAGCCTAGCCTGGTAAGCACGTGACGTCACAACGGCACCTGTGGCAGGCAGCTCTCGGGTGCGTTGGTGGTACGACGCTCTCCCGCACGTGTCTTCTTGCGCAGTTCGCTGGTGCAGTTGCCCTATGGGGCACAAAGTATCATGGGAAGCAGTTAGTTTCCTGCACAACGTGACACCGCCGACTGAATGGCAGATCCCATTAGGGTATGGTTATGTAGCGTAGCCTGGGCAGCACGTGACGTCACAACGGCACCTGTTTCTGGCAGCTCTCGTGGGGGTCGGTGGTACGACGCTCTCCCGCACGTGTTTTCTTGCGCAGTTCGCTGGTACAGTTGCATCAACCCTATGGGGCGTAAAGTAGCATGGGAAGCAGTTGGTTTCCTGCACGATGTGCCACCGCCGACTGGATGGCAGATATACGATGAGGGGATGCTTATGTAGCCTAGCCTGTACAGCATGTGACGTCTCAACGGCACCTGTGGCTGGCAGCTCTCGTGGGCGTTGGCGGCACGACGCTCTCCCGCACGTGTCTTCTTGCGCAGTTCGCTGGTGCAGTTGCATCAACCCTCTGGGGCAAAAAGTAGCATGGGAAGCAGTTAATTTCCTGCACAACGGGCCACCGCCGACTGGATGGCAGATCCGATGAGGGGATGCTTCTTGCGCAGTTCGCTGTTGCAGTTGCGTCAACCCTATGGGGCACAAAGTAGCATGGGAAGCAGATAATTTCGTGCACAACGTGTCACCGCCGACTGGATGGCAGATCCGATGAGGGGATGGATATGTACCCTAGCCTGGGCAGCACGTGACGCCACAACGACACCAGTGGCTGGCAGCTCTTGTTGGCGTTCGCGGTACGATGCTGTCCCACACGTGTCTTCTTGCGCAATTCGCTGGTGCAGTTTAATTCTTAAACCATATGGGGTACAAAGTAGCATGGGAAGCAGTTAGTTTCCTGCACAACGTGCCACCGCCGATTGAATTGCAGATCCGATGGGGGGATGCTTATGTAGCCTAGCCTGGACAGCATGTGACGCCAAAACGGCACCTGTGGCTGGAAGCTCGTGCGCATTTGGCGATACGACGCTCTCCCTCACGTTGCTTCTTGCCCAGTTCACTAGTGCAGTTGCATCAACCATATGAGGCACAAAGCAGCATGGGAATCAGTTAATTTCCTGCACAGCGTGTCACCGCAGACTGGATGGCAGACCGGATGAGGGGATGCTTATGTAGCCTAGCCTGGTCAGCACGTGACGTCACAACGGCACCTGTGGCAGGCAGCTCTCGTGG
Organism: Amblyomma americanum; assembly: GCF_052857255.1. Classification (NCBI taxonomy): domain Eukaryota; kingdom Metazoa; phylum Arthropoda; class Arachnida; order Ixodida; family Ixodidae; genus Amblyomma; species Amblyomma americanum. The sequence continues at coordinate 12,364,067 of NC_135500.1, forward strand.
GCGTTGGCGGTACGACGCTCTCCCGCACGTGTCTTTTTGCGCAGTTGGATGGTGCAGTTGCATCAACTATATGGGGCACAAAGTAGCATGGGAAGCAGTTAATTTCCTGCACAACGTGCCACCGCCTACTGGATGGCTTGATCCGATGAGGGGATACTTATGTAGCGTAGCCTGGGCAGCACAAAACGGCACAACGGCACCTGTGGCAGGCAGCTCTCGTGGGGGTTGGCGGTATGACGCTCTCCCGCAAATGTATTCTTGCGCAGTTCGCTGGTGCAGTTCCATAAACCGTATGGGGAACAAATTAGCATGGGAAGTAGATGGCTTCCTGCACAATGTGCCACCGCCGATTGAATTGCAGATCCGATGAGGGGATGCATATGTAAGCTAGCCTGGACAGCATGTGACGTCAAAACCGCACCTGTGGATGGAAGCTCTCGTGCGCGTAGGCAATACGACGCTCTCCCTCACGTTTCCTCTTGCGCAGTTCGCTGGTGCAGTTGCATCAACCCTATGTGGCACAAAGTAGCCCGGGAAGCAGTTAGCTTCCAGCACAATGTGCCACCGCCGACTGGATGGTAGATCCGATGAGGGGATGTTATGTAGCTCAGCCTGGGCAGCACGTGACGTCAAAACGGCGCCTGTGGCTGTGAGCTCTCTTGGGCGTTGGCGGTACGACGCTCTCCCGCAGGTGTCTTCTTGAGCAGTTCGCTGGTGCAGCTGCCCTATGGGGCACAAAGCATCATGGGAAGCAGTTAGTTTCCTGCACAATGTGCCACCGCCGACTTGATGGCAGATCCGACGAGGGGATGCTTATGTAGCCTAGCCTGGTCAGCACGTGACGTCAACGGCACTTGTGGCAGGCAGCTCTCGTGTGCGTTGATGGTACGACGCTCTCCCGCACGTGTCTTCTTGCGCAATTCGCTGGTGCAGTTGCCCTATGGGGCACGAAGTATCACGGGAAGCAGTTAATTTCCTGCACAACGAGCCACCGCAGACTGAATGGTAGATCCGTTGAGGAGATGCTTATGTAGCCTTGCCTGCGCAGTAAGTGACGTCACAACGGCACCTGTGGCAGGCAGCTCTCGTGGGCGTTGGCGGTACGACGCTCTCCCGCACGTGTTTTCTTGCGCAGTTCGCTGGTAAAGTTGCATTAACTCTATGGGGCAGAAAGTAGCTTGGGAAGCAGTTGGTTTCCTGCACAAAGTGCCACCGCCGACTGGATGGCAGATCCGACGAGGGGACGCTTATGTATTCGAGCCTTGACAGCTTGTGATGTCAAAACGGCGCCTGTGGCAGGCAGCTCTCGTGGGCGTTGGCGGTTCAACGCTCTCCCGCACGTGTCTTCTTGCGCAGTTCGCTGGTGCAGTTTAATTCCTCAGCCATATGGGGTACCAAGTAGATCCGATGGGGGGATGCTTATGTAGCCTAGCCTGGACAGCTTGTGACGTCAAAACGGCACCTGTGGCTGGAAGCTCGTGCGCATTTGGCGATACGACGCTCTCCCTCACGTTTCTTCTTGCGGAGTTCGCTAGTGCATTTGCATCCACCATATGGGGAACAAAGCAGCATGGGAGTCAGTTAATTTCCTGCACAGTGTGTCACCGCCGACTGGATGGCAGATCCGATGATGGGATGTTATGTAGCTTAGCCTGGGCAGCACGTGACGTCACAACGGCGCCTGTAGCTGATAGCTGTCTTGGGCGTTGGCGGTACGACGCTCTCCCGCACGTGTCTTCTTGCGCAGCTCGCTGGTGCAGTTGCCCTATGGGGCACAAAGTATCATGGGAAGCATTTAGTTTCCTGCACAACGTGCCACCGCCGACTCGATGGCAGATCTGATGAGGGGATGCTTATGTAGCCTAGCCTGGTCAGCACGCGACGTCGCAACGGCACCTGTTGCAGGCAGCTCTCGTGGGCGTTGGCGGTACGACGCTCTTCCGCACGTGTCTTCTTGCGCAGTTCGCTGGTGCAGTTGCCGTATGGGGCAAAAAGTATCATGGGAAGCATTTAGTTTCCTGCACAACGTGCCACCGCCGACTGGATGGCAGATCCGATTAGGGGATGCTTATGTAGCCCAGCCAGCACGTGACGTCACAACTGCCCGTGTGGCTGGCAGCTCTCCTGGGCATTGGCGTTACGACGCTCTCCCTCACGTGTCTTTTTGCGCAGATCGTTGGTACAGTTGCATTAACCCTATGGGGCACAAACTAGAATGTGAAGTAGTTGGTTTCCTGCACAATGTACCAAAGCCGACTAATTGGCAGATCCAATGAGGGGATGCTTATGTAGCCTATCCAGGACAGCATGTGACGTCAAGAGAGCACCTGTGGCTGGCAGATCTCGTGCGCGTTGGCGGTACGACGCTCTCCCGCACGTGTCTCCTTGCGCAGTTCGCTGGTGCAGTTGCATGAACCCTATGGGGCACAAAAATATCTTGGGAAGCAGTTGGTTTCCTGCACAATATGCCACCGCCGACTGGATGGCAGACCCGATGAGGGGATGCTTATGTAGCATAGCCTGGGCAGCACGTGACGTCACAACGGCACCTGTGGATGTGAGCTCTCTTGGGCGTTGGCGGTACGACGCCCTCCCGCACGTGACTTCTTGCGCAGTTCCCTGGTGCAGTTGCATCAACCCCATGGGGACAAGCAGCATGGGAAGCAGTTATTTCCTGCACAATGTGCCACCGCCGCCTGGATGACAGATCCGATGAGGGATGCTTATGTAGCCTAACCTGGACAGCATGTGACGTGAAAACGACACCTGTGTCTGGCAGCTCTCGTGCGCGTTGGCGGTACGACGCTCTCCCGCGCGTGTCTTCTTGCGCAGTTCGTTGGTGCAGTTGCATCAACCCTATGGTGCACAAAGCAGCATGGCAAGATGTTATTTTCCTGCTGAACGTGTCACCGCCGACTGGATGGCAGATAAGATGAGGGGATGCTAATGTATCCTAGACTAGGCAGCACGTGACGTCACAACTGCACCTGTGGCTGTGAGCTCTTTTGTGCGTTGGCGGTACGACGTCCTCCCGCACGTGTCTTCTTGCGCAGTTCGTTGGTGCAGTTGCATCAACCCTATGGTGCACAAAGCAGCATTGGAAGCAGTTAATTTCCTGCTGAACGTGTCACCGCCGACTGGATGGCAGATCAGATGAGAAGATGATTATGTAGCCTGGACTGGGCAGCACGTGACGTCACCAAGGCACTTGTGGCTGTGAGCTCTTCTGGGCTTTTTCGGTACGACGCCCTCCCGCACGTGTCTTCTGGCGCAGTTCGCTGGTGCAGTTTCATCAACCCTATGAGGCACAAAGCAGCATGGGAAGCAGTTAATTTCCTGCTGAACGTGTCACCGCCGACTTGATGGTAGACCAGATGAGGGGATGCTAATGTAGCCTAGACTGGTCAGCACGTGACGTCACAACGGCACCTGTGGCTGGCAGCTCTCGAGCGCGATGGCGGTACGACGCTCTCCCGCACGTGTCTTCTTGCTCAGTTCGCTGGTGCAGTTGCATTAACCCTGTGGGGCACAAAATAGCATTGGAAGCATTTGGTTTTCTGCACAATGTGCCACCGCGACTGGATGGCAGATCCGATGAGGGGATGCTTATGTAGCCTAGCCTGGTCAGCACGTGACGTCACAACGGCACCTTTGGCAGGCAGCTCTCGTGGGCGTTGGCGGTACAATGCTCTTCCGCATGTGTCTTCTTGCGCAGTTCGCTGGTGCTGTTGCCCTATGGGGCACAAATTATCATGGGAAGCATTTAGTTTCCTGCACAACGTGCCACCGCCGACTGGATGGCAGATCCGATGAGGGATGCTTATGTAGCCTAGCCTGGACAGCATGTGACGTCAAAGCGACACCGGAGTCTGGAAGCTCTCGTGCGCGTTGGCGGTACGACGCTCTCCCGCGCGTGTCTTCGCGCAGTTCGTTGGTGCAGTTGCGTCAACCCTATGGTGCACAAAGCAGCATTGGAAGCAGTTAATTTCCTGCTGAACGTGTCACTGCCGACTGGATGGCAGATCAGATGAGGGGATGCTTATGTAGCCTAGACTGGGCAGCACGTGATGTCACCACGGCACTTGTGGCTGTGAGCTCTTTTGGGCTTTTTCGGTACGACGCCCTCCCGCACGTGTCTTCTGGCGCAGTTCGCTGGTGCAGTTGCATCAACCCTATGGGGCACAAATCAGCATGGGAAGCAGTTGGTTTCCTGCACAATGTGCCACCGCCGCCTGGATGACAGATCCGATGAGGGATGCTTATGTAGCCTAGCCTGTACAGCATGTGACGTCAAAGCGACACCGGTGTCTGGAAGCTCTCGTGCGCGTTGGCGGTACGACGCTCTCCCGCGCGTGTCTTTTCGCGTAGTTAGTTGGTGCAGTTGCGTCAACCCTATGGTGCACAATGCAGCATTGGAAGCAGTTAATTTCCTGCTGAACGTGTCACTGCCGACTGGATGGCAGATCAGATGAGGGGATGCTTATGTAGCCTATACTGGGCAGCACGTGATGTCACCACGGCACTTGTGGCTGTGAGCTCTTTTGGGCTTTTTCGGTACGACGCCCTCCCGCACGTGTCTTCTGGCGCAGTTCGCTGGTGCAGTTGCATCAACCCTATGGGGCACAAAGCAGCATGGGAAGCAGTTGGTTTCCTGCACAATGTGGCACCGCCGCCTGGATGACAGATCCGATGAGGGATGCATATGTAACCTAGCCTGGACAGCATGTTACGTCAAAACGACACCTGTGTCTGCCAGCTCTCGTGCGCGTTGGCGGTACGATGCTCTCCCGCGCGTGTCTTCTTGCGCAGTACGTTGGTGCAGTTGCATCAAGCAAATGGGGCACAAAGCAGCATGGGAATCAGTTAATTTCCTGCACAGCGTTTCACCGCCGACTGAATGGCAGATCCGATGAGAGGATGCTTATGTAGCCTAGCCTGGTCAGCACGTGACGTCACAACGGCACGCTTCTGTGAGCTCTTTTGGGCTTTTTCGGTACGATGCCCTCCCGCACGTGTCTTCTTGCGCAGTTCGTTGGTGCAGTTGCATCAACCCTGTGGTGCACAAAGCAGCATGGGAAGCAGTTAATTTCTTGCACAACGGGCCACCGCCGACTGGATGGCAGATCCGATAAGGGGATGCCTATGCTGCCTACCCTTGAAAGCATCATCATCATCATCATCAGCCTTACTACACCCACTGCAGGGCAAAGGCCTCTCCCATGTCTCTCCAATTAACCCTATCCCTTGACAGCATGCGACGTCAAAACGGCACATGTGGCTGACAGCTCTCGTGCGCGTTTGCGGTACGACGCTGTGCCGCACGTGCCGTGCGCAGTTCGCTGGTACTGTTGCACGAACCCTATGAGGAACAAAGTAGCATGGGAAGCAGTTGGTTTCCTGCACAATGTACCACCGCCGACTGGAAGGCAGATCCGATGAGGGGTTGCTGATGTAGCCCAGCCTGGACAGCATGTGACGTCACAACGGCAACTGTGGCTGGCAGCTCTCGTGGGCGTTGGCGGTACGGCGCTCTCCCGCACGTGTCTTCTTGCTCAGTTCGCTGGTGCAGTTGCATTAACCCTATGGGGCACAAATTAGAATTAGAAGCAGATGGTTTTCTGCAGTGTGCCACCGCCGACTGGATGGCAGATGCGATGAGGGGATGCTTATGTAGCCTAGCCTGGTCAGCACGTGACGTCACAACGGCAACTGTGGCTGGCAGCTCTCGTGGGCGTTGGCGGTACGACGCTCTCCCGCACGTGTCTTCTTGCGTAGTTCGCTGGTGCAGTTGCATCAAGCAAATGGGGCACAAAGCAGCATGGGAATCAGTTAATTTCCTGCACAGCGTTTCACCGCCGAGTGAATGGCAGATCCGATGAGAGGATGCTTATGTAGCCTAGCCTGGTCAGCACGTGACGTCACAACGGCACCTGTACCAGGCAGCTCTCGTGGGCGTTGGCGGTAGGACGCTCTCCCGCATATATGTCTTCTTGCGCAGTTCGCTGGTGCAGTTGCATCAACCTTCTGGGGCAAAAAGTAGCATGGGAAGCAGTTAATTTCCTGCACAACGGGCCACCGCCGACTCGATGACAGATCCGATGAGGGGATGCTTCTTGCGCAGTTCGCTGTTGCAGTTGGGTCAACCCTATGGGGCACAAAGTAGCATGGGAAGCAGATAATTTCGTGCACAACGTGCCACCGCCGACTAGATGGCAGATCCGATGAGGGGATGGATATGTACCCTAGCCTGGGCAGCACGTGACGTCACAACTGCATGTGTGGCTGGCAGCTCTCGTGGGCATTGGCGGTACGACGCTCTCCCGCACGTGTCTTCTTGCGCAGTTCGCTGGTGCAGTTGCATCAAACCTATGGGGCACAATGTAGCATGGGAAAAAGTTGGTTTCCTGCACAATATGCCACCGCCGACTGGATGGCACATCGGATTAGGGGATGCTTATGTAGCCTAGCCTGGAGAGCATGTGACGTCAAAACGACACCTTTGTCTGGCAGCTCTCGTGCGCGTTGGCGGTACAACGCTCTCCCGCTCGTGTCTTTCTGCGCAGTTCGTTGGTGCAGTTGCATCAACCCTATGGGGGACAAAGTAGCATGGGAAGCAGTTATTTCCTGCACAACGTGTCATCGCCGACTGAATGGCAGATCCGATGATGGGATGCTTATGTAGCCTAGACTGGGCAGCACGTGATGTCACAGCGGCACCTGTGGCTGTGAGCTCTTTTGGGCGTTGGCGGTACGAGGCCCTCCCGCACGTGTCTTCTTGCGCAGTTCGCTGGTGCAGTTGCATCAACCCTATGGGACGCAAAGTAGCAAGGGAAAAAGTTGCTTTCCTGCACAATGTGCCACCGCCGCCTGGATGACAGATCCGATGAGGGATGCTTATGTAGCCTAGCCTGGACAGCATGTGACGTCAAAGCGACACCGGTGTCTGGAAGCTCTCGTGCGCGTTGGCGGTACGACGCTCTCCCGCGCGTGTCTTTTCGCGCAGTTCGTTGGTGCAGTTGCGTCAACCCTATGGTGCACAAAGCAGCATTGGAAGCAGTTAATTTCCTGCTGAACGTGTCACTGCCGACTGGATGGCAGATCAGATGAGGGGATGATTATGTAGCCTAGACTGGGCAGAACGTGATGTCACCACGGCACTTGTGGCTGTGAGCTCTTTTGGGCTTTTTCGGTACGACGCCCTCCCGCACGTGTCTTCTGGCGCAGTTCGCTGGTGAAGTTGCATCAACCCTATGGGGCACAAAGCAGCATGGGAAGCAGTTGGTTTCCTGCACAATGTGGCACCGCCGCCTGGATGACAGATCCGATGAGGGATGCTTATGTAGCCTAGCCTGGACAGCATGTGACGTCAAAACGACACCTGTGTCTGCCAGCTCTCGTGCGCGTTGGCGGTACGATGCTCTCCCGCGCGTGTCTTCTTGCGCAGTTCGTTGGTGCAGTTGCATCAATCCTATGGTGCACAAAGCATCATGGGAAGCAGTTATTTCCTGCACAACGTGTCATCGCCGACTGGATGGCAGATCAGATGGGGGGATGATTATGTAGCCTAGACTGGGCAGCACGTGACGTCACCAAGGCACTTGTGGCTGTGAGCTCTTTTGGGCTTTTTCTGTACGACGCCCTCCCGCACGTGTATTCTGGCGCAGTATGCTGGTGCAGTTTCATCAACCCTATGGGGCACAAAGTAGCATGGGAAAAAGTTGGTTTCCTGCACAATGTGCCACCGCCGCCTGGATGACAGATCAGATGAGGGATGCTTATGTAGCCTAGCCTGGACAGCATGTGACGTGAAAACGACACCTGTGTCTGGCAGCTCTCGTGCGCGTTGGCGGTACGACGCTCTCCCGCGCGTGTCTTCTTGCGCAGTTCGTTGGTGCAGTTGCATCAACCCTATGGTGCACAAACCACCATGGCAAGCAGTTAATTTTCTGCTGAACGTGTCACCGCCGACTGGATGGCAGATAAGATGAGGGGATGCTAATATAGCCTAGACTAGGGAGCACGTGACGTCACAACTGCACCTGTGGCTGTGAGCTCTTTTGGGCGTTGGCGGTACGACGTCCTCCCGCACGTGTCTTCTTGCGTAGTTCGCTGGTGCAGTTGCATCAACCCTATGGGACGCAAAGTAGCATGGAAAAAAGTTGGTTTCCTGCACAATGTGCCACCGCCGCCTGGATGACAGATCCGATGAGGGATGCTTATGTAGCCTATCCTGGACAGCATGTGACGTCAAAACGGCACCTTTGTCTGGCAGCTCTCGTGCGCGTTGGCGGTACGACGCTCTCCTGCGCGTGTCTTCTTGCGCAGTTCGTTGGTGCAGTTGCATCAACCCTATGGTGCACAAACAGCATTGGAAGCAGTTAATTTCCTGCTGAACGTGTCACCGCCGACTGGATGGCAGATCAGATGGGGGGATGATTATGTAGCCTAGACTGGGCAGCACGTGACGTCACCAAGGCACTTGTGGCTGTGAGCTCTTTTGGGCTTTTTCTGTACGACGCCCTCCCGCACGTGTATTCTGGCGCAGTATGCTGGTGCAGTTTCATCAACCCTATGGGGCACAAAGCAGAATGGGAAGAAGTTAATTTCCTGCTGAACGTGTCACCGCCGACTGGTTGGTAGACCAGATGAGGGGATGCTAATGTAGCCTAGACTGGTCAGCACGTGACGTCACAACGGCACCTGTGGCTGGCAGCTCTCGAGCGCGATGGCGGTACGACGCTCTCCCGCACGTGTCTTCTTGCTCAGTTCGCTGGTGCAGTTGCATTAACCCTATGGGGCACAAAGTAGCATTGGAAGCAGTTGGTTTTCTGCACAATGTGCCACCGCGACTCCATGGCAGATCCGATGAGGGGATGCTTATGTAGCCTAGCCTGGTCAGCACGTGACGTCACAACGGCACCTGTGGCAGGCAGCTCTCGTGGGCGTTGGCGGTACAATGCTCTTCCGCACGTGTCTTCTTGCGCAGTTCGCTGGTGCAGTTGCCCTAAGGGGCACAAATTATCATGGGAAGCATTTAGTTTCCAGCACAACGTGCCACCGCCGACTGGATGGCAGATCCGATGAGGGGATGCTTATGTAGCCTAGCCAGCACGTGACGTCACAACTGCACGTGTGGCTGGCAGCTCTCGTGGGCATTCGCGGTACGACGCTCTCCCGCACGTGTCTTCTTGCGCAGATCGTTGGTACAGTTGCATTAACCCTATGGGGCACAAAGTAGCATGGGAAGTAGTTGGTTTCCTGCACAATGTGCCAAAGCCGACTAATTGGCAGATCCGATGAGGGGATGCTTAAGTAGCCTACCCAGGACAGCATGTGACGTCAAAAGAGCACCTGTGGCTGGCAGCTCTCGTGCGCGTTTGCGGTACGACGCTCTCCCGCACGTGTCTCCTTGCGCAGTTCGCTGGTGCAGTTGCATCAACCATATGGGGCACAAAAATAGCATGGGAAAAAGTTGCTTTCCTGCACAATGTGCCACCGCCGACTGGATGGCAGATCCGATTAGGGGATGCTTATGTAGCCTAGCCTGGACAGCACGTGACGTCAAAACGACACCTTTGTCTGGCAGCTCTCGTGCGCGTTGGCGGTTCAACGCTCTCCCGCGCGTGTCTTCCTGCGCAGTTCGTTGGTGCAGTTGCATCAACCCTATGGGGGACAAAGCAGCATGGGAAGCAGTTATTTCCTGCAGAACGTGTCATCGCCGACGAATGGCAGATCCGATGATGGGATGCTTATGTAGCCTAGACTGGGCAGCACGTGATGTCACCGCGGCACCTGTGGCTTTGAGCTCTTTTCGGCTTTTTCGGTACGACGCCCTCCCGCACGTGTCTTCTGGCGCAGTTCGCTGGTGCAGTTGCATCAACCCTATGGGGCACAAAGCACCATGGGAGGCAGTTGGTTTCCTGCACAATGTGGCACCGCCGCCTGGATGACAGATCCGATGAGGGATGCTTATGTAGCCTAGCCTGGACAGCATGTGACGTCAAAACGACACCTGTGTCTGCCAGCTCTCGTGCGCGTTGGCGGTACGATGCTCTCCCGCGCGTGTCTTCTTGCGCAGTTCGTTGGTGCAGTTGCATCAATCCTATGGTGCACAAAGCATCATGGGAAGCAGTTATTTCCTGCACAACGTGTCATCGCCGACTGAATGGCAGATCCGATGACGGGATGCTTATGTAGCCTATACTGGGCAGCACGTGATGTCACCACGGCACTTGTGGCTGTGAGCTCTTTTGGGCTTTTTCGGTACGACGCCCTCCCGCACGTGTCTTCTGGCGCAGTTCGCTGGTGAAGTTGCATCAACCCTATGGGGCACAAAGCAGCATGGGAAGCAGTTGGTTTCCTGCACAATGTGGCACCGCCGCCTGGATGACAGATCCGATGAGGGATGCTTATGTAGCCTAGCCTGGACAGCATGTGACGTCAAAACGACACCTGTGTCTGCCAGCTCTCGTGCGCGTTGGCGGTACGATGCTCTCCCGCGCGTGTCTTCTTGCGCAGTTCGTTGGTGCAGTTGCATCAATCCTATGGTGCACAAAGCATCATGGGAAGCAGTTATTTCCTGCACAACGTGTCATCGCCGACTGAATGGCAGATCCGATGACGGGATGCTTATGTAGCCTAGACTGTTCAGCAGGTGATGTCACAACGGCACCTGTGGCTGTGACCTCTTTTGGGCTTTTTCGGTACGACGCCCTCCCGCACGTGTCTTCTGGCGCAGTTCGCTGGTGCAGTTGCATCAAACCTATGGGGCACAAAGTAGCATGGGAAAAAGTTGGTTTCCTGCACAATGTGCCACCGCCGCCTGGATGACAGATCAGATGAGGGATGCTTATGTAGCCTAGCCTGGACAGCATGTGACGTGAAAACGACACCTGTGTCTGGCAGCTCTCGTGCGCGTTGGCGGTACGACGCTCTCCCGCGCGTGTCTTCTTGCGCAGTTCGTTGGTGCAGTTGCATCAACCCTATGGTGCACAAACCACCATGGCAAGCAGTTAATTTTCTGCTGAACGTGTCACCGCCGACTGGATGGCAGATAAGATGAGGGGATGCTAATGTAGCCTAGACTAGGGAGCACGTGACGTCACAACTGCACCTGTGGCTGTGAGCTCTTTTGGGCGTTGGCGGTACGACGTCCTCCCGCACGTGTCTTCTTGCGTAGTTCGCTGGTGCAGTTGCATCAACCCTATGGGACGCAAAGTAGCATGGAAAAAAGTTGGTTTCCTGCACAATGTGCCACCGCCGCCTGGATGACAGATCCGATGAGGGATGCTTATGTAGCCTATCCTGGACAGCATGTGACGTCAAAACGGCACCTGTGTCTGGCAGCTCTCGTGCGCGTTGGCGGTACGACGCTCTCCTGCGCGTGTCTTCTTGCGCAGTTCGTTGGTGCAGTTGCATCAACCCTATGGTGCACAAACAGCATTGGAAGCAGTTAATTTCCTGCTGAACGTGTCACCGCCGACTGGATGGCAGATCAGATGAGGGGATGATTATGTAGCCTAGACTGGGCAGCACGTGACGTCACCAAGGCACTTGTGGCTGTGAGCTCTTTTGGGCTTTTTCGGTACGACGCCCTCCCGCACGTGTATTCTGGCGCAGTATGCTGGTGCAGTTTCATCAACCCTATGGGGCACAAAGCAGAATGGGAAGAAGTTAATTTCCTGCTGAACGTGTCACCGCCGACTGGTTGGTAGACCAGATGAGGGGATGCTAATGTAGCCTAGACTGGTCAGCACGTGACGTCACAACGGCACCTGTGGCTGGCAGCTCTCGAGCGCGATGGCGGTACGACGCTCTCCCGCACGTGTCTTCTTGCTCAGTTCGCTGGTGCAGTTGCATTAACCCTATGGGGCACAAAGTAGCATTGGAAGCAGTTGGTTTTCTGCACAATGTGCCACCGCGACTCGATGGCAGATCCGATGAGGGGATGCTTATGTAGCCTAGCCTGGTCAGCACGTGACGTCACAACGGCACCTGTGGCAGGCAGCTCTCGTGGGCGTTGGCGGTACAATGCTCTTCCGCACGTGTCTTCTTGCGCAGTTCGCTGGTGCAGTTGCCCTAAGGGGCACAAATTATCATGGGAAGCATTTAGTTTCCAGCACAACGTGCCACCGCCGACTGGATGGCAGATCCGATGAGGGGATGCTTATGTAGCCTAGCCAGCACGTGACGTCACAACTGCACGTGTGGCTGGCAGCTCTCGTGGGCATTCGCGGTACGACGCTCTCCCGCACGTGTCTTCTTGCGCAGATCGTTGGTACAGTTGCATTAACCCTATGGGGCACAAAGTAGCATGGGAAGTAGTTGGTTTCCTGCACAATGTGCCAAAGCCGACTAATTGGCAGATCCGATGAGGGGATGCTTAAGTAGCCTACCCAGGACAGCATGTGACGTCAAAAGAGCACCTGTGGCTGGCAGCTCTCGTGCGCGTTTGCGGTACGACGCTCTCCCGCACGTGTCTCCTTGCGCAGTTCGCTGGTGCAGTTGCATCAACCATATGGGGCACAAAAATAGCATGGGAAAAAGTTGCTTTCCTGCACAATGTGCCACCGCCGACTGGATGGCAGATCCGATTAGGGGATGCTTATGTAGCCTAGCCTGGACAGCACGTGACGTCAAAACGACACCTTTGTCTGGCAGCTCTCGTGCGCGTTGGCGGTTCAACGCTCTCCCGCGCGTGTCTTCCTGCGCAGTTCGTTGGTGCAGTTGCATCAACCCTATGGGGGACAAAGCAGCATGGGAAGCAGTTATTTCCTGCAGAACGTGTCATCGCCGACGAATGGCAGATCCGATGATGGGATGCTTATGTAGCCTAGACTGGGCAGCACGTGATGTCACCGCGGCACCTGTGGCTTTGAGCTCTTTTCGGCTTTTTCGGTACGACGCCCTCCCGCACGTGTCTTCTGGCGCAGTTCGCTGGTGCAGTTGCATCAACCCTATGGGGCACAAAGCACCATGGGAGGCAGTTGGTTTCCTGCACAATGTGGCACCGCCGCCTGGATGACAGATCCGATGAGGGATGCTTATGTAGCCTAGCCTGGACAGCATGTGACGTCAAAACGACACCTGTGTCTGCCAGCTCTCGTGCGCGTTGGCGGTACGATGCTCTCCCGCGCGTGTCTTCTTGCGCAGTTCGTTGGTGCAGTTGCATCAATCCTATGGTGCACAAAGCATCATGGGAAGCAGTTATTTCCTGCACAACGTGTCATCGCCGACTGAATGGCAGATCCGATGACGGGATGCTTATGTAGCCTATACTGGGCAGCACGTGATGTCACCACGGCACTTGTGGCTGTGAGCTCTTTTGGGCTTTTTCGGTACGACGCCCTCCCGCACGTGTCTTCTGGCGCAGTTCGCTGGTGCAGTTGCATCAAACCTATGGGGCACAATGTAGCATGGGAAAAAGTTGGTTTCCTGCACAATGTGCCACCGCCGCCTGGATGACAGATCCGATGAGGGATGCTTATGTAGCCTATCCTGGACAGCATGTGACGTCAAAACGGCACCTGTGTCTGGCAGCTCTCGTGCGCGTTGGCGGTACGACGCTCTCCCGCGCGTGTCTTCTTGCGCAGTTCGTTGGTGCACTTGCATCAACCCTATGGTGCACAAAGCAGCATTGGAAGCAGTTAATTTCCTGCTGAACGCGTCACCGCCGACTGGATGGCAGATCAGATGAGGGGATGATTATGTAGCCTAGACTGGGCAGCACGTGACGTCACCAAGGCACTTGTGGCTGTGAGCTCTTTTGGGCTTTTTCGGTACGACGCCCTCCCGCACGTGTATTCTGGCGCAGTACGCTGGTGCAGTTTCATCAAGCCTATGGGGCACAAAGCAGCATGGGAAGAAGTTAATTTCCTGCTGAACGTGTCACCGCCGACTGGTTGGTAGACCAGATGAGGGGATGCTAATGTAGCCTAGACTGGTCAGCACGTGACGTCACAACGGCACCTGTGGCTGGCAGCTCTCGAGCGCGATGGCGGTACGACGCTCTCCCGCACGTGTCTTCTTGCTCAGTTCGCTGGTGCAGTTGCATTAACCCTATGGGGAACAAAGCAGCATGGGAAGGAGTTGGTTTCCTGCACAACGTGCCACCGCCGACTGGATGGCAGATCCGATGAGGGGATGCATATGGGCAGCACGTGACGTCAAAACGGCCCCTGTGCCTGGCAGCTCTCGTGGGCGTTGGCGGTACGATGCTGTCCCGCACGTGTCTTCTTGCGCAGTTTGCTGGTTCAGTTTCCTCAAGCGTATGGGACACAAAGTAGCATGGGAAGCAGTTAGTTTCTTGCACAACGTGCGACAGCCGATTGAATTGCAGATCCGATGAGAGGATGCTTATTTAGCGTAGACTGGGCAGCACGTGACGTCACAACGGCACCTGTGGCTGGCAGCTCTCGTGAGCGTTGGCGGTACGACGCTCTCCCGCACGTGTCTTCTTGCGCAGTTCGCTGGTGTAGTTGAATCTACCCTATGGGGACAAGGTAGCATGGGAAGATTAATTTCCTGCACAACGTGCCACCGCAGACTGAATGGTAGATCCGAAGAGGGGATGCTTATGTAGCCTAGCCTGGACAGCATGTGACGTCTCAGCGGCACCTGTGGCTGGCAGCTCTCATGGGCGTTGGCGGCACGACGCTCTCCCGCACGCGTCTTACGCAGTTTGCTGGTGCTGTTGCATCAAAGCTGTGGGGCAAAAGTTAGCATGGGAAGCCATTAATTTCCTACAAAACGGGGCATCGCCGACTGGATGGCAGATCCGATAAGGGGATGCTTTTTGAGCAGTTCGCTGGTGCAGTTGCATCAACTCTATAGGGCACAAAGTATCATAGGAAGCAGTTAATTTCCTGCTCAACGTGCCACCGCCGACTGGATGGCAGATCCGATGAGGGTATGCTTATGTAGCCTAGCCAGCACGTGACGTCACAACGGCACCTGTGGCTGGCAGCTCTCGTGGGCGTTGGCGGTACGACGCTTTCCCGCGCGTGTCTTCTTGTGCAGTTCGCTGGTGTAGTTGCATCAACCCTATGGGGCACAAGGTAGCATGGGAAGCAGGTAATTTCCTGCACAACGTGCCACCGCAGACTGAATGGTAGATCCGATGAGGGGATGCTTATGTAGCCTAGCCTGGACAGCATGTGACATCTCAACGGCACCAGTGGCTGGCAGCTCTCATGGGCACTGGCGGCACGACGCTCTCCCGCACGCGTCTTCTTGCGCAGTTTGCTGGTGCAGTTGCATCAAAGCTGTGGGGCACAAAGTAGCATGGGAAGCAGTTGGTTTTCTGCACAATGTGCCGCCGCCGACTGGATGGAAGATCCGATGAGGGGATGCCTATGTAGCCTAACCTGGAGAGCATGTGACGTCAGAACGGCACCTGTGGCTGTGAGCTCTCTTGGGCGTTGGCGGTACGAGGCCCTCCCGCACGTGTCTTCTTGCGCAGTTCGCTGGTGCAGTTGTATCAACCCTATGGGGCCCAAAGAAGCTTGGGAAGCAGTTTGGTTCCTGCACAGTGTGCCACCGCCGACTGGATGGCAGATCCGATGAGGGGATGTTTACCTAGCCTAGCCTGGAGAGCATGTGACGTCAAAACGACACCTGTGGCTGGCAGCTCTCGTACACGTTGGTGGTACGACGCTCTCCCGCACGTGTCTAGCGCAGTTCGTTGGTGCAGCTGCATCAACCCTATGGGGCACAAAGCAGCATGGAAAGCAGTTAATTTCCTGCTCAACGTGGCACCGCCGACTGGATGTCATATCAGATGAGGGGATGCTTATGTAGCCCAGCCTGGGCAGCACGTGACGTTACAACGGCACCTGCGGCTGTGAGCTCTCTGGGGCGTTGGCGGTACGACGCCCTCCTGCACGTGACTTCTTGCGCAGTTCGCTGGTTCAGTTGCATCAACCCTATGGGACACAAAGTAGCATGGGAAACAGTTGGTTTCTTGCACAATGTGCCACCGCCGACTGGATGGCAGATCCGATGAGGGGATGCTTCTTGCGCAGTTCGCTGGTGCAGTTGCATCAACCATATGGAGCACAAAGCAGCATGGGAATGAATTAATTTCCTGCACAGCGTGTATCCGCTGACTGTAAGGCAGATCCGATGAGGAGATGTTATGTAGCTTAGCCTGGGCAGCACGTGACGTCACAACGGCACCTGTGGCTGTGAGCACTCTTGGGCATTGGCGGTACGACGCTCTCCCGCACGTGTCTTGCGCAGTTCGTTGGTGCAGTTGCATCAACCCTATAGGGCACAAAGCAGCATTGGAAGCAGTTAATTTCCTGCTCAACGTGTCACCGCCGACTGGATGGCAGATCCGATGAGGGGATGCTTATGTAGCCCAGCCTGGGCAGCACGTGACGTCACAACGGCACCTGCGGCTGTGAGCTCTCTTGGGCGTTGGCGATATGATGCTCTCCCGCACGTGTCTTCTTGAGCAGTTCACTGGTGCAGTTGCCCTATGGGGCACAAATTACATGGGAAGCAGTTAGTTTCCTGCACAATGTGCCACCGCAGACTGGATGGCAGATCCGATGAGGGGATGCTTATGTAGCCTAGCCTGGTCATCCCGTGACGTCACAACGGCACCTGTGGCAGGCAGCTTTCGTAGGCGTTGGCGGTACGACGCTCTCCGGCACGTATCTTCTTGCGCAGTTGGCTGGCGCAGATGCCATATCGGGCACAAAGTATCATGGGAAGCAGTTAGTTTCCTGCACAACTTGACACCGCCGACTGAATGGCAGATCCGATGAGGGGATGTTTATGTAACCTAGCCTGGGCAGCACGCGACGTCGCAACGGCACCTGTGGTTTTGAGCTCTCGTGAGCGTTGGCTGTACGACGCTCTCCCGCACGAGTCTTCTCGCGCAGTTCGCTGGTGCAGTTGCATCAACCCTGTGGGGCACAAATTAGCATGGGAAGCAGTTAATTTCCTGCACACTGTGCCACCGCCGACTGGATGGCAGATCCGATGAGGGGATGCTTATGGGCAGCACGTGACGTCACAACGGCCCCTGTGCCTAGCAGCTCTCGTGGGCGTTGGCGGTACGATGCTGTCCCGCACGTGTCTTCTTGCGCAGTTTCCGGTCCAGTTTCCTCAAGCCTATGGGGCACAAAGTAGCATGGGAAGCAGTTAGTTTCTTGCACAACGTGCGACAGCCGATTGAATTGCAGATCCGATGAGAGGATGCTTATTTAGCGTAGCCTGGGCAGCACGTGACGTCACAACGGCCCCTGTGGCTGGCAGCTCTCGTGGGCGTTGGCGGTACGACGCTGTCCTGCACGTGTCTTCTTGCGCAGTTCGCTGGTGCAGTTGCATAAACTCTATGCGGCACGAAGTAGCATGGGAAGCAGTTAATTTCCTGCACAACGTGCCACCGCGGACTGAATAACAGGTCCGATGTGGGGATGCTTATGTAGCCTAGCCTGGGCAGCACGTGACATCACAACGGCACCTGTGGCTGTGAGCTCTCTTGGGCGTTGGCGGTACGACACCCTCCCGCACATGTCTTCTTGCGCAGTTCGCTGGTGCAGTTGCATCAACCCTATGGGGCACAAAGTAGCTTGGGAAGCAGTTGGGTTCCTGCACAGTGAGCCACCGCCGACTGGATGGCAGATCCGATGAGGGGATGTTTATGTAGCCTAGCCTGGACAGCATGTGACGTAAAAACGGCACCTGTGGCTGGCAGCTCTCGTGCGCGTTGGCGGTACGACACTCTCCCGCACGTGTCTTCTTGCGCAGTTCGCAGATGCAGTTGCATCAACCCTATGGGGCACAAAGTAGCATAGGAAGCAGTTGGTTTTCTGCACAATGTGCCACCGCCGACTGGATGGCAGATCCGATGAGGGGATGCTTATGTAGCCTAACCTGGACAGCATGTGACGTCAAAACGGCACCTGTGGCTGGCAGCTCTCGTGCGCGTTGGCGGTACGACACTCTCCCGCACGTGTCTTCTTGCGCAGTTCGCAGGTGCAGTTGCATCAACCCTATAGGGCACAAAGTAGCATGGGAAGCAGTTGGTTTTCTGCACAATGTGCCACCGCCGACTGGATGGAAGATCCGATGAGGGGATGCCTATGTAGCCTAACCTGGACAGCACGTGACGTCAGAACGGCACCTGTGGCTGTGAGCTCTCTTGGGCGTTGGCGGTACGACGCCCTCCCGCACGTGTCTTCTTGCGCAGTTCGCTGGTGCAGTTGCATCAACCCTATGGGGCACAAATTAGCTTGGGAAGCAGTTTGGTTCCTGCACAGTGTGCCACCGCCGACTGGATGGCAGATCCGATGAGGGGATGTTTACCTACCATAGCCTGGAGAGCATGTGACGTCAAAACGACACCTGTGGCTGGCAGCTCTCGTACACGTTGGTGGTACGACGCTCTCCCGCACGTGTCTAGCGCAGTTCGTTGGTGCTGTTGCATCAACCCTATGGGGCACAAAGCAGCATGGGAAGCAGTTAATTTCCTGCTCAACGTGGCACCGCCGACTGGATGGCAGATCAGATGAGGGGATGCTTATGTAGCCCAGCCTGGGCAGCACGTGACGTTACAACGGCACCTGCGGCTGTGAGCTCTTTGGGGCGTTGGCGGTACGACGCCCTCCTGCACGTGACTTCTTGCGCAGTTCGCTGGTTCAGTTGCATCAACGCTATGGGACACAAAGTAGCATGGGAAACAGTTGGTTTCTTGCACAATGTGCCACCGCCGACTGGATGGCAGATCCGATGAAGGGATGCTTCTTGCGCAGTTCGCTGGTGCAGTTGCATCAACCATATGGGGCACAAAGCAGCATGGGAATAAATTAATTTCCTGCACAGCGTGTATCCGCTGACTGTAAGGCAGATCCGATGAGGAGATGTTATGTAGCTTAGCCTGGGCAGCACGTGACGTCACAACGGCACCTGTGGCTGTGAGCACTCTTGGGCATATGCGGTACGACGCTCTCCCGCACGTGTCTTGCGCAGTTCGTTGGTGCAGTTGCATCAACCCTATGGGGCACAAAGCAGCATTGGAAGCAGTTAATTTCCTGCTCAACGTGTCACCGCCGACTGGATAGCAGATCCGATGAGGGGATGCTTATGTAGCCCAGCCTGGGCAGCACGTGAGGTCACTACAGCACCTGCGGCTGTGAGCTCTCTTGGGCGTTGGCGGTATGATGCTCTCCCGCACGTATCTTCTTGCGCAGTTCGCTGGTGCAGATGCCCTATGGGGCACAAAGTATCATGGGAAGCAGTTAGTTTCCTGCACAACGTGACACCGCCGACTGAATGGCAGATCCGATGAGGGGATGTTTATGCAACCTAGCCTTGGCAGCACGCGACGTCGCAACGGCACCTGTGGTTTTGAGCTCTCGTGAGCGTTGGCTGTACGACGCTCTCCCGCACGAGTCTTCTCGCGCAGTTCGCTGGTGCAGTTGCATCAACCCTGTGGGGCACAAATTAGCATGGGAAGCAGTTAATTTCCTGCACAATCTGCCTCCGCCGACTGGATGGCAGATCCGATGAGGGGATGCTTATGGGCAGCACGTGACGTCACAACGGCCCCTGTGCCTGGCAGCTCTCGTGGGCGTTGGCGGTACGATGCTGTCCCGCACGTTTCTTCTTGCGCAGTTTGCCGGTCCAGTTTCCTCAAGCCTATGGGGCACAAAGTACAATGGGAAGCAGTTAGTTTCTTGCACAACGTGCGACAGCCGATTGAATTGCAGATCCGATGAGAGGATGCTTATTTAGCGTAGCCTGGGCAGCACGTGACGTCACAACGGCCCCTGTGCCTGGCAGCTCTCGTGGGCGTTGGCGGTACGATGCTGTCCCGCACGTGTCTTCTTGCGCAGTTTGCCGGTCCAGTTTCCTCAAGCCTATGGGGCACAAAGTACGATGGGAAGCAGTTAGTTTCTTGCACAACGTGCGACAGCCGATTGAATTGCAGATCCGATGAGAGGATGCTTATTTAGCGTAGCCTGGGCAGCACGTGACGTCACAACGGCCCCTGTGGCTGGCAGCTCTCGTGGGCGTTGGCGGTACGACGCTGTCCTGCACGTGTCTTCTTGCGCAGTTCGCTGGTGCAGTTGCATCAACTCTATGCGGCACGAAGTAGCATGGGAAGCAGTTAATTTCCTGCACAACGTGCCACCGCGGACTGAATAACAGGTCCGATGAGGGTTTGAGTTTTGAGGAATCATTGCCAAACATGTTTATATTCACGTCGCCACCAAAAATGAGGTCAAAGTAAGAATTGTTTACAAACTGAAAAAAATTTTCTTAGCGATCTAAAACCGTGTCACCACTACATTCGGAAGCCGAGAACCAACGGCAAGTACAGTGTTTTGTAATTTCAGTGCCATAAATTCACAGTCAATTGTACAGAAACTTTCGAGTAGTTCGCATGGGAAATCATTTTTTACCAAGGGGCACACTCCACCACCGGGACCAGTTGCCCGGTTTACGTAAAACGTATGGTAGGAAGGTAAACGAGGAACATTTGTATCATCTCTGCACCATGTTTCTGTGAGCAATATAACATCAAACATGTTATCGTGTTGCTGAAAAAAGAGGCCGAGTTCAGATTCTTTATGGTTTACTGATGTATGTTTAGGTGAATGCGCTTCAAAGATTTCATATATGCTTGACCTAGGTAACTGTCAAGTCCGTGTGGCAGTATGTAACGTTCACCATCGGCTCCCGACATAACTATCAGATTAGTCATCTTTTAGAAATGACGTGGTTCTTAGGTTATCCAAGTCGCAGACTTGAAATGGCCACCGCCGACCCTCTTTCAGCTTTGCGCACGAGGACCCGCCCATTGTGGTGCCACACGAACTTGAAATGAAGGAGCCACGAACACGAAATGAAGGAGCCAAAACGGTGATGAGTTTGTATTCGCAAGGCGGATCGCTAAATCTGCCTGGCTTTGATAGGTCAGCAGATTCCGTGGGACCCACTCTATACTTACTGGTTGCGGGATGCGTGCCGCGAGCCGGTGGATGTCCTGACATATCGTTGGACAGCGGCTAACACGTCGTAGCAACCGGACGATTTGAAGGGCGTCAGTGCGGATGACAACGCGTGCTGCAAGGAGCATAGTTATGCCGGCCACGGAGCAGAGTGCTTCTTGAACTGCAACGAGATCAGCACAAAAGGACGAAGCGGGTTCCGTAAGCTGAAACCAAGAAGTTTGATTCAGGGCAGGTCTGCACGGACAGTGGATAGCCGTTGTTGCTTTGCAGTCTTGTATGCTTGCGTCTACGTAGACAACAATGGATCCTTCCGGCAGGCAAGCATCTTGTTCCTCAAATTTCTGGCGAAGCAACGATGCCGAATTAGCAGATGTTGGTCGGCGATTATCTGTTGGATTGTTGTCGCTGAGCTGTACAAACTTCCATGGGGCAAGAACTGGCGTTGGCGGCTGAAGAATGGAGTGTGACGTTGCATAAGTCCTCAGTTCATGCGTGGAGTGCAATAAACTGGCCTTAAGGCTGCGCGCTTCGCGGCGCTGCTGCACCAGCTCATCAATGGCATTGAGCTCCGCATTCTCCTGTAAAGCTATGACCGGTGTGATGCGTGGAAGGCACGTAAAGGTCCTCATAGCCTCTCGGTTCACGGCATTAAGGCGATCCCATTGGGCTGTTGTAAGATGTTGAAACTGGGCTTGATAAACAATACGTGGCTGCAGAACTGCCCTCACCAATTGCCGTGCAACGAACGAGCCTGCGCCACCAGTGTTAGGAGCAATTCTTCTAATAAAACCCAAAGTCTGAATATCTTGCCTTTTTGCCCGAGAAAGCATGCAGTCGCTGATCTTGATCGGTGAATCATTAAGCCAAGGATTTTTACACTCGGACTTTCCTGTAGTGGGGTGCCTGATAGACAAAGACGGATTGGGCTTGCAGCAAGTTTACGGCGTCCCCAGCGGTTGGCGACTGACGCGTATGTTGTTTTATGCACGGATGGTTGAAGTCCAATGGATGCTGCGTAATTACAGGTAACATCCAAGGCAGATTGAAGGGTAGCCTCCTGAGTACGGAGATCTTCATGAGTACTCCACACCGTGATGTCGTCAGCGTACTGAAGAAATTTTATGTTACTAAGCTCATGTAGTTACTAACCTGAAACAGTACAGAAGCGCGAGCTTGGAGCGTTGAAACTGCGTGCCGCTGGCGCTGCTGCCGGTGTGAAGAGCGCGCCCTCGATGAACCCTTTTATAGCCTGCAGGACAACAGGGCCCGTGGCGGCCTCATCCGACAAAAGACGGGCAGCTAACAGGCGCTGCGATATCTTCCTTATCAGTGGCTTGCAAAACCAGGCGCAGAAAGAACCAGGCGGAGAACTGTCACACGAACGTGCCGCCTGCCACAGCACTGAAGCGCGAGCTTGGAGCGTTGAAACTGCGTGCCGCTGGCGCTGCTTCCGGTGTGAAGACCGCGCCCTCGATTATCCCTTTTATAGCCTGCAGGACAACAGGGCCCGTGGCGGCCTCATCCGGCAAAAGATGGGCAGCTAACAGGCGCTGCGATATCTTGCTTATCAGTGGCTTGTAAAACCAGGCGCGGAAAGAACCAGGCGGAGAACTGTCACACGAACGTGCCGCCTGCAACAGTACTGAAGCGCGAGCTTGGAGCGTTGAAACTGCGTGCCGCTGGCGCTGCTGCCGGTGTGAAGAGCGCGCCCTAAATTATCCCTTTTTATAGCCTGCTGGACAACAGGGCCTGTGGCGTCCTCATCCGACAAGACGGGCAGCTAACAGGCGCTGCGATATCTTGCGTATCAGTGGCTTGCAAAACCAGGCGCAGAAAGAAGCAGGCAGAGAACTGTCACACGAACGTGCCGCCTGCCACAGTAGTGAAGCGCGAGCTTGGAGCGTTGAAACTGCGTGCCGCTGGCGCTGCTGCCGGTGTGAAGAGCGCGCCCTCGATGATCCCTTTTATAGCCTGCAGGACAACAGGGCCCGTGGCGTCCTCATCCCACAAGACGGGCAGCTAACAGGCGCTGCGTTGTCTTGCTTATCAGTGGCTTGGAAAATCAGGCGCAGAAAGAACCAGGCGGAGAACTGTCACACGAACGTGCCGCCTGCAACAGTACTGAAGCGCGAGCTTGGAGCGTTGAAACTGCGTGCCGCTGGCGCTGCTTCCGGTGTGAAGAGCGCGCCCTCGATGATCCCTTTTATAGCCTGCAGGACAAGAGGGCCCGTGGCGGCCTCATCCGCCAAAAGATGGGCAGCTAACAGGCGCTGCGATATCTTGCTTATAAGCGGTTTACAAAACCAGGCGCGGAAAGAACCAGGCGGAGAACTGTCACACGAACGTGCTGCCTGCAACAGTACTGAAGCGCGAGCTTGGAGCGTTGAAACTGCGTGCCGCTGGCGTTGCTGCCGGTGTGAAGAGCGCGCCCTCGATTATCCCTTTTATAGCCTGCAGGACAACCGGGCCCGTGGCGGCCTCATCCGACAAGACGGGCAGCTAACAGGCGCTGCGTTGTCTTGCTTATCAGTGGCTTGCAAAACCAGGCGCAGAAAGAACCAGGCGGACAACTGTCACACGAACGTGCCGCCTGCAACAGTACCGAAGCGCGAGCTTGGAGCGTTGAAACTGCGTGCCGCTGGCGCTGCTGCCAGTGTGAAGAGTGCGCCCTCGATGATCCCTTTTATAGCCTGCAGGACAACAGGGCCCGTGGCGGCCTCATTCGACAAAAGATGGGCAACTAACAGGCGCTGCGATATCTTGCTTATCAGTGGCTTGCAAAACCAGGCGCAGAAAGAACCAGGCGGAGAACTGTCACACGAACGTGCCGCCACACCACGTCACTCCATGTCACATCAACGTGCCGCCTGCAACAGTACTGAAGCACGAGCTTGGCGCGTTGAAACTGCGTGCCGCTGCCGCTGCTGCCGGTGTCATCTGTTCTACTACAAGCCATTTTTAATGTCTACAATCCGAGCAGGCTGCTGCAGCCTTATGTGTAAATATCAGCGCCGTTGGCACTTGCCGTTCGCGTATGCTCAGCTACTGCATAAAGCGGAAGCAGGATCACTTGAAAATTCTCGTCTTCGGTGCCCTTGCGCCTTCCAGGGCCAAGCCAGGCGAATCTGCAAAGACTTGAAATCCGATTTCCGGCGACAAGTTTGGCTGCGCCTTGTGAGTCGTGTTTGTACTCTCTCCGTCTTCGTCTCTTAAGCGCACACTTGTTTTTCAAAGGTCATGATCTAGCGCATCGAAACGCGTTACTCGAACATACCTCTTCTACTACGAGCCCTTTTCAATGTCTATGTAGCACCCTCTCTTGGGCGGCGCCGACAACCCGGCTTGCGCGCGCCACCCTGCGAAGAGAATAAAGACGGCACCTGGTCGTGGCTCGTGCAGCCACGGCTGGCAGTTCTGTTCTGGTGTCGGCTCGTAGCAGTGGTCTCGTTTCCTTCGCTCCTGAGGCGTTAAGCCTACATTGGTGACCTAGGACGAGCAATTACCGATCCCGCAACATCCACGCAGCAGCATTCGCGCCCGCAGGACGTCTCGTCGCTGCAAGTTCGCCTTCCACCTTTCTGGCCCCAGAACCCGCAAGTTTGGTTCCACCAGGTTGATGCGCAATTTTGACTAGCCCGCATCACGTCGGAGACGACGCGCTACTACCATGTTGCCTGAAGCCTGCCTCCTGACGTTGCCGGTGAGCTCTCCGACGTTCCCTCCGCCTCCATGGGTGCTACACCATATCAGCCCCTGAAAACCAAGGTGCTGGAGAGATTTATGCCGTCGGACCGCACCCGCCTCCAGCAGCTCCTTACCGGGGAAGACCTTGGCGACCGGCGCCCCTCCCAGCTTCTGCGCCGCATGCAACAGCTTCTCGGGGAGCGCGACATCCCCAACCACTCAGCGTTGCTTCGGGAGCTTTTCCTCCAACGCCTTCCCCAGCCCATCCACTTCATCCTTGCGGCGGCCGGTGACGTCACCCTCGACCGCCTGGCTGAGCTCGCAGATAACGTTCATGAGGCCACCTCCCCGTCCGTCACTGCTCAGTAAAGCAGCTGAATGGGCTAGTTGGTTTTGCATCTTGGTGAAAAAACAGCGCACAAGCAGACACAGACAGAAAGAAGCTTGTCCCCTTCTTTCTGTCTGTGTCTGCTTGTGCGCTGTTTTTTCACCGTCACTGCTGTTTTGCCGCCAAGAGACCCAGCGATTTCGCGCCTTGAGGCCCGTCTCGAGGAGCTTGCCGCCTCCGCCTCCGCACTCCGGAGCCGACCTCTGGAGACCCGTCCGTCTCGTCTTCATCATCGCGCTCTTTCACGCTCACGTCAAGCTCGGAGTCCCAGTCCTAAATCTTTCTGCTGGTACCACAGGCGTTTTCGCCACCGGGCCACGAAGTGTACACCGCCCTGTTCGTGGCCGGGAAACGCCCGCCGGGATCACTAACGGCGGCGTGTGGTTCCCCCCCGTCATTTGAGCCGCCTGTTCATGGTCGCTGACAAGTTCTCCGGCACCCGGTTTCTTATCGACACGGGCGCGGAAATCAGCGTGGTTCCACCGACTAAGGCAGATCGTTCCAAGCCATCAGGCCTGTCGCTCCGTGCTGCCAACACCTCGTCTATACCCACGTATGGGTTACGATCTCTCACCCTCGACTTCGGCCTACGCCGCACTTTACGATGGGTCTTCGTCATCGCAGACGTGGTTCGCCCGATCATCGGCTCAGACTTCCTCTCCTACTTCGACTTAGACGTCAGCGTGCGGTCTGACTCATCTCTCCATCTCGGGAGTCTCGTCCGACCTTGCTCCCATGGGCATTCGCACGCTGATACCTTCCTCTCAGTTCGAAAAAGTGTTGGCGGATTTCCCGGAGCTCACTAAGCCATGCAACCTCACTCAGGCGCCTAAACATACTGTGACACACCACATCGTCACCCGGGGTCCACCCGCAGCTGCTCGACCGCGCCGCTTGTTTGGAGACCGTCTAGCTATCGCCAAACGTGAGTTTCACCACATCCTGGAGGTCGACATTATACGCCCGTCGTCCAGCGCGTGGGCGTCTTCGCTTCATCTAGTCCCCAAGCGTGATCCCGATGACTGGCGTCCCTGCGGCGACTATCGGGCGTTGAATGCCAACACTGTCCACGGCAGCTATCCGCTGCCCCACATCCAGGACTTTACATCGCGCCTCGCCGGCTGCGCCATTTTTAGCAAAGTTGACCTGGTTAAGGCGTATCACCAAATTCCCATTGAACCCGCCGACATACCTAAGACCGCCATCACGACGCTCTTTGGTTTGTTTGAGTACGTCCGGATGCATTTTGGACTACGCAATTCGGCTCAAATCTTCCAGCGGTTCATGGCTGAGGTCACGCGGGGCCTACCGAGTGTATTCGCGTACCTTGACGATGTCCTCATCTTAGGAGAGCAGAAAGTTGGGCTAGTTGGTTGAAATGCATACTGAAGAAGTTGGCGCGGAAAAACGAGGACAAGCTTGCCCTCGTTTTTCCGCGCCAACTTCTTCAGTATGCATGTCCTCATCGCCAGCCCTACACCTCATGATCACGAGCAAGACCTACGTGCTTTGTTCAAGCGTCTACAGCACTACGGCCTGGTTGTAAATGCCTCCAAGTGTGTTTTCGGTGCTTCTGAGCTCGAGTTTTTCGGTCATCACATATCCTCAGTGGGTATCCGACCTCTCGCGTCCCACGTCCAGACCATCGAGAATTTTCCCCTGCCCACAACCCTGCGCCACCTGCGACAATTCCTGGGGCTGGTGAATTTCTCCCGCCGCTTTATCCCGCACTGTGCAGAGCTACTTCGCCCGCTCACCGACCTCCTCCGGTCAACCGCTGGCCCGTCCTCCGATTTCTTGATCATCAGAAGCCCAGGCCGCCTTTACAGCCGCGAAGCAAGCAGTCGCTAACGCCGTGCTTCTAGTCCATCCGCGCAACGGTGCCCCTACGAGATTGATGGTGGATGCCTCCAGCGTGGCCATCGGAGCCGTCTTACAGCAGTACATTAACTCCGAGTGGAAACCATTGTCTTTTTACTCTCGGAAGCTACTTCCTGCTGAGACCCGCTACAGCGTCTTCGGTCGAGAGCTCCTAGCCATCTACTCCGCTATCCAACACTTTCGGCATTTTGTAGAAGGATGCAAGTTTCACGTGCTAACTGATCCTAAACCGCTGGCATATGTGTTCCTAACCAACTCATCGAAGTACGTGTCACGTGAACTCCGTCAGCTCGCATATATCTCGGAGTTTATTACCGACATCCGGCTTGTGAAAGGTGCAGCCAACACCGCCGCTGACGCCCTTTCTCGTATAGTCGCGGTAGACGCTCCATCTTCCACCGTCGACTGGGCCGCATTCTCTTCTGCCCAGCAGAATGACGATGAGCTCGCCGCTTTTCGAGCGAACCCTTGTTCTCCCGATTACGGCTTGTGCCCCATCCTTGCTCGCCTAAGCCCTTGTGGTGCGATGTTTCAACGGACTTTCCTCGCCCTTTTGTTCCGGCTTCACTACGTCGCCCTATCTTCCGTTCTCTCCATGACATATGCTATCCAGGCATTCGGGCTACTCAGCGCCTTCTCACCCAGCGCTATGTTTGGCTTGGAATCAACGCTGATGTGCGTGCTTGGACGCGCCGGTGCCTACCCTGTCAGTCGACCAAGATCTGTCGACATACCAAGACACCTTCCCAAGCCTTTCTACCCCCTGGTCGTCGTTTCGACCATGTTCATCTCGACATCGTGGGCCCTCTACCCATCTCTCGAGGCTACCGCTATATCTTGACCATAGTCGACCGCTTCACTCGCTGGCCGGAGGCAGTCCCCATTCCTGACATCACCGCAGAGACTGTTTCGCGCGCCTTCATTTCTGCGTGGGTATCTCGATTTGGTTGTCCTGGCACTGTGACAACCGACCGTGGACGCCAGTTTGAGTCCTCCCTGTTTGCTTCCCTTAATAATATTCTCGGCGCCAGGCATTGCCGTACCACTGCATATCACCCGTGTGCTAACGGCATGGTGGGACGCCTTCACCGCCAATTTAAGGCCGCCCTCGCTGCCCGCCTCAATTGCGCCTCATGGGTCGACTCCTTGCCCCTTGTGCTGCTTGGTCTAAGGGCCGTCATCCGAGAAGACTTACAGTGCTCAGCTGCAGAGCTCGTGAATGGAAGTGCTTTGCGTCCTCCAGGCGACTTCTTTACATCCCCGCAGCTTCCAGCCCAGCCCCAAGAATTCCTCCAACGCCTGCTGGACTGCGTTAAAGACCTCCGGCCTACTCCCCCACGTCCGTCCCGCCACCATACCATTTTCGTACACCCCGACCTGGCCACTTCGACCCACGTTTTTGTGCGCCGCGACGCTGTCCGAGCTCCACTGACACCGGCTTACGACGGATCTTTCCGCGTTCTCCGCCGCACCCCGAAAACCGCCACCATCCTCCAAAACTGCAGCGAAGAGACCGTCAGTCTAGACCGCCTTAAACCGGCTTACATGGAGACCGCCCTGGAACGACTCCCAGCGCCGCCTGACCTAGTGCTCGAGTGCCATCGCCGGCTCTCCGTCCGTTTCGACTTCCAGTCTAGGCAGAGGGGGCCCTGTAGCACCCTCTCTTGGGCGGCGCCGAAAACCCGGCTAGCGCGCGCCACCCTGCGAAGAGAATAAAGACGGCACCTGGTCGTGGCTCGTGCAGCCACGGCTGGCAGTTCTGTTCTGGTGTCGGCTCGTAGCAGTGGTCTCGTTTCCTTCGCTCCTGAGGCGTTAAGCCTACATCTATAATCCAGGCAGGCTGCTGCTGCCCTATGTGTAAATCTGAGCGCTGTTGGCACCTGCTGTTCTAGTATGAACAGCTACTGCATGAAGCGGAAGCAAGTTCACTGGAAAATTCAACTCGTCTTCAGTGCCCTTACGCCTTTCAGGGCCAAGCCAGGCGAATCTGCAAGGACTTGAAATCCGATTTCCGGCGACAAGTTTGGCTGCGCCTTGTGCGTCGTGTTTGTACTCTCTCCGTCTTCGTCTCTTAAGCGCACACTTGTTTTTCAAAGGTCATGATCTTCACTTCACTTCACTTTATTACCTTAAAGGCCCCCGGGATTTGGGGTGTTACGTAAGGGGTGGGTTACATGTATAAAACAGATTTAATAAACAAAGAAAACACGTAAGGTAAATAAATTATTCGCTCTTAAATATAGTCTCTAAACAATTCACAAATGTTGATGGACAGGTGACTGCGGCGATGTGTGGAAGGCTGTTCCAGCCCGTGGCTGAACGTGGAAAGAATGACGATGCAAATGTAGTAGTGCGCGTACGAGGCCGGGCAACTTGAAGGGGACGACCAATGCGGGGGAAATGCGTGCCGGCGGATTGATGTAGGGCGGATGACGAAGTGAGCTGTAATAAAATTTATGAAACAAGCACATACTAGCGTTACGACGTCTACAAGCTAGAGATGTTAAGCCTGCCTCTGCTTTTAATGATGATATACTAACATTATATGAGTAGCACGAATATATGAATCTTGTGGCTCGACTTTGTACTGATTCTAGGGAATTTGTTAGATAATTTTGGTTAGGGCTCCAAATAGCAGAGGAGTATTCTAATTTAGAGCGGACAAGTGATTTGTAGGCAAGTAATTTTACGTTTTGTGGCGCACGGCGTAGATCTTGTTTAAAAAGAATCCAAGGCTTCTGTTAGCGGATGATATGACTTTTGTCACATGCGCATTCCAGGTTAGATCATTGGACAATGTTACGCCGAGGTATTTATAAGTGAGTTAATTCTACCGTGACGTGCGAGATTTTATACGAGAAGAGGCGAGCATTACGTTCTCAGTTAAATGACACGAGTTTACATTTATTGGGGTTCAGTTCCATGAGCCATTGGTTACACCAGTCCTGTATGCTGATTAAGTCCTTCTGGAGGGCGAACTGATCAGAGGCGTTATTGATTGTGCGATAGATGACACAGTCATCGGTAAAAATACGGGCGTTACAAGAGACATGCGTTAGTACGTCATTAATGTGTATTAAAAATAATAGCGGGCCAAGGACTGATCCTTGCGGGACGCCTGATGTAACGGGAAGAGAACTAGAGGCTTCACTATTAACGTAAACATATTGGGTGCGGTTATCCAGGAATTCGCTTATCCACTGTAATAGGTTAGGATGAAGGTTTAACCATGAAAGTTTTAGTAGCAAGCGTTTGTGAGGTACTTTGTCAAAAGCTTTGCGAAGTCCAGGACTATTGCGTCAGTTTGAAGGTTACAGTCAAGGTTCACATGCAAGTCATGAATGAAAAGAGCCAATTGTGTATCGCAGGATAGGTTCTTACGGTATCCATGTTGAGCAGGATGAAAAAAAATAATAGAGTCAAGAAAATTCAATATGTGGGAATAAATGACATGTTCCATGATTTTACATGGCACACTTGTTAAAGAGATGGGGCGGTAGTTAAGGGGTGATTCTTTGTTACCTGGTTTGAAGACCGGAACAACTTTCCCCACCTTCCAATCGCTGGGTATGCTACCTGTGGAAAGGGATTGTGCAAAACGTTTGGATAGATACGCTGCGGAAGCATGGAGAGTATTTTTGAGGAACTTGGGGGTGATTTCATCAGCAACCGCAGAAAATGACATCTTGATATTTTCAAAAATACATATAATGCCGCGCACAGAAAACATGATTGAAGGCATATGCAAACTCGGGTTGGCAGTTGCGGTAGAAAGTGGCATATCAGTTTCGTGTGTGAAGACGGATGATGAAGTGGTGTTAAAAATATTTGCACATTCCATGCCACTGGTCATCTCGCCAAGTGGGTTAGCTAATGTGATGACCGGAGCCTGTTGAGGATTTAGTACTTTCCAGAACTTCGTCGGGTTATTTGTTAGGATCTTGGACAGATCAGTTTGGAAAAATTCGCGTTTGGCATTACGGATAGATTGCAGGTATGCGGATTCGGCTGCGTAATATTTGTTCCAGGCGCATGCGCTCGGGTTGCGTCTTGCTGCACGGAAAAGTCTCTTCTTTTCGTTTTCGAGTGTTATCAAGAGCTTTGAAAAACATGGTTTGTTGTGACTGGCACGAAATGTGATGGTGGGAATGAACTTCCTGGTGATTTCGGCAAGTTTAGTTTTTAAAGTAAGCCAGTCCCCCTCAAGTGATCGATCATCGAAACCCGTATCAAAGTTGGGAAAGAACGCCATCAAATGATTATTAATTTCTTCGTAATTTTCTCTGTCATAAAGGCGAATAGTTTTATGGAATGTTTGGCGCGATTCCGCGATTACAGTGAAAGTAGCGTGTAAAACTTTGTGGTAACTAATTTCGCGGAGGTAAGTAAGCAATGATAAACTTTCTGGATGATTAGTTAGAATAAGGTCCAGGATGTTGGAGGATTCATGTGTGACGCGTGTGAGTTCAGTTACTAACTGGGTGAGATTGAAATTCAAACAAACGTCAACAAAGTTCGTCATTTCGGTGTTGCCTGTTGGTGTTAGGTTCAGCCAGTCGATTGATTGGTAATTAAAATCACCAAAATAAGAATGCGCGCGTTGGGATATTTGCCAGTTATTTAATTTAGACTGTCGTTTTGCTGCGAAGAAAAGATTGGACATCTGGAGGGGGGTCTGTAGCAGACGCCTAGTATGACGATTTGTGGTACACAACGACAGATTACCCATAGTATTTCAAGTTCCGATTGGATGTTAATAACAGAACAAGGCAACAGCTGGTTAGTGGCAATAAGAACACCTCCTCCTCGTGAGCCCTTGCGGTCCTTGAGAAAAACGTTAAAATTCGGTAATCAGCTAAAACTTCCGGATCGGTGACGTCGCCTGTTAGCCACGTTTCTGTTAGTACGAGTATATTGCTGGCAGATGATGAAACAAGATTACAAATGTGTTCACGATTTGGGAGGAAACTACGTATGTTCGTAAAGATAATATAATAAGAAAGATTTGGCAGTTTAGCGCGAAGGGTTTTATGAGGAAGATTTGTAGCGTGACGATAAGTCGTATGTTATGAGATTTCATGCACTGATTGTGATGACTCGTCGAAGGCATAGCGTTTAGAACCGATGCACAATGTTTTGTAGCGCAAGGAAAATTTATTGGTAGTAGCTTTGACAAATTTTACAAGGTGCTTTCGCGCTTCTCGGACAGGGCGTGAAAAGTCCTCCCCTATGCTGTAATCCGTGCCTTTTAACTTACGACCGTTTGAAAGAATCAGCTTCTTGGTTTCAAGAAATGTAAATTTGACTATTATGGGTCTAATCCGTGTCACATATATTAAGGAGCCTAAATTAAATTTTAAAGGAAAAGGTGTGAAGAAGACGACGCGAATTAACCGAAGAATAAAGAAGAGGAAGAAGAAGAATTCGTTGAGGTGGAGAGAGATGATTGGTGGAGAAGCATACGGTGACGTGGAGAGAGATGATTGGTGGAGAAGAGAAGACGACGACAAGGCCTACGTGGACTAACGCCGAGGCTATAAAAGGGCGAGCGAGAGCGAGGCACGGGGGGGGGGGGGAACACCAGAGAAGCGGAGGCTCCGGCGGGTCAGGGACACTTTGGCTGGAAGAGAGCGACGCCGGCGACTGCTCCGGTGAGCTCGCATTCTACGGCAACGCATCGTGGACTTCCTGCCGTGCCTGATCCCGTACCGGGGAGTCAACAGAGGACGCTACGACCTGCTACGGCCAGGGGTGTCTCCAGCGCTGTTGCCACCAATCCGGGTGGTGCCCCCAACGCCAACAACACCGGCATCATCTCCACGGGCGCTTGGACCTGGAGCTTGTACGACGCAGCCAGCGACGCCAGCCCGAGCACGTCGAGCACCGCCAGCGACGCCAGCCAAAGCACGGCGAACGCCGCCTCGACGCCGCCTAATGGATCCATACAACGCCGCAGCCACACCGAACCAACCGTAAGCACGAACGCTGACCGCTAATAGTAGAACACTAGTTGCAGACGCTAGCAGTAGTGTGCCCGGGTCGTGTGTATTTATAGTCTTTGTGTTTCGTGTTAGTTGTGTTAGTTTTGTGTTCTAGTGTGGGTACACCCGTCGCCTAGTCCATTCTTTCGGTCCCAGTGTTCTCCGGAGAAATCCGTGACAAAGATGAGTGGCGAGCCTGTGCCAGGATTCATTTCCTTTTTTCTTTTTTGCTTTGTCTCGGATTTTTCCGATCTCTCGATGGCAGAAAGTATGGATTTGTCAAAAACGTTAGAACTGGCGCTCAAGCTAGGGTTAAGCAAGGAAGAGGCGATGCGTCTCTATGACGAGGAGGGAAAGAGGAAGAAAGAGGAGGCAAAGAGGCAGAAAGAGCAGGCAGATAGGCAGAGAGACGAGAGGGCGCAAGCACGCGCAGACGCTCTCGAGGCAGAAGAGCGAGAAGCTAGAAGACCTCGCGAGGCAGAAAAACAGGAGAAAAGAAGGATAGAACGGAAGAAGTTTATTTTGTGGAAACAAGCGCATGTCGCGGAAGGATATGAGGAAATCACGGACAATGATCCGCGTTCCTTAGCGGGTACAGAATCTCCTAGACCAGCCAGAGTTTGGCCAAGGAAGCTGATGGCTCCTCTTGATGACAAGAGTGATCATTTGGATGCATATCTGCAACGATTCGAGCGAATAGCTTTGGGACAAGGCTGGGAGCGCAGTGAATGGGCAACGGCATTAAACATGTGTTTAGTTGGAGAGGCGCTGAATGTGTTTGGAAGGATGCCCGCTGCTGATTCCATGGACTACGAGAGAGTCAAAAAGGCACTCCTCCAAAGATTCAGGCTTACGGCAGAGGGTTTTCGTGAGAGATTTCGCACCGCGAAACCTGAGGATTCGGAAACCGCTAAGCAGTTTTCCTGCAGGCTATCCAACTATTTTGATAGGTGGCTTGATATGTCAAACACAGAAAAAAGTTTTGAAGGGGTACGTGACAAGCTGGTCACAGAGAATTTTTAGCGTGTTGCAGCTCAAAGCTGGCGCTATTCCTGAAGGAAAAAAAGTTGTGTTCATTAGAAGAGTTCGCCGACTCTGCAGACCAATTCCTCGAGGCTCAAGGGCTAAGAAATTTGAGTAAGGCAAAGGAGGAAACCCAAAAGGTCCTAGAGACAGATGCGGCAAAACCAAGAGCTTATGGCGGTGCGTCTAAGGCGCCAGTAAGGTGTTTTCTCTGCGGCAAGGTGGGACACCGTGCAGCTGACTGTCGGACTGGTAGCGCTGCCCAAAAACACAGATTGTCTGTCAAGGTTGTAAGAGGAGGGGTAATACTCTGGATGAATGCCGATTCAGAACGCAGGACCGAGCTGCATGCGTTGTCGACTCAAGGGTAGACCTTGTCACGCCACCCGAAGTTCCACAGCTGAAAGGAGAGCAAACGCCGCTGGAAAATGACGGAGTGAGTGGAACACCCAAGTCGAAAGCAGAAATGCCAGTGGTGGTTGGGCAAATAGGGGACCGTCCTATATTGGTGCTTAGAGACAGCGCAGCTAACACAGTCTTGGTTCGTAGAAGCCTGGTGAAGGACGAGGATCTTACAGGGGAAGCTTCGGCCGTCACTCTTGTAGATAGCACAGTGAGATACCTTCCTGAAGCCAGGATCCTAGTGTCCACGCCATATTATACTGGGCAGGTAGCGGCAAAATGCGTAGATCGACCCATCTACGATCTCATCTTGGGGAACATTACGGGTGCAAGAGGAGTCGAAGACCCCGATCTCGAGTGGAGGATGCTCGACGGTGAAGAACGTCCAAAGGAGGAAAGGCCTGCGACAGCTCAGACGGGTGCAGTCAGTTTCTCGTTGGCAGTTGAGACAAGAACTCAAGCGACAGCCCGAGCAACGCAGCGTCCGCTCTCTACTCCTGTTACGATGTGCCTGAGCGTAACACCGGGCGAAATTGCAATTAGGCAAAAGGAAGACCATAGCTTGAAGGCTTGCTTCGAAAGAGCCGGGGAAAGAGTGAAAAGAAAGAAGAGTCGGACGCCATTCGAGTATCAATTGGTAAATGGTCTTCTGCACAGGGAATGCATATTTAGTTCAGGAAGGCGGGTCCGACAGCTGGTGTTACCGAGAGATATGCGAGAGGCCGTGCTGCGCTTAGGACATGACGCCATTATGGCCGGACACCAGGGTGTTCAAAAAACGGTGTTTAGGATCACCGAGGAGTTCTTTTCGCCGGGTGTTCCGAGTGACGTTAAGCGCTTTGTTCGCTCATGTGATGTGTGCCAGCGCACAGTTCCGAAGGGAAGAGTTGGTCCCGTACCTCTGGGCAAGGTGCCAGCCATCGACCTACCGTTTTAGCGAGTTGCACTTGACATTGTGGGGCCAATCTCTCCAGTATCCGCCAAAGGCAATAGATATGTGCTTACTCTAGTTGACGTGGCCACTCGTTATCCTGATGCTATTCCACTGAGAACTATTGACAGTATCCAAGTGGCGGAGGGTCTTGTGGAAATCTTTTCGCGTTATGGGTTCCCGAGGGAAACTTTGAGTGACCGGGGCTCGAACTTCACATCGGAGCTAATGAAGGAGGTTAACCGCCTTTTGTCAGTAAGACAGTTACTGACGACGCCTTACCATCCCATGTGTAATAGACTTGTAGAGCGGTTCAACGGCATTTTCAAAAATATGATCAAGAAAATGTGCCAGGAGAGACCTACTGATTGGGATAGATATCTCCAAGCTCTTTTGTTCGCTTACCGCGAAGTACCACAAACGAGTCTTGGTTTCTCGCCCTTCGAGATGTTGTATGGGAGAACCGTTAAAAGTCCACTTGCAATACTCAAGGAGCTTTGGGCTAATAAAGTGATTGCATCAGATCTTAAGACAACATACACATACGTATTTGAGTTGCGGGATAGATTGAAGGAAACATGCAGGCTGGCACATCAAAGCCTGGAAAAGGCGCGTGAACGCCACAAGGGATGTTACGAAAAGAAAGCCATTCACAGAAATCTGAATCCGGGCGACAGGGTTCTTGTGTTGCTACCCATGAATCATAATAAGTTACTGGTGCAGTGGAAGGGCCCGTACCTTGTGACGCGGAAGAAAAAGGACATGGATTATGAGGTAGTGATAGATGGCACTAAGAGTGTTTTCCATGTTAATATGTTGAAGAAGTATGAAGAACGAGGTCCCGTACGGCGGTACGCCCCCAGGGCAACTTGTTCGGTAGTGGCCGAGGAGACAGGTGATGCTGCCGAGGTGTCCAATTTCAGTGAGAAGAAAAACGCAGGAGCGGATGAGGTACTGAAGAAGCCCAATTTGAATGCAGACAGAGGATTACAGACCTACTCCAGATCAAGAGGGAGACGTTTTGGGATTGGCCAAGCCAAATTGATGTTATATGTCACAAATTAGACTTGTATAGAAAAAGAGCTAACTGGTCAGCTCTGGGTGTCTCTGGGATATAACATGTTGTTGCTGTGTTAATGTGTGTGGGATTTACCTTGTTGTTGTTGTTGTTGCTATTGTTGGTGTTATGTGATCATACAAGGGAGCGTGTTGTGAACATGAACATGTTTATTAAGGACTCTTTACGGATAGCGGCAGTAGTGTGTTAGTGTTCTGGAAACGCAATTTGGTGGGCTGTGTTAGTGGTGTGCTCTTGGTATGTGAGGGACATCTGCGGTGTGGTGTGTGCTGAGTCCAGAATCGCCACAGAAGTTAGTCGGTTGGCTGGATGGCTTGAAGATCAGGATGACGTGAGCAGTTTTTTATGGAAAAACTCTTGAGAGAGGGGGCCCTTGTCACATATATTAAGGAGCCTAAATTAAATTTTAACGGAAAAAGGTGTGAAGAAGACGACGCGAATATACCGAAGAATAAATAAGAGGAAGAAGAAGAATTCGTTGAGGTGGAAGAGATGATTGGTGGAGAAGAGAAGAAGACGACAAGGCTTACGTGGACTAACACCGAGGCTATAAAAGGGCGAGCGAGAGCGAGGCACGGGGGGGAACAGCAGAGAAGCGGAGGCTCCGGCGGGTCAGGGACACTTAGGCTGGAAGAGAGCGACGCTGGCTACTGCTCCGGTGAGCTCGCGTTCTACGGCAACGCATTGTGGACTTCCTGCCGTGCCTGAACCCGTTCCGGGGAGTCAACAGAGGACGCTACGACCTGCTACGGCCAGGGGTGCCTCCAGCGCTGTTGCCACCCATCCGGGTGGTGCCCCCAACGCCAACAACACCGGCATCATCTCCACGGGCGCTTGGACCTGGAGCTTGTACGACGCAGCCAGCGACGCCAGCCCGAGCACGTCGAACACCGCCAGCGACGCCAGTCCAAGCACGTCGAACACCGCCAGCGACGCCAGCCCAAGCCCGGCGAACGCCGCCTTGACGCCGCCTACTGGATCCATACAACGCCGCAGCCACACCGAACCAACCGTGAGCACGAACCGTGAGCATAGTAGAACACTAGTAGTAGACGCTAGCAGTAGTGTGCCCGGGTCATGTGTATTTATAGTCTTTGTGTTTCGTGTTTTGTTAGTTTTCTGTTCTAGTGTGTGTGCCATGTAGAGTGTATTAAATGTGCGTTTGTGTGGGTACACCCGTCGCCTAGTCCATTCTTTCGGTCCGAGTGTTCTCCGGAGAAATCCGTGACAATGCGGTAAGGAGAATGGCGCCCGAGACGGTGAGCCCTTTCAAATTCTTTGGGGTCAATGGATAAGTCTAAGTGATCACGGCAGAGGCGAAGGACTGTTTCTTCAGATTCGGGGTATGTTTCGGATGCATTCTCATCTTTCGGCGTCATCAAAACGGGCTTCTATACCTCGGATTTCTTTGGCTGTTTGGGTAGTGTTAGCGCAGATTGGGTAGTGTTAGCGCATCAAAAGGCGTTACTCGAACATATCTCTTCTACTACGAGCCCTTTTCAATGTCTGTAATCCAGGCAGGCTACTGCAGCCCTGTCACGGATCTCCCCGGAGAACACTCGGGCCGAAAGAATGGACTAGGCGACAGGTGTGCACACACAGACGCACATTTATGCCCCCTACGTGGCACACACACTAGAACACAAAACTAACAAAACTAACACAAAACACAAACACTATAAATACACACGACCCGGGCACACTGCTACCAGCGTCTACTACTAGCGTTCTGCTATTAGTGGTCGGCGTTCGTGCTCGCGGTTGGTTCGGTGCGGCAGCGGCGTTGTATGGAACCAGTAGCCGGCGTCGAGGCAGCGTTCCACGTGCTTGGGCTGCCGTCGCTGGCGGCGTCGCTGGCTGCGTCGTACACGCTCCCGGTCAAAGCGCCCGTGGAGGTGATGCTGGTGTTGTTGGCGTTGGGGGCACCACCCCGATGGTTGGCAACAGCGCTGGAGACACCCCTGGCCGTAGCAGGTGGTAGCGTCCTCCGTTGACTCCCCGGAACGGGCTCAGGCACGGCAGGAAGTCCACGATGCGAAGCCGTAGAACGCGAGCTCACCGGAGCAGTAGCTGGCGTCGCTCTCTTCCAGCCGATGTGGCCCTGACCAGCCGGAGCTTCCGCTTCTCTGCTGTTCCCCCGTGCCTCGCTCTCCCTCGCCCTTTTATAGCCTTGGCGTTAGTCCACGTAAGCCTTGTCGTCATCTTCTTCCACTTCTTTTCTCCTCCAATCATCTCTCTCCACCGCACCGAATGCTTCTTCTTCATCTTCTTTATTCTTCGGTTAATCCACGTCGTCTTTCCTTTAAAATTTAATCTAGTCCCCTTAATATATGTGACAAGGGCCCCCTCTCTCAAGCGTTTTCCATGAAAAGCTGCTCACGTCATCCTCATCTTCAAGCCATCCAGCCAACCAACTATCTTCTCTGGCGATTCTGGAGCCAGCACACACCACACCGCAGATGTCCAGCACACACCATGAGCACGCCACTAACATAGCACACCAAACTGCGTTTTCAGAACACTAACACACCACTGCCGTTGTCCGTACAGAGTCCTTAATAAACATGTTGGGGTCCACAACACACTCCCTTGTATAATCACATAACACCAACAAAAGCAACAATAACAAGATACATACCAGAGATAAATTAGCACACCAACAAAATATATCCCAGAGACACCTAGAGCTGCTCAGTTGGCTCTATCCGTAGAGAGCTCTAATTTGTAACATATGACCTCCGTTTTGCCTGGCCCGCCCGAAAACATCTCCCCCTTGGTTTGGAGTAGAGCTGTGATCGTCTCATCCCCTCCTGCATTTTTCTCCCCACTGCACGTGGGCACCTCGGCAGCACCACCTGTCTCCTCGGCCACTACCGCACATGCTACCTTGGGGGCGTACCGTATGGCACCCCTTTCTTCGTACTTCTTCAACATCTTTACATTGAAAACCTTCTTAGTGTCGTCTAGCAATAATTCATAATCCATGTCCTTTTTCTTCCGCGTCACAAGGTACGGGCCCTTCCATTGCATCAATAACTTATTATGATCCGTGCTTAGCAGGACGAGAACCATATCGCCCGGATTCAGATTCCTGTGAATGGCTTTCTTTTCATAATATCCCTTACGGCGTTCACGCGAATTTTCCAGGCCTTGATATGCCAGCCTGCATGTTTCCTTCAACCTGTCCCGCAACTCAATAACTTACGTGTATGTTGTCTTGAGATCTGATTCAATCTCTTTATTAGCCCACAGCTCCTTGAGTATTGCAAGTGGACTTCTAACGGTTCTTCCATACAACATATCGAAGGGCGAGAAACCAAGACTCGTTTGCGGTACTTCGCGATAAGCGAACAAAAGAGCTGGGAGATATCTATCCCCATCAGTAGGTCTCTCCTGGCACATTTTCTTGATCATATTTTTGAGGGTGCCGTTAAACCGCTCTACAAGCCCATTAAACATGGGATGGTAAGGCGTCGTCAGTAACTGCCTTACTGACAAAAGGCGGTTAACCGCCTTCATTAGTTCCGATGTTAAGTTCGAGCCCCGGTCACTCAAAACTTCCCTCGGGAACCCATAACGCGAAAACATTTCCACGAGACCCTCCGCCACTTAGATACTGTCAATAGTTCACAGTGGAATAGCGTCAGGATAACGAGTGGCCACGTCAACCAGAGTAAGCACATATCTATTGCCTTTGGCGGGTACTGGAGAGATTGGCCCCACTATGTCAATCGCCACTCGCTGAAACGGTAGGTCGATGGCTGGCATCTTTCCCAGAGGTACGGGCCCAACTCTTCCCTTCGGAACTGCGCGCTGGCACACGTCACATGAGCGAACAAAACGCTTAACGTCACTCTGAACACCCGGCCAAAAGAACTCCTCGGTGATCCTAGACACCGTTTTTTGAACACCCTGGTGTCCGGCCATAATGGCGTCATGTCCTAAGCGTAGTACGGTCTCTCGCATATGTCTTGGTAACACCAGCTGTTGGGCCCGCCTTCCTGAACTAAATATGCACTCCCTGTGCAGAAGACCATTTACCAATTGATATTCGCATGTCGTACGACTCTTCTTTCTTTTCACGTTTTTCCCCGACTCTTTCCAAGCAGGCCTTCAGGCTCGGGGCTTCTTTTTGCCTAATTGCAATTTCGCCCGGTGTTACGCTCAGGCACATCGTAACAGGAGTAGAGAGCGGACGCTGCGTTGCTCGGGCTATCGCTTGAGCTCTTGTCTCCACTGCCGACGAGAAACAGACTGCACCCGTCTGAGTTGTCGCGGGCCTTTCTTTCTTTGGATGTTCTTCAACGTCGAGCATCCTCCACTCGGGATCGGGGTCTTCGACATTTCTTGCACCCGTAATGTTTCCCAAGATAAGATCGTAGATGGGTTGGTCTACGCATTTTGCCACTACCTGCCCCGTATAATATGGCGTGGACACATGAATCCTTGCTTCAGGAAGGTACCTTACTGTGCTATCTACAAGAGTGACGTCCGACGCTTCCCCTGTAAGATCCTTGTCCTTCACCAGGCTTCTCCGAACCAAGACTGTGTTGGCTCCGCTGTCTCTAAGCACCAATAAAGGACGGTCCCCTATTTGCCCAACCACCACCGGCATTGCTGCTTTCGGCAGTGTGTTCCACTCACTGCCTCATTTTCCAGCGGCGTTTGCTCTCTTTTCAGTTGTGGAACTTCGGGTGGCGTGACAAGTTCTACCCTAGAGTCGACAACGCATGCAGCTCGGTTCTGCGTTCTGTGTCGGCACTCATCCAGAGTATGACCCTCCTCTTACAACCTTGACACACAACCTTTGTTTTTTGGGCAGCGCTACTTGTCCGACAGTCAGCTGCACGATGTCCCACTTTGCCGCAGAGAAAACACCTTACCGGCGCCTTAGATGCACCGCCATAAGCTCTTGGTTTTGCCGCATCTGTCTCTAGGACCTTTTGGGTTTCCTCCTTTGCCTTACTCAAATTTCTTAGCCCTTGAGCCTCGAGGAATTGGTCTGCAGTGTCGGCGAACTCTTCCAATGAACACAACTTTCTTTCAGGGATAGCGCTAGCTTTGAGCTGCAGAGCGCTAAAAATTGCTTTGTGACCAGCTTGTCACGCGCCCCTTCAAAACTCTTTTCTGTGTTTGACATATCAAGACATCTATCAAAATAGTTGGTCAGCCTGCAGGAAAACTGCTTAGCGGTTTCCGAATCCTCAGGTTTCGCGGTGCGAAATCTCTCACGAAAACCCTCTGCCGTAAGCCTGAATCTTTGGAGGAGCGCCTTTTTGACTCTCTCGTAGTCCATGGAATCAGCAGCAGGGATCCTTCCAAACGCATTCAGCGCCTCTCCGACTAAACACATGCTCAATGCCGTGGCCCATTCACTGCGCTCCCAGCCTTGCCCCAAAGCTATCCGCTCGAATTGTCGCAGATATGCATCCAAATCATCTCTCTTGTCATCAAAAGGAGCCATCAGCTTTCTTGGACAAACTCTAGACGGTCTAGGAGATTCTCTACCCGCTAAGGAACGCTGATCATTGTCCGTGATCTCCTCATATCCTCCCGCGACATGCGCCTGTTTCCACAAAATAAACTCCTTCTCCCGTTCTATCCTTTTTTTCTCCTGTTCTTCTGCCTCGCGAGCTCTTCTCTCTGCCTCGCGAGCTCTTTTTTCCTCTCGCTCTTCTGCCTGGTGGTGGTAGTGGTTTTTTTTATTAAATTAATAGTAAAAAGTAAGGAAAAGATTTTTGCCAGCCCCGGCATCTGCCATCGATACTGAAGCACCTGAGCTGGGGCAGCGGAAATAAAGGATAGCAGGCATAATGGATAAATTAAATGAAAGAGGTGAGGGGCAGGAAGAGAGGTTAGGGGGACAAGTAATATATACAAACTATTTACACAATAAGAAATGTGTCCAGG
The DNA here is from genome assembly GCF_052857255.1 of Amblyomma americanum. NCBI lineage: Eukaryota > Metazoa > Arthropoda > Arachnida > Ixodida > Ixodidae > Amblyomma > Amblyomma americanum. Next base: position 12,406,314 of record NC_135500.1, read on the forward strand.
TTGTGCCCGCAATTAGTTCATTTTAGAGGAATTAAAACACACGCGGACAGCACTGTGTTGGCTACAACTGGAGTGGGGCGTCCAGTTATTAATCGTTCAAGGTAGAACTCGCGGAACGTTCGGTCACTGCGTGTAACTACGTGTCGGAGAACAGACGGGACGTCAAGCCAGTGTGTTCGAGGAATGCACAGAGGCTCACCAAGAGCTCTTTTTTTCCCTCTCGCTCTTCTGCCTCGCGAGCTCTTCTCTCCTCCCGCTCTTCTGCTTCGCGAGCATCTGCGCGTGCTTGCGCCCATTCTTCTCTCTGCCTTTTTGCCTCTTCTTTCTCCGCGTCTCAGAGACGCATCGCCTCTTCCTTGATTAACCCTAACTTGAGCGCCAGCTCTAACGTTTTTGCCAAATCCATACTTTCTGCCGTCGAGAAATCGGAAAAATCCGAGAAAAAGCAAAAAAGAAAAGGAAATGAATCCTGGCACAGGCTCGCCACTTTGTCACGGATCTCTCCGGAAAACACTCGGACCGAAAGAATGGACAAGGCGACAGGTGTACACACACAGACGCACATTTAATGTCCCCTACGTGACACAAAACTAACACAAAACACAGACTATAAATACACACGACCCGGGCACACTGCTACCAGCGTCTACTACTAGCGTCCTACTGTTAGTGGTCGGCGTTCGTGCTCACGGTTGGTTCGGTGCGGCTGCGGCGTTGTATGGATCCAGTAGCCGGCGTCGAGGCGGCGTTCGACGTGCTTGGGCTGGCGTCGCTGGCTCCCTCGTACAAGCTCCCGGTTCAAGCGCCCGTGGAGGTGATGCCGGTGTTGTTGGCGTTGGGGGCACCACCCGGATGGGTGGCAACAGCGCTGGAGACAGCCCTGGCCGTAGCAGTTGGTAGCGTCCTCCGTTGACTTCCCGGAACGGGTTCAGGCACGGCAGGAAGTCCACGATGCGAAGCCGTAGAACGCGAGCTCACCGGAGCAATAGCCGGCGTCGCTCTCTTCCAGCCGATGTGTCCTCGACCCGCCGGAGCCTCCGCTTCTCTGCTGTTTCCCCCGTGCCTCGCTCTCCCTCGCCCTTTTATAGCCTTGGCGCTAGTCCACGTAAGCCTTGTCGTCGTCTTCTTTTCTTCTCCACCAATCACCTCTCTCCACCTCACAGAATGCTTCTTCATCTTCTTTATTCTTCGCTTAATCCACGTTGTCTTCTTCACACCTCTTTCCTTTAAAATTTAATTTAGGCTCCTTAATATATGTGACAAGCCCAATGTGTAAACATGAGCGCTGTTGGCACCTGCTCTTCTAGTATGAACAGCTACTGCATGAAGCGGAAGCAAGTTCACTGGAAAATTCAACTCGTCTTCATTGCCCTTGCGCCTTCCTGGGCCAAGCCAGGCGACACTACAAAGATTTGAAATCGGATTCCCGGCGACAAGTCTGGTTGCGCCTTGTGTGTTATGTTTATTCGCTCTTCGTCTTAAGAGACGAAGATGGAGAGTGAACAGTCGTTTTTCAAAGGTCATAAACTAGCGCATGAATAGGCGTTACTCGTACATATCTCTTTACTACTAGACAAGCTGTTGCAGCCCTATGTGTGAATCTTATCGCCGTTGGCACCTGCCGTTTTTGTATGCTCACCAGCTGCGTGAAGTGCAAGCAAGTACCTCTGGAAATTCAAATGTTCTTCGCTGTCCTTGCACCTTGCTGGTGCCAAGTCAAGATAATCTGAAAAGTTCTGAAACCCGAGTCCTGGCGAGAAGTTCGGCTGCGCTTTGTGTGTCGTATTTGTTCTCTCTCCGCCTTCCTCTCTTAAGCGCACAGTTTTTATTCAAAGCTCATGAACTAGCTCGTCAAAAGGTGTTGCTCGAACATATCTCTACTACAAGCCCTTTTCAATCTTTACAATCCAGGCAGGCTGCTGCAAACCTATGTGTAAATCTGAGCGCTGCTCGCACCTGCAGTTCGCGTATGCTCAGATCGTGCACGAAGCGGAAGCAAGTTCACTGTGAAATTCAACTCCTCTTCGGTGCCCTTGCGCCTTCCTGGGCCAAGTCAGGCGAATCTACAAAGATTTGAAATCCGATTTCCGGCGACAAGTTCGATCGCACCTTGTGTGTTGTGTTTGTATTCTCTCCGTATTCGTCTCTTAAGCGCACAGTTGTTTTTCAATGGTCATGGACTAGCGCGTGAAAAGGCGTTACTCGAACATATCTCTTCTACTACGAGCCCTTTTCAATGTCTTCAATCCAGGCAATATGCTGCAGCCCTATGTGTAAATTTCAGCGCCATTGGCACCAGTCGTTCTAAGAAGCTGTATAAGAAGTTTCTCCGCTGCCCTGGAAATTAGTTGACAAGGGTACCCGTTCACACGTAACCTGCTTGCTTGCGCCAAAATGCTCTCCCCCGTCCTTTCATGGCAAGATTTCCTGAGAGCTGATTGCAATCAGGAAATGGCAATGCCCTCCTTTGTGAGCTTAGAATGGCCAGACCGGAAGTTTAGCAACGGTTTGCCAGTCCTCGCCACACAATGCCAAATCCAAAAACTGGAGTTCTCTGTTGCTGGGAACCTCAGTTGTGAACATTAGCCCACGCCCACATTCCTTAAAAATCTTCAGAACGTCGACCAGACTTCTTAGACAGCTTAAGAATGGGGCTCAGCCGAAAGAAGGCAAAAAGAAGAAAAAGCCGGCTGTTGTCCCGTATGCACACTGCTTGTGACATGGGCTGAAAAAAGTTGCAGGCAGATACGACATTGATGTCGTCTTTTCTGCGCCTAAAAAACTTAGCACAGTGTGCAAACAGGTCAGTAAGAGGCACGATGGCAGGAGGAATGTTTGTCAGGTTCGTCATGTGTCGCCGTCTATACCTTGCGAGTTGGGGGTGGTATATCAGATCCCCTTCTCTTGCAGTGCCATGTGCATTGGCCAGACTGGCAGGTGTGTGAACAACGTTCTAATGGAGCATGAGAACACACGAAAAATGATCCCCTTTCCCACACAGGCTCCCACTGCAGGAAATGCCGATGCAAGCATGAGAAAGATTACGCAAAAAGGAGAGCAGAAGGTGACCCCTTGCCCAGTCGACTTTTCGATGCAAGGAGTGCAAATGCGTTTCTGATTACAAGAACACGCGCATCCTGTTCCGACAAAGCAATAAACTAACACGCGAGGTAACGGAGGCCTTCTATATTCACCACAACGGTACAATGTGCATCAGCAGCCCTTATATTGTATTATCCGAGAGGGAATTGAGTTATCTGGCCTCCCACGTGCCTTCCAGATAACTTTTCTTGTCTTGATAAGTAGTGCAATGTCTCTATATATACGCCTTTCGTCCTTGAATAACAGACAAGTTGAGAGCAGCGCTTGTTTGTGTTAGTCTTTTGTCTCGTGTCCAGTTCTTGCGGCGCTGTGAAGAAAAATGATGCACACTTACCAACTCGCCCAAATTTCCGCCTTGCTGAACGCTACTCGAGGGTGCTACTCAAACATATCTCCTCTACTACGAGCCCTTTTCAATGTCTACAGTGCAGGCAAGCTGCTGCAGCCCTGTGTAAATCTCAGCACCGGTGGTACCTGCCGTTCTCGTATGCTTATGAAGCGCAAGCAAGTTCCGTTCTAAATTAAACTGCTCTTCGGTGTCTTTGCGCTTTCCTGGGACGAAGCCTGGAGAATCTGCAAAATTTTGAAATGGGAGTCCTGGAGACAATTTCGGTTGCGCTCTGCGACTCCTGGTTATAAATGATCCCCTGTACGAACTGCTGGGCGTCGTACATTCGCGAAATCATGAACTTCCCCTAAACAACGAAGAGCACAAAGTGGATGTCAAGCGAATGAATCGAGGCTGAAGCTCGGAGGCGAACACTATGAGGCCTGCGGCCACAAGACTGACTTCGAAAGGAGCACTGTCGTGGACACCGATCCCCGCCCGCGCCGAAGGCTCTTACTTGAGTCATGGTGTATTTGGCAGATGTTGGGAAATGTTAACCGCTCCCTAGGGACGCTTCACGCCACTGACATCCATGGTCGACGGCCAGTGACACGAGGGCTGGCTAAACGAGGGCACAAAAAAGCAAACGAACTCGCCCGCAGTGACACCTGATGAAGGACCGCGTAGGTTCGGAAACGTGGTGTTTTTTTTTCAGTTTTTGATTGGCGTTCTGTTCCAACTTAAACTGATTGTCTGAGAGCATGTACAGTCTGCGTCACCCTTGTGTATATCGCGCTCGAGGATTGTGCTTCACTCAATTGAACCAAACAGCCAATGGTCTTCAAAAAGTGCCCATGATCCCCTTGCTTCTACGGGGCTATAGTTGCGCACAAGCGTTGCCTCTAAACCGAAGAAGCTGCGACATGGTGTTTATGCAGGGAAGTGCGCCGCTGGAGCGCTATACTCAAGTATGACGCGGACAGTTACAATCGAGCTGCAAATTACAAGCGTACATACTTTAGTTTCACACATCTGATAATTAGGCGCATATGTATGCGTGGTAGCATCTAGCTGCGAGCGGACTTTTCTGGTGCAGGTTGTCCTTCCGTTCCACCTGTTTTGCTCCCTGGCTTTCGCCAGCCTATTCTGCCGCTGTTCTGCCCTCCCCACCCCCACTTCTGGAACAGTAGTTTAAGGCGAAAGCCTTGCATGGCTCATGAGTGGCGTCGACAGGAGGCGTCACGCTTTTACCAATCCAATGCATAGCAATCCAACAAGCCGTATCGCATTCCAACAAAGCCAAGCCGTTATTCATAATCCAATTTATAATCCAAAAAGCCACAAAGTGCGAATTCAGAAAAATAGGAAGAGAAAATTTGGGTCTAGGCGGGAATCGAGCCCGGGCTGGTGGCATGCGAGGCGGGGACGATTTCACAGCGCCACGATAGTTTGACATTTGCAGCTAAGTAAAGGCGCGTCTAGCGAATCCAGAGCTTTCTTAGAAGCGTACATGAGGAATTATGAGGGTATAAATTACAGATGTCACAATTTACCAAATATAAAAGAACGTTTCCGGTAAATTACCTCTTGCTTGGTGTGCCGTCGTGACGCCATCATGCTGCACCCCCCTCGCAATGTACGGCGCCGCAGATGGCGCCATAAAACAAGCACAAATGCTTTCGCATCACAGCACATCAGTTGTCTCAAGTGCCTTCTTAAATTTTTGTTTTCGCTTTTTCTTTCTCCGTTTCTTCCTCCTTTCTGTTCCTAAGCGTTCTCCTTCCTTTCTGTTCCATCACCTGGTCAGTCCATGCCCTTGGTTTTCTTTGTCCATTCCCTTCTTCTTTTTCCCATCTATTTTGGAACTTGTTTGCAATTTTTCCTGCTGCATCCGGGTGGTATCATACTGGTTCCAGCCGGCTGCTACTGGTGTTCTGCTGGTTGCGGTTTCCAGCAAAACTTTTTGCTGCGAAAGGGGCTCTGATGAAGTTGCGGTATTCCTGGGATGTTAAAAGATGCCGCTCCACAAAGATCCTCCAGTTAAATTTTTAATGAAAACAAATTTAAAATGAAATTAAAAGAAAATTTTAAATTCAGTGGCTTCACGCCTTTAACTCTCTAGTGACTTTTTGCACACGCCTCCGCAGCCGACACGTGCGGGAATTCCTGGGGTAGTGTGGCTTCCTGCCACGCCGGAGCGGCTGACCATGGAAGATGCGTGACGCCTGAAGTAATTTAACGAATAGCTGTGTATCAACAGAACAGCCCGCAACGGGGGAGGGCGAGAGCATGATCAAGTCGCCGCCAGCTATGGCGCGTGGGTTGCCTGCTGGCTGCCTTGTTGAGTTCAGTTGTTCATGACGACAGAATGTAGTGACTGAACAAGTTTTATACAATCCTCAAAGATGTTTCAGAGCCCTTTTAATGTTGGACAGCTGTTTTTCATTGTGTGACAAGATGTTCTTCAGTTAAAAGAACTTTGCAGCTTGTGCTGTGCGTACTAAGGATTCAATGAATAGCGTCGGAATTTAATGAAATTCGTTTATTCACCATTATTAGGTTATTCATCGGTTATTGTTCATTGGAACATCGATAATGGTATTAAAATGTGTGTATGAGTTCAGCACGAAAGTTTTGTGTTTTGTAATTTTTATTGTTTATTGTTTGTCGTTTTGTTGTTTAGTGTTTGTTGCAATTGTGTGTGTGCCTAACATTGGGAAATATATATTATAAAAGCCAACAGTCATCCAAACCAAGGAATCCTGTTTCCATTTTTTGTGCTCTTCATCAATGCGACGATTAAATGTAATAGTTAAATGCGAAAACAGCATGGTTCTGGACGTGGTGACATCAGCTCCAATGCACGTGCTATCAGGAGTGCGTCATGGCTCTGTAGTTCTTATGCTTTATATTAGCGATTTGGTAGCAGATCTGAAATATATAACGCTAGACAGTGTCATGTATTGTTGAGTCAAATGCCTTGCCTATATGTCTGCTTTGCAGGCTGACCTAGATAAAGTAACTATCTGGCGGCAGGTGACTCTTACTACCCGTAAATGTTATGATGCAGAAGTACTTGTTGTTGGGCTAGTTGCAACACCTTTGAAGCACCTTTCTGTCGATGACCCCTTTCATAGTAAGAACTCCGATTCGGTTTTAACTAAAATGAGGTCTGGATTGGACAAAGCATCATGTGCGTTCTCTATAGATGTAGAAAACTTGTATTACTCTGTTCCTCACGACGGCCTCTTTACAGCCATTAGTGAGAGCTGTGGTGACCTGCCCTGCAGCCCCTGTGTTTGCTTTCCCGCGAGGCACCGTGCCACAGCAGCCTCACCTCGAGGAGGAACGCATTCCCTTGTCAGTTACATTAACTGGCAAGGGAGGTCGCCAGCGTCGCTACACGTGAGACTGCTTGAAGCCCGCGCGCGGGAGAGTGCATGAGGTTCTTCGGCTGGGATCGTCGGCGCGAGCGGACGTGTCGCTCGCGGCTCCGCTCTTCCCCAGCGGGGCGAGGACGCGGCGGGGAGACTGGCTCCCGTACACGTCCCGTCCAGGGGTGCGGAGTATCCCTAGCGCGGGCGAACATTCGCTCGGAATCTTGCTGGTGAGTCGGACGACCTTGATTCATTAGCTTACCTTGTTGCTAGCTGGCGTTATTGTTGCTGTAGCAATAAATGCCTGTTTGTGTCAGCCAATGTGTCGTTTCTTTGTTCCCTCAGAGCAAAGCACGCCGTGGTTGGCGTGCGCTCGGTAGCGTACGCGATCACGGGGTGGGGTCCGGGCGGCTTTGAACCGTGTCAGCCGCGATTGAGTGGGGAGAACGTATTTATCTCCCCAAGTCAACCCCACATCTGGCGCCCAACGTGGGGTCCGCTCTTGGAACATTGGACGACTGTCGGTTCGGTTCGAGGAACGCTCTTTGTCCGGACTTGACAAGTGCTATGCCTAGAGTGAATTTTGATCGCTAGGACCTGCGGCATGCTTTCTTGAGTGCGAGGTGTATTGCGCTGCAGCATGTTTTAACTTTTCGACTTGCTCAGCACATTTTCCCCTGGAATTTCTTCGCGAGAATCACTTGGTCCGCATCGAGGGAGCGCGAGGCCTAGCGCCCACGGACTTGCCGAGCCCGAAGCGAGTACGGAAGCCGCGTGAGTGGTCCGAGTTTCTGTATATATTTTCTCTATTGTCTCTTTCTCGACTCTGGGAGTCGCGGCTCCGGGAGCCGCGTGACCTGGGACCACGGGTGCCGCTACGAGCTCGCTGGTATTGCAGCTCGGCACTGGGCGTTACGACACCGTCCGATACGGTGGGCGGCGACCGCTCAGAAGCTGCTTTGTTCAGTGAGCGGTGTAAGACCACCCCACAAAGCGGATGTCTCCTCACGGCTGCACGCACATAACCTGTTTCAGGTCTTTTTTGTGTTTATGGTCGTTGTCAGTGGTAGTCAGGCCTGATTCTTTTTGGAGCTGCCTGCACCACGCCAGAAGAGGCACGACTACTGGACTGTGTTATTGAGAGGGGGCGCACTTTGCTGCCCGCCCGTTTTTTTGCAACCTCGCACGAACTGAGCAGTCTTGTTCAACTCAAGAAAGGGCTTTGTTCACTCGAACTTTGCGTTTGCAGAGACGCCCGACACGTTTTGCTAGCGAGGTAGGCATTGTGCCACAAGGCCCCTGCGGATGCCGTTTCCCCTCCCGTGACCTACGTCAAAGGCACGCCGAGAGCGTTTCAGCAATTTTGCAGATCCGGTGGAGCCCCCCCCCCCCCCCCCAGGCCTACTGTCCGGTGCACATCGTCTCGCTGCCACCTGCTGCGACGGAGCGGTCTGTATCCTGTTCGCCGCATCCATCCGGGGCAGCTGTGGCGAGACCAGTCAGCAGTCACCTCCGGCTGCTCCTGCTGCCCTGGCCACCACTGCAGAGTCCAGGCCTGCAGCTTTCCCGCCGGCCTTCTATTCGCGGGCCTGCAGACACAGTAGTCCGCGGGCCATGCGAGTCGTCCCAGCGGAGACCTTCACGCCGCCTTCGGAACCCCGCGGAAGTCTGCGTGGACGCTGACGGCGTGACTTCTGCTGCAAGACGTGCCTCAAGGACATGAAGACCAGGCGACTCCTCCATAGCATGTACTTTCAGGCGCGTGCATCTATTTAAGGTTGGGGGATGTGAGGACCTGCCCTGCAGTCCCCTGTGTTTGCTTTCCCGCGAGGCACCGTGCAGCAGCAGCCTCACCTCGAGAAGGAACGGATTCCCTTGTCAGTTACATTAACTGGCAAAGAGAGCGTCGCTGCGCGAGAGACTGCTTGAAGCGCGGGAGACGGCATGAGGCTCTTCGGCTGGGATCGTCGACGCGAGCAGACGTGTCGCTCGCGGCTCCGCTCTTCTCCAGCGGGGCGAGGACGCGGCGGGGAGACTGGCTCCCGTACTCGTCCCGTCCGGCCTACGGAGTATCCCTTGCCCTAGCGTGGGCGAACATTCGCTCGGAACCTTGCTGCTGAGTCGGACGACCTTGATTCATTAGCGTACCTTGTTGCTAGCTGGCGTTATTATTGCTGTAGCAATAAATGCCTGTTTGTGTCAGCCAATGTGTCGTTCCTTTGTTCCCTCAGAGCAAGGCCCGCCGTGGTTGGCGTGCGCTCGGTAGCATACGCGATCACGGGTGGGGTCCGGGCGGGTTTGAACCATGTCAGCCGCGATTGAGTGGGGAGAACGTATTTATCTCCCCAAGTCAACCCCACAGAACAAAAATTATTTGATAAAATAAGGTTTCAGAACGCTATTGTAATCACCAGTGACCATTTTATTGTTTTGCTTTAATTTTACCAGCAATCCAATGTCATTGATTTTAACCAGAAGTTTTATTTGGTTTGGTTTATAAGGGTTTAACGTCCCAAAGCGACTCAGGCTATGAGAGACGCCGTAGTGAAGGGCTCCGGAAATATTCACCACCTGGGGTCCTTTAACGTGCACTGACATTGCACAGTACACGGGTCTCTTGAATTCCGCCTCCATCGAAATTCGACCGCCACAGCCGGGATCGAACCCTCATCTTTCGGGCCAGCAGCCGAGCGCCATAACAACTAAGCCACCGCGGCGGCCAGTTTTATTTGCAAAGAACTGGAATTTGCATTGGCTCATCTGTAGCCCCCATTTTAACTTACACCTTTTTAGCTTTTATTGACCAGCGTATTTATGCGCAGTTAAACCGGACACGTGTAAGACGGGGTTGTCACTTTGTTGATGATTATTCTATTCTTTTTGACCCGTCTACCTCTTTTAACTTTAAGCTGTTGCTGATCTTCGTAACATTTCTAGAGACCCAAGGCCTCGCCTTCACTTGGGAATTGCCGCAAGCGGGCAAGATCCAGTTTCTGGACGTTCAGTTTGATTTCACTGGCGTAGATCATGTGTGTTGGGTGTATAACCCCCGCTCTAAGAAAAGCCTCACGCCGTTCAGCGGTGCCCATTCTAAACTGGTGCAAGGATTCGTATTGCCAAGGCGTGCTTACACGCTGCTCTCTCAAAATCATGTTCTCACTGCGTGCAGGCTGGCTTTGAAAAGCAACTTCTGAGATTAAACACGGCTGGTTATCCCTGCCTTGTGATAACCGCTGTTTGTGAAGCCTTGCTGCAAAAGATTAAACTCTCTTCAAGCGGTGCTCTACCAAGCAAGCAGCGAGATAAGAGGCCTGTGGCGGTGATTTCGTATATGCACAAGATAGCGTACAACATCAAGAAGATTGGGGGTCGTTATGGCGTCAATGTGGTGTTTTCGGCACCGTGTAAGCTTGGCAAGTTATGCTCCATGATGGTCAAACAACCCTCGAGGTGCGCTATAGAGCATTGGCAGCGTTATACGGAATGCAGGTCTGAGGTCATCTACGAGATACCGCTCAAGTGTGGGCGTGTCTACATTGGGCAGACCGGCCGTTGTTTCAACGAGAGAGCGAGTGAGCACAAACGGACAATAAAAAACATTGAAAAGCGGAACCTCCCTGATCACTGCCGCGATAGTAGAGATTGCGGGCCGGTGCTGGAAGAGGCAAAGTTTATCCGCAAGGGCAGAGAGCGAGTTGAAAGGGAAGTCTTCGAAGTATTTCACATACAGAAAGATGGGCCCACGTGCATCAGCATAATAGAGAGAGACGGGCTAGTTGGTGACTATAAGTAGAATGCATCTTGAAACCGCGCAAAAAGGCAAGGGACGCGCTTTGTCCTGTTGGTTTCTTCCTCGTTCCTTGTCCTTTTTGCGCGGTTTCAAGATAAGTGCATAAGCACTTCGTCGGTCAAACTCAGCGGCCGGTAACTGGACATTTTAGACGATCATGTGTAGATCCTGTCATCCAATCTTGTTATCATGTTCGTAAATGTTTCATGCCTTGTTCTGTGAGTAGCAATTCTCTGGATTTTATGCTTAAATGTAATATTTTTCTTTACATATTTTTTTTCTTGTTATCATGTCCTTGCTATGATAACGCACTGGTGACGATAATGTACTGGCATATAAAGGTGGTGTTTTCCGCAATAAACTCAGTTGGTAGTAGGCGCTCTTTCTGTCTCTGTGTCTTCCTGTATTTGTTCCCTTGCGCCATTCAACTTCATAATGTTATGTTGTGCAGTTTACCAAGAACCCCAGTGTATATAACATAAATAATATTGAACTTCGAACCACAGAACTTGTTAAGTATCAAGGAGTTACGTTTATGAAACGCTTGACCGGCGCAATCCCATTGACATAGTTAGCGCGCAAGCTTGCAGTCTCCTCTACTTTTTCGATCGAAATTTTAAGTCTCCGTCATCACTGAAAGCAAACTTGTATTTGACTAGCATTAAGCCTATTTTAGGATATGCATGCGTAACCTGGCATCCATACACAAAAAAACCTCATAGCTAAAACAGAACGCGTCCACAAACAAGCAGCACAATTTGTAACAGGAAATTATAATTTTACAGTTAGATAATCCGAAATATTTCAGGGATTGGGTTGGGAAACTGTCTGGTCACGCAGGAAAATAATAAGATTAAAATTACTTCAAAAGATATACGGGAACAAAACAGGTAATGACAAAACAGCGCACATAAAGGAGCCGCATTAAGTCACCTCTAGGCGAGATAATGCTGGAAAAATTAGGCATTATCACTGCCGCATTAATGTATTTAAATATTCATTTTTTCCGAACGCAATTAGTGACTGCAACCAGCTCGCAAGCGAAGTGATGGACGTGCCTGATGTTGAAAATTCTATTGAGAGCCTTATTCATTTAGTTTTTCTGTATTATCATATTTTAGCCTATACTACAGTGTAAGCTGTTCTTATGTATTTCCTGTTTATTATACGACATTGTTAATGCAATCTGTATGTTTTCCAATAATTTTGATCTTAGTGCTGGTCGTTGTTCACTCATTTATTCATGTGCGTTATTGCGAACTTTATGCCATTATGTGACACTCATGTACTAAACTCTACAGTAATGTCTTCTGACGATGTAGGTATTCTGAATAAATAAACCAACAAACAAATAAATAAATAGGGTAGCCTGCCCTCACAAACAATTCTGCCAGCTCACTCCGCGGAGGCTTGGATCCAACTTCTCGCAAGGCCCGTGAAGAAAAAAACAATACTGGCACTCGTCTCGTGAGCACGAGACCTACCCCCCCTCCTGGGGGTCACACTCGGCCCACATGACCTAACTCCCAACCCTCAAGTGGCAAACAGAGTTATCTCTCTGACCATAACTATGACCTAACTCCCAACCCTCAAGTGGCAAACAGAGTTGTCTCTCTGACCATAACTGAGCGTGCCCTACACGATGGCGACGTCTATACTTGGCCATTGCCAAAATGCTCGACCTTTATGTATAACCATGGTTGATCATGCCGAACTTTTTCCACTGCGGAAGGAATCGTGCACCGGGAATTCGTTCATCCCCGAGATACGATGAAGGTGAATTTTACTCGGAGGTTTTGAGGCGACAGAGACTGTGGAGTTCCCTATCACCTCAGTGTGCTCCGCCTCACACAGCTTTGGCTCGAACCCCCCGCCTTTGTTCATGGACCCATGTTTCTTTCAGTGCGAAAGCACTCATCCAGAGTTTCAGAGCCGAGTAAAACCGCATCTTGTGTGTGCACCACAGCAGCGCAGAAAAAAGAAGCAAAAAGAGAATAAAGAAACTAGATACCCGCATAGTTGAGTGCCCCCAAGACGATGGTGAACCCCAAATTTGTCTTAGCCACCCCCAAAATTTGGCCCAGACCACCAGCCAAATATGACCTCGGCCGATTTGGACCAAACGGACCAAACGGGAGATAATTGAGGTCGGTTTCATTAACAAGCAACAAGACGTCTGCGTCAGTACACCCTCAGTAGCCCTGTTCGAAAAAGAGTTTGAGTTTCTCTCCGATTAACCGTGGTTCCTTACGCGGCTCCTTTTCACAATCCATTGTTTTCGCCACTGCTCTATTTAAATATTGTTGGGACGCTACTTCTATTCTTTTCTTACAGTCTTCATCCCCCTCTTAGCTTTAGCCATCATTGCTTTTTTAGGTCGGTTTTATGGTTAGTCCTCATCCCCCTTTTAGGCCGTGTTCATTGTTGGCTAGAATCGCATCATTTTAGGCCGTGTTCTTCGTTGGCTTCCATCGCTCGCTTTTAGATTGTTAATTGTTTTCCCATTCCAACCACCCTTTCACTTCATTCTCATTATGCCTGTCCTCACGCCTCTTTCCGAGATTTTATTGTCTATTTTGCGTCTTTGCCTTTTGCTTTTTATTGTTTTTATCTTTTTATCCCTGTCGTCGCCGGCCGCACAGGACTGCCGGTGTGTGTAGATAGTTTTTTTTGCCAAGAGTTGTTATTGCGCCCCTTCCCCCGCCCCCTCTCCCTTTCGCTGCCAAGTCTTGATTTCGGTGTGAATGGGGGTGTGCCTGATGTCTGGCCAACCGGAGTGGGTCGGACACCCTTGTGTCTTTTGTGTCTGCATGGTGTGGGTTCAAAAAATGCGCCTGCGCGCTGCCCCCGCTTTTTCAGTTCTTTTGCTTCGAATTGCGCATGCGCCCTTTAATCACTGCTATTCTCGGGTCACTGTAGAAAAGCGTGCGGATCCCCTTCCCTTGATATTAAAGTTGTTAGTTCAGCGCACTGTGTGTCACGTCCTCCTTTCGTCCGTCGTCTGCCAGCGCTTCAGAGTTCACAATGTCAAACCAACAAGCCCAGCAACACAACCAGCTCATTGAGAAAAAAATTGGATTGGATTGGAAAGGTGCGTTACAGTGGAATTAATAAATATTTTCCAATATATATCCCCCTAATCGTCAGAGAACAAAATATTGCGAGCGCAGGTGTTCAGAAAGTTCCACTTTTAGTGGCTTCCACTATGCATTTCAAGATTCTTTCAAGATGCCAGTCTTGTTTCTTTCCATCCTGCGAAAACTGCTTTGCAAGCCATGCGGATTGGTAATAACAACATCAACAGTCAATAAAACACGGTGAACCTAAATGCCCCAGGTTCATCATCTCGAAGTCCACAATATTTGAAATTCAGTTTATGGTCAAAGCTGCCACTGAAATGCCCAGGCGTATTTATTTCTTTGGTGGCATAAACTTTCAAACTGAAATACTAAAGAAGAGAGTGGGTTCAAGCACAGTAACGAAAATAACATTTAAACAACTTCAGTGTGTTGAGTGTATGCCAAGAATGCTTGCTGTAAATGCAAAAAGGATTTGCAGCCATGCAATCTTTTTGGACAAAATGACAGAGGCTAGGCGCGTCTGTTGAATTCCGACACTATACATATAAAGTTGCACATCACACCGGTTAGAATTCCTGCACCACTTGCACAGCAGATAAGAAGCACAAAATCAAGAAAGGACATCCACACAGTGAACTGGACCGTAGGGGCATACGCTATTCCTTTCTTGTTGCTCTTAATAAATTCTAGGACAAACAAAGACAAAACTCTTCTGTAGTCACCGCCTGAGGCGCTTAACCAGCAGAGGGCGAGGATTGAACAAGAACACTCAACAAATGCCATCCACTGAAGCGGAAAAGCACACTGCTATGTGGTCACACTGCTAAAGATAAGTTACCACCAAGAAGTGCACTCTGCTGTTGACAAGACCGCAGTGGACTCAACACCTGCTGCATGTTTTTGCCATTTTCACTGTTGTCAACTTCGCAGTGCCTCAACTAGATCTGAAAGCAGTCAAAATAAACAAGTGAAATAATTATAAGCAGGGAAAAGTCCCTAATAAGCGAACAAAGCATTTCTCAACCACATAAAAAACAACGTATGTTATCCTTTCGACCGCCACTCCAGAACGGTGAAGCACGCGGCTGCTCCGAAAACATGCCTTCAGATTCGGTGCTTCACACACATTACAGGGTGCGTGAACACGTCACTAGTGATAGGGTCCATCGAGATGCCCAGCAGATGGTGGCAACAGCAGCTGCCTCAGCTGGCCCTGCACGTCCGCAGTGAGTCGACTGCTGTACGCTCCCGAGAGCAGCTGGGAACACCAGAGGGAAAATTATTTGTAATGTGCCCCAGAGCAAAGGTAAAATTCTTGAAAGATAAGGGCGCAACTGGCAAAAACAACACCATGTGTAGTGTAAAACGAGTTAGTGGCAAGCATAGAAATTAAGGTGCTAGTCATACATCATGCAAGGGGCACAGGAAGAGAGCACAGGCCTTTACGAACCATGTGATCTGCAGATCCTTAAGTGAAGCCCCCCCCCCCCTCAAAAAAAAGAAATAATAGAAACTGTTATTCCGCTGACAGCATGGTACTTAATGGCACTGTAAACAATTCCTGCAATACTACTCTGCACCGTTAAATATTGATGTAAAATAGTAAGCATACACGTAAAAGGAAAAGAGGTGCTTATTATGGCACAAACGATGGAAGCCGACAGCCACCGAAACCAAGGAGCATAGGGAATGCCATTTTTTTTCAATCTGTAGTTTTTCATCTGCCGGAGATAAATAAAAGCAGGACAAAGACAGCCACATGCAGCCGGTGGGATCCGAGCCCACGACCTCCGAATTTCGCGTCCGGTGCTCCACCATCTGAGCTACGGAGACGGCTGTTCAATCTGCTTCTTCCGGGGGTATTTGTGTAGTGTAAGCTAACCTTGAGAGTTTCGAAACTAGGTAAATTACACCTTGGCTCAAACAAATTCACTCAGAGAAAAGAGACAACGGAGAGGCGCCTGCCCTTCGTCTCCTTGTCTGTGTGAATTTATTTGAGCCAAGGTGCATTTTTCAGGTTTCACATGTAAACCAACTAGCGCAGCAACATGCCTTCTAACCTTGAGAGTGTTCACGTGCGCTACGCTCGTCCATAGCGGCGGACGCCCTGTGTTACCGCGAGTGCCACGTAGGAACGTGGTGGAATGGTGAGAGCGGAAGCTGTGCTAGAACCCTCTTATGCTACCTATGGCATCAAGACTGCCAGATTCGAGGCCCTCGTTATACTCTTAAGCGTGCAAGTGAAGGGAAAAGAGGTGCTCGTTATGGCATAAATGACGGAAGCCAACAGCCAGAAGTACGTGTTTGCAAGACGCACAAGTGGCGTAGGCAAGCTTTATGAAAAATACTAACAAAACTGCAAAATATGAGTTACAAAATGTGTCAAAACAAATAAAAAACAAAAGGGCAATTAAATAAGGCTAGCTTTAAAACCTTGTAGGTCTCCGAACAGAGTGGCAGTGTTAAGCAAATTTATTTGGGCTCAGGCACACTGCCATAAATATCTGCGGGAGGGACTCAAGGTTTGATAGTTTATTGGGTTGTTTATCATTTACGCATACAGAAAAAAAGCGAACGGAAAGGCTCCGAGCCTGACGAAGGCTTCCCTCCGCATACAGTTTCGGCAACATTACAGTAAAATTTAGAAAACATATTTGTAGATAAGTCAATACAAATTTGTGTCATGCAGACTCCTACGTATATAAATATACACCAATACATACAATAGACTTATTACCGTAGAGAAGACGAATAATATGAACACTGATGCAAAGCTAAATCTTCTTGACAAACATCCACACAGATAAAGAAGGTGACAACAAAACAAGAAATATCGCAGTTTGCTGACGCTGTACACAAAAAACGTCTCTGGTAGAGAATTCTTTCTCGACAGTGCTTTTACTGATTTCTTTCTTAATTCGCCTGCTGAAATCGACATTTTGTGAGAGATTATTTAAAAGTAGGTGACGTTTTCTATCGAGCAGAAGGATGGAGGGGGCCTGCTAGGAAGCAAATGTCCAAAAAGAGAACTGTCACGTTGTCTTCCCGCCTTCACGTTGTCTACATCTATCTCGGGGAAAGTAAGCAGCAATGTCGGATGCATGGCTTCGTTTACCGTGTCCAGATCTTTGAGATCCCTCAGTCGATCGCGTACATGGCACGGACAGCCGAACGGACTTTGCACAAACTCTCGCTGAAACTTGGCAGTAGCAGACGCGATCATCGCATTTCAGAGTTTAGCTGGTGTTCGCGCAGTTCTTGCCCGTTGTAGATTTCGCTGCTCTTCAAGGCTCGCAGTTTCGGCGGCCTAATGCCGTCGCTTCTTATTCGCGAGTTCTTCACTGCTTTTAGCCACCTACTCGAGATCTGCAGAGTCACTCTGGCGCCGTCTCCTTTGTTTGTTTGTTAGCCTATCAAAGGATGGAACATACCAACACTGGGGGATCGGCCAAGAATCGGGTGACTATTCACCTGTATTCATATAATTAAAAGGAAAAGCACGCGGGAAAGCAACAGAGCGAAGGCCCTGGGCATATACTATATGGCGCATGGGGCATATACTATATATATATATATATATATATATATATATATATATATATATATATATATATATATATATATATATATATATATATATATATATATATATATATATATATATATATACTTCGCTCTTCAACTCAACAAAAAAAGTCTCCATTGACCGCCTTCCCACAGTGCGACAACGTGACTAACAGCCTTAACCCCCTTCCTTCCTCCCCCTCCCCCACGCCTTTTGCATCACAGCTTTCATTCCTTTGACCCCCTCCTCCCTCCACACTTAAAGACCCTAGCTACTGACCTCAGTCACGCTTGATGAAGGAGCCGAGTCGGCTTCGAAACGTTGGGTTAAAATTAAAGTTTTTGGTTGGAGATGTGCAGTTCATTATAAGCATTCAAACCCAACCTGACAGCCAAATCTGTCAAAATGATTAGTTTTCTAGTTCATTTCTGCATTCTTCACAAACAGGTTTGTCTTGTTTTGTTCGCAGGAAGTTGTGCGTAAGGTGCCTGTTGCATATTCAGAGACGGCATAAAATCAGTTCCTGGTGTACACATATCTTAAATTCACCTAAAACCGGCTTTACCAAGTGTGGTTTATTATTCACTTCACTGTTCCAAGCTGACTGCCATATTTTCCTTAAAGGGGCTCTGAAACACCTTCCAAGGAGAGGACATCAACTCGCCCAATCACTGCATTCTATTGTCATGAACACCTGAGGCGAATAGTACACTTTTACACGCAGCAGATAACCAACAATCCCGCACGAAAGTTGCCGAGCCCTTCCCGGCGACTTTTTCATGCTCGCACCCTCCTCCGTCGCTCGCATCTACGTATACATGTTGAGAGATGGCTACTGGTTAGATTCTTTCAGACGTCAGGCAGCTACCAAGGCAGCGGCCAATAAGCCGCGTAGCTCCGGCGGGTCAGGAAGCTCTCCCCGGGAGGTGGGCCGGCGGAGAGGAGCGGTGACCTTCCCGCGTGCAAAAAGTGACGAGAGGAGAGGGAAAGGCGCGAAGACGCTAAAATTCAAATTTTGACTACAGATAGCTCTATTTCTACAAAGCGCATTAAAAACGTCTACCTAGACAATATTCGTGAAGCGGCGTGCTTTCACATCACAGGTATACCGCAACATCATTGGAGCCCCTTTCAGAGCCCCTTTAATTTCAGTTGTACTAATTTCATGCAGTCATTAAAGGGTATATTTACTTTTTTATCTCCTTGTCACGAGCTTTAGCAGCACAAAAAATCTGCGCTCTCGTTGCCTTCTATTCCGACATTAGTCGGGACCCTGCAGAGTTTAATATTTTGTCCTCGAGCTGTGGCTGTTACTATGTTGTGTATGATGTCACCAAGTATAGGAGTGATTGCGTTTCTAGAGTGGATACCTTTAAGTACAGTTAAGGAGTCTGTGTAAATGTTACGGTTTGTGAGGTTGTCGTTTATTATTTTTTCTATGGCCGCGCAGACTGCGTAACTTTCTGCAGTGAAGATGGATGCGCACTGTGGAAGTCGTATTGTTTTCTCTGAATTCCCTCGTACCACTGCGCTTCCTACAATGTGGAAACCTGTTTCCCCCCTCCATTTCGATGCGGCCCATCTTCATTGTTTTCGCGACAGCAGACGCAGCGATCGGACGCGTTGCACATCGGCTCCGTCGATTTTTGACTGGAACCGCGGCAATCTGGTGTAACACCTATCAAACCTGTGCGACTGCATCTGTGAAGTCAGCAGGATCCTGGAGACACCGATCTGACCCAGGTACGCCCAATTTTCGGCCATTTCGAGCAACCCTCCGCATCACCACGTAGCGGTCGAGCTAAGCCTAACGGCTTCGGCTCCCCCGCCGCTGGCTGCGGAGACGCCCGCCGGTCAACCGCTCAACATGGCTCTGCCTGAACAACGCGGATACGACCCCACGACTCTGTCGTGGTCGTCTGTCCCTGCAAGCCAACCAGAGGATGGCCCATCCACCATTTCGGCGCAGCAAGCTGCCCTTTTTCAAGTCGTTGAAAGCCGGCGCCGCCGCCGGCAGAACGCACGAGGAGCTGCAACGCCCAAGACTCCTCTCGACAAATCAGCAACGGGAGACGCTCGCGCTCCGTCTTCTAAAGGTCCACAAAAGTCATTTTCACCAGTCTCCAAGTGGACGCCGAAGCCGACGGTCAGGATGAACCCTGACGATTACGTGATCGTGCTGCGGCCACGCAGTACGGTCGCCCTCAAGACAGCATTCCAGCAAGGTGAGCTCGGCGCTGCCATTTCGGAACTCATCGGCAGACAGCATATGAATGCGATTACAATTTCTCCCAATTGGGAGCAAAACATTATCGTCTGCGGCACGCAGAGCCCCGAGGTAGCTCAAAAGCTTCTGACGGACATCCAAATTACAACCAGCAAAGGATCTCTCCCGCTTCACGGACACCTCAAGCTCACCGGTGATGTGTGTCGTGGTGTGATTTCTGTGCATAACCTTGAAACCAGCGAATCCTTGAAACATAGTGTGCAGTGGCGCGGTGGTGATTTAGTCCATGTGCGCAAGCTGGGAAAATCGAATGTAGCTGTGTTGACTTTCGAGGGACGCAGCGTTCCGCGTTACGTCCATTATAATGCAGAACTGACTCCCGTCAAGGAGTATAAAAAAACGGTGCCAGCGTGCTACCGTTGCGGCACACTGGGGCACCGGGTGGACAACTGTCCCACCCCGGTCAAGGAAAGATGCGGCCTTTGTGGTCAAAACGTGGGGCTTGGTACTGAGGGGATGGCCCCCCACGTCTGCAACCCTATGTGCTTAATCTGCGGGGGCCCGCACCTCACCAGCTCCCGCGAATGCACCGCCAAATTCATCAAGCTGCCGCAGCCAGGGCCCAGGACGCCATCCAAGGGAGCCAATTCCGGCGCTACACGGGGAGGGCGGCAGCAAAACAACCAGAAGACGCCACGACGTGGCGTGATGCCTCCCCCAGGCAAGACAGCAACGGTAACGCCACCACCCGGAGCAGCGGAGTTCCCAGCTCTCGGCGCTTCACCTGGCGGAGCCGCCTGCAACCAACCCAAGGTAGGCAGCTGGGCGAGGGTCGCCTCCTCTTCTTCCCCTCCTCCCTCCTCCCCCGCCAGCACCGCCGAGACGCAAGAACTCAAGCGCGAGCTCGCCCTCTTGCGAGCTCAAAACGAAAAACTAGCCAGCGAGCTTAACTCGCTCAAAGCCAAATTCCCTACTCAGCCCGCGTCGAGCGACGAGGAAGAAAATATCACAGACAGGGAGATTCCTACTAATGTGGAGAGTCGCGCCGCGGCCCTGGAGAGCCGGGTGACCGCAATTGAAACACAATTGGCTGACCTCCCCCAAATTATCCACGATACCATTGCGCGTCAGGTGGAGAGTGTCATCGCACAGGTGACCCAAGCAGTAACTCACATTATCCAAAAATGGATAAAAGACAATCCGCGCGTCCTTAAACGCGTAGGGCCCATCAGGGACGATAACCGCCCCTCCAAATTCAACAGAGTTATTCCCGATGAATTTGACTTCTCGGAAGACTCCTCCACGTCTGCGCCGGGCACTAGCGGACTGGGGAGTCTTAACAACGTAACCCCACCCTCTGCCTCCGACCATGGCCCCCAACCCTAAGTCGCGAGCAAGAGCAACTCAGCCGCTTACAATAACGCAGTGGAACTGCCGAGGTCTCAAGAACCGCACGAAGCGGACTCATCTGCGCATCTATCTTGAGACCTTTGAGTTTCTCGTCGCCGTGGTTGCCCTTCAGGAACCCGGCGCCGGTGCCAAACTCACAAACTACACTACATTTCAACACAACCCGCAGACATGTATACTTGTTCACAAGCAGTATACTGCGCAGGAAGTCACGCTCCCCACAACACCGCCTTTCCCATACACGATGGTGTCCGTGCTGCCCCTAAAGCGGTCTGACCCACCTGTACACATTCTAAACATTTACTGCCCACCTAAACTTAAGAACGTCACGTTCAATGAAATTTTCACCCAAGCAATGCAGGTGGCGGGAAGGGATCCCCTTCTGATCGTCGGCGACTTCAACGCCCCGAGCAGGCTATGGGGGTACCCCCGGGAGGAAAGACGTGGGCGGAAGCTTGCGGAACTTCTTTCCACACTTGGACTTACTTTACACACTGATCCCGCCAACCCAACACGAGTCGGAAATTCGATTCAACGAGATACTTGCCCGGACCTCACATTTACACGCAACATACGCCATGCCGACTGGCTGAATACAGAGGACACTCTGGGTAGTGATCACTGTATAATCAACACCACCATTTACATGCGTCCCCTGAAACGCCCACTAACACAAGCTCGTGTACCGGACTGGACGACTTTCCGCACATCTCTACCTATCGTAGATCCCCTCCAGTCGGGATACGACGCATGGTCCAAATCGCTCACGTCTACACTCACGCAACACGAGAAGCAGATACAGCTCACAGAAACACAAACGGACGTGGACAACCACTTGCTCCACCTTTGGGAGGCCCGCCGCAGCCTCACCAAACGATGGAAGAAACAGAAACATAACAGACGCCTAAAGAAACGCATCCTCGAACTCACACAACAAGCAGCGGAATATGCTACTCAGCTAGCCGACACTAACTGGGTGGACCGGTGCAACGCGGCTGCGCGCCAGATGTCTGGCCGCAACACGTGGCGCCTATTCCGCGCTCTCATCGATCCAATACAAACACGCACGGAAACCCAACGCCACTTACATAGGGCATTGCACAACTTTACAGGAACGACAACACAGCTAGCGCACACGCTCAGGGATCGATACCTTTGTACCACTAAGGACCCCCGGCAGGCGGCGTACTCGTATGCAGGCGAAGAGAACGCGGAGCTGGACAAGCCGTTCCAGCTCCACGACCTCCGGGCGGCCTTAAGCAAGATGAAGCGGGGCACTGCACCTGGGCGCGACAAGGTTACGGTCAAGCTTTTGGCCAACCTTCCCGACGCAGCCTACACCGCGCTCCTCAAATACATCAATAGCATTTGGGACGGAGAGACTCCTCTCCCTCTCGATTGGAAATCGGCTCTCGTGACCTTCATTCCGAAGGCCGGCAAACCTATCGATGTGGAGAACCTTCGCCCCATCTCTCTGACGTCTTGTGTCGGCAAGCTGATGGAGACGATGGTGCGCGACAGACTCTCCGATTATCTCGAAACACAGCACATTTTCGCGGACACCATGTTCGGTTTTCGTCCTCACAAGTCAGCACAGGATATACTTCTGCAGCTCCACCACGACATCTTAGATCCTGTCGAATGTCCCCAAAACGACAAGGTGGTCCTGGCCTTGGATCTTAAAGGCGCATTCGACAACGTCAAACATGCAGTAATCCTGGACCACCTCAGTAACACCAACTGTGGCCACAAAACATTCCATTACATAAGTCAATTTCTTACAGACCGTCAAGCCTATATACGCATACAAGATGCGGAACACGGGCCATACACCATCGTCTCGAGGGGAACACCTCAAGGCGCGGTCCTGTCTCCCCTGCTCTTCAATTTGGCAATGCTTCGCCTTCCCTCCAAATTGTCTTCTCTGCCCGGGATACATCACGCTCTTTATGCGGATGACATTACAATCTGGGCCACGCAAGGCAACCTGGGCCACATGGAGTCCTGCCTGCAAGCAGCAGCGACCCTAGTCGACGACTACGCGGCCTACTGCGGACTCCAGTGCGCCCCAGCTAAATCAGAATTTGTGCACTTACGTCCCTCCCCCCGGGACACAACTCCGCTTCGCCTCAGTCTCCCCTCGGGACCGATCCGGGAGGCCAAGGAGATCCGCGTCCTTGGCCTCTTCATACACCACCAACGCAGAGTCGACACCACAATAGCCAAACTTCGCACGGTGGGAGACCAGGTGGGCCGAATGGTCCGCCGGGTCTCAAACAAGCGGGGCGGATTACGAAGCAAGGATGCACTGCGGCTTGCCCATGCTTTCGTAACGAGTAGAATCCTCTACTCAACTCCCTACTTGCACCTGCGCAAACATGATGATGACCAACTGGAGGTCATCCTGCGGAATGTCATCAAGCGGGCTCTCGATCTTCCGATCGCCACGTCCAACCAGAGGCTTCTGGCCTTGGGCGTGGTGAACACATTTCGGGAGCTTCGAGAGGCCCACTTATGCAACCAATACACGCGTCTTGCACAGACCACGTCCGGTCGCCGCCTCTTGGACCGGCTACACATCAAACACGACTACCACATTGAGGAAAGGGAGAGAGTGCCAGAACCCTGGAGACGCGCCCTCCGGGTCCGACCCCTTCCCCGCAACATGTCCAGTGAAGACCATAGCGGTCGTCGCCAGGCGCGCGCGGAAGCGTTGGCGCGATACTATGGTAACCAAGAACATGTGTATTACGTAGACGTTGCCGGCCCACACCACGGGGGGTGGTACACGGCCGCAGTCGTACACAACACAAACACAGTTAACGGGCTCACTTTCAAAGCCTACAGCGCAACACACGCGGAGGAGATTGCCATTGCTCTGGCTCTCACGAATCCCAAGTCAAAACACATCATCACCGACTCGCGAGGGGCCTGTCGGAACTACGAGTTGGGCTGGGCTCCCCCGCTTGCCTGGCGCATACTGGAATATCGCTGTCGATCTGAAGATCCAACTCCACGCAACCTGATTTGGGCCCCCGGTCACCAGGGCCTCCAGGGAAACGAACAGGCCGATCAGGCCGCCCGCGCACTCTCTCCCCGGGCTATCTCCCTGTCCTTGGAAGGGTACTCCCAATCAGACAATCTGGCCATTACATTCAAACAAATCACCGATTACTACAAGGAGGAGCACCGGCGCTACCCGGCCCCTTGTAAGGGTCTGGATCGCGCTGACGAGCGCCTCCTCATCAAAATTCTCACTAACACTGTACTGTGCCCGGCGGTGCTTAAACACTTCAATACATCCTTTGATGGCACGTGCCAGTTCTGTGGGGAGGTGTCTGACACCTTCCACATGGTTTGGGCGTGTCAATCTAACCCATCTATCCCCCCCAACCCCAACCCCACCAGAGAGGACTGGGAGGCGGCCCTGCTCGGCTGTCAAGACCTGAAGAGCCAAAAGGCCTTGGTTCAACGGACGCGGGCGGCGTTGCTTGCCAATGGGGCCCCGGAATAGGGGCTCCACCTAGTACTGTGAGGGGAAAGGGCCAATAGGGTCCTACCCCAATCACCTTTCTGTAAAAAATTTATTGCTTATAAATGTTTTTCACCACCACCACCATCTTCATTGTCGGCCGTCGGGACGGACAGCCCAGGCTGGGCGAGGAGGGAAGTCTCCCTCATGGGGGAAAGGGAACGGTGACGGGAGCGCCACCTGGTAGGTTGCGCGGAATTCCGCGGGACCTGACAGAGTCTCTTCGGGATCCGGCCAGCGTCACGAGCGGTTGCAGCCGCACGCTCTCGTCACCTTCCGCGGCAGGCGCACGGGGATCCGTTGTGCCTTGCCGCTGGACTTTGGTTCCAGGCAGCGAAGCGAGCGCAGCAAACGCGCGCTCTGGTCGCCTTCCCCAGCAAATGCTAGGGAACGGCTTTGCCCCAAGAATGCGGCGCACGGGAAAACCCGGCCGCCATTATCGGCGCATACAAAGGTTCGCTGCCGATACCTCCGAAGTCGCGCCCCTGCCCCAGCCGGTAAGTCGGAAGGCCTTCTTACTTAGCCTTCTATTTCCGAGGGATGCCTCGTTGATGTTTTGTAGCTAGCTGGCCCGCTCTGTGTATTACTTGCAAGTGTAATAAATAGCATGAGTGTTCACGCTGTGTCGTCCCTTCCCTTTGTCCCTCGAGCACGAACGCCATCCGCGGTTAGCGAGCGGGAACGCTGCATCCGCGGAGCGGGAGTGCGGGCGGGGCGGAAGGCTTTGTCTCCCATATTTCCACAATGGCGCCCAACGTGTGGCAAGCTCTTGGGACGAGGGACGACAGTCAGTTCGGTTCGTGGAGTTAACGCCCGGATTTGGAACAGTGTTAGGCCTGACCTGAATTCGGAGTTGCTAGCAAGGCTAAGATGCTTTCTGGACACCGAGATGAGCGTAATAGCAGCAGGGGAGAATTGCCGTGCATGCTACGGTTTTGATGAGCACTTACTTCATCAGTGCACCTTTGGAAGGTGAACCTACGGGGTCCGCACATGGAGAGCGAGACCGAGACGTCCACGGAGAACAGCAATCCAGAAGCCAGTGAATGCGGAAGCCTGAAGGGTGGCCCGATTTTTCTTGTACATAGTTGTAAATATTCTCTGCTCTGTCTCTGGCTCTGGGAGCCGGGTGCCGTAATGAGCTGATTTAGATTGCAGTCGAGATTACAGGTAAAGCACCGGGGCGCTGCGACACCGCGAGAAGCGGTAGGAGCCGTTCGCGTTAGGGTCACCTTGGCAGAAACGTATCTCCTCGTACCGTCGTGTTCTAGCTATTGTCATTGGCCCTTTGTTGGCACCGGCAAGTGTCAGAGAGAGTAGGCCTAAGGCTCTTCGGGAGCTGCCTGTCGCTTTTGGGAGGACACAGTCGCTCCGTGGCACAAGCACGCGCAAACGGGTTTGCTTGTTTTATACTTAACCTCGCTAGAGCCGAGAGGTCTCGCTCAACTACAGAAAGCTGGCTTTGTTCGAACGAACTTATTTTTTGGGCTGCGAAGCGAATTTATAATTGCCGCACTCCCACTCCGCGGGCGGATGCAGCGTTCCGGGGCTAGTTGGTGAAGCATATTTTCTGGAAGTTCTTTATAGCGCTACAAAACACAAGGACACAGGAAGATGTACACAGGAGGGGCGCTGTTCAGCGTTCCCGCTCGCTAATAGCGGATGGGGTTCGTGCTCGAGGGACAAACGGAAGGGAGGACAACGCGTTAACACTCATGTGCTATTTATTACACTTGCACTTTATACACAGAGCGGGCCAGCTAGCTACAAAACATCAACGAGGCATTCCTCGGAAATAGAAGGCTACGTAAGAAGGACTTCCGACTTACCGGCTGGGGCAGGGCTGCGACTTTGTAGGTATCGCCGGCGAACGTTTGTATGCGCCGACAGTGGCGGCCGGGTTTTCCCGTGCGCGCCGCATTCTTGGGGCAAAGCCATTCCCTAGCATTTGCTGGGGAAGGCGACCAGAGCGCGCTTTTGCTACACTCGCTTCGCTGCCTGGAACCAGAAGTCCAGCGGCAAGGCACAACGGATCCCCGTGCGCCTGCCGCGGAAGGTGACGAGAGCGTGCGGCTGCAACCGCTCGTGACGCTGGCCGGATCCCGAAGAGACTCTGTCGGTCCCGCAGAATTCCGCGTAACCTACCAGGTGGCGCTCCCATCGCCGTTCTCTTTCCCCCATGAGGGAGCCTTCCCTCCTCGCCCAACCGGTGCTGAGTGACCGTCGACGAAGATGGGCCGCGTCGAAATGGAGGGGAGAAACAGGTTTCCACAACGTAAAGATCCGTTTTTGAACCATCAGTGTACAAGTCCGTAAAACTACTGTATTTTTCTTTGAGTTAGAGGAATTTTCGCATTACATGTTGTTGTGGAGTTCGTTTTTTACCGAACTGTGTAAGAGTGAAATCACAGATTGCAGAAAAATTGTACCATGGAGGCAGTGGATCTCGTCTTCGGGCAATGGCAGATAATGTGTCTAGTACGCCGAGGTTTTGGCACATCTCTTCAAAACGCAGGAAGAGTGGCCTGATAGCTAGCGGTTTGTTGTTAAACAGTGTTCTTGGTGGGCATTTTATGACTATGGGGTAACATAGGTGTTTGGGCAGCGAACGGATTTTTAAAACGTACCAGCATGTGAACATGGTTCTTCTGTCTGTAAGTGATGGTGCGTTAGTTTCTACATAAAAGCTGTTTATGGGTGACGTCCTGTATGCACCACTGGAAAGACGCAAACCTAAATTATGTACTGGATCCAGTCGTTTAAGGTATGATGGTCTCGCTGACCCATACACTATGCAATCATAATCAATGGTAGAGCGTACTACAGAGCGGTAAATTTGTAAAAGACATGTCGTGTCGGCACCCCGATGTTTTCGTGACAGTAATTTGAGAATGTTAAGGGATCGGGAGGCTTTCCTTTTCAGCGCATTTATATGAAGCAGGAAAGTGAGTTTTTGTCAAAGGTTATGCCTAGGAATTTGGTTTCATTTTTTACGGGTAGCTGTGTTTTGTTCAGGTGTATGAATGGGTCGGCTTGTAGACCGCGTTTGAGCGAAAAAAAATGGCCACTGTTGGAAAGCTGGGAACCGTTCTCGACTGCCGATATCACTAATTTACTCATTGTCAACTGTATTTGCCTCGCGCATGTTAGCAGGTTTGAGGATGTGCAGGCTATTTGAAGATCGGCAGCATAGACTGAATACATAATGGACTTCGGGATTACTTTTGGCTATGGAATTCACTTTTATAACAAAGAGCGTTGTGCTTAAAATACACCACTGAGGTACTTAACTTTCTTAAACGAAGTTCCTTGATAGGATTGAGCCTAGGCGTGCGTGAAAGGAACGGTTGGATAAGAAATCATTTCGGCAGTATAACATCCTGCCACGGAATCCAAGCTCTGCTAGGTCACGAAGGATGCCGAACCTCCAGGTTGTGTCGTATGCTTTCTCGAGGTCAAAAAAGACGGCAAGACAGTGCTGTTTGTGTATAAAAGCTTCCCGGACAGTATTTTCTAGGCGAGCTAATTGGTCTGTTGTTGAGCATGCTTTCTTAGAAACGCACTGATGAATGTCAATAAGCTCGCGAGATTCAAGGAGAAAAGTTAGTATTATATTCAGCACACTTTCGAACGATTTGGCGAGGCAGCTGGCAACGGCTATTGGCCTGTAACTACTCGGGGATGTTAGTTGCTTTTCAGGTTTCAGGAATGGTACAATAACTGCTTTCTTTCAAGCTTTATCGGAGTACCCATATTTTGTTAAAAAATTTCAAAAGTGCTTCCACAAACGGTTAGGAAACACGTACCGGCATTTCGCAATGTATATTATCAGGGCCAGGTGCTGTCTTTTTTCCGGATGAGAGAGCTTTGTTCATTCCCTGGATCGTTATTCAACCATTGTACGGTTCGTTTGTGCAACCAGTTGTCGGAAATCTAGGTTTCTCCACAGCATGCTTATACTTTAAAAATTATTCTGTGTAGCGTGAAGAGCAACGTTAAAACGGATGCTTGGGCGAGTTGGTAAGTCATTTTAAACGCGCACTTTGACAGGGACTACGAGGAAGGCACGACACAGACTGCACAGACGCTGACTTGCAACTGATGTTCATTGCTTGGAACGAGGCATATGTACAGTTCCAACAAAAAGAAGAAAACAAACAATAATTCATAGACTTAGGTCATTCATACATGCCGCACTTCGGTTCTTGTCCGTCCATCCAGGTATTCTTGTCACCTACATTGCTGTCGCCGTATGCAACGCTCGTGCATTGGCTTTTCTCGTTAAGGAAAAACATGTTCCAACGTACGTTCTGCAGCTGTTTGGTGGATTCCAGCCTTCGCAGGGCCACTGCTCAAGAACATGCCACATCTTGAAGGCTGAATGGAACAGACAGGCGAAGTCTTTTTCTTCTGCTGCAAAGAACCGAAGCCCCACCGCATAGAAAGAAGAGAGTTCTGATTTAGCGAACACCACGGCCGACTTCTTGTGGCAACAAATCCTTTTCCAGCTCCGCGCATCACTGCCCAGAAAGAAGCGCAAGACGGAGAATGTCATCCCCACCGCAGGGAACGTGTCCCTGCCCACGGAAGTGCATCGTGTTCTGCCCCAGGGGCCGAAGTACGCCACGGAACCCAAAAGGTCGCCTGCTGAACTTCTGAGCATAGTGAGGCAGGTGTCCAGGCTGGCACCGGTGCAGAATTCGATAGGTGCATGTCTGAAGGAGTGGACGCGTTACTACGTTGCAAGGCTCCAGTGAACACCGCCTCTGTTCGGCGAACCGTGTCGTATTTGAAGGGAAATTCGCTGCGTTTGCTCCCAGCAAACAAGGAAGGGGGATTCCTAGTGCTACCCTCTCAACTGTACGTCAAGAATGGTAGGGAAACTATTTTGTCTTCGTTTTCTGTGGCCAAGAACATTTCCTTGAAAAAATTAAAGCTAAGGCCAAGAAAGTGTGCAAAAAACTTAGCCTTGATTTGTTAACGAAAGGAGCCGATAAAAGTAAAGGACTTAGTTTTCAAGTGTTTTTTAGAGCAAAGACCCACAAACCAGAGTGTCTGTTACGTGTGATCTTATCTGAGAGAGGCACTTGATAGAAAACTGTAGCCCGTTTTTCTAAAGATTTTAAATTCGCTCACGTTGGTCGATCTGTACAAAGTAAACAATTCGCAGGAGGTAATCCAGTTTTTAGAAAATAACAAGAACAAGGGACCGATGGCCTGCTCTTTTGACGCTAAGGACTTATATTAGTCACTACCGCGTGATGAGCTTTTCGCGTGCATAGAAGAATGTATTGACCAGCATGGATTAATTGGATTCCAAAACAAGAGCGGCATTTCCGTCAGGAGCTTTTTAGAACTACTTCAAGTGTATTTAACTTCTACTTTCATTTCCTGGGACGGCGAGTTTTACCTGTAAAAACGAGAACTTTGCATCGGGTCATGCATAGCTCCCGTGCCTAGTGACTTGTTGTTAGCACAAAAGGGTAGAAGGCTTCAAGAAAAATTGATAGGGTGAAAGGTTGTACAGTGTTTTCACTATGTTGATGACTTTCTTATTCTTATAGACACAAGTGTGGAAAAATTTGACGCAGTCTTTACGAAGATCAAAGCTACCTTTCTTCAGTGCCTCCATTTCTCATACTAACTACCGAAGTGCCAGATAATAATGTCATCCGATCTTAAGATATCAAACTCAGATTAATGCACCTTCACACGTGTTGGTCTTACCAGCCACGAAGCAGCAAGCCATTGCTCCCCTTTATGCCATCTCATTGTAAGCTGCTTAAACGTGTCGTGGCGAAATCATGCTTTCACAACGCACTTAACAAATCTTGCGTGAACTCCATGCAAGATAGCTCCTTTCACCAAACTGATCGACTCGTAAAGGCTGGTTATCCCAAGCAGCTGCTAGTGTCTGTCAGTGTCAGAATCGATTCTCAGTAGTTTAAGCAAAAACAGAAAAGGGGAACGGGTAGACTCATTGACGCGAAAGGAAAAAGAAAAAAAACACTGTTGTGCCTTACACTCATCATTTCTCCCACAGACTATAAAAGGTAGCAAATAGAGCACGTGTCAAAGTCATTTTTTCGGCTCCGGATAAGCTTGGGAAGATGTGCAAAAAGGTCAATACCGATTTCGTTCCTAGAGAGTGCGACATCAAATATGAAAATCAATTTGTCTTCTGTGAAGAAGGTGTTTATGCCATTCCCTTGTCATGTGGCAAGCTTTATGTGGGTCAGACGGGGAGATGCCTCAATGAACGCTTGAAGGAGCACAATAACAATGTGCATATCACTGTGAAAGGGCATCTCGGCATCCACTGTAGAGACAGTTGTGATCCTGTGTCGACTGCGCCAGTTGAATTTCCACCTTCAGGCGGCGATGAGAGGAAACTACTTGATGATGAAATCGGGGTTTCTTGATGACCCGGTGGTTCTACTCGCAAACATTCACATTACTCAAGAAAAGGCGAAGGTTAACTATTTATTTACAACATAGGTAAAAAAACGAGAAGAAACAAAGCAAGGAGAAAACTATTTACATGACTAAATCGTGGATCAGACGAATTCAGCCCCCGCTCAACCCAGAGCGCTTGGTTTTAAACCCTCTGTCTCCGCCCTTAGCGGGGACAGCAACCAATAAGATAACAAACGACACCCCTCACCAACCAGTGGTCAGGGAAAGGAAAATAAGGTTTCCGCCAACTAATCACAGATTGGGGAAAGAGTTCTGATTAAAACATTTGGGAAGGAGGTTTCAATCAAATACACAAACAGCACAAACGCGACCACCCTCTCTCACGGCACCCACGGCCCAGCCGTTACCACTTTCCTATCTCTTTCGCACACACGACAAAACGATCCCTAAAGTGTTTACAGAATACACCGCGCGAGACGAACACAGTCGTTACGGGAATAGTGGGTTTCCGGTCACTCGGCTAAAGTGTTTACAGAATACACCGCACGAGACGAACACAGTCGTTACGGGAATAGTGGGTTTCCGGTCACTCGGCTAATACTCAGCCGTATCTCGTGCACCTCCGAAATCTCGTTGGCTTCAGGCCTCTTAAGACGGGCTATGCCCGTGACGGCGCGGCGTAAACGAGGACGTCCGCTGCACAAAGGGGAGGCAGGGACGGGACGGGCCCCTTTGTTGGGGACTTCCCACCCCGCTGGAGCGGCCTTCCTTGCGAACACAAGACCAACGAGTTCGCGGAATGGTCAGCGAACTCCACAGAGACTGTGACAGCAAAACTTGCCACCCTGACTTCACTCGCACACAAGTTTTAAACAAGCGCAGTAACCAACTAACACGTGAAATAATTGAAGCAGCGCACATCGCCTGGTCAAAAGACGCCTGAGTCAGCAGCCCCTCTTTATCGATCGATTCCAAAGAATTGGCATTTTTAGCTGCGGGGAAACGATGATCTTAGTTTTCTTTGTTCAGTGCGGCATGTGTGAATGACTTCAAACTATGAATGGCTGTTTGTTTTCTTCGTTTTGTTGGAACTGTATATATGCCTCGTTCCAAGCAACAAAAATCAGTTGCAAGTCAGCACTCGTCTGTGTCGTGTCTTCCTTGTAGTCCTCGTCAAAGTGCGCGCTGTTCTGTTTAAAGTGAAGAGCTAGAAATGTTTGAGAAATGTTCCCCTAAGATGTCTGCTTGTTCCTCTATACTTGTTTGTGTATCCAGAGGCGGTAGGAAAGGAATTGTGAAAGGAGAAAAGCTCGCATTAAGTTTGCGGACTTGTTCCCACATTTGTTTCGATGTAACTGAACTATTTAGGGATAATACGTAATTTTTCCAGGAACTTTTTTCAGCACTGCGACGAATGCGCCGTGCTTTTGGGCTCGCCTTTTTAAAATACAAGAGATTTTCATGCGTTGGGTATCTTCGGAAAACTACCTATAGGCTTTATTTTGTTCCTTTTTCGGTTCTCGGCATTCTTGAGTGTACCAGACTTTGTTGGTTTGTCGTACTATTCCTGACAACTGAGGAATAGCTTGGCGAGCAGCATCAATAATGCAAGTTGCAAAACTTTCGTTGAGTTGGTCAACGTTAAGATTATTCGAAAACACTTTCTCCAGACTGGCCTTTTCTCGAAAGAGTTGCCAGTCTGCTAAGCGTAGCTTCCAAGGCGTGGTTTGCTTGGGATGATTGGTGGTGGTGATGAAAAGTTAATCGCCACAGGAAGGTGATCGCTTCCGTACGGGTTATCAAGAACACCCAACTTAAAATCGGTAAAAACGGATGGAGAGCTAAAAAAACAAGTCAATACAGCTCATCTTTCCTGAGGATGGAGTGCAGTATGTGGGTTTGCCCGTAATGAGCAGACAAACGTTGTTGCATGGAATAAAACATTACAAAACCCGACCTCTAGTGTCTGTATGTTCACTCGAAAAAAGGGGAATTCGCATTAAAATCTCCGACTACAAGATATGGCTCTGGTAACTGATTAAAAGTGCTTCTAGGTCATGGAGTATTACGGTGAGGTGTGGTTGAAGATGTACCGTGCATATGGTAATTGTTTTAAAGCTAATGACTGTGACTACAACAGCTTCATAATTCGTCTGCAGCACCAACGCCTCCAGAGAGCCTATTCGACGGTCACGACGAAACTTTTAAAAATATTTTTGTGTAAATGTCTCAAATTGGTCTCCTGAGGGCGCAGTGCCACAGGAGACATTGAATGTATGAGATCTGTTGCATCACTAAATTTATTTAAAATTCCACGGCAGTTTCAGTGAATAACGAACGCCATGATTTTTTTTGGAGGGGGGGTTTATTGAGATCTTAGGTCCCTCCTTGTTGAGGGCCTCTTATTAAGGTTTTTTTTTTTGCGATCACTAGAGCTCCGTCGCCGCAGCGGCGCAGGCCAGCTCTGACTTGTGCCCATCGCCTCGCCAGAGGCGTTGGAATTTCGCGGGGAACCCGCGGGCAGGGGGGTTGTGGGCTTTCTCCGAAAGGGGGACGCCTTGCGGGCTGCCGAATTAGTGGCCGGCGGACCCTCTTTTGGGGGTGGCATAGCAGCTGTCGCTGCATGTGCCAGGGGCGCGCATGGCCCTGCCTGTCTCACTGTGTGTGAGCTGTGTGCGAGCCGCGCCCACGCATTACGTCGGCGAAGTTTATATGTGTGGTGAAAGAGAACGTGCTCCGAGTCATTGCGTAACGCTGTCTTGCCTCTTTAAATGTAACATTCTCTTTGGTCTTGATGGTAATAATTTCCTTTTCTTTCTTCCATGCAGGACACGGCGTTGAATAAGCGGCGTGATCGCCTTCGCAGTTTGCGCAGCGTGGTGCATCATCAGAGTCTTCGGATTTGTGATCGTCTGCGGCACATTTGGCACATGCATCGCGGCCGCGACAGCTATGGGAGCCGTTTCCAAATATTTGGCATTTGAAGCAGCGTCTAGGGTTAGGGATATATGGTCGGACGGAGATTTTTGCGTACCCTACCTCGATTGATTCGGGCAGGGTGCAGGGATCAAAGGTCAGGACCACGTATTAATTCTTTGGAATTAATTTGTTTTTTTGCGTATTTTTATTCTATATACATGGCTTGCACTGACGTCGTAGCTGGGAACCCTGGGATACTGTTCCGCCATGTTGGTGCAGTCGCAGCGGCCGTGGTGCACTTGATGCAATTCGCGCGTACGGTGTACTTCGACGGCGTTGCGATGGTTATCTGCGCTGTTGTTGGATGCTCCAACCGCCCTTGTTGGGCGAAATCAACAAACACAAACTTTTTTCGTCTTCCAAAGGTCATCGAGCATCAAGGTGACCGTACGAAAGCTTTATGCGCGAAGCGACGGGAGGTGTGGCTGGCTCGTATAAAACGTGCCGATCTCAACACCGAAAGGACGGGCATACGTGTTTGCGGCGCCCACTTCGTAAAAGGTAAGTCCGTTGCATATGCACAGTGTTTATTTAGGTGCATGACGTACAAGCATAGCGGAAAATCTCATTTTAAACAAATTTTTCTTGCATTTTGTAGGCAGGCCATCAAAACTGTGGGAGGAGACGGACCCGGACTGGGCCCATACGCTTTTGCTCGGCTACAGCGCAAAACATGGTGATCCCGGTCGCCACGTTCGCGCGGCAAGACGACGGACCCAGAAACGCGCGGCTCAAGCGGAGTGTCAGGCTGAGGAGTCGGGAACAATGGAGGCTACGAATCCAAATTAACATTGGGCACATCTCTGCGAAGGCACACGTCACTGTCGATCTTGTCGCGCTACCGGACCGTCGGAAACGGCAACAGCGATGAGTTTGATCACTTAATGCGGGCCATAGTGCGCGACGCGACAGGCGAGACCTAAATTGTTGGTCGACAAATCTGTAGCGAGCGATAACAATCTCTCCACGCATGACCGTTTCTTTTTTGCGCAATAACTTGTTGGGTTTCCAAACTAAGATAAACCAGCAACGGTTCCTTTCATATGCCCATAAAAATGGAATAACTCGTGATTTAATCTGAAGTCGTCCAGGTTCAGTACATATGAAGAAATGAATCACTAGCCTTACAGTTTGTAAACAGTTCTTTTTAAAACTTTACTGAGTGATTGCTTACACTCAGTCACTTGTGGATTTAATAACCGTTATTTCTTTACTCTAATCCTTACAAAGATCAATGCCCTGCGGCTTACCTCTCCAAGTAGAAGCACCTTGTCCCCTTGCAGCTGTTTTGACGACAGTCCCTTCACCCAGCCGCTAGTGAAATAATTATACGTCTTGGTGGACTTAAACGCCTTATTTTCTTAAAGGGTCAGAAAGCTTGCAGAAAAAACAAGGTAATTGACGATGTGACCGTAACAAATCTCTGGAAATATGTCGACATCGCTTGTGTCCGTTCCCGGCCGCAGCATGAACGGGTCGATATTATCGCAGAGACGACCTTTTTCGCATACCGAACGCGCTCCGACCCCGTAAGATCTAAGCGGTAGGCAGCGTCTAAAGGCTGCTTACTGAGAAGCGGCGGCATGCCACACAAAAGGCAACAAAATTGCACGTGTTACCACTAGCGAGGAAACGCGTGCGATACGCACTCCACCGACTCCGCACAAACTGCACCAACATGTCCGCCGCAGCGCGCGCCGCCGGACGTGACGTCACATGCAAACCATGTATACATTGGTTACATTTCGTTCAGACCGTCCTTCCAGCATTTCCTCTTTTTTTAAGTGTAAAAAGTTGTCGGAGATGACACCACGTAATGTGTTTAATGATCTGTGGGGTGTTACAGACGCAGGGATGCCATGGAAATTTTCAATGTCTGCTAGTTTCGAGATTTGAGTGATGTCGACAAGTTCTAGTCTCCACTAGCCAATTTTGTCACCTTGTACTTTGGACCTAAGGAATCTGCGAGGACTTTTCAGACTGTGAAAGGAGATATGAGTCTGGCTGGTTTTTCTTTTTGTTCACTATGAGTGATGTGGAGCTTTGCGAAACATGTTTTCTTTTTGTTAAAGAATTGGGAAGTTACATCGGTCCACCCTCTTTTCAGAAGGCGATCATTTTAAAGTAAGGGGGCAGCCATAGAAAAAAAATCTTCTTCGGCCATGATGGCAGCCACCCACCACGGAGCCCGATTAGGGAACGGGACAGGAACTTGAAAACAAACCCTGCCCATGCCAGTTGTATACCACTGCTATAACCAAATATGACGCAACTCAGGGTGGTTGGCCATACAATGTTAACCCTCGCCGCCAGGAAAAAAATAAAAAAAAATAAGTGAATAGGAGAGAGGCAAGTTGTGAGAAAGAAGATAAAGTAAAATATGGAGAGGATGACAGGAAAAAGCGACTGCCGATTTCCCCCGGTCGGGCCAGGCCTGAGGTGCCGTCTACAGGAAGCTGGGCCCAAAGTGGTGTGTTGCCTCCGCCGACGCGCCTTAAAGGTCCAAACGCTCGGCATCAGCTCAACTACCAGGAACCCCTTTTCACCGGACACGGCGATGCCACGCTCGGCTAGGTGGGGGTGCTCGGGTCCGTAGTGACGCACTTTTCACCGTCATCCCCTTGCTGGGATGTCCCTGCGGATGCTCAGGAACCCGTGGTGTCGCAACTCACTAACATCTGCATGAAGCAGATTCCCCGCGGGAGACACGTCTTCCGGCGATATCAGACTCTTGTTTTTTAACAACTTTGTCAGGGGGGCTTGCAGGCGTATGCAGTTGGGAAAGAACTGGCGTTAGTAGCCGACCATCCTGAGAAAGTGGCGCGCGGCCTTCACGTCGTTCGGCGCTGGAGATTCCAGGATCGAGCGTCCAGAGTAGAAAAATACCTCACTCCACCAAGGTTTGAGAAGATATTGTCAATGCTAGGGAAGGGGTACGCATCATTCTGTGTGACTGCATTCAATCGCCTGTAGTCCACGCACAAGTACGAACTAGTGTCCTTTTTGGGTACAAGTACGACTGGGAATCCCCAGGGACTCGTTGAGCGGCGAACAATGCCCGCATCCAGCTGCTCATGCCACGCCGCTGAAATCGCCTACCGTTTGGCGGGGCTGACCAGTCTGGGATTGGATTTCTAAGGCTGTGCGTCCCCTGTTTCGATGCGATGCTGCGCCAGTTTTGTGAAGCCGGGGTGGTCGGTCAATATCTCCTCGAAGTCGCTTAACAAGGAGAAAATGCGGCCGCGCTTACGCCCCCTCAAGTCCCCGCGTTTCCGAGCAGACCGTGCAATTTCGATTCCGTGCCCGCACAAAAGGCGCGGGGACAGGCCGCAGCTCCTCACTCCAGCTCCAGAACAACGCTCTCTCGGGACGCATTCCCCCTCTCCACTTCGCCTTTTGGCATCCGAGCAGTCGCAGTAACGAACGGTTTGAGCGGCATGAACGGGCTTTAACGGTAGCCGCTGTCAACCCCGATTCCCGATTTTGCCAAGAAATCACCTCCGGGATTGACGGGGACCGTGAGTCCAGGCAGGTGAATGAAACGCTGCCGCCGTCTACGCTGATTCCAGCGCGCGACAAGGCGCGCATCACCGCCGGAGCACGCCTCACCGCGCGCGAGTTGGAGGGGCAGGTTGCGCTTTCGCAGCCGAATGCCGTTCCGTCCCAGATTAGAGACGACGTGATCGGGCCAATGCCGAGTAGTGCTTTGAACGTAAATCCTGCGATTGCAAACAACGAAGAGGCCGACAGTCTCGCGACCGCCGCACACCAGCTGCCAGCCAGCGACCACCCCCTCTCGCTGGAGGATGTGCGTGCGGTGATCCAGGAACATCTCCGACAGCAGCACCCGGACCCGCGCATCGCCGGAGGTGAGCGCATACCCAGCCTCAACGGCTGCCGTGCCCTTTCGCGGCAGCAACGCGCAATGATCCTCCGCGCGCGCGTTGGTTGCGTGTGGCCCGGGGTACGACGGGTGCGACACGGAATCGCGACGAGTGATGTGTGTGATGGATGCGGTGCAGTGGAGACAATGGAGCACCTACTCCTACGCTGCACCGCGTTCGCTGACGCTCGTCGCGATATGCTCGCGGCCTACAGAGCGCTGGGCATCTTCCCGGACTCGCTCGAGACGCTCCTGTGGCCGCAAGGCAGTGCGCGCACCCGCGAGCGAACCTTGGTGAGCCTGTGTGTATTTCTCGAACAGGCGGGCTTGACGTCCCGCCTGTTCTGCGCCAGGTAGTACAGTGCTGTGACTGAACGCTTCGTGTGTGCTACCTCGGACGCTCTAACAGCTGGGCGCCCCACACCAGCTGTTGTGTGCAAAGTGCGGCGCGCGTGTGACCAATGACTGCCGAGTTTCTCGTCAACAGCACACGCGCGCCGCGAAGACAACTGACTTTTTGACTGTCTGTGTAAATAATGTATATAGTATATTTATTTTGCATTTATAGTGTTCACTTTTAATGTTTTTATGCAGTGTATATCTATTTTATGTAGTGTACTATTTACCTCCCCCCATGTCTTTCTTCTGTCCCCTCACCTCTTTTATTTCATTTCTCCCACCTGCCTGCTATCCTTCTTTCCGCTGCCCCAGCTCAGGTGCCGCCGCACGTGATGGCAGATGCCGGGGCTAGCAAAATCTTTTACCTTCCTTTTATGGTATTTAAATAAACCACTACCACCACCACCAAATTCTATGAACGAAGCACTCACGCTGCTCGGCGTTGCGACACCTGAAAATTAAAGCGAAGGGGCCGCGATTGTGGCTGCATCGTCCGGTTCCGCCGCGGCCGCCGGCGATACTATCGGCGGGCTGCCTCCTCTCCATGCCCGGAGGGCATGCACGTGCAATGTGACCCGCTTGGCCACAGTTGAAGCAGCGCACAGAGTTCCGTGCATTGGGCAGCGACGGATGAGGCTGCTCTCGCGCACCGCCATCCGTGAGCGCGTTCCAAACCGGCATTTCCACCCGGTGACGCTGTCCGTCTGGAGGCGTAGCGCCTTCAGGATCGTTTGACCGAGCTAGGGAATCTCTTTCGGGTGGTTGGCGTGAGGCTGACCAGATTTCCGTATGTGTAACCTCTGTTGCCCTCAGCCCGTATGAGCGCGCGCCTTGTCCCGAGAACCGAGCCGGTGGCCGAGCGGATTCGCTTCGTGGGCGCGTGCTGCCGTTCCAGGCGAAGCTGGGCTCCAGTGATTCCTATGGAGGTGGTGGGGGCCGGTACGCGCGGGCTGCCCACATTTCGGCTTGTACCCGCCACGTTTCCACAGATAGCTCGTTCGAGTCTCCGCAACAACTTCCCCGCAGATAGAGAGCAAACGTGGGGTGGCTCTGTCGGACTACCCTTTCCCCTCGCTCCGCATTCGAAGCTCCGGGATCGGCGTGGTCGTATAGTTCCTGCATCGCCCTGACGTACTCAACCAGAGCTTCGTCAGGGACTTCTGTGCGCAGTTCCAACTCCCGCCGCATCCGCAGCTGGTAGTCGTAAGGAAGGAACTCCTCCCTGAACCTAATGCGGAAATCGGCCATCGTGCTCGCGATGTGGCCGACCAACTGGTGCCACCAAGCGGCCTGATCGACGAGCGCAACGGGGATTATTCTCCGCATCATACTGGATGGATGGATGGATGGATACGGCTGAACCCTTTACATCGGGCGGTGGCTCAAGCCACCTAGCCATGTCTTGTGAAATTTTACTCCTGTCTTGCTTTTAGCCACCAATCAGATAACCTTCGCTTGGTTACTTCTAACCTCTTAAAATCCACTTTCCCTTCACTATCCCTAAACCCCAATGCCTTGGGTAAGTCAGCCCCGCTGCCTTCCACTGTAGGGTGAAGCCCTTTACAGAAAAGTATCAAGTGTTCAGCCGTTTCCTCCTCCTCTCCGCACGCAACGCACAAAGTGCCAATCTCCTGGTACCTGACTCTATACTTCTTAGTCCGCAAAACTCCAGTCCTGGCCTCAAACAACAAAGAACTTCCCCTACAATTATCATAGATATTTTCTTTGACAATTTCCTGTTTAAAGGTCCGGTATGTTTCTAGTGCCGATTTCTTCAGCATCCCTGTTTTCCACAAAGCTCTCTCTGTTCCTTTAACCTTTTTCTTAACCGATAATTGCTGATTTGCCCCCTTACTGCTGTCCAGATATTTGCTTGTCAATTTTCTAGTTCGCTTTCTCCATTTCGTGTCAACATTCTTTATATACAGGTATCTGAAAACTTTCCTAGCCCACCGCTTTTCCTCCATCCTTCTCAATCGTTCCTCAAATGCTATCTTACTGCTAGCCTCTCTGCTCTCGAAAGACGCCCATCCCATATCACCCTGTACCCCCTGATTTGGTGTATTGCCATGTGCTCCCAAAGCTAACCTCCCTACTCCCCGTTGCCTAATTTCCAGCCTTGCTTGAACATCTGGCCTCATACACAGGACCGCATTCCCGAAGGTCAGGCTAGGGACCATCACCCCTTTCCAGATCCCTCTTACCACCTCATACCTATTGTAATTCCACAGTGCCCTATTTTTCATGACAGCTGCATTCCTACTAGCTTTATTCATTACATATTTTTCATGCTCTGTCAGATACTCAACACTGTTATTTATCCACACCCCAAGATACTTGTACTCATTCACTACCTTTAGCACGAACTCCTGTATTCTATGCTCGCCGCCCTCTTCATTAAATGTCATGACTGCAGATTTTTCCTTACTATACTTGAAGCCTAATCTATCTCCCTCTGTACTGCATATGTCTAACAACTTCTGCAGGTCTTCCTTGTTGTCAGCCATTATCACTATATCGTCCGCATATATTAGTCCCGGTAATGTCTGTTTAATCAATTCCCCTTGCTTGAAAAAAGATAGGTTGAAACCTAGTCCGCTCCCCTCTAGCTTGGCCTCCAAACCTTGCAGGTACAACATGAACAACAAAGGGGACAGAGGACATCCTTGTCTAAGCCCCCGCTGTATCTCTACAGGCCCTGATACATTTTTTTCCCATTTTATGAGCACTCTGTTACCTCTATATACATCTTTTAAAAGATTAATTACTCCATTTTCCACATCCAATGTGCCCAATATGTCCCACAAATGCTCCTGAGTAACGTTGTCATAGGCTCCCCTAATATCCAGAAATGCTAGCAATAAGGGCCTATGTTCCTTTTCCGCAATTTCTATACACTGTGTCAATGAAAATAGATTGTCCTCCAACCTCCTTTGTTTCCGGAACCCATTCTGTAGTTCCCCTAGCACCCCCTCGTTCTCCACCCAAGCCTGCAGTCTATCCTTTATAATTTGCATCACCACCCTGTAAACCACAGACGTCACTGTTATGGGGCGATAGTTACTTACGTCTGCTTTGTCCCCCTTTCCCTTATATATCATGTTCATTCTACTTAATCGCCATTCATCGGGGACTTTCTCATCCACTATCATTTTGTTCACTACCTGTATTAATGTTTGCTTGGATTTTGGTCCTAACTTCTTTATCAACATAATCGGGATACCATCTGGTCCTGTTGATGTGCCACTAGGAACCTTCTTCTCTGCCCTTTCCCACTCTCCTTGCTCAAGTGAAGCTATTGCTGTAACCGGTCTATCCTCCTTCGATAAATTATGTACCACGTGCTTTGCTGAAAATTTTTCCGTCATCCTTGTTCCTATGTGTTTTATTGCTTCATCCCCTTCTAGTCGAATACCCTCATCTGTAACAATAAACCTTTGTTCTAGCCTAGTTTTATTACTCATTGCATTTAGATGTTTCCAGAATTTTTGGGCTGCTTTTCTATCCTTTTTATTTACTTTTGACATCCATTGGGCACCCTTTCTTCTAATTTTCTCATTAATCAAATAGGATGCGTCCCTTCTACACTTTATGAAGGTATCCCATTTTCTGTCTACTTCGGGTTTTGGTTCCCCCCTCTTCTTGGAATATCTGTGTTCCCTGGATGCTTCCTTGCGCTTTTCTATTGCCCTCTTGACCTCCTCATCCCACCAACTCTTGGGTTTGCATCTTTTCCCTTTTAGCTTTACTCGCACCTTAGCTAGCTCTAGCTCCAGTAATCGAGTTAATTTGGTATAAGTCCATTCTGTTTCACTATCCTCAAAAATTACTTTCTAGATTTGTTTGGCTGCTACTTCCAATTGCTTTTCTGAGTAAAAATTTTCCCCTGATTGTTTATCTTGATTCAGTCCTACAATGCTTTTTCTTCTGAAGCTCAACTTGATACGCTTGTGGTCACTACCTAGACTTCTGGAACCATCTTCATCTATGCTCATTACCCCTAATCTGTTATACATCCTCTGTGACATTAGTGCATAATCTATCGTCGAGTGCAGACTCCCCGCCTCCCATGTTATGAGCCCTTCACACTTCTCGGTGCTGTTGCATACAACTAAATCATGCCTGTCACACATGTCCTGCAGCATGCTTCCTGTCGAATCCGTGTACCCATCCAGGTCTTCTATGTGTGCATTCATGTCGCCTAATATAATTATCTCGCCCTGTCCTCCTAGCTCATCAATGTCGCTTGCAATACATTCTAACATTTTCCTGTTTTCCTCTTTGGCATTAACCCCTGTCCACAGGTATACAAAGCCAAGGAGTGTTTGCTTGCCTGCCACTGTTCCTTTTAGCCATAAATGTTCCCTGCATCCCAGTCTAACCCTTTGAAAATTCATACTTTTATGAATGAATGCCCCAATTCCACCTCCCTTTCTGCTGCCCTCTGTTCTATTGCAATATTCCCATGCGTAGTCTGGGTTACAGGGTGGTTGCTCCATGTCTCTAAGATGTGTTTCCGCTAAACCATATACCATTAATTCCTCCTGTCTTAACTGTTCTTCTATTTCCTCCCATTTCAGTCTATTCCTGCCACCTTGCATGTTAATGAAACCTATATTTGAATTAACTTGGCCCTGGCGCTTGCGTCTCTTTCTTCCCCTATGGTTCCATTGTCCGTTTGATCTTAATTCTTCCTTCTCTACACTGGTTCCTTCAGAGCTCTGGGTCCCCCCAAAAAAGCTGTTGCCTGGCGACCTATCCTACTACCCACCTTCTTGCCAGTGGCACCACCGTAGTGGATGCCATCCTGTGCAAAAGGGTGGGGCCTAACCTCGTACACTTCCCTGTTGACCTCCATCACCTCGTATCTTAGTCGTCGACTCAATAGCCTAATTACCCGATTAGTCTCTACGACCCTCCTTTCCGTTTCGCGAGCCTGCCTCTGGACCTCTGGGATTGTGCATATGGTCACATGCACACTCTCAGAGGCCTCTCTAAGCCTACGCATCCCCACCTCCAACTGCGTCTCAAGATTCTGGCTCCTCCCCTGCAGTACATCATTGAGACCAGCATGGATGACCACAAGGTGTTCGCCATCCATGCTACCCACCACCACCTCCCGGGCTCTGGCCATTGCATCCACCATGCACTTTCCCGACTGAGCCTCCACCTGCACCCGCCTGTCTGCCTTCACTGCCGTCAGAACGCCTCCCTCAACCCTCGCTACATTCGAGTCCCCGACCACCAGAACTCTCCTGTGCCCCAAACGTTCGCTTCCTAATTCCATCTGTTGGCCTCCGGATCGCTCTAGCTGACTCTCCTGCCGCTGTACGCTATTGTCGCGAGTTTCCATGCCCGCTTTAACCTTTTTCATTTCGTTCGCATTTTTCTCACTCAATGCTCGCTGCACTACAGCACTGTACGATCGACGAGCCTCGTCCTCCACCTGACACTTCTCCGAACTGGGGTGCCCAGCCGGCCGCGACCTGAGCGCTTCAACCTGTTTTTCCAGCTGGGTCCGCTTTTCCCGCTCTTCTTTAATCTCGCCCACCATTCGCTTCAACAGGGCGGCATTATTCTCCTCCTTTTTAATCAAATCGGCGACCTGAGCTTCCAGCTTAATCCGATCCTCTCGTTCGACCTGCCGGTCCGCATTAAGTGCATTAAACCCAGCTTCCCATTCCCCTTTTAACGCATGAACGGCGTCCCCAAACCGCTTGCACATCTTACACACGAAGCTAGCCTCACCCGCCTCGGCTAAGCTCCCGAACCCTGTCTCATCTAAGTAACACCAACGGTCGCACTCCTGGCACTGTACTAACTCCCCGTCCTTGTCCTCCTTAACTTTCCTAGCTTGCCGACCCATCGTCCGGCCGACTACGCCTTGTGAAAGCCCGCCAAAATTCCTATGCGTAAAAACCCGCCAAGAATATTACACAAAACTTCGGCACTACGCAACGTAAAAGCCCGCCAAAATTCCTAGAGAAGAAACCTTCGGCACTAGTCAACGTAAGAGCCCGCTAAAACTCCTGCACAAAACTTCGGCACTACGCAACGTAAAAGCCCGCCAAAATTCCTACAGAAGAAACCTTCGGCACTAGTCAACGTAAGAGCCCGCTAAAAATCCTGCACAAAAACCTTTGGCACTGCGCAACGTAAAAGCGCGCCAAAATTCCTACACAAAAAACCTTCGGCACTACACAACGTAAAAGCCCACCAAAATTCCTACACAAAAACCTTCGGCACTACGCAACGTAAACGCCCGCCAAAAATCCTACACCAAAAACTTTCAGCAATACGCAAGGTAAAAGCCTTCCAAAATTTCTACGCAAAAACCGGCACACACACTTCCGCTAGCCTTTCTACCCTTAACTCGGTTTAAAACTACTGCCCGAAAGCATGTACAAGCGCAAAAACCAAAAGGCACTTAGCTTCAGACGTAGTCGCTGGAGCTCCGAAAAAAAGCGTCCGCCTCCGACGGTGTCACGAGACGGTGTCAAGCAGTGGTGACTGCCATCTGGAGGGCAGAAAGGCTGCGAAAGTGGTGTCTAAACAAAACTCTTTATTTGGGCTGACTTGCGACCGCAATGAACGGAATCACTCGGCGGCGGCGTAGCAACCAGCGTGCTCGGCTGCCGTCGAACAGAATGCCCGCCGCTGTCGGCCGTGCTCAATTCAAAGCTGATAGCGAACTTTTGACATAAAGCATGCAAAGTTACTAGAACATTCTGGAACAATGTAGAATCAGCTCTGCCTGGATGCGATCAATCGAGATAAATCTGGTCGCGCCTTGCATCGCAAACAAAGCGATAAAGCGGCGTGCCGGAAGCTTTGAAGAATGAACAAACACTGCAAAGATTCGCGGCATCATTCCCCTCTCAAA
Source organism: Amblyomma americanum (assembly GCF_052857255.1). NCBI lineage: Eukaryota > Metazoa > Arthropoda > Arachnida > Ixodida > Ixodidae > Amblyomma > Amblyomma americanum. The sequence goes on from NC_135500.1 coordinate 12,451,286, forward strand.
CAAGCATCGACCCGATGCATTAAAACAAATAAGGCGACTAGCATCAAATAAAGCGGATCGTGCGAAAATAAACGCAGAGCATGGAAACAAAGCGTCCTTTAGCGCGCATACTAGGGCTTCAGACGGACGACATGGACAACTTCTGGTCGTACGCGGCGTCGCTGGGATGCAGTCATTGCGTCAGGGATGACTTCATATCCAGTTCACCTAGACGACGAAGAACCTTGTACGGGCCGAAATAGGGGCGCAAAAGCTTTTCGCTTAATCCATGGCGGCTAATGGGCGTCCAAACCCAGACTTGGTCTCCTGGCTTGCATTCCGCGTTGAGTCTTCGTAGGTTGTAGCGTCTGGCGTCAGTCCGCTGCTGGTCTTTGATCTCTAATCAGGCAAGTCTTCGGGCTTCTGCGCGTTGAAGGCAGGCGGCGCCGTCGACGTTCTCTTCTTCGGTAACGTTGGGCAGCGTGGCGTCCAGCGTGATCGTGGCCTCCCTGCCATGGACGACCTAAAAGGCGTCATCTGGGTGGTCCCCTGCACGGCTGTGTTGTAGGCGAAGACGACGTAAGGCAGGATGACGTCCCAGGTTTTGTGTTCGGCATCGACATACATGGCTAGCACATATCTGCGATGGTTTTGTTCAGGCGCTCGGTCAGTCCGTTGGTCTGCGGATCATGCAGTTGTCCTCCGGCGGCTGGTTTGGCTGTAGTGCAGGATGGTTTGCGTTAGTTCCGCCGTGAATGCTGTTCCTCTGTCCGTGATGAGCACATCGGGGGCGCCGTGTCGCAGAAGAATGCACTCCATGAAAAATTTTGCAACTTCTGCTGCCGTTCCGTTCGGTAGGGCATTAGCCTCGGCGTAGCGGATCAGTTAGTCGGACGCTATGATGATCCACCTATTTCCAGACGTTGGCTTTGGAAAAGGGCCAAGCAAGTCCATGCAGATCTGCTGAAACGGCTTTGAGAGAGGTTCAATGGGGTTCATAAATCCTGCCGGTCGTGTGGGAGGGGTCTTTCGTCGCTGACAATCTCGGCAGGTTTTCACATAATGTGCGACATCGGCAGACAGTCGTTGCCAGTAATACTTTTCTTTAATGCGGCGGAGGGTGCGAGAAAACCCGAGATGTCCATCTGTCGGCTCGTTGTGTGAAGCCTGCATAACTTCTTCACCGAGACAAGCAGGTACAACAAGGAGGAAGGCTGTTTTGTTCGCTGCGAAGTTCTTCACGAGGGCATTTTTCTGTCATTTTGTCAGAATTATGTCATTCGTGACATCATCCTGTACACAGAAGAAAGACAGTCCTCGCTTGAATGAAGCGGGGGGTGAATAAACCTTGCATTTCAAGGACTCGATGAGGCGTTCTAGGTCGGGGCCCGAGCGTTGCTGCTGTGCTGGGGCTGATGGGTCCCAGGAAGGCGTCATCACCGTCCGGCGGTGGCGCAGCTGCAGGGGCTCGTGAAATGCAATCGGCGTCAGAGTGCTTGTGTCCGGATTTGTAAATGACGGTGACGTCAAACTCCCGGAGGCCGAGACTCCACGAGTGACGCGGCCAGAGGGATCCTTAAAACTGACAAGCCGGCACAGCGCGTGGTGATTGCTGACCACCGTGAACGGTGGTCTGTGCAGGTAGGGGCGGAATTTCGACGTAGCCCAGATGATGACACGGCACTCCTTCTCAGTTGTCGAATAGCTAGCCTCGTCCTTGGAAAGGGAACGGCTAGCGTATGCGATAACTTTCCCCAGCCCGTCGCTTTTTTGAACGAGGACGGCGCCTATGCCCACGCTGCTTGCGCCGGTATGAGCTTTATTTAGTATTGGCGTTTTCATCAAAATGCGCGAGGATCGGTGTAGACTGTAAACGACGCTGAAGCTCTTTGAAGGCTTCTGACTGCGGCGCTTCCCATTTAAATCGAACGCCTGCCTTCGTCAGCTGGGTAAAAGGCTCGGCGATGCGCGAAAAGTTTTTCACAAATCGTCGGTAATATGTGCACAGTCCAAGAAATCTGCGCACTGCTTTCTTGTCGGCTGGCAGTGGAAACTGTGCAATAGCAGCTGTTTTATGCGGGTCTGGGCGTGCTCCCTCCTTGCTAACAATGTGGCCTACAAGCAGCAGCTCTTCGCAGGCAAAGTGACACCTCTGCTTTCAAGGTTAGGCCAGGCGACTTGATGGCGTCTAGTACTGTTCGGAGACTTTTGAGGTGCTCTTCAAAGTCCAAGGCGAAGACAACGGCGTCATCTAAATATACGAGACAAATTTCCCAGTTGAGGCCTGCCAGCACTGTATCTACTCGCTGAAACGTCGCTGGTGCGGAACACAGACCAAATGGCATCACTTTGAACTCGAAGAGGCCATCAGAGTGATGAATGCGGTCTTCTCGCGATCTCTTTCATCGACCTTAATTTGCCAGTAGCCGCTCTTGAGGTCCACCGATGAGAAATATTTGGCGTTGCAGAGCCAGTCCAGTGTGTCGTTGATGCGGGGGAGGGGGTAGACGTCCTTCTTTGTTATGCTGTTCAAGCGGCGTTAATCAACGCAGAATCGAAGTGCGCCGTTTTTCTTTCTCACTAGAACAACCGCTGCCGCCCATTGGCTGTTTGAAGGCTGGATGACGTCGTCGCGAAGCATTTCTTCGACTTGGTCCCCGATGGCTTGTAGTTCTCGCGGCGACACACGGCAGGGGCTTTGACGGAGAAGTCGGGCGTGCTGGTCGGTTATAATGCGATGCCTGACAATTGGCGTTTGTAGGACCTTTGGCGATGACGAAAAACACTCGCTGTAGCTTCGAAGCAGATTGCGGATCTGGTCTTGTCTGTTCCGGGGCACGACTGGGTTGATGTTGAAAGTGGGCGAGTTCTTTTGGTCAGGCGAATCTTCCTCGGATGGGTAGAAGAAGACGAAGGGGTCTCATAAGTCGGATATTTCGTCGAAGAACACAATCGTCGTTCCTCTGTTAATGTGCCGGTATTCATCGCTGAAGTGATTCAGCAGTAATTCGGCCTGGCCATTGCGGAAATGTACGATGCCTCTTGCGATGATGATTCCTCGGTCTAGAAGCAACTGCATGTTCCCCTCGATGATGGCTTCAGCGTTAATGGCTGTCGTGGCGCCTACGGTCACGATAACGCTTGAACGGGGTGGAACGCTCACTTCCTCCAGGACAATCAGGGTAACGTGATTTTCCAGAGTTCTCATCGAAGGAATGGCCTCGTCCATCGAAAGCGTGATCAGCTTGGATCGCAGGTCGATGATCGCCTGATGCTGATTAAGGAAATCCATGCCCGAGATCACTTCGCGGGAACATTGCCGTAGCACAACCAAGGTCGCAGGATAGGTGTGTCCTTTGACAGTCACTCGCGCTTTGCATCGTCCTGATGGCGTAATGAGGTGACTCCCTGCGGCGCGAATTTGTGGGCCGTGCCAAACGGCCCTGACTTTCCTCAGCTGCGCGGCGAATGTTACATTCAACACCGAGTAATCGGCTCCTGTGTCGACTAGAGCGGTAACTTTCCGGCCGTCGATAACTACTTCTATGTCGGACGTTCTGGCTCCTGCGTTGCACGTCGTCCTGGGCGTCGGGTCACGGCTTCGTCGGGCATGGGAACCGTGGGTAGAAAATGTCGTCGGAGCTTTTCTCGGTAGCGGTGTCGTTTCGAAGGCGGTTCGCGTCGTGGTCGAGGTTGTCATTGTATGCGGCGTCGGCGTGTGGGGGCGGCGTCTTCGTGCGGCATGGTTGCTAGAGAATCTTCGGTGTTTCGCTCGGGAGCAACCTCACCTCCAGAGGTTGCTTTCTTTAACACAGGGCGGGAGGGAGAAACGCGCATACACACACGAGCGCTCATGTGTGTGTGCGTGTTTCTCCCTCCCGCCCTGTGTTAATCTGAGCAAAGTTTTCCTTATTATGTCGCTACACCAACTGGCCCAACGTTATACCCTCTTAAGCTTCATTGCTGTCTTTAGTTTCCCCTACGAGGGCTGGGAGACCTTCTTCGTACCGCGGCTGCGTAGCTGCGGAGTGGCGATGCAAAGCGCGAGGCCGACGGTGATGGTGAGCGCGAAAGGCGGTTTGGCGAGTACTCTACTGGACGCAGGTACTCGTCGATTTCTTGCGGATGTTGGCCGAAGCGTGGTCGTGGTGCGTCAACGGCAAATCCACGAAGACCAATACGTCGACCGATACGTCGGTACGGGCAGTGACGAAGAATATGGCCGGCCTCACCGCAATGGAAGAACAACGGTCGGTTGTCGGAAGTCCTCCAGGCGTCGCATTTCCTGGGGCTTGAGCGTCGTTCGTAGACTGGGCGGGCGGGGGCAGGGAGGCGGCGTTCTGGTAAAAGTGGCTCACCTCGGAGAAGACGTAGGGGGTGTCGTTGGGGATGCGGAGTGCGTACTGCAGCGCCGAAGGTCATGGCCTGGGGTTCTGTGGCTGCCGGTGTGCCAAGTGCCTGTTGCACTTCTTCCCGCACCACATCCACGGGAGTCGCTGCTTAGGGCTCTGCGGAGGATGGCAGTAATCGGCGTAGCTCCTCGCGGACGATTTCGCGGACAACTTCCCGCAAGTTGTCGCTGATGGTGGTCGTCGTGTCCGGACGGATTGTACAGACAGAGGAAGAGCGGTTGTAATGCCGAGCCCGGACGTCGAGAGTCTTTTCAATCTTGCAGGCTTCTTGCATGAATTCCTCGACTGTTTTTGGCGGCTGGTGGACGAGGCTGGCAAAAAGTTGTTCTTTAAGCCATGCATTAAAAACTGAACTTCCTTTTCCTCGGTCATCTCGGGGTCGGCGCGGCGAAAGAGGCGCTTCATCTCTTCGACGTAACCGCAATCGGGCTCGTTCGGAAGCTGGATTCGGGACTCGAGGAGTCGTTCGGTTCTTTCTTTCCTCATGACGCAGGTGAATACCTTAAATTTCCTTCTTGAGTAGCTCTCATATCATTAGGGACGACTCGTGGTTTTCGTACCACGTACGTGCTGAGCCCTCCAGTGAAAAAAATACGTGTCCAATTTTTGCCGCATCATCCCACTTGTTGAATGACGCCACGCACTCAAATTGGTCCAACCATTCTTCGGGGTCTTCGCCTGGCGACCCACTGAAAGTTGTGGCGCACGTAGCAGCGTCTTTTCCTTGTCGGGTGCGGTCCGGCAGGGTCCTGAATTTAGGCTTCTGTCCCTGAAGGCGTCTGCTGGCTCGGTTAACTGCTTGCTCGTCTTCCGGTGCGAAGCGCAGAGGGCTGATGTCACCACTTGAAGGGGACGTCCGGAACATGGAAGGTTACCTCGCACCTCCACCAAATGTCGCGATGTGGTAACTGCAGTCCGGAGAGCAGAAATGCTGCAAAAATGGTGTCTAAACAAAACCCTTTATTTGGGATGACTTGCGCCCGCAATGGACTGAATCACTCGGCGGCGGCGTAGCAACAAGCGTGCTCGGCGGTCGTCGAACAGAATACCCGCCGCTGTCGGCCGTGCTCAATTTAAAGCTGATAGCGAACTTTCGAGATAAAGCGCGCAAAGTAACTAGAACATTCCGGAACAACGTAGAATCAGCTCTGCCTGGCTGCGAACAATCGAGATAAATCTGGTCGCGTCTTGCGTCGCAAACAAAGCGGTAAAGTGGGGTGGCGGCAGATTTGAAGAATGAAAAAACAAACGCTGCAAATATTCGCGGCAATGTTATGCTCACTCGTGCCAGTTGTCTGACCGCATTGAGAGCCAGCAAAATGTGGTTGGCACTCGTTTGATCGCTGTAGCCACTGTACTTGGGGATCGGAGTTCCAATCCGCGAGCTGGGCTGTGGGATTGCAGCGCTTGCTGTAACGCTCTGGCCAGAACTTCGGCGAGGTTTGTCGCGTTTGCTGGTGTCTCGCCGTCAGGAGCCGTGATGAGCTGTGAACTCGTCGCATTTGGCGCGGTACCGGTAGTGCCGTTTTCCAGCTGTGAGACGAAGGGCGATGTGCCCGCTTGTGCCTAGGAGGCACCCGACGATGGTGGATGAACGCCAACGCTTGGCCTGCTGGTGTTTTCCAGCGGCCACGGTCTGAGATGCCTCGCTCGACTAGTGGGCGACCGCCTCTACGCCCTCGAGGTCATCGCACTCGAATGAAATTTGAGAATCATCCGGGCTCTTCGCGGGCATTTCTAACATCATAACCGCCATCTGAATGAAACCGTTCACATTCGCTGCCGGCTGCCTGCAATGGTTGCACGGATCTGATCTCCGTTCGACTTGCCTGACAATGTTTCATCATCATCATCATCATTTATTTACCCTTAAGGGCCCCAGGGGGCATTACATAAGGGGGGGGGGCGAACAGTAATCATGTCACAAAGAACAAAATTGGAACACATGTAGATACAACTGTGAACACTTCAAAAGAAAAACAAGCAAGTAAGTTAGTAAACAAAAAAAAGAAAAAAGGGCCTTCAACAGGAATTAGTTGGGGAATAAATCAATTAACATCTGTTTAAATTTTAGGGAATTAACTTCATTCACAACACTGTCTGGAAGGACATTCCACTTGGCTATGGCAGCTGGCAAGAACGAGGAATTGAACGCATTGGTTGAACCATGAATGCGTTGAATACTACGGCAATTATACAAACGTCGCGATGATCTTAAAGGGGGCATAATTAGGCTCTCACGCAGTTGGGGAAAATTATAATAAAGTTTATGAAATAGACAGAGTCTTGCTATCTTACGACGGGATGCCAAGGAAGGTAAACCAACAGAGGATTTGATATTTGTAACACTCGACCGAGAATCATAATTTGATATTATAAACCGAGCGGCTCGATTTTGAATGGCCTCTAACATATGTGTTAAATACTTTTGATGGGGATTCCAAATGCTCGATGCAAATTCAAGTTTAGTGCGGATGAAAGTTTCGTATGCGATTAGTCTAACCTTAGGGGGAGAAAATGTGAGCGATCGTCTGATGAATCCTAGTATTTTAGAAACGCTAGCAGCAAGGGACGTTATGTGCTTCGACCAGTTAAGATCACTTGTTATTTCTATGCCGAGGTATCTGTAGGATTCAACTTCAGATAGCGCGGTCCTGTTTAGCGTGTAAGAAAAGTGCAGGTTAGATCGTTTACGGGACACGTGCATAAACTTGCATTTAGTTTCGTTCAGTTTCATGACCCAGGTCGAGCACCAACATCGTATCAAGTTCAAGTCGTCCTGCAGCAATGACTGGTCGTTCGTAGTGCTAACACGGCGGTAAAGAACGCAATCATCTGCGAACAAACGGATGGATGATGAAATGCCGACAGGAAGGTCATTGATAAAGACAAGAAACAGGAGCGGCCCAAGAACAGAGCCCTGAGGTACTCCAGAGGTGACTTTAGTGACGGTAGAAGGATGGTTGTTGATGACGGTGTATTGCGAACGATTAGTTAGGAAACTGCAAATCCATGATAATATCAGCGGGTGCAGTGAAAGGGAGGAAAGTTTAGCCAAGAGGCGCTGGTGAGGAACTCGGTCGAAAGCTTTCGAAAAATCGAGGTAGATAATATCTGTCTGACACAAGGAGTCAAGGTTTAGGTGGAGGTCAGTCGTAAATTCGAAAAGTTGAGTTTCACATGAGTAGCCTGAACGGAATCCGTGTTGGTTTGGAAAGAAAAAAGACTTTCTATCGAGGTGATTAGCTACTTGGGAGTAAATAATATGTTCAAGTAGTTTGCACGCAATGCATGTTAGCGAGATGGGACGATAATTTGATGGATCAGAGCGGTTACCTGCCTTAAAGCAAGGCACGACTCGGCTAATCTTCCAGTCAGACGGGATTTGGCCACTAGAAATGGATTGCGTAAAAATGATTTGCAGGAAATGACTGGATATTACTTTGGTACCTTTAAGAATTTTCGCAGAAATGTTGTCGGACCCAGGAGCACTTGATACCTTTAAATCTTCAATAAGTCTACATATTCCTTCGGCTGAGATACTAACAGGTGGCATTTCAGATACATTTAGGCTCTGTGATGTAGGAATGTTTACGGCTGGTTCGTTGGTGAAAACAGATGAGAAGTACGTATTCATTACGTCCGAGCGAAGCTCATTTGGAACATGACAACCATCTTGATCTAATAAAGATATATTATGTGAACCGCTACGACCTGGAGTTAAAATAGTCCAAAACTTTTTTGGGTTGTTTCGAAGGATATCGAGTAGGTCATTGTTGTAAAAGTTTTGTTTAGTGCTCTTAAGCAACTTGGTATAATTTCTCAGACAGCTAAAGTATTTCTCCCATTTAGACGCTAAGTTGGAGCTCTTAGCTTCTCTAAACAATCGTTTTTTCTTATTGCACAGACTTCTTAAAGAGTTGGTAAACCATGGTTTTACGGCATCACCACGAATGCAAACGAGGGGTACATAAGATTCAGTTAAAGAGGTGATTTTTTCTTTATACATGGACCAGTTGTCATCAATAGACCTGAAAGAAGCAGTCTGTTCGAAGTGGAGAAGAAATTTGGCTAGTTCCTCATTGATTTTAGAAAAATTGGCTTTTTTGTAGTCACGTATGTGTTTCACTGAGCGTTGTCGTGAAGTAATGCGAACTGAAAAGTTGAACAACACTATGCTATGATCGCTAAGACCGGCGATGGATGACAAAGACTGGATTAAATCAGGATTAGATGCAAGAGCAAGATCTAGGATGTTGGTGCCCCGAGTTGGTATTTTGACTGCTTGAGAGAGGTCAAACGAAAGAATAAGGTCCAAAAATTCTCTGGAATGGCGGGAAGATGCGGTTAGATTATCCCAGTCGATGTCTGGGAAATTAAAATCGCCGCTAACTATGAGGTTGGCATTGGGAAACTGTTTATTTATGTCGAGCAGAATGATACTTAAGTCGTCGATGAAGGAATGATCGGAGTCAGGTGCTCGGTAACATGCAATTATTATATTAGTGCAATGAGCAAGAGAAACGTTCACGCAAATGATTTCGCTTTTACTATTGACTGCGATAGCAGAAGAGACCAGAATACTTTTAACAAGAACCATCACGCCGCCTCCCCTACGCCCTGGTCTGTCACGACGGAAACAAGTGAAGGATTGCTTATCTTGGAAAAGTTCGTCACTCAGTATATCAGGTGTGAGCCACGTTTCAGTAAAGATGGCAATATCTGTGCTGTTGTCTTGCAATATAGCTTCAACAGCTTCTTTCTTTGGAAAATAACTTCGGATATTTGTTAGTAAAACGGAAACTGATTTATCGGTTGGGGCAGGGGCTGCACGCGTGCGATTCTGGAAACATTGGTGCATAAAGGACCTGTGTGCCTGCGGTGAGCGCTATAAATTTAATTCAACCACAGAATCTTTAACAGCATCGTACACAAACTGTTTGTTGTTCATGATGAGCTTATCAAAACGGATTTTAAATGAGCCACCTCGTTGCTGACCATACGAAAAAAGTTTCTTCCTTGCCAAGGGAACGCGTGCAGAGTAGTCCTCACGGACAGAAAAGGAAGAATTTTTAAGCTTGGAACTGGCAAAAAGGATACGCCCTTTGTCTTTAAATCTCATAAAATTTACAATGATAGGGCGGTTTTTTCCTTGTTGGAAACGGCCAAGTCTGTGAACACGCTCAATATCATGGCTATCAATTGTGACATCGAGCTCGTCCGCGCAGAATGAAATAATCCGCGATTCAGACTCGGACCATGATTCATCTTGTTGATCTGTGATTCCAAAAAACAGCAAATTGGACCGTCGGAGACGGTTTTCAGCGTCATCACATTTATCTGAAAGTAGCTTAATGTCGGATGAAAGTTTAGCCATATCAGGATCGGCTGATAAACTCGGGCTACTTAACTGATTAGAGCTCGTGATTTGTTCCAGGGCGTCAACTCGCACCGAAAGGCTGGATATTGAATCCTCGACCTTCGACTGAGCAGCCCGAATCAACGCTAGTTCACTAAGCATAGTTTTTTGAGAGCATTCAATGCGGGATATAGCCAAGGCAATTGACTCGAGGGACGGGTTAGGGGCGTTATTCCCTGGGGGTCCTGGGTTCAATTCCACATCCCCGGCTAGCACAAGCATTAGGCAAACGACATAGGCGTTGATACACTGGTAACATGAAGTGCACAAGAACTTTCGCAAACTGCAGTCAGCGTCGATGGGGCACGACACCGCAACCAAAAACGCGTTATCAGAGCGAATGCAAATTGAATTTGGTAAGTAACCAACCTGCATGAAAAAGGGCATTCGTGTGACCTGCATCGTTGCGGTGGCGTGCCCCGAGTGATCGTAGTGTGATGGCGGTATTTGTACTCCAATCGATGCGGTGGCGCTGAGCGCAGTTCCTGGTTGCCAGATGCGGAAACGGTTCGCCAGATGGGGAAAAGTTGAAACAAGCGGGTACTGCACGGCGTCGCTTTCGTTGTCCATGAAGTCAGCTTGCTGCCAAACGTCGGAATCCATGTCCAGGTTGTAACAGCTGCCTTGACAGCCCGGCAGCGTGGTAATCCATGTGAGTAAGGCCTGCATGAAAAAGGGCATTCGTGTGACCTGCATCGTTGCGGTGGCGTGCCCCGAGTGATCGCAGTGTGATGGCGGTATTTGTACTCCAATCGATGCGGTGGCGCTGAGCGCAGTTCCTGGTTGCCAGATGCAGAAACGGTTCCCCAGATGGGGAAAAGTTGAAACAAGCGGGTACTGCACGGCGTCGCTTTCGTTGTCCATGAAGTCAGCTTGCTGCCAAACGTCGGAATCCATGTCCAGGTTGTAACAGCTGCCTTGACAGCCCGGCAGCGTGGTAATCCATGTGAGTAAGGCCTGCATGAAAAAGGGCATTCGTGTGACCTGCATCGTTGCGGTGGCGTGTCTTTGTGGCCTGCGAAAATCTTCAACGGCGGCCACCTACTGAATCTGAGATGCCTCGCCGCTTTGCTTCGTCTAGCTCCCGATGCGCGGTCCAACTCTAGCGAGCTCATACGGAAGTTTCCGTCAATTAGCCTCTGCATGTCAACCTTCAGCTCCCTCAATCGTGCCCGCTTTCTTCCATAATCGAGCCTTCTTGCGTGATGTTTCCCACTGCCTCTGCAACCCCCAGCTGACTGCGTTCAACTCTAAACTGAGTCCTGCGCTAACTGTGTTCAAACCCATGAAACGTGCAAAAGGTTAGAGCGGAGGAACTCACTGTTTTCATGCTGAATAGCGCAGTCTCTCGCTGGGCGCTGCTGGTCCCGCATGTAGCTGGCCGCTTGCTATATCACCTGCCGTCCTCGACTGTCGTCGCTGTACAGGAGTCCGTTTGCTCCTTTTTGATGAGTGCTAATCGTCAACTTCCGTCTTATCTCCTGCCAACACGGTGCTTGTAGAGACAATCTGTCGCTGTCGATGAACTGCCGCTCGCCGTCCGAATTCTTTCGCAGGCTGCCGATGCTTGGCTTAATGCCGGAACGTCGCCCCTTCTCTTGTCGTCCGACAGCAACGGAATCGCTGTCGACAGCGCCGGTAGGTTTACGATGCTCCAGGGGTGTGCCATTTGAGATGGGTTGTCGACATGAAGGCTCCCTAAACCCCACGCGACCCGTCAGTGACGGTGTTAATGACTTGCAACGGCCGGAAGTGAAGCGAATATGAACTCAAGACAGCATGACAGTTAAGACGGGAGTGGCTAACAGGTAAATCTTCCCTCCTTGCCATAGCCGAAGATGCAGAGCATCTAAACCTAGCCAAGAACGACGAATTGGGCTCCAGGCCTCGGTTTTTAACCCTCGGGAGTCCGCCTCACATTCAGGAACCATCCAATAGCAGCAAGCCTCAACAAGATTGGTTCCTTCCTGCCCCTTTCAACTTTAACCGTATTAGTAACGCTTCCCGAAAACATAAAATCCTAAAAAATCATCAAATTAGTTACAAAATGCGATGCACAGAGCGAATGGCTTTCCGAATCGCGCGTCCTGACCTACAATGTTGATAGTGCACGCAAACCATTTCTCAAGGAAAAAAAACCACCAAATTAAACGAACTCCGGAATCTCTGCACGGGTCAATCCGGCGCCTCCGTAGAACGCATTCGTTTATGACCTTTCAGAGTTCCCATGCTTAGGGCATTACCGCAAGCCGTAAAGGTCATTGTCTTCCAATCTCCCCTCGAGGCGGGGGGGTCTGCTGCCGGCGGTTTCGTGACGGGATGGTGACCGATCGAGGGAAGCCCTTCGGTTTGCATGCACAAAGGCAAAATGGCAATGGCCCAGTCCTTCTGACAAACCGTTGATAGCCGGCCACACGGTGGTGCCTGTATCCCGAACGGCTGTCCGACAATTCGGCAATTTGGGACTGTCAGCCACCCTTCCTACCCAGGTCAATACTGCATCGGGGCTCAGTATATCCCGCACCATCCAAAGCGCCTCATGCTGTCTCATCGACTACTACAGGCCCTTACCCCAAATCCTCACTCCAGACAGAGATCACAACACCACAGCCGACCAGAACGCAGGGAGGGGGGGAGGGGTGAGAGGTGGCATGTTACACTGTGATGAACCAGTTTCTTAAAATGGCCCCGGGTCCACACTGGGCATGAGAATATTGATGCACAGACAACAAAATGATTTTGAAGTGATTTAATTAAAGCATCTGGCTCGATGCCGCTTACGGGACAGAAGCTGGGCTCGTCGTCGCCGGGGCTGAGTCAGCGTGGTGTGGCACGGGCTCGATGAATGGCTGGTCTGCAGCGGCCGGGAGGGGAGTTCCTCGTGGCTGTGCTGCCCTCGTTCTCGGCTGGTCGTTGGATGAGCTGCCCGGCGTGGAGGCGCGTTGGCGAAGGTCGAACGTTAGCGACGGCTAGACCCCGGGCTCAGGTCAATGCGCAGCCCCAGTCCTCTGCCTCGCTCCGTCTCCGGCCCTCTCGTCCACTCGCCCCGATCGCTCTCCCCCTTCCTACCGTCGGCTTCCCCTTTTAAAGCCTTTGCTTCTTTCTTCAGCCGTGGCCGCGCCTTTGTCCACTCCCCCGTGGCTCTCGAGGGGTGCATAATGACGGGGACACTCAAGCGTCGTTCGACAGGGCCGTCGACGGTTACCATATATGGTCATGTTTCTCCGCCACAACCAAATATGGTCATGTCTCTCCGCTGCGACCTGACGCCAGGACGGCGCGGCCAACCGTCTCCAGGAAAAATCACTGACCGGCTCGCCGTGGCCCCGGTGCATGTGCACGAATCGTCACAACACGTCATGTGGCCTGATGACTTCACAACTGTCTCGAGCAATGAGCCAATTTTGTGACAGACCACGACGCCGGGCCGGCTTGAGTAATCTTACGACAGACCACTGAATCTGTTCCGTGGTGAGGCTTCTGTTTGCTGCGATGCGAGTGGTGAGAGGGAGAGAAGGAAGGGATGGCAAGTGACGCGTCCCGTGACCTGATGACTTCATAACTGCCTGGGCCAGTCAGCGAATTATATGACAGACCAGGAGGCCGGGTTCTATTTTTCCTTGTTTATAGGCTGGTTTGATTGGTTTATCGGGTTTAAAGTCCAGGCTATGAAGGCGACCGGGTAGTGTCGACCCCGTGGGTTTCTTCAACATGTAATCACATCGCACAGTACATGGGTTTCTAGCGCTTCGGCTCAATGAAAATGCGAGCGCCGCGGCCAGGATCGAACCCGCGTCTTTCAGGTTAGCAGACGAGCACTGTAAGCACTGAGCCCCTACAACGGCCGCGATGAAGCTTCTCGTAATGACAACAGACACGGTGTCGCGAATGCGGGTGCGCACTGGTATCACATCCGTCGCTGGCCTCACACGCACTGCACGCACCGCCTTCCTCCACGTAATCTGCGCACCTCTCGTTTTTACAGCCGCCGCGTCCTCATAAGAAGAGCAACGCGATCTAATGAACGGTGCGCAAACGCTAAAGTTAGGTCCTGAAAGGAACGCGAAACACGAGCGCTGACTCCCAATTGAGAGGGGAGAGCGACAAAGGGAATAACTGCACAGTGGGCGAGAGCAACAAAAAACACTTGAGGACACACTTACTGCCTTAAGAGCAGACATTCTCTACATTCATAAGGAGTGCCACTCCTGGCAGCGGTTAAGCGATGCATCGTTGCCCCGGCAGGTGGCTGTTTCAAAAAACAGCCACTGGTGGACAGTGTCAGACCCAGATTGCTATTCCCCACCAATCACTGATCCATATGCCACCTGCCGCGGTGGCCATGTTGCTCACAATACGGTGAGTAGGTTGTCATCTGCCACGATGGGCAGGTTTTGATGGCGGTCACGTGGCCAACGTGGTAGGTTGAGCCCCTGCTTTTTCGCTCACAACACCAGATTTTCTAGAGAACGAGCGTGCCCATAGGATCCTTAAGAGTGGATTGTGATAGAAAAACCTTTCACATTATTCGCAGCTTCAACTTGTGTGTGTCTGTTTGTATCGGTTTTTCTGCAATTTGCGGTCAATCTGCCGCCATATTCGGACTGCTTGCTGCAGTAGAATACATCCGCTTTGCTGTGAATTGCCGACTTTTTTCTGACTTTTTATTTCTATTCTCTATCTAGGTAGCTCAAAACCAAATGGTCAGCTTGCGATGACGTCACAAGGTCATGTGATAATTCTCGCTGGCCATTAACTTATTTGCCCCGGGACACGTTGCGATGACGTGAAAAGGTCAATTGACCTCGCGCTACCAAAGGTGTATTTCACCTCAGACAAAATCGGGGATTTGTTGTTTAAAAATAACCAACGCGCGAGGCGAAGTTTCACACAAGTGCAAGTCTCTTCAATGGCCTGCCACGAGAAAGGCAACGCACACTTGGGAAACATCAATGGGTGGGAACAATGGAGCGAGGTCGAAAACGAACGCAGAGCCGGGTTGGAATTCCATCCGCCAAAGTAGGGCGGAAAGAAGTACTTAGAAATAACGGGGGAAAGGACAAAGAAAGACGAGAACAGAACAGCAACAACCAGGCAAGGAAAAATCAACGCTCGGAAGAAAAAAAAACGTTTTCGATAATCATCGCTGTTAGCAGTGAGGGCGATCGAAGGTTTCAATTTTGAAGTCTCTTTTTTTTTCTATTTTCGACCGCTCTTATTCACGCAATGTGCAAAAGCATCGTGCTTATGTGCTTGGTGGAGAAGTTCAATCAAACAAAATGAAAAGTTGAAGGAATTGCTGCATCAAGTCCCTCTGCACTCTTGGCGAGAGAAAACTACGGTACTCTTCATAATCAGCCTGACTACGCCGACTTCAGCGCACAGACATCTCCAAATAGCTCTGTCCTGCGCAAACTGCGGCCACCCTTTCCACGCAAACTTCTTGATCTTATCAGCCAACCTAACTTTCTGCCGCCCCCTGCTACGCTTGCCTTCTATTGGAGGCCACTCCGTTACACTTAATCACCGGTTAACCTGCCTTCGCATTACATGCCCTGCCCAAGCCAATTTCTTTGGCTTGGACTAGAGTGTAATTAACCCGTGTTTGTTCCCTTATCGTCTATGCCCTCTTCGTGACTCGTTACGCTAGTGATGCTCTCGAGTGGATAAGATGTGGCGTGCATTTCAATAAAATTCAGTTGGTATTTCAGCGCTTGTCTTGTCGTCCATGCTCCTACATCTCCCACGTTCCTTTTGCGCTGCCACTTTCCACATGCCAGCAGTTAGACCGAAACTCACGGCATCCGTAAAAAAAAAGATGGAAAATCCCTATGCTTTCCTTGGTTTTGGGCGATTCCACAACATACAATCGTCACGAGGTATTCGAGAGGGTAATGAGACAAAACGATTGCGCATGAAATTATAATCAGTGGCAAGACATGAGAGACCGAGCAAATAGGAAAAGACCCAGCTTCTGCTTATGGGCAATAAGGAAATGGCAAAACACCCGCTAACGTTTCAAGGGTTGTCTGATCAGGAAGCTGGGTGACGGTTTCTTGTGAAATCATTTGGGGCGTTACGCTGTGGTTAAGGAAGCAAGTTCAGCCGGTACCTGTATGGCGACAGCCTTCGCCTGGCTGCTGTCATCCTGGCACAGTCTGGTGGCGACGGCTGGAAGACGCCGGGCCAACGCCTCGCTGACGCAGTCGCTCTGCAGCACCTGTTCCCGGGACAAACGTGTTTTTTTTTTGCATTGAAGGACATGAATGTGCCAGAAGAGTAAAATGTGGCCTGTCTGCAATGTGTGCTGACCGCTAATCATGAGCAAGAGCTGTGTCTTTATTTGGCATCCCTTCACCCTCATTCCAGTTGTTGCACCGGTTATAGCACAGGCCCGCCGAACAGAAGAGGAAAACAAAACTAACGGGGCGGCACTCCGTCATCAAATCAGGGAGGCCAGTGCTGTTGCAGTCCCTTCCCTCAGGTGGTGTCTCATGGCACACTTGATGAGCACAAATATATTCCACAAATGGGTTCTGAAGCACTTGTGGAGCTAAGATCGCCACTGTTGGGATTCAGGATGCAGTAGTAGAACTTTCTGACGGGCTAGTTAGTACATCTCTATTAAACAGCGTGCGCTAACAGGACGTACACAGGAAACTTGGAGAGAGAGGAAAGAAGCGCAACTTCCAACTTTAATCACAGGAAAGGATGCCACACGCTCTTTTACATCTGCTGGGGTGAGGGTGTGCGAAGTGAATGACAGAGGATAACAACTTCAAACATCGGCAAACAAAAAACAAAAACATGTGGCGTAACAAAGCTCACCATGCAGATCGAAAAGCTGAATGTAACAACAGGTGACTAAAGAGTGATAACGGTTGATATGAAGTGCAAAAACATGAGCAGATAACGGTTGATATGAAGTGCAAAAACATGAGCAGAGAAAACGCAAGGAACAACATGAGGCATATGTAAAAGAACAAACTTAAAAAGGCACATAAAGCGGCGTGTAAAAGGCGCATAAAAAACAGTAAAAACGGAACAACATAGGGGAATGCAGAGTAAGAGAATTCTGCTAAAAAAAAAACCTAACAAAAGCACCTAGACGAAACCATATAAAAAGGGTAGTTCCTTTCTAGAAAGAATAGAAGGCGTGCTAACGCACTTGTCTTTTCTTTGGTCAATGTAAAAGGCCTCAATGACTTCTCTTTCAATCTTGTCCGGTGCCTTGGCTAGGAACCTTGTTTCGTGGAACTTGGGACGGCAATCTTTACATTGGCTGCAGTGTTTAGGAAGATTACCTCCCGTCTTGCTATTCAAGGTCACATTGTGCTTTCGGGCGCGCTCATTAAAACATTTTCCTGTTTGTCCCACGTAAGCTCTGCCGCACGTCAAAGGGATCTCGTACACCACATTGGCAGTACACTCTGTGAACTTATTTTGATGTTCGATGAGACAGGGCTTCTTAACTCGCTTACTGAAAACCATGGGGCAAAGTTTTGCCAGCTTGCAGGGAGCTGAAAAACCAGCTGCACCCCGTGTCTGGAAGCAACTTTTTTTCAAATTGTGCGAAAAACCATGTAGGTAGGGTATGACCTGCAAAGGTTTCTTTTGAAACTCTCGTTTGTCACCTGGATTCTTCAGTTTTTGAAGAAGGCCTTCAGACACGCTGGTAACCAAGTGCGCTGGATAGCCTGCTGACAGAATTCTTCCAATCTGGCACTGGAAACTTTTACCTATCTTATGCGGGCAAGATTTGTCTAGGGCTGATTTTGCCACGCTTAACTAGCTTGGAATGGGAACTATCATAAGCCAAAAGTGACTTTTTTTGATCGTGGTTGATACATCCAACATACGTGCTTGTAGACGAAGGAAAGTTGCAGATCAAGAAACTGAAGACAATTGCTGTGTGCTCTTTCATGCGTAAATTTTAGACCTGTCGACATAAAAATAAAATCATTCAAAATTTTCGTGATAACAGACTCCGGGTCACACCCTGCCGGTACATCAAAAAGCACTAGATAGTCATCCACGTATCTAAAGATACGAGAGACTGCCTTGTTACACAAGCTGCCCTCAAACTGCCCAGGCGGCCACGGCTCAAAAGGATTGCCGAGTTCATGAAAGCGTCCGACTACGCGGTATTGGAAGCTGACAAAGAAGGCGGCTTTGTTGTCCTAACAAATGAAGTCTTCAAGAAGAAAGCTACCAAAGCTATCAACAAAAGTTTTCGACCTGTTGATTTTCACTCGGCTAAACAGAAGCGTGCCGCACTAAAACTCATTGCTCGGATGAACCTAGTGTCTCTGGCGACGGCTGTCAAGGCGGCAGACACAGGATGCCTAGAGATTTTCTTTACAGGAAAAACGCACAAACCTGCGTGCCCCCTCCGAGCCATTGTGTCTGAAAGAAATACGTGGCAGAGAGCAGTGAGCGACTAACTGCGACGCCATTTGGACAGAATTACAAGCAGAGACCCGTTTCGTGTTCGAAGCTCAAGAGAAGTGGTGCAGTTCCTCGAAGAAGGCAAGTTCACAGCCAACAGTGGATTTTCCATAGACATAGATCTTTTTTTACTATGTTCCTCATGAAGGGTTGTTTACTGCTGTTCGTGAGCATTTGGAAAGCTATGGCGAATTAAAATTTCAGAATGAAGTGGGCATTACAATAGGCAATTTTATAGACCTGTTACATTTCTATTTAAATTCTACTGCTGTGTCATTCGATGAAGAATTTTTCGTCCAAAAGCAAGGCATACGTATAGGGTCTTCAGTAGCGCCCGTCTTGTGCGAAATGTTTCTAGCCTCATTCGACCGGAAACTTGAGGGCAGCTTGTGTAACAAGGCAGTCTCTCGTATCTTTAGATACGTGGATGACTATCTAGTGCTTATTGATGTACCGGCAGGGTGTGACCCAGAGTCTGTTATCACGAAAATTTTGAATGATTTTATTTCTATGTCGACAGGTCTAAAATTTACGCATGAAAGAGCACACAGCAATTGTCTTCAGTTTCTTGATCTGCAACTTTCCTTCGCCTACAAGCACGTATGTTGGATGTATCAACCACGATCAAAAAATGTCACTTTTGGCTTATGATAGTTCTCATTCCAAGCTAGTTAAGCGTGGCAAAATCAGCCCTAGACAAATCTTGCCCGCATAAGATAGGTGAAAGTTTCCAGTGCCAGATTGGAAGAATTCTGTCAGCAGGCTATCCAGCGCACTTGGTTACCAGCGTGTCTGAAGGCCTTCTTCAAAAACTGAAGAATCCAGGTGACAAACGAGAGTTACTGCGCACACCATTACCCACCGCGGTAGCTCAGTGGTTAGGGCGCTCGGCTACTGATTCGGAGTTCCCGGGTTCGAACCCAACCGCAGCGGCTGCGTTTTTATGGAGGAAAAACGCTAAGGCGCCCTTGTGCTGTGCGATGTCAATGCACATTAAAGATCCCCAGGTGGTAGAAATTATTCCAGAGCCCTCCACTACGGCACCTCTTTCTTCCTTTCTTCTTTCACTGCTTCCTTTATCCCTTCCCTAACAGCGCGGACCAGGTGTCGAACGATATATGAGACAGATACTGCGCCAATTCCTTTCCCCAAGAACCAACTATTATTATTATTATGTGTGTCCTGAAGAAGGAGGATGTGGGGCGCGGAAAGTGTGCGGAGGAGGAGTTGGAGGGGTCCGCGCTTGCCCCGGAAGCGGCGGCAGTTTCATTACAGAATTAATAAGGAATTAGGAGGTCGCGCCGCCATACTGTAGCTTGGGTGGGTTGAGGGCCGGTGGGCTGGGTAGGGAGTTCTGTGTGGTAGGTGGGTGGGATTGATGGGGCGGATTAGGGAGGTGCAGCGAGGGAAAGGCTTGCTCTAATGTTTGGAGGCGGGTGTCGTACTGTGCAAGGCTCATCTCGAGGGCCTGCACCATGCGTGTAAATGCCGCTTCAGTTTGTTGCTCGAAGCGTTGAGACAGGTGGTCAATAGGTGACTGAATTTTTCCTCTAGATGCGCGTACATTTCGGGCGAGTTTAGTGTCCATGCGGGCCTTTAGGGATTTAAGGTCGCACTGGGTGGCGGGTGGGTGCTACGCGTAGTAGTAATAGTCGGAACCGCGCGTCGGAAATGTTCCTTCTTACGGCACGGTTTGGGTGCCGACCAAGATACGTGCGACAGGAATCATTTCCTTTCCTTAAAAAATATTTTCATTTCATTTTACCTGATTTACGGCGACACCCGTCAAGATATGCGCGACAGACGTCATTTCCTTTCCCCAAACACACAAAAATAGCGCGGTAGCAGTAGTTGTAAATTACCACGGAGAACACATCACAAGCCTCACCGCCGAAGTATCTAACATAACGGAGGCAGAGGAGATTGCTGTCACCCTGGCAGCGAATGAAGGATATAGGACAGGGAGATCCCTTAACATCTTAACGGATTCACAAGAGGCGTGCCGGAACTATACTAGAGGCAGAATTAGCAGCACGGCACTCAAGATCCTCAGTAGAGCTCTGCTCCCTGAGGGACGACCAGTACACAACATAATCTGGATACCGAGTCACGCAGGGATCAGGGGCAACGAAGGGGCAGACAACCTAGCTCGAGGAATGGCCAGCCGAGCAGGAACGTCATTAACCCCGGAGGGGCCCCAGATTAATTGCGGGGACAGCTATTCGGAATTATTAAACCTATATAAGGGGCTAAGATTCCAATACCCCCCACCACATAAAGCATTATCCAAGGAGGAAGCCACAGGATGGCGAAGACTGCAAACAGGCTCGTTCCCAAACTTATACATATTAAACAAGATGTTCGCCACACAGTATAGCGCCAACTGTCCGTGGTGCGGAGCAAAACCAACACTATATCATGTCACATGGGACTGCAGAAGAAATCAAGCATTCCACAAACACAAAATACCAAGTCCGGAGCAATGGGTGAGCCGGCTCACCAGCTGCGAGCTAGGGGTCCAAAGTGCCCTCATAGCACACGCAAGCGAGGTGGCCCGACTCAGTGGAGCCCTGGACTAGGGGCCCACCCACGGCCAAGGAGGACCCAAGCTTCAAGACGAAGACTTCATCCCCTACCGCTACTACTTCCTAAAGGAACCGATAAAGTTTTTGATTCATTCATTCTTAAATTATCCAACGAGCAAGGCGTTGCGCAGAACGGACGATGGCGTTCCGTGCAACCCTTGGCAACGGTGCAACACGCTGTCGCGTCGCGCTCTTAAAGACGAAGTTATTACTATTTGTTTTTTGCTTTTATATTGTTAATTTATTTCTTTCCCACTACGACTGCCTTATGATGAGTATGATATGCGATTTCTATGCTGTTAGGTACTTTTCTACTGGGACTAACATTCTATTTTTAGCCTGGCGTTTTTTTGCTGGCAACGCCGCCGACAAGAAAATTTTCTTGGACGGTATAGAGGTATACAGCTTCGTTTTAAAAGAGGAAGGAGCAATCCTACAACGCAACCAGTGCAACTTGGTCCTGTTCCAACTACAATGCCTACAAGAAGCAGTTCGTGGGGACGACACTGAGGCACCACATCGACGGCAACCACTGGCAAGTCCGCAGCAGAAAAGTGTGGCTACACACAGAAAAGGGACTACGCCCATGAAAACAAGGCCAGCTGGATCGTCTAACCACCACTGTTGCAAATGGGTTGCAAGCCCCAAGGGTAGCGTTGGCCTGGCGGCCTGGGGCACAGCTGGAAACATCCGAAGGTCCTGGCAAAGGATGAGTCGACTGCCAACAGAACAACTTGTTTATTCTGGAATCGCAAAAGAGCAGCCGGACAGGGCGACCACGTTACTCGAAGGAAGAAATCGAAGTCTGGCGTCCGGGGCAGCCGCCTTTATACCCTCGGAGTCGAGGGCAAGAAGGAACGGCTCGGGATGAGGCGCCCGATACGGCGACGCTCGGACATGTTGAGACGTGACGTGCGCGCCCGCCGGGCCGGCGCCGGTCAGACCTCCTCGCCTCCCAGTTGGGGAGCTCCTCTCCCCGGCTGCCGCGCTTTGACAAGTGTGGGCACCAACATGCACACACACACATGCACACACGAAGACACGTGGCATTGAAACCTGCCTGGACGCGCTTGGCGGGAGGCGTTGCGGCAGCGATGAACGGGTCAAAATGACCGCCACTTTGAACGAAGCCCCGGCGTCCGTTGCATCCGCGCCGGCTATACCGCGCGTCGTAGGCGAAACGTAACAGACCGCCCCGCCGGGAGAAGGAGATCCCGATGGTCAGGGGACTGCATCCGCTGTCCAGAGGGATGTCGCTCGATGATGCTCGTAATCGAAATCGGTCGTCCCTCGGCGTTGCTTGAGCGCAGCGCACAGAGAAGGCCTCGTTCTCAGGTTCAGGTTCACACAGGACACTGCAAAGTGACTTCGGGAGAGTTGCCACTTTTGTTCTCGTTCCCAGCAAGCGTTAGAACTACGCCGAAACGCAACCGCTCAGTCAGCAAGCACGCGACAACCCTCACTAAGCTCTGCCAGGCTCTTTCCCCTTTTATACTACTGCCTAGTTCCTTACAGTAGTCAAGCAGCACTCAGAACGCGTCTACAAATTGGAAAATTGCACTAGAAAGCACATCATCACTTTGAAACACTAACAAAAGCAATATGTTAAAAATCCTGCCTCAGGAAGAAAACATCAGTAACAAACAACTTTGAGGCGGATTCCTACGTTAGGGGCCTCGACTTAAGCCATCGGCGTTACCGTTGAGACTCCCCTTTTTGTAACGCACCTCAAAGGAATATTGTTGCAAAGCGAGGCTCCAGCGCAGGAGGCGGCCATTTTTGGGAGAGATGGTCTGCAGCCATTGGAGAGGGCAGTGATCAGTCTCAATGATAAACCTCGAGCCGGCTAGGTAGCATGACAATTTCTGAACGGCCCACACGAGACACGCACACTCTTTCTCGGTGGCGCTGTACGCCTGCTCACGACAGGTCAGCTTACGACTAGCATACAGGACGGGGTGTTCCACTTCTCCATTTTCCCGTCGGCACAGTACAACGCCCATGCCTCGCTCACTAGCATCGCACTGAACAACGAACCCTTTTGTGTAGTCTGGCGATCGTAGCACAGGCTGGCTTGTTAGGGCGCTCTTTAGGGCGCTAAAAGCTCTTTCCTTTGTCTCGCTCCAGACGACTGTTTGGGGCTCTGTTTTTCTTAGAGCATCCGTCAGGAGAGCCGCGATATCGGAGTACCTGGGGATGTACCTCTGATAGTAGCCGGCGACACCTAAGAACGACCGAATATCGGTCTTCGTGCGCGGTTGCGGGAAGTCTCGCACAGCGGCCACTTTTATCTCAGAGGGGCGGCGACGACCCTGTCCAATCACGTGACCGAGGTAGACAGCCTCGGCCTGTGCTAATTGGCACTTGGGAGCCTTGACTGTCAAGCCCGCTTCGCTCAGGCGGGTTAGCACTGCCCGCAAGTGTGCCATATGCTCAGACCAGGATGCGGAGAATATCGCTACGTCGTCTAAATACGGTAAAGCGATTTCCTCCTGTCCCCGCAACACTTTGTCCATGAGGCTTGAAAAGCAGTATGGCGCGTTCTTCAAACCAAAACTCAAAACTTTAGGACGGAATGTTCCCATTGGTGAAATGAACGCCGCATACCTACTAGCCTCTTCTGTAAGTGGAACCTGCCAATAACCCCTGACAAGATCTAGGGTGGAAATAAACTGAGCGCTACTAACTTTCTCAAGGCGCTCCTCGATGTTAGGGATCGGATAAATTTGATCCTTAGTGATGGAATTAAGCCTGCGGTAGTCGACGCAAGGACGAGGTTCCTTGCCCGGTACCTCAACTAAAATCAAAGGAGAGGTATAATCACTCTCACCCGCCTCAATAACACCAAGCTGTAGCATTTTCTTTACCTCAGCTTCCATAGTATCGCGCTGGCGGGGTGACACCCGGTACGCCTTGGATCGTACTGGCTCTGGGGAGGTAAGTTTTATATCATGAGTAAGGACAGAAGTCCTACCAGGCCTCTCAGAGAACTGACCTTGAAACTCTTGTAAGAGTTGGTGTAGTTCGGTTTTCTGCTCAGGCGACAGCGGTGCTTTACCGATTAAGTCACTAATGACCTGATCGGTGTCTTCCCTGTTCGTCACTGAGCTTAGTCCCGGAAGCTCAACCGGAAGCTCTTCTAACTTTCCCGTGTCGGGCATTTCCTCTCCAGTACCTGGTGCCTTCAACGCTACAGGCTCAATTTTATCCAGTTCGGACGTGCTCTGAATATCAGCTTGCTGCGCCTCCGACCCTTTCTCATTGTTCGACAACGTCGGCCCCGCACCTACCGCCTTTGCAGCGAGCTCCCGAACTCTCGATCTGGTTAAGGCCTGAACGCTAGCCTCACCAAACAAAAGCCCCTTCTCGCGCAGGAGGTGATCGGACCTGTTCGAAAATAGGTACGGGTACTGGGGGGGGGGGGGGGGGGGGCAGCATAGATGACACCGCGGCCTCCGTCTCAAGTGCTCCGAAAGGTCCTTCAATAAGCACTTTTGCTACGGGCAGACACACGCTATGAGCTTCCACGGCTTGCTTGATCCATGCGCACTCGCCCGTGAACATATCGGGTTCTACGTAAGAGGGGTGAACTACATCCATTGTAGCTGCGGAATCACGAAGCACTCGGCACTCTTTCCCGTTCACGAGGAAGTCTCGCATGTAAGGCTCGAGAAGCTTCATGTTCTCGTCAGTGCTACATAATTACAAACACACGACTTCTCTTTTTGTTTCTGGACACTGCGCCGAAAAGTGACCCGGCTTCTGGCACGTATAACACACGCGCGCTTGCCTCCTCTCGAACCGCTTTCTGCGTTCGGCTTCGGCTGCCGCCGTCTCCTTACGTTCGGTCGGACTGCTTTCACTCGCATCCGCACTACGTGTGTCCCCCCTTGCTCTCATGGGTGTGAACTTCGGCCTCTCAGACTTGGAGCCAAATTCACCCTTTTGACCGTCCTTAGCTCCGCAAGCCCGACGCGTCACAAACTCCTCGGCTAGCTCGGCGGCTTTAGCCACTGTACTAACGTCTGGCCTATCCAAGACCCAGTACCGCACGTTCTCAGGTAACCGACTATAAAACTGTTCCAGCCCGAAACACTGCAGAATTTTCTCGTGGTCACCAAACGCTTTCTCTTCTTTGAGCCACTCCTGCATGTTTGACATAAGCCTGTAGGCAAACTCTGTATATGACTCACTTCTGCCTTTTTCATTTTCCCGAAACTTCCGACGGAACGCCTCCGCTGACAGCCTGTACTTTTTTAGCAGACTCGATTTCACTTGGTCGAAATCTTCTGCCTCCTCTCTCTTCAAGCGAGCGACTACGTCGGCCGCCTCGCCGGGTAACAAAGTGAGCAAGCGCTGTGGCCACGTTTCCCGAGAGAACCCCTGCTTCTCGCACGTTCGCTCAAAGTTAACCAGGAACAAACCAATGTCCTCTCCAAGCTTAAACGGCCGCATCAGGTCAGTCATTTTGAACGATACTCGTTCTCCTGCACCGTGTGCCTGACTTCCATTACGAGCGCGTTCCATCTCTACCTCGAGACGCTTCATTTCCAAAGCGTGTTGACGGTCGCGCTCTTCTTTCTCTTTATCTTTTTGTTCTTTACGTTCGCGCTCGTCTTTCTCTTTTTGCTCTTTACGTTCGCGCTCGTTTTTCTCTTTTTGCTCCCTCTCCTCAATGGTCTCAAGGCATTCCGACAGCTCGTCATCCTCAGCCTCCAACTCAAGAATAGCCCTTAGCAGTTCTGGTTTTCTGAGTTTGTCTGAGACATCCAGACCCAACTCTCTTGCAAGCTCCTGCAATTTCGGTTTGCGCAACGACTTCAAATCCATGGCTGCTCCGAATGCTGCTTTCTCTACTGCCTACTATTGTCTTGCCGCAAACTAACCCGGCAGCAACGACAACCACAATTACCAGCTCTGTTTCTGACACTAACAAAAGCCTGGCAAAACTCAGAAGAAGAAAGTCCCGCACTCACCAAACCTCGCAGCCAAGAATTCAGCGCAGTCGTTCCGCTGCAGGCAACCAGTCATCACACAGGGCTCGTTGCACTGCTCCCGGATGGTCGTTGTGCTGCTCAGCATACAGTTGACCGCATATCTTCGCTGCTGGCCTCCGTTGTCGCGATCTCACCGCTGGCAACCAGTTGTTGCAAATGGGTTGCAAGCCCCAAGGGTAGCGTTGGCCTGGCGGCCTGGGGCACAGCTGGAAACATCCGAAGGTCCTGGCAAAGGATGAGTCGACTGCCAACAGAACAACTTGTTTATTCTGGCATCGCAAAAGAGCAGCCGGACAGGGCGACCACGTTACTCGAAGGAAGAAATCGTCTCTCTGGCGTCCGGGGCAGCCGCCTTTATACCCTCGGAGTCGAGGGCAAGAAGGAACGGCTCGGGATGAGGCGCCCGATACGGCGACGCTCGGACATGTTGAGACGTGACGTGCGCGCCCGCCGGGCCGGCGCCGGTCAGTCCTCCTCGCCTCCCAGTTGGGGAGCTCCTCTCCCCGGCTGCCGCGCTTTGACAAGCGTGGGCACCAACATGCACACACACACATGCACACACGAAGACACGTGGCATTGAAACCTGCCTGGACGCGCTTGGCGGGAGGCGTTGCGGCAGCGATGAACGGGTCAAAATGACCGCCACTTTGAACGAAGCCCCGGCGTCCGTTGCATCCGCGCCGGCTATACCGCGCGTCGTAGGCGAAACGTAACACCACACAGGGCAACTGGAAGTGGCTAGGTACAGCGGGCGAGTGTTGCCACCAGATAGGCGGGACTTGTAAGAACGTTGCGTTGGGCGTCCTGTTGGTCCTTAGAGGGGAGATGAAGTGGGCGCTGCCCCTCAACTAGTATAGGCACCTAGGAACCCTGTGCTGGGAGCTGTTTATATATATATATATATATATATATATATATATATATATATATATATATATATATATATATATATATATAGTTGGAAGCGCCGCAAAAAATTAGAGATCGCTGCGGCTACCCGTATTGGATGAATGCGAAAGCGTTGACACCTCCTCGACACTGGGCGCCTTTGAAATTTGGCACCATGGTTGTTTTCTCGTTCACTTGATTGATTGTGCATCGATTAACTCTGATGATACCGCCGTTTCATCCTTAAATCCTCGTTCCATCATTTCATCCTTCATTCATCTTTAATTCCTTAATTATCTGCTTAATTCACCTCAACAATTAATTGGTTCCTAATTTAACCACTTCATTCACAATTAATTAATTAGGTATAATTTCAGTCATTTCGCTTTAATTCCCATTAACTCATCCTTGTAACTCACGTTCTTGTTATTTTGATTTGCAGTACCGACTTTGTACTCACTCATTCCTGCCCGGACTGCCAAGAGGCAGTTGGCAGTGTCATAAATAAAATGAAAAAAATAAATAAATAAAATTATTTATCATAATGTATCATTAATGCACATTTAAATCACATTTAAATCACAACACCGCAGAGCAGGAGACCGCCCAGGTGAAGCCCTGTATGCTCTTACACGGGAGGGAGGCCGCGGCCACGCTAGACGCCATGCTGCCCAAATTGCCGAAGAAGATAACGTAGACGTCGCCGCTTACCTTCAGCGCAGCAGCAGCCCGAAGGCTAGCCCGATTACGGATGAAAGACTAGCTGCGTACCGACGCCAGAGCCTACACCCTACGAAGACGCAACTCGGAATGCAAGCCAGGAGACCGAGTCTGTGCTTGGACGCCCATTCGCCACCAGGGATTGGGCGAATAACTTTTGCGCCGCTATTTCGGCACGTATAAGGTTCCTTGTTGGCTAGGTGAACTGGACTATGAAGTCGTCCGTGAGGAAATGTCTGCATCCCAGCGACGCCGCGTACGACCGCAAGTTGTCCATGTCGTCCGACTAAGCTCGCTAAACGACGCTGTTTCCACTCTCGGTGTGTATTGAGCACAGTCCGTTTTATTGGTTTCTAGTCAGTTATTTGTTTTAAAGCATCGGAGTGATATTTCTTTGAGAGGAGAGTAATGGCGCGAATTTCATATTGTTTGTTCGTCCCTCAAAGCTGCCGACACACGACAGTGCCCGACAGCTCTAGCAGTGACTTTGCGGCATACTCTGTAGATGTAAAATATTTCTATTATTCGATTCCCCAAGACGAGATACTTGATTGTGTCGAAAAGTATATAGATACATACGGTGCAGTCGCATTTCAAGATGCCTGGGGGGTGTCGACTGGTGGGTTCTCGGAATTCCTTTTTGTGTATTTGAAGTCCATGTTCTCTGGAAGGGAAATGCGTATTTGCAGAAACGCAGCGTGTGCATCGGATCTTGTACTTAGTGACGTGTAGCTTGCTTAGAACCACAGATTCCTAAACAACACCCTCACTGGGTCAAGTGTTCGAGGAAAGAGGAAAGAACATTTATTGAGCTCTCAATTAGTTTTTGATGGCTTCAGATGGTGTCTTCCTTCTTCGGTTGACACTCCATCTTGTTACAGGGTTGGGGCCCTAGTCTAAGGCCCCACTGAGTATGGCTGCGCCTCGCACTCTGTTTATCAGACCCTTTTGAGTCTCCAGGTGTATGCTAGTCAGCATACCCTCCCACCGTTCCATATTCGGGTTACTGACTATCATAATGATCGGTGGCTCTATCTTTTGGGAGGCCCATGGCGTATGATAGAGTGTTGGTTTGTCACCACAAAATGGGCATCTTGCCTCGTACAGTGTAGGAAACATTTTGCTTCAGATATTTAGGTTGGGGAAGGTGTTTGTTTGGATTAATCTCCGTGCATCTGCATCTTCCCTGCTTAGTCTTGCTTTGGGTGTTGGATATCTTCTTCTTACACCTTTGTAGTAATTCAGTATGTCTGAATATTTTAGGGTTACTGGTTCGGGTTCCTCGTGGCTGTATGCATAGAGTGCTTGGCTTGTATGCTCTCGAGCCACTCTATCAGCCACTTGGTTTCTCTTTACCGCTGTATGCCCTGGTATCCAGATAATCGTGTGTTTAATGTTTTTTGTCGGCTGGGCGGGTGTCTATAATGCGTAGCGCTCCTATTCTGCAATTCATGTAATTTCAACTTGCCGTTCGTGAGTCCGTTACGATTGTCAGGGATATGTCGGTACGGTTGCCTTCCGATATTGCTAGAGCTATCGCCGTTTCTTCCGCTTCCACTACCGTGGAGTCCTTTAGTGACGCTTTTGTCACTTCTTGTAGGTTTTCGTTTACAACTGTGGCTACTGCGCCGTTGTTTTGGTCGTATCTCGCAGCGTCAGTGTATGGAACGTTGCTTTTATCCTCTAACCTTTTTTTGCATGTGTTCGGCCCTAGCCTCTCTTCTTGCCTTATGTAGATTTGGATCCATATATTCTGGTATCGACGCAACATGCATTGTGCTCCGATACTCTTCAGGTATCTCTTTTATGGCCTCGGGTTCCTTTACTTGTCCTTCGCTGCAGTATCTCCTTAAGAGTACCCTTCCTGCTTTAATTTCGTTTAGTCTTTGGATTTGGTTGCTCATTATTGCCACGTTTAGCTCGGCAAAGGTATTATGTATCCCTAGCGCTAATAGTTTTTCGGTTGATGTGCGTTGTGGCAGGTGTAATGCTGTTTGTATGCCTGCCTTATTATAGCGTCAATTCTTTGCTCTTCCTGCTTTGTGTAGCTATGGTAGGGGAGGCTGCATGTCACTCTGCTGATTACGAGGCTTGTGACCAGCTGGAGCGTGTCTTCCTCCCTCATCACCTGTCTTCTGTAGGATACCCTCTTTATCATGCGTGCTATTTGCGTCGTGGTGTTCTTGAGTAGCGCCAGAGTGTGGTTGCATCTTTGGTTGGACTGGAGCCACATTCCTAGTATTCTTACGGTTGTCTTCTCTGGTATCGGCTGCCCCTCCAGATGAACCCTCAGCCTATACTCTTCTTCTTGCGACACCGCCTGGTTCATCTTGCCTCTCCAGACTCTTATCAGTTCTGATTTCTCTGTAGAGCAAGCGAGGCCTCTTGCTTTTACGTATTCCTCTATGCATGTGGCCGCTTCTTGCAACTTCTCTTCTTTTTCTCCGAGCGAGCCTCGGTTTATCCAGACCGTGATGTCGTCGGCGTACATCGAGTGTTTGATTCCGTCTATCTTTTCTAGTTGCTTGGCCAGCCCGATCATTGCTATATTGAAGAGTAGTGGGGAAATTACTGATCCCTGGGGGGTTCCCTTGTTTGAGGTGCGTATCACCTCGGATCTAACTTCTCATATTCCAATCGTTGCAGTTCTATTCAATAGAAAGGCCTCCACGTATCCATGGATGTTTTCCCCACAGTTTTAGATTATCCAGTCCTGTGAGTATGGCTTCATGATTGACATTGTCAAAGGCTCCCTTTATATCCAGAGCCATGACCACGTGTTCTCCTTTCCTCAGTATATTGCTCAGTACTTCTCTGAGTTGCAGAAGCACATCTTGCTTTGATAATTTCGATCGGAAGCCGTACATCCTCTGCGGATAGAGATCGTGTCTTCCATATAATTTTGGAGCCTCATCGTTATCACCCGTTCATATAGCTTGCCTACGTACGAGGTTAGGGAGATTGGTAGTGAGTTTTCTACTTGCAACTTTTTTCCTCGCTTCGGAACCATTATCACCTCTGAGTGCTTCCACACTTCGGGCACTGTTTCCTCGGTCCATAGTTTGTTGCTGTAGTCGATTAGTTCTGCAACCAACTCGTCGCTTAGGTTGCTGATTAGTGCGTTCTTGATTTGACTGCGTCCGCCGCCGTGTTTCTTGTTGTGTTCCTTATTGCTGCATATACTTCCTCCCTAGTTATGGGTATGTCTAGAGTAGGGTTTGCTGCTCCCTTATATCCTTCCGGTAATGCTTTCGGATTGTCGTTTCCATAGCACTTCCGTCTCACTTTTTTCATTAGTTCTTCTTTGGTGCCCTGAAACTGATGTACCAGCCTTTGTATCACCTTGTTTTCGGATTTGGTCCTGGCCGGGTCAAGTAGGGCTCTAAGGATGTTCCACGTTTTTGCCGTGCGTGGTGTCCCACATAGAGATTTGCTAAATTGCTGCCAATTGGTTCTGGCTAGTTGCTCCGCATATTCCTCCGTCTTCTGGGTGATCTCGGCAATCTGCTTCTTTAGTTTCCTATTTAATTTTTGTCTTTTCCACCTCTTATTGAGACTCTATCTTGCCTCCCATAGCTTCAGCCGCCGCGGTGGCTGAGTGGTTATGGCGCTCGGCTGCTGGCCCGAAAGACGCGGGTTCGATCCCGGCCGCGGCGGTCGAATTTCGATGGAGGCGAAATTCTAGAGGCCCGTGTACTGTGCGATCTCAGTGCACGTTAAAGAACCCCAGGTGGTCGAAATTTCCGGAGCCCAGGTGGTCGAAATTTCCGTCTTTCATAGCCTCAGTCGCTTTGGGACGTTAAACCCATATAAACCAAACCAAACCTAAACCAAACCTCCCATAGCTTCAGTAGTCTGGAGTCCACTTCGGGTGTCTGCTCTGTGCGGTCAATTTCTTTGCTGTGGTCCTTTTGTTTTGCTTGCAGTTTGCCGCTTAATTCTTTTATCGATTGTATTCTTTCCCTCGAGAGCTCCTTGCATGCTTCTCTGAATGCGTTCCCGTCTGTTATCTTTGCGGTGCCTATTCTTCTCCTGAGGTGATCTGTACCAATTTGTGTTTTGATTATGGAGTGATCGCTCCCTAGCCCTTCTTGCATGTTTTCCCATGTTAGCTTGGTTTGCGCGATAAAAGTTATGTTCGGACTGGTGTCTTCCTGTATGCTGTTGCCTAGTCGGGTTGGGACTCCCGGGTCGGTTATAAGCTGAAGTAGTTATCTTCGGCCGCCTCTTTGATGTCGCTGCCTTTTTTGTCCGTGTTTCTATACCCCCCCAACTGGGGTCCTTTGCGTTAAGGTCTGCCACTACTACTAGGGCGTTTCCTCTGGCTAGCTTTTTTGTTTCGTGGAAAAGCCTTGCATTGTCTTCATTTTTCTGTCTTGGGGGGCTGTATACGTTGACTACGAAAATGCTACCTCCCCTTCTTTTTCTTGGTATGATTTCGATGATCCCATGGCCAATCCCCGTGTTTGCTATTTTGTCGTATGCTATGGGCACTAGGTTCTTGTTTATTAGGAGCGCTGTTTGACTCTCCTCTTCCTCTTCCTGCAGCGTGTATCCCTGCAGGCTAGGTTGGTGCCTTTAAATTTCTTGCAAGGCTGTTACGTCAGGTGGAGTCGATTGTTTATTTATGTACTGATGTAGCTACCCTTGTCTTCTACATACTCCTCTGCAGTTCCACTGCCAGATTTCTAGCTGTTCGTCTTTTGTCCTTTATGTTGTCTAGCCATGATTAGTTTTCTAGGTTTCTTTCTTGGTCAAATTTGTTCTTGACACCTTGTGCTCTTTCTTGTTTGCGCATGTTCCTAATTTCCGCCTTCTGCATTTATATGCGTTGTTCCATGAGGCCGAGTTTCTGCATCACTTCTGTCATGAAATTCTTAAAGTATTCGGGCATTTCTCATGGCGTTTGTCTTGGTGGCGACGGTGACCTAGGAGGGCTAACCGCCTGCATCTCCCTGACTACTCTTGTTAATTCTTCTATTTTCTTTTCCTGTTCTTCCTCGTTCTGCTTAAGGATTCTGCTCTCCTTTTCTATGTGGGTTTGTGTGTTTTCTTGCGTATTATCTTTCCTCGTATTTTGGAACAGTGATTTGGGAGGGCCTGCGTTCCAGCTCACCTTGTTTCCACTGCTGTTGGGCTTCTGTTTCTTATGTTGCTGCTGTTGCTGCTGCTGCTGCTGCTGCCCGCTCTTCCGCTTGTTCCAGGCGGCTCCAGCCGCCTCTGTTCTCGAGCGGCTTCTTCTACCTCCTTTGGTCGGGCCTTGCAGCTCGCTGGCTTTCGAAGAGTGTTTAGATACGTTGATGGTTACTTAGTACTTTGTGATGGCCATGGCACGAATTCCCTTGAGGTTGCTTTGGAAGAATTAGCCTGCTTTAGCCATGCTCTTCAGCCGCTTGTTATCACGCACGAGCTTCCCACGCAGGGGCCATTGAGATTCCTAGATCTCAGGCTCGAGATCGCAAGGGGGAAGGTGTGCTGGGCACATGATCCCAGAGGTGACAAGGCGCCGCTCTCTTTCCAGCCGGCTCATTCAAAACGAGTTTAAAGAGCCATTGCAAACCTTTGTTTGTATAATGCGCTTACGAAGTCGTGCATTCACTCAATGGAGTCTAGTTTTCATCGCCAGGTTGACCTCCTTACTGAAGCTGGTTACCTTTCGCACCTGCTTGTATCAGTGGCGGACCGGTTGAAAAAAAAAAAACATCAAACTCGAACGTGTTGGAGCCGAACAAAGTGCCGAGAGCACAGACGCGAAATACGAAGGATTGTGGCCCTACCATATGTGCACAACGTAACCCATGGCTTGAAAAAGATTGGTGACAATGCAGGCGTTGGTGTCGTTCTGACAGCCCCAAAGAAACTGAAAAGCCTCTGCCGGCGTGTGAATGCAGCTTAGCCAGAAAAAGAGCAAGACTGCATAATAAACCACCAGAATTGCTTCCTGGATTTCGCGGAAGCGGTTGTGTGTTCAATACCTTTAAAATGTGGGAAAGAGTATGTTCGGCAGACAGGCAGGTGCACCAATGAGAGAATGAAAGAGCTCAAAAATAATGTTGACCAAGCCTGCAGGCATTTAGGTATTCATGTAAGAGATAGCCCTTCCAAAACATGTGCCACAGAGTTCAAACGATGTAAAGTGTTCAATAAACACAGTGCACAGTTGGTCCGCGAGGTTATTGAGGACGCCGAAATAGCCAAGCGAAGGGACCAGTGCGTAAGCAAGCCGTTCATATTGTTAACAAAAAAGGAACTTGAGCTGTTGGGCGTGCAGTAATCTTGCTCTGAGTGTGCAGGACGGCACGTGCATCACGGTGTAAAATGACGTGCGAATATAAGAATCTGTGTCCTTTCCAACTGAACGTTGTTGAAAGTCAGCGCTTGTTGTGTGTGCTTCTCTTTCCGTGTCCCGTCTACGTTCTGCGCTCTTAACTTCTGGATGGCAAACCTAACACAAGATTTTAAAGGGGTCGCCATGTTCTGTTTTCTTTTTTTCGCTTCAGCCTTGCTTGCTTCAAAATGCTGAACATTTTTAAAATGTATTTGCAGCATAGACACTTCCTTTGCAGAATTTTGTCAAAGTGTTGCACAGCTGCCACCGCTGATTGCCTTCTTGTTCAAAGAACAAAGCAGAAGCCATGTCCATTTCCTACAGCAAAAAAGAAATATAGTTAAACCTGGTTTCCTCCATGTAGCAGTCTCCTAAAATTTCGTTATATCCTTGATGCCTTTGTTTTTCATGACCTTCTGGCCTAATATCCCTCGTTTGCTGTACCAAATGGCCCATTTGTCGATAGTTCTCCGTACCATTCACGGTCACGCAGAGGTGTGCAAGCTTGTCTATGGCCACAAGTACTATGTTAAACACTGGCAATGCTTCCAACATCAAGGACAGTCACGTGTTGCTTAATCTGGTGGCTGCACGTTGTGGCCATAGCTGCCTTTCCTGTGCACAATCTAAAGCCCGATTTGACAGCGGACACACAGGTAATTTGCCACCCTCGGTGCGACTGAGGAATAGACAATATGCAAAATGTGTAGCGCCATTTTTTGGCTCTTCGAGAACTAGGCCCGCCATGTTGGTTCGGTGGAGAAATCGAAACTGCTGCCCAGCGTTGGGTTAAAACGGCTGCGCTTTATTAGAAATGTGAAATTCCGATGCAGTGCTGCGCCACTTTGAGAGGACAATACGCTGCGCGGAGTAAGCTTCTCGCTTTTAGTTTTTTACTCATGGAAATAACACCAAATGCCATGCGATGCTAGGCATCATATGTCAGCGCGCCGATATTTTGCTTCCTGCTCCAATTTTTCACAAAGCGATTTACGTCTACATTAGGACACAGATCAGAGCCTTTTTTTCTCTGATCAAAATTAGGATCCGATTTCGTGCATTTACCAACTATCTGATAGCGCATAGCCGGCCGGACGTGAACGTATCGACGCGTACTTGATTAAGGTAATAGCAGGAGCAAATTTTTTTAGCCGGCCTAGGCTTGTGTTGCTCAAGCTAGTCGCGAAGAAGCGCGTTCATTAATTTACCGGCAGAGAGGCCATCTACAAACCTCGATCGCTCGTGCACCAGGTGCATTCATGCGCCGAATACTGAATTTACGTGTTCAGTTCAGTTTTAATCTGTTCAATCACTTTCAGAAAGGCTATAGAAAGGTCTCTCGACCGCGGAGCTGTTGTAATGTCCTACGCGCTGCATCCGCCTAAGTGCAGCCAAACGACTACAAACTAAAGCTATACAGCTTTCTCAGAAATATCGTACCTAAAGAAATATTAGTCGTGATCCGGGGCTCGAAACCGGGACCACCGCTTCACCGGAGCAGTCGCTCTACCAATTGAGCGAACCGGGACGGCAAGCTTATGGTAGGGCAAGAGCGAATTGATCAATAACTCCAAGTGGGAGCAGTGTTGGTGAAATGCTTAGGGGAATCCCCCAAGGTGGAGTAGAAGAACATTTGACCAACGCAGTTCCCACTTAGATCTATTGACCAATCCGCTCTCGCCCTACCAAGAGCTCGCCGTCCTGGTTAGCTCAGTTGGTAGAGCGACTGCTCCGGTGAAGCGCTCGTCCCGGGTTCGAACCTTGGACCAGGAAGAATTTTTCTTTAATTATGGAGTTTCTGAGTAAGCTGTATAGCTCACATCTGTAGCCGTGTGGCTGCGCTTGGGTGGAGTCCAATGCGTAATCAATTGCGTGAATGAGAAGAGTGAATGACCGCTTAAGAGAACATGAACGCTCCTTGGCACCACCCATCAAAACAAATCTTGTCTTACATTGGCCTGAGTGCAAATGCACCCCAGCTTACAGCAGGACAATTTTGTACAGGCATAGAGACGAGCGCACGCGGGAAATAGTTGAAGCGTTCCTGATTCATCAAAAGCAAGAACAGTGCGTGAGCAAGCTTGCGCTTACTCGAAAAGAAATTGATTATCGCAGTGGCTGACTAGTGCTGCTTTTACCTCTTTCCTTCTTTCTGATTGTTAACGTACTCAGTCAGCGATGCAATGCAACGAGCTGATTGTGCTTAGGTTCTCCTATTTATTGCGCCATCATTGCAATAAACTCATCGGTCGTAAGTCAGCGCCTGCGTCTGTCAGCTCCTTTAGTCCTGTCTTTTTGCGCTGTACCTTTTCGTGTGAGTAATTACTCCCCTATTACAATTCTACCCCACGTTGGGGGATTCCTCTAGAAACGTTTGACCAACGCAGTTCCCACTTAGATCTACTGACCAATTCGCTCTCGCCCTACCATAACCTTGCCATCCCGGTTAGCTAAGTTTGTAGAGCGACTGCTTCGGTGAAGCGCTCGTCCCGTGTTCGAACCTTGGACCAGGAAGAATTTTTCTTTAACTACGGAGTTTCTGAGAAAGCTGTATAGCTTTCATTTGCAGCCGTATGGCTGTGCTCGGGTGGAGTCCAATGAGTAGTTACTCCCTTAAAAACTAAACCCTAACAATGGTGAACGCTCTGACCCGACGAAGAGAAGTCCTCTTGTTGAAATGTTGTCAAGCTCCCTTGTTCACTTTGTGCATACTGACTATGCGAGGAACGGTAAGCTAACTGCAGTTTTCTTTGCTGTGCAAATACTGCTGTGAACAAAACCAAACCCGCTGCCAGCGGAGAAAGGTCCCGTGCTCACCAGGCCGAGCAGTCGGGTGCTCCAGCGCAGGCCCAGCGCCCGGTTCAGCCACGGGTGAGAGGGCAGGCAGCTCGGGCAGCCCTCTGCACGTAGGACACATAATAACTGGAATGGACAGGCCTCTGCGGCACACTCACCATTGTCGGCCAAGAGCTGTGCGTGCGGCAGCAGCACCTCCAGGCACTCCAGCACGGAGGCCTGCAGCCGGGTGTCCCGCTGCAGTCGGCAGAATACTCACTCATTAATTTGGACTGCAATCCAGTTTATTCCAGTAGTTAAATGAGAAAAAGAAACATTGAAAAATCCGCTCGCATCACAGTAAAACTACTTGGCAAAAGGGCGTTCAACGAACATTCTTCAGCTTGCGCCAAATGTTGTCGGGAATAGAAAAAAATTGGAAAGGGCACTTAAGCGCCGCCTTAAGGGTATGACGCGAGAGCGTAGCGGGTTAGGCTTTCCATTCTGAGCAGTTTGACATCTTTTAACGCATTTTCAGTATTTTGTATTTGTGTCATATAAATAATTGAATAATTACAGTGTAAATTTTCTTAGCATCATCAAGCATTAGCTTCATTCTGAGCATTTTTACACCTTTGAACCCCTTTTTGCAATTTTTCATTTCTTTAAGTAATGAACTAATTACAATGATTTCATTAACTCCTCATCACCTATCACAGACCAGTCAATCATCCAGTACCACAAAATACCATGATGCGCTTATTTCCAACACGCGGTACGCCGGCGGCTTTCGAACCGAACGAGCTGTATGCGCGCAATGAAGCTTCGGTGGCCCTTTCACGGTGGGACTGCACAAGCAGTTCCGGCCCACTGGAAGAACGCTGTGGACGGAGTGAAACGCGCGCCGGTGCAGGGAGACGAAATGTGTATTCTTTCACTTGCCAATCATGATTGCGACTACGCAAAATGGGTAGCAGTGGCAGATGCGTCCGTACACTGGCTCGATCTTCCCGAGATGGTGTAGCTCCCGCAAGCCATGTGTACATTCTACACATCATCCCTGCACCTCACAAGGGTTCCAAGGTGGAGAAAGCCCCCCCCCCCCCCCCCCCCCTGCTAATGCTACCGCAAGACGAAATTATGTCGCAAGAATACGTCACGCCTGTGGGGGAACAACCACAATAGCGTAGGTCAAACTTGGACGATGCCCATCGCAACGAGCGTCCTGCGGTAGGTCGTCTGAAAACTGGTGCGCGACCTGCAGCCTCCGATTAGCGAGACTGTAAACATACATGGGAGGGACCACCTCTGCATCCCACTCTCCAAGTTCCACCGAGCAGAGCGACAATGCAGGGAAGGAAGCAGCGCCATCAACCAACCTCCGCATATTATACACGGTGTCTCACCTAAGACCTTATACAATTAAAAAAGAAGTTTTCTTGAGTGAGAAGAGCGTTTTTTTTTCGGGATAACATTTTCAGCGGTACAGTACATCAGAAGGACGAAAAACTGAGCGAGTTGGTGCATCATGGACGTGCACGGTAAAAGCAGCGCAGCGACGACGCAGACGTACGAATAAATAAGACGGACAAGCGCTGACTAACAACTGAGGTTTATTGGAAAAACACAGGCATTAATAAACTCTAAAAAACAGCCAGGAAGGTGCTTCTCCGAAAACACATCTAATCATGGGAATCGAGATACTTAATCTCACAATCATGAAGAAGCACCGAAGCTGTGTTTACACACGTGTTACTATTCACGTGGATGTGATACGCCTTGTTAATTTTTCCCTATGCCCGCAAACAACTTTCGTACCATTGAAAAGAGGTGTGCACATTTTCTTGTAGAGGGAACCCGGGATATTATTCAGGGGGCAATCTCTGATATGTAACGCAAGGTTGGACGATGGGGGGCCTTTTAACGAGGTATTACGCTGACGTAGACGGGTGCTCACACAATTTCCGACTCGGCCGATGTATTTCTTGTCGCAAGAAAACTCAGTGTCATATACTACCCTTTCAGCACGTGGCGTGAGCTTATTTTGGTGATTTATCTTGCAGACTCTAGTACCGGTTGTTTTTTTTTTGTTTTTAGCCTTTGTTTTCCTATCTACCATCCCACGTGTTTTTCCAAGTTTTTTCGGAACTGAGAACAGCACTTGGATGCCATATCTGGCGCCTACACTCTTTAATGTCACAAAAGAGGAACACATGGTCTAACCGCATGCCTCTTCGTACCTGACGGCTCTGATGGATGGCAAGTCTTGAAAGATTTTACTTTCCTCAGGATTTTATTGCACGCAAGCAAGATTATCTCTTCCGGAAAGGCCGCCGATTGTAATCTTCGAACCTGCTGACAAAAACTATTTGCCATTCCATGAGCAGAAGATTTTGAAAGTGCTGGTCCTAAACATGCAACGGCTATCCCACATTTAACTAACTTAGAATTCGCTGAGAGATAACTAAGCAAGGGCTTCTCTGAGCGCTGCTAGCTGCAAAGATCAGCAGACGTGGTCACGGCTTAGGGCCAATCTTAAGTCCAAAAACTGTACCTCGTTGTTTTCCGAGACTTCGAAGGTAAATTTTAAACCTTGTCCGCAACTATCAAAGACCGTCGGTATTTCTTCTACATGACCCTTGAAATCTGTAGGCTCAACAAAAAATAAATAATCCTCAACATAACTAAATACCTGTTTTACGCAATCTCCTAACATAAATATTATCACCCTGTCAACTATGACACAGAAAAATATTACTTAGCACCGGTGCTACTTTCGAACCTATGCACACCCCACATTTCAGAGCAAGCAGTTTACCTTCCCACTCAACAAATGTCGATGGCAGGTAAAACGTCAGAACTTCCAGAAACGACCCCACAGATATCCCACAATTCGATATAAATCTCTCTTCATGATTGTCAATAGTTATGCTTTTCTTAAAACACTGCAGGCGCTTGTCCTGAGGTAGGGAATAAAACAAATCCTGCATATCGATGCTGATAATCCCATTCGAACCCAGGTTCGAAACAAGAAACGGGTCATCAATCACAAGACTGCGTGCTTTTGCAAAAAAAAAAAACAAGCTTGATATCGAATGTTGCCAGGTGTTATGCTCTGTAACTATACATCAGAAAGGTTTATGGTTTATGGGGGCTTTACGACCCAAAGCGACTCGGGCTATGAGAGACGCCGTAGTGAAGGGCTCCGGAAATTTCGACCACCTGGGGTTCTTTAACGTGCACTGACATCGCACAGTACACTGGCCTCTAGAATTTCGCCTCAATCGAAATTTCACCGCCGCGGCCGGGATCGAACCCGTGTCTTTCGGGCCAGCAGCCGAGCGCCGTCACCACTCAGCCACCGCGGCAACTACATCGGAAAGGAATTTCGGGTTTGTGCTTTTGCAGAAAAGAAAATATCTCGACAATTTTTCTGCGAACTACAAACAGAACGCTGAACCCCTACCAAATTCATTTCTCCCAGTAACCGCATTGCTTCAGTATTTTGTCTATTGACATTAATACGAATTTCCTTTAAGTTTTTTTGCGATGGAGTTCCCCCAAACAAATTTCTGGAACAACCGCAAAAAATGCCCTTCTTTATCCGATACCAGCAACCGTAAATCTTCTGATGAGAGAACGTTCACCAGGGGAGCAAAACTGAACCCCTTCACGGACCATCCAACTGTCTCTTCAAAGCCTCAACACAATCCACCACGCACCTCGGTTGTTCCGCCTTCCGGGCATGGCGAGAAACACTCCTTCCAAGGCACAACATTTCTACTTTTCCTAAAGAAGGCTGGACACAAACTTCTGGGCCTTGCTTGAGAACCTTTTGGAACCTTTCCGGCACTTGCTTGTCACAAGATCCAGTAACTTGCCTTCAGAACCGTATTCGCAGGTAGCTAAGGGCGTGAAGGGGAATTCCAGTGGAATTCCGTGTGTTGCTTCGCTAGGTCACACCACTCATGAAAACACCGCACCCGATGCTTGTCCCTGCCACATGCCAATGCCCAAAGGCAGTCCTTGTAGAACCGGTGCTGGTGCCACCACTTCGAAGCTAATATGCGGCACATTCGGCGACTGTGTCCTTTCGACGGGAGCAGGGCTCCGCACAACATCTGCACCTCAACCGGGCAAATGGCACGTCTTGCATGGCAGGCAGACAGGCGAGCTTTTAAAGCAGTAACTGCGATTAGGGAAGCCAGGCCAGCCTGGTTGTCAAGAAGAGCGGTGTTAGTACAAAACAAATGCCGCATATTAGCATCGGAGTGGTGGCACCAGCACCGGTTCTACAAGCACGGCATTTGGGCGGCACGCGGCAGAGACAAGCATCGAGTGCGGTGTTTTCTTGAGCGGTGTGACCTAGCGAAGCAACACACGAAATCCCTCTGGCACTCCCCTTCACGCCCTTGTCTACCTGCGAAGACGGAACCTCCGTGTTCTGAGGGCAAGTTACTGGTTCTGGGTGATCAGCAGGTGCCGGAAAGGTTCTCAAGCACGGCCCGAAATTTGGTGTCCAGCCATCCCTAGGAAAAGAAGAAATGTTGTGCCTTGGAAGGAGTGTCTCTCGCCAAGCCCGGAAGGAGGAACAACCGAGGTTCGTGGTGGAATGTGTTGACGTTTTGAAGAGCACAGTTGGAGGGTCCGTAAAGGGGTTCAGTTTTGCTTCCCTGGTGAACCTTCTCTCATCAGAGGATTTCCGCTTTGGCATATCCAGAAACGAACACTCGCTAAAGTCATATAAGAAAAAACGTAAAAGTATTGCCGTTTCGGCACCATTACGGGTGCATTGTTCACAACAGGATGAAAACGAGATGGGCTGCTGCTTAGACACATATCCTCGATAGCTTGCACGGTGCGGAAAAGACGACCTGGACGTTATACCGTCCTGCTACCTTTCTCACGTTGTGGGACATCTTGTGAAGGTACGGTCTTGAACAACAAGGCAAGACAGGCGACCTGCACTATGAGACACGGGCAACGGTACACACACTGCCGGACAGGGGTTGTCTATCAGATACCCCTAACGTGCGGTTGTGTGTACATAGGCCAGACGGGAAGATGCTTTAATGTCAGGGCCAGGGAGCACTTCCTCAACGTAGATAGAGGGTCTGGAAGTAATCTAGCAGACCACTGCAACCA
The DNA here is from genome assembly GCF_052857255.1 of Amblyomma americanum. Taxonomy (NCBI): domain Eukaryota; kingdom Metazoa; phylum Arthropoda; class Arachnida; order Ixodida; family Ixodidae; genus Amblyomma; species Amblyomma americanum. Next base: position 12,492,982 of record NC_135500.1, read on the forward strand.
GCCTCGCCACAAGCGTAAACCTATATTAGAGAACACAAGGTTCTTAGCAACATAAAAAAACAAAACAGAAAGGGAGGTCATTGAGGCCTACTTTATTGCTAAGGCAGGGGACAGTTGCGTAAGCACGCCCTCAATTTCACTGCACGAGAAAGAAATGCGCTTCCTTGACCATGCCTAAAGATTACTGATTTTACGTGTTCGCCTGCCACTTCCCGTTTGCTCATAAATTTTCCTATGCTAGCCCGTGCACATTCTTCTCCTCAGGTTTTTTTGTGCGTCTCATAAGTGGTAATTGTCCAAATTGTGTTTTTACATGCAGACTGTTTTTTACCTCTTACCTTATTGGCGTTGACAAGTTTTTGCTTTTTAGGCTGTTTTCATTTGGTTTTAGTTGTTTGTGGCATCTGTAGGGTTGCATGACGTTTTATCAGTTTTTAGATTTCTGACTCTGCTTTTGCTTCGCTTGCTTGGGCCCTTTTAGGCTCGCTCTTTGTTGTTGTTAAAGTGTTCTTGACGCCGCCCTTTGGCCACGATGTTGTTTGGCACTTGTTTTTTTCCTTGGTTTTTGCTGGTTAAAGTACTTTTGATATGCTCACTTCATAAAGTTCCCCCCTTTTTTCACTTTTTGTGGTTTTTCCTTCTGGTTCAAGCATGTGTTGGCCGCCCCTCGATGACTGCGGATTAGGTTGTAATCTTTGGCCCCCTGACAGTCACGTGGTGTTTTGGCATATATTGTGCTGGGTGTTCCTCGACAATAAAGGTTGTTAGTCAGCGCTCGTCCTGTCGTCAGTGTTTTTTCTTCTCGTGTCCCTGTCTGGTTCCGCGCTGGTCTTTTCGAATCATGTCACACCAACCCGCCCAAACGGCAATTTTGATTAAAGCAATAGGGCTTGTGTGACGCATCCACGTATGGCGTTGGCGCCATTCTGTTTCATAAGATTGGTAGAGAGGAAAAGCCAACTGCATATGCATCTAGGGCGCTGAGAAAAGCAGAGCAAGGTTATGCTCACATTGAGAAAGAGGCTCTCGCCGTGGTATTTTTGGTTGAAGAAGTTTCACAAGTACCTGTTTGAGCGTAGTTTCATCATTTATTCAGATCACCAGCCATCTGCTAGCCTTTTGGCACACGGAAAGCTCGTTCCAGTAATGTCAGCGGCATGCATGCAACGCTAGGCTTTGTTGCTAGCGGCGTACGATACAAATGGGTGTATCGAAAGAGCAGCGATGTTGGAAACACTGACGCGCTTTCGCGCTTGCCGTTGGCGAATGATCAAGATGTCTCAGATTACATACATTTATTCTCAGTTGTCAACGAACTTCTCTTGTCTGCGGACGCAATTAGGAAGGAAACGAGCACGGATAGAGCGCTATCTAAAGTGTTCATGTACACGGTGAGTGGCTGGCCTACACATGTAGCTGACAGAGAATTGTTCCCGTACTTTGTTCGTCGGCATGAACTGTCCATAGACCAGCAGCGCGTTACGTGGGGAAATCGTGTGATTGTGCCCCACTGCTTGCGTAAACAAGTATTGACACTTTTGCATGAAGGTCACCCGGAGTTACGCATATTAAAATGCTCGCGCGTAGCTATGTCTGGCGTCCTCAGTTAACCCAAGACATTGAGTGTGTTGTTAAATTAAGGTAGCTGTACTTGTCAGTTGACGTGGAATGCTTTGCCGAAGGCCCCACTACAAACATGGGGTTGGCCTAGCCGCAGATGGCAATGAATCCACCTGGATTTTGCATTCACAAACAACCAGTGGCTTTTAGTGTTGGTGGATGCACACTTGAAATGGGTAGAAGTGTTCGTGATGAATTCAACAATGACAGACAGGACTATCGAAAAGCTGCGCAGTGTGTTCGCATCGTATGGTCTTCTGGACGAGCTAATAACGGACAACGGGCCACAGTTCACTACGAAGAACTTCACAGACTTTTTTCTCAAAAAACGAAGTCCGTCATACCAGGGCACCTCTGTACCACCCGGCGCCAAATGGAAGCGCCGAGAGGTGCGTCCAGAGGGTTAAACGGGATCTTCTGCGACAGCTTCTGGACGAAAGGTCATCGGGAATCAGTAAGACCCTACAACACTGCATTGACATGTTCCCGTTGAGGTACCGAAACACCCCTAACATAACAACGGGGCAAACGCCAGCTGAACTGTTCCTCTCGTGGAGACACCCTACTCGCCTAACTCTGCTGCAGCCAGGCCTGCAGAGATGTATCGAAAAACATTTCTCTAAAGTTAAGGGCCAAGCCGACAAAAAAAAAGGGTCATGGAGGGCATTCGAAGAGAGCGAAAGGGCTCTGGCCCAAGGCCTTCGTCCGGGTGAGGCCAGCTGGTTGCCTGGGGTCATTGAAAAAAAAGGTGCACTGCCGTTATGTACATTGTGCGGGTGGGACACGGGAACAGATTCGTGCATGCCGACAATTTACGTTCGTGTTTTTTTGACAGTGAAGAACAAGGGCACCGTGAGCCTCCCTGTTTGGTGTCAAGTTCAATTTCAGGCCCTGTGCTGGAGGCGTCTGCTGCGAGGCCTCCTGTTCCTGTGCTGAAGTCTGCAAGCTCTGCGGCAGCCCCGCCCGAGCCACTCAAAGACTCGGCTCCCGCGGATCAGCGGAATGCCAGTCCACGCCAAGATTTTACACCGCCGTCTCCTCTTCGAGAACCGGCATCCCCTCAAGGGGCACAGACTCTTCGACGCAGTGCTCTGTGCAATGAAACCTCCCACTTGGTACAGCCCATAAGCAGTGTGGGAAGGAGTGTGGTGTCGTGCGAAGCGCGTGTGACGTCACATTGATAGCGAGTCTCTCAGCGCTATATAAGCGCTGCATTCCGTGGACATAGTGCATGTCTCGGCCCGGCACGGGCGTGTCAATAAGGCATCTGCATTGCTCATTACCCTGGCTCTGCCTCATCGCTCTCGGCTACAACACTAATCATAAAGCAGTCGTAATGGGGGGAAAAACGAAAAAAAAACGAAGAGAGATAAAAATAAAAATGCATAACAAACAAAACAGAAATAAGAAAAAATTAAAACCAAAAAATAAAAAGAATTAAAAGTGAAAACTAAACAAAAAGTAAAAAAAAACAAAAACAAATGTTAAACCTCCTTTGAAAACAGGCATACAGTATATAGCTCAGCACTCGTTTTCATAAAGAAAAAAAACACAAAACAAGCATCAGAACCACATGATGGATGATAAGACACGTGTGAACAATGCGAACACCGTTTCACCAATGCAACTAAACCAACCACCATTCATGGTTCATGCAGTGACTTAAACTTAGCAAAGAATATCTCTGCAGTTAGAACTGAAAATCTCAGTGTATATCATACTGATCATAAAGCAGTCGCGAATATCGTTGTGAAGTAATAAAGGTAATATAAGTACATTTCAATTCTCTCTGGTTTCACTCTTTGTAGAGCCACGGGTGTGAATTTTCAAGTGACGTCGAAATGGGTAATGGGTGTCGTTTTACTGCTTCGCTGTCCAACCACCTTCACAGCATGAATTGTAGCCACAATATTTTTTTTCCTAGTCACGGCCCTACCGTGTTGTCCAGCAGAGATTTTAAATGCTGGCGGCATTACTATGTGAAGACAGCTCTTGGCACCTCGAAAAAAAGGTTTACAAAGTCGCGTGCACAATCGTAGGCGCTGTGTCGCAAAAGGTATGTTGATAGATAAAAGCTTAATTTTTTGTGCAAAGGTTTTGTTGCTCTCAATATTGGAGGTACCGTATGTATGCTCAAAACACCACTGGGATGGTATGGAAGGGACACCGTATGTGCACACAAGCATCACTCATTCGCAACAGTCATGCGATTTTTACAGCGCAAGCTGTAATAGCTTTGTATAAGCCATTCGGTAAAAGCCAGGGTACAACGGCAGCTGGAACGCGTTAGGAGTAAAGCGTTCGCTCTATCTTGCCAACCGGAAAGTGAAAGCGCCGCCAGTTGCAATGACCGAGCGGAGCGCCACGTCGAGGACGAGAGGAAGAAAAGGAAAGCGGAGAGTAAAGTACGTCGTAATATGCCATTGTGATGTCAGTAGCGATCACTGTACGAACAAGATGACTATGGGGAGAATGGTTAAGTACGTCCGCAGCCAGACCGTCTCCCGTTCCAATTTGAGGGCGGTACCCATTATGAGACTGTGGGTAACAATCATTCGATTCTAGCCACCATAAGAAGCGAGCTGCTAGAATGTGTTCATAAAGCTTGCAGGTAGTAGGCGTAAGTGCAATAGGGCGGAGGACCGAAAGAGAAACTGGAGGCTGACCGGACTTGACTATTGGTACAAAGATAGAGTTCGGATTGAAAGAAGGGAGATAGCGGTCTTGCCGACGCGCTTGTTGCGGAGGCAGGGGAGATGGATTGAACAGAGGATCGCTCAACACAGCGGTGGAGGAAGCTGTGGCTTTCAATACCGCGTCGAGGGAAAGTCGATATCATGTTGATATCCGAGCTGGCTCAAAAAGCGGCCACTGGCCAAACGAGTTCGAAGCAGAGAGGGTAAGCCGCGTACCTAAACGCGCTCGAAACAAAGAGGCCAAATACCTAAACATGGTCGAAAAAAGGGGTGAATCCAAGTAGCTAAACGCGCACGAAACAAAAGCAAAGCCAAGAAGTTATTTATGTGTCAGGTTGGCTTTTCGCGTGCACAAAATGTCTCGCTTGTGCCAGTGCTACCGCCCTCGTTACATGCATGCGCCAGACCAACCTTTCCTCCCCGAAACGCCGCAAATACCAACCAGTTTTCGCTGATTAATGCGCTAAGTTGGTGATATCAGCTCTACTTTTTTTCTTGCTACTCCCCGGACTCTCTCCGCGTGACTCTTCCAGCATCGGTGCAAAGCGGTAGCAGGGTTGCACCATGCGATTATAATGTCGCTAGAGTACTCTAAGCACTTTTAGCTCCAGCCGGGAAGCTTGCACTCCCTGCACTCTGCCCGTGGATGATGTGCCAGCCACACTGTTTCACTCTTGAAAACAAGGAGCAGTATACATGTTTGGCGCTGCAAATCAGGAATGTCAAGGCAGGGTTCCAGTCACTGACTAGAATTTCTACATATGGTGAACTACTGTTAGAGCCAGCCGCGTATCACTCTGCCCCGTGCCACTCTTACTTCTCGAGATGTCGGTGAGGGCCAGGATGAAAACGTGGGAAGAGGCAAGGAGCAGGACTTTGCGGTACAAAAAAAGAATTTTTTTCTGAGGGCGGATATTACTACTTCGCCATATTGGGGCCCGCACAATGCAACACATCTGTAGAGGCACGCATATAAACCAGCCTTATATTAAAAATATAAAAAGCCTGCTTCTAGATCTGACATTATAGGTGCTGATCTCCAATGGTAGTTATCTCGATGATTATTCCAATGAATTTCTAGTGCTTTGGGAAATCCTGTAAATTACAGATGACTCTTGAAATTCGAATGGCTAGGGCTGCACACATTTTTATATACTCTTAAATGACGTCAGATAAGTGATTGTGAAAAATGATGGGTGCTAGTTTGCAGAGCATTACCTATTCTACCATACAGATTCGTTTCAACGATAAACAACCATAGGAAGCATGTTTCATTATACTCAATGGTGCCAGCAAGATTATTGCACCAATTAAGCAAGAAATGCGCTTACTGTGCCTAAATCCTTTCACTGGATCAGGCAGTCGCTGTTCCCATGCAAAGTTCTGACCTTGGCGACGACGAGTGTCGCGAGTGTGTAGGCCAGCCCGCTGCAGTCAGCGTAGCGAAGTGGTGAAAGCCTGGCTATTCCGGTGCTGTGCAGCAGGAGGGGCAGCAATTCCAGGGCACGGCTAGGGTCGGCACTGCCAAGCTCACGCAGGAGGCTTTGTCTTGAGACACGCACACTCCGCTCACTCTGCAAAAAGAGCATAAGCATCGTCCTCGGAAATCTGTCGGTATGAGCAAGACATATGGTGGAACCCGAAGATCAGTGAACGGAGGAAACGGAAAAGGCACGGCACACCCTGCGTCTTCAGAGAGGAGGAGCTACAAGCACCAACTTCTGAAGAACGAACCGTGTGCTAGGCTGTTTTCTCGTCTGTTCCAACGGACGTGCTGGCAGCATAGGCATCAGGGAGAGCAAACTCTCACCGCAGTGCCCCCTCCCACCAAGACCCCCACAATCAAAACGCAGCGTGAATATGCGGAATGGTTATAAAACACTTAGTTCAGGGGGATGGAATTGCAAAATTTATGAAATACTATTGAACAGCATTTACTTTCGCATGTAACAGCGGCAGAGGAAGGCCACGGCCGCTTGTGGTGCATCTACCCTGCTCCGCTGAGGCATATCAGTGTAACAACGCCCTTTCAAAAGAATTTACCTTCCATCTAAACCATAGCAAACTATGCGACACATGTTTCTTTTCTTAAGGGCAAAAGATAGCCTGGAAGGTTTGACTGAAAGTTACCTGGCGAGTGAACAGTCCTTCAAACGCAACATTACGGGTCTTCGGCCCATGATGTTGCGACGTGAAAAAATCTGCATGGCCATAACCCTGCACTGTAAACGATGGTGGAGCAGGTCCGACAGAGTAAAGGTATGGGGCAGACTTGGCGCCCCCTCAGATGACTAGGATGGAGAGGCGGCCGAACCCGCTGCCCCCTGTGCGAACGCCTATGGCTGGCAGGGGACTTCCATGGCTGTCTTTTCCTCCCAGTTGGTCAGCCGTATAAATCAAACGCAGATGTATGCAATTATTCTTCATATCGAGCAGTAAGAATACCCTTGTAAGTGGTGGTTCTCCCGATGATGCCTCCGCGATCACTTTGTACCCTTCTTGGTATACCAAGAGGGGTACAGCGTCGTGACAAGTTGCTAGTGCTAGCGCAGTGACAAGGTGAGCGTGGGCTGCACTTGAGAGAGAACGAGAGAACCCTCGGTTTCTCGTAAAGCTCTCATGCGGTTGCGGATAACAGCACCGTATTTAATTCATACGATACCGGTGACAGGAATAGGCCTCTCATTGCAGTGGCAGCGGCCAATTCCAAAACACAGACAGCTGCGCGAAACAGGGTAAAACGAATAACGAGCAGTGCGCTGCGAGTATGCTGTAGGCGGGACGTCGTTGCAAGAAGCGCGTCGCTATACGTGGATGCAGTGTATTCATGCTTCCAGGTTACATATAAGGTTACATGTTCCGCATATAAAACTGTTTTGCGATCGCTTTCAAGTTGGATATTATCGGGATGTGCTAGACTGCCCATGAACCGCCCACACCTGTGACCTTGACTGCATGGCCGAATTTTGGCCATATGGCCAATTTGATCAATTCACAACTGGAAAGTCCTCTTACAACCAGAAACAATGCAAGTCACTGGCTCCGCACACCTAATCGCGACTCGTGCAAGTTTCCTACATTGCTCGGATGCAACGCGAACATTAAAGATTAGCGCAGGTTTGACACAAATCAGGTCATTCAGATGCAAGTGTGCTGGAAAGCATAGCAGGAATGACTCCCTGGATGAAATTTTACAGTGGCACATCACCAGTGACGACAGGAACTGGTGATGAAGACATGGTGAACACTAGACCGGTAGGGATCCCTCAAAATGAAGAAGCAACTGACCGTCAGTCGGGAGTGGTGCTGCACTTGAGCCAGTGCGGCCAGCAAGGGCCAGGCGTGTGGGATGCCCGTAGACAGCTGCGACTCCAGCCAGCCCAACCAGCGGCCACAGGATAGCAGCAGGGAGGCAGCTGCTTCCAATGGAACACATGTAGTCAGATTCAACTCAACAAGTCCCTCCAGCCAATGGCGGCGGCCGATTCTCTGTCATCGCGGTTTATCCCCTTGGACCTGACAGCGCAGGGAGTGGTAGATGAAAGGGGATTAACGGCGGCATCATAAGATTTGGTCGACGCCATCGACTGCACGGCCTCCTGTGGGGGGCATCCCTCGCTTCGTCCTGGATTTGTACACAGTACAGTACGTGCAATCATTATTGTGCATATAAAAACAAATTACAGATAGCAGGCCTCCCAAAGCCTCAGAGGGCTTGACTGGTAGTGCCTGGGAGCCATGTCACAGAAAAGTGCACAAAGCTACTAGTGGATCAGGGCGAAAATGTAGATTTAGAAGTTATACAAAATGTTATTTTAAACTTCGAAAATTCTCAGCAGTTTACTGATGTCACCTCTTTTAATATTTAAAAGCGAAATATTTCACTTAAATATTTTGCTCTTGACAACATTTATGGATGCTGCAGCGCGCACCGTCAAATCTACACTGATGGCTCTGACACATCCATCTCATCAGCGATTGGCGCCTGGGTTCCGTCAATGCGCACGACAATTTCGGCGTTACTCAGTCATCACACCTCGACTACTGCTACCGAACTGGCTGCTCTGCGAGCAGAATTTACTTTCTGCAACAATCGCCAACAGTGCAAGTTACCTTCAGTGACTCTCATGCTGCACTATAATCCATAAAGTCATCCGGAAGACTTCAGGAGCCGATCGTCGACAGCTTAAACAAATTCCACTCCGAGACCTGAGAGATTGGCCACCGTGTTGTGCTGCAGTGGTTACCCGCTCAATGGTGTGGCCTTGCAGGCAACGATCACGCTGACGGTGCAGCAAGATTGGCGCATAGCGACACCTCCTTGCTCCTACCTACACCATTTTCTCGCAATGATGGTGCGAGGCTTCTAACTACAAAATCCTGGCAGATGCAACGCTCTTTGTGGAATGATCCGCAGCATCAATATAGACCCCTTCAACGTATCCACCCCACTTGTGACTTCCGCATGCCACGCAACATAGCTAGACATGATCGTAATTGCCTCCACCGAATTCACTTGAACGTTGCCTTCACTAAATACTATATACATAAAATTGGTGCATCAAGTAGCCGTCTATGCCCCACATGTGGTGTGCCCGCCACATTTGATCTGCCGCTGCCAACTCTTCAACAATCATCGCAAGGCACTTTTGAGTGCTTTAGGACTCCGACAGGATGGCCCAGTGCACCTGGAGCATGTCCTTGGAGCCTGGAGGGATGCGGCTTCGGGTTCGCGCGGGACAAAGGCATTTTTAGTGTTTCTTAGAGAAATGGTTTTGGTGGACATTCTTTGACAATCACTTGTGTTTGTGAGCGCGTGAGTGTGCTTGATTTCACCGTTCACCCATTCTTTTCCCCTTTTCCTCCTCGTCTTCCCTAATCTTCTCTTCTTTCACCCTCACCTGGAGTAGCATGCCAGGCCAACAATCAGGCAGACGTCCTCCTCCTGTTTTATTTGCATCTAACACAGGCACTGGCAATTTAATAGATGTGGCTGGAACATTATATTGCCGCGTTCCTCTTCCGCACTTCGTCGCAGTCAGGGGGGTCGCGTGCAGCTTTTTCGATCTTAGGCAGCAGCTAGGCTGCTGTATACCATATCATAGAATCAATATTTCAGAAGTGTTTAATTACAAGTGTGACATTCCTTGTGTGTGCTACGAGGTACATTCCTTGTGTGTGCTACGAGGTTCCGCGTTAGACGGCGCGGCGTAGACGGAGACCCAGATGACAGCGGCATCATCAATTACCCAGCCATGCTCTTTGAGTGACGACAAGAACGAAGGGACCCGCCGCCGTCGCCGCGGGGAAACGGGCTTATCCTCCCCAATTGGCGTGGCGGTTCCAGGGGCGGCCCTCGCGAGCACATTCCAGGACAAGGGAACTGTCAGCGGGCCAGAGCGCGCCTTACCTTGAGGAGCGAGTGTCAGTTGATGGATGGAGAATGGAGGCCGGTGACCCGCGGGAACTGTCAGCGGGCCAGAGCGCGCCTTACCACAGCCGACGCTATGCGCTACCTCGAAGACAACATTCTTTCCCTCGGACTCAACACGTGAGGGGGGGCGAGACAATAAGTGCGGTGGTATGTTTGTGCGCCCAAGTGAAAGCCCTAGCCCCCCCTCCTTCCCCTCCGGCGTGGGCGTCCTCACCCTAGGGAGTGTGGAGAAGAGGATATAAAAATCGAGAGGCAGTACGGAAGGGGGACGCTCAGGACGACATCGTTCGCCAAGAGGGCCTTCAGCGCCGAAGCCCGACGGCGTGCAGCTTCTGCCAGCAACCGCTCGAGCCCAACTCCGGAGCCACTCCATCGCCCCCATGAAGTCCTCGGCACGTAAGCTCGGACGCCCCAGCCTCTGATGCATAATCTTAATCATGTGTAATTATTGAATATACCTGTTTGTTTAAACTGAGCCATACGGTGTCTCTTTGCCTCTCCGTCCCGTGTGGACCTGCGCATTATGGGGGTCATCACACTGGTGTCAGAAGTGGGGTCTCAAAGCAAATGTCCTCTGAATGCTGCGACATTCATGACTTCAAAATTGTAATCAAAAGGGAATCACGGGACTGATTGTGGGACTCTTACCCCCATTTGAGAGGCTTGAGGCACCGGAGGGCTTGAGAAAAAAAAAATATGTCTGTATCTGAGGGAGCTCCCACTCCACAGCCGTCGCTCGGAGCAAGCATGCTGGCATTAGGAAGCGTCATTCCGACGTTTACGGGAGATAAGACAGGGGCTCCAATCTGCGATTTCTTTTCCATGCTAGAAGAGATTGGGAAAATGGGGGGATGGTCTGATGCTCAAATGCTGGGAATGGCGAGGTGTAAGATGGCAGGAGCTGCTCATGATTTTGCATGGCGAGACGAAAAGGTAAAATCCACAAAATCATTTGCGGAATTTAAGAAGCTCGCGTTTGAGCATTTCGACACTGAACCACGTCACGTGCGGGTACAGAGGTTCCGTGACGCCGGACAGATGGTAGGGGAGGACGTGCGAACGTTTGCATCGCGGCTTCAGCGCTTAGTGCGCGATACCTTAAGCAGGGAGGAGGAAGGAGACCAGCTAAAGAAGAAATACGCGGAGGATATACTTAAAGAGGAAATGACCGCTTTGTTCGTGGCTGGTCTGCAAGACCCCGTGCGCCGGTTCGTGCTCTCGCGCAAGCCGAGCAATTTCGACCAAGCCGTGGAGGCCGCATTGGATGAGGAACAAAATGAGGCGTTAACGACAGCCGCAGCGAGAGTACGCGTCATAGAGAGAGCGGTGCTCAACCCTGAGGTTGCTCTCTTGACAGAGCGGTTAGATCGCTTAGAACAGCTGCTATCTCAGCAGGTAGAACGCCAGGTTGAAGCGCGCGCTCAACAGCGCCCATTCGCTGGAAACCGGAGACCGCCACAAAGCTACAGGCGCGGTATGCGAGAGTTTGAAGAAATCGTATGCTTCGCTTGCCAGGGTCGCGGACACATCGCCAGGTTCTGCCAAAACGTGCGCCGTGGGGAGCCACAAAGAGAAGCAGGCGAGACACGCCCTAAGCAAGCCTACAGCGGGGCTCCAGATACCGAGACAAAAAACTAGATAGTCCTCCCCAGCCTGAGGAGCGTGGGGAGGCAGCAGTGGATGATGAGGTGGTGGTAGTTTGTGTGGCCGACGAGGCATGCCCTGTTGTGCGTTGCAAGTTAAATGGTTGTTGCATGGAATTGTTGATAGATACGGGGTCAAAGGTGACATTGCTTAAGGAGAGCAGTTTTAACACGCTTCGAAGGAAGGGGGACCGCGAGGTGTTGGAAGCGTCTGGTGGTATGGCAACCAAATTTGTAGGCATAACGGGGGATCCTCTTGGCATAAGTGGACTCTACCGGTTACACTTCTCTCTCGGCGGAATTGCATTGGAGCACCCCTGCTACGTATGCTCGGACACGGTGTCTCTGCCAAACGGAGTGTCAGGTATATTAGGTCAGGATTTTTTGAGAAAAGGGAAGGTAGTAGTCTCATTCTCTGAGGAAGAGGTTAATGCGGGCGGATCAAAAGTTCCGTTTTTGAACAGGAGAGGGGCTGAGATTCGCGTTACCGATATTGACACCCGTCAAACAGTGGGATCATTGGAGAAGGTATATTCGCGGGTTGCCGTCAGGCTGATCGATGAGGCGGTCGTCCTTCCTTGGTCGGAGCACATTTTGTACGCGTTTGTGCCTTCAGATGTAGAGAGCGGCGCCGTGGGAGTGCTTGAGCCGGTCGACTCTCTCAGCAATGGCCTGAAGGCAGCCGCGTGCCTCGTGACAGTTAATGACGCCCACAGAGTGCCCCTACGGGTGGTTAACTGTAGCCAGCAGCCACTGAGCCTTCCCAAGAACAAAACATTGGCTTTCTTCACCTCTGCGATAGAGAAACGTGAGCCCACCGATACGGTACTCGCAACTGTAGAGCATGCTAGTCCTTCGGCTGCTCCAAAGGTGTCGTTCGATCTTTCTCACGTAAAATCCAGGGAGAGGGAGGCTCTGGCTGGTTTGCTGAACGACTACTCGGAGGTATTCGCCGCGTCCAACCTGGATTTGGGCTGCTGTGGCGTTATAAAGCACAGGATAGAAACCGGCACTTCATCGCCCGTTTACCAGCGTGCGTACAGGATTCCTTACTCCCAACGTGAGGAGATAGAGCGGCAGGTGCAGGACCTGATTGATCGCGGCATTGTCGAACACTCAAAGTCACCCTGGGGAGCACCAGCACTATTGGTGGAAAAGCCAGATGGCTCGTATCGATTGGTAGTGGACTACCGCAAACTAAATGCCGTAACTCGCATCGATCCATACCCCATCCCCAATATACAGGAGACGCTTTCTCAGCTGGGCTCTGCCAGGTACTTCACGGTAGTGGACATGGCGGCGGGATTCTGGCAGATAGCAATGGATCCGGCAGATGCCGAGAAAACGGCATTCAACACGCCCTCAGGGCACTATGAATGGAAAAGAATGCCGATGGGTCTGGCCAACAGCCCTGCTGTCTGGCAGAGAACCGCTGATGTTATCCTGGCAGGTCTTCTGGGGAGGCTGTGCTTCGTGTATATGGATGACATTATCATATACAGTGACAGTTTTGATAACCATTTGCGCGATATTGAGCAGGTTTTGGTGCGACTAAGAGCAGCGGGTCTCAAGCTGAAGCCCTCTAAGTGCCAATTCCTCAAAAACGAGGTGAAATACCTCGGGCACGTTGTTTCAGCTGACGGCGTGCGACCGGACCCTGAGAAACTAAGGTGTGTCTCGGATTTTCCATCCCCGACTAGCGTCCGCCAGGTCCGGCAGTTTCTCGGCCTGATCGGTTACTACCGAAGGCACATAGAGGAGTTCGCCAAGCTCGCTAAGCCGCTCACCGCCTTAACAGCCAAAAATGTCGCCTTTCGCTGGGACGAAAACGCGGAGAATGCTTTTGGGGCCCTGAAAAGGAAGCTAATGAGTGCACCGCTGTTGCGCCACCCGGATTTTAATTTGCCCTTCGTTATGGCCACAGATGCGTCAAAGTTCGCAGTTGGTGCCGTGCTATCTCAGGTTATCGAGGGCAAAGAACATCCCGTTGCTTTTGCTAGCCGACAGCTGAGCCCCACAGAGCAAAAGTACGGAGCTACGGAAAGGGAGTGCCTCGCCGTTGTCTGGGCAGTAAAGCACTTCAGATGCTACCTTTACGGCCGCAAATTCAAGCTAGTCACAGACTGCCATCCTCTGAAATGGGTGATGAGTGTCAGGGACGCTAGCTCGCGACTCGCTAGATGGAATCTACACCTGCAGGAATACTGCTTTGAAGTTGAGCACAAGTCAGGAAAGACACATCTGAATGCTGATGCACTCAGCCGCACAGCTGCCGTGGCAGCTATAGATGAGTTTGTCCCCGTAGTCGACCCCGCCGAATTACGCACAGAGCAGTGCAAAGATCCTGACCTGAAGCGAATAATCGAAAGCTTAGAGGGCGCACCGTCTCACCCCGAACAGCTAGGTTATTTCATTGACAAAGACGGCACCCTGTGTCGGCGCACGAGGCCAACCAGGAAAGGGAGACCAGAGAAAACCGCTTGGGAGAGAGTCGTCATACCTCGGTCGTGGACAGAAAGGGTTCTTCGCGCGTTTCACGATGCGCCATGCGCCGGTCATTTTGACGTAGCGAAGACACGCAGGCGTGTGGAGCGTTTGTACTTTTGGAGTGGCATGCGACAGGATGTTAGAGACTACTGTGCGAAGTGTCATTCCTGTCTCGAAAGAAAAACACCCAAGGGACGAAGACCAGCTCCAATTCAGCCGTTCTCTGAGGTTTCGGCTCCCTTCGAGCGGACAGGTATGGACATAATGGGCCCATTGCCCACGACCACTTCCGGAAACAGGTACATTTTAGTATTTGTCGATCACCTTTCAAAATACGCGGAAGCGGTAGCACTCCCAGATCAGAAGGCAGACACGGTTGCAAGAGCATTTGTCGAACAGATCGTGCTCCGACATGGACCCCCGAGGCAACTCTTGACAGATCGGGGAACGAACTTCGTGTCGCAGCTAATGAGGAGAGTTTGCGAGCTGCTTAAGATCGCTAAGAAGCAGACAACACCGTACCATCCGGCTTGCAACGGCGCGGTGGAGCGACTGAACCAAACCGTGGCCGGGTTCCTGTCGCATTTTGTTTCGCGCGACCAGCGGGACTGGGACTTGTGGCTCCCGTATGCAATGTTTGCCTACAATTCCGCAGCACACGAGAGCACGGGCGAATCGCCATTCTTTCTTCTCTACGGCCGAGACCCGGACCAGCCTAGTGAAGTGCCAGATGGCCCCCGTCGTGTCCCATACGCTTCACTGGACGACTATAAGGTTGAGCTAGAATCGCGCTTGCAAGTGGCGAGGGACATCGCAAAGGAGGCCTTAAAGAAAGCGGCGAAGCGCAGGAAGGAGGTGCACGATCGCAGTGCTAGAGACGCGCCGTTTAATGTGGGGGACAGCGTGTACATTGAAAACTGCCAAAGGCAGATTGGGCTAGCTCGTAAGTTCCAGACGAAGTGGAGAGGACCGTGCGAGGTTGTCGAGAAGCTTTCTCCGGTAAACTTCAGAGTCCGAGACGTAAACCGGCACTTGATAAGGATACACGCAAATCGCCTCAAGTCGGCACCGGTTCAGTATTCACGAAATGTGGAAAGGGAAAGCGCGGATTTTGATGGGGACAGAAGTGAAGCGGAGCGCGCAGATAGTTCGCAAGAAACGCCCTCTCCTGCATTTGTTCGGCAGGCGCCAGAGGTGACGGCCGGAATGCCACCGGATTTACTTCATGCATTGCTAGAAGAAGAAGCGCGCGAGGTTGCCGCGCAGATAACGCCAGGAGAGGCTCCTGCCACGAGCCCTCGCGAGTCCCAAAGCAGACAAAGGGTCACAGACTTACTTAGTGTGACTCATGAAGGCCGATATCCGCTGCGAAATCGGAAAGCTAAGTCGGACTAATGGCGTAAACAGAGCGGAGTTTTGAACTGGTTAGAATTGTGTAATGCCACAGCTCATAACATTGCTATGTGCTTATGTGTTAAGTTATCGGAGTTGGTAGTTGAACCTTTCTGTCATTAAGTAACACCTTCACAGGAGAGCATGCGGAGCGCATGCAGAACCTGCCCTACTTCCTTTCGTTATCTATATTTTTGTATGTGCCGTGATCGTGCTAAAAGTGGGAGCTCCTTTGTAACTGTGGTAAATTTATTTCGTCCAGTTTGGACTAGAAAGGAGAGGCTTGGGTGCTGAGTTTCATGTTTATCTGTAAAAGAAGATCAGTGCTGCCCCTGGAGACGCCAGTTATGACAGCGGAGGCATATGGTGTTGTGCAGTGGTGTTGAGTGCAGCGAAAAGTGTTTTGTCGGACGCACTGTGCGAGGCGATTCAGAAAGACAAGGGGAGCTGCGTGGACTCAAATGTTCGGAGAACATTCTTCTGGAGGGTGAGCGAGTGTGACATTCCTTGTGTGTGCTACGAGGTACATTCCTTGTGTGTGCTACGAGGTTCCGCGTTCGACGGCGCGGCGTAGACGGAGACCCAGATGACAGCGGCATCATCAATTACCCAGCCATGCTCTTTGAGTGACGACCAGAACGAAGGGACCCGCCGCCGTCGCCGCGGGGAAACGGGCTTATCCTCCCCAATTGGCGTGGCGGTTCCAGGGGCGGCCCTCGCGAGCACATTCCAGGACAAGGGAACTGTCAGCGGGCCAGAGCGCACCTTACCTTGAGGAGCGAGTGTCAGTTGATGGATGGAGAATGGAGGCCGGTGACCCGCGGGAACTGTCAGCGGGCCAGAGCGCGCCTTACCACAGCCGACGCTATGCGCTACCTCGAAGACAACATTCTTTCCCTCGGACTCAACACGTGAGGGGGGCGAGACAATAAGTGCGGTGGTATGTTTGTGCGCCCAAGTGAAAGCCCTAGCCCCCCCTCCTTCCCCTCCGGCGTGGGCGTCCTCACCCTAGGGAGTGTGGAGAAGAGGATATAAAAATCGAGAGGCAGTACGGAAGGGGGACGCTCAGGACGACATCGTTCGCCAAGAGGGCCTTCAGCGCCGAAGCCCGACGGCGTGCAGCTTCTGCCAGCAACCGCTCGAGCCCAACTCCGGAGCCACTCCATCGCCCCCATGAAGTCGTCGGCACGTAAGCTCGGACGCCCCAGCCTCTGATGTATAATCTTAATCATGTGTAATTATTGAATATACCTGTTCGTTTAAACTGAGCCATACGGTGTCTCTTTGCCTCTCCGTCCCGTGTGGACCTGCGCATTATGGGGGTCATCACACAAGACTTTTGACAATCAGACAAGTAAAGCTCAGTAAATTCAGCAACTTAATCCACCCAGCTGTGTCAGTGGTTATGGCGCTCGGATGCTGACCCAAAAGACGTGGATTCGATTCCCTTAGCGGTGGTCGAATTTCCATGGAGGCGAAATTCTAGAGGCCCGTGTGCTGTGCGATGTCAGTGCATGTTAACGAACCCCAGATGGTCGAAATTTCCACAGCGCTTCACTATGCCGTCTCTCCTAGCCTCAGTCACTTTGGGATGTTAAACTCCCACAAACCCATAAAACTCAACCACTTAAAAACAAGGATGCAAAACTGGGCGAGTTGGAGAGGTTAAAAAACAGCGAAAGAAAGGGGACACACACGAGCGCTTCCTCATAATTTGGTTGCATTAAGAAGGCTACAGAGCATTTATTGCGGAAACAGACAAAAAAACATAAAAAGGAAGACGAAGGTAACACTTGAAGTGATGATAAATGTGGGAAAATCCTTGAAGGTATTGGTGAGCGCTATCAAAATACGAAACGGAACGAACACACAGGACGAAGCGCTTTCTGACAACTGTTTATTCTCTGAAGAAACATGACTGTATACACAAATCAATGTCATATCATACACAGAAGAGGGAAGAGCGCACGGCGCTGACAAGAGTGATACGAAGGAAAAGAAACGAACACGTGCCCTTACAACAGCCGAAGATTACTATTCTTGAGGTTGTTTAATTCAGTTCTCCCTAACATCACCGAAGGCGAGCTGACGCATTGCTTACCTGGAGCAACATGCATAGCGAAAGCTTTGATGATTTCGCGTTCCCGCCTGTTTCTATCCCGGCCTATTACCTTGGTGTTTTTTTTTATTATCGAGGTGCATTTACAGTGCGCGCAATGTGGAGCCAGGTTCCCGGATTTTGCAACTTGTTCGCATAATCTGTCATGTTCTCTAAGCCTTTTGTTCAGGCACGTACCCGTTTGCCCTACGTAGGTTCGTTGACAGCTAAGCGGAATGCTGTAAATGACGTTTTCGTCACTCTACATAAGTAATTTCGTGTTTGATGTTGCACCTAGGTTTTTTTTGTGGTCTTCATTCTCGTTGACCTTTTTGCACATTCCAACGAAATTATTGAGAGCTGAAAAACCACTTCAACTCCGTACTTGCACACTGTCGTCTATTCTACAAAGGTTAGTCAATATATTGAAAAATGATGCAGGCCTAGCAGAGACAGTTTCTGCGACAGAATGCTGCCCTGCTGTGATCTAGTGTAGAATGTATAAGACCAGAAAAAGCATCCAACCTTTCCCCTGTACGAATCCATACTAGAAAAATATGTCACCATAAGAGCCACGTGGTTCTTTGAGCTGTACGTGACATTATCGAAATAGGACCGCGAATTTTAATACTGCGTACACTTTGATTATGAACAGGATAAACAGTTGTGCTTTGCATTTCAACTGGAACCACACCAACAGCCAAAATAGAGTTTAAATAAGCAGCACATGTTTAGTTGCGTACCATGGAGTTCACTGTTACAGATTTCGTTCAAGCCAGGTGATTTAGCATCTGGCATACCTCAAGGAAGTGTTCTTGGCTCATTATTGTTTCTAATATGCATTAACGATTTGCCCACAGACGTATCTTCTTCCATGCGACTCTTTGCTGACGACTAGGTCATTTACCGTCCCATTAATTCTATAGATGATCACCTCGCTCTCCAAACTGACCCGAGCCTCATTTCAAATTATTGTAATAAATGGCAAATGATGCTAAACTCCAGTAAATGCAAGGTTATCTCTTTCACTCGCAAGCATTCTAATTTCTCGCACTCCATTGATTGTACTGTAGGGTGTCGGGCGCCATCCTATAAGTATTTAGGTATCCACCTCACGGATACCTTTTCTTGGGCCAAGCACATTCAATCCATATCCGCTAAAGCTTCAAGATCACTCGGGTATCTGCGCCGGAACTTGCGAAACGCCCCTAATAACGTGAGAAAAGTGGCTTATTTAACAATTGTGCGTCCACAACTAGTATTTGCTTCACCTATGTGGTCCTCTTATCAAGACTACCTTAAAACATGCTTGAATCCGTACAAAATAGAGCCGCTCGTTTAATGACAAAAAAGTACAATCCAAATTTCACCATCACTAAGATAAAAACTTGAAATCTCCCTCGAAACATTAGATATTCGTCGCTCCATCGCTCTTTTATGCTTACTGCATAAATATCGACACAGCACCAGGCCATCTCCCTTGCGCCTTGTAGAGCCTTCATGCATTTCAGGCCGCCTACATAATCAGTATAGCATTAAACTCATATACGGAAGAACCCAGCCTTAAATTCATCTGCACTTCCACGTGCCATTGTTCTTTGGAATGATGTTCCCGACAGTATCGCATCTATCTGCTACTGCCAACCATTCCAAGACAAGCTGCACAAACACCTTCTTTAACGACATGGGGTCTTGTTATAGGTTGTTCTGTCTCATAAGTTCTTTTCCCCCTCGTTGCTAATGTATTATGTTTAGGTTTGTTGTGCAGTTTCAACAATTTGCATTTTTATTATGGCTACTGCTTTTTCATTAGGTGTGTATTGGGCACATGCGATGCATTCTTGCTACTTTTTATGTACTTTTTTGTTGCTCGCGGCAATGTGTGTCTTGTCGTTACGATTTGACCAGTATAATTAATATTGTTTTTACTTTTTTGCCTTGTACTGTGCGTTGTATTTAACAAATTGTTCCTATCGCACTTAATCTGCTATTTTTACCCCATTACTCAATGCCGTTCTGAGCCCTGTAAGGTATATTGAATAAATAAATAAATTATTTCTCTTAAAATTTAAACACAAGGGACATCAATTCGTCAAGCGAGAGTAAAGTAAGATATGCTGAGCCTAGCAAGCTATATATTAAAGTAAACACAGATGACAGATATTTTATCAATCCTCAACTGCTTGAAAAGAACTCGTTAAATAAGCTTGCCATAGTTTGACGACCTGCACAAAGCTGAAATGTTGCCCCTTCTAATGTTGCGGAAAAGTGACCATGTTTTCTTCATATCACATCTAGCTTCTTGAAATTTTTAAAATAAGTGCATTTCGCAAGTCTGATCATTGCATTCTCCTTGTTTTTGGCGCATTTGTATTTAAGCGCATGTCGACCATTTCTGTTTGGTGAGCGCTTGGACTTAGTCTACAACAAGTCTTTTTCCTTTAATGCCGTTAGGATTTTCAGCTAACCGATTTCTGACTAAGGCTGTCTTTCGCCTGCCTAAAAAAATGAGAGCTACAAATCTGCGGTACATATTTTCCAGTGACACAGTGCATAAAAGCCTGCCACCATCATCAGCCTGACTACGTCCACTGGAGGACAAGGGCCTCTCCCACGCCTGTACAATCGACCCTGTCCTTCGCCAGCTGCGCCCACCGTATGCCCGCAAACTTCTTAATCTCACCCACCCACCTAACTTTCTGCCTCCCTACGCTACGCTTGCGTTCTCTTGGAATCCACTCGGCTACCCTTAAAGGTGCACTAAAGAGGAATCTGAACTCGTCTTTTTACCGCGGGAACTCCATCTACATGTTCCGGGCATTACTAGAAACTTCAAATTATTGTCCTGTCCGGCCAACTGCCCTAATTAAATTGGAATAAACGTCCCGGCTTCCGCCTTTTTTTGAACTCAACGATATAGGTAGGCGGAGTCAGCCAACATGTGGACTGCCTTTCAGCCAGACCAGTGGAGGCTTCGCTTTCGCTTTTATGTTATTTTTTTAGGTATCTGTGAGTAAACAGTTTGTCACAGACAATATAGCCGCGAATTAGGCCCACGGAAATAAATATACACGTGGATTCTTTGATTTACGTATCACTCGGCCGATGGCAGAGCGGCAAGCCGCCACGGGACTGGCTTACGCGCTGGTTGATTCCTCCTACCTACCGCGCTGAGGTAAAAAAAAAAAAGGACGGGAGCCGGGACGTTTAATCCGATTTAATTAGCGCAATCGGCCGCACAGGACACCGATTCTAAGTTTCTAAGAACGCCCGGAAGGTATAGATAGAGTTCACGCGATAGAGTCCACGCCCACCTAGCCTTCAGCCACCCCCTGCTACGCTTACTTTCTCTTGGAATCTACTTCGTTACCCTTAAGGAGCAGCGGTTATCTTGTATTCGTATTACATTATCTTGTATTCGTATTATTCCGTCCTCCTGATTTCGACTAGGATGTCAATATGCCGCGTTTGTTCCCTCACCTACTCCGCCCGCTTCCGGCCTCCTAGCGTTACACCTATCATTTTTCTTTCCATGGCTCGCTGCGTTGTCCTTAAGCTGGACCCTTTTCGTCAGCCTCCACGTTTTTGCCCCGTAGGTGAGTACTGGTAAGATACTGCTGTTGTGTACTTTTCTCTTGCTGACATCGGTAAACTGCCATTCATGATTTGAGAGAACCTGCGCCATATGCGCTCCACCTTTCTTATTCAAGCCATTTCCCTCTCATTATCCGGATCGGCGGTCACTACGTGCCCTAAGTAGGCGTATTCCTTTAACACTTCCAGCACCTCGCTTCCACTTTTGAACTGCTGTTTCTTTGCTAGACTGTTGAACATTACGTTGGTTTTCTGCATGTTAATTTTAAGACCCACCGTACTGCTCTGTCTGTCTAACTCATTGATCATGGTTTGCAGGTCATCTCCTGAGTGACTCAGCAAGGCAATGCCATCAGCGAATCGCAGATTATTTAGGTATTCTCTATTGACCCTTATCCCCATCTGTTTCCAATTCAGGCCTCCGAATAATTCCTGTCAACAGGCGGTGAATAGCACTGGCGAGACCGCGTGTCTCTCTATACCTGACGCTCGTCCTTATTGAAATTTTATTGTGGCACTTTAAGGAGGAGTATGGTAGCTGTGCAGTTCCTGTAGACATCTTCCAGTATTTTTACATAAGGTTCTTGGTTCCGCAATGCCTGCATGACTGCTGAGGTTTCCACTGAGTCGAGTGCTTTCTCGTAATCAGTGAGGGCTTTAAGAGGGGATGGCTATATTCTGTGCACTTCTCTATCACGAGATTGGTAGTGTGAACATGGTCTATTGTCGAGTATCCTTTACGAAAGCCTGGCTGATTAGTTGCCTGATTGAAGTCTAAGGTTGCCTTGACTCTATTAGTGCTCGTGTGTGTGCGTGTTTCTCCCTTCCATCTTGTGTAAACCAGTGCAAAGTTTTTCTGAATATGTCGCTACACTAACTTGACCAGAACTACTAATGATCAGAAAGCTTACGCTGCGCAGTGGCAGATTTAACTTCCAGATTATGGGCATGCAAATGTATATGATCAATACAGGATGAAACAAGGCGTTGAGATTGGAATTCTTCGGAAGTTGCTGCATTGATCGTCGTTTAAATTCACCATTTAGGCAGTGTATCTAGGTAAGGAGCAACTATCCCTACTGCTGGACGTAACGTATCTGTTAATGTCACCAGTGAAGCAGACACATTCATCGGTTCCTAGGCGAGATTACGCATAGTCGAGTAGAACATGTCGGGGGCTAGTTGGTGCATATTGTCACGTAGTGGTGACGGCAGTCGAAGCAGCGATGAAGACGGACGAAAGGGTCTTCTAAAAGAAAACGGTTTATTGGGCCGACTTGCACCCAAAATGAACTGAATCACTCAGCGGCGGCGAAGCGACAAGCGTGCTCGGCGGTCGTCGAACAGAATGCCCGCCGCTGTCGGCCGTGCTCAATTTAAAGCTGATAGCGAGCTTTCGAGATAAAGCGTGCAAAGTTACTAGAACATTCCGGAACAACGTAGAATCAGCTCTGCCTGGCTGCGATCAATAGAGATAAATATAGTCGCGTCTCGCGTCGCAAAGAAAGCGATAAGGTGGTGTGGCGGCAGATTTGAAAAACGAACAAACACTGCAAATACTCGCGGCATTACTCCCCTTCCAAAGAAGCATCGACCCGATGCATTAAAACAAATATTGCGACTAGTAAGAGAAAAAAAACAGATCTTGCGAAAATAGAGCATGGAAATGCAGCGGCCTTTAACGCGCATAATACGGCTTCAGACGGACTACATGGACAACTTTTGGTCGTACGCGGCGTCGCTGGGATGCAGTCATTGCGTCAGGGATGACTCCATAATCCAGTTCACCTAGACGACGGAGAATATTGTACGGGTCGAAATAGCGGCGCAAAAGCTTTTCACTCAATCCACGGCGGCGAATGGGCGTCCACACCCAGACTTGGTCTCCTAGCTGGCTTGTATTCCGCGTTGCGTCTTCGTAGGTTGTAGCGTCTGGCGTCGGACCGCTGCTGATCTGATAGGCGGCAACGTCGACGTTCCCTTCTTCTGTAACGTAGGGCAGCATGGCGTCTAGCGCGGTCGTGGCCTCCCTGCCATGGACGAGTCTTAAAGGCGTCATCTGGGTGGTCTCCTGCACTGCGGTCTTGCAGGCGAAGACGACGTAAGGCAGGATGACATCCCAGGTTTTGTGTTCGGCATCGACATACATGGCGAGCATATCGGCGATGGTTTTGTTCAGGCGCTCGGTCAGTCCGTTGGTCTGCGGATGGTATGCAGTTGTCCTCCGGTGGCTGGTTTGGCTGTAGCGCAGGATGGCTTGCGTTAGTTCCGCCGTGAATGCTGTTCCTCTGTCCGTGATGAGCACATCGGGGGCGCCGTGTCGAAGAAGAATGCACTCCACGAAAAATTTGGCGATTTCTGCTGCTGTTCCGTTCGGTAGGGCTTTCGCCTCGGCGTAGCGGGTCAGGTAGTCGGTCGCTATGATGATCCACTTATTTCCAGATGTTGACGTTGGAAAAGGACCAAGCAAGTCCATGCCGATCTGCCGGTCCGCGGCGTATTGTATTACTCCGCTGGCCCACCGTAATAGTAAACGAAATCAACTTTTTAATCTTTGACTATAATAAACAAGCCAGGTATCAAAATTCTAGCCCCTATAATTTTTGCCTTGTGATTACATTTTCATTCAGGTAACAAGAAAAGTTCTAACAATGGTCTACTTTTTTGTCGCGGAGGAAATCTGTGCGGCGGTCGTGAATGTGGGCGGAGCTTCACTCACATGACTCACATCAGCGTGAGCCAGACTTGAGCCACTGCAAAATCTTGACGAAGCATAGGCCACAACTCACGCGGGAGATTATAGAAGCCTTCGCAATCAGCAAAAGAGGCGCAGAGTGCTCCATCTGTTAGTTTGCTGACCAAAGAGATAGCCTACTTAGATAGCCGGTAACTTTCTACTGATGTGGCTGCGACTCCTTGTTTTCTATTTGCAAGTGCGCACATCCGTCCTATTTACTGCCTCGTTGCAATAAAGTTTTTGTTGTTAGTAGCGCTCGTGGTGTGTCACTCTCTCGTCCCGTTCCTTGCGCTAAGCTGTTTTCACAGAAAGAGCCAATGCTGAACGCAAGTTCGGCGCGGCCGCTTCAAACTGGAAGGAGGGTGAAGGCCAGAGGAAGACATTTTCGGGAGACGAAAAAAGAAGACGGTGGGAAGAGGTCTGCACGCTCAGTAAAAAACAAAAACAAAAGGAACACTCAGATGATAGGGACAATGCAGAAGACGAAGGCGTGATAACGGTAGCTTCCTCAACCAAGGCCGGTCTCTAGGGGGGAGGGGGCTCTCTAGCTGCTACGGCCTTCGAATTCGCCGCAGAAGCAATAGGAGTTTTTCTCTAGTAGTTAACGCCGTTCGCCGCCGCTAGAGGCGCGACGACCCCACCGCTTGCTCCCTGCCTGCATCTGCGGCGGCGGGTGGCTTTCGCCTGGTTTCGCGCTGTAGCCAGCTGGTTCGTGGTAAGCGCAGCACTGAAATCATAGAAAAAGAAACGCAGATGCTTAAGCTGCGTGTCCTCAGCACAGTCCACATGTGCACAGATTCTTAATCACAAACTTTGCTCGATGCAAACACTTAAAAGGAGGAATCACTCTCCCATTCATCAGAACTATAACGTTAATTTGTGGTTTTAAATCCAGAAGGATGTACTCTGATCAATTCCTCTCATATATCTCATGGTCCGTGATTAAATGACAAGTTAGTGCTAAGAGGAAGAGAATGAAAACTCAGAGAGCGAAAGTGTGGGGCTCGTCCTATCAAACTGTACTGTATCGCGGAGAAAAGTCTCTACTAGCGTGAGCCGTAAATCCGATAGCTCCATTATTGGCTGGTGTCTTGAGACGATACTTGCAGAGTTGAAAGTCAGACTCACGTACACTAACGTGTAACTGTCAAATAAATTGGTTGCTAGGAGATGTATACAGTACTTAATTATATCGCTTTTCGTGCGTCCTGAATTTACGTTTATGCTCGCATACGTCACAACTTCCTTAAACGAGAGGCCTGTATCGATAGCTCGAAAGAATAATTGCTACTAATGTGTGAGCAAGTGTCACGAAGCATTGTAATTCATTGTTCTCTTCTCGAAGCCGCTGGTTCTCAGCTCGAAGCCGCTGTCGCGTGGCTTTCCCGCTTTTATTTGTCAAACGAGAGGCAACCAGATTTTTCTGGAATAACTGTAGCCGCGCGAAAGTCTCTCTTCGATGTCAGAAATTGTAAGCGCATTAGGCGTATTACGTTCAAGTACCTTGTCACCATTAAATTTTCCAAGGCCGAGAGCGACCGTCCTTCTCACCTCAATTTAGAGCACTTGTTTTATTGCCGCCGCCGAACTGCTTTCTGTTTGAGGACATGAGTTCGCCCAATAAATAGTTTTCGACTTGGACGCAAGCTTGTTTGTCATTCTGCCCTGCCTAATATCACCAGAACGTAATGGAACCAACCAGTACAAGTTGCGTGTGCTGCAATAGATTTTGATGCGTATTGAGTATTGCAATTTCAGAAATTATGTATGTCCAACGAGTGACTTAAGCTACCATACAGAGCGCCTTTTTTTCTTGTCGACGTACACATTCAAACTGTGGCGTGTCCAGAAGGTACCTAAAATATTTAGTTTAAATATCTGTGTAAAAGAAGATCTCAGATTATGCAGTTCAATGTCCAATGCCTCCTATTCCCTCATATTCAGGGACTTTTATTAATATCTAGGCATCGCAAATCTAAATTTTCGGTTCCTTACACTAAGCTAAGCGACTGGTATAGGCTCCATGCGCTGCAGTTTGGCACGCGCGAGTGGCGCCACCTGGTTAACGGCGGTGGCGAAAGGCGGACGCCGCCAACGCAGCTCTCCGGTTCAGTTCGCAGGATGCGAGGCGAGCGGTGACGTGTTTAGTCCGAAGGCGAAAACAAACTTGGATAATCATGGGTGCTCGACCTACTGCTGTGTTTACCAATGTCATAACAGCTATAAAAACACTGCAGTCAAGGTACAGAATATATTTTTAAGGCGTTCCTTGCACATCGTGCATGCTCACTCATGCACAGAGGGTCTGCTGGAAATGAGTGCACTGTGGAATTAAATTCATGAGTGTGGACTGGGAAA